>NC_140580.1:724103663-726503663 GCF_964204655.1 Triturus cristatus
CCTTTGGCTTTGATATATATATATATATATATATATAGATATATATTACCTACTGGCGGTTGCCAGTAGGTAGTTATAGTTAGGACCTAGTTACTATAGGAAAATGGCAACATTCTATTTGCAATAACTTTGGTGCTGATTGATGAATCTTCGTGAAATTTTCACAACTAATTCTTCGTTGAGATCAGCTCCTATGTTGAAAGTTTGGGGGTGATTCGTCAAGGGGGGGCCGAGAAAAAAGGGGGTCCCAAAATGTGTTTTTTCAATCTTAATTTCCATAGGAAACTTTAGACAAGGCTACAGGTCGAACGGGTGAACGGAATAACCCCAATTTTGGCAGGAAGATGGGTCTTGGTCTAGAAAGCACGCTTTTATTTATTTGGTGTAAATCCGTTCAGTAGTTTTTGAGAAATATCAAAATTTACAGCTATCGATATTTGGGAATTCTGCCATCTGATTGGCTGAGGCGTTACGAGCACGAGCTTGCTGATGATTGGCTGCGAGCCTTTGCAACTAGGAAGTGTTGGCCACCATTTTGTGATTCCGTTGAAGTGAGTAAGGGGGAAAAAGGGCAAAAAATGTGGGAAAGAGGAGGGTAGGAGCACTGTAACCTCTGTGGGGTGTTTAGGGTGTGCTATAGCGGGGGTGCGAAGCGAACTACTCATGCCTACCGGTCTGAAAGTGCTGGGTACGGAAATTAAGTGAGGTATTGCGTAGTCTGATGCAGCTAAGGTGAGCTGCTGCGGGAGTGGGGATGAAAGCGTGAGCCTAAACTGTGTGTCTTATGGTGTGAAGTTATGTGTCCTGGCCGCTGCAGTACAGTTGTGGAAGTAGTGTCAGCATGTGTTTATACCTACTAGGATGAACTACTGACCCATAGTGGTGTGAAAGTCCTGGGTACGGAAAATATGTGAGGTATTGTCTAGAGTCTCATGGAAGGAGGAAGTGTTGGCTGACATTTTGTGATTCCGTTGAAGCGAGTAAGGGGGAAAAAGGGTAAAAAATGTGGGAAAGAAGAGGGTAGGAGCACTGTAACCTCTGTGGGGTGTTTAGAGTGTGCTATAGAGGGGGTGCAAAGCGAATTAGTCATACCTACCGGTCTGAATGTGCTGGGTACAGAAATTAAGTGAGGTACAGCGTAGTCTGATACTGCTAAGGTAAGCTGCTTCAGGAGTCGGGGATGAAAGCGTGAGCCTAAACTGTGTGTCTTATGGTGTGAAGTCATGTGCCCTGGCCGCTGCAGCACACCTGTGGAAGTAGTGTCAGCATGTGTTTATACCTACTAGGACGAACTACTGACTCCTACTGGTTTGAAAGTCCTGAGGTACGGAAAATATTTGAGGTATTGTCTAGAGTCTCATGGTGCTAAGCTGAGGTGGTGCCAGAGTCGGGGATGAAAGAGTGAGTCCAAACTGTGTGTCATATGCTGTGAAGTCATGTACTCTGGCCGCTGTGCCAAATCTGTCAAGTAGTATCAGCATGAAGTTATACCTACTCAGAGGAACTTTTGTTTTGGACATTGTAACTTGTGTATGGTGCTTAGGGGGTGTTATACAGGGAGTGCGAAGGTAAATTTGCGTGTATCAAATCAATACGGTATTTGTAAAGCTCAAACTACTCACCCCTATGGGTCTGAAGGCCCTCGAGGCCGGCGTGGAAATTATGTGGGGCATTAAGTGAGCTATTGCCCAGAGTCACATGGTGCTGAGGTGTCCAAAGGTGTCCTTCATAAGCATTTCCAAACCTACCCCAGTCAATGTGCCTATGTCATTTCCACCACAATGCACAATCATGAGGTCAGGGTGTGGAAGATGCAAAGAGGTTTTAACCAAAGGTAGCAGTTGGTGCAACTTCAATCTTCTCTGTGTAAACCATTTAATGTCCACATTTTGTAAACCTAGGTCTAAGTCAATACGTTTGTGTTCTGCATACCTCTTGCACCTGAAAATATAGCTATGTTCTACGATCCACACTAGCATTTGAAGGTATGGTTGGAAGGTATGGAAAGATGTCTGTAGCTCATGCAGTTCCTTGGTAGAATAAAAGATATGTTTAAAGATGGAGACGTACTTTTTTTTGCCATACAAAACGATACGTGATTGGGTGTTGAAAAGCATTCTTTTTTTAAAGTAGGGTGCACATTCGTTTTGTAGAAAAGCATCTTTGTGATTGGTTAAGAAAAAGCAGTTTCAACGTGGAATACATATCATAGGATAAAATTTGCTCAACTGAACCACAGCTGCTACTTGCATTTGGAAGTTACTGTTCGAACTTAAAACAATCGTGAACTTTTCACCTGCACATGCCATTAAATGTTCGAGAAACTGTTGCAAAAAAATATCAAGTTTAAAAATAATTATGAACTTTTAACCTGCACGTGTTGTAGACTGTTCTAGAAAGTGTGTTGATAGAATATGTTTCACTTCTGACTTCTATGTGTTGTTAAATATTTAAAAAAATGGTTTATATGGAAAATTTAAAAGAAACCAATAGAGAGAAGTTTCGAAACCTAGAAATAATCAAGGAACTATTCTAATTTGTTCTTTACATGTGTTTATGTGTGGAGCAACAAAATTATAGACACAACAACACCAGGAAGAGGAAGAAGCAGGGAGTGGGGGGACGGGGGGAGATGCACAGAATGGCACAAATGCACAATTAAGTACAGCACAAGTATAGACAAACAATGGCCAAAATGAAACACACCAACAAGGAGCACAAGTCACACAACCCGCCAACATCACACCACTGAACGAGCATGGAAGTGAAAACCACACTGCATTCATACAGGATGTGTACAAAGGCCGGTCGTGGGATGTCTGTGACCGTGTTTATCATGGATGAGATGCCCAGCATGTGGCACATGGGCGAGTTCACTGTGTGTTACGTTGCCAAACAGCTGCTTCTCCCTCCCATGAGCCCCCACATTTTTCTATGGTGCGCTGTTGTATCTCGTGCACTTGTACGGCACACCATTGTAATGCCTATTCACGCATGTCCTGCTACATTCAAACTACACCATCACAGTGCCGATTGGAGGTGGTACATGGCACTTTACAACATCGAGTGCTGCGGCCTTTGTGGCAGGCCACACCAGAACACAGACACACTTACAGCACTTCCTGTACACGGACATGTCTGAGACACCCTGTTCCCCTTGCCGGATAGCCATACCCCTGCGCTGACCTGTGTACTACAGACCAGCACATGCCAGTTGTGCATGCAGGAGAATGCATGCATAGCTACATGTCCAGGCTCACTGCCAACACTGAGGTGACTGCACACTGTGATGTTGCAGGGTTCGTGCCTATCATGCTAAGACAATGACCACAGGGACACACTTGCTCAGATGCGGGTTTGGGGGCGTTGGCGGTCCTGGAGTTGTTGCGATGAGTCTTGTGGCCCTCATGGGTATCCCTGCATCATGCTCATTGATTCTATTGCACCTGTGGGTGGTCTGGTGTGGCTCTTGGCTGTGTTCCGTTTCATGGTGCAGGTAGTCGTCCTGCTTAACACCAGCAGAAAGCAGGTGTAAAATACCTGGTGCTAACATGGCTTATCGCCGGAATATGTTTCGCATTGCAGTTGGTGTGAAAGTTGTGATGTGATTTTTTTCGTGTGCAGAACAATATACGAACTGAGCAGTGTATCTCGTCAAGATCCAGCACTTGACGCACTATTCCCAATCAATATAAATACAATGAGAGTTCTTAATTGATTTTGTGTGTACACTGTAAGTGCAGCCACTACCTCAGTGCAATTCAATACAGGATTTTAGTATTTAGAATAAATCGCAAAGGTGCACCTCGTGTCTTTTTGTACGGGAACGGCTAGTCTGCATTTCATTATCAGCACTTTAATGGAAGTAAAGTTGAGATAAATCTAACACACTATTCAGAAGTTGGTGTAAACTGCAGACATCACCAGTATTCCCATGATAAGTGCCCCAAAATTTAACACCATGGTGGACTCCATCACATAACAGTAATAAGAACAAGAAAGAGTCACACAGCAGTGAAGAGAATAACCAAAAATTGTATAAATTTTTTTTTTTAACTTTATTTTTGTTTAAATATATATGTAAACGATAAACAAAAAACTATTTGCAAAATTTATTTTTTTATTAACATATATAAATGATAAACTAATAAACAAAATGTAACAAAAATAATAGAAAACAAGAAGGCGGAACACTCCTGTGGGGACCATGGATGTCGACGACAGAGCCTGGAAAATAAAGCACAAAATAAGGACGTGTGTAATGGGCATATCAAAGGAGAGAGGGACAGAGAAACAGAGAAGGAAAAAAAAGCCAGAGAGGAAAAAGAGAGGGAAAGAAAGAAAGGGAGTGAGAAAGGGAGAAGGAAGAGAGAGAGTTAGAGAGATAGAAGGAAAAGAAGGAAGAGAGAGAGAGAGTGAGAGAGAGAGAGAGAGAGAGAGAGAGAGAGAGAGAGAGAGAGACAGATACTGCCGCCTCTGCGCATCCATGAGCAAATAATTACCTGGTGCCACCAAAGTGTGCAGCAGTGGACACTCTACGTGCCCATCAAAAGTCATCCCAGATATGTCTCTGAGTCCTGAGTAATGAATGGCGGAGACCACATCAGGTGCTTGGCTGATCGCACAGATGTCGCTGAGTCCTGAGTAATGAATGGCGGAGACCACATCAGGTGCTTGGCGGATCGCACAGATGTCGCTGAATCCTGAGTCATCAATGGCGCAGACAACATCAGCTTTTGGGGCCGCTAAACCTGTGGAGGTTAAGTTCGTGCCACGTGGTGGTAAGCCCCTGATGGCCATATGAGCTTCGGGTGGCACTAACCCTGTGCATCTGAAGTCCGTGCCAAGGGGGTGGTAGGCCCCTGATGGCTATACAGATCAGGGTGCGACTAACCTTCTGCGCAACTTTTCAGAGACTCTTTATGGTTGAGACACGTGGAGCGTCCGCCATCTAGTCAGCACCGGCAATAAAGGATGTGACGTTGTCGATCTATTATATTTGCGTGGTCACATGGCCTGTGATGCATGTGCCGGATGGGTGTGGTGATTCAGTCCGTCAGCTGGCATTTGTGCAAGGCAATTGTGAAAACATATCGGAGTTCTTTCTGTGATAGATACCGCTTTGACGCTGCCTCTACCCACATCAGCAGGTAACGCACCCTCTTCCCAAATTACCATGATCATACCCCCAACAACCTTCTTGGGCCTGGAAGTGTCCCTGTGAGGTTGGACAAAGAAGAATCATAGGGGCATATGTTTGAAACCAAATTTTAGTCGCAAACGCTGCGAATCACAAAAAACAGTGTTTGCGACAAAAATTTTGCAATTTCATATGTATGACACACATTCCCAGTGCAAAATAAGAAATCGCTAAATTTGCGATTTCTTACGCTGTGAAACTCCAAAATTGCGAAGAAGCTTGCGAATTCCTAAATTGCAATATTCTCAATTTGCGAAATTCAAGAAATCGCAAGCAAATGTATGAAAAACTCGCTAATTGCGAAATTACGAAATTCGCAAAATAAGAAATCGCGATTAACACCAAGTGCATGCAGGTGGTAAACAGGTGTAAGGTACTTAAACCACCCCACAATGCAACAGAACCTTTCACAATGGCAGTACTGTTTGTCATAGCCAGGAGGCTGCGTATTCGGGCTCTTGCACAAGGAGAATGAGACAGGAACGTATATTCAGGCTGCGCATCACTCTGTTCCAGCACACTGAAGAGGACATCCATGACAAGTACAGGCTGCACCTACAGACCATATTGGACCTGATTGAGGAGCTGAAACCCTATTTGGAACACCCTACACGCAGGACACAAACAATTCCCACACATGTGCAGGTCCTGTGCTCCCTGCACCTCCTGGTGTCAGGGAGTTTTCAAGGGGTCATAGCAGAGGTTGGTGGGGTGTCACAGAGTGCACTTTCGCGCTTTTTCCATGCCTTTCTAGATGCAATGCTACAGAGGCTATCACATCACATATACTTCCCCACCACCCAACAGGGATTACAGCAAACAAAACTTGACTTCTACCAGATTGCACGTTTCCCCCACGTCATTTGCTGCATCGATGGGACCCAAGTGGCCATCACAACCCCATCAGCAACTGAATATGTCTACAGAAACCGTAAATGCTGCCATTCCCTGAATATACAGATTGTGTGCAACGCAAAGTATATCATCAATGACATTGTACCCAAATACCCGGGCAGTACACATGACTCTTTCATCTTTAGACACAGTGGAATACACAGTGCTGGAGAGTTTGGGGAGGGATACCTGCTAGGTAAATACATGGCACACATCCATACATCCACTACATCACTGGAGGGTGGGGACATTGACTTACCTATTGTGTCTATCCCTGCAGGTGACAGTGCCTATGCAGTGCGGGACTTCATCCTGACCCCCTATCTGGATCCAGCCAATGCAAGTGAGAGGAGATACAACACGGCACACAGATCTACACGCTGCATCATTGAACGTACGTTTGGAATCCTAAAGAGCCGGTTTCGGTGCGTGTATAAAAGTGGAGGTGCACTGCAATACAGCCCTGAGACCTGCTGTAAAATCGTGGCAAGCTGTGCAATGCTCCATAACATGGCTGTGAGGAAAGGCACCACAATTGATGTGACCGATACAGACACATCGGATGACGATTGCCCTGCTCCGCCTGGCAGACCAGCATCAGGAGTCGGGGCAGCTGCTGGTCGCCAGAGACGGACTGAGATCACACAAAACTACTTCTAGGTGAGTAATGATGACATGAGACAAAAAATTATTCTAATGTGTGCTGTATTTATTCACACTTCACAATCATTAAGTGTTGCTGTACCCAGCACATGTTATGCACACAGTGCAGGTACGGCACAAGTAACTGTGCAATCTGCATTGTTGGGTTACATCACCCATTTATGCTAAATTGTCACTGAACAGTTCACCTCCTTCGGTGACGCATTGGTGCTGTCTGGCTTCCAGGCTGAGTGCCCTCCGTGGTGTTCCTGGCTCCTGCACCCTGTCTGGAACTGCGCCGTCTTGCTCCAGGCAATGTAGGAGTGATGCTACTCCTACTGGAGGTTTCCTCCCTCTCGCCAGAGGCCATGAGAGCGGTGCCAGCAGAGTTGGCCATCTGCATTTGCTCCACGGCACTGGTGACCTGTTCTAGCTCTCTTGCTATGTCCTGACAGCAGTGCGACATTTCCAACTGGCATCTTGGTTGTGCCTCAGAGTGTCACAGAGGTCACGTATGGCACCTGCCATGGCCATGATGCCCTCCCCCATGTTTCGCTGATTTTTGTTGAGACTGCATAGCTGCCTATTTATTGAGCGCAATGATTTAATTGCAGGCGCTGTACCTGCAGCATGCTGTGTTCCAGACCTGAAAATATGGTGTTCTCCGCTTCAGTCGCAGTGCTGCTCCTGGGCCTTGACCTGCGTCTGTCCAGTGCTGGCATGCTCGGCCTTGGTGTTTCCTCACTCGGCATGTGTGACACACCCTGACTCTCCTCTCTTCTGCCACTGTCCTCCCCTGTGGCCTGTATGTCACCCTCCAATGGAGGCAGTGGGGGCACATGTCTGCGCTTCCTGCGCATGATTGTTGTGTGCTCCGTATCATCACTGGAGTCCCCATGGTCATGCTGCTCCTCAGGATGTTCAGGCTCATCTCCCTCTGCACTGTCATCACGTGCCCTGGATTGTGCTGTGGATGTAAAGGGGACTACATGTGTTTGTGTCTTTGTCTGCAATTTGCACTCAATAAAGTTACTACAGTTTGTCTCGGCTAACTTCTGACACTGTATTATTCCCTTATCCCCGACCCACATTTTGCATTAGATTTCCTATGTCTCATGGACACACTGTCAGACATATTACTACAAGTTCCATGATGCATTGCTGGGTGTGCTGTAAGACTTGTACTGGAATTACATTTTTTGTGTATATTTCGTGCATTTGGGGAAGCGTGCATGGGATGGGGATCAGTGCAGATTGATTTGGCATGCATCTTACCTTGGCTGCTGGATGCAGGGTCGGAGCTGTCAATGTCAGCCACACCACCGACGCTCTCAGGCTGGAGGGTGGACTCCACAAGCTCCTCGTGGGGTGTTGGCTGTGCTGCTGTGGATGGTCCTCCCCCGGTCTTGTTTGCATCCTTTAGTCTGGCTGCCACCCTCTACTTCGACCTCTGCCGCATATAGTACCATCGCTTGCGCAATTCCTCGACAGTGCGATTTGTCACACCCATAGCATTCACTTTCTGTTGTATCTCCAGCCAGATCTTTCGTTTCCTTGCTTCTGGGACTCGCAGTGCCTTTTTCCCGAAGAGGAGCTCATGGCTGCAGACCATCTCCTCTATGAGGACCTCCTGCTCCTTGTCAGAGAACTTGTGCTTTCTCTTTCTCTTCTCTGCCTCCTTGCCCTCATGTTGCTTGTGGGACTCCATTGGGGTTTGTTCTCTCCTGGGATCCCTCCTCACACTCTCCAAACAGCCTCTGGGTGTGGCTCAGGTGAGCAGGTGCAGGAAATCACTCCCACTTCCTGGTTGTGATGTCTTCAGGCTGCACCTGTATTGCAGTTTCCCGTTTGTGCGATTTCTTAATTTGCGAATTTCGCAATTAAGGAATCGCTAATGATGTTTCGGAGACTTTTTTGCGATTATTAAGAAATCGCTAAACATTTGCGATTTTTTTTTACATCCCGATTTGCTAATCTCAAACTGCAAATCGCAAAACATCGCAATTTGAGATTCGCAAAACGGGAGTTTCATACATATGCCCCTTAGTCATGTATAGATTTACATATAAAAAAATGTATTTAAAGAAAAGAACAACAAATAAGACTGAAGGGAGTCTGGTGCTGTGGTCGCTGACACAAAGTTGGGGTCACTGCCATTCAGGACTCAGGACACAGTTACACATGTGGGATTGGCTTGTGTTAAAGAGAGTTAGTGGGACTACGTGTCGCCGGCCTTACATATCTAAATATGCGTCACTGATCGAAGGGAGTGTGGTGCCATGGTTGGTGCCACGGACTTGGGGTCACTGCCATTCAGGACTCAGGACTCAGTTACACATGTGGGATCTGCTTGTGTTAAAGAGGGTTAGTGGCATCAGAAGTATTGAGACTGTATGAGCCTGTGATGATACTTGGTGTGGACGGGCCGCACTGGGAGCAATGTGTCTTGGCTACTGGACTGCGTCATGTGGAATCAGGACGCTATCTAAATTGTGAGGAGTGCTGACCGTAGTGTAGGCCAGAAGTAGCGGTGAGCAAGGGCCCACAGCCACATGCATACGTTGGTGGCCCCACCGGCCTGCGTAGCCGAGGTTCAGTGGCACCACGTGTCGCCGGCCTTCCATAGGCAAATACCCCTCACTAATTGAAGGGAGTGTGGTGCTGTGGTCGCTGTTACGAAGTTCGGGTCACTGACATTCAGGACTCAGGACACAGTTACACATGTGGGATCGGTTTGTGTTGAACAGGGTTAGTGGCACCACGTGCTGCTGTCCTTGGATATGGAAGTATGCCTCACTGATGAGAGGGAGTCTGGTGCTGTGGTCAATCAAGACACAGTTACACATGTGGGATCGGCTTGTGTTAAAGAGTGTTAGTGGGACTACGTGTCGCCGGCCTTGCATATGGAAATATGTCTAACTGATCCAAGAGTATGCTGCTGTGGTCGCTGCCATGGACTTGGGGTCACTGCCATTCAGGACTCAGGACACAGTTACACATGTGGGATCGGCTTGTGTTAAAGAGGGTTAGTGGGACTACGTGTCGCCGGCCTTGCATATCGAAATATGCCTCACTGCTCGAAGGGAGTCTGGTGCTGTGGTCGCTGCCATGGACTTGGGGTCACTGCCATTCAGGACTCAGGACACAATTACACATGTGGGATCGGCTTGTGTTGGACAGTGTTAGTTGGCACCACGTGTCCAAAATTCAAATTGTGAGGTCTGCTGCACGCAGTGTAGACTGCTGAGTGTTCATTTGTACTTGAAAATTAATTTGGTCATTGTACTAAAGCTATAACTGATAGTAAAAATGTTCAAGAAGAAAGGATACTAAAAGGATATTATGTAGATTTGAGACCTGTAATAGTTACTTGCCTAGTGGACTCTGTAGTTAATGAATGAAGAAATAATTTTCATTGTGAGCCCTACTGAGTGCAGTGCAGGCGTATAATGAAAAGATGAAATATGTATAGAATACATTGACGAAGTGTTATATTTTCTGAGTACAATCTTGTTAGAAATTACCATTTAAAATTGGAATTGCAAGCTGTACTGCCTTTAGTGTAGACTGCTATTCCATGTTAGTTTGCATTTGAAGATTAATTTGGTCATTGTAGTAAAGCTATAACTGATATAAAAAATAAAATTCTTGAAGCAAGGATACTAAAAGGATAATATGTAGGGTGTAGGATTGTTAGTTGCCTACTGGTGTCTGTAGTTCCATATGGAAATACCCCTCATTGATCAAAGGGACTGTGGTGCTGTGGTCGCTGCCACAGACTTGGGATGACTGCTATTCAGGACTCAGGACATAGTTACACATGTGGGATCGGCTTGTGTTAAAGAGGGTTAGTGGGACTACGTGCTGCCAGCCTTGCATATCGAAATATGCCTCACTGATCGAAGGGAGTGTGGTGCTGTGGTCGCTGCCACGGACTTGGGGTGACTGCCATTCAGGACTCAGGACACAGTTTCACATGAGGGATCGGCTTGAGTTGAACAGAGTTATTGGCACCACTTGTCGCCGCCGCTGCATATGGAAATATACCTAACTAATCAGAGGGAGTATGCTGCTGTGGTCACTGCCATGGACTTGGGGTCACTGCCATTCAGGACTCAGGACACAGTTCCACATGTGGGATTGTTCGGCTTGTTTTGAACAGAGTTATTGGTATCACGTGTCGCCGCCGTTGCATGTGGAAATATGCCTAACTAATCAGAGGGAGTATGCTGCTGTGGTCGCTGCCAGGGACTTGGGGTCACTGCCATTCAGGACTCGGGACACAGTTCCACATGTGGGATTGTTCGGCTTGTGTTGAACAGAGTTATTGGCACCCCGTGTCGCCACCGTTGCATATGGAAACATGCCTCACTGATCGAAGGGAGTCTGGTGCTGTGGTTGTCTCACAGAGTTAGGGTCACTACCATTCAGGACTTAGGACACAGTTCCACATGTGGGATCGGCTTGTGTTGAAGACGGTAAGTGGCACCATTTGTCACCGGTCTTCCACAGTGTAGGCCAGAGGTAGCAGTGAGCAAAGGCCCACAGCCACGTGCATACGTTGGTGGCCCCACCGGCCTGCGTAGTGTAGGTTCAGTGGCACCACGTGTCGCCGGCCTTCCATATGGAAATACCCCTCACTGATCGAAGGGAGTCTGGTGCTGTGGTCGCTGCAATTCAGGACTCAGGACACACTTACACATGTGGGATCAGCTTGTGTTGAAGACGGTTAGTGGTACCATTTGTCGCCGGTCGCCCACAGTGTAGGGCAGAGGTAGCAGTGAGCTAGGGTCCACAGCCACGTGCATACGTTGGTGACCCAAACAAACCTTGCGTAGTACAGGTTCAGTGGAACCACGTGTCACCGGTCTTCCATGTGGAAATACCCCTCGGTGATCAATGGGAGTGTGGTGCTGTGGTCGCTGCCATTGAGGACTCAGGACACAGTTACACATGTGGGATCGGCTTGTGTTGAACAGGGTTAGTTGGCACCATGTGTCATCGTGTAGGCCGGAGGCAGCGGTCAGCAAAGGCCCACAGGCAGGTGACGTTGACTTGAGCTGCACAGATTGGGAGCATGTGGTCTTCTTAACCCATTATACTGTCTTACACAATTTGCATCGTTACTAATCTTGAATTGTGAACCGTGTAACCCCAGTTTAGTGCGGAGGCAGCGGTCAGGATAGGCGCACAGCTACATGGTGATAATTGGTGGTGCAGTGAGTTAGTAGCACCTGAAGCACACAGCGTGTGCGCACCGTGTGATGATGCGTGGTCTGGGCAGGCCGCACTGGAAGCAAAGTGTCTTGCAAACTGGACTGCGACATCTGCAATCGTCACTGCATCTGAATTGTGAGCACTGCTGTCCGCAGTGTAGATCGAAGGCAGTAGTCGGTACAGACATAAGTTTGCGGTGCTGTACCGCTGGGTTTGCAGGGGGCATGTGTTGAGGAGGCCCGCGGTTTTGGCGGCAGCCACGTGCCAGGGTGAGGGCTGCCACTGTGACAGACTCGTTGGTCTTCCCTCAAGTGAACCACGCCTAGGGCCTGGCATATTTATTCATACTGCTATGCTGGAGTGGCATTCGTTGGAGCAGCCCACTCCGCTTCCAGGGGGGACAGCACAGCTACATGACCGAAATCTTCCCCACTGCCTTAGGTAACATGGTTGCGTCCACTGTGCACTACACTACAAGTATCAACAGTATATCGCCACATGGAGAGGTTTATGCTTTGCATAGTGAGGTCTGTGCAGCACATTAGCGTTACACTTGGCATTGTGTGCTTTATTGTTGAAGGGTGACTTGCCTCCTTCATATATAGTAGGTTGCCAGATCTCCCAACATTCAGCTATTGTGTGGCTGAGGGGCATGGTGTTTTGGGAAGGTCCGTTGTCCTGTTTTGCGCTGCCTTGGTGGTAGTAGGGGGGGTGGTGCGGGGGGGAGGTTCTGGTGGTGATGGCGCTGAGTGTTGTGGTCTTGTTGCGTGTCGGACCTGCATGATCAGTAGCTCTATAACGTGTTGGTCTTTAGATGTGGCTGTGAGTTGGATCCAATTCACGAAGTAGATACTCGACCTCCTTACACCAGTTAAAGGTTGATGTTAATTTGTTACTGCTAACTCGGCTTATCGCCTGCTTTTTGGATCGCATTGCAGATTTGGCTGTCATTGAAACTATGGGGAAGTGATGTTTTCGTGTTTTTTTTTACATGGGAACGCCTACTTTGCATTTCATTAGCATTAGTTGTGGCTCTCGTTTGTGGCGATTTTGTTGGCGTATGGTATCGATGGAAGAGTGGTGAGATTTTCAGTTTTCACCAAGTTGAGAATGGGTTGATAATTTAAAAAACACTCAGAAAAAAAGATAATTTTAATGAACATTATAATTAGAAATTAGCATTTAATAAACCTTTGAAATTCACAGAAAAAAACATAGTTTTGAGGCACATTATAGTCAGAAATTAGCATTTAAAAAACCTTTGAAATTCACTGAAAAAACCATAGGTTTCAGGGATGTTATAGTTAGTTGGACATTTCACTCATAGTACACCATAGAAATTCCCCTGTTATAGTTAGTTGAGCTAACTATAACTCGCGCCCCCGCAATGCACTGCTGATGACGTCACATATTACATCATTCATGACATGGTCAGTGACATCACTGATGACATCACTGATGACATCTCAAATGATATCACTGATGACATCATCCAAGTCAAAATCTGATGCACCTTATCAGACCTTAATATAACACTTGATACACCCACTCTAAAATACAGACTATATTTTTTGAAACCATGAACACACCAATAGCAGTTAGTGCATATCCACTCTCTAATTTGTAGGTCTACACACATCCATTCATTCACCCATACAGTCACTCATACATACAGTCAGCCATCAATACAGCATTATCATATCCAGTCACATATCCATACAGACACTCACACACCGGCTCTCATTCATAGAGTTATTCACACACCTAGTCAGTAATGGAAATAATCAATCACACTTTCATTTACTCACCTGTACAGTTATACACATACCACGTCACTTATTTAAACATATACTAAGACATACTTACACTCTAATACAATAACTAATACAAGCACACACTGACCCATACAGGCCCTCTCACAATCACTCACTCTCACACAGTCCAACACTCATATATACTGCCTTTCACATATGTAGTTACTCACACATGTACCACTGAGGCATCTATTTACTCACCAAGACACTCGTACACACACTCACCAAGCCATACAGCCCTTCACAGATACAGATTTGAACACATATTCCCAGTGAATTATCCACTCACACATCTATGCACAGAGTTACACCCCCCACCCACCTACACAGACACTCAGGCACCCATACAGGTACTCAGAAAAGCAATCAATAGCTCATATAGATCCTCATTTAGTTGCTGACCAAACCATGGAACTGCTTACACACCAACTGACAACCTAAACTGTGTGAATGTCTGTATCAGTCGCTAACACATGAATTAAGCAAAACACAATTAATCCCTCACTTATGCAGTCAGTCACACACCTACTTAATCATCCATCCTGACTCTTATGCACCCATTCATTCTTCAAAACACCTTGGCATATATATATAAAACATATTTACATTTTATAGAAACACAAATTCACTGGATGATGTAATCAGTGATGTCATCAGTGATGTAATTTGAGATGTCAGCAGTGATGTCATCAGTGATGTCACTGACCATGTCATGAATGATGTAATATGTGACATCATCAGCAGTGCATTGCGGGGGCACGAGTTATCGTTAGCTCAACTAACTATAACAGGGGAATTTCTATGGTTTTCTATGAGTGAAATGTCCAACTAACTATAACATATATATATACATACAGACTATACATGTCAGTATTGGCCCATCTAACAGTGTTTTTTCTAAAATAAAAAGAAGGATTTGTGGCTGGATACATGTTTTGGTCATAAGGTGCCTACATTAAACAATCTATTTATCAGAATTCTCTGCTCCGTGCCACAGTTTAATGAGCATATTTTTCTGTCAACCATTGTAAGATCTTCAAAGCTTGAATACTCTCTAACTTATAGTCCATGTATTATAACCGGATTTTTCATTGTTCAAACCTCTGTTCATTTAAAGCTAGTGTTTTGGAAAAAGGCATTTTTTGGGAACATGAGCTTATTTACTGAAAATTAAAAACATATTTGATAAAATATATACAATTTCAGAAACTGACAAGCTGTTGTTTGAGGACAGAATGATTGTGATTCATCCTGAATTAAAGAGATTTATTGCTGAAGTTCTTTCCTTAATGCCTGAGGCCCCTTCCTGCCAGTGGCGTAACAATAGCCCCCGCAGCTCCCATGTGCGGGGGGCACTTTGCATGGGCAGTGGATAAGAGCTTCTGACTGGGCCCAGAGCGTGGTGGCCCCCTCTATGCACTTTGCAGTGGGGCCCCTCGAGTATTGTTACGCCACTGCTTCCTGCTGTGATTCAAAGAGATATTTCCTAAATTATATTGTTAATGCTTTTTATGACTTTACAAGTGCTTCTGTTTGAGGTCTGAACCTGTAAGATTTGCTGCAGTAACTCTGCGGTGTGAACCTTTAAAATCTGCCTACCGGCTCGAGTTTGGTGTTCTGTGCACTTTTTAAATTTTCACCCTGTCCCTACGATGGAGATTGTGTATAGTGGAGCCACGTCTTAATTTACTACTGACAGTGTGCCTGCACAGAATACTGACATTGAGGCCTGCCCTGGATCAGAGTTATGCGCAGTGAACAGTGGCAGCTGATAACAAATAAAACTGGTGGGCGAATATTTGACTCACTGACAGACACTGATAAAAACCAGCAGTGCCCTTAGGTTCAACGTCAAAGCTCTCAAACGTTGTCCATTTTAAACAGTGTTAATAACGGGTCATGATTAAGAGCTCTGGAGTTAAGACTCAAGTCACTGTGAGTTTCTGTGGGTGAGGTAAATTAACTTTAAATAAGAAATACTAGGGTTTACTTACCCACTGCCTTGGTCCTTGGTGCTTGTTGCTCCTCTCTGTCTCTGCAGTCCGTGGCTCCAGCACAGGCTCCCAGAGCCTCAGCCAATTCCCCTCTACCAATCCAGATGCTGTTCTCATGCTGCTCTGGCAACATGGGAGAATCAGCAGGATTGGTTGGAGCGAACTTACTCGATGCTCCCTCAGGCACTGGGGGCCTGTGGCTGCCAGCATAAAAAATAAAATGGTAATATATTTGTTTTATTACCATTTTATTTTTCATGTGTGCTTCACTCACAGCAGAGGGGCGATGCTCCTCCACCCTAATGGGGGAACCGCCGCTGGCAGTGAAAGCACCTCCTACATTCTGTTATGTCACAAATAGGGTTTTGATTTTCCACAATGACATGAGACTCCTCTCTGACTATTCATCCCAAATCTGGACATATTTAGCAGAGGATGGGGACAGTCTTGGACTATTCTGATGCCTGCTAACCACTGCACGTCAAAAGCAGTAATCCATTTATGTTGGTGGTTGCCAGGGGAAGCGCACACACTTATTTTAGGGGGCCTGGATTCTTATCCATATTCTGTTCTGCCCCAGTCATGAAGTGCAGCCAAAGACAGCAGTAGCCACAAAGGTCCATGGAAATAAGAGGATGGCAATATTGTGATCCTTCGTCTATTTCCATGAACCACAATGGAAGTGCTGTTTCACCAAGCTGGTGTGCAGGTTCTTTCTGGCCAAGATGACTCTACAGGTGAATGGAAGTAGCTGTCAGAGGCTTGTGCACCAGACTATGCTATCTAAGGTAGCAAAAAAAAATTAAACATTTTTAACAGTCACCATCGTAAGAAAAAGTTTACAATTGGGAGAATCATCATCTCGATTGTGTCAATGCGACCCCACCAAGATAAAATAAAGGAGACATTTTTTGTGTGTGCATTTCACCGTAGTAGTATTCCAGAATAAACTCCCTAAAACAAATGACTTTTTTCGTGCAATGTTTATTAAGAGACATACCTTCTGATTGATCCTCATTACAGCACTCATTTATAGGGCTTTGGCATAGGGCAGTGCAGCAGGTCACCTTGCTGCACTGCGCTACATTAAAGTGAAAGGGCAGGAATGCACCATAATTATCCATTACAGTGCATTCCTGGCCCTTCCCCCTGCGCTGGTGCCGTGTCTGCAGCCTAGCACCAATACAGTTTTTCTTGCTTCATGGTGAAAGGGTGCCTATGTTGTCAGAAGGATTGTTATGTTCAAGAAGGAACACCTTCCTGCTCAAAAACAATCATAGGGGCTTTTTCCTCTTTCTGTGTGTGCTGCAGAATGCAGCACACATGGAAAGAGGAAACAATTAGGAGAAATAATGTTTTTTCTCCTCGTTCTGCCACCCCTGGGGAAAACTCACAACAAAGCCCATGGAATGCCTCCCTAATGCAGAGTAAGGCAATGCAGTGATCTGCACTGCCTTGCCTTACTCCATATCTATGAGGCCATTCAAAGCCATGCAAAGGGGCTTTGGGTGACCTCATAAATATAATTTGATAGTTTGCGCCGATGGAGCAAAACAAAAAGTGAAGTTGCGACAGTGCAAGAGTCTAAGCAATTGCCTCCATGTTTAAAATCTGAAACCTTGGAATAGAGTTTTAGTTCTGTGAAGAAAGTTGATATAGACAATTCCGGTTTTCAAACAAACAGTAGAATAATGTGTTGATCTTTAACTTTAAAGCAAGAAAACTCTCAAACTGTTTTATTTGAAAGATAGATGGTTCTAATACAAGAATAAAGAGTAAAGTCGATAGAGGGCTTCCCTGTCTAGTGCCCAATTTATTTATTTTTTTATTTTTTTTATTGAAAGGAAAAGGCATGTCGACATACATGGCTCTGCGCCTACAACCCGGAGGCCGGCTACCATGTTGCAAATATTAACCCAACAGCACAGGTTATCCCACATCCCAGAGGCCGGGCATCACCGTGTACAGCCGGTACAGCTCCTGCTGCCTTCCGAGTCTCTGGCCCAGTATGTCATTGTCTTTAGAGTTACCCCCTTACAGGGGGTCCAGTACTCTATTACTGACAACTTGGGAGAAGAATTCAGGTGTGAAATATGCTCTAAAAATTTGGGACTAAAACTATGCCACTTCAATGCTTCTTCAGAAAATGCCAGTCAACTCTGTCAAAAGCTTTCTCTACATAGAGAGTAAATGCACAATAGGGATGGCCATTTTTTGAGCTTTGTTAATAATATTCTTAAAAGTACCAGAATTATCGGCTATGTTTCTGTATGTTTCTGTTTGTAACAACACTAGGCTGTTCCAGTCCAGTTAAGTCTGGTATGAAGTTAACTAGTCTAAAGGCCGGTGCTTTGGCAAATATTTTACGATAAGTCTTAGTGAGAGAAATAGGTATGTAGTTGATGCACAAAGAGAGAGCTAGATCTTTTTTAGGTATAATACAAATCATAGCCTTCATAAAGAACTCAAAGAACCCTTCAAAGAAAAGAAGTGCTGAGGCAGCTTAAATAGCATAGGAAAGATAATTTTTGAATATTGCAAATAGAATTCTACTGTGAATCCATCTGGACCCGGTACCTTCCCTGTTAGGAGAACTTGAATAGCAGAATATAACTCTTCAATTTTTAACAGATTTTCTGGAGGAGACAAATCTATATTATCTGTAGTCCTTTTCCTAATCCCAGAGAAGAATGAGTTAATGAACCACTCAGAAGGGACTAGTCTCAGGAGAGTATAAATGTTGGTAGTATTTTGCAAAGCAAGTACCAATAGCAGAATCTCTGAACATTTTCTCACCCAAGTCATTCACAATTGATTTGACAGCTGACTTCCCTCTTTTTAACATAACCAGCTCTATTCCTTCTGCCACAATACCTAGCTTTAAGTTTAAGAAAAACCGCACAAGCTTTTTCAGTAGTGTATTTGTTAAACTGTATTTTAGTGGCCATCAACACATCCAGATCAGCTTCATTATAAATGTTGTGAAGAATACATGCAGACTGTTTTTTCTACATTTTCTTTTTTGAAGGAAACATAACTAATTATACAACTTCTGGAGGCTGCTTTAAATGCATCTCAGAAAAGTGGAAAGGAGTGTCTCCTGTATCATTTTCATCAAAATATTCTTTGACAAAGATTTCGTAGGTGGTAATGAAAGTCTTATCTGAAAGAAGGGAATTATTAAATCTCCATTGAGATTTACTGTAATTGCTCTGCATAATATCTAGTTCCGTCCAAACTGGGGCATGGGCAGAAATCAGAATTAAACCAATTTCCAAATTAACCAAATGCTGAACCATTGACACTCCTTAGCACACGTAACATTTATGAAATATCATAAGTATGTAGCGTATTTCCACAAATAATAGACAAATTAATGCAAAAGAAATAATATATATAGTCTTCCTTCTTCTTTGTTGTTCTCTTTATTTCGTACAGATCTTCCCAGTAATTCTCTACAGCCAACACGTGTTTCGTCGCAAAGTGGGGAAGTCGTCCCGCGACTTTCTCAAGGCTGTGTAATTTAAAACAACATATACATATTGGGACACATCAACAATCCCTTTGTCGGAGGAGCCTAGCGTGCAACCAAGATGGCCGCGTAGGTGCGAGGCTCCCGAGGACCTCCGCGACCTCCTATCTCTATCCTGAGCATATCCTGTCCCAGATGAGGGGACTGTGTTGGTGAGCCCGAGCTGAGGTGGCGCCCGTTTTCCGCTTCCAAATCGGACCTCGGACACCGACTTTACCACCGATCGAGGTTTGCGGCCTTCTCCTAGCCGAACCCCGGATTTGCGTTGTGGGGCGATCCAGTGACGAAGTGAATAACAGTGGCGGGCAGGGCTTGGTGGCTCGCGGGGCCCGCACTTTCACTTTCGCTTTCGTACCCTCCTGGCTGTCTAGGCGAGGTTGGGTCACGGGGCTTTGTGTGTTGGTGTGGCCTCCCTGGGGGACCCCGCCTGCCCGCCAGCTGTGATCCGCCCTGCAGATCTGGGGTGGCACCCCCCCGGAGCCCGTGGACCGGCTTGCCTGCCCTTCACGACCTGGCTGGTGCGATCGGGAGACTGGGACCATGGCCACGAAACAAGATGGCGATCGGGCAAAGGTAAAATCGACCCGGCGTGGCGCGGCCCAACAGTCCAACAGCATGGATCGCTATACCCTCCAGAAGGGATCTCCTGAGGTGCCCCGCAAGTCCCCTGAGGGCCCTACTGATGCCCCCGATCTGCCCACGGATCTGACTCTGCGGGATGTCATGGGCGCCATCGCCGAGATGAAGGCCTCTGTGGGCCAGCGTTTTGACACACTGGCGCAGAAGATCGACTCGGTCCTCGTGGATGTTGGCCTGATAAGGGCCGATCTCTCCAAGACCAACGACCGAGTTGATTCTTTGGCCCACACCGCATCGGGCCTTACGACAGATGTGGCGGCCCTGCAAACGGAGGTGCGCCGACTTGCTCGGGCGAGTGCGCTAATGGATCGTCGCCTGGAGGACTCCGAGAGTCGGGCCCGGCGTAACAACATCCGTATCATCGGGGTGCCTGAGGGACGTGAGGAAGCGGCGGCGGACCTTTTCGTGGAAGACCTGATCGTCAACCATCTCCAGCCACGGGGGCTGAGTAAATTCTTTGCTGTGGAGAGAGCCCACAGGGTTCCCGGGGGAAGGCCTAAGGTCGGAGCCGCTCCGAGACCTCTCATCGCCCGGATTTTTAATTTTCGGGACAGAGACGCTATCCTGCAATCCTCCAGACTACAGGGACCGCTTAGACTTGATAATATGGATATTAATTTTTATCCTGATTTCACCCCTGCGGTCCAGAAACAGAGACTAAGCTTCCTTGGTGTCAAGCGCCGTCTTCGGGACCTAAATATCAAGTACGCCATGCTCTTCCCCGCTAAGCTGCGAGTGGAGGTGGAAGGTCGCACACACTTTTTTGATCGTCCCGAAGCGGCCGGGGACTGGCTGGATACTCTGTCTGGAGATCGGGATCGGGGTGGCGGGGGGGGAGCGGCCGGGGGAGAGGGCTCGCCGGATCAAGACTGAGGGACTAATATTAGGCCTCGCTCGGGACAAAAATGATGCCACTTTTTGACTATACGTCGGATTGCTTAATTTCCCCTCCTATGGAGGTTGTGTGGGGTCTCTTGGGGGTTCTCCCTCCTCCTCTGGGGGTCTAGTTAGTTTAACTATCTATGGGGCGACAGGCACACTGCACATTGGGGGGGCTGTCTGGGCTCATGCAGGGGTGCAGGGAGGGGGGAGTTTTGTTGGGGTGGGTGGGTAGGGATGGGGCGTTGTTTGTTATTCTCACAAGGCAACCCTTTTTTTGTGTAGGCTCTACTGTGCTCTCGGGGGGACGAATGATGGTCTTTGTGTATGATGGGGGGTAGGGAATTGACTTTGTTGTCTTGGAACGTTAATGGACTGGGGGACAGGATCAAACGGGGTGTGGTCCTACAGTATCTGAAGCGACTCTCGCCTGATGTGGTCTTCCTGCAGGAGACACACCTTATCGGCAATTCCTTCTGCGCCATGAATCGGCGTGGTTACCGCCTTGTGGCCCACTCGGGCTTCACGTCAGGCTCGAGGGGTGTGGGTATCATGGTAAAGAACTCGCTCCCGTTAGAAATTGATGAGGTGCTCCATGATGACAGGGGACGTTACACTGTCTTGGTGGGGAGAATGGAGGGCAAAGTGGTTGTCTTTGTGTCAGTGTACGTCCCACCGGGGTTGCAGTCGACCACCTTTGCAGATCTGGGGCGCCTCCTCCTTGGCCTTCCGGGGGGGCTTCTGGTGGTGGGGGGGGATTTCAACGCGGTGGTTTCTGGAACTGTGGATCGTCACCCCCCTAGGGACCTCCCCCGGGCACAGGCGTGGCTATCCGGCCTCTTGGATACACTGGGATTGGTGGACTGCTGGCGCTTAAAACATCCCACACAGTTGCAATACACTTTCCACTCGGGGGCCCATGGTAGTCTCTCACGGCTTGATTATGTCCTTGTCCCGGCGGCCCATGTCGGGAGGGTGGGGGAAGTGCGCCATTTGGCACGGGGTATCTCGGACCACTCCCCGCTATTGTTGCATGTTGATGTCTTTCCGAGGGCGGAGAGCAGGGTGGTCCCAATCAACTCCTGGTACCTGCGCGACCCCACCATTCGCGCTGACTTGATTAAATCCCTCCAGCGCTATTTTGAGGAGAACGTGGGGTCAGTGCCTTCAGCTATCTCCCTGTGGGAGGCCTTCAAAACGGTACTTAGAGGGGAGGCCCTATCCCTTATTTCCCACGCCTGGAGGCGTGAGCGGGAAGAGGTGACCCGGGTGTAGGCTGAAATAGCGGAGCTGGAGGGTAATCTAGAAGATGGGGTGACGGACGCTGCACTACATGTCCTCCAGCTCAAGCAGGCGGCGTATAGGGCCCTCGTTACGGAGGCGACCAGGGGCCTTAGTAGAGAGCAACAGGGGCGGCTGTATGATGTGGGTGATAAGGCTGGTAAACTGATAGCGTGGTTGGATAAAAAGGAAAGAGCGAATCGTGTGGTCCCACTGATTGAGAAAACGAATGGTGTGTGTGTAACTGAACCAGAAGAAATTGTCTCATGCTTCGCGGAGTATTTCCGCGAGGTGTATTCCCCGGTCTCTTCTTGCTCGGAAGAGGATTCCCGTGCCCTGCTCAGAGATATCGCACTGCCTTCCCTGTCCGGGGAGAACAGGGTGTTGCTGGACGCCGCTCCCACCTCCGACGAAATTGCCCTCGCCATACGCTCGGTCGCTTCTGGCAAGGCCATGGGCCCGAATGGTATCCCTATCGAGCTGTACAAGCTGCGACCGGATACATTGGCGCCTCACCTCCGCGCAATGTTCCTTGCGGCCCACTCAGTGGGCTCCCTCCCGCTTGACCAGCGTCTGGCTACAATCGTGGTGATCCACAAGGAAGGGAGACCTCGAGATCGGGTTACTTCTTATCAGCCTATCTCACTACTGAATGCGGAGCCTAAAATTCTCGCTAAGGTACTCGCCAATCGGCTGGTCGGTGTGGTGGGAGATCTGGTTCATCAGGACCAGTCTGGCTTCATTCCCCATCGCAATACAGCCCTTAATCTTCGGCGTTTGCATGGGGTGCTTGCGCGTGTCCCATTCATACGGGAACCGGCCATTCTGGCGTCCTTAGACGCCACCATGGCGTTTGATACGCTTGAGTGGCCATACATCTGGGCGATGCTTCCTAAGTTCGGGTTTGGCCCAGGATTCATCAGTTGGGTCAAATTGCTGTATGCGGGCCCATTGGCACAGGTGGTCGTGAACGGAAGAGTATCGGCCCCGTTCGAGCTGGGCCGGGGCACGCGGCAGGGCTGCCCCCTGTCGCCGCTTCTTTTTGCGCTTGCCTTGGAGCCCCTGGCGGAGTGGCTGCGGTGGGAGCATTCCATCCGAGGTCTCCGTTGGACCCCCGAGTATGAGGATCGCGTATCCCTATACGCTGATGACATCCTTCTGTACCTAGCCTCCCCACGCAAATCACTTATAGTCCTAGTTGATGTTTTACACTCGTTTGGACGTAACTCCGGTCTCGTCATCAATTGGGCTAAATCGTGTGTGTATGTTCTCTCTGGGGAGGCTCCTATTCTCCCGCGGGGCTGTCCGATCCAGATCGCCCCGCAGGGATTTCGGTACCTGGGTGTCTTCATTACTCTGGACCCGGAGGCCCGGTATGAACGGAATCTGCTTCCCCCCCTCCAGCGTCTGCGGGTAGATGTCGCACGCTGGCGGCGCCTGCCGCTTTCGCCGCTCGGCCGGGCAGCATTGTTCAAGATGATGTCTCTGCCGCGTTTTCTGTATGCTTTGCAGAACACTATGGACTTGGTCCCGGCGCGCTACTTCCGGGAGGTGGAGAGTCTGCAACGCCGTCTGTTCTGGGACGGGAGGCCGCGCATTGCTCTGGCTAAGCTGACGCTCCCATGGTTTGACGGGGGGATTGCCCTTCCGGATATTAAACGGTACTATTGGGCCTCCCAGCTCGCTGCCGTTAACCATGGCCTCTACGGGCCCGCCTTAAACCCGGCTTTTGAAATGGACAAGATTCTCCTGCCAGGTGGCGACTACAATCGAGCGCTCTACTCTAGCGCGCCCGACGCTCGTCTGACGGGCCCCACGCGTGTCATGGTGCAAGTCTGGCACGCGGCCAATGCAGCTATGGGGTGGAAGGACCGTTTGACCCAGGCATCACCACTATACGCGTCTGAGCGGTTAGGTTCCCTGTGGACCTCTAAGGGCTTCGAGAAGTGGGACATGATAGGTATCAGTAAAGTGGGGGATCTTTGGACGAGGGGAGGATTTAAAACGTTCGATATGCTGCAGACGGAATTTCAGTTGCAGGGCAGTGAATACTTCCGGTATTTGCAGGTCCGTCATGCGCTGGGTTCCGTCTTCATGGATGTTGCCTCCATCCCGGAATATTCCCCCCTGGAAGATAGAGTGCTGGATGGGCATGTCCCGGACAGCACGATCTCCCTTATATATAAAAAGCTGATAAATGACCGCTCGGGCCTGTTGACTGCCCTTCGTGCGGCTTGGGTTGCCGACGGGTTGGAGCTGGACGACGAGGACTGGACCTCCGCGGTGGCCTCCCCGAAGGAGGTGGCCATACCGGCTCGCCTTCGCTTCGTCCAGCTCAAGATACTCCACCGGGTCTACATGACGGGGCCAAAGCTTCTGCGTATGGGCTATGCCGGAGATGGGTTATGTAAGCGTGGGTGTGGTGCTTTGGGGACCTTTATGCATATTTTGTGGGAGTGCCCGGAGGTAGAGGGGATCTGGCGTGGTGTACATGAGGTGCTGCGTCTGGTTACGCATGTGGCGCTGTTGCCTGAAGCGAGAAGATGCCTGTTCAATGTGTGGGAACCGACTGATTACTCAGCGCCGCAGACGTGGTGGGTGACTCTGGGATATATGGTAGCCAAGCGTGATATTGCTCAACTGTGGGGATCCCAGAGGCCCCCGACGGTCTCGGCCTGGAAAGAACACATGGACTGGTGCATGTTTCGAGAAAAGGTGGTGTATGTGGCGAGGGGTAAGCCTGGGACATGGGTGAAAGTATGGGGCCCCTGGAACGCCTACCGCGGGGGTATCTGTGCACCACCGTTGCTGCCTGATACCTCGCCAGCCCCATCCCCCTAGCCGACTCATTCCCCCGCTGCCGGGCATTGGGTTCCCCCAGTCCTCGCTCTGCTCTCTTCCCCCTCTTTAGATTTCTATGGATGGTTGGGATCCCCCCTCTAGGGGAGCACGTGCTGCTATTTCCGATTGTGGGTTGCCTTGTGGGTGTGGTTTTCTTGTTGTTCTTAATTTAAAATGGAACCGCATAATGGGGCCTGGATGATGTGGTTTTTCGACATTGTTATCTATTGAGAAATGCTCCTCCTGTAATACCACGTGTTCCATGTATATATGTCGTGTGTTCCTACTATTGCTAGCGGCCGGCCGGAAGGTTGTGGGCCCATACTTGTATACTTTTAAGACCTGTAATAAACGGTTTCAAAAAAAAAACAATCCCTTTGTCAAATCAAACCAAAACCCATTAATGATTAGAAAATCACCAGAGAAGTGTAACTTAATCTTATGGTGAGAAAAACCATTAGAAAATGGCATCACCAACAGAACAGTAACACAGAAGGTACCTCTGTCCTCACAGTAGGTCTATGAACCTAATAGCGATGGAGAGTCCAAGATTTTGCTAATTGTCTAATTCTCATGTAAAGAGAGAAGTAAAACGAGATTCCAGGAAATAGAAAAATATAGTTGTTAGGGCGGTCGTGATAAAGGTGAATCGTGATGATGGTCTAATCACATTACTAAGTGTGTACTTATTGTGTGAAAAAAATCTTTGATGGAAGTAAGTGAAGTTAATAAAGAACGAAAATTGAGATTAAAAATTAAGGCTTCAAACTACCTATATTCCGTATGTAAATTGATTCTGAAAGCATGAAAAAAGATAGATATTAAATAGGTCAGTCATTTAATCAATTGCCAATATTTAAGAATATTGTTTGCAGGTTAAATTCTTAAAAAACCTACTTATTAAGTGGTGATAATTCCAAACCGCAAAGGTTTCTGGTGTGGCAGCGTCTGTATTTCAGAATGTGATTATCTGGTTCCTATTTGTCTAGTTTCAATCCTCTCTGTGCTGTAAGTTTAAACAATTATTTGCTTTAAAGAGATATGTGGTTTCTGGCTTTAATCTAAATTGTTAAAAGACAAAATGCTAGCAACTAACGTGTCGTTTATTATTTAGAAGGCAGTTTTCAGAGTAAAAGAATTTAAGTTTGTCAAAGTCAAAACTGTGTGTGTATATTTAGTAGCATCTATGAGCTTATTTAGTACCATCTATGAGCTTAAGTTATTTTGACTTAACGGGGTAATCTAAAAGGGCGCGTATACTGTTCAAATAGTTGGTGAAGTCCTATGTGGTTGCGCCACAATCCCACTTACCGCTAAGAAAAGGCAATATTTTTCGCAAGAAGGGATTGAGCGTAATAATCTCGATACCCAATCCTTTAGATAGCTACACGATTAGGGATCTAAAGGCACCATGATATGAAAATTAAAAACCCCTCAACACAAACCACCTTGTCTGATAAGCATGTTCTAAGCTAGTTGCGTGAAACTCTGTAAGCTTCATAATATGCGGATGTATAAAATCAACATGAACATGTATTAAAGTGAGCCCCCTCGATTTGGCAAATGCTCTAAGCCATCTGTATATTGACCTTAGTAAACTCAACTTAACGTGAGTTTATTTCGACGATATTAAAGAAATAAGAGTCCCAGGTCTAGCTTCTAAGTTGGTACAGATAGCGTGTTTTATCTTATTGTGCATCGTAGAAATCCTCCGTGACGCCACCATGTATCGCGTTGCTGAGTGCGCTCGTACGAGAATGAAATTCCTTCGCTAGTTTAAAAGCTGGAAGTGTGTCCTGCGTTTTACGTAGTGCCTGAGTTGGGTTCCCACTCTCTTTAGGTTAACAGAGAGGAAGGATTTAGCACTCAGATTCTAAAACGGCGGCCATCTTAACATATGGGGATACCCGACGTGTGCCTATATAGTACTATATAGTAAGTTGATGAAGTCTAACTTGTCGCTCCATCCATTAGAGTCAGTACAAAATTGTAGAAAATGACAATAACAATATGATTGAAAAAAGATTATTATGTTATTGCGAAGGCTGTGAGTATTTCTCAACATTTTTTGGGGAAGGTTGATACAATTCAAAAAGTCATATTGTTTGTTATCACTAAGATCCACACACATCTGCGAGAGTCAAAACGTTTAAAAACATATTTATCAATTATAATTACAATTGTTACTTTCTAGTAAATAACATTCTTAGTTGTTTGTTTTAGTTCAGTGCTTCTTTTTGTGGACCAAAGTCTCGTTTATCATCTTTAATCTAGAGTTACTGCTAGGTTTGGAAAAAGATGGTTGTTCACCAGAATTATATGTATAAATGATACCTCTAGGTATGTTCAGTTGAATTCCTTCTCTTTTGGGTTTGTATGTGTATTGTTCTTGTCTTGCTGGCTCGCATATACTCATTTACCCAAAAAATAATGTTTAGACCCTGTTCCACACTATGTAGTTTCAAAATCCATGATGCTTCTCTCCGTCTTAGTGCAAGCTCCCTATTGCCCCCTCTCGGGTGTCTTGGGATATGCTCTATTCCGTAAAATCAAAACAACGGTTCGTCGTTTGGGCAGAACAAATTGACATGTGCGCAGCTAGAGGGTATGTCATGTCCCCCTGTTTGACTGCTCTTATGTGCTCGCTGATCCTCTCTCGTAATGTTCTAATCTTACTGCCAATGTATTTTCTTTTGCATTTACACTCAATTACATAAACTACAAATTTGGTGAGGTAATTAATGTTTGTGTAGATTTTATATTTTCTTCCTCCTGGTGCCTCAAAGTCAGTCTTTTTCCCACATGCCCATTTGCATGTATTACAGTGTCCACAGTTATAAAAACCCACTGTGTGTTTGCTCATCCAATTTGTTTGTTTTTCTGGTTTTGGATAGCTAGGACTCAGTATGTTCCTAAGCGAAACCCCTCTTCTGAATGTGATATTGGGTTTGTCCATAATGAACTCTCTAAGAGAGTTGTCTGTTTTCAGCAAATGCCTGTGTCTATTTAGACTCTTTCTTAATACTCCCGACCAATTGTTGTATCCTGTGATCATTCTAATCTTTTGGTCTGGACCTTTCCGTTTTGGTTTTTCTTTTAGTGTGTCTGTCCGTGTGATAGTGTCTATTCTTTGTTCTGCTTTTGTGAGTAATGTCTTGTTGTAACCCCTTTGCTCAAATCTAGTCAGTACTCCTTTTTTATATGTTTGGAATTCCTCATCTCTACCGCAGTTACGTCGTACTCTTGTGAGTTCTCCATATGGGATTGAACGTATCTGGTGATAGGGATGCGCACTGGATGCATGCAATAAGGAATTGCAGGCTGTGGCTTTGCGATATAATCTGCTATTTATTTTGTTGTCATGTACATAAAATTCCACATCCAGGAAAGAAATTTTGGTTTTGCGGTGTTCCATGGTAAACCGTATATTGTGTTCGTTCCCATTGAGGTATTCGAGGAACCCCAACAGTTTGGTTTGGTTGCCTGTCCAGATCATAATGCAGTCATCCATGTACCTGCCCCGAACAATATTGAGTCATTCCATTCAGAGCCCAAAGAGCCCCAGATTCTCATCTCCTCGAACCAACCCATGAAGAGGTTGGCATACGAGAGAGAGAATCTGGAGCCCATTTCAACTCCTTGTCTTTGTCTATACCATTGGTCCTTGAAAAGGAACACGTTGTTTCTAAAATTAGCTCCACCATCTTAATCAATATTTCCGTGTGGTTCCAGGAGCTAGCTGCCCTTCTGTTCAACAGAGTCAGAGTCAGCCAGAGTACCCAAGATATGCTTGGTGTCTCTAATGTATGATGGTAAGTTATTCACAAGTGGTTTCAGGCAGATGTCTACATACTCGGATATTCTTTCCGTAGGTCCACCAATTCCTGAAATGATGGGCCTACCTGAGGGGAACGGAAGATTTTTGTGTACTTTCGGTACTGTGTAAATACACGGAAATCTTGGTCGATCAACCTTCAGATATGTCAGTTCGTTGTCGTCCAGTAATCCCTGTCCATGCCACCGTCTCAGTTGTTTGTTAATATAGTCTGCTAATGTCCAGATTGGATTGCCTTGCAATGATTCATAGCATTCCAGATCATTTAATTGTGTCATGATCTCATGTTCAAAGTCAAAGCTACGCATAATCACCATATTTCCATCTTTATCTGCTTCCCGTATTGTAAGCTCCCTGTTGTCACTTAATGTTTTCAGTGCAGTTCTTTCATTGTGTGTAATGTTATCTCTTTTAATTCTGGATGCAGTTTGTCTATTCTCATATTTGTCTAGATCAGAGACTACAAGTTTGTGAAAGAGGTCTATGTTATTTCCTGCTGTTAGTGTGGGGGTCCATTTAGATGTATCCTTAAGATTACTAGAAATACTGTAATCCATGTTGATATTTAAGTCTCTCATAATCATGTCAGATGTAACAACCTCATCTTCACAATCTGTTAATGACAGTAACAGCCTGGTGTCTAATACATCTTGTATAGATTGTTTATTGGATACCAACAGACCAAGATTTTGCTGCATGTTTTTATTCATAGTGTTATTCAGTTCAAAATGTTTTTTCAATTTAATGAGTCTCACAAATTTCAAAAGATCAATTTTGATTTCACAAATATCGCCAATGCTATTAGGGCAAAAACTCATACCCTTGGAAGCACTGAACTAAAACAAACAACTAAGAATGTTTTTACTAGAAAGCAACAATTGTAATTATAATTGATAAATATGTTTTGAAATGTTTTGAGTCTCGCAGATGTGTGTGGGTCTTAGTGATTACAAACAATATGACTTTTTGAATTGTATCAACCTTCCCCAAAAAATGTTGAGAAATACTCACAGCATTCACAATAACGTAATAATCTTTTTTCAATCATATTGTTATTGTCGTTTTCTACAATTTTGTACTGACTCTAATGGATGGAGAGACAAGTTAGACTTCATCAACTTACTAATAGTTCACTTTACATCACAGTCATTTTAAATTTAATTTCTATACACATAGAATTACAGGTTAGATTTCATAACTACATACAGAACCGATCAAGTTATATTTAGTAGTGTCCTCAGGGATATTCTTTGGACCTCCTTATACTAAAGATAGACTATTATCTAGGGTGTGATCACATCGGTTTTAATGTTCAATTTGTTTCTTTCAAGGAAATTCCCTAGTACTATATAGGCACACGTCGGGTATCTCCATATGTTAAGATACGAGATACATGGTGGTGTCACGGAGGATTTCTACGATGCACAATAAGGTAAGACACGCTATCTGTATCGACTTAGAAGAGACTCTTATTTCTTTAATATCGTCCAAATAAACTCACATTAAGTTGAGTTTACTTAGGTCAATATTCTGATGGCTTAGAGCATTTGCCAAATCGCGGGGGCTCACTTTAATACATGTTCGTGTTGATTTTAAACATCCGCATATTATGAAGTTTACTTTTCACGCAACTAGATTAGAACATGTTTGTCACACAAGGTGGTTTGTGTTGAGGGGTTTTTAACTTTTATATCATGATGCCTTTAGATCCCTAATCGTGTAGCTATCTAAAGGATTGGGTATCGAGATTATTACGCTCAATCCCTTCTTGCCATAAATATTGCCTTTTCTTAGCTGTAAGTGGGATTGTGGCACAACCGCATAGGACTTCACCAACTATTTGAACAGTATACGCACCCTTTTAGATTATCCCATTAAGTCAAAATAACTTAAGCTCATAAATGCTACTAAATATACACACACAGTTTTGACTTTGACTAACTTAAATTCTTTTACTCTGAAAACTCCCTTCTAAATAATAAACGCGGCGTTAGTTGCTAGCATTTTGTCTTTTAACAATTTAGATTAAAGCTAGTAACCACATATATAATAATTGTTTAAATTTACAGCACGGAGAGGATTGAAACTGGACAAATAGGAACCAGATAATCACATTCCGAAATACAGACGCTGCCACAGCAGAAACCTTTGGGGTTTGGAATTATCACCGCTTAATAAGTAGGTTTTTTGAAAATTTAAAACTTCTTAAATATTGGCAACTGATTAAATGACTGACCTATTTAATATCCATCTTTTTTCATGCTTTCAGAATCAATATACATACAGAATATAGGTAGTTATAAGCCTTAATTTTTTATCTCAATTTTCGTTCTTTATTAACTTCACTTACTTACATCACAGATTTTTTTCACACAATAAGTACACACTCAGTAATGTGATTAGACCATCATCACGATTCACCATTATCACGACCGCCCTAACAATCATATTTTTCTATTTGCCTTGAATCCCCTTTTACTTCTCTCATTACATGAGAATTAGACAATTAGCACTCTTTATCCTAAGTGCACAATCTTGGACTCTCTATCGCTATTTGATTTATAGACCTACTGTGAGGACAGAGGTACATTCTGGTGCCGATTACGATCCGGCAAAAAAATTCCCCGTACGACTCGTATCCGGTCTTTTTACCGTACGAATCGTACAAGTGCCGTACAAACTGCCAATTACGATTCGCATGGTAAAAAGTCCATACGAATCGCATTGGGAATTATTCCCCACACGTCCTCGGGTCGGAAAATGTGTCCGACACGTCCTCGGACGATTTACCGTACAAATGTGAAAAGTGAAGTCCGACCGCGGAATCACGATCCATCCCGTGCGTCCGATGTTACAACCGTATGGAAAAAACACCGTCCGCACCGATCTCCCATAGCAACCATGGAGACATGTGCCCGCATACGCGCCGACCCCCCCCCAGCCCCCGTATGTACGCGCCGACCCCCCCCAGCCCCCGTACGTTCGAGTCGTACCCCCCCGTGTAAGTACACCCCTGTACGTGTCGTACCCCCCGTGTATGTACACCCCTGTACGTGTCGAACCCCCGTGTATGTACACCCCTGTACGTGTCGAACCCCCCGTGTATGTACACCCCTGTACGTGTCGAACCCCCCGTGTATGTACACCCCTGTACGTGTCGAACCCCCGTGTATGTACACCCCTGTACGTGTCGAACCCCCGTGTAAGTACACCCCTGTACGTGTCGTACCCCCCCGTGTATGTACACCCCTGTACGTGTCGAACCCCCCGTGTATGTACACCCGTGTACGTTCGAGTCGTACCCCCACCCGTGTATGTACGGTGTGTACCCCCAGCGCATAGCCCCACACCCTAGCAGAGCAATTAAAATTGAGCCTGAAAGAGAGTGCATGTCAAGTCAAGCACTGAGGTAAAACCCCACCATTGCAAGAGCTTCATTCAGAATAGGCAGACCAGTATTTATTCAGGTGTAACTAAGCAAAAAAAGGTGCTGGGTCTTTAGCTCACTAAAGAATCCTCAAGAGAAAAATAAACAAGCTGCAATAATCTTTCCTCTTACATCAGATGGCCTTATCCAAAATATGCTGCATACATAAATATTCTTGTACCTTTCAGAATTGTTTCAGTGGTGTTCCTGTTAATAAAAACCTCTTCAGGTATCAGGAAAAGAGATTTACATTCATTTCAGAAAGACTTTTGAATGATTTGCTTACTTAACAGATGCATTGATTTGAAAGGCAGAACAGTATTATTTTAAGTCATTATTATCTAAGTCCTGCTATACAGCAAAATTAAATCTGTGTTAAAAAAAAAACTTTCACAGCAATAGAGATAAAGTGAAAGCATGAAAAGCTCATAAGTCACCTCAGCCCTTCACTCATAAAAGGAAATAGGTAGCTTCTCAACAGAAGTATTTCACATTTCTGTAGAATAAATAGCATTGCTCACCCATCAATAAATCTGCCACCACACATTTTTTTTAAATTATAAATCATAATTCTCCTCAGCAGTTCCTGAAAAGCTGACTGGAGCAATGCACCTGTCCCTTCTTACATGACAGTTAACAGGCTGGGAAATAATCTTTTTCTTCAAGGAAACTGATGCCACAAGTTGCATTATTACCTCACTCTATTCTGTGCAGCCACAAATCATCCTAATGCCACTTAATTCCAAAGGTCCTCTTCATCACAGCTGGAGCCTCACTTAGCTGTGTCGTCTGCCATTTTGGGCTCTAAAGCCACGCCCCTCCGATCCGATTATTTCCATTCATCATTTTCAGTATTTTCCTGTTTTTATTTTTATTTTTGCGATGAAATGATAATAATCAAAGTATGAACTAAAATGTATTTTCAGCAAATTACAATTTTAACCTCTATTTTGGTTGTAGAGATAAAATTATCAATAATCATTGAACACCCACCCACAAATGTATATTCAAAAACAGAAAGGCCTGTGGGATCCGGAGTGGGTCTCACCTATTAAGAAACAATTATGGGACTTGGGGAAGAAATGGCAAGTGGCATGATTAAGGCACTGAGCTCCTGTGAGCTTTCCTACATCACGTTAAAATGATAGAGCTCTCTGCAAGAGTGTGAGCTTCCCTACACCAAAAACCACCACCATACCATCTCTTGGGGTAGGATTCCTATCTGACGGTGGCTTATGTTCCTGTTTGGAGAGATCTGTTTCTTTTGGAGCACGATCAAGGCAGTTTTACATATGGCTGGTATCTGTCTAGAGTGGTACAGTTGGTGAAAATTATGTTCTGGAATGTGGTCCTAGTAATTAGCAGAGGCTCCGGTTAAATTAAGAACTGTACATATTGGGGCAGATTTACAAGCCCCTTGTGTGACTTTTGCGCCGTTGTTGCATCACTTTTGTGACGTAGCTGTGGTGTAAATGTTGCGGCCCGTTTACAACCTGACGCATCTAGGGAGATGCGTCACGTTGTAAAGCCCTGCGTCACATTATTCCTGCGTCAGGTATGATGTATGCAGGGTGGGCGGTCCCGCGCAAAAAGCCATGTAGAACTGACGCAGTGAAATCTACAAGATTTCACTGCGTTACTCCACACCTTCACTGTGTGAAATCCCTACACCTAGACCAGGCGTAAGGAATGACACAGGGCTTTTTGAATGGGACTCACTGATCTATTGTTGCGCTTTGCTGGAGTTGCGTCACTTTCATGAGCAACTCCAGCAATGCGTCGCTTTTGCACCAACAGATGTGTCAGGATTTCTGACGCATCTGTTAATCCTTGTGCCATGGAGCAACTGTATTGTAAATACAGCGCATGCATAGTGCCGCAAGGACATTCGCCGCAGACGCAAGGAAACTGATTCATCTATGCAGATGCGTCTGTTCCTTGTAAATCTGCCCCATTGTTTCTTGATTTTCTAAGTGAGACATTCTAGGTGCCACTGCTATTCTCATTTGTGGCGCTTGTACTCACTGTACAACAGGGGTCACGTACCTGATAAGGCCCAAATAGATCAAAAACAATCTTGGGTTGCTTATGTTCCCGTTCGGAGGGGATCTCACCAGGCAATTCGGCTTGGACTATTCCTTTTTGAGCAGGGCAAGGCTGATTTTTGCAAACGGCTCATCTCTTTCGAGCGAGGCCTAGTGGACAAAAAATGATGAATGGAATGCGCCCAGAGTAATAAGCAGTTGCCCTGATTCATTCAAGCACATTTGCACTCTTTTTGTTTTTCTAAGTCAGACACTGTCTCTGAAGACTTTCGGAGGTCAAGGAGTTAAGCTGTCCTTTTTGCTGTATAATTACCTACTCACTCGTGTTAAAGAGTAGGTTCTCCGCCCATGAATTCATTCCAGCCTGCTCAAGGCAACACATTGTGGCATTCATTAAACTGTAACTTATTGCTGGCAGAACATTGACATTCCAGTGTGCTGTTATGTAAGGCACTGAATGTTAGAGAAGCAGGAGTATTAGACTGTTGCGTGTTTACCTCGGCAGAGCCTCAAGATTTAAAAAATGAAATAATTGAAGGTGTATTTACACACACAAAGCCTTCACGGAAACAAGCCCACACACTCATTACACCTAAAAATGGATTTGTTTGTATGTAAGTAAGGAAGTTGGCGAAATACTGATGCTGCTAGACTTGTTCCATCGTTCTCTCTCTTGTAGTTACCCCATTCCTTTATACAAAGGAATTAGGCAAAGGTAAAGTTTCAATATCCTTTCCAACAAAAATGTTCAGAAAAGACGCATAATGTGCAAAAGAGTTCACATACGAATTCCCCAAAACTAAAAGTAAGGTCAAGTTTCAATATCCTTACCAACAAAAATGTTCAGAAAAGACGCATAATGTGAAAAGAGTTCCCATACAAAATACCCAAAACTAAAAGTTCACTCATTAAATTCAATTAAAATCTGGACTTTTCAAAGACACTCATTTTTACGTATTCGGAATTTCCTAATCTTTATGCCAAAAAAATCCGTGTTTATTACCGCAGGCGTTTTTACCTCAGGTGTAGCTCGAGACAGAATAGACAGATCACTCGTGGTAGAATATATCCCATAAAAAGGCCCGGAAAATAGGAATTACCAATGAATATTAGTGCTGTAACCCCAATTGCCCTCGTAATTTGCCATTCTATAGTGGCAACTGTGATCCCAAGGTAAATTCTGCATTCTGAGAGTACCAATAACGCAGCATGCAATTTCACGACGTTTAATAATAATAATAATAATAGTTCATTTGTAGAGCGCCTGGCTACCCCAAAAGGTGTGTCCCCGTGCTAGAAACACGTCAGCAAGAGTGGTGGAGATAACTGGACTAAAGTTTGTAAAGCCAGCTTTTCAGCCCTCTGCGAAAGACTGGTTCAGATTTCTCAGTGCATGTTTAATTAGTGCATCAAAACTAGAAATGTTCTTATAATGAGGACCACAGACTCCAACTTCTCTTCATCTTTTGTCATCGGCATGTCTAGGTACTCCATGTCCAACCTCCTTGTCAGTCACAGACTGTGTTACCTCTTTCCTCCTGCTCAATGCCAACATTCCGTGCTTTCATAACTGTTATTGTACTAACTGTAAATAAAATTCAGCACTTGCACAATGAAATACCATTTGCAACAGACCCCTTTCGATAGCACTAGGGTAATGCATATTATAGAAACGACTTTGGAACATTAATTTCATACACGAAAAACATAGGTTTGGACATTTGACTTGCAGATCAAAAGCAAATCTTAAATGCCATGAATACCAAATGACATTCTCCCTGGAAATTAAGGGGCATATCAGCAAGGGCCGGCGATAATTATCGCTAAGTGCACTCAGCGCTAGGATAATTATCGCCGGCTATCGTGGAATTTTATCGCTGAGATAGCGTGCTATCAGCAACGCTTATCTCAAAAGCGATAAAATTCCTCGCACTAACAGCCAAAAGTGGGATTATCGCTGGAAATCCAGCGATAATCTCACACATTTTGGCTTTAGCTGGGTGATAAGGCAGGGCATACTTAGCCATTATATCCACCTTACATTGGATATAATGGCTAAGTCAGGGTGAAAGCAGGCGTAAGGAAAGTAGCGTTAATGGTGGTTTGCGCTACTTTTCTTATCGCTATGCCTGTTAGCGATTCCCTTGATAATTGGAGAAATGTCGGTTAGCGACATTTCTCCAGTTATTTTGGGACGGAACGCCCACTTTGCATCTCATTAGAGATGCAAAGGTGGGGGTTATGGGAAAGGGAGCTAAAGCAAGGAATCACACGTTAGCGTGACCTTGCTGATTAAGCGATAAAATTATCGCCGCTTTTCGTCTGAAAACGGATACTAAAGCGGCGATAATTTCATCGCCAGCTTGCTGATATGCCCCATAGAACGTAGATCAATAATGTAAATTTTAAGAAAAAATGGGGCTGTTTAGACCCTGTGAGCAGCCGATCAGGTCGTAATGTCAGCAGGACTATGCCCTCTATTCCTGGTGGATGTCCAACAGCCATACTTAGAGATCTTTCAGCCTTCAGTGAATATAGCGTTGCAGCAGCTCCTCTAATGGGGCACTGACCTTTTCAGAAAAGACTTCAGCCCTCCTTTACGGGATTTTGGCATAGGGCAGTGCAGCAAGGTGCCTTGCTGCACTGCCATATGCCAAAGTAAAAGGGTAGGAAAGCACTTATTTAATTTCAACGTGTTTTATTTATTTTGATAGAAGAACACATTAGCAAATCTGTTACAGGGTTAGCATAGGGTGTACCAATCGCTGTGTATTTATGCAATACGGTGCATTTCTGCCCTGTCTCCCTGCACAAGTGCCGTTTCGGCAGCCTAGCACCAACGTAGGCACCCGAACACCATGGTGCAAGGGTACCTCAGTTGCAAGCAGGATTGTTTTTAAGTAGGAAGGGGCACGTTCATGCACAAAAACAATCCTAAGAGGCTTTTTCTTCTTTCTATGTGTGATGCAGAATGCAGCACACATAGAAAGTGGAAAAATCAATGAGAAATAAAGTTATTTCTCCTCGTTACACCTCACCTCAAGTCTTCTTGAAGATGGGAGAGGATGTGGTGTTACGGTCAGAGCTGCAACTTTGGAACTGGTGAAGCAGGTTCGAGTCTCAGCATCTGCTCAACATCCTGTGATTCTGGGCAAATCCCTTAATCTTGCAATCACAGAGAGAGAAATAAAAGATAAAACTACAAGCGCATCCTTCAAATGAAACTATAAAAACATAAAAAGTTACTTGAGTATACCAATGGCCTAGATGGATGCTTTTTTCCTAGGTAAAATCCTAACCTTTAGGATCAAATAGAAACATTTGAGAAGTCGTATCACCCACAACTTATTGTGGCATGCTTCATCCTCGGCGACCACACACACTTGAGTAAGGTGATACTTATTAAGCGGACTCAACAAGACATGGTAGTTCTTTCACATTCTCTCTAACAGAACAATCACAAGGATCCAGGTGCCATGTTAAAAATACATTAAGGTATACCCAAAGACTTTCTCAGAAGGTACCCTTGGTATAAAAACAAATATGTCTGGTCTAAGGGTGAGGAATTATGATTACCATACCCACTTCTGACTGCCAACATATTTCAACTGAGTTATATGCCTGTTTATATTATTTAGAGATAGTGGTATTCCTGATTTTCCTGCACAAAGTCTCAACTGGCCTGGAACAACAGGGTATACGTACCAGGGAGCGTGGAAAAAATAGTTAATTGGACCCCTTAGCACCCTCAGTAATTTGCCTGGCTATGTTACTTTTTCATCTATTATAGGTTAAAAACCGAAACAAATTTCTTATCACCACGCATACATTATGCTCAATATGTCAATGTTCTTTCTTAATCTTTTTTCTTCTCCTCACAAGTTAACTGCATGCTTCTGTTTTCCCTTTGCTCCCTTGCTGTGCTGGGAGTATTCAGCTCTTGTGTCCATTTCACCTTGATTTTCTAACAGCTACTGGTGATACAAAAGACTATTTTCTTCTTACTTGCCGTTCTGTGCCAATTTTATAAATTTCAGCATCTTAAATCATGCCCTCATATGTTTGCACTTATTTATGTACTGTGAACCTAGCAATGGAATAACAGAGTTCTGTAAAAGTAATGAGAGAATTAAGTTTGATTAAGGATGGGCTACATTTAGTCAGTCATTAATTTGTGAAAAAAATAAGTGTCTGGCCCTCTTCAGGAGACAATTGCTCCTGTCACCATCACCTATGTCAGAACCAACACAATTGCTATTCATGAAACCCCACAAGTATGACAATTCAGACTATTCCAGGCCCCCCAAGCAGTAGGAATGGCCTGAAAGGCAAGCAATGGCCATTTTAAGGTATATATAATTAATAACCACTGTTGTTGTGCTCGTCTCTATATTAGACAAACAGTGCCACCATGTGGTAGACTGTCATAAGCGCTGGATGTTGACAATAAAGTGTTGGTGTCTAGCACCAGAAACCACTGGGTCAAATAAGGCACTGCATTTAGTAGAGGGTGAATCAGGATTCTTTGTTGAAGCGTTTAAGGGCCAAGGATATGAAAAGTCATTTATAATGATTGGTGAAATGTTCTTCAGAAAGCTGCATTTTGTGTCCCTTTCCAAACTTCAGGTGTAATGTACAAAGCCTGGTTTGGGGAGGAGTGTTCCTCTAGATGCTGGGTGCCTCTGATGACTAGTCACATCCCTGGGTAATTTTCACATCCATAGAGATAACTAACTATAGAGTGTTGACCCTGACCTCTGATTCTGGCAGGGAGTTATTCTATTTAAAAGTGGGGGTTCTGGGTTTTCTTTGAGGTGTGCACTAGGAGAGAGGGACTTCAGTTGATGGTAAGTCAAGTGTTCTAGGATTGTGGTGGGTTATTGAGTGACTCCATCAAGCTTCATATTGGATGGTAACTTCTATAGCTGTGCATGTTTGTCAGTGTTGATTATGGCCATGATGTTTTTTAGTTGGGTCCAGTTTATGGTAGGTACTAGACATCCAGGCTTGGGTGACGGAGTGGCAGCCATTGAGTTGGTGGATGTCGTTGATTTTCTAAATATTCTCTGTTGTGTTCAATTTCGAGATCTTCTATATAGAAATGAAAATGAATAGGGAAAAGATATACCCTAAATGAATTCAGCAGATGACTGATGTGCATCCAAACATAGAGCTCTCAGGAGGAAAGAGGGAAGGAGATCTATGATGTATGTTGTACACAAATCCCTTCACTATTCCTAGGATGTTGATGAGGACTTAATGGGCAACTATATCAAAGTCAAATAGATGATGCAAGGCCAGCAGACATGGCCATTAACGTTTTATCATTCCATCCATCCAATGACCATTTCCTTCACACATCGATCCATCTTTTTACACTGCCATCCATTTGTCCTTACACCCTTTCGTCTAACGTTTCATCCACCCTTCCATCCTTTGACTAATTGATTTTTTCATCTCTCCATCCAAACTTTCCTCCTTCCAGCCCTCTATCCTTGCACTATTCATTAGTTTTCAATCTTCCTTCCTTTAGCTTTTTTTTAAAAAAATTCTACTTGCATAATCTTTTAATTTGCCCGTATTTTTATCTCATGGTCCTTCATTCCCCACTCACTCGATTTGCTACTCTATATGTTCTTTTTAAATGTGTTCATCATTTCCTTTTCCTTTCCTGGGGCTCACTTCACAGCACTTGACCTCCACCTCTTAGCCCTTCCCAGATCTTACCTTAAAACGTTTTATGGCACGTTGTCTTCAGACCTCCAGAAGAGGCCAAATCTAAAATGAATCAACCTTCACTGGGGCACAGATTACTGTGCCACGGGTGCAGTGACACCCCCACTTAAGCTACTAAAGAGGGTGGTTTCCTACGCCACTGAAATGCAGTACTGATGTGTCCACCTTAAATATTCTGTTTTCCCTCATAAGTGAGATTCCATTGGCTACTTCTTGAACCTGTGCACATGTCATAGGTTTGACCACTTGAGATTGATCATATTGTAACTGATTATCTTTTCAGTGGCACAAGTTTGAAATTGGTGATAAAGGGTAGAGGCTGCCCAAAAAACTTCCTGGAACCAGAGGCATTCATTCTTAATAAAGAACAGTGGTTCCTAGTGGACCAATTCATGTTATAGATAAATGTTACTTATACAGAAGGCCAATGACAGGTAACAATAAAACGTGACATAGAATCATGCAGCTGTTATATATACATAATATCTAATGCATAGAATGGATCTTAATCGAACTCTGTGCTCAAGTGACCCCACTCGTAAAGGTGAGATAGGCCAATGAAACAGCAGTGTTTTTATTTATTTATTTATCGAGTTTGAACTGAAGGTATCAGAGCGCTTTACTTAGTAAACAGTAAGGATGAATATATCTCTGCAGATATCACTATGAAAGACATCATCTGATATAAGTGTGCGGGTCATGAACAACTGTTGGATACAAAGGCAAGAACTGTTTATTTTAAAAGGGGATGTAGAGCTGTATGCTAATTTTTCTTTATGACCGACAATGGGGTAGTTTTCTTGGTAGGCCATATATAAAGTTAGTGTCGTTTCATGTTTAGCTTTCTAATAATTGCCAGTTCTAATGTCATCATAATCATCACCATTGGAATTGTAGATATAAGACTGAGGGGGGGATTTACTAAGAATTTACGCAAGGTTTCAGATCGGCACAAAATCTTTTTTTTAAATTTAATTTCCATCTAAACTTGTTTAGCGCTAGAAATAATTTGTGGAAGTAACTCGATATGGTCTTTTGTTCACATCATGAAGAAGTTTTGTATAAGGCAAAAGGCTTACCCGAGAAACATAACAAAATTTGAGGGGTTTGGTGGGCACATTTCAAAATAGCATACTAAAATCTTATGGCATTCTAGAACGTATTGGCGCTCTTGCATTAATTGATACTTTTCTTTTGTATCTCACTTAATTATCTCCAATTGTTATCACTATTGTTTACTGAAAAATGTTTGTGGCCTGAGCTGTGTAATGTTTCATGTCTCAACATTGTAAAGAAAAAGCAACACAAAAAAATGATGAAAAGAAAATGAGGAAGAATGCCGAGTTACTAATTATTCCCATCGATCATATGTGGTGAGGTAGAAGGAATTTGATAAGTGCATCTTCCCTTTTCAGCCTTCTTTGCCCGTCATCTTGCTGCACAGGGTGGGCTCATCATAAAACTCAGGGGCTGATTTATAAAAATGTCACTCAAGGCAGCACAGCAACCAAAGACGGTATACTGCCATGTGTGAGAACAAGAAAGATATGGCTGCACTCTCCCATAACTGGAGCATAATCATGCACGGGGAGTGCTTAATTTGAGCCGATGGGTGCCAGTGTGGGCCCCCAACACTTCTTTCGGTGAGCAGCAATTATTTTTCCACCTTCAATTAGTTACCAAGCACATGAGATGGAAAAATCGTACATCGGAAAGGCAGAGGAAGAGCATTATGGCAAAACAGTCACAAAGGAAGAAAGTAGGAACCAGAAAGAGCGAAAAAAAGGGGCAGGGAGTATCTGGTAGTGGCTTAAAGACTGCCAGCCTTAGCATTCAGCTGGCCAGTGTTTAATTGCACTGGTTGCTTGTTTCTGAGCAGTGCTTCAGGCACTGGCACTCTTTCTTTCACAAATCAAGCACTGATATGGAAGTCAATTCGGGGTCACCAGCAGTCGCAACTGTGACCCACTAGGCAACTCGTTGCAATCCTGATGTCCTGCTAGCGCCCCCTGGCTCAAATTGGCTTTTATCGGGACACTGGTGAGCTCACATACTTCTTTAAAATAATATGCATCATGCTCGATGCTTTGCAAAAACAAAATAGTGGTATGGGATGACCTGGGAAAGGGAGGACAGTAGCCTCACCAGCATGAATACAGTGGCGCCATAGAGTGCAATTGCAGAATGTGCTTACTTGTGCACATGTGCCTCCCCAGAGGTGGTGGATGTCAGACCATCTTCAGCTCAGCTATGGTGCTCCCCTCAACTTTCCTGCTATGTGTGGGTGCCTGCCATATGATGCAGGGATGTTTGAAAACATCAATTGTTCAATGGAAGCTTCTGCTGCTGGCCTTTTCCGCCCGGCGCACAAGCTTACATCGAAAAATGGGGATTTCGGAACTGCCGATCTAAGGTAGGGCAGTTCAGGCCCTTAATTTTAACAAGTTTGATAAGGACATATGATACCGTACTCAGGTCTGATGTTACAAATTACACACCTCAAAATTGCATGATCATTATGACACTTTGAAACGACTGCACAGTTACTGATGGTAGTAAGATGTATTGCCCTTCCAGCACCGAGAACAAGCCGCCAGAACCTGCCTTTCGTAGCGCATCCAAATAGCTTTCCGAACAGCTGCCATGCTGCAATCATCATGAAATGTGCATTAGAGCATTGGCAGGAAAGTCCACAACACATCCCCCTTTCTTCCAAATACCTACCTAAATTAAACAAGCATTTTCAATGCAATAGGTCTCGCATTATTAAAGTTTGAGCTGTTGGCATTGCTAATAATAATGCAACACTAATAGCAGCTCAAAGATTCAGTAATGTGAGACCTATTGCATTGCAATTGTTTTTTTTTATATAGCACGAACTTGAGTGAAAGGTGTGTATTTATGTTGCATTGAGTACAGTGTAATTATGTGTTGTGTTATTATGTGGCACAGAGTGGTATTGTGTGGAGTGTATTGATCTTGCATTAAGTAGAGAGTAATTATGTGAGGTGCAATTATGTAGTACTGAGTGGTATGTGGAGTGTATTTATGTTGTATTGAATACAGTGTAATTATGTGATGTGTAATCACACAACCACACCCAACCACACAACCACACACACACAATCACACCCACAACCACACACACAACCACAACCACACACACAACCACACACACACACAACCACACACACACAACCACACACACACACAAACACAACACACACACACCCACAACCACACACACAACCCAACAGACACACAACCACACACACAACCACAACCACACACACAACCACACACACAACCACACACACAACCACAACCACACACACAACCACACACACAACCACACATACAACCACACACACATTCAACCACACTCACATACAACCACTCACACAACCACACACACAACCACAAGCACACACACACAACCACACACACAACAACACACACAACCACACACACAACCACACACACAACCACACACACACAGCCACACACACAACCACACACACACACACACACACACATACACAACCACACACAACTTAAGGGAATCAGATAACGGAAAGAGAAAGAACTCTATCCAAAATCACACGTTTTCAGTCCAGTCAGAAAGTATGACTTAGCCCCAACAAGTCCTTGTTTTGTAGCTAAGCAGATACAGTCAATTATTTATGTAAGCCTGACGCGACATTAGAAAAAGTGAAGTATAGTGCAATTATTAAGCACACATTGTTTACCTTGTAACCGCGTAAATATTTTCCTTGCATTTTCATTTGTTTTACCTTGTAACCGCCTTCATTTATTTTACCTTGTAACAAAGTAAATATTTGCCACGCATTTTCATTTACTTTGCTTTGTAACTGCCTTCATTTATTTTACCTTGTAACCGCGTAAAGATTAGCCATGCATTCCTCCCAATTAAGCAACAAACTGTATTGCAGCCGCAAAGCCACAAGTAAAGTGATCGCAAAACTGAAAGCAAAGCCACAAGTAAAGTGATCGCAAAACCGAAAGCAATCGCTTTGGGTGCACGCGTGCCACAGACAGCCATATGCTTTCAATTATCGCGCCCGTGTATGGGCACGATAATTGAAACCAGATAGGCTTTAGTGTGCGTAACAGACACCAATAGGCCGTGGGCGGAGCGATGCGCGCGCCTTTGGCCCATTGCGTGCTCTGTCTAAATAATACAGCCACAAAAAGCCCAATAATAGAAGACAAAACAAACAACACACACACGAGCGTGTACGATTCCAGGGTCCATTTCTGAACCCCGGACAGAAAGACTCTCGCTGCGCGAGCACTGCTCTGCAGTGCAATGCTAGGCGCGAGACCTAAAAAGGCACAATGATGCTGCCACAGCAAACAAATGATGGACGGAATGCTGACAATGCAAACATTCTCCGCCAGTCAAGAGATCTGGGTTAAATCCATCGTTCTTTAGCCCACTACGCCACCCCAGTTTGGACCCAGCCATAAGCAAATCAGTCTTGACCCTGTGCCCCATGGGAACAGTCCAGACCGACTGCCAGGCCAGGTCCTCCCTGGACCGGAAACAAGCATCCTGGGACCGGTTTCAGGGTATGTCACCCTTCTTCAGCCAGGTTAGCTTTAATGGCCATGTCTGAACTGGGGTGGCGGAGTGAGCTAAAGAATGATGCTGGATTAAACCCAGATCAGTTGACTGGGGGTGAGTGCTTGCAATGTTAATAACTCTGTTCATCATCCCCTTTGGTTTTATAATGATGCTGCCACGCCATTTTGTAGACATGTGTATGTGTCATCACGCAAGCATGCACGTGTCACCATATTTAAAGTTGAGGGTCTGACAGCATTTGCTGCCTGGCTCTCCAAAACAATAAATAAATAACATTGTTTGGGTCGGCAAGGCAACAGAAGAGTGGCTTGGGGGCTGTGTGGGGGGATTCATCTAAAAATAAAGGCAGGTGGGGTGAGGAAAAACAGCACAGAAGGAAGAGAGAAACATGGAGAAGAACAAAAGGGAGAGAACAACTAGCAGGGCGAGGGGATAAAAGCACGAAAGAGAGTGTAACATGGAACATTAACGGAGGCAGAGAAGCACACAGGAAGAGGAACTATGAGCAACTGGGGGAAAAGGAGCACATTAAGGAGTTGGCTGGAAAACACATGCACTCTCAAGGAGTGCTTAACCAAAAACGGAAAAAAATAGTTTACTGAAAGTTGCAGCCAATCAACAGGGTACGCTCCAGGGGTGGGGCAAAAACAAGATGGGCAAGGAAAGCCTGCCAATAAGAAGCATGGCTAGGAGACTGACAATCAAGCCAACCAATGGTACGATAGGGGCGGGCTTATGCCCACTGTAAACTCTTGGTAAGCCCACAACAGGTCTTTCACAACCAGACAGCTGGAGCTGTCGAGTAGACGAGACTTAACAAGGATGGGCTGGGGAATGCGCATCCAGCCGTGTGGCTTCCTCGCGACAGGCCTGCTGCACAAAGGTCATCCTGATCGTGTCTACTGTTGCATCTTTTACCTCCGACTGGCTGCATCCCTTGAGAGCGGAGCAGCCTCTGGGCATCCATCAGGGGAAACATGAGGCAATACACTACGACAGGGACAGGCCATGACTTTTTCATGTTGTATGTGGAGCACTCTAACAGGGATAATGCTAGTTGCTGGTTCCTGAGAGTAAGCCAGCTGAGTGTTCCGTGTGCCAGATGACCACTGGTAGGACCAGAGGAGCTGAGCACGTCTCCTGCTTGTGGTTCCTGGCTGTGCCTGGCTCTCGCTCCAGGAGGGATGTGCGCAAGGCTGACACATGGGCTGGTCCTGTGGGTTGGGGAGCACTCCAATAGGGAAAATTATATTTTGATAGGCATGCTTGTCAGTGTGCCTGCTCTTCGTCTACGGTTCTCCCCTCTGCCAGGAGGCGGTCTCAGCAACTGGAAGCTGTAAATTTTAGGTCTGGTGTTCGGCAAGGCCTTTTGATTTTAGTAAAATTATAACTATAATTTACCTAGAGGGGCTTTCACTTCGCCATTGGTCTGTTATGGTGTCATTCACACTTTCCTTCCCCCATTACAGCATACCACATTGGTGCAATGGGCCCGCCAACTTCAGCCGTTGGCTAACGTCACTGTGAGTGATGGCATTCTGTCACAGGAGCACATTCACATGCAAAGCAGGTCTCTTCAGTGACAGGGACTACTGTCGCAATGTGTGACAAAAATACTTTCGCCTTTTTACAATGTTTTTAATAATGACGAGAGTCCAGCAGCTTAACCAATGTTTTATTATAAAAAAAATTAAAAAAGGTTAAACAAAACAAGCACTGATAAAGCCTTGGTGGTCATCAATAGACTGGTTGGCTTTGCCAATGCTTGTTAACGTTGCATGTGGAGCACTCTAACAGGTAAAACGTTATTTTGCTAGAGTGTTTGAAAGTGTGTGTGCTCTCCGTGCAAGTTCCCAGAATAATGGCGTGCTTATGACAGGAGCAGTAGTGCCAAGGGGCTTCTTGGGCACACGGGTTTTGTTCGTCTTCTCTGTCTGTTGTTGCTGTCTCCACCGGTGTCTGGTGACAGTGGCAGTAGGTACGCCTCCCCTTTTGAGTGTGTTGTTTGGCATTGGAAACATTGCATTAGTAGGGGCTGTGGCTTGTGTGCTTGGCCCTGCAGCTCTACAGAGGTATTGTGTGGCCTGGCCCGGGCTGTACGAGGGAGGCCGCCGCGCAATGCTGGCCCTGCTGCATTGTTGTTGAATCTTCTAAGAATTGTTCCATTCCTCCTAAGGGTGGCAGCCTCTGGGCTTCCCTAGGGGAAAGCAGCAAAGCAGAAACTTACAAACCCAGGGAAATGTAGGCAAACTATGATTTTTCCATGTTGTACGGGGAGCCCTCGGGTGTTCTATTCTATTCAATTCTGGCGTTTTTGTATAGCGCATAGCTGCCAGACGGGGCCTCCCAGCGCTACAGACAAGGGAAACAGTCATTACAACGACCTACCTTTACAACACAACTGTTACAACGCAACTGACTTTACATCGCATGCCATTACAGTGCATGCTATTACAACGCATGTCAATACAACACATGCCATTAAAACGCATACCATTACAACACATGCCATTACAACGCATTATACGGTAAGTAATGGAGAATTGTTTTGTATTAGGGTGGGTATGGGTTTTGGGGTACATGGGAATAGTAAATTTTACCCCTAATCTATCCAACACTTTCCCTACTGTTGCGCCCACTGGTGTGGGAATAGTCATTTTTATCCCTACACTATCTAACACTTAGTAAATTTTACCCCTACACTGTCCAAAACTTACCCTATTGTTGCCCTCACTGGAGTAGGAATACATTTTTTTACCCCTACACTATCCAACATTTACCCTACTGTTGCCCTAAACGTATTTTGCGTTGTAATGGTATGCGTTGCAATGGCATGCGTTGTAATGGAATGCGTTGTAATGGTCGTTTTTTAAAATGCGTTGTAATGGCATGTGTTGTAAAATCATGCAATGTAATGGTAGTTGCGATGTAAAGACTGCGTTGTAAAAGCATGCGTTGTAATTGCATGCATTGTAACGTCATATATTCACAGACAACACATCAGCACATTTGCTGAATGTTCTTAAAAATCAGAGACAAGAGCCTAAAATAGATGAGTTTTCAGGAGTAGAGAGCAGCGGGGAGTTCGTTCCAAAGTTTGAGGGCCCTCCGCACCTTGTCTTGTTAACCCGAGGGACTGTCAGCCACCTTGGATTCCGGGACCGCAGAGACCTCCTGGGAATGTAAGGACTGAGTAGTTCCTGCATGAGCAGTGGGCCTCTCCCGTGCATAGCCCGATGGGGGAGGCACAGTGCCTTCAAATGGATTCTTTTCTGCATTGGAAGCCAGTGCAAGGCTGTTAAAGCCGGTGCAGGTGACAGGTATTTGAGGATTTTATGAAGGATCCACGCTGCAGCATTCTACACAACTTGTCGTTTTTTTAATCACCTTGCAGCTTCCCAGATAAAGGAGGTTTCCATAATCTAGGGGGAGTTAATCAGTCCCTGCACAACCACTCTCCTCGAGGAGGGTGGTAGCCAGTGTAGCAGTGTTCTTAGAGTTCTCAGAATACCAAAACAGGTCATGTCATCTTTCCTGACCAGGGTGTACATGGAGAGTTTATAATCAACCCAGAATCGCAGGCTTTTGACTGCTTGGGCGGGTTGAAAAAGATCTCCAAGGTGGTCTGGCCACAAAAGTTCCGTCCACCTTGAAAGGTTGTTTCCAACAACTAGTACTTGGGTCTTTTCCCTGTTTAGTTTCAGGCTGCCGGCGGATATTGAGGGGCATATTTACAAAGAAGTGATGGAGCGTTGCATTAGCCTTCTTGGCTTAAGGCCGCACTCCGCCACTTCGTAAACGCAGGGCTGCACAACTATTCAGTGCAATATGGTGCAGCCCTACGTTTCCCCCTGTACTGGCACTAATTTCAGCTGCCAACGCTGCCCAGTAACAATCTTAAATGGCAATTTGTAACTTCTATGTGTGTTGCTTTGTAAAGCACACATAGAAGTTGCAACTCGTCATTTTTAAAATGATTTTTTATGTGCAGGAAGGGACACCTTGCAACAATCATGCATGGGGAAATGCTGTTTATAACGCAGCACACATGGACCCAGCAAAACTGGGGAGAAATAAAGCCTTTCTCCTCGTTGCGCCCTGCCACTTTAGCTGCAATTGTGCAGAATGTCAGAATTCAAATGTCATTCATGTGCCATATGTGTCAGAGAATATTATTGAAAGAGAGTTTCAAAAGTATAATTGTATACGTGCAAAGGCACTGAAAATACATTATAGATCGTTTCTACTGTTGCATCTTTTACCTCCGACTGGCTGCATCCCTTGAGAGTGCAGCAGCCTCTGGGCTTCCATCAGGGGAAACATGAGTCAATACATTACGACAGGGACAGGCCATGACTTTTGTTGTATGTGGAGCACTCTAACGGAGAAATGCTATTAGCTCGTTCTTGAAAATATGCCAGCTGATTGTACAGTGTGCCAGATTACCAGTATTAGGACCAGAGGAACAGAGCTCGTCTTCTGCTTGTGGTTCCTGGCTGTGCCTGGCTCCTCGCTCCAGGAGGGATGTGCGCAAGGCTGAAACATTGGCGGGTCCTGTGGGTTGGGGAGCACTGTACTGGGGTGAATGTATGACATTGTTCTGCATTCTGTCCATCAACTGTTGTTTTTGCATTTGTCACCTCGAGTGGGAAGGGTATGCCCAGACGTGAGTCCCGTGCTCTCCATGCCACTGGAATCAAGCTATCCTGGCTGAAGAGGGTGAAACCCCGAAACCGGTCCTAGGATGCTTGTTTCCAGTCCAGGGAGGACCTGGCTTGGCAGTTCGGGCTGGACTGTACCCATGAGGCACAGGGTCAATACTGATTTGCATATGGCTGGGTTCAAACTGGAATGGCATGGTGAGCAAAAAAACGATGGATTTAGGCCCAGATCTCTGTACTGGGGTGAATGTATGACATTGTACTGCATTCTGTCCATCAACTGTTATTTTTGCATTTGTCTCCCCGAGTGGGAAGGGTATGCCCAGACGTGGGCCCCGTGCTCTCCATGCCACTGGAATCAAGCTATCCTGGCTGATGAGGGGTGAAACCCCCGAAACCGGTCCTAGGATGCTTGTTTCCAGTCCAGGGAGGACCTGGCTTGGCAGTTCGGGCTGGACTGTACCCATGAGGCACAGGGTCAAGACTGATTTGTGTATGGCTGGGTTCAAACTGGAACGGCATGGTGAGCAAAAAAACGATGGATTTAGGCCCAGATTTCTGTACTGGGGTGAATGTATGACATTGTTCTGCATTCTGTCCATCAACTGTTGTTTTTGCATATACACACATCCACTCATTCACCCATACATTTACTCATACATGCAGTCACTCATCAATAGAGCTCTATCATATGCACTCATGCAGCTATACAGACACTCACACACCACCACTCATCCACAGAGTTACTCACACACCTTGTCACTCATGCAAATAAACAATCACACTTCCATATACTCACCTATACAGTTATACACACACCACTTCACTTATTCATAGAGATACTAACACATACTTACTCTCTTCTACAATCACTGACACAAGCACTTACTCATCCATACAGATACTTTCACATTCACTCACTCTCACATATAATAATTTATAAACTCCAACACTCAAATATACTGCCTTTCACATATGTAGTTACTCACACATGTACAACTAAGACGTCCATTAACTCACCAAAACAGCTATACACACACACTCACCCACCTATACAGCCCTTCACTGATGCACTCTTGTACCCATATACCCAGTCAATCAGCCACTCACACATCTATGCACAGAATCACACCCCTCCACCCACCCACACAGACACTCAGGCACCCATACAGATACTCTGGCAACCAAACAATAAGCCATACACTCATGTAGCTACTTACCAACCCATGTGGCCACTTACACACCAACTAAGAAACTGATACAGACATTTACACAGTTTTCTCAATAACCCATTCATTCAGTAAGATACACTTAATCAGTCACTTATACAATCAGTCACACATCTACTAAATCATCCATACACACACTCATACACCCAGTCATTCTTCAATACACCTTGGCATATATATAAAAAATATTTAAACTTTATAGAAACACACAGTCACTGGATGATATCATCAGTGATGTCATCAGTGATGTCACTGACCATGTCATGAAGGATGTAATATGTGACGTCATCAGCAGTGCATTGCTGGGGCGCAAGTTATAGTTAGGTGAACTAACTATAACGGGGGACTTTCTATGGTTTTGTACGAGTGAAATGTCCAACTAACGATAACGTCCCTGAAACCTATGGTTTTTTCAGTGAATATATATATATGTATAAAAACGCACCAGCCAGCCGCCATAGGAAATTACTTTATTGTTTTGCTTATAACTTACAGTATGCCGAATCTTCATGAAAGTTTCCAAAAAAGTGTGCTACAGTGCCTAGTATGTGCATGGAAAGACTTGGGATGATCTGTCAAGTCGGGCTGAGAAAAAAGGGGGGGCCAAAACACAAAACCCATGCAATTTTCATAGTGTTTCTTAGTCAGCTCTATCGTAAAAACTGCTATACAGATTTACACAAAATTCTTCAGTAAGCTAGATATTGGTCCAGAAAGTGTGCTTTTTGTGATTTTATATAAATCCATTCAGTAGTTTTGGAGATATTAAACTCCACAAATATTGGCATATTTGGACGTTTGGGTTCACGGGGCTCTCGCAAGAGTCCCTCAAACCCAATTTGAAAAAATAGAGCCTTCCGATTAGCCCATGGAGCTTTATTTCTTATGGGCCTGTTTTCTCCCATGGCAACAAGGCTCTGATTGGCTGCCAGCAAGATGATGAAAATATTGTTGGCAGCCATTACAGGACTAAGTCCCCTGTCCTGAAGTGTAAAAATTATATAAGGGACAGAGTAGGGCTACTCTGCCCACTCACATCCTGTGGGGGGATACAAAGGGACACCACCGGGCTAAAAAAAAAAACATTGGAGGTTTTTACTGCAATCCCTCTGGACTCCTGCGGGATTGCAGCAAAAAAACGGGGAAAAAATGGTGCCCCCTATTTTTTAAGTGAATATTTGGGGAGGGAAGCGTGAGCCTGGCCCCCTTGCTCTAGCACCTTTGCGGCCCTGGGGACCCCATCCCCTGGGGCCAAAATGCATTAAAAAGGAGAGAGGGGCAGCGAGGCCTCCCACCACCGTCCCTGGAGGCCGATCTCTTTAAAAAAACAAAAAATGAAGGGGAACTGTGCGATCCCCCCATCATGTGCCTTTAAATGTCCCGGGGACTTCATCCTCCCGGGGACCATTTCTTTTTACGAAAGTTCACACGGCCCCCCCACCCTGAGCCTTGGTAGGGCCTGGAGACCCTTTACCCCCTGGGCCGAAAAGTCTACAGGAATAGGGCCCCCCACCTGAGCCTTAAAAGGTGCTGGGGATCCCATCCCCCGGGGCCGGCTCAATCACTCTGTCCCGGAGAGCCCACCCCCGACACAAAGTAGTTTCCATGCCACCACTAGCATGGTCATGTATGTGCTCCTGTCTGACGGGAGCATCTGGCGGGAGCAAACATGCTTTCCCTGCCTGCAGAAGTGCTGGCATGGAGGACTAGTCGGCCCCTCCCCCATCCGGTGGGAGATTTAAACATGCTCCCACTGGGTAGGAGCAGAATTCTGTTTCCCTGCCCACACTCCTGAGGGGAGGGAAAGAGAACAGATATTGCCCCTGGCTGGAGGGAGCATGCATTGTTAGCTGCTCCTTCTGGGCTGTCTCCTGCACTTTGCGGGGAGCTGGCTAGGGCCATAGAAGCCCTCGCGCTCCCCCCTGCAGCCCCCAGTGTGCTGAATGGCGGGTCCTTGAGGGGGGACAAGGAGGCATCTACCTCTGGCCCCAGGAGATTGGGTCCCTGAGGATAAAGCAGTGGCGGCTCCTCCGCTAAGGCAGACGAGCGTTGCCTCACTGCTATTTAAGCAGTGCACAAAAGAAAAAGAAAATGATAATAACAGGACGTTATTATCATTTTCTTTGTCTATGCAGCAATCGGAGCCAGGTGGGGGCAGGACCGGGCTCCATGATGACAAGCACATGAGGAGTGGTTTGCACTCCTCTAAGTGCACATGACAGTTTGGCTGGCCAAACCGTCATGCGCACTTGGCATGTTCTCGATTGGGTTCAGACCAATCAGGACACTGCTTCTGCAGTGTCGTGATTGGCTGGGTGAGCCCGGAAGCCTGAGTGCTTTCGGTGCTGTAGCAGACCTGAAGCGGACAGAGGAGAGGCGGTGGTGGTGAAGGAAAAGGTAAGTTTTTTTTTTTATTATTATTTTTATTGAAATCCATTTCCACTTCCCCTGCTCTGAGGCAACCGTCACTGGCCCGAAGAAGCCTTGAGTGCTGAAAATCTACCTTTATCATAAATATTTTTGTTGGGGGCCCGACTGAGTTAGAATTAGCTTGATGTTCTTGCCCAAGAAGTATCTGGATAGTACATCAACCACCTATCCAAAGTCCACCTTTAGTGGGAGCCCTATGAAGGGTTTCAACTCACTGCTGAATTTCCACTCTTTTTAAACAAGTGGCTGAAACCTCTCTTCACACCCTCTGAACAATCCCAGATGGAGGGATTGGTGGTAACCCTCAGCGTCCCCTCTGGCTTCACATTGGCAATGTCTGGCACATGCTCTGTGAATGAGCAATAGAAGGTCAGCAGGATTCCCCACCAGGCTCCACCCACCAGTAGGACAGCATAGCAGAGGGATGTCTGGCAAGATGATGCCCACACAATGCTCCACACTGTGGTGCTGAGGGCTGCCCCTTCTGCTCCCCAATCAAGACAGGAAGGGTTATGACAGAAAAAGAGGGGCGTGCAGCAGTGTGTGGCGTGTAGCAGTGTGCGGCGTATAGCAGTGTGCGGCGTGTAGCAGTGTGTGGCGTGCAGCAGTGTGTGGCGTGCACCAGTGTGTGGCGTGCAGCAGTGTTTTGTGTAGCAGTGTGCGGCGTGCAGCAGTGTGCGGCGTGCAGCAGTGTGTGGCGTGCAGCAGTGTGTGGCGTGCAGCAGTGTGTGGTGTGCAGCAGTGTGTGGCGTGCATCAGTGTGTGGCGTGCAGCGGCATGCAGCAATGTGTGGCGTGCAGCAGTGTGTGGTGTGCAGCCGTGTGCGGCGTGCAGCAGTGTGCGGCGTGCAGCCGTGTGCGGCGTGCAGCAGTGTGAGGCGTGCAGCAGTGTGCGGCGTGCAGCAGTGTGAGGCATGCAGCAGTGTGAGGCATGCAGCAGTGTGAGGCGTGCAGCAGTGTGAGGCGTGCAGCAGTGTGTGGTGTGCAGCAGTGTGTGGTGTGTGGTGTGCAGCAGTGTGTGGCATGCAGCAGTGTGAGGCATGCAGCAGTGTTTCGTGCAGCAGAGTTTCGTGTAGCAGAGTGAGGCGTGCAGCAGTGTGCGGCGTGCAGCAGTGTGTAATGCAGCAGTGTGTAATGCAGCAGTGTGCGCAGCAGTGTGTGGCGTGCGGTAGTGTGCGGCGTGCAGCAGTGTGCGGCGTGCAGCAGTGTGTGGCGTGCAGCAGTGTGTGGCGTGGTTTGTAAACAACAAGAAAAGCGGACATCAAAGGAAGGGTGGGAGGGAACGAGCATATGGGGTGTGAGTTATAACGAAAGTTAATTGTTTTAATAGGGGATGCAGGAAGTGAGGCCGAGCGCACGCTGGCGAAAGCAGTCTGCTGCTTTCAAGTCCGATGCCAGATGCCAGCTTCGCGCTTGAATGCCTCGCATGCACTGGCCATAAACCGCATCCCTAAGGTCTTGGGCCCCTTACTAAATCTCAGGATTTTTTTGTCACGTTGGGGTGCGAAGCATACCAAGACCTTCTTGTATCATCCCTGCAGCAATGGTTTAGTGGAAAGATGTAAATGGGTCATTAAGGACAATGTGCAACTATCCTTTGCTGAAGAACTGGATTGGTGAAAGGAAGTTAAAGATTTGGTGTGGGCCATCATCACCACTCTATTCTGGTATTACGGGGGTTGGAGGTACACACACATTGTTGGTTAAACCGGGGGATGTGGTTAGGGTTTATTTACTTGGTGTTTTAATCAAAGGTTAGTCCAGGTTTCCGTACCCAAAGAAGGTCATTCACGTCGAGGATCGTGTAGTCATGCTTGAGGGTGGCAAGTGGTGGAATAAAGAGACGTTGTGTCTTCCGAGGTTTGGTGGTTGTCATGCTGTGGTGAGATCGGGCGTTGAGGCTGGGAGTAATGATGATTCGGGAAACTCTGAATCTCGTGATGTGAGAATGATGAGAACACCAAGGGAGAGGAAGCCTCCCGTCAAACTATGCAACTGTGTTTAGTGTTTTGCCTTTCTCAAACTGGGTGGATTTTCATTACGTATCCATGTATTTTAGTGTCCTTTTGCATTCCATTATTATGAGGATGTGGGATTTATTTTATGTTGGTGGAAATTGTTTTATGTTGCATGGGGGAAGAAGTGATGGGTATAGTTCTTTAAGGGAGTAGAATGTAGTATGGAATTAGAATGCAGAAGGTGTTTCTGGCTGAACTGACTGGCAGTGTTGCTGTGTCTGCTGCTCGGCCGGTCGCATTATTCCGACTAGAAACAGAATTAAAAGCTCTTACCATCGTGGTCTTGTGCTCTTTCCGAGATCTCTTCACTAGTGTTCATGTAAAGCGCTGTCTTGTCCTTTGGCGAAGTTTGCGCGATATAAACCTGAAAAAAGTGAAAAAAATAAATTATTTGGGGTTGACGTATGTAAAGCCAGTGTGGCACAATGGTACATCATTTGTGTGGAGGTAAAGTGTGTTTGCTGTGTACAGTGCCTGTGACAGGACGATTGACCCAAACGGGTATGCATATCTTTCAGCATGAGAAAAGTAACGAAAGAGAAGATTTGCATCTAACACAGATGAGAAACCACGATTCCGATGTAATGATCTGGTGGAAGTGGCCCAGTGGTACATCTGGGCCATAGACTTGTGTGAGGAGGCAGGGACTTCGCACTGTGCCAGAATAAATCACTATACCTTGTAATGAAGCACACGCTGAAAACAGAAACGCCTCGAATTGGTTCTGTTTCTTGGCTGCTAAACTAACTTGCCTTCCAAGGAAACCTCCGAAAAATAATCATTGCCAACCCAGAACCTTGAGTATTCTAGGCACGTTTCCTTTCTGTAAATTCTGACACCATGAATCTGCTGTGTTCATCTGTGAGCCCTCACTGTCACAATCCAGAGTCTGTAAAACACATGGCAACAGCAGAACGGCTGATTTTCAATGCTCCGAAAACGTTTCCAAGTGCCACCCGCCAGATCAGCCTCATGTGAGTTTTGTTTCTGTTGTGTCGCTGCTCAGTGCGCGCACCTTGGCAGGGGGCCAACATATTATCTGTCAAACAAGCACGTGAGAGAGAGAGCATGTGTGCAGAGGAGTCCAGGCAAGGTTTGTTTTATTTGCCTACAAAAAAGCCACAAGGCATTCATTGGCTGCTGTTAAGTATCCAATTTCTAAAACCATTTACCACCTCCCTTTTTTAACAAATGCTTTCTTCAAAATCTATGCTAACTACATTTCACCAAAGGGGACTCTCTGGAAAGAAAACAAGACTGAGGCGCAAAAGTGAAAGCAGGCTGGCTGGCGAGTGGTGTGCGATGTGCGCGCACCATGACGAGAGAGGAAAGCCATATGGCGCCTCTGCTCGTCATTGTGCGCGTAACCGCATGCCCGTCGCCAGTGCACGCGCCAGTGGGCTGAAGCGCTTCCCCAAAAGTGGATTGCATGGTGGCACGATGCACGTGATTGTGCACGTGCTCGCCATGCAATCCACTTTTGGGAGCACTTTTGGGAGCCCCTTACTAGAGTCTTGCATAGCGATTGCTACGCAATAGCTAGGCGAGACCTAAAACACTAAGGTATACAAATTTGAAATGAAATGCACAGTAACTAGTTACAAGACATGCATCAAACAAGCGTAGAGCTGTATGAAAAACAAAGGTAAAATCAACATATCAAGGGTTTGCACATAGTAAAATTACATAAAATGAAACAAACAACCCAAATAGAATCAAATCTACATCTCTTATAGCGCAGGTGCTTAAATGTACTTCTTGAATGCTGGATACAGAGAGAAGCACATAAAAGGATCCACTACATCATAAAATCATTGTACTTCTGTGGAACACATCTTTACGCCTTGAACTTGGGAGACACTGTGGAGCACAAATAGACTCCATAAGCCCTTGAGGCTGCCCAATGCCCATTCTTTCATATACATAATTGGCTTTGATTTCGGTACCACTACCACCTTGCTCTTATTCCACACTTTACCGTTCTCCAAAATCACAAACTGTTCCCTTAACTCCTTTGCACAATGAGGTGGCAAGAACCTAGACTGGCCCTTATGAACATGCCTGAGCTTTAGTATCCTCATCAAATCACCCAATCGAACCTTACATTCCCTGCCATTGCTCCCTTTGGGAGCATATGTCTCTTGCACACCTTAACGCAAATCCATTCACTTTCTCCACATCCAACTCTTTCCTGTTCATCCATTCCCTGTTTAGCTGCGAAACCACCACTCTGCCTCTCAACAATGAAAAAGGAGAAACACCAGTCCTAACATGTGGGGTGGTCCTAATAGCCCACAACATATCCCTCACGGCTTCTTCCCAATTTATGCCGTTAACTAGGGCTAACTGAAGCTGGTCCTTCACCACACGAGTCACCCTCTCAACAAGTCCATTGCTATGGAAATGGTACAATGACGCCCTTATATGCTTGATACCATTAGATTCCCCAAAACTACACATTTCACTGGGCACTAATCGACTAACATTGTTGGACACCAATTCTTCCATAAAACCCTCTCTCATGAACGTGTCCTGAAAAAAATTAATGATTGTTCTAAACTTTACACTAGTGACAAGTTTCAGTTCTGTCCTCTTAGACATGTAGTCAACCAACACCAACATCCCAAAAGGACCAGACACATCGAACGCCAACTTGTGCCAAGGTATACCATAACTGACAACAGGAATGATAGGAGACGGTACAGTGACTTGCGACTTATCGCTCAAAACACACACACTACACTCTCTCACACAGTGTTCAACTGGTCTGTCCATTCCCGGCCACCAAAAGTACTCTCTCAGACAGCATTTCATTGCTCGCATTCCCACATGACCTTCATGTGCCAAATCCAACACTTTTGAACTAATTTCCCTAGGAACCACTTACCATTCATGTCTCAATAAAATACAATTTATGATGGATAACTTGTTGGCATTCTTCCAATATGCAACCAAATCCTCCCTCATACCGTGGGCACTGGGACACATTGACACATGACACATTTCTTCACATTCATCTTTAGAGGCAGCAGCCTGAAATTCTTCTTCGGGCAACACCCCCAAAAGGACCACACTCACTGTGCACACAAATTCCACATCTTCATCTTCACCTTCATCTATGTTCTCACTCTCTACTACCGGTAGCCTTGAAAGACAGTCTGCTGTGAAATTCCATATACCTGGCACACATTGCAGTTTGTACTGGTATTCTTATATTCGCACTGCCATTTAGCAATACATGGGCTTGCTCTACCACCATTGACAGTACAAAACAAATGTACCAGTGGCTTATGCTCTGTGTGCAGCAAGAAATGGCTTCCCCAAACAGAATTTCTACAATACTGCACACCCCACCATAAACCAAGGGCCTTCTTCTCGATGGTGGAATATGTGGGCTCTGGTCCACGCAGTGCTCTCGATCAAACGCCACAATTTCCCCTTTGCCACTTTCTCTCTTGTGCATTAGGACCACATCCAAACCATGGTTTCGAGCATCAGTTGTCATAATGCACTGATCACAAGTGTTAAATGGTTTAAGGGGTTTGGCAGACACAATGGTGGTGATTACGATCCGGTAAAAAAATTCCCCGTACGACTCGTATCCGGTCTTTTTACCGTACGAATTGTACTAGTGCCGTACAAACTGCCAATTACGATCCGCATGGTGAAAAGTCCATACGAATCTCATTGGGAATTATTCCCCACACGTCCTCGGGTCGGAAAATGTGTCCGACACGTCTACGGACGATTTACCGTACAAATGTGAAAAGTGAAGTCCGACCGCGGAATTACGATCCATCCCGTGCGTCCGATGTTACAACCGTATGGAAAAAACACCGTCCGCACCGAACTCCCATAGCAACCATGGAGAAATGTGCCCGCATACGCGCCGACCCCCCCCAGCCCCCGTACGTTCGAGTTGACCCCCCCAGCCCCCGTACGTTCGAGTCGACCCCCCCAGACCCTGTATGTATGTGCCGACCCCCCCCAGCCCCTGTACGTACACGCCGACCCCCCCAGCCCCCGCATGTACGCGCCGACCCCCCCCAGCCTCCGTACATTCGAGTCGACCCCCCCAGCCCCGTATGTACGCGCTGACCCCCCCGTGTATGTACACCCTTGTACGTTCGAGTCGTACCCCCACCCGTGTATGTACACCCTTGTACGTGTCGAACCCCCCGTGTATGTACACCCGTGTACGTTCGAGTCGTACCCCCACCCGTGTATGTACACCCTTGTACGTGTCGGACCCCCCGTGTATGTACACCCGTGTACGTTCGAGTCGTACCCCCACCCGTGTATGTACACCCTTGTACGTGTCGAACCCCCGTGTATGTACACCCTTGTACGTGTCGAACCCCCCCCTGTATGTACACCCATGTACGTTCGAGTCGTACCCCCACCCGTGTATGTACACCCTTGTACGTGTCGAACCCCCCGTGTATGTACACCCTTGTACGTGTCGAACCCCCCTATGTATGTACACCCGTGTACGTTCGAGTCGTACCCCCACCCGTGTATGTACACCCTTGTACGTGTCGAACCCCCCGTGTATGTACACCCTTGTACGTGTCGAACCCCCCTGTATGTACACCCGCGTACGTTCGAGTCGTACCCCCACCCGTGTATGTACACCCTTGTACGTGTCGAACCCCCCGTGTATGTACACCCTTGTACGTGTCGAACCCCCCCCTGTATGTACACCCGTGTACGTTCGAGTCGTACCCCCACCCGTGTATGTACGGTGCGTACCCCCAGGGGTACGCACCGTACCCCTGGGGGTACGCTTTTCCGGCCTGACTGCTGTCGGTTCGAATCGTGGTTCCTGGGTCGTGAAACGCTGCCTGAAAGCGTCCCGACGTCACGTCGCAGCATTCCCGGATCACATTCGTATGTATATTTTCGTCGGTCGGTGTTTTTTACGATTCGTACGGAAATGGTGTTTCCGTGCGAATCGTAATTCCATGTTTGTAAAGTTTTACGACCGGGTACGAGTCGGACGGAGAAAACGCTCCGACCGACGGTTCGTACCCGGTTTTTACCGGATCGTAATCGGCACCCGTGTCTTTCTTTATCGTCTCAAACACCGTACCATTCACATCATTCCATACCTACTTTGCTTTTTTTTAACAGCTCACGTAAACCTGCAATTTTGGATGCAAAATTCTTCATGAATTCACATAATACTCAATCAACCCTAAAAAGGACATGAGCTGATCCTTACTGCTAGGTGCGGGTACCTGCTCAATCGCTCTTAGAATCTTCATCTTGGGTTCAACACCCTGCCAGACACATGGTGCCCTAAATAATCCACTTGTAGTGAAGGTAGCCACATACATTGCTATGTTAGCATAAGTGCGTTAGCTTTTAGAAAGCCATCTTGCCACTTTTGCTGCTTTTGCACGCGACACTGCAGATACATGTTATTATTTGAGAAACTGCTTGCTTGCCTTTGCTTCACATGAGAACCGTCTGTTGTTCACCTCCCTAGACGTGCACTGCGACCTTGGTCTGAACATTGTGTGCAAAACACTTTGAGCAGCCAGACAATGTATGTTTTTGAATCCAGGTTGATAGGCCCACTCTCTAGTCATAATATGCACACAGCTGCAAATACCTGAATATTGAGAGCCTTTAATATTACAGTTTGCATGCGTTTGAAACACATTCTGGAGAAGAACATTTCCAGGCACAGAGCAAAGCTGATCCTGTGATGTGATCCTCATAAAGCCAATCTTTACGGTATGGGGTTCCCCATTCAAGCCTAAGAGACCTTCTGCTAGTCTAATAATATTAGTTTACTAGTGAAAGGAAGGTGGCTGTATGCCACTGTCATTTATACTATTATTTCTCCTTTCATTTTCTATGGTATTGTAACAATGCTGATGGCTTTAATTATGATCATTTGTTTGCTTATGTTAGCCAAAGTACTGTATCTTAGGACACGTTGTTTATAAAATAAACCTTTTAAACTTTACCGTGTCTCTGATTACTTTGTTGTGGATTGATATATGTATAATACTGAACAGGTATTTCCGATTCCCACCATTCCTGAGAATACTCTTAGTCGCTTGTTCTGGGTTGTCTATACATTGGGACCTCCGTGATGATACGGATAACGAATGGGAAACTGATGCTGGTCAGATAGGGGTTCTGGGTCCTGAGGTGAGTTTTTGGTACACCACAATTCACTGAGGTCCTGGTTTCCTGCGCATAGTTCTGTGCATAAGCAGAATCCCTGCAACTTGGCGCACCTAACGTTTGGTCTTTTGATTTGAAACGCCTTAGTAGCGCTTATATTATTCCACGACACCCTCACTCTTGTTTCCGGATAACGGGAGTGATGGATTTTCACCTACCTGTTAGTAAAATAATAGGTTCATACAAGCTTGTAAATTAAAAAGGTGTTTTTATATTTCTGAACCCGTGTGCTACAGTAAATTACATTGTTGTTCTTCTCAGTGTCCTTATGGCGGTCAAAATTGCAGCGCATAGTCGTACGCCTTTTCGGCATCATTTGACGCAGTATGGGGTACCGGACGATGGGATGGCCGTTATTTTTGTGGTGAGTGCTGATGGCTCTCACCCTCATGAGTTGTTTTACTCTTGGGTGACGCTCCCGGCGGTAAGTACGGATGGTAAAACGTTTCACTTGTATACTCACACACGAGTCCCAGCCAATTATAAGCCATATAGGACACTAGAGATTCCACTTTCTGCCTGGCAGCATAGCATTTGGTTTAATGGCGCCTTTCCCCATGCGGTTACACCGGCTAGACTCGGCCCTTTATTAACGTGTTCAGGATAATCACGGTCTGGAGGCGGCAGTTGAGTTGGGAATGCGACTTGTCGGGGTGTTCGACGTAGTTGCCTCTCTCGTCCTTGGTAATCTCAAGGGAGATGCGGTACAGTTCCAAGTGGCTAATGGCTTAGCCCGCGTTGATGAACTCGATAAGCCGAAAGAGTTGCCTAAGATTATTTCGGAAGCATATCGAACTATTGGCCGCAGTAGTTTAGGGGTTAAACCAACTATTGTCATTCCTGACCTGATACAACAAACCAAGGTGAGCTCGTCTGTTAAAGACGATCGTCCTAATTTTCCAAAGCAAAATTGGAGACAAAAGAAACAGGGAAAGCAGCAACAGAAGCAGGGGTCTCGTCCTGCGTCTCCCACTCAGCCACCTAGTGAGCGCACATACGATTTGCGTCATCGCACTAGTATTAAGTCACCTGATAGATTTCACGTTACTGAACGCTCTCCTCGTTCTTCACAGTGGTCAGTCAAAATATCGAGTTTTTGATATCGACCTACAATAATATCGAGTTTTTAATATCGTAGGGACAGAATATCGAAGTCAAGAATTTCGATGGACAGAATATCGACCCCAAGGTAAGCAATATCGAAGTAAATAATATCGAAGTAATTAATATTGATGTAAGTAATATCGTAAGCAAAAATATCGATGTCAATATTACCGTTAATTTTTTTAGTGTTATGTATTTTAATATGTATTTTATTTGTATGTTAAAGATTATTGTAATGTATTTTAATACATTTAAAAATAAATGTTTAGAGATTAATAATTATTTTAAAGTAAATTTAGCGTTTTAGTATCAGAGCGGGTTGTGGGTTTATAGGGGAATAGGGTGGGAAGTAATTTAATTATAATTAATGAATTAATATGTATTGTTTAATTGGTATTTATGATTAATTAATTGTTAATTAATTATTAATTGTAAATTAATTGTATTAATTGGTTAATTATATTAGTTATAATTACGTTATTATTAATATTTATTTATTGTCATTGTTAATTAATTGTTAATTAATAATTAATTGGTAATTTATGTTTATTAAGTGATTAATTGATAATTAAATTAATTATAATTATGTGAATTTTTATGTGTAGTGGGTTGTGGGTTTATAGGGGAATAGGGTGGGATGTAATTAAATTAAAATAATTAATGATATTGTTTTTTTATTTGTATTTATTATTAATTAATTGTTAATTAATTATTAGTTGGTAATTAATTGTTATTAGTTAGTTAAATATAGTAAATATAAATAATTTATTTATTCATTTTATTTGTTGTTATTGCTGATTAATGTATTGTTAATTAATAATTAATTGGTGATTAATTGTAATTTGGTAGTTAATATGTATTAACTAGTAAATTAATAACTATATGAATTATAAAGAATGTATTATTAATTGTAAATAATAGATAAATTGATCGTTAAATTTATTGTGTTTTTTGTATGTGTAGTGTGTTGTGTGTTAAAGGGGGAATAGTGTGGGATGTAATTTAATGTAATTTTTTTATTTAAATATTTAATTAAAATTATTGGTATTTAATAATAATTATTTTGTAAATTAATTATTAATATGCTATTTTTTAATAACAAATTATTTAATTGGTTATTATGTTCATAGAACCCCTATGCTATCCAGTGGTTTCCCAACTGTTTCACTTACTGGAGTGGGAATAGTAATTTGTACCCCTACGCTATCCAGCGCTTTCCCTACTGTTGCACTCTCTGGAGTGGGAATAGTAATTTTTACCCCTACGCTATGCAATGCTTTCCCTACTGTTGCACTCACTGGAGTGGGAATAGTAATTTTTACTCCTAAGCTATCCAGTGCTTTCCCTACTGTTGCACTCTCTGGAGTTGGAATAGTAATTTTTACCCCTACGCTATCCAACGCTTTCCCTACTGTTGCACTCTTTGTAGTTGGAATAGTTATTTTTTCCCTTACGCTATCTAACACTTTCCCTACTGTTGCACTCTCTGGAGTTGGAATAGTAATTTTTACCCCTACGCTATCCAACGCTTTCCCTACTGTTGCACTCTTTGGAGTTGGAATAGTAATTTTTAGCCCTACGCTATCCAACACTTTCCCTACTGTTGCACTCTCTGGAGTGGGAAAAGTAATTTTTACTCTTACGCTATCCAACATTTTCCCTACTGTTGCACTCTCTGGAGTTGGAATAGTAATTTTTACCCCTACTCTATCCAACGCTTTCTCTACTGTTGCACTCTTTGGAGTTGGAATAGTAATTTTTACCCCTACGCTATCCAACGCTTTCCCTACTGTTGCACTCTCTGGAGTTGGAATAGTTATTTTTACCCCTACGCTATCCAACACTTTCCCTACTATTACACTCCCTGTAGTGGAAATAGTAATTTTTAGGCCTACGCTATCCAACATTTTCCTTACTGTTGTTTTTGTTGGAGTTGGACTAGTAGTTTTATTCTCTCTGATATTTAATATGTTTTGTATTATTTTAGCTAATGTAATATATCATTAATAATAAAAAATATTCAAATTAAATTTATTTATTTTTATTTGCTATATGTAATTATTTAATATTTATTAATGTTATTGTTTCATGTGTATAGATGTATTGGTAATTTTTAAAAACATTTAATAATTTATACGTTACTAAAATAATTATTAAAACTAATTATTAAGTAAGTATATATATTATATATTATATGTATATGTGTAATTAATGTTTTATTAAATTATATATATTAATTATTAATTTTAAATATTATAAAATATATTTAATTATGTTTATTTTATTTATAAGTATTATTTGGTTTATTTTACATATATTTTTCAACAAAAAAAAAAACGATATTTTTTACTAACGATATTTTTGACATCGATATTTAATTATCGATATTTTTGTACTTACCATGTTGTAGATAGGATGTCGATATTCTTGACATCGATATTTTTGTTCCGATGTTTTTGTAGGTCGATATTTTGACCTTCGATATTTAGTCAGTGATCTGTTCTTCACAGGATACATTGGCCTCACAGTCCGATGGAGGAGAACGTGGCAGAGGTCGGGTGCCCAGCAAGGTCGTGAGCAACCCCGTCAGGCTGAAGTTAGAGGCAAGCAAGACGAGTTTGCACATCAACGTCCCCCGTTTCAAAAGAAGAAGGTTGCTGCATTAACAGCAAGGTACGCCACAGATAGTACGGACGCAACTTCTGAACCTGACATGGGCGATAACGCTGCTCGACAGCGCGGCGGAGGTTACAGTAGTGCGGCAAGCACTACGTCCATATCTGGCCGCGACAGCAACTGACACGTTCATTACTATAGAGACTGCAGATACTAGAGTGGCTCCCCCTGATAGACTATATGACATAGTCCTCTTAATAGAAGGTGACATACAACGCACAATTCAAGGGATTTTTTGGGATAATCTGACCTCTTCCTATGACATTCTCTTTGTGGAGGCGGACTGGCCCCCGACTTTCATTTTAGATGCTCCTAGAGGAGAGGAGGTTATCCTCCCGTCCTTTGCACATACGGTGCCGAGGGAGCATGCTGAAAGGTTTGCCTCGGAGTGGGCTCAGGTGCTTGCACTGGCTTTGTATCGTACTCAGGTAGGCTGGGATAAATTGTCCCCCAGCCATGAGATTCCCTTACGGTCTATGCCCCAGCCGCAACCCCAATATCCCATGCACCGCGAAGCGAGATCTCACGTCGCGGAAATCCTTGATCAATTGGAATATCAGGATGTTATTGAAACATGTGTGTCACCAATGAATAATCCTTTGTTCACTGTGACGAAGCCTGATGGGACGTACCGCCTAGTTTTGGATAACCGGCACCTAAACTCTCATTGCCGGACATGCGCGGTACAGAATACCCACAGTTCTGCACTAGTGGATAGTCTTGCACGTAAACGATTTAAAACCACACTTGACATATCCAATGGTTTTTATAGCCATAACCTGTCCTCACTTAGTAGTCAGTGGACAGCATTTACATCTGGCGGCAAGCAAAAACAATTTAAAAGATTAGCCATGGGCTATAAAAACAGCCCTGGCGTATTTGCCGCACATGTAGTCTCCCTATTGGAGAGCATAGACCCTGATGCGTACTCGTATGTTGATGATATATATCTCACAGACGACGAGTTGTGGCCGCATCTGTGTCGCGTTGATCGCATTATTGTAATGTTTGCAGACTTCGGCTACAAATTCAACTTTGCAAAGTCTCACATTGCAGAGTATACAGTGTTGTTTTTGGGCTACGAGCTCAACAATGAGGGTCGGGGACTGGCTCCTCACTTTCTGGAAAAGTGCGCAGGTTTGCGTGCTCCAACAATATTGAAAAAATTACAGTCTTTGCTGGGCTTTCTGAATTTCGGTCGTACGTATATTCCTGATTATGCCCAGCGTATCAAGCCGCTTTATGCCTTGGTACAACCTACTTTTTCCAAATCAAGCTGGCTGCCAGAGCATTCAGCCATTTTGCAATCATTACAGGCTGATCTTCTAGCTTCAAAGTACTTACTGACGCGTGATAACCACACAAACCTGGTAATTAGAATTGTGCCAGGAGCAGTGGGTTTCACGTACTTAACGTTCAATGAGGGGGATACCGTCCCCATTGCATACAAATCACACCTGTACACTTCGGCTGAACTGCTTTTTTCCTCCGTCGAGAAAGTTTTGACGGCGGTCCAGATGGCGATTCTGAAAGAACGAGCGCTGTCGCAAGGAAAACGTATGTTGGTGGTAACACCATATCCTGCCCTGGAGGCAGTGACGAAAGCAAGTGTACCTAATTCTAAAGCTTTGCATCCACGTTGGATACAATGGGTCACTTCCTTGACATCACCAGATGTCACTTATATCTTTGATGCCTCATTACAGACTCAGGAGTATTTACAGTATGAGTTTGTTCATCCTGCTCCTCTGTCTTTGCGCCCGCTCGAAGATTACCATTGTGTCATTTATACCGACGGTTCGGCGCAACCGGCGACTGGATCAAAGCATGCCTATTCGGCAGCCTGCGCAATTGTGGCAGGTACTTTCGTAAATGGTGAATTTCTCTCTGATGTTGTGCATACGCAGACGTTGGGCGACTGTACCGCACAGTTGACAAAGCTACGTGCTCTGGTGCTTGCACTGGAGTTTGCTGATCCTCGAGTCACTACTCTTATAGTAAGTGACTCATTTTACTGTGTCCATTCATTTAACGACAATCTTTTCTTTTGGTCTCAAAATGAGTATCGTGATTCCAAAGGTAGCATTATTAAGCATAAAATGCTTTGAGTTCGAGTCGCAGAACTTAAAGAACATCTGCCTCTCGTGAATGTAATTCACACTCTTGGGCACCAACGAGTTGGTGTCCACGCTGTCGGAAACAGCTTAGCTGACGAAGCAGCGAAAACAGCAGTGGCGACATATTTAGTAGCAGCAGTTGCAAGATCCAAAAGTAAGATCGAAGATGACATCTTGGCAGCTATTGCTGCTACAGAGAAGGGAGGTAATTACCCGAGTGGGTTCCCTTCTCGTTAACATTATCACTTAAGTCCTGATAAAGTCCCATTAGTGAGAATTAACGATGTTGGTGACAGATTGATTCCCAACGCGGACTGCAGACCATCTTTGATATCAGCAGCTCACGAAGGCATGGCGTCTGCCCATGCCGGTGTTGCATCAACTGTTTCTATGTTACAACAAAGTTACTGGTGGCGCGGGTTATATAAACAAGCTCGCACTTATGTTCTTGATTGTGACATTTGCCAGCAGATTAAACCTTCAACTGCTGCGCGTCCACCACAAACTCAGTTGTACATATCCAATAAACCACTTGGGTGTGTTTATTTGGATCACTGCGGTCCTTTCTCCTCTGATACTGCGTACAAGTATATCTTAGTTGCAGTGGATTCGTGAACACGTTTTCTGTGGGTATGGCCACAAAGGAGTGCTGATGCCCGTACTGTCATCAGGGATTTGCGTGTCTTTGTGGGAAGTTTTGGGTGTGGTACCTTTCATTCTGATCAGGGCCCTGCGTTCACCTCTAAGGCGTACAAAGAAGCCATGAAAAATATGGGGGTTCAAGTCAAATTTTCATCTCCATACCGGCCTGAGGGTAATAGTGTAGTGGAGCGGATGAACCGTGACTTAAAGCAATCTTTGACAGCTAGGGTTTTAGGCACTGGTCGGAACTGGCTAGCCCATTTGTATAACGTCCAACGTGCACTTAATAATCTCCCTAGAAGGTCTCTGGGTGGGCGGACCCCATACATGATGCTCTTTGTCATAAATATGTTTGTCCCGGACCTTGATGGTCTAGACATGGCGGCGTCTGCCACACCCTTTGACGTAGATGATCACTGTGCTGTATTACAGACTCTACAAGAGACCAGAGACAGTCTCGCGAAGGAACACGTGTCCTCCACATCTGATGCTGCGCTTCAGATTCCGGTAGTCGGCTGGCTACCTCGAGTTGGTGACCTGGTCCGTGAGAAGGTGGAGAACAAGAAGGAGTTCAACCCCTCTTATCGTGCCCCGGTTCCAGTGCTCGGCGTGAAGGGTACAAGAAAAGTAATTTTACCTCCACTTCCTGGTCGCAAGGATAACAGGTACATCTCCATTGACAATGTCAAACTACAGCGAGTGGCCGATTCTTCTTAGTATGACTCCAGCGGTTTCTTGCCCTGCGAGAAATTCTGTGTTGGCTCCAGCTCCTAACACCATGCCTGATGTTGCTATCGAGATGCATACAGTTACTGCTCCTTTATTGCTAACACCGGCTGGTGCTCAACCTGAAGATACTGAGTATGCTTATCCTGCAGATGTAACATTACCTGTTTTACAATCTACCGCAGTTACACAGTCACGTTACTCCTTTGACACTAACTCTATGACTTCCAGGACCCCATAAAAAGTTTCTATTTTTGCTGTTTGGTTTAAAAAACATTTTTTGATTCCTCCTTGGACTTACATTTGGCTGATGCTCATATGTGTTTTTTTATTTATGTCCATCGGATTTGTAGTGGTATTTTTTCGTCTAGTGAACGGACACTACTTAAAAGAAAGATCTACAATTAGACTAATTGATAGAACTTTGGCCCCTCACTGTTCGTCACACATCATGAAAAGAGACCAGACATTTGTGAATATTACTGCCTGGCCAGTGTTAGATGGGATTGCGTGGGATGCTGTTAAATTTCAAATTCATGGTCCGACTGAGGTTATCAATGTACCAAATGTATTTCGTGTTTCTATGGGGAATGTAGTTAAACAAAACATCCGTTCTGAATATTGGGACGTTCAGGCCATTGAAGCACTGTTTTCTGATTTGAAATATTATGCCGCATTTGATGCTGAGGATTTGTATTTAGATACTGCTAATTATGGAGAGCAGTTTTGCTATCAACATTATGGCAATCATTTCCTACATAAAGCCAATACATTTCGTAATTTTGTAAATTATACACAATGGGAACATTGTCCAACGCCAATGTTAGGCAGCTCAAGCACATTGGTGAACAAATTTGCCTATTTTACTGATTTCAGTATTTCTGAACCGGCCGCCTTTTATTTTAAAATGGCAGCAGAGTCTGCCTCGAAGGTCAGCCTGACACACACTAAATTATTATATTTCAAATCCTTTTTGGATGATTTAGCTGTCAGGGGTTATGATCTGTGGAAAGATACTATTGATCTGAAGTCTGTCTGGGGTTCTAAACCTTGGCAGGTACAAGGAACAGAAGCTTTGCATCGTGCCTGCCTCATCCCGAACCACATGTTGTTTTTGAATTCGACTATTTTTCAGACCACCTGCTTTGGATTGGCTACTTCTAAAAAACTGAATTCCCCGTCTATTCCGGATCTGGGTGCTTACCCGAATTGGGATAATCATACAGATCTGTCTATTGATGCGTTGCAGTCGTACGTTACTAATTCATCCTTCAATATTTTCAAGTTCGACTCTGAAGGATGGTTGACTTGGCAAATGAGTTCAGACTCCTGTCAACATCGTTTTTTGGGTCTGAAGCCTGAGTATACGCTTTGAATCTTCTCATTCTGTCACTACCTACTCTGTTGGGAAGTTATGCCAGTCTTGGCTGCAACACTCCACCTTAGCATCTGTTAAAGTTCATTTTTCTAAATTACATGACAAAATAGATTTGAATGGTTTTGTTAAAGGTCCTGTGGGTGGCAGGTCCAAGAGATGGGTGTATGCTATTTATAACGAGGTTTGGAAATTGTCGCAAATTGAAGCTGCTTCCAGATTGAGAGCTATTGATCAAGCCAATATGGAAAAAGTGCTAGCTGTTATAGATAATAGCATTAACACCCTTTCTTCCAGAATTTACACATTAGATAATATTGTTTCATCTGTTGTTGATATTGTGCAGGATGAAGTGTCTGTTTTATATCATGGTCAGAATCAATTGCGTTCTAAAATGCAGTTTGCATGGACATTGCAAACGTTAAAAGCTGGGAAAGTCCCCTGGAACTATATGAATACTTCATCGTTATTCCTTCCTTTTAATTTAACTGCGAAACAACAATTCATGTCCATGAAAGATGCAACATATTCATTACTGCATATTGAAAAGTTAGAACCTTTACCTTTCTCAGTGGCCGAATTGAACTCAGCTGTGTGGCTTATCCACGGGTTAATCACATTGCCATTTCCATTGTTCAAGTTCAGTTTGTGCATGAAACATTATGCCCTACGCAGATATGAACCATTGGGTACTACTTTCCTGCATGAAATCTGGTCACTCCCATTTACAAAAAGGGTATGAGAGACGGTAAAGAGGTCTACTTGAACGGTGAGGAATGTACTTCCGCACTTGATCACTCTGTAGTCTGTAGGCACATCCAATTGCATGGCGTGTGCAATGTGCACGCTCCTAATTTAGCATGCGTCCTGAAAGGGATTCCAGTGCCAGCTATTACACCTTCTTTCACGTTGCTAGCTAACGGTAGTTATTTGCTTTTGAATAACGAGGCTTGCTGCGGAATGCTAGTGGGAATTCCCTACATTGTGACCATGGGCGGCTAGATGTATCCATCTGACCTTCCATTTCAACCTTAAAAGCAGAGTTCAACAGGATGAGCAGAATAAGGGCTTTATTTTCTCAAAAAGAGGTCGCTCTGACTTCGTCCCGTGAAACATTTGTCCTTCACATAGCCAACACCCGTACCGAGGTGCAGGCTCTTTTAAGTACTGATCTCCCACTTCATTTTGGTGCCCTGATTCAGATTATATTCAACGCCGCGTCAACAACTGGCTTGGTGCATTTTTTCAAAATTGTGGGCTCCGGCCTCGTGACCTCCTTCCAAACTATTTTTGGTGTGATACCGGCCTTTTTTCATTATATTTTTTCCAGCGTCTTTGGAGGGCTTCCATTGATTCTCGCTCTCGTGGCTGGCGTACTGCTGTTGGTCTGCGTACTGAGCAATGGCTGCACACTCTGGTGCCGATCACGATCCGGTAAAAAATTCCCCCGTGCGACTCGTATCGGGTCTTTTTACCGTACGAATCGTACAAGTGCCGTACGAACTGGCAATCACGATTCGCATGGTAAAAAGTCCCTACGAACCGCACCGGGAATCATTCCCCACACGTCCTCGGGTCGGAAAATGTGTCCGACACGTCCTCGGACGATTTACCTTACAAACGTAAAAATCCAAGTTCGACCGAGGAATCACGATCCATCCCGTGCGTCCGAGCCTACAACCGTATGGAAAAAACACCGTCCGCACCGAACACCTATAGCAACCATGGAGACATGTGCCCGCATACGCGCCCAACACTCCCCCCAGCCCCCGTACGTCCGACACGTACCCCCCGTATATGTATACCCCCACCCGTCTATGTACACCCCAGTACGTTCCAGTCGTACCCCCACCCCAGTACGTGTCGTACCACCGTCAATGTATACCCCACCACCCCTGTACGTGTCGTACCACCGTCTATGTACACCCCAGTACGTTCCAGTCGCACCCCCACCCCAGTACGTGTCGTACCCCCCGTGTACCTACACCCCAGTACGTTCGAGCCACACCCCCACCCCAGTACGTGTCATAGCCCCGTCTACCTACACCCCAGTACGTTCCAGTCGTACCCCCACCCCAGTACGTGTCGTACCCCCCGTGTACCTACACCCCAGTACGTTCGAGCCACACCCCCACCCCAGTACGTGTCATGGCCCCGTCTACCTACACCCCAGTACGTTCCAGTCGTACCCCCACCCCAGTACGTGTCGTACCCCCCGTGTACCTACACCCCAGTACGTTCGAGCCACACCCCCACCCCAGTACGTGTCATGGCCCCGTCTACCTACACCCCAGTACGTTCCAGTCGTACCCCCACCCCAGTACGTGTCGTACCCCCCGTGTACCTACACCCCAGTACGTTCGAGCCACACCCCCACCCCAGTACGTGTCATAGCCCCGTCTACCTACACCCCAGTACGTTCCAGTCGTACCCCCACCCCAGTACGTGTCGTACCCCCCGTGTACCTACACCCCAGTACGTTCGAGCCACACCCCCACCCCAGTACGTGTCATGGCCCCGTCTACCTACACCCCAGTACGTTCCAGTCGTACCCCCACCCCAGTACGTGTCGTACCCCCCGTGTACCTACACCCCAGTACGTTCGAGCCACACCCCCACCCCAGTACGTGTCATAGCCCCGTCTACCTACACCCCAGTACGTTCCAGTCGTACCCCCACCCCAGTACGTGTCGTACCACCGTCAATGTACACCCCCCCACCCCAGTACGTGTCGTACCACCGTCAATGTACACCCCCCCACCCCTGTACGTGTCGTACCACCGTCAATGTACACCCCCCCACCCCTGTACGTGTCGTACCACCGTCTATGTACACCCCAGTACGTTCCAGTCGTACCCCCACCCCAGTACGTGTCGTACCACCGTCAATGTACACCCCCCCACCCCTGTACGTGTCGTACCACCGTCAATGTACACCCCCCCACCCCTGTATGTGTCGTACCACCGTCAATGTACACCCCCCCACCCCTGTACGTGTCGTACCACCGTCTATGTACACCCCAGTACGTTCCAGTCGTACCCCCACCCCAGTACGTGTCGTACCACCGTCAATGTACACCCCCCCACCCCTGTACGTGTCGTACCACCGTCTATGTACACCCCCCCACCCCTGTACGTGTCGTACCACCGTCTATGTACACCCCAGTACGTTCCAGTCGTACCCCCACCCCAGTACGTGTCGTACCACCGTCAATGTACACCCCCCCACCCCTGTACGTGTCGTACCACCGTCAATGTACACCCCCCCACCCCTGTACGTGTCGTACCACCGTCAATGTACACCCCCCCACCCCTGTACGTGTCGTACCACCGTCTATGTACACCCCAGTACGTTCCAGTCGTACCCCCACCCCAGTACGTGTCGTACCACCGTCAATGTACACCCCCCCACCCCTGTACGTGTCATACCACCGTCTATGTACACCCCCCCACCCCTGTACGTGTCGTACCACCGTCAATGTACACCCCAGTACGTTCCAGTCGTACCCCCACCCCAGTACGTGTCGTACCACCGTCAATGTACACCCCCCCACCCCTGTACGTGTCGTACCACCGTCTATGTACACCCCCCACCCCTGTACGTGTCGTACCACCGTCTATGTACACCCCAGTACGTTCCAGTCGTACCCCCACCCCAGTACGTGTCGTACCACCGTCAATGTACTCCCCCCCACCCCTGTACGTGTCGTACCACCGTCTATGTACACCCCCCCACCCCTGTACGTGTCGTACCACCGTCTATGTACACCCCAGTACGTTCCAGTCGTACCCCCACCCCAGTACGTTCCTGGCGCACCCCCAACACAACCTCCTAAGTACGGAGCGCACCCCATGCCCCAACATCACAACCGCATGTACGAGTCGTACAAAGCCACACACAAGGACCAAATCGTACAACCAAATGGCCCATGTACACACCGTACACACGCTCAAAACGCACGTACACAACAAGGACAAAACAAAACAACCCAACAATACACCATTCGAAAGGCACACAGCCACTAAACATGGCCAACAACCACTAAAATAACACAATCACTGACCTGCAACTGTCAAAAACAAACAGAGGCCCAATACACCACCACTCCTTATAACACACCCACCCAAAATTCAAACACTGCCACACCCACCCATGGACCAATAAAAAGGGCCCACACACACAAACCATGAGCCTTTGCAACAGACCCACTGCTGCCAGACACCACAGAACCAGACTACAAGCGACACCACATCTTACACTTGCACACCTTCACACGACCACCCTCACAAACACCCTCTCATCACATTCACACACACACACAACCATCCACACCCCCCCCAACATCCACACACCCCCCACACCCACACCATCCCCACCCACACCCCTCACCATGCCCACTACCAAGAATCCAAAGTTCAGTCACCGAGAGTTGGAGGTCCTTGTTGATCAAATCCTCAGAGTCGAGCCACAGATCTTTGGAACATTGGTCAGAAGCACCAGCCAGGCAGCCAAAACAGCCATGTGGCAGACCATCGTCGATGCTGTGAATGCTGTTGCGGACACCAGGAGGACCAAGCAGGATTGCCAGAACAGGTGGTACGATCTGCGGAGGAGGGTCAGAGCCAAGAGACAGGAGGAACACGACCAGGCCAACGCCACCGGAGGAGGGCCCTCCCGCAGACCCGTACAGTACCATCCCTGGGAGGAGAGGGTGATGGCCATACTGCCGGTGGAGGCAGTTGAAGGAGTAGAAGGACTCCGAGACCCGGGTGAGTACACAAACAACGCACCTCACATGGGGGGAACTGCAACCACAACCAAAATTAATAACAGCCACGCAACCACCACAAGCCATCGCATTACTCAACCACACTCCATGAGCAGGCACATGCCACTGCTGCCACCATGCCCCATGCACCCAGCTGGACAATGTCAAGTCATAGGCCACAGAAGACAACAACACATGACACGGTAACCCGGATGGCGGGAGGCTGGGCACCAAGAATCACATAGTGCGACTCCAAAGCAGACAACAATGCCCTCTGCCCATATGGCCTAGGTCACAGCCAGACAAACACTGTGTCCCAACACAGGAATGACTTGCCAGAAAATGGCGGATGCCTTGCATCAACACATGGGGGTGAAGGCACTGTTTTGCACATGCCAGCAGCTAATGAACAGCCAACAGTGTGAAAGAGTGGCAGCACACACCACCACAGCAGCAGCGCACAGACACACAGCAGACAAAATGGGTGCCTGGAGATCAGAAACAAACTCACATCAACAGGCCAAGGGTCACTCAAAGATCTGCTAACAGTGTGTGCCCAGGAAGCTGGGCCAAGGTGACAGAGGGTGACACACGGAGGGAGGGAGAGGGGGACACAGAGGGAGGGAGAGGGGGACTGAGAGGGAGGGAGACGGACAGAGGGAGGAGGCTGACACACAGAGGGAGGGAGAGGGGGACAGAGAGGGAGGGAGAGGGGGACACACAGGGAGGGAGAGGGGGACTGAGAGGGAGGGAGACGGACAGAGGGAGGAGGCTGACACACAGAGGGAGGGAGAGGGGGACAGAGAGGGAGGGAGAGGGGGACACAGAGGGAGGGAGAGGGGGACACAGAGGGAGGGAGAGGGGGACAGAGAGGGAGGGAGAGGGGGACAGAGAAGGAGGGAGACGCAGGGAGAGCAAATCAGTCCTGTGGTGTGTGGGAATGTCTGCTCGTCAGCAGGTGGACTGCGTGCATGTAGACAAGGGTGGCCAGTGCCAGAACCCCCCCTCTTCATCATGGCAAAACGCAGGGCCATGTCACAACCTGTACACGAGCACAAGGACAGCCACCTGCATCATATGAGTGTGTGGATCCACTCCATGTGCACATGTACAGTGCTACAAGGAAGGCGCAAATGCATAGCTCGGCACACATGCACACTCCACTGCTGACTGCAGTCACACTTGACGCAGCAAGTAAGACTGTGCCACACATAGTTAAAGGGGCCAAATTGGTGCCCAAGGGACACACACATGCACAAGTGCACTGTGAGTGGAATGCAAGACAGATCCTAATTCCAAGAGGAAATGTGCCAACTTTGTAACGGATGAAACATGGATGTTGCATGGATCAAAATTAACATTTTCTCTCTCACACACAGGTCAACGTCGTGCTGCACCCCCCAACACTGGGGGGGAACACTCACAGGACCCGGATCTGCAGGAGACCGATCCCACCGGCAGCGACCACTCTCACCACTCTGCGGACGACCCCGACCGACCTGGCCCCTCTGGTGTCCAACCACCTGCAGCACCTGCGTCAGGTACAACCGTGCCAACCACCACCCCCGCTCCTGCCACGTCCCAGGAGACACCCAGGATCCCTGCCCCAACACCACAATGCAGCCAGGCTCGCCAGGAGGGACACGGTGTCCCGGGCACCCAGGAGGAGGCAGGCGACAACGCCAATGCCACCCCTCAGGGGTCCCGGAGACCCGATGTGCCCACAAGTGCAGGCCAGACGCAAGTGGGCAGGGGTGGTGGGAGTGGAGGACGGCGGAGGCGCGAGCCTGACCAGTTGGCTGGGGATCCGGTATTTTCACATGTCCGTAACATCCTGGACTCATACCGGCAGGACACCACGGGCATGGCCCAGGTTGTGTCCGTCCTCGAGGGGATCAAGGCCCAGCAGGCCCAGCAACATGCGGAGCTAATAGCCTGTCTACAGCTACACCAACGGAGGATGGAGGACAGACAGGCTGAGCAAGTGACGGCGTCCCAGGGGATTCACGCTGAACTCCGTCGGATGGCCGACACCATGGCCGACCCTCCCTGTGCCAGAAGGCGGAGAACATCACCACCCACAGGGAGGGATCATGAGGAGGAGGAGGAAACATCCGACGGAGCATCCCAGACGTCGTCACGGCGTGCTGCTGAGGTTCCCCGCAGGAAGCCGGGTCGTCCACGGAAAGGACCGTGAGGGTGGCTGCTACATCACCATCTCCCAGGACACCTGGCCTGGCACCTGGCCCACTGGAGCAACAGCATCACAGCATCAAGAGACATTCTCTGCCACATGGCCCTGCTGGTCACTGGCTGACCAATGTTGACAAAGACTGTGGCATGGACTCTGAGGATTTCCAATGGCAAGGACACCAACTCCCCTACTGAACTTTGGATTCCCTAATCTCGGAAAGCCCCCCACTTTGTCCCCCCCCCCCCCTAATAAATCACACTATTAAGAGTAGATGCCTGCTGGTAGCATTATTACCTAACATGTGTCTTGTACAGTCTAAACATGCCTGAGTCATCTGTTCACTTCAACCATCCACACCCTGGGGCCTGAGTCTGGCACAGGACACATGGGTCACAGTTTATTAGGCAAGACAGACATGGAGCACCATACACACCCGTGATGGTCAGAACCAGCTGAGGGGGTGGCCGAACAACCGTGCTGACAGACACATTGAGTACAGCAACAGTCATGCGCAGAGGTCAGGGAACCTGGCCCGTGTCCTGGGGGGCACCCAGGTACGTGTAGACAGGTGGCAGAACCATGTCCTGCAAGCTTGAGTCCGGTGGATGCAGAGAATGGGGGCCTGGACAACGTTGGATGCATGGGGATGGCACATGTCACACTACCCACACAGTCATGGACATCATGCCCAATACACAGTCTCAGCACACACACACAGCTTGCATCTTGCCACTCGACACATTGACACATAGCCACAATCTGGGAATACCATGCCAGACATGCAGGATGCACCGTGCCAACACACCAGCATTGACTGAGCAGAGGCACCTTGGAGGCATAGGGACACCTTTAATAGTCATGTTTTTGGGATTGCAGAGGCAACTTGAAGTACACATGAACACATCATGTGGAGTAACATGTGGCTCAAACACTGGCACCCCCCTTCTGCAGCACAAATGCGTGATAGCCATGGTACTGGCACACAAGCGTCGGCTAACAGCTAAATACCCACAGCTGCACACGGAGAGCCTGCCATACACCATAGATCCGCTGATGTGGAAGTCCCACGCCATGTCAAGCCAATGTCAACCGTATGTGTCCGAGGGCAGTGTCACACACATTGATGCCATCATCACAATCCACCATCCCATCAGTGATGACTGACAACCAGGCAGCCCATCTATTCTGGTGTACCCAGCTGCATGTCGTGTCCCATGGGGATGCCACATGACTGCAGAGGAACCAAACCCCGACCTGGGCAGTGTGCACACATCGTGAACAACTGCCACACCCAATACTCCCCAGATGCATCCCTTACCCCATGGAGACTTCCAAACGTGTCCGTGCCTGTAACGCTGAGTCAGCCCACGATGCCATGTCCATGAGGAATAGCAGTGCCACAACAATGCAACCAGCAGATGGCATGCGCAGGTACCTGGGGAAGAGAGACACACAAGAAGTCAGCCACAAAAAGCACAGCCACTTGCATGTGCATTGACTCGACACATGTATGGATGACAACATGCTAGGTCACAATTATGACTGGGGAAATACTACCATCACTGCCACCATCACTCCAGTGACACACCCACACACACCTCTGACTCACGTGCCATACATGCAGGTGGACACACACATCACAACACATGCCACACGGGGACCAAGGCGTGCACACTCAGACACTGGTACTCACCACTAAGCAAAGAAGTCGCGTATGAGCCGAGTCCGGATGTCCTCTTGCGGCTCCACATCCTCCACATCACTAGCCCCATTGCCAAGGCCTTCGTCCTCCACGGGTGGATGGTCCTCGTCATGTTGATTCAGGATGAGTGGCACAGCTCTTTCAACTGCCATGTTGTGCAGCATGCAGCAGACCATGAAGATCTTGCAAACCTTCGCCGGGGCATATGGGAGTGCGCCGCCGGTCTTGTGGAGGCACCGGAATCGGCTCTTCAGCATGCCAAACGTCCTCTCTATCACACGCCTTGTCCGGCCATGGGCGGTGTTGTAGCGGAGCTGGGCCGGCGTGATGGGGTTGCGGAGAGGTGTCAGCAGCCAAGGCATGTTGGGATAGCCAGCGTCCCCTACATGGAAAGCACATGGATATCGTTAGAACTGGCGAAGCGGTCGTGCTGCTCGGCTATACAGAATACAGGACAGACAGACTGTACCCACCAACAACACATGCCCGTTCGTTGCGCAGCTGCATCATCATATCAGGCATCCCGCTACGCCTCATGATGTAGGCATCGTGTGCTGATCCTGGAAAACGAGCACAGACATGTGAAATCACCATGTTGGACAGACACACCACAAGGGCATTGATGGAGTGGTAGTGCTTTCGATTTCGGTACGCCACCTCCCGTGCGTGTGGTGGTACCAAACCTACATGTGTCCCATCTATGGACCCAATGACATGGGGCATCCCTCCCAGGGCATAGAAACCACGCTTGACCTCTGTCATCTGTTCAGGGGTTGGGAACTTGATGAAGTCATCCAGGTGAATCAACATGGCCTCCAAGAAATCATGCAGCACACCGCTGAACATGCTCTGGGACATGCCACCAACATGAGCTATGGTATTTTGGAAGGTACCCGTGGCAAGAAAATGTAGGGCAGCCATTACCTTCAGCTGGGGTGTCAGTGCCGTAGGATACCTGTGCTGCGGTTGCAGGTGTGGTGCCAGTCTCGCCGTCAGCTCCAGAATCAACGGTTGGGTGAAGCGGTAGAGCCGGATCCTGTCATTCTCCTGCATGGCAGCCAAGTCTGGAATTATTCGGGCAACAGGCGGCGCTCTGCAGTAATTTGGAAGTGACAAGGAAGAGTGAGTGCACTACGACAACAACTCATGTCTACTGAGCACATGTAAATCTGGCAATACACACATGCCACATAGGGAGTCAGATACGTGCTACATGCCCAGGACACGTATGGATGCAAGGTGACACTCCTTCCAAGACCCAGCTACACACGGAGATTGAGAACCTCCCCATGCCACGCCATGGGAATAGCTGTGTCCCAGTGCAAGTGAACAGCCAGACGCAACACAGGAGTGACATACACCCACACATCAGCAGAAGTAGGATGCCGATTGCAGAGACTGGTAGCGGAACACCGGAGCCACAGGTCACATGACATTACACTAGGCCTGCCCACACACCTTGCCATGAAGGTGCACATGTCATGACTCACCACACATTCCTTGTGAGGATGCTGACATGGCCTTGTCACGCTACTCCGTGTCCCATGCATACATGTGCACCTCACATCCGATAACACATGTGTCATGGTGTGCGGAACAGTGTGCAATGACAATCTACACACAGACACATGTTGGTTGCTGCAACGGCTGCAGCTTTTGAGGGTGCTACTACATCAACCTGATGTAAATCCCGGACACATAAATGACATGGTCACATTGTGCACTGTGGCTAGTGACAAGTCATGTGTCATGACCCCTGTACCGGGCATCATGGGACACTTCCGTGTGTTGGTGTCCGTGCCATGCCAGTGACGCTCACCCCAAGTGCGCAGTACGACATGCACACATGTCATAGGAGTCAAGGGCATGCCTGGCACACATTGCACCCTCACACAGTACACCTGTACACATCTCATCATACATCTGATGCCTCCTCCACTCAGGAGGCATGTTCCACATCACAGCCTGTGACACCTGTGCCCCACACATGTAGTAATGCACAGGCGATGCATTGATGTCCATTCCTGGACAAGTATGTCCATCGATGGACATGTATGTCCGCCCTATTCCTACCTGTGTGTTGCCTATCACCACAGTGATGTGTACAAACCGCCGTACTGCTGCTAAGAGGGCCTGTGTATGTTTCCAAATCACTGTGGGAGTGCTGCCGTATGTGTACCCATCGTGATGGCGAACGTACAGGCATTTGTACGGTCCGTACCACTACGAGTACGCATACGCGTGCTGAACCATAGTGAGAGGGCCGTACACTCGCATGTATGCTCACTATCACTATGGGTCTGCACGCGTATGCGTACCCGTAGTGTTACGGACCGTACACACGCATGTACGCTCACTATCACTATGGGTCTCCTCGCGTATGCGTACTCGTAGTGGTACGGACCGTACACACGCATGTACGCTCACTATCACTATGGGTCTGCACGCGTATGCGTACCCGTAGTGTTACGGACCGTACACACGCATGTACGCTCACTATCACTATGGGTCTCCTCGCGTATGCGTACTCGTAGTGGTACGGACCGTACACACGCATGTACGCTCACTATCACTATGGGTCTGCACGCGTATGCGTACACGTAGTGATATTGAGCGTACATGCATGTGTACGGTCCGTACCACTACGTGTACGCATACGCGTGCAGACCCGTAGTGATAGTGAGCGTACATGCGTGTGTACGGTCCGTACCACTACGTGTACGCATACGCGTGCAGACCCGTAGTGATAGTGAGCGTACATGCGTGTGTACGGTCCGTACCACTACGAGTACGCATACGCGAGGAGACCCATAGTGATAGTGAGCGTACATGCGTGTGTACGGTCCGTAACACTACGGGTACGCATACGCGTGCAGACCCATAGTGATAGTGAGCGTACATGCGAGTGTACGGTCCGTACCACTACGAGTACGCATACGCGAGGAGACCCATAGTGATAGTGAGCGTACATGCGTGTGTACGGTCCGTACCACTACGTGTACGCATACGCGTGCAGACCCGTAGTGATAGTGAGCGTACATGCGTGTGTACGGTCCGTACCACTACGTGTACGCATACGCGTGCAGACCCGTAGTGATAGTGAGCGTACATGCGTGTGTACGGTCCATACCACTACGTGTACACATACGCGTGCAGACCCATAGTGATAGTGAACGTAGGATGCATGTACGGGCCGTTGCCATGCATTTGGGGTGCCCTAGGGCCCCGAAACGCACCGTACCTGTGTGTGATTCTCCAAATTACATAGGGGACAAGTATTAAGGCCTACATGCATGCTGGTTGTCATGGAGACAAAGTTCAAATTTCGAAATTGTTCTGGAAGGTGCACAGCAGAAGTCAGTTGGAATTGTTCTACTTTGTTGCAATGTGTTTGTGGGGGTTACATCATGCAGGAGAATGAAACTGATAGGGAACCCACAGACTGCTAGGTTTGAAGGTATTGGTGGAAACATAGGATGCAAATGTGAGTGACCAATCACTCTGTACTCCTGTGCATGAGACTGGGCAGAAGGGCACATATAAGGCAGCCAGGTCCCATGAGGGAGTACTTGCCTGCACATATTTGCATTTGTCGACCAAGCTGCTGCTACTGATTCCCTGGAACCATGTCAAGGGCTGTGGAGAGGTCACAGCCATTCACCCTGGAGGAGAACATGGCTCTGCTGGATGTGATCCTCCCACAGTACCCCATGCTGTATGGGCGACCAGGGTATCAGGTGAGTGCATAGGCCACTGCCACAGACTGTCCCTGTGTTCTGACTGTGACTTCCGGCATTGTGTCCTGGTGTGACACACATGCCATGTACTGTCGGGGGGGTACCAGGGGGGGGTGGGTGCGAAGTCCTCCCAGCAGTGCCCTGAGACAGGAGGGGTGGGTACAGAGTGCTCCCAGCAGTGCCCTGAGACAGGAGGGGTGGGTACAGAGTGCTCCCAGCAGTGCCCTGAGACAGGAGGGGTGGGTACAGAGTGCTCCCAGCAGTGCCCTGAGACAGGAGGGGTGGGTGTGATGCACAGTGTGAGCCTTGATCATTGATTGTGACATTGCCATCATTCCACCTGTGTACCCACTATGGCACGTACTGCCTTTTCCCTCACCAGAGGATGATGTCCCTATGACAGAGGTGCAATGCGTTGGCTGCATGACATGCCTTGTTGTAACCAGCCAATTTGTTCTCATATGTCTCTATGTGACATGTGGCTGGTGTATTGATGTGGTGTCACTTGTTCTTCCTCACAGGTAGGCGCCACTGCCAAGGAGCAGATCTGGCTGACCGCCGTCAGTGCCGTGAGGCGTGTGGATGGTCGGAGGCAGAGCCTGTCCCAGGTGAGGAAACGCTGGCAGGATATCCGGTGCTGGACGCGGAGGATTGCACGGCTCCTGCTGGGGGACTCACCTGAGAGCCACAAGAACCGCGGCCGCCGCCGTCTGAGCCACCTCCACAGGCGTGTGCTGCCGGTGGTCTTTCCAGACCTGGAGAGGCGCTTACAGGCGATGCAGCAGGCGGAAGGGGGTAGGTACATGTGCGTTTGTTGTGTGTCACCGGCATTTGTAAGGGCACTGTGGCATGAATTCACTGGCAGGGTTTAAAGGTGCTGTGCAGATCCTGTTTGCCCCAGTATAGCGCTGCGCCCCTGCCACCCTTCCCCTCCTTGCAATGTGTTCCCTGGTCTGTGTGTAGTCACTCCTTCACAAGGTAATGTAGGCTGGCGCTTTGTCCACGAGAACAATGACTGTAGCATCATGTGTGGTGGTGGTGTGTAACAGGTTGTGGGACCTTGCCTGTGAACTGTCAAGTGCACTGCATGTGGGTTCCATGTCAGTTGGCACTGATGCTGACTCCAGACATGGGAGTTGGTCTCTCATGTGTCATGCCTCATAGCGCATGTCCTATGTTGTGGCCTGTGACATGATGTGCATGAGTGTGCGATACGCATAGTGCAGGGATGGTGACGTGTGTAGCAGTCATGACCATTCTGTAGCATGTAGTTGCGTGCCCACTACTGTCCCCTGGGGCACCTTATCCTCAGTATTGTATGTGTCATCATCAACGTGGACACTCTCACTGTCTACAGCGTAGGTTGTGCTCTGTGCCATTGTCCCCTGTCACCATGTATATAGACGTGCTATTATGTACAGGTGTCCACTGTGCAGCCTGACCTGATTGTCCTTCTTCATACTCACAGTTGCCAGTGCCTGTGTGTCTTGTTATACTCATCTGAGGATGGGCACTGGTGCCTCATTATTTGTACAGGCGCAGCTTGGCTGTTTGGCGTCCAATCTTGCTTTTTGCCTGCCCCTGTGTTTATCACCCAGACTATGAGATGTTGGTGCCACCTGTGTCTCAACAATTTGCATCGTGTGGGGGTTGTTTGGGGCGGGCAATGCCTATGTGTCAAATCCTGATTTCTACTTGCTGGGTCTGGCCAGTGTGTGATGTTACTGGACACACACGCAAGGTGCAGTGACCGAGTAATGTTGGGCATGTTTGCAGCATTACCTATGCAGCATGTGTCTCAAGTTCATGGTTATTGTCCCTGGTCATCAGTATTTTCACCAACGCTGTGTGGTGCAGATGCTGGGCAGGATTGTCCCCAGGGCCTGGGTGCTATGTCAGACTCCGTTTCCTGTCTTTAGCTATTGTCTCATACTCTCCATGGTATTTCAGTGGCATGGTGGCTCAACCAACTGTGTGTTTCATGCCCTACATCGGTACCTTGTTTAGCAGATGTTAGGGATCTTCCTCTTCAGGCTATGCAATGTTGACTATGTAGATTGGACTCATGTGACAGATGTGTACAGGTGTCTGATTAATTTCTGTCTCTCCACCCTGCCCACAGCATCGTCGGGGGACACAGAGGGAGACATGGACACAGACCAGGCGGAGGGACCGAGCACCAGTGCCAGCCGTGACATCGGGGCTGGCACATCGAGTGGGACAGAGGCGGAGGATAGTGCGGCCGAGGACCTGTCGACTGGCACATCAGAATACGAGGCTGACAGGTCCGAGGAGGATGTCTCCGAGTTGGCGGAGGCTGCACCAGCAGCTGACAGTGGAACAACACCTGGCACCGCCCCCTCAGTTCCCATCAGCCGCCTCCCACTTGCTCGTGTCCCTTCCCAGCGTGCCCGGTCACCGCATGTCTCCTTCCTGCCAGGCACCGCACCCCCTGCCCCTGTCTCCACAGCTGCCGCCAATGCTGAGTCTATGGACATCCTGCGGCAAATGCAGGTTGGTCAGGCTGCGATCCTTAATGTCCTCCATTCCCACGGGAAAACCCTCACCAACATCGAGGCATTCTTGGAGGGCATTCATTCTTCGCAGGCTGACCAACGCAACTTGCTGAGGTCCATAGACTCCACACTGACTGCAGCAGTGGGTCTCCTGCAGCGCGACCTCCCCCCACCTACCCCTGCCCCATCCACACTTCCCACTTCCATGCCTGTCCCACGTACACCCAGACGTCGGCATGCACCCACCACAACAGACACAGGCACCACACCAGCAGGGAAGGTCCACCTCACTCCTCCTGACACGCACACACAGGGTGAGATAGGCACACCCACTGGGTCGGGGGGCAAACGTGTGACACGCAGCCAGAGTGGGAGTCCGCATTCCACACAATCCACTCCCTCCAAATCCCCTCCCCTCAGCTCTCCTGGCCACATCTCCCCCAAGGACTCCTTCATGGCCGCTCTGTCCCTGAGCCCCACAGTTCCGCCACCACGCAAGCGGTCAAGGAAGTCCTCGGTCAGGGTGGTTGAGTCTCCCCCCCTGTCTCCACCCTCCCCCGGTGGCGCTGCAACCCATCCCTCTGACCCCCCCCCTCCTTGGGGCCTGAGGTCACTTCGGGTGCAGGGGACTCCCTGGAGGACCTTGCTAAGGTGTGTAGTGCCATCCTGGCCTCCGCCTTTGGCCATGACACACCCCCTGTGGTTGAGTCCTCCATCCCTGCACCCACAACGCCGCCCCTTTGCCCTGATGTCCCTGCGGTGCCTGTTGCTTCCCCCCCCCCCCTGATGCCCTCACCAGTATGGAAGACGATGGCATTTGACTGTGCAGGCAAGGTAGGGGACACACATCCCACTGTGTCCCCCATCCAGCTGGGAATCATTGACTGCCCTATGGCCTTTGTTGAATTTGAACTGCCTGCGATCCACGGACATTGTGCTCATGCTGAATAAAGCTTATTTTTGTTGTCATTCTCACACTCCTGCTATGGTGGTATTGGTGTTGGTGGGGCTGCTACAATGTTTTGGGTGGTGTTTAACGCTTTGGGTGTGTGGGATTTGTAGTAGTGTTCTGCACTTTGGGGCGACCCTGGGATCTGTGTGCCATCACAAGGTGTTGGCTAACTTCCTTAGGTCATGTCAGCAGTTACTGCATGGTTCAAATGTCCCAGGGTGTATTCCTTCCTCTGTGTACCCAGTTTCTTCCCTGCAGGGTGTTCACAATGTTTAGCGCAGAACTGTGTCTACATGAGCTGTGTGTGTGACGGAGCCCTTCTACTTTGGCCATGCATGCATGGGCATGTCTCCACCTGCAACAATCGTGGCATCCTTGGTGATCACTGTACTTGTGTGTGGAGTAAGTTGACATGAGTTCATGGGGACATGTTCCCTTGTAGGCAGTATGGATGTGGGTAATTCTGGCATCACACACATGTGTTACACCCCTCCTGTGTCTGGGCACTGCTGGGAGGACTCTGCACACACCCTCCTGTCTCTGGGCACTGCTGGGAGGACTCTGCACACACCCCTCCTGGGTCTGGACACTGCTGGGAGGACTCTGCACACACCCCTCCTGGGTCTGGACACTGCTGGGAGGACTCTGCACACACCCCTCCTGGGTCTGGACACTGCTGGGAGGACTCTGCACACACCCCTCCTGGGTCTGGACACTGCTGGGAGGACTCTGCACACACCCTCCTGTCTCTGGGCACTGCTGGGAGGACTCTGCACACACCCCTCCTGGGTCTGGACACTGCTGGGAGGACTCTGCACACACCCCTCCTGGGTCTGGACACTGCTGGGAGGACTCTGCACACACCCTCCTGTCTCTGGGCACTGCTGGGAGGACTCTGCACACACCCCTCCTGGGTCTGGACACTGCTGGGAGGACTCTGCACACACCCCTCCTGGGTCTGGACACTGCTGGGAGGACTCTGCACACACCCCTCCTGGGTCTGGACACTGCTGGGAGGACTCTGCACACACCCCTCCTGGGTCTGGACACTGCTGGGAGGACTCCACACCCACCCCTCCTGTCTCAGGGCACTGCTGGGAGGACTCTGCACCCACCCCTCCTGTCTCAGGGCACTGCTGGGAGGACTCTGCACACACCCCTCCTGTCTCAGGGCACTGCTGGGAGGACTCTGCACACACCCCTCCTGTCTCAGGGCACTGCTGGGAGTGATGGGCACCCACCCCTCCTGTCTCAGGGCACTGCTGGGAGGACTCTGCACACACCCTCCTGTCTCTGGGCACTGCTGGGAGGACTCTGCACACACCCCTCCTGGGTCTGGACACTGCTGGGAGGACTCTGCACCCACCCCTCCTGACTCTGGGCACTGCTGGGAGTGATAGGCACCCACCCCTCCTGCGTCTGGGCACTGCTGGGAGGACTCTGCACCCACCCCTCCTGTCTCAGGGCACTGCTGGGAGGACTCCACACCCACCCCTCCTGTCTCAGGGCACTGCTGGGAGGACTCCACACCCACCCCTCCTGTCTCAGGGCACTGCTGGGAGGACTCTGCACACACCCTCCTGTCTCTGGGCACTGCTGGGAGGACTCTGCACACACACCTCCAATTTCTGGATATGTACGCATGGGACATACACGGTGTGGGTGCGCTCCATGCATTCGAGGTGAGGGTACGGGTTGTACTTACACTGTTGGGGTGGGGGGTATGCTCCATGCATATGCGGGTGAGGGTTCGTGTCGTACTTACACTGTTGGCATGGGGGGTACGCTCCATGCATACGCGGGTGGGGGTACGGGTCGTACTTACACTGGTGGGGGTGGGGGTACGGTCCGTACGTCCGTGGGTGAGGGTTCGAGTCGTACTTACACTGTTGGGGTGGGGGGTACGCTCCTTGCATACGCGGGTGGGGGTACGGCTCGTACTTACACTGGTGGGGGTGGGGGTATGGTCCGTACGTCCGCGGGTGAGGGTTCGAGTCGTACTTACACTGTTGGGGTGGGGGGTACGCTCCTTGCATACGCGGGTGGGGGTACGGGTCGTACTTACACTGGTGGGGGTGGGGGTACGGTCCGTACGTCCGCGGGTGAGGGTTCGAGTCGTACTTACACTGTTGGGGTGGGGGGTACGCTCCTTGCATACGCGGGTGGGGGTACGGCTCGTACTTACACTGGTGGGGGTGGGGGTATGGTCCGTACGTCCGCGGGTGAGGGTTCGAGTCGTACTTACACTGTTGGGGTGGGGGGCACGCTCCATGCATACGCGGGTGGGGGTACGGGTCGTACTTACACTGTTGGCATGGGGGGTACGCTCCATGCATACGCGGGTGGGGGTACGGGTCGTACTTATACTGTTGGCATGGGGGGTACGCTCCATGCATACGCGGGTGGGGGTACGGGTCGTACTTACACTGTTGGCATGGGGGGTACGGTCCGTACGTCCGCGGGTGAGGGTTCGAGTCGTACTTACACTGTTGGGGTGGGGGTACGCTCCATGCATACGCGGGTGGGGGTAGGGTCCGTACATATCCGTCCCCACGCTATGTGATGCTTGTGCGGGCCGTACCCAGGCCTTTGCCACGTGGGTACGATCCGTCCCGCCATTGTTGGGGTGACGTGTGTGTGGGCGTGGTACGACTCGTACCCACGCTCTTCAGGCGTGGGTACGGGACGTACCTGTCTGGTTGTGTTGCCGGTTCGCGTGGTGACGGACTTCCGTTGTGGCGGTCGCTGGCTTATCAGGACACACCCCCACCCCCTCGTGGTGACCAGGGCATGGGAGTCAGGTATGTCCAGGCCATGTGTGACTTATGTGGTTGTTTTGTGGCCTGCCCTGGTCGTGCCACCCCCACCCCACCCCACTTTCCCCCCTCCCTTAGTTATTCTGACCTTCTGCGGCGTCTGTGTCGGTGCCTGTAGAGCAGGTGGACTGCTATGAGGGCAGGGATGACTCGTAGGTTCGGGTCCATGTCTGTCCGTCGCGTACTGGTACTCCAATCGCGTCGTCCTGTCGCGTACGGGTCCTCCTTGGTGGCGTCGTCCTGTGTGTCCGTCACGTACTGGTCCTCCTTGTTCGCGTCGTCGTCTGTCCGTCGCGTACTGGTGGTCCTTGTTCGCGTCGTCCTGATTTCCCGGCAGTTTTTGGCTGCCGCAAAATATTCACCGTGCGGGGTGACGTCGGTGCGAATCGTGATTCCTGGGTCGTGAATGGCTGGCTGCGAGCGTCCCGACGTCAGGTCGGCACTTTCCCGGATCGCATTGGTAGGTGTTTTTTTGTTCGGTCGGACTTTTTTACGAATCGTACGGTCATGGTGTACCCGTGCGATTCGTAATTCCTTGTTTGTAGAAATTGACGACCGGGTACGCGTCGGACGGAGAATATGCTCCGTCCGACGGTTCGTACCCGGTTTTTACCGGATCGTGATCGGCACCTCTGTGTCACGCGACAGCCTGGCCCGGCTCCTCCATCTTCGTAACCGGATGCTTAAATACTATGGAACTTTACCACTGGCAACCCTGAGCATTGCCTATGGATTCTCTTTCCGGTTTGCCTACTTTACATGCGTACAACCTGTTTTTCATTGCCTAGATTGTCCTTTCGAATGGGCTCTGGATTTGTGCTTGTCAAACTCGGTGTCTCCTGCCCCGGATTATGATCGACTAATGAGTCCATTAGTGGCTCATGAGTTGGACTGTTCTGGTGTCAGGATTATGGCCTGTGGAGCGGCACATGGAGTCCTTGGGAACTGGGACATTGGAATGGCAGCGTATGACTTCTTGGCATGAAGTTATCTAGAAGAACACGCCAGTTGTCCTCTGAACGTGCTAGAGGCTCCAGTGGTCGAAGAACATGTATGTTCGTTTACCTTGCTGAACTGGATGGCGGAATTTTGTGCATCTCATTCCAATGACTTCCTTTTGGAAGCTGTTGCTACATACTGTGCTTACACGTTTATGGATTAACTTGATTATCGTCCAGCTTCTCTAGCACAAACCAATCATTTTTTTCCCTTCATTTTGGTTTTTTTAACGTTTTTTTCGAACTTTCACTGCTCCTTTTGAATATACAATACATGCACTTGGTTCTGCTCAGTTGATCTTGATCTCTGCGTTCCTTATTGTATCCCTAGTTGCTCGCAGTCCGATCAAGGGGGGGGTGTAGTGAAGGTAGCCACATACATTGCTATGTTAGCATAAGCGCGTTAGCTTTTAGAAAGCCATCTTGCCACTTTTGCTGCTTTTGCACGCGACACTGCAGATACATGTTATTATTTGAGAAACTGCTTGCTTGCCTTTGCTTCACATGAGAACTGTCTGTTGTTCACCTCCCTAGACGTGCACTGCGACCTTGGTCTGAACATTGTGTGCAAAACACTTTGAGCAGCCAGACAATGTATGTTTTTTGAATCCAGGTTGATCGGCCCACTCTCTACTCATAATATGCACACAGCTGCAAATACCTGAATATCGAGAGCCTTTAATATTACAGTTTGCATGCGTTTGAAACACATTCTGGAGAAGAACATTTCCAGGCGCAGAGCAAAGCTGATCCTGTGATGTGATCGTTATAAAGCTGATCTTTACGGTATGGGGTTCCCCATTCAAGCCTAAGAGACCTTCTGCTAGTCTAATAATATTAGTTTACTAGCGAAAGGAATGTGGCTGTATGCCACTGTCATTTATACTATGAATTCTCCTTTCATTTTCTATGGTATTGTAAAAATGCTGATGGTTTTAATTATAATCATTTGTCTGCTTATGTTAGCCAAAGTATTGCATTTTAGGACACGTAGTTTATAAAATAAACCTTTTAAACTTTACAGTGTCTCTGATTACTTTGTTGTGGATTGATATATGTATAATAGCGAACAGGTATTTCCAATTCCCACCATTCCTGAGAATACTCTTAGTCGCTTGTTCTGGGTTGTCTATACATTGGGACATGATACGGATAACGAATGGGACACTGATGCTGGTCGGATAGGGGTTCTGGGTGCTAAGGTGAGTTTTTGGTACACCACAATTCACTGAGGTCCTGGTTTCCTGCGCATAATTCTGTGCATAAGCAGAATCCCTGCAACACACTCCATAAAGGAAAACCTGCATTTGTCTTTCTTTAAGGTCGAACCTGAAAATGTTATAATTTGCAAAACCCTCTCTAACCTTATGTCATGCTTACTCCCTGTTTTCCCATAAATCAACACATCAACCTGGAAACATGTTGCGCCAGGAACACCAACAAATAAATTGTTCATCAATCTTTGGAAAACTGAGGATGCGAAGGCAAGTCTGAACAGTACGCTTATAAGAGAATGCCCCCTCAGGAGTCACGAAAGAAGCAAAATGTCTCGACTCATCACATAATTCTATTTGGTGATATGCCGCCGACATGTCAAGTGTGGTAAAGACAACAGCTCCCTCTAGGACGAACAACAGATCATTGATATTAGGGAGTGGTTGGTGGTCTACCCAGATATCTACACATAAATATATCTACACATAAATGCAAGGTCTTGTCCGATTTCCACGCCAACACAACTGGGGCAAACCATTCCGAACTCTCAATGGGTTCGATAATCTCTAAATCGCTGAGTTTTTTCAGATCCAACTTAAGTTCCTCCCTAAAATTAAATGGCACACGCCACACCTTGTGTACCTTCGGTTTGGCCTTCTCACTCAAAATTATGAGATGTTTGAAACCTTTCAACCGACCAAGCTGATCTATAAAAACTTCAGGATAAATACTAGTCCATTTATTTTCAACCATATTGCACACATCACCATTACACATTTCAAACAGACGTTGTCTAGATAGCTCTAACTCTGGATGATTCGGATTGAGAATTATATCCAGATCCCCATGCTCATTCCACCTTAAAAGATGTGACCCCCTGCATACATACACAATGCCATTTACATTTCTGTTCTTGAAACCTAATGTGGCATTACATTTTCCTATCACCTCCACACTTTTTCTACCATAAGCAAAAATGTTGATATGCAATTTCCGGGGGTGAGGAATGTTTAAATTGCCAAATTTTGATTTGCCAATCAAAGTGAGTGGTGAGCCAGAATCCACCATAACTCTCATCTTGGATCCATTCATGGTAATATCACACAATGGGGATTTCCTCATCTTACCCTCACACATGGACACATCATGCTTCATAATTTCACTTTCATCTGGGTGTGACAACATCAATATTAAATTTTCCTCATCCTAAGATGTGTCTTCCTCCTTAGACTTTACCCCAGAAGCACTGAAATTATTTCTATATGACCTGCCTTTGTCCCGCACCTAAAACACGTCTGATTGGCAGCTGGGCAATTTATCACCACACCTAAAACATGACACCTTTGCTGCGTCACTTTATATTCTGCCACCACCCCGAATACCAATGGAGAACGTTATGTAATTGAAGGTTTGCTGACATTCTTGACAACTTGTTTACTTATGGCATTGACTTCCTGTTCCAAGACACCCCTACCCAGCTCTTTCATACAATGCTCAGAATGCTCTATACTCCAAGCAATAGTTGAATAAGCTTCCAAACTGGGATCTTCTGTGAACAGTATTTCCTGAATTTTGCGATTGTTCATTTTTTCAATAAGCTAGGCCCTTATGATTTCATCTTTCAGATCACAATAATTACATGTTGTGGTAAATGTACCCAATGCTGCCAAAAAATCATCAATGGATTCACCTTGTGCTTGAGAGTGTTGAAGAAATTTACAACGTTCCCAAGGCACATTTTTCCTAGGATTTAATTTTTTGAGTAAGGTATATATAACCAAAGCATGTTCATCCATTACTTCATTATGTCCATCTTCCCTGGTCTCTACATGCACCATCACAATTTCCAAAGGAAGAGTTTTGAAAATGTTCTTGCCCTCAGTCCCGAGATTGTAAAGTAACAGCGCCTTCTTCTTCTTAGATGTAAGCGAATCACCAACTATGATGTCCAAAGAGGATTCAAAAGTTTCATGCCATTGCTCCCAACAAATTGAAGATGTGCCGAGGGCTGCCAAAAATGCTGGCAGCGCAATCACTTTATCCATGATTCTAGCCCCTTACGTTGCTGCCTTGCAAAAACTTTAATAAATAAAGTATATTTATTTATTACTGACTTTTTAATTTTTTTACAATTGCCTTAAAAATAGCTGACAATATATGTATTCCCTGAACTGCTCCTTTTTCGTTTCCTTACTTTGATAGCTTGGCCCTTTCCCCAATGTGACCACTGATCCAGGCGTTCACCAAAGAAGGTGTGCCTGTCATTGTTGCAGTTCCCGTGTGATCAAAACACTGCTTTTAAACAGGCCACTATGTGAACCACTTCAAACATATGCCTAAACTTGCTTGCAGAAGCTGTGCCTATCTCTATTGCATATGCAGGCTTTTGCTCGCTGCTCCCAAGATGGCTGCCACTGGTTCACAATAGATTTCAGTTAGTGGTTAACATGGCCGATATCTGGCTGTAGGCATGTGCGATGGCCACACAGTATATATCATCTCTGCTGCCCACACTCTGCACTGCTCGGCGCAGACATGGGCCGAAAGTTTAGAAATGCTTGATTAGTGCTAATTGCGGACAGTGCCTGAGTTCCAGAACCCCACAAGGCAACACCAAGGAGGCACATGGCGGTTCTGATATCATGACGTCAGTTCTTCTGGGACCACATGCAGGATCTAGAATGGAGTACAAGGATGCTCTCTCTCACAGTGGGTCATCCCTGTGCTGGATCATCGCCAGTGAAAGAACTACACAGTTAATCATGGTGGTAAGATGTATTGTCCTTCCAGCACCGAGAACCAGCTGGCAGCAACTGCCTTTCAAAGAACATCCAGCTCCCTTTCTGAACACCTGCCACACTCCAATTGTCATGACATGTGCATTGGAGCATTGACAGGCAAGTCCCCATCACATTTGCAGAAGTGTACAGGAGGAAAATGTGTAGAATCCGCAATTAGGCATTATGGAGGAAGGTAACTGATGACTGGTATGAGTATTAGTAAGTGTAGTGACCTGGGACAGGGCACTAGGACCCTGCAGTGGACCACAGGGACCCCCAGGGTAACTGGACACCACATCTGGTCAAGGGTGTGGGGAGGGGACAGTAGAGGGGACGAGGGAGCGTGGGCATACGTGGTCACAAGCAGCTCTGCGAAGAAGTACAATAAAGAAAGGCTATAACCCCTACCTGTGTCCTGTGTCCTTGTGGGATTGTGGGGACACGACAACTGGCGACGAGGGTGGGATTCATCAAGAAAAACAGAAGGAAGCCGAATCGTCGTCCTCCCTGACTTGAAGCAGGCGTAAAAAACCAGGAGCCCACCCTGGTCCTCCGGACGACTGGAGGACAAACGCGATGATCAGAGATCATCACGCCGATCCCCGATCCGGCCGGAAAGCCAGGAGCCCACCCTGGTCTGAGGAAGCAGTCAAGCTTGCAGCGACGCGGGAGCCCACCCCAGACATAAGAAAATGAAGTGGTAAGAGCGCTGAGGCAAGCATAATCAATCAAATAATTTAGGCGCCCGCCCGTGAAGCGAAGAGCGAGAAGCGCCAGCACCGGAGAGTGCACAAACAGAACTAAATATAAAAAACGCGCGTGATTCAAAGGAAATCTCGCGAGAACGGCGGCCATCTTTAAGTCAGGCAAAACAGGCCAATAGGAACAAAGAGCAGCGCGGTGGCCATTTTGAAGTCAGGCAGCCATTGAAATCAATAGGAAAAACTGAAAAAGAGAAGAAAAAAGGCATAAAAGATGAGAAAAACGGCAACACAAAGCAGAATAGAGTGGAAACAAACAAGAAAATAAAGTACCAAAAAAAGAAATTAATAAATAAATAAATAAATAGAAATAAATAAATAAAAGAACAGGGGAGAAGGACCAGAGAAGGAAAATGAGCGACAATGAGGAGAAGACGAGCACGCAAGCCATATTCCGCAGGCCTCTACCGTTCAGCCTATCGGAGCCACAAGCGGGCATCCGGTAGGAAAGATGGATAAGGAAATTTGAGCACTACATGAGCGCCACGGATGTCCCGGATAACAAGCAACTGCACCTGCTTCTGAATCTTGCAGGGGATGAAATAGAGGATTTATTGTTAACATTCCCCGCCGATCAAACGGCGGACTACAAGGGAGTGATAAAGTGTCTCACTCAGAAATTTGACCCCTAACGAAATGTTGATTTCGAGAGATACACATTTAACGCTGCATGCCAACAAGGAGAAGAGAGTCTAGATGACTTTGCAACGAGGCTAAGAAAATTGGTCACGTACTGCGAATTTGACAAATTTGACAATGAACAAGCAATAAGACTGCTCATCATCGAAGGTTCTCAATCAGTGGAGTTCAGAGCACGTATTCTGAAGGAACCAACAACGCTGGAAAAGATACTGACGATGGCTCGCACGGAAGCAAGGGCCACAGAGCATGCCAAGAAGATGAAGCTAGGAAAAGAGAAGAGAGCAGCGGTAGCACATCGCGTCACTGGGAACTTCAAAAGGAAGGAATTCCAGGCGCAGACTGTACCAAAGAAGGGCGAACAAACATGCTACCGGTGCGGCCTCGAATTTCCACATGTCAGCGCCTGCCCAGCTATGGGTCAAAAGTGCAGGAAGTGCAACAGGGGCAACCATTTTTCAAGCACGTGCATGACTATACAATTCAGAAGTGAAAGAGGCAGAACAATGAGACCAAGGATGACCAGTAACAGGTACGCTCGACACATGGAGACAGCAAATCGCAGCTCTTCCGATGAAGCAGAACAAACGGCAGCTCCTGTTTCAGAAGCAAGGCTATATCTCATGTCAGATGCCCCAAGAGAAGGAAAAGAGACAGAACACATTCATCTTGTGGAAAAATATCAAATAAAGATGACAGCCACAGTGGACATCGGCATAGGGAGCCACCAAGCTAAGTTTGTACTTGACAGTGGAGCAACATGCAACATCATGTGCATGTCAGAATACCAGAAATTGAGAGTGAAACCACAACTGTCACCGTCAAAAGTGGATGTGTTCACTTGGGGTTCCAAAAGGCCAGTCGAAAACATGGGAAAATTCACTGAGATTTTGACATACAAAGACATATTCTACAAAGAGGAAATACATGTGCTCAAAGGAGACATCCCAGCACCATGCCTGCTCAGCAATGTGACGGCACAGGTGATGGGGCTACTAGCAATGACATACCACATGTCGTAAATGAAAAACATCCTACAAGAATACCCTGCCATACTGAAAGGTCTTGGTAAGCTGAAAGGGAAGCAAATAACGTTGCACATCAATGAAGCGATCAAGCCGGTAGCTCAGCATCATAGAAGAGTACCAATACATCTCCAACCACAAGTTGAAGATGAAATAACAAGCTTACTGGCACAAGACATAATTGAACCAGAGGAAGGACCAACGCCGTGGGTGTCTCCGATCGTGGCTGTTCCAAAGAAAAACACCTCAAAGAACCGCATCTGCGTGGATATGAGGATCCCAAATACAGCAATCGCAAGGGAACGTCACCCAGGGTCACACCTGAATGACATGATAAGCTGCCTCACTGGAGCGTGCCGGTTCTCGGAGCTGGATTTGTGCAAAGGAGACCATCAGCTAGAACTAGATCACCAGTCCAGATACATCACAACATTCTCCACACATCTGGGCCTGTTCAGATATAAACGGCTAAGCTTCGGAATCTCGTCAGCAGCGGAAATATTCCAGGTAACGATACGGCAAGTGATAAGGCCAGTGCCGAACAGCCTCAATTACAGTGTTGACATTTTGGTATTTGGAAAAACAGACAAAGAGCATGACGCAGCGTTGTGTCAAGTGTGCACACAACTGGATCAAGCAGGCCTAACATTAAATGGAGATAAATGTGATCTGGGGAGAGGGGAACTAGTGTTCTTCAGGCACATTTTCTCCAAACAAGGGATGAGGCCAGATCCCAGCAAGGTTGAAACACTGAAGAACGCAACTCCTCCGACGGATGTTGCGGAAGTAAGATCATTCCTGGGCCTCGCTAGCTACCGTGCGCGGTACATACAGGATTTCGCCACAGTGAGCACACCACTAAGAGAACTGACTAAACAAGGGCAGAAGTTCATCTGTTCCCAGGAATGTCACAAGGCATTCGAAGAAATAAGACAAGCAGTGATGACAGTGGAACATCTGGCCTACTTCGACCCGCTACTATGCGCTGAACTGACTGTCGATGCCAGCCCAGTAGGACTAGGAGCAATTCTAGCGCAGCATTTGCCAGGGAGAGACTCACAGAGGAAAATTGTTGTGTATGCAAGCAAAAGCTTAACAGACGTTGAAAAAGCGTACTTGCAACCAGAGAAGGAGAGTTTAGCAGTGGTATGGGCATGTGAACACTACCACATGTTCATTTACGGAAAATCATTCACAATAATAACTGATCATCAGGCGCTAGTGACGATTTACAGCAGCCCATCAGCCAAAATGCCACCCCGGATTGAACGCTGGGGCATAAGACTGATGGACTATGATTTCACGATTGTGCACAAGCCAGGGAAAGAACAAAATCCGGCAGACTACATGTCGAGACACCCATTGCCACAGGTCCACGAGACGACATCAATGGCAGAAGAATACCTCAACTTCATACTGAAACACAACACCCCAGCGCAGATAACACTGCTAGAGCTAGCAAAGGAGAGCAAGGGCGATGCCACGCTGCAAACAGCAATGGACATAACGAGAAAGCAGAGATGGAAGCATGTCAACAAAAACTGCACCTGGAGAACAGGAGTATGCAAAGAAGAAGTGCTGGCTCTCAAGAAGATCCATGAGGAACTGTCCGAAACAGACACAGGGATAATGATGAGAGGGACGAGAATCGTGATACCAAGCTCACTCCGGAGGCAACTGGTGAACCTGGCTCATGAGTCACACCGAGGCGTGGTAGCAACCAAGAAACTACTAAGAGAGAAAGTATGGTTCCCCGGCCTGGATCGCATGGTAGAAGAAACTATAGTGACATGCCACCTCTGTCAAGTGATAGGACCACCGGCTAAGCATGAGCCACTACAAATGTTAAATCTTCCAAGAGCGGTATGGACAACCATAGCAGCTGACTTCTTTGGGCCCCTAGACACGGGCAACTACCTGCTTGTGGTCATCGACGAATACTCACGGTTCCCAATAGTACAACAGGTCTCTTCAACATCAGCCACAGCAACACTACCAATATTGGATGACATCTTTGCAGCATGGGGCTCACCAGAAACGCTAAAAACAGACAATGGCCCTCCATTCTCAGGAGAAGAGTTCCGCAGATTCATGGTCTATGTAGGAATAAACCACAGGAAAGTAACACCACTATGGCCTCAAGCAAATGGAATGGTGGAGAGGTTCATGGGGCACATCAAAAAGGCAGTTCAAAGGGCGCAGCTAGCACAGATATCACTTTGTCAAGCGCTGTGCCAAGTACTACGTGATTACAGAAACACCCCACAACTCCACAGGAAGGTGCCCAGCAGAGCTAGTACTGGGAAGAACGAGTCGGACGAGGCTACCGCAAATAGAAGTAACAATACCACCCGATCACAGCAGCATTGCAGACAGGGACAGAGAGGCAAAAGACAAAATGAAAAGATATGCAGACGCCAAGCGACACGCCATCCCGTCAAACATAAAGGAAGGAGACACAGTAGTCGTGCGTCAACGACAACAAAGAAAATCTGACAGCATGTTCTCCAAAGACCCGCTAACAGTAACAAGAGTGAAGGGCCCAATGATCACGGCAGAGTCAGAGCATCAGAGGATAACAAGAAACAGCTCTTACTTCCAAGGATTACAGGAGAAGGGAAAAGAAGAAGATGACATGGAGACAGCAGAACAAGGAAAGCAGGAGCACAACAAGGAAGAAACAAGAAACAGAGAGGGACCAGAGGAAGAGCAGCAGACAGAGGCCGGCCCGCGAAGAACATGCTGACGCCCAAAGAGACTAATAGAAGAAATGTAGTGATGGGGAGCATACTGAACTATGCCATGACATGCCTACATCTATCACCTACCTACACATCTGTGTATGGTCACTTCTCGTCATTCTTTGTGACACAAGGGGGAGATGTAGTGACCTGGGACAGGGCACTAAGACCCTGCAGTGGACCACAGGGACCCCCAGGGTAACTGGACACCACATCCGGTCAAGGGTGTGGGGAGGAGACAGTAGAGGGGACGAGGGAGCGTGGGCAGATGTGGTCACAAGCAGCTCTGCGAAGAAGTACAATAAGGAAAGGCTATAACCCCTACCTGTGTCCTGTGTCCTTCTGGGATTGTGGGGACACGACAGTAAGGACATAATAAAAGGTTTTAATTAGTGTTGAAGTGCACAATTCCTTAATTTTTGAGTACACATTTGCATGCTGCTTTTAAAAGGGATGTTTAGGCATGTACACAAAAGCAGCCCTTTTCACCTAAACACTTGCCTGCCTCTGATCAGAAGAAGAGAGATCGTGCTTTACTTAGTGTGAGAAGCCTAGGAGTGAAGGTAAAGATGTTGCATTGTACGACATCCCTTTATACAATGCTTGGTTCCTGCTATCAGGGCTTTAAAGAAGACAGCTTTCAGATGGTTTCTTATGAGGCCCTATGTTCATATTCTTAACTCTACAGGCAAAAGCACCGATTACCTGTTTTCTCTACAGTGACTTTACAGAAATTAATGTAAGAGCTGAAGTTCCCGTTCACACCTTGAATTTTCAAGATTTATTTGTTTTTTTCGACTGCTGTTTTTCTGTAGTTTCTTTTGTCATACAACATATGCCTTTTTCTATAGTGCACACTTGGAACTGAGTCATCTCCAGGTATATGGGTGAGTGCTATGGAGCAGAGGATGAAGTCAGTGTTAGTTTGTCACAATGCCTGTAAGTCGCTCTAAGGATATTCATACTACATGCACATCGCATCCTTGGTCTCCTTGCAGATTGCAAAGAGTAATGGTCAGGTATGTGCCAACTGTAAATGTGGGAAAGTGTGTGAAAAAGGCACACACCTGTATAAATATGGACAGCACCATAGGAAAAAGAAAATGTAGTGTCAACAAGTTAATAAATGGGATCTGGGCATCAGGGATGGTGAACTAGAACAGATGAAAGTAAGCACATGCAGAAGGAGAGAGTGAGAAGATGGTACAGAAGAGGAAAGAGATGATAGCAAGGCATGCAGATGAAGATGTGTGGAGAAAAGGATTGCAAGAGTCTAACAGAGTTAGAGACTGCAGAGCACAATGGTGCACGTGAGAGAATAGGAACAACAGAGACATCCCGAAGATCGCTAACTCTTCCTCAAACTTTAATAATGCTTAATTCACACCGTCATATTTTCAGAATTGAAACATGTTGAAGACTAATTGTTTACAATAAAATCATTGTTGTTACTAATTTTTTTATACTGCCCGACAAAGTCAATAGATATTGTTTGTTTTAAGCTTAGGTCCTTTGTTGTCTTATACGTCTGAATGCAATGACAAAAAACTCACAGGAACCCCCACATATAGACTAGGTCACCCTCTGGGTAAAAAACAAGATTTTACTTCACATATCTTAAGCCATGTCCTTAATTACATGTTGCTATGAAAGCATCACTTATGAAGTATATTCACAACTCTCCTTTTAGAGCGAACCTGTCTTTTTTATCCCACTTAAATCATTTCCTGTTAGCGCGCTCAGCTAACATCTGCTTGTTGTACGGTGCAGGTGCACTAAAGAAGTGCTTTCTGTAGGAGTATTTGCAGGTACATAATTGGTGGTTGTAGGAAAGTAGGATCTACTTCTTATGGTTACCCCCACTTTTTGCTTGATGTAACACTGTTTTCGACTTGTCTGACTGGGATCCTGCTAATCAGAACCCCAGTCTATCTGCTTTCTCCCTACACGGTTATGGTATTTACTGAGGTACACTCCAGATTGGATACCTGAGTACCTTTGTCAGACCCTAGTCATTGGTACACATGTACCCAGGGCATAGGTACCCCAGAGGCCTCCCATGGGCTGAAGCATGTATTATGCAACATGAAACTACAGGCGTGCCATTGCAGCCTGTGTAAATCAGTGCATACACCACTTAGTTAATGTATAGGTTTACTATATCTAAGGGTCACTGCACTTAAAACCTATTAGTCACCCCTAGAGCAGGTCTTTACAATTCTGAGGGCAGGGTGCTTGGTTCTAAGTGAGAGGGTGCCCCTGCATGAGTAGGACACCCCTGCAGCCTACAGAGTCCATTCTCCCGGGTTGTCAGTGAAGCAGCCATATACTACTATAAAAGGGCCTTACGTGACTGTGTGATGACCAACTCTAAAACGTCTGAAACAAAACCTATCGTGTTTGGTGTCAAACATGTTGGAATCATACCCCCACACCGGTAATCGGCAACTGGTTTGGGAGGCATGATTCCACCCCTCAGAATTGTGCTTCGTGGGGTCCCTGGTGTTCCTTGTACCAGCATTCTAACTCCGGACAGCACAGAATCATTGCTGCCAGCCAGAGACACATTTCTGCCCTCCTGCTGCTGAGCCAAACTCGAGCAGGGGAAGGCAGAACAATAGGTGTCCTGTCACAGGGAGGTGTGACTGCTTCCGCAACAGGATTTAGGAACAGATGCACGACCGTTTAAAATTGCGACTCCCAATTTGCAACAAATTGCGACTCGCAAATAGCGAGTCGCAAAAAACAATGTACGTACCCAAGTGTACCCCAATTTGCAAATCGCTAATGACTTGCATCGCAATTTAGTGAGGATGCAATTAGCGACTCTCTAAGCGCACCCAAATAGCGAGCGCAGTTGAAAAGAGCATTTTTTGCATGCGCAAATAGCCATAGCTAATTTAAAAGAACACTTCCTGGGATAGGAGAAGGACTCCAAACCAGGAAGTGCTGTCCCAGGAGAATCCTGATCAAAATAGACAGCACATGGCAAGGTGCAGCAGCACAGTCCAACAATGTAAGTCAAACAAGTAAAGACAAGCAAGATGTCCAGCAATTCCAGTGAGAAGGCAGGGAAGGAGAGGCTGCGCAAGCTCAAATTCTCAGAGAAAGAACTGGATATATTGACCGAATAATGCTGCAACAACCATGAGCAGCTTTTTGGGAGGTCATCACAAACTGTACCTAAAGCTGAGAAAAGGCGCACCTGGAGAGACATCCAGGTTTGCATAAATGCTCTGGGTGTGGCTGACCGGTCCCTGGACGACATTAAGAAAAGGTGGTATGACCTGCGCTCCAGGACCAAGGAGAGGGTGGCAGCATGGCTGTGTGAAGCACAAGAAACAGGAGGAGGCCCATCCAGTGTTCCTGAAGCTTCAGCAGCAATGGTGGAAGGTACCCTTGAGAGGGAGGCAGCAGTGGGATATGTGACCCTCAACACTTCACAAGCTCCACCACCCCCTCGTAAGTGTGAGATGTTTGCCATATTAGTATGTCAACCTAAAGCCATCTCCCTACATGCATGCCCCACACCCAGGAACCAACTGCATCTACATGCGCCCTCTACATCATCCAAAAGTCACGTTAGGTGCATTATGGGAAATGTAGTACGTGACATGAACAGGGCGGTTAGGGACTGACATGACTTGTGAACATAGTACCACCACTGAGATAGTGATTCCCTCTTTTGTTAGACAGATACACCTCTGACAGGAGAGCCAAGGGGAACTGTAAGTGACGTGCAGCAGGTCCAGATAGAGCAGGGGTACTCACAAACTTTCTCTCGGGGGCCAAATTTAGAGTGTGGTTTGTGGCCGAGGGCTGCACCGGTGGGGGCAGGGTCAGTGGGGAAGGGGGCGGGGCTAGAAGAAAAAACTGTGACCATGAGCTTGAACACAGGCCCCTGCAGCGGATGCCTTTGTCCACTGAGCCACCAGACCCGGCATGCACATCTCTCCCTCTCTCGCTCTCTCTCTCTCTCTCGTTCTCTCTCTCTCTCGCGCGTTCTCTCTCTCTCTCCCTGTCTCTCCCTGTATGTCACTGCCTCTGTCTGTCCCTGCCTCTGTCTGTCCCTGCCTCTATCTGTCCCTGCCTCTATCTGTCTGTCCCTGCCTCTGTCTGTCCCTGCCTCTATCTGTCTGTCCCTGCCTCTGTCTGTCCCTGCCTCTATCTGTCTGTCCCTGCCTCTATCTGTCTGTCTCTGCCTCTATCTGTGTCTCTCTGTCTCTGCCTCTATCTGTCTCTGCCTCTATCTGTCTGTCCCTGCCTCTGTCTGTCCCTGCCTCTATCTGTCCCTGCCTCTATCTGTCCCTGCCTCTATCTGTCCCTGTCTCTATCTGTCCCCTCTGTCACCTCACCCGGCTCTCACTCCCTGCAACCCTCTGTCACCTCACCTGGCTCTCACTCCCTGTGTCCCTCTGTCACCTCACCCGGCTCTCACTCCCTGTGTCCCTCTGTCACCCCACTCTCACACCCTGCTGTCCTCTGTCCTCTGTCACCTCACCGCCACGACACTTGGAATAGGGCCAGGACACTCGCAGCATGAGGAATCCATAGCTTGCGGAAGAAACTGATGTCGCGGAGGAACGTTGTCTCGCTACCTTTATAATTGAATTGGAGCCTAATCTTTCTATTAAGGCCTTTTATTACTGTACTGCATGGCGGGCTGTGGCACCCATGGAAAAATGTGTAGTCTGTTGGTGCAGGTGGTTCCTGTTGCGCTTATTTATTAATCACTGTATTAGCATACATGCCAACATTTCAGAAGAGCAAAGTGGGAGATTCTTTAAAAAAAAAAAAATATGAGAATGGGGCCTTGAATCGGGTTACTGTCATGTATGGGCCTTGGAAGTGTGCTGCTGCAGGAACGGACATTTGAAACGCAAAAGCACGTTTTGTTCTTACCTTTCAGAAGCGTGGAGGCAGTGGCAGGCAGAGAGAGGGTGATGCAAGTGTTGTGCACTCACTGGCCTGGCAGGTTGCTGCTGGCAGTGCATATACCACCCACCCCCCACCTGTGTGGCAGCCCAGGCGCACACACACAGCCGCCCCCAGTACTTCACAGGTCTTTAAAAGACCATTCACTTGCTAACAAGCCTTTGTTGTATTTCACCTCTTAGCGCCCCCGCAGCTCCACGCTTACTATCGCTGGAATTGCCGGCCCCCTCTCGGAGTCCGGGCTGCTGCAACGGCGGTGTTTGGTGACAATTTTAAAAACAAAAAGAAAAGAACACCGGTATATTGTCTGCAAGCTCCGCGGGCCGCCAAGGAAGGCTTGGCGGGCCGCTGGCGGCCCGCGGGCCGTCCTATGAGTACCCCTGAGATAGAGGAAAGGCAGGATCTTATTAGAAAGTCCCGGGAAGTGCTGCATTAAGTTCTTCACAGACTCCAGCGTATAACACAGCAGCAACACAGCAGTATTCACCATCACTTTGCACTCTGGGCACAAGGGTCCCACACAGCGTCCCACACAGCAGTCCGGAAGGCGGCTTCAGCCACTGATGCACACTCCCACACACACTGGAGCAGGCACTCATCTGGCATTCGGTGGCTTTGAGCAGGCCATGTTGAAGGTTCAGCACCTGCAACACAAGCAGATGAGGCTGACTAATGCAAAGCTGAGCCAGGGGTTCAACAATATCACCTAACAAACGGCAGAAAACCAGGCCTGCATGGACGGTAAATTTGATGCCCTTGCTGGGGCTATTGGGCAGTTATGCACAAAGATGTCGGAGGAGAGAGTGCAGCACAGAAGAATGGAGCGCAGCAGCGCACACGGGATGCACGCAATGAACAGGGCAATTGGTAGACTGGAAACAGCAACAATGCAACACAGCAAGTGCACCCTGGCTCTGCAAATTGAACTGGGTCACTACAGTGGTGACGTTGCACAAGGGCTGCAACAGATTACAGCTGCCATAGAGGCAATCCAGATGAACATTGTTGATACAGGGGAAGCCACCGACTCAGCTGACAGGGAGGTGTCCAGCTACAGCAGTGTATACACTGTAGAAACACCTATGCAGCGGCGAAGCAGCAGTCGGCAGCCAACAATCCCACATGCTAGATCCCCACATGCTGGACGCAGAGGCAGAAAACTATTTTTCTCCTGAATAGGTGCCTGTTATGTTTTTGAGTGGTGCAGTAACCACATAACATTTCTAGTTTAAGTTGGTAATGTGGATTGCGATGGACAGGTTGTCCAGCATTGTCCATCAACATGCTCTGCAAATAAAGGAATAATTTAATTGAGAAATTCACATATCGTGGTGTCATTTGTTGTGTGTTTGACTGCCAATGTTAATGACTTACCTTGCAAAATAATGTCTGGCTATGTGTTCCCTGCGCCTTCTCCCTTCTGCTGCTGAGTTTCCATCGCTTGGCTGTTTGGCTTGTGGGTCAGGTTCTTCATCTCCCGAGTCTGAATCAGACACCTCCATGGACGAGCCATGCCTGCAGGCAATGTTGTGGAGTAAGGCACAGGAGGCCACGATTTTGCAGACTGTCTCAGGCGTATACTGCAAGGCTCTTCCACTCTTCTGTAGACACCGGAATTGCGATTTCAGGATACTAAATGTGCACTCAATGACTGACCTGGTGCGTCTATGTGCCCTGTTGTACCACTTCGCAGGTGCGATGTTGGAAGACAGGTACGGTGTGAGGATCCATGGAGGCAAGGCGTATTCACTGTCACCTGGGGGGTGAAATATGATGGTGAGACAACAAGCATGCAGACACCATAGTGCAATTGCATTTCACAGTGGGCATGAGAATCCAGTACCCAGTAGGTATCCTTCATAAAATGCACCTCTCTCTAATTACTGGTATATGCCACTGTGTCTGACGATACGAGTCATGTGTGCTTCCTGGGTATTTGGCAGCAATGTCTGTGAAGATGTTGTTTACATCGCAGACAACTTGGATGTTGAGGGAATGTGTGCTTTTCCTATTACGGAATATGCATTCTATGTGTAAGTGGGGACATATGGGCACATGGGTTCAATCTATGTACCAAATGACCTGTGGAAACCTAGCGATTCTATAATATTGCAATTTTGTAGTTTCTAGGTCAACATCATTCCTGGGCAGGTAGATGTGTTGATGGATGTGGTTTAGCATGGCATCAAGGAAATGGTGTAAGAAACGCGAAAGCGCACTTTACGACACACCACCGGCCACTGCAATGACATCTTAGTAGCTACCAGTGGCCAATAGGTGGAGGGATGCACAACACCTGCACATGCGTGGGTATTGCTATGCTGCACAGGGTTCTGCTTTCCAATTGTGGCTTCAGGGTTTCTATGAGGTCTAGGTATAGGATGACAGTGCTACTCAGCCTGTACTGGTCATATATCTCTTCCTCTGTCGTCTCAAACAATGCCTGACTCTGAAAATCTTCTCTTGTCTCTGCCTCTTCTGCTGATCAGCCACTATACGCAATCTCCTTGCTATCACATACAGGGCAGCCATTTTGGAAAGATTTCAGATGCATTCTGGTCACCTTTTTATAGGTTGGGCCTGTTTACCACCTGGATCTGTTTGGCGGTGAATTGCATGAGCAAACGGGCTAATTTGCACGAAATCGCAATATGCAAATGGGATGTACATTGATATTTGCAAGTCGCTAATTGCGAGTTGCAATTTGTGCACCGCAAAAAACAGTCTCAATTTTTGCGAGTCGGTATTCATTCGCATCTAAAATTTGAGGTTTGCGAGTGGATTTTGTACATTGCGGTCGTTCGTTTTTGCATGCGCAAATTGGGCTTGCAACTGATTTTGCACTCACAAATTGGTTGTACATCTGGCCCTTAGTGTATTAGGGCTGGGTGTGTGTGCTTGCCAGCAACTGAAAGTCTGCATGAGGGGCACAGTTGGTGTCCCTGTGCATAGTCCAGTTCAAACCAGTCCTGGGAGCTGTTGGCTCCCACTCTGGAGCTTAACTGGACAAAGGACATGGGATTAACCAACCCCCTGACCAGACCCACCCCTGAGAGGGTCCCCTGAATCTTTCCAACCCTCTCCTGTGGGTACTTAAGGGCTTACCTGGCTGTAGGACCTTAGATTCATTGTGCACAACATTCTGAACTGAAACCACTGCACTTCGAATGACTGGGCACTCTGGACTTCACTGGACTTTGTTTGGGCCTGACTCCATCTCCCTCTCAGTCTGCTACATTGTCTGTGCCTGTGCACCATACAGGATCCGTGTAGAACCTGCGGAGCATCAAAGACAACTGAAGATAATCTCACTTGGAGTGAAGGAGTCACTCCCCTGCATTCGCAGGCACCGCAACACCGCTCACCCGTCTGCTGATCCCGAGCTCCTACCGACTCCGAAGGGTCCAGCAACACAGGAGGTGGGTTTCTATGTCCCTCGAGGCCCGAGCTGCCCTCTCACCATGTTTGAGGCCAGTATCTCTTGTAGGGGCTGCAATTCCCGAACCCCTGTGCACTGCGTGCATTTGCAAGTGCATGGGCTTGTTGGCAATTCATCAACAAGTGCATTGGGCTCCAAGTAGCCCCAACCTCTGGCAACTTTCTCCACAAAGATCTTCATCCACCTTGCACCGAGTGCTCCGTGGCTTGCTGTTTTGTGTAGCTGCTCGAGGTCCTATCGCGACTGGTGTGCCTCCGGCCCGTGGGTCCATTTGAGGGTCAACTTTGCTTTTTCTGGTCTCCCCTGGATGCTCCAGGCTTGCCCTGACTCCCCTGTGTGTGGTGAGTCTCCTGGACCTTGCTGTCTGAATCGTACACTTTCTTGACTTCCTGCATGGGTTGCTGTTGCCGCTCCCGCCGGACACCGACCCCTCAGGACTCGACTTCCTTCATGGGACAGCTCGCATCTGGCTCCTGGTTGTACTCAACATCACCCAGTCCCCGCATCTGCATAGTCAACTAACCTGATCCATTGGGTTCGACTGCGGTTTCCGACGCCACTTCATACCTATGCACCCGGCTTCCCTGGGGTGGGGTGGGGTGGCTCTCCAACCTGCTGTCTTCCCTGGGGTTTCTCCGTAGTCGACTGGTAGGTGTCGTTAATCTTTAAAACTCCAACTACTACTTTCACATAGAGTTGAACAGAGCACGCGTTTGTGTACTCACACTGCACACACACTCTGTGGGGTCCCTATCTACTCACCTTGGGTGGTTCCTTGGGGTCCCAGCGATTCTATGTCCTTTTGCCATCGTCCTGACTCGAGTCGTGGTTCCTATACCACTTTCTTAGTATATGGTTTGGTCCCCCCCCTTGGGCCCACTGTGTATTAGCGATATTAACTGTCATTTCTTTGCTTAAGTATTGTGTGCTTTGTGTCTATCTCCGTGTAACAAGCTGCTTTACACTCCTTCAAGACTAAGTCTGAAGGCTGTTCTCCAAAGCTACCACTTGGATAGCTTTCTAAGGTTGTCTGAGACCTCTAAAATCACCATAAGGGTTGTCTGGACTAGTGCAAGGTGTCCACCTACATTAGTGGACAGCATATACCAGGCCAGCCTCTCACAGTGGTGTAAAATTACAAGGATAGGATGGTTGATTTCTCTTGGTCGCAACTAAGGGAGTGGGCAGAAGGTCACAAGCAGACCCATGTTCATCCAGCCCAACTCACATCAGTTGCGATCAAAAGTTACCTCAAGTCTGCCTGCTTGGCTGAATCATTCATGGGCCCCTGGTATGGATATTATATTATAAGCCTTGTATCCCACAAGGTACAGGGCCTGGTATTTAAAAAGGGGTCATGTGCAAAATTAATGTTACCATGTCCCTACAGTGACAAGGCCTTAAAAGCTAATTTCGCTGTGGTAGGCCTAGCTGTCTTATAGAGAGCACCAAAGTACTTATTTAAATGGGGGCGTGGCTTAGCCGAGCAGCGAAACGGCCGCTTGTTAAGCGAGCTCCGCCGGCTAGGCTCTATATCCTGCAAAATCCAGATGTTAGCGGAGTTATCTTGTCGCAGATATACAAGAGCTGCATTCCTTACATCGTGTTGAGCGATGTGAGCCTACTCCAGAGCTCCGAAGACACCTATGGCACGCGCTGCACTTGATGTCGCATTACACCGGGAGTGAGCGTGACTGAGCTGTGGCCTTGTCGCCCGACCAGGCCCTCCATGACTTCGGCCTGGCCCCACTGCTCTTTCCAGAATCGTCCATATTTACGGGCCACCCCCTAACTGCGGCGTTCACACACGACCCAATGGAACACCCAAAGATACAGCAGACCTGCACTTCGAATTATAGGTCGAAGGTGCTGTGTTGCACTGGGGCTGCAGCCCAAGTTTTCTTGCCTGGGGCTGAGAGCGCGGCATCGCTGTGCTGCAGAGCCGAGGCTGAGCCAGCGACCCTTAAATACGGCCTGCCCGTCTGCCCGGTGAGTGCGGCAACCAACCTGGGCACCAGTAGAGGTCCGTGACAGGGGGCGCCGGCTCTGGGCATGGACTAAGGACCTGGCGGGCTTACCTTCCTGTGTGGGCCTCTTGCTTGCAGGACTGGGCGGCGCCGAGCCGGTGTGAAGACTGTGACTCAAGCCCTGTTGCTCCGTATGTGGTAAGATAGGATATTGGCCGCACGCCCGGACGCTAGACACCTGCTGCACACTCGAGACGAGGTGGCCTTCAGAGGAGCATTGCAGTCATCTGGGGCTGCTGAGATATGGTGCGTGAGGAGGCCTACTGTCTGCTCTGGGAACCTGATGGAGGCTGTGGGCACTGGTTCAGAGCGCTGAGTGCGCGACGCGGCAGACCCTGTGTACCTTTTTATACTCCATCTAAACCAGGGCCTGTCTGATATTGCATCCCACGCTTCCCAGGGACTGGTGCTTGCATCTACCCCACCTGGAGACCCTCCGAGAGGGCCCTAGGTTATCAGTGCACCAGCCTAGTGCCTCCCAGCGGGTCTACTATAGGCGGTGTTGCAGAGGTAAACACTACTGGCGTTCAAAATGGGGAAGAACGATCCAAAGCAACCTATGATCACATTAAAAAATAAACACCACACTCGCACCATGGACCCTGGTTCTGAGCCTGACCTGGTGTCCCAACCCAGCGTAGAATCACAAGAGGAAGACCTGCATTCCATCATGTTGCACCAATCTTAAATCCATTAACACTAAACTTGATGGTCTCACAGCCAGGCTGGACTCAGTGAAACGTCATGTAGATGTACACGAAACTAGGCTCGATGCGTTAGATAATCGTACAACAGAAACCAATCAATTTCAAATCAAGTGTAAACAACACTTCCTCAGTATGAAAAAAGTCCTGTCCGTCATACAAGCGAAAAATGAGGACTTTGAAGCACGCTCCAGGCGCAATAACCTTCGCATAGCTGGAATACCAGAAACCACTGCTATCCCCAGAATGGAACCATATGTTGAAGCGCTGATGCAAGACCTTTTCCCCACGGCTCTCTCGGCTGTATTTGTGTTGGGGAGAGCACATAGATTATTGGGCCCTATGCCACCGGTTGATGGAACACCAGGACTCATCATTGCGCGTATCCTTAACTACCACGATAGGGACTCTATTTTAAAGGCAGCCAGGAAACATGGCCCTATTGCCCACCAAGGTAATAACCTTTCTATTTTTCCAGATTTTACCCACCGGTATAATCCGCACACAAGGATTTCCTTCCCACCAAATGCCTCCTACAGCGTGTGGAGATCCCGTACACCATGCTATACCCGGCCAAACTCAAGATCTCGTATGATGGTCAAGCCCACTTCTTCACCGACGCCAAATCGACCTTTAACTATTCCAAACACATCTGCCCTGGACAACGCTCGCCTCGCTTGTCACAAACCGCCAAAAAAGAAGCTGGCCTCAGCGATAATGACTGAACAAGAACATGTAGACATGGTGCAGTGCACTGCACCTCCCTTGCATATGCTGATTATGTTACCTTATTCTTTTCCCAGCAATTGAACGCGACGATATTCTATGTTTTTCTTTGCAGCTCATTTACCTAATCTTTATGCGATCTCTGTACCTGCAGTATAGCCCGGCCACCCTGACACATTGACTGGGGTGTTTGCCGGCAACCCATGCCCCCACAGGGAGAACTCCGATGGTTTAAACTGTTTGTTTTGTTTATGGGATTGCTACGGTGGGGGAGTTTTCACAACCTAATTGAGGGGTTGGTGTGAGAGGGGGAGGATATCGGGGTACAGGAATGGTTCAGTTCTTACAGAGGCACAAATGACGCCCCATCTGATACAGAACAGAAAGCCTTGCTTCATCTTCCATCTACATACACAGCTGGCATTGACGCACTGCTTCCACGGGCTGATCACTATTTACACTTCTCTCCTATCCTGAAATATCTGTGGCCTTAATAATTATAGAAAGGCATGACTTGGACATGCTTACCTGGTTCGTCAACAGGTGGATATATGTTTCCTACAGGAAACCCATCTCCTACCCTCAGACACTTATAGACTGAAGCACAAACACTGGGGGACACATTATTCTTCCACCTACCCCAGTTATTCGAGAGGAGTGGCCATCCTTATACGACATGGCCTAGACTGGATGTTTACACATTCACACATAGACATAGAAGGTCGCTACATTGTATTGAAGGCATCTTTAGGCAGAACTCAGTTAGTCTTAGCTGCAATTTATGGACCAAATGTGAATAGTCCAGATTTTTTCTACGATGTGTGGGCTAAGGTTGTGGCCATGGGCTGTGATACCGTCATTTGAGGAGGCGATTTTAATGCTATTTTATGTGACGAATTAGACATGCTGGGTGCCTCCCGGACACTCCACCCCAGATCTAGCCAAACACTCAACTCGCTCATCTCCGACTGTGACCTGGTGGACATATAGAGACACTTCAACCCGCAGAAGCGCGAGGGCATTAATGTCTCTACTCAATAAAACTCCTGGTCCAGACTAGACCACTGGCTGGTTTCGGGGGATGTGGCGACGTGGACAAAAGACACGCAGATCCTCCTCAGAACGCTATCCGACCATTCGCCTTGCACCTGCAAGATTGCCCTCCCTACGTCTATAAGATGTGAATTCACATGGAGATTGCCACCCAACGCTCTCCTTGATTTGGCTTTTCAGGCCAAAATCAAAAACGACATTATTGAGTACTTTACATTAAACAAGGGCTCCGTATCCTCTCCCTCGACACTCTGGGAAGTGTTCAAAGCTGTTATAAGAGGGAAATGCGCGGCACGCCAATCAGGAGTCTTGAAAGCATTGCGAGGCACACTACATCATTTAGAGACCGAACTCAAAGCCTTAGAATTGCAATATTTTCAACATAATGACCTATCAACTCTTAGCCATTATACGCGAAAATCTCTCGGAATTGAATGAAGAGGCCGCCAGGGAGCTAAAATTTCTTGGGAAATATGCCAAACCCAGGAGATACGGTGTGGGGGATCGCCCTGGGAAGACACTTGCCAATCTCCTTAAACCTTCTCATTGTTCTCCCTATAGTACAGATCTTCTAGGGGACGGAGTTACACTGATCAGAGGACACAGGGAGATTCATGAGCACCTGAACAACTTTTACTCCTCACAATACACCTCCTCCACACCACAAATAGACTTCGAGCTCACTGCATATTTGGACTCACTTGAACTTTTATGGCTTGGAAATGCCCACAGGGAATATTTAGACAAACCCTTTTCAGAGGATGACATAGTACGGGTCATTAAAAGCCTTCCTATAGACAAAGCACCTGGCCTTGATGGCCTAACAACTGCCCTCTATAAGTCTTATGCTACCATACTAGCACCCCATCTCACAGAAATGTATTCCGACTCCTTAGAGAATGGTATACTCCCTCCCACAACAGGAGAGGCTGTTATTTCCACTCTGCTATAGCCTGGTAAACCTTCCAATTAGTGTGATTCCTACCGACCTCTATCCCTTATCAATATCGATAATATAATATATGCTAAACTCCTTGCAAACCGTTTACAGCCCCTGTTACCTTTATTAACTCGGCCAGATCAATCCGGATTTATTCTGGGGCGCTCCACGTCCCATAACCTACGCACCTTCTTTTCTCTCTTGCATCACCTGGACCCACATACCCCAGCATTGGCAGCTTTTCTCAATGCTACCAAAGCTTTCGACTCGCTCGAGTGGCCATATCTCTTCACCATTCTAGCCAGACTAGGTCTCAGTCCTTCATTTATCACACAAATTAAATTATTGTATTCACAGACTGTGGGCCAATGGATTGATATCCGCCCCATTCAATATCACACGTGGCACCAGGCAGGGGTGCCCTTTGTCACCCTTCTGTTTGCCATCGCCATGGAACCCCTGGCAGCCAGAATCAGGCATCACCATATAACACGTGGTCTAGATTTCCCCATGAGAGATATGAATCGCAGTATGCTGACAACATCACTCTCTATCTGTGGGACCCGCTAGACAATCTAAACCAGGTTCTTCGGGAACTTACCAAGTTTGGCAGTCTCTCCAGGGTGCACATAAACTGGACCAATTCCACCGTACTTCCCCTTACACCCAACTTTAATACCTTTGAACCAGACTATCCTATTCAATAAGCGTCCGGCCCCGTTCAGTATCTGGGGATTTGGCTCAGTACTGACATCCAAGAACTTTGAGACATGAACTTTGGTTGCACAATGGCGTGGTTGGAGGGGAAAATAACAGTCTGGTCTGAAATTCCTATATCTTTAGCTGGCCGCATTGCCATAGCTAAAATGATTTTGCTGCCTAAACTGTTATATTTATTCATCAATCTCCCACTGCAACTCACTCAATCATTCCTGAAATCCCTAAGATCCTCGATGATCTCCCTGGTTTGGGCCGGTAAGTAACTGCGTATAGCATGGGAGGTACTCACACTACCACTGTCGCAAGGTGTACTAGGGGCCCCAGACTTGGCACTTTATGCTTTTTGTGCACAGGCACAATTTCTGCACCATTGGATATTTCCAACCCCCTTCCAGCCGCATGTTGTGGTAGAGGCCGAAAGCGTCACACCATTACCATTGGCAGAAGCCCTATATCAACCACTCAAACGCCATCATGCTATCATACACACACCAGACACTCTGCGGTGGACCTGGGATAAACTTCGTACCCGTGCAGGTCATTCAATCTTATATGCGCCCTCTATCACTATTGCGCACAATCCGCAAATTCCTATATTGATAGATAAAGGCAACTCTGCCCGTGCTCACGCCTTGGGATGGGATATGTTTTCCTGGTGACACTTTTTCACCCCCCGCACCTCCACCTGGCGAAACCATCAACTTTTCTAATTTATAACTGTATTATTCTTTAAGAGGTGCATGTCACACATTACATGACACATTTCCAGCTCCTCCATCTCTCCCGGCTCTGGAACTAATGCTGACAAAGTCATCCTCAGGCGAGCTGATAACTAGACTTTATAACAACATGCAACGTTTCTTCCCGATAATACACCCGAAGGCCTTTGCTGGTTGGAACACAGAACTAGTCGATCCACTGACAGAGGCTCAATGACAATTTTGCTGTGGACAATTAGGGATACTATCTCCTAATTACAGGCTTCGCCTTATACATTTTAAATACTTGCATCATATTTACAGAACACCCCTACAACTTAAACGAATGGGTCTCTGGCCGGAGGCGAACTGCTGGAGGTGTGCCTCCTTTCTACATATGGCCTGGAAATGCCCCGTTATAGAGCGTTTTTGGAACGAAATACTTAAATCCATAAATGAGATCCTGGCAATCCACCTGACCCCTTCCCCCAAACTATGTCTTCTAGGCTACATTCAGGATGTCATACCGGGGCACCGCAAACGTCTGGCCATGCTACTTCTCCTAGCTAAACGCCCGATTGCAATGGACTGGGGGTAAAAGCAGGCCACCTGCTACTAAAAGTTGGGTACTAGACATCACACTATGTCAGGAACAGTTAAACACATATTGGGAACTCATGCCTCAGGCATCTCGACCCAAGGATATCTGGGGCCCGTTTCTGGCTTGGCTATCCTCTCGCAATTCAGACACTACACTAAATTCAGTGGCTTCCGCTACATCCCCCTGAAAGACTCCTACCGGCTATGCATTTGCCCCATAATGTTGTTATATGTCCGTATATTAGGCCGTTCTTCCACTACTCTTTCCTGCGACCCCAGCCCTATAACCCGTACGTAATGCATGATGTTTAAATTCTTGATTGCGATGACGCTTCTTACATATGTACTTGCTAATGTGAGGCCTCTGTTTTGGTTTTCATATACATTTTTTTAATCACGATTATATGTATTGCAATGTTGCTGCAATCCTTGCTGTATATTTTCTTATGTCGAAATGCCAATAAATAAATATTTTTTAAAAAGTACTTATTAAAAATCCAATTCACTAGTGAAAAGTAACTTTCAGAAAGTCACCCTTTAGCTGCCTGAACTACAGTTTGAATGCTAAATAGCATAAGCCTCTGCCAAGCCCGGAGATAAGTGTGAAAGATTTGTTCAATGCCTCCCATGAGCAACAATAGGCTGACCTAAATGAACAGAGATGACTCCTCTGAATACCACCGAGTATTCAGAGTGGAGGATGTGGACATCCTGGTGACACCACACAGTCAAATCCTGATCAACAAGTCTGTTGAGCCACATGAAAAAACCTGGGGCACATGTGAAAGGGAGAGATCAGGATTCCACTTGTTGATTCTACTTCTTGTCTGTCCCCTATTTGGTTGCTGCAGGCCCCTGCTTTTGTCCTGGCAGACTTCAGTCCATGGGTTTGTTGTGGGTTCAGTGCCTGCTTCAAACAGGATTTTAGTGTTAGATGTGTGAGGACACTAGATTAACATAGCACACTCCAAAGTTCCTCCCCACTCACGTCCACCAGCCTCAAAGCCCAAGTTTAGTGTGGTCGAAGGCCTTCGCCGTCTTTTATCTGCCCTGACACATTTCATTTTGTGACTATTTGCAGTAAGGCAAACAGAAACTCCTGCACAAGTAGGTAGATCAGGCATGGGAACCTTTACTCCAGAGGAACCAGGAGTGTTTTAGGGTGGCCCCCACAGGCTACTGACTCATACAAAGCTGGATCTGCACCCAGCCTTCCTCAAAACCCTCTGGACTTGCAAAATGATAGCAGGTGAACTGAAGAAAATGCTATTGGCATCTGTGACTTGTGAGAAGGACATGAGGATGAAGGCCCCATTCCACTTCAAATTGAATAGCAGAAAGATCTAATAGGATAATAAGGCTGATTGCCTTGGTGGCTCCAGGAACATAAAAAAGATATAGAGGGCATGTGAAGAATCCCAGCAGACCAGTGAGACATGGACCTGAACTAGACTTTGCTGTTTCTCTCTGCCCGAAACCCTGAGGGTCTATAAGTATACCCGCTCATGTCTCAGGACCCTTATAGGTGTACTCCTGTGGTTGTGTGGGCACCAGAAGAACTTGGTAACCAACAGTGAAAAGTATCCATCTGGCAGTTCCATGGTGTCTGATTAAATTTCAGGTTTGTCCTGCATAAAGAAGAGTGTTTGCTGATAACAAAAACAAAACAGGGGCCAGATGTACAACCATTCCATTTGTCTGAGACACTGTTTGCGATTCCCAATGGGGTCGCAAATTACCTGCCTCCTCAATATTCATGAGGCAGGTCACAATTTGCGACCCATTGGGAATGGCCAGAACTCACAGGATGGTGGCATGCTGGGGTCAGCAGACATCATGTATGTAACTGCTTTTTGAATAAAGCAATTTGTTTTTCTCAAATGCGGCCCATTTTCCTTAAAGGAAAATGGGCTGCATCTAAAAAAGAAAAATTAAACATTACTGTTTCATTTTTTTAGAGTAGGCAGTGGTCCGTGCCCATCTCTTGGGGACCCTTTCCCACTTGTGACTGGCTTACCACTTACTCGAAGTAGGTGGCTACTGTGATTGTTCATTGTATTAATATGAATACCGCACTCCTAAGCACTGTTTGCCTCCTCTTGATTTCGTGTCAGCCAAGCAACATGCTGTCCAGTTCTGTAAACGGCCTTTGTGTAATAGCTACTCATTATAGCTGTCTACTTGTAAACAATATACAGTATACCTTTCAGTACTGTCTACTTTCTCTTGATTTTGTGCTAACCAAGCAACTACTTGTTCTTCAGTCTCATATTATGATGACCAATCAGAATAATTTATAGAGTTTATCATAGCAGAATCTAGTGTATAGTCCATGGATTTATATAAACAGGATGTACCACTGTTCCATGTACTGTCATTCTCCTTCGTTTCATCATAGCTATGCAATAATTTGCCATCCCATCAATTCCTTCTAGTCAAGCTGGATAAGTAGCATAGGTACTGCCAATTGTCACTCTACCCAGAAATGTAACCAGAGACATGCAAACAACATCTCCTGTGCTGCAAAGCATTGGTGACTTCAACTTGATTTCCTAGCAATTTCCTAGCAATCAAGCAAAGCGTGATGTCCATCAAGTCTTTCTTTTCTCTTGTAGGCTACCAAGCATATGTAAGCCAACTATTCTTTGTAGCTACTAATATCCTATTTACATATATGTAAACCATGATATACTATCAGTATCAACTTGGCCTTATGTCAGTCTTTTCATAGCACAAGTCCTAATCGTCATCAGAACCACAGCTGCTCATGGCAGCAGACACATTCTATCTGAGGACTTTTAAACTATGCCCTCCTTGTTTCCCCTCCAGCCAGGTAACATTTACCACCCATTTAGTACCATCTCCTTATGAAGGATGCCAAGTAGCAGCATTAAAACAGCTATGTCTGTCAGACTCTTGATTTCTAGCCATTAAAGTACTACTTGACAGCCACCATTCTTTTCTCATCATCCATGCAGTATAAATATGGCGGTCAGTATCTTCCATGCAAGTAACATCTGCCTTTATACCTGATAGACAACCCTTAACTTTCAAGTCAACACTTTGGCACTGAAACTGCGGCCCTTTTTTTCTTAACACTTTAAAATACTGTCAGTACACTTTTATCTGTTTACTATTATTGATAGTAAACCTGGGAAGGTGCAATGTCGATTTCCCCTGGGGTAAGCAAGTAAATGTATATTGTACATTACATGCTCATTGACCTACCATTATATAATACATATTTGATATTGGTGATTTATACTTGGCCTCCATATTTTCCATTGTACACTATAAAAGGTTCTTAATCCATGTTGCAATATCTCAAATGTGTATCTGAAGATACTGTCTTACACTGACTATATAGATGGAAGCAATCTCAACAGGATTTGAATGGAGTATGTTTTGTGTATAGAGTATTTCATTTTTAGTTGCTAGAGAATTTCCAGACTCTTTGTGTGGTGCAACCAAATAAAGGTCATGTGTCAGATAGCACTAGGTCAAAAGGTTGTGTTACATCACTTCCTGTGATGACACAGGGCCCTACAGTAACATTATGTCACTTCCTGTGATGTTGTTAGGTAAAGGTCTTGAATGTAATTTCCTGTGACATAATTGGAGGGGTCAAAGAGCATGTGATATCACTTCAAAATGCAGTTTGTGAATCAAGTCCTCTAAGACAATAATGAGAAACAACATTCTGAACCTCTAGATTATTTTCATACTGGAGATATGCTATCCTAAGCAGTTTACTATTAGTACTACTATACTATTGTCAAATTTGAATATCTCTCTTTCTCTGTAATAGCTGAAGTTGAGGACTGGGCACTCCAGTATGCATCTGTAGGGCTTAACTTGCTTCAGGCTAATGTACAGAATATGTGAACAACTTGAGCAGTGGTAGGTTCCTTTTTGCATGTGGACCAATATTTCTGTTGCAGCCAAATTTCATAAGATTTTAGGAGTCTTTGAAATGTGATGTAATATCCTCAGATCTAATCAAAATGGCATCTTAGGTCCCTGTACAGAGTTTCATGGATGAGATACTCAGTCAAACGTGATGGATATCCCATTTTCAATCGACGTGGTCTTAAATAAACTTACAATATGATAAATGGGACATCCACAAGGTTTGTGAAGGGGGTATCCTGTCTTAAAAATTCTAAATTCATATTGCACTATGCAACACATCAGTCTGTCCAACTCTCAGTGCATGGGCTACTAAGTTTGTGCTAGGTTCTGAAAACAGCCCTATTAGAGACATGAATTGCGACCCAGAAGGACCTTACAGGCAGTATATTCAGAGGTTGCTGATGTATGATAAGCAGGATAACTCATCTAGACATTGACAGGAAAGGCTGGCTTCACTTCATTATAGGTATACTGTTTGGCATGTAAGGGCACCAGTTAACATTGGGTGTAGGTGATGGGTCCAACAGCAATTGGGAAATTAAAAGTCTTGCTGAACCAAGCGTTAATTGCATGGAAGGTCTGTCTTTCTGTGATTTATGTTATGTTGCTTTCTATATGCCTTAGTAGGAGATGCTGCTCTCTAGGTGGAGGCTTGCAAAACATAAGACCTAGAGTTACTCTTCTAACACATTTGTCCAATTCCAAAGCAATCCATTAGTCTGCTGATGAGAAACAGATGTGCACAAGTGCCAATTTCCAAAGACACTAAGGAATGCCTTCATATCTCCAGAAACAAACTGTACACTGTTGCCCAGCATCAATTTCTTGGAGTGACTTCTAATCAAAAATAGTTGTTGAAGAAACTCAGTAAAGTCCCTCATATTAACCCCATTCCCATATTTTTGTCTTTTGCCAGAACAACATGCAATCAACCAGAACCAACTCATACTTTAAAAGCTGGCCTAGAATGTATTGTGTGTCATTTATGTCCAATTTCCCCATGTTTTGCCTGGACCTTATACGTAAATCTAAGGCACGCTACTGTTTTTTGTGATCTGTCACTTCACTAACAATGAACACACTCATGTAGCTAGTGCTCAATGGTCTGTTTAAGTCCTGGTCACAAGAAATTAGAGCTAATGCGCCTTTTCATGGTATGCCAAATACAGTTTCTTCTCCTGCAAACTGTACAGCGTCATCAAGTCCAGTATTTGTTCTACAACAGCATCAAAGAACAACTCCCATGCAATTGCCAGGTTTAGCAACACCTTTTCTGTGACATATCCCTCACTGGGATATCCTCTACCCCCACCCTAGTAATCCACAACATGTTTCAAAATGGGATGATTCTCCACACGCTCTACCAACTCTTCTCATGACACACACCCAACAATTACAGCACTCACACATACTATAATTATTTAATCTTTGTTTCTTTCCACACCTCCCACTGTCGCTGTTTGCCTCAATACTCACTCTGTCATCACATGCTAATTTCCATGAACATACTTTATTCTCCAGAAACCACATAAGTATACGTCAATTCTTGGAATGGTACACTCAACTCAGCTTTGTAATTAGTCTTCACTGTGAATTCTAAACCACCAACATACTTGTAAAATATAAAACCAGAAACCTAAAGCCACCTTCTCCACCATAGAATACCTTGCATCTGTTAATTACAAAGAATGAGATGCCTATGTCATGGTAACATTATGGTTAGAGTAATACCATCTTTAAAAATATAACATCAAAGCTAATCTGCCAAGAGACTCCCAAGCAGCACACCCCTTTCTTTATAGTGAACCCTCTGGTCTTTAACACTTTTCTCACTTCCAATACCTTGCTCAATAAATCTTCATGTTCCTTCGTAGTCTGACCATGTATCAAGATATCATCTTGAAAGCAGGTAATATTCTGCATGATCTCAAAGATGTGTGCATTGCTGTGTGCAAAACCACACAGGAGTAATGAATACTGCTTGTGCCTTAAAGACATCATGCAGAGCCATCTGATGGCAAGGTGCTGACTGGCCCACATCTTAAAAGACTGGCAACCCCTTTTTTTTGTTTATTTTATTTTATTAACTTTAGTTGTACATTTAAAACACAATCAACAGAGGTGGTCAATCCAATATCAGCATTCAAAAGACTGACAAACCCTTACATTTCTCCACATTTGGAGTGTGGATGAATTAAAATTTATCTTTTCAGATTTTTGTGGTCTGCCCACATTATCAGTCTTTCATTTGTTTGTGTTGCCAGAAGACTAACGTAAGCCACTTTGAAGCCTCATTTGCTTCAAAATTCCCTTCATAAATCAGTGTCTTTACCTTCCTCTACTTCATATAAGCATTACAGACATTATGTGCTTTTGATATTGCCCTATATTTGAGGATTATCTAGTGAACAATTTTTATAATTTTCCCATCATATTCTAGAACACCTTGTGATATTTCTGCTCCTTTTCATCCTTAGCCACATAGCAACTCTTACATATGAACACAACCCCTGAATAGCTCAAGGGAAAAAATCACCCCCCCCTGCATCCACAGCTACAGATCGCCGGATCACCAGGCAAACTTGGATAGAAGACCTGCTTCTCCCCCGTTAGCACCCCCCGCTGACCCTGTATCAATACCCCAGTTCAACACCCAGATTACCAGTTAGAGATACAGGCCAGCAGTTTGGTATAGACATTAGTTGGTAGAGGAAATAGCCCAATCGAGAGACAAGAAAATCAAGGCTCCCAATGACACCAAAGGCAGTTGGAGCTCCTGCACCAGGGTACAAGTTTATAGGCATTTTACCTAAAACACACAACCAATGTAGATTACCTTAATATGCCTATACTCCCAGGTCAGTACAGATGATCAGTGGCAATTATGTATGGAGATCACCACCAATGTACAATCAACTGCCAAATTCATGTCAGTCTACTTAAGTATGTACTTCACGTATGAATCTGTGCTTCTCTATATCTCAATTGTTAAAATCTAATAAACAAATAAAAAAATAAAACAAAAATTGAGATCAAGTTTGATATGTTAATCACCATGTTGTGGCGAACCGAAAAGCAATACCCATTTTGGGCAATTTGAACATTAGTCAGCATTCTTCACCCTTTAAACTATGCACAGATTCAGAAATAACTATAGCATCAATGGGTTTACTTTCAAATCATTTCTGCTTGATATCAATGATCTCACTTAACATTTCATGAGTGGCGTAAGATGTAAGGTCATAAGCAGTCAAAGCTAGGGGCGCAAGTTATAGTTAGCTCAGTGAATTGTAACTGCTAAATTTCAGAGGTTTTTGGTTTTAGAAGTTATGTTTTACCTTATGTCACTTCAACTTTTGGATTTTTCAGTGAAAAGAAATATGTGTGTGTTTGTGTTACAAAAGGTAATACCATTTAAAAATACAACACAAATAAATATAAATAAAAGAATAAATATATAAGAAATAATACATATCAAGATTAAATGTATATTGTTTTAGAAAAATGAAAACAAATACTCATAATAACTAAAATATTTAGAAAACACGAAGTATATATAATTTGCATTTATGATAAGTTTGAAAAAATATATTTGAGAAAAATAATTTTTAAAATATGTATATCACAGTATGATTAGTAAAAATACTGAATACAATATAAATATTGCATTACAATACAAATATATTATAAGGTAAAATCAAAGAAAATGTATTAAAACAAAAATACCAAAACAGCAATAAAAAGCACATAATTAACATTTAAAAATACTAATTTTAGAAAAACTCAACAGTTAATAAAAATAGATATAGCTACTAGAAAAAGGAAAAAAATAATTTAAATAATAATGCTACTTTGAAAATAAGAGGCACAAAAACTTGAAATAATTGAAATAAATACCAAACAATCAGTGAAAATAATACTCAAACCAAAAACATAAATACAGCCATATTATAATTCAAGTTAAACAAATAAATGTCAGACAAATATCACATTTTGAATAATAGAACTTTCCACTTCAAACCTAGAATCAATAGTGAAACTCTTGCACTTTAGAAGAATTAAATGTACTATTCCACTCCAACCTAAATTAAAGAAGAGAAAATCTTAGCGTTTACACAAGTCAGATTTACTATTCCCAGTCCATCCGAAGTATCTTTGGTGAAAGTATTGAACTTTTAGAGATAAGATTTACTTATCCCAATCCAACCTAAGCTGCAGTAGAGACAGCATTGCACTTGGAGGGGTGAGATTTACTTTTATCACTCTAACCTAAGGAAAGGTAGGGAAAGTGTTGTGCTATGAAGGGGTCAGGATCACTATTCCCACTAAAACCTAAACAACAGTATGGAAAGCGTAAGGTGTTGGCGGGATCATATTTACTATTCACATTGAAATTTAAGCAACAGTAGGTAAAACAGACTTTAGGAGTAAGGGGGTGGGTTTCTGATTTACCATTTCCACTCCAGCCTAAGGATCAGCTTTAAAAAAGAGGAATTGGAGCTGTCAGATTTACTTTCCCACTTCAACTTAAGCAAAAGTTGTGTGCGAAAACTTTGAACTTATGGCTGGGTCAGGTTTCTCAACCCAACCTAAGCAACGATTGGGAAACAGTGAGAAAAAACATATATACATTAAAATAAAATGTATTTTAAAATCACATCAAAAATGTATAACAAAACAATTGTTAAAACAAAGAAAAAAAAGTTTTTCAAAATCCAAAAATGTTACATATTTAAACATTATTTACCAGTTAAATATTCATAAAATGTACAGAAAAACGAATTCCCACCCTCTATTGCCACAATCCCAATAACCCCAACATTTTTTGAAATAATGCAAAAAATAAATAATTCACAAAAATATAAATTAGCACATTTTCAAACAAACAAAAACATAACACATTACAATAAAGAAAATATATAAATATAACCAATTAAATAATTTACATTATCAATAACATTGGTATCCAATAAAAATAAAAATAGATATTAAGTTAAATACATTAAATAATTAATAATGTACATAAATAATAATGCAACTAATTAATTTAAAACGGAATATCAAAAAGAAATATTTTTGATAATGTAAATTTAATAATGTAAGAATTGATTCATTTACATAATTATTAAAATAATTAAGCACTAAAAGTTAACAAATTGTAAAAAATGTATACAAATGTTAAATATATATTTACATTTTCCCCCACCTTGCTCTAGTACAAACTCAACAATTCACCACTAATTACATTTTTTTAAATAAGCTCAAAAACAAGACTTTAAGGGGCATATTCTCAAGCCCCTATCGCCACGCGATCTTCACTTTTTCTGACGTTCCCATGGCAATAGGGTCAGCGCCTTATTCTCAAGGCAGCGTTAACCCACTTAACGTGGCTTTAAGCCACGTTAAGTCGCTTAACGCTGCCTTGAGAATAAGGCTCCTTTCATGCTAAATTTTGCGAGAAAGGGGCGTGCAGTGGGTGTTTCGGTGGGCATTCCACCGCAACACCCATTGTGATCGATGCTGCCACCTATTATCAAGGGCAGCGATAATAGGTGGCAGCGCCAAACTTAAGACCAGAAAAATCCTGGATTTAAGGTGGCAAAACGAGGAGAAATGCTTTATTTCTCCTCATATTTGCTTTTTCCATGTGTGCTGCCTCTCACCGCCACTTCCTTGAGAATATCCCCCTAAGTGTGTTACCGAAATAATAAACAAACTACCAAAGAAGGACAAACTAAAGTAACGTAGTGATAATTTTAAAAAATCTAACTCATAAAACATAACAAAATAACACAAATTCAATATTATATACAACTATATTTAAAAAATGATATCAAACACTTAAAAATCTATTCTTACCTGCAATATCTTGTATCATGATATTCTTTTCACCACATTTCTTTATAAAGTCAGATTATATTTTTGAGATGATATGAACGTTGGGCATCAAACCATGACAACGGACTAACCAGTCCACTTTGCACCCCATCAACTGCACACACTTGCTAAAAAATTATCTTCTACTTCTCCCATTCTCACTACTCAACATTTATTTTATGAGCCAAATCCCACACCTCGAACTCCAGTCTTACTCTTGCGCACCCACTCAAAATGTGACCTTCAATTTTGCTTCTTAGAACCTTGTGTAATCGCAGAATACATCTTGTAAGGAGATTGGTGGTTTATAAATCTACATCTGTGACAAAACTACCTGCTACTCAAGGCTCCCTTACCCTATTTCAAAGCCTGCTCCCTCATCAGCGCCCAATTTGAGCCGGTGGTTTCTGGTGCTCGGCACCGGAACTTAATTGTCAGCACCGGTGCTTGTAACAGCCTGCCACAAGGTGGCACTGTTTAGCTACTTTAGAGACGACCACAACAAAAGGTGATTATTAATGCTATATTCATTAGAAATGACTATTACCTGCTGCACTAGTCATTCTTATAGCTTTTGGGACCTGAGATAGTCCAAAATGTCACACTTGTAGGAGTGTGATGGTTAGTAGTTGTGTTTTTACTATCAGTTTCAGTTTCATAAGGCTTTATTCGGAGCTTAAAACAAGTCCATAAAAGCAAAACAAAATACATATCAAATACATCAAACATTACATGGTTAAAATGTAGACAGGTTACATGAATTAAGAATATAAATAGTTAAAAAAGCATACCAGGCCTTACTTTAATAGCTAACAGGAGGTAGGTTGCGGTAAAAAAGCATACATCAGGATAGGGTTTAAAAGGCAATTTCATAGCATCTTTCCTATTCCTCACTCCATATTTTAAAAAGATGGGTTTAAGGTAGGCTCGACGGTAATTATCATAAAGGTTACATGATAAAAGAAAGTGCATAGTGCTTTGATCTGATACGTTATCGCAAGGGCAAGGGCCTACCGGCTGTTTTTTTATATATGGGTAAGCCACCAAATGATGAACTGTCCCAAACCTTAATCTGGTGATAACATATCTATGGGAGGGCCGGGTGACTAAACTCAGATATGTCTGAAAACCCTCATCTTCACAAAAACTGTTATAAAAAACACATGTACTTAAATTTCTGCTAGTTCTTTCCCTTTGTTTTTGGACAAAATTCATAAAAATTGGTTTCATCACATTTTTAGACAGACTGGAGGAGGCGTTATAGTCATTTATAAGGCTAATACCATAAATCTCAGAGTAGCAATTAATGACATATTTAATCCAAGGAATTTTCATATGGCTGTCAATGGAGAGACAATCTCCGATAATTGCTCTACTTAGGGAGGTTTCTTCTTTTAACCATACAGAACGCCACAACATTAAGGGCCTTAGTGCTAACAAATCTGAGAGGTGGGAGATACCTAGTTCTCTATGAACCAGATCATTAGTGGCAGATTTAGGTAAACACAACAGCCTTTTTAAGAAGAGGTTTTCCTCTACTTGCAGGTTCCCTGCCTTGGTATGCCCCCACACTCCGGCTCCATAAAGGGCCACGGACAGACATCTCATTTGAAAGATCGTCAACATATCTTTGATCCGTTTATCTCCAATGTTTGTAGCGAATTTGAACACTCCATGTGAACTTTTCGCCATCCTAGCCTGGACATTATTGATCTCACTAGTCCAGCTGCCTGATTTAGAAAAGGTAATGCCAAGATAATTAAATGTTTCCACCGTAGACACCTTATGGCCTTCTAAAAAATAAGCATGTGGTTTCTTACACACCGCCCCGCACTCCATTATAAAAGTTTTAGTTTTGTTAATCAACAGTTTCCTGTCATTGATAAACAGCAGGAACCTATCCATCAAACGCTGTAGGCCAATAGGGGTCCTAGACAAAATAACAGCGTCGTCCGCATAAAGAAGTACGGGGACGCTGAGATCTTTTATTTTTGGAGCGTCAGCCACAATTTCCTTTAAGACTGAGTCCACCTTATTAATAAAAAGAATAAATAGCAAAGGGGCAAGCACACATCCTTGCCTGATTCCCCGTCTAACCCTAAACTTGGGGGTACACTCTCCGGTCTGGCCGTAGCGAACACTAGAGTTTAGTTTGGCATAAAGTCTCGCTAAAAAGTAGACAATTGCCTCTGGGGCCCCCAATTCCAATAGCGTGGACCATAGGATACTATGATCCACCATGTCAAAGGCACTACTCAAGTCTGCAAAGCAGAGATAGAGCGATCCTTTTTTTGCCTTTGTATATTTGCCTATGATTAAATCTAAGTTAAGGCATTGTTCCAATGTTCCTCTGCCTGGCCTGAAACCGTATTGAGAGTCCGCAAGGATATTATTGGACTCGGCCCATTCTTCCAACCTGACCATGAGAACCCGGCTCATGACTTTCACCGAGGAGTCCAGGAGGGATATTGGGCGGTAATTCTTTGCATCCCCCCTGTCACCTTTCTTGAAAATCGGTACGATAATGGATTCTTCCCAGGTGTGTGGGACCCCATAACGTACAGCAGTATTAAAAACTTTTGTCAGCAGTGGGCCCCATAATTCAGGTACAGTTTTGTATACGTCAATAGGGACCCCATCAGGTCCCTGGGCCTTCCCACCCTTGCTGGATTTAATACTATCCCACACTTCGGCGATAGTGATGTTCAAGGGTATAACAGGCCAACTGTCCTCAAAGGAATTTCCGGTTCTAATCGAGTCAAAGATCTGTGAGAAATGGGTAACCCAGCTCTCCGAACTAACATTGGCTGTTAATTCTGGGAGCTTTTCATCCTTTAAAAAAGGGCTGTTTACTGTTGCCCAAAATAAAGAGGAATCCGCTGTAGAGGCTGCCAAATCTAGTTTTTCCCAGGCTTTTAGTCTGAGTTCATTTTTCCTGGACTTGGTAGCCATCTGATAAATCCCTCGTAATTCCCTAATGGTTCCCATATCTCTCTTCTTATCTGACAATGCTGTTTTAAGTTTTTTTAGTGCAATAGTACAGGCGTGATCAAACCATCCCTTGGGCTGGTGTTTCGTACCCTTATGCGGTACAGTGAAGTTGCTGTTTATAATTCGGTTAAGATTAATAAAAGTATGCAGGGTTTCGGCATTTCCCTCCTCCTGTTCTAAAATAGTGACTATTTCTGTGAGACACCTCGACACAATGGCGTTAGACTGAATGTCCGCTTTATTGCCTTTCCATCTAATACGAGTGCCATTGGGGCGGTGGGGCTCAATATTAGTAATAGTACATGGGGCAAACACAGGTCGTTCCTTCCATAGTGTTAACTCTGCCGTGATACAATTATGATCGCTAATCAGGTTGTCTACAACCACAGGGGTAGAACACCTTGGGGCAATTCCAGATGATAGACAGAAAAAATCAATCACTGTATTGGCGTTCCTTCCCGTATAAGTGGGGACAATTTCCCCTAAGTTATTAGTCTGGTTAGCCAATATTTCCATATCATATGTCATTAAAATTTTGTTCAGAGAGTTACCATATGCGTTGTGAGGGAAATGGGAAACCCCATCCCCCCAACAATCAGTAAAACCACATACCTTTTGGGTGGCAAAAGGACACACCATTGTATTGAAGTCTCCCACCCAAATGATATCAAAAACAATATCAGACTTAGTCACTATATTTTCCATAGCGGATTCTAAAGCAAGTACAACCTGGTACCTTGAATTGTCAAAGACATTATTATAAAAATTAATTAAAAGCATATTCCTGTCATGCTCCTGTTGAAGCCATAAGATCTGAGAATGTGTTCCAACCAACACATGTTTTTTTACTTTGACAGGTATATCAACAGCAACCATAACCAATAGGCCACCCTTGGCTCTACCCGATGTTGAGGCCTCAGCTGGTAGGTTATAAGAGACAAAACCATTGTAATTGATTGGATCAACACACCAGGTTTCCTGGAAACATAAAATGTTAAAACTGTTAATAAATTCAACCCATCCTGGGCAAGTGGTCTTGGAGGAATGTCCAGCAATGTTCCAGCTAGCGATCAGACAGGCACTCTGGCTCCAAGATCTAGGGCGGGAAGGATGGCTCATGGGGTCAGAAGGGATGTGACTGCAGAGCTGGTCATTCAACAGAGGGACACAGTTCTCGTCTTCACGGTGAGCAAAATTTCCAACGGCAATAACAGTCCCGCTGACATTCACTGGGTCTGGGACCCTCGTTGCTTCAGTCTCTCCCTTGTCTCCAGTAATATTAACCACAATAGTTGACTCAGACAAATCTATCCCCAGTCAATCGTTCCCATCCAATCCACTCAATGCTTCATATCTATTTACCGTGGTAAAGATAGGACCAGGGAGAACATACTTATCTCTTTCCCTCACCCCAGTATGTGCGGTATTTGGACGGATGTTATGATGCCTGTAAAAATATCCTAGAGGCCGAAGGGATATCCCTTTTTCCAATGAGAGAGAGGATTGCGCTCTTAACAGAGCTGTGGAAGCAAGGTGCGGGTTACGAAAATTAACTATAATACAATCACCCCCACAGGTCTTACGCGAGCTCCCAATCCAATCAACTCTTCTAGTACTTATGATATCCTTGGCCAAGGCTACTGGAAAGCCGCATTCTCGACGCAGCCAGTCCACAGTTTTATTTTTCAAAGAAACGTGTGTTTCGCTAAAATTACGGCCAGTTTCTTTGACTTGTGGCACATTAGTAAGGACCGCCACAAACGGGGCGCAGGCTGGGGGCAGATCAGGCCTTGAAGTACCTAAGTTTTTTACACCAAGTCCGGGGAGATTTGACGATACTAGTTGATCCGGAATCGGCAGAAAATTAGTGGAATCTCTACTTTCATTAACTTGCATGCTTTGTGACGTCTTAGGGGGATTGGCCACTAGGTCAGCTGGCTCAGAGGTCTGTCGAGAAGCACGGCTGTTTACTGGGCTTTTGGTGATTGCTTCAGCTCCAGTACTTGCTTTGAGATGAGATTCTAACAAACCTCCCAGCCTAGCCATCTCGATAATTGCCATGTCTAATTTATTCATTAAAGGTTTGATTAGTAAATCAAACTTGGCATCGATCATGCTAATTAAAAGATCCAACTGACTACTTTCAATAACGACCGGGTTACTATCCATCACAGCGGGAGGGGTTTGGGTAGGGTTTACGGCCAAGGGATCAATTCTTTTAGTAGATGTTAATGTTCTCCCCCCCCCCCCTCCTAGAATGCACGGTCTTGTTATATGCCTTGTTATGTGACCGACTAGAACGTAGTGTTCTTTGTGATGTGGTAGCCGCTGGGACAGCAGTTGAAGAGTCCCCAATACATGTTAAATCCTCAGGAGATGGGTCAACTATGTTAGTGTCATCAGCAGAGGCAGGCACACTAAGATCTGCCGCATCATAAATCCGATCATGATCACTAAGCTCATGGTTGGCATTAACATTGCCTATATCAGTTAAGTGGGAAATAGGGTTGGTATCTACAAGAATAGGGTCGATTACCTCCCCCCGCCCCAATGATTTTCTCCGCTCTTTATTTATTTTATCAACCATCTTTACCAAATAATTGTCCATGGTTGATTTAGTTGAGGAGGGTTTGGTTTTTGACATGGGGTTCTCTAATTCCACACTGTTACAGATTAATAAGGGTAGACAGTTATTTCCCCTGCCACTTCGCTCACTTTCCCCTCAGTTCACAGTGGCCTAAACCAGTTGGTGCCACTCAATAACACAGGGAGGATGGAGCCCCTCCCGTCCTCCACATACAACAGGATGCCACAGACCTGCCGATAGTATAGGTTACAATACCTTCACACTGAGTCCCGGTATCAGAGTCGCAGCACCTTAGGGGGGTGGCCCAGCCCAGCCTCCTCTGGCCTCTGACGGCCACAGACGGCCCGCCCTCTGCCCGGGCTCAGCCCGGCGCGTCCCGCGCGCGTCCTCGCGGGAGGAGGATCCGACACCGGCTTTAAGCGCCTCCTGGCGCGCTTCCGTGCGTGGTCAGGGGGCGTTACCAAGCCCGGCACCCGAAGAGAAATGCAGCTGGGAGAGGCAGCGTCAGCACCAGCCACACGCCGCCAACAGACACGAGTGTTTTTACTATCAATGTCAGCATAGTATTGCAATGTGTGGTGAAAGCTGCAGTGGCCTACTGAGTAGAGCCCTCACACTTATTACTTTACAAATTAAGCACTGTCCCTCATCCACTCATCACACCCGTTTACTTCATGCACACCACTCTGGTACTAATGACCCAAGGCTTATTGTTTAATGTCATGAGGCTTGCGTTCAGTTTAGCTGGTAGTTTCAACAATAATCAGTAGTCAGCAATAATTCTTGCACAATCATGCTGCTGAGTTTTTTGCATCAGCTGACCCCACATGGAAGGCTCTGTACTTACACGAATAGATCTATAGACGAAATCTAACCACTTACATTCCAACAGGATTCCCCGGCAATTGGGTCTTGCTAAAAACTCTGTCTCTCAACGACCTTTTTCTTTTTCTTGCCATTGTTGAAGTTTTCTTAGCCTCCATGCAGAAAACATTCATGGGCTGCTGAAATTGTGGGTCTTAGATGTTTATGCATACGATGATTGTATGAAACTTACTGTGCAATTGGATGTTCCACTTCTTTGACTGTTTGCTAGAAGTGTTTCTCTCATGTTATCTTATATTATACTTTATTTGTTACGCACACATATTCAATAAGCTATTTGTGTTGAAATTAAACCAACTTTACAGCTGCCTAGGCTATATTTCTATTACTTTCTACTTATTAAGGGGGGGCGTGGCCTGACAACATGGCCGGCTAGACGTGTCTCCGCGCTGCTCCTGCCCCAACTGACGAAATCCTATGTAAATCCTGGCATGATGGTGTCCTTCGATACACTGGATCGATAACGGAACCCCCCCCTGAGTTCGTGGTTCCCGGTGGGGCCTTGAGACAGTGGCCTGCAACGTTGCGACGGGCGGCCGGAGACCTGCTGAAATCCTGTCCCCAGTGCATTGCGGCCACCATGCTGCGGTGAAAGCGGAGGACTGAGGCGGACAACCCCCGGGCTTGCTGACGGGCGGTGGAGGTGCCCGTGACTCCAGGCAAGTCCCGTCAGCATTATTTGGTGGATGTGAGGCCCCAGATGGGGATGACCACGTACGGCCGCATGACGGGTCGCGGGCTGCCAGGAACGAGCACTAGGCCCTTTTCATCGCTTTTTTGAGCAGCTGTTTTGGATAGTTACTTTCTAGTAGTTTATTCAGAAGGACTAAAGCATTCTCAAAATAGTCTTCCTTTCTGGCACAATTGCGCCGGATTCTGAGGAACTGGCTCAATGGTAGGTTCTCCCGTAAGTTGCGCTGATGGAAGCTTGCAAAGTGAAGAAATGTGTTCCTGTTGGTCTTTCCTGTATATACGGTGGTATATAAATGCCCTTGGTCATGTCTGATCATCAGGTCCAGGAAGTTCATCTCCAGTTTGCTGGTATTAAGAGTAAACTGGATATCCGGATTCCAGTTGTTCAGCCACTCTGCAAAAGCTTTGAGTTGTTCATCATTTCCTCTCCAGAGCATAAAAACATTGTCAATATAACGATGCCACATTTTAATGTGTCCATCAAAGGGGTTGTTATTATATACCCAATTATCTTCAAATAATGTCATAAACATTATGGCCATTTCTGGGGCAAAAGGATACCCCATCGCGTTGCCCTTTACCTGTAGAAATAGTATGTCATTAAAGGAGAACATTTTTTATTTTAGGCATATCTCTGCCAGTTGAAGGAGAAAATCAGTAGGCACGTTGTGTGGACAGGCCCTTTTCTCTAAAAATACTTGAAGGGCTTCCAATCCTGCTTCTTGAAGAATATTGGAGTAAAGACTCACAATATCAAGTGTTACTAGTATTTCATGCTCTTGTTCTAAGGGTTGATCTTCCAGGAGGACAATAGCTAGCATGGTGTCTCTTATGTAACTGGTTGTGTCACTCACAAGAGGTTTAAAAAAATTATCGACATATTTAGCTGGTCGTTCTAAACTCAAATTCACACCAGAGATTATGGGTCTTCCGGGTTTTTTTTTATTTATCTTTATGTATCTTTGGCAAGATATAGATTAATGGAGACCTAGGATTCTCATTAAGGAGGTACTGGGCCTCTTTCTTGGAAAGCCATCCCTCTTCTACTCCGATGGTGATCAAAGCCTCTAGTTTGAACTTTATCTTTTTATTCCAGTCTTCTTCGTTTTCCTGTAGTATCTCTCGTCAACTAGTTGGCGTGTTACCTCCGCTTCGGATTTTTCTCGTTGCAGTATCACAATTCCTCTGCCTTTATCTGCGGGCTTGATTATAAGTTGGTCATTTTTCATTAGATGGTCCAATGCATGTTTTTCATTTTTGGGGAGATTCCATTTTGTGTAGATTTTCTTATTTTCCACGTTTCCCAGATCCCTTAGTACATTCTTTTCAAATGTCAACAATTCTATGGGCATATTAGTAGTATTGGGGAAAAAGGTTGATAGATTTTTTAGTCCTGAATAGTTCCTTGGTGCTTGATCCAGATTGTCTTGAAAGAAATTTTTTTGCTGCATTTTGCGAAATAGCTGTATTATTTCTAGTTTTGTTTGTCCTAGATCTGGTTTGACCGTTGGTATAAACGAGAGGCCTTTTTGTAGTACATTCATTTCGTCTCTAGATGGATCGTAATTCAACGAGATTGTAGATAGGGCTGTTGTCTTCTGCTACCAACGGTAGACGTTCCTTCTCGTAGTTATTTCCCCCTGGTACTGATTGGACTGGGGATTGTACCATCTGTTGGCTCTTGCTCGGCCCCTGGGACGGCTGTTTCCTCTGTCTAAAAAAGGAGCCGGCTGATAGAATGGTCTTGGAGGATTACTTCTTGTGCTGGTCGATGGTTCCGCGTCACTTGAACTGTCCGAAAGGGACGACGCATCAGAGAAAGTAAGGAACTGTCGCCTACTTCGCCCTCCGTAAGTTCGTAGAGCCCCAGTGTTTTGAGGCTGTTTGTAATATTCTTTGTCTGAGTACGGATAGGTCCTTTTTTTCAGAAAAGCTTGTAATGTCTGTTTGTAATTTGGACCTTTTTGCGTCTTCGGTATTTTTCTTGAATGTTTCATTTTCTTTTTCAATTTTTGCTAGTAGTGCTTGAGCATTTTCTACAGCTGAATTATTCAAGAGAGCTTCTTCCAGTTCTTTAATCAGTTCATTCAAGCTACCTGTGAACTCAAGTGACACTAGAGTACAAAAGGTAGCATAAAGGAATGAAAACACTGCGTATTCAGTGTCACAGCAGGAAACCCAGAAGAGTGATGCCTATATGACACATTATGTAAATGATGCTCAGTTGACAATACAATCCAGAACCGGCGACGAAAAGAGTGAACTACAGTGACCCGAGGGGCTACACGCATGTGCGATAAGAAGAGTCAAGTGAGGGAAATAGGAAGCTTCGGCCTGAAGACGCCACGCCTCGAAATGATGTCACACACCAGGCAAGCATAAACTTCCTTGATCGCTATAACAGCCACAGCGTCGGGAAACTGCCAGATGGTTGCAAGAACCCGGAACCTGAACCCTTCTTTGAAAAGCAGAACACGCCTGAAGAAAAAGATATTGAGCTCGCGCATGCTCAGAAATTTGCAGTAGCAACCAACCGTATCCCAATCTCAATGGCGCCACTTGCATTACTCATTAGCACAGGGAACTGTTGGCATAGATCACGCCATAACTGGCATTAGACACAGATAGGTATTGCGCCTCTGTATACCTGCATGCTCCTTCCTGCATTGAAACCTGAGCACCTAAACCCGATCACGGCGGCACATCAAAAACTAAAGAGCACGGGGCTTCACCTTATACTTTTTTAGACCACCGCAAAAGAATGGCTGGAAATGCCGCTGCCCGCGTCCCACGCAGTGGGACATCAGCAGGGCAGCTCTCTAGTGGCCGCCCGTCGCAGCCTTCCCCCTCTTCTGCCTCGCGCGCGAGGCTACGCCCAGGGAGGAGACCTCCCAATAGTGTGTAGGTGGAGGCGGGCCGTTGGGGGTGGGGGGCGAGGCTAGCCCCCCTACTTAGGCGTCCCTCTCGCCCAGTTCCTCCTCTGCTTGCTGCGCGCCGCTCCAGCTCGGACACGCGTCCGCCGTTCGCCTTGAAGGGCTTGCGTCGTCTCGTCGCTGGTATCTCCGGGCCTGGTCGTGACTCGCGCGCCTTGGCCCGGCTCGCCGTCCATCGTTTGCTGGCAAGATGCCACGGGGTGGCCCGCTGGTCTGGCTGGTGCGCCTCTTCTGTGTGCAGTGAGTCGTGGAGCTTGTAGCTCGGAGGATATGTTATTGGTATGGTCGTCTCGCATGCCCTGCCCCTGCTGGGGATTTTGGTGGCGGGGTGTAGCAGTTCAGCACAGTCCGAGTAGTCCGGGTGTGTTTTGTCCCTTTCACAGAGCCTCCACGCCGTGTCGTTTCACGTGGTTCGTTGGTACCACAGGTGTCCAGGTTTAGCGTGAGGCCGGGTAGGATGAATTTTGAACGCCCCTTAGCCTCGAGGGCGCGTCCACATCGGTGAGTCCGTTTGCGCAGGGAAAACGCGGGGCTCTAGTGCAGCGCTCGAATTTCATTGTGGGCATATATACTGGGCATGTTGGTGCTCTGATGTTTGTGTGCGGGGTGGTGTGATTAGTGTAGCACCCCTACAAATTAATCTGTCTCGCGCTGCTTAATACAGCCCAAGGCTCTCGCCTTTCCAACCTCCCTGTCGTCCTCTTCGTGAGAGCTGCTGTGCATAATTATCGCGGTGAGGCACTACGCCACGTCCCGATCTCCCTGCTTCAGGGTAGTATCTGGGACTGGCCGGCCTGGCCACGGCTGCGATCCCCCTCGGTGGTGAGAGGGTGGGGGACGCACTCCGAGAACACGGCAGGCTGCGCTGGCAAGGTACCAGCTCGACGGGTCCCCGGGGCTTGACGGGGATCTAGGGAGGAGGTAGCCAGCAGGGATGAACCTTCCCGCAATCACTTCACCCTCCATTGCGGGGGGGCTTGCGTGACGCTCCCTCCTCTTCCAGCATGAGAGGCGAGATATGGCTTTCGGGGAAAGGCGCGAGAGGCCGTGCCCATTTGGCAGTGGAGGGCCTCCGGCACGCTAGACCGCCTCTGTGAAAGGGGGTGTGCGGAGAGCACCGTGCGGCGCCCTTTCCCCTGGTTCCTGGCCCGTTCGCAATACGGCAGGGGGGACAGCAGCTGCGCCTTCATGCATGTGTTTCTCGAGCTCCCAGCGGAGCGGGGGCCCGGGCAGTCCACGTTATCGGGAACGGGTCTCATCCAGGGCTCTATGTTGGGTCGGCCCCTGTGCGGAATGGCCCTGAGCCCGTGCAGGCTCCGGTGTCAATGCGGTGGCGGTCCGGGTGTTAGCGATGATCGCGGATGCAGTGGGGGGGGGGGGGAGATGTGGTGCAGCTCCATGGCCAGCAGCGCCTTCCGGGTACAAGTAGCCCGCAGATTAGGTACCGATGCTGCAAAGGGTGGTCCCTGAATTCACGCATTCTGGTGGACCAGCACGTCTTGCCAGGGCCTTTACTGAGAGTCGCCATGGGGGCTACCCGCACCTCCACCCCCCTGCCATATGCAGGGTATCTCAGTGGCAGAGCTCGTGCTGTGCGTGCATGAGACCCATCGATACAATTCCCTCCTCTGCCACCTCTGGGCATTTCTCGTCCTCCCCGCACTGAATGGCTAATGTACTAAGGAGCTAGGTAAGCGCTCCAATCTTCTGGCGGTTTGCGCCATATATGATCCCGGGCTCACTCCTTCCGAACCATGCTGGGCCTGAGGGGGAAGGGTGAGTTGGATGCTGACCAAAACCGAGGGTTTGGGTCGCGCATGCTCGAGTAGCGAAGCGCGTACTGTAAGAAATCGTATATCACTGGCCAAACGCGGATCACATGATGTAGATTGGAATTTATGTCCACTGGTAGCGCGCTGGCTGCGACCCCCCCTCCAGGTTCCTTTGTAAGGCATGTCATCGTTCCCATGGTTTTTGGCCCTCATTCGGTTCTCCTAGGTGAATGACCCTCACAAAGATAGAGCGGGTTAACCGCGCCCCGCTTGGTTTCTTGTATGGGTATGGAACTGGCAAGGGGGCGCTACTCCCTCCTCTGCCCCGGGTGCCGGGATCGGAGCATCGCGTCTTGCTGGTGGGTCCGACGGCGTGGTTCTTGCCCGGGATGGGTGAGCCAGGTGAATTGTGCGGCGGGACTTGGGCCCGGTGCCAGCGGCTACAGTGGCGCTTGGTTGCAGGGAAGGCAAATTATTATCTCTAGGCCGCACGCTAGAGTTTCGGGAGGCTAGCTGTACAAAGCATGGCAGAGTTCAGGGCACAGGTAAACTATCGGCAACCATGTTGTGTGAGAACGGATGGTGACTATATGCAGACAAGAGTGGGTGTCGGAACAAACAGCTTTTGATGCTTGCATTTAGTGGCCATGATGTGTGGGTGCGATCGGCGCTTGTGTGCCGCAGGAGGTAGAGTACAGCGAATCTTTTGTAATGGAGGCATACTTCATTAGTTGAATCTGATTTCTCTTGCAACTTCGTTCAGATAACGAATTACTCAAATGGTTTTGCGCACTGCACGGAATTCTCGCCACTGGGGTATGGTATTCAGTCCCCATTGGGTCAGGCGCGATATAGATTGTAGGCATACTGAGGACGCTCCCATATAGGGGGGGGCCGCTGCAATGGCATTTAGTTTTGGTTTTCAGGCATTTATACGGTCATGGGGCCACGCTGGAATGAATCCGCTCTAGTATGAGGGGGGAGTATGCAATTAAGAACTTCCGGCATTAGGAGGCCGCTCCCATAGGCGGGTGCGGCAGGCATGGGGCACGGTCGGGGTTAATGTTGGCTCCACCGTCGGTTTAGCGTCTGAGTGCTGATGATAAAGCAGGAATGTTTGGTGTCCTGTAGTACACGCCGAGATGGGGTAGCACGATCCGGTGAAGTCAGCCGGCGTTTTCGGAGTGGGGAGCTGGCCAGACCGTAGCGGGAGGCATGGTGATGTCTTCAGACACCAACATCAGAAGCATCAGACCTGGTGCAAGGCTCCTGTGTTCCTCTGGTGTAGGTTGGGTCTGAGCCAGCACGTGCACATCGTGTTACTTGCTTTCTTTGTATCTCTTATTATAGGTCAGGGTGATACTGCTGACCTTCGCTCGGAAAGAGAACGAGTCCAGCTGGAGATTGAAGAATGGATAGGGCATTAGGGAACACCCGCGATTATATAAAGCGCTCCGTTGCCATCCCTTCTTAGTGATACGGTTGTTACGGCCAGCCGGTACGGGGATCGATCGGTGGTTTTGCACAGCTCACGGGTGGCAGCGCCTAAGCTAGGGTCTAAGGGCTAGTACGTGAAAAGGGTCCCACATTACGCGTGCTTCAATTTATATTTGCACCGCCTTATTAAGCTAAAGATAATGGAGTATTTGCCAACTTATCTAGGAGTGTAGTGCTGCTGGGCGGTGCTGTAGTTTTCTCTTGGGTGGCACACTGTTTGGGGGGAAATTCGTCTGTTGCCACAACATATGAGGCAATCCTTCTATAGACCCTGGACTCTGAAGGCTCTTGTCTTTAATAGGTTTGCACTTGAGACAAATTAGGTATGCAGCCGGGGAAGGGGTGTGGCATAACGGCCCGGCTGCTATATGTATGGCTAGGGGTATCATGTTTGGTATGTGCAGTAATATTAGGCAGGGGCCTGCATCTTAAGCAACAGTCAGCGCTCTAAGCTATTGTTGCAACTTTATTCACTAGCCCAGTTGCTGCTGATTTCTTAGGCAACTAACTACCAGTGACTAAGCCTACACCCCTGACGTGCCGGGTATGTCTTGCTGGATCATATATCGGCATGCAATGACAGAAACAGCAAATCACCAGTCGGGAGGGACGTCACCTAGGCACATAATAGCTTCCTCAAGCACAGGGGGACCCGGGTGCAGGTACTCAGGGTGTCACCAGGGACAGGTTTACATGATGTTTTATGGTTGCAGCGACACAAGATGGGACACCGGGTGCATCACTCGGGTGTGGTCACGGGGTGCAAGCACGCACAAGTTGCCTCGGCCTGCAAAGCAAAGCACGCTTCCGGGGTGAGGACCGGCTTTGCCCTGGGGGAGGCCTTGGGTGTTCAGCACAGCTACCGACCGATACCAGAAGTCAAGGTATCTGTTTCGAAATTCCACGGGGCCAAAGTGTATAATCGGGTTTGGATATGTTCCCTGATCCGCTATGTTTCCTTGCCCGCCATGTTGCAGGTTCATTGTTTTAGGATATCACGCGCAGCATCCAGTGCTCACTAGGCATGCATCTACAAGGGGCATTTGTTTGGTTGCTCGGGACATTACATTGGGGGCCATGGTGAGTGACAGTGCCGTGCGCAGGTGTGGCTGTTGCTGTCCGTTCGATTCAGGGTGCACGGTCCGAACCTCTGTCGGTCTTGTTTGGCGTTGGGGGTGGCGCTGCTGGGGCTTGCGCTTACGGCAGCTTGTTTCTGTGCACACGCTTGCTTGGTTAGGCGTGAGCAGGGGAGGGCTTTCCAATTACTTTTCCCCACAAGATTGCCCATGAATAGTCTGGCCTTCAAGGTGCGGTTTGACGGTCTCGTGTTGTGGTGCGCACGGGATAACGCACCGACAAGGCGTAGTGGTTGACATTTGTGACGGGGATGGACACTGAGGGGAGTGTCCTTTCGTTGGGTATTTGGTGCATTCTGAGCTAGCGGGGCGGGTTGGCACCTCACACCCCCCCCCTTATAGGCAGGGACTCAGGGAGGAGTCCCCCACCCATACCAGAAAACAGTTGGTGGTTGATGAACTCCCAACACTTTCATCACAGAACGCCCCTTCTTAGGGTGCTGTCGACTACCTTGTTCTGAAATGTGCAGAGGATAGCTGGCATGGGTAGGTTGTATGCACCATATCATTGTTTGATGTTTTGCGCGCAAGAATGTGTAATTCATAGTCTTTTGAATGGCACTCACAGTTGCACTGAAATGATGGAAATGCCACACATAGAAATCAGAAACCTGAGCAGCTATGGATGGGAGCGGACAGCTCTCGGGTGGCTAGGCAAATGATCTACAACCGTGGTTACGTCACCTTATGCAAATAGAACCACTGATCAGCCAATAGTTGGGCTGGTTGTGGGTAGTGCCCCCCTTTTGTAGTACATATAGGGATGCAATGGCTTCGAGGAATATGTAATGTACCTGGCGCTCAGAGGTAGCGTTTCAATGCCTTGGCATCCACAGACACGTTACATCTTAATGCCATAGTCATTGCCTGAGCAAGATGGGTAGCCCTGCAGATTAGTTTTCTCTCTTAAACAATCTTTGAAGCTTTCTCAGGGCTCCCTCAGCTCCGTTGGTGTTGTTTTATGGGCCAGGTCCTTCTTGTCTTTCTTGTCACCCTGAAAGTTACGCAGGGTCAGGCCTGGGTAGTACTTGGATGGGAGGCCCAAAGGGGAACACCAGGATGATGCTATTTTGAAAACAGATTTTATAGGTATTATACTGCTCTTGTCTATTTGGCGGCAATGCGCGTAGATAAGAGTGGGTGTTACACCTGGCAAAGGTGCTTGTTGCTTTTCAGTCCTTTGGCCTTTCTTTTCAGTATGCAGATGCTTCCTCCCAGGCGCACCCCCTTTTCCTCTCGCTGGTTTCTGATGGTGCTGTCACTCTTGCACAGGGAAGTTTGTGGCAGGGGGCACAAAGGAGCAAATGAATATGTTGCCGAATCCTGCATTTTCACGCAGCATGATTTGCCTATCTGGAATATGCTCTGCGAGATTCTCGGGCCTGTCTTTGTGCGAAGGGTGGTGCACTTTGCTGTGGAGGTGCTTGCTCCACGCCCTCTACTGAGAAGGCCATCTCACGGAAGCCGCTTCTGGTGGCCAGTGTGTGACTCATAGAGTCTACATATACATTGTTAAACTTGATGGGTTTCACCCTTATCCAAGGACAATCTTCAGCTCTCCCACACTATTAGAGATCCGTCAATGGCTCTTGGCCGGGAAGGAGGTGTGATTAATCGGTTATTGTCTGCGTTGGGATAGGCAGGCTGACCTAGTGTGTGAGTTCTTGTGTGGCCAGGTGCAACATCTAGCAGTATCCACTGCTTTACCAGCCTCGTGTGTAAGTCGTTCCTTTGCCTTGCAGTTTGAAAACAGCTGGTGTAATGTTTCTTTCAAATCAGTCATAGTGTCAGCTCAGTACATATAGAAAGTCAGCAGCCTGCGCTGTTTTGAGACAAGCTGAAGGCCTGGGTTTGGGGGCATACAGAACATCTTGAAGGTATTTATTACTGTGAGTTCCACGCTTAAGTCGAGAGATGCTGCCGCCTTTCATCTTTAGTCTTGCTATTCTGAAACAGCTGGTGTAATGTTTTCTGCAACTCAGTCATAGTGGCAGCCAGTTTATACAGGAAAGTCATCAGCCTGAGCTGTTTGGAGACAAGCGGAAGGCCTGAGGTTGTGTGTCATACATAACATCTTTAAGGTTATTCTCCCTGTTCCACAGGGAGGCCAGGGAAAGCACAGAGTGACATGGTTCACCGAGACTTAGCCTGGCTTGCCGCTTCTGCGACTTTTGTGAGGTTTGTTTATGTATTGTATGAAGGTGACAGAGGCTGTCACTGTTGTTTGATAGGCACCAGGGCAAGATGACATTTAAGTGCATTGTGTGCTGGAAACTAAGGAGTGGGTCCATTTAGTAAGCACAAGGAGCACGGGGGGCGTTGTTAGCTCTAACAGGAAGTTGAGACAACCCAGTTGAGTTTCAGTGCAAGGCCACATTTGGTGGGGCAATTCCAGGCGTAAAGCATTAAGCCAGTCAGCCCAGGGAATTAGGCAGGCGTACGATTAGTAAGATTTTGTTCAAACTGAGGGAGAGCATATCGACCATAATTAATTGTGGAACCAGAAAAAGCTTTACAAAGCATGCTGTAGATTTCCGGTAGAATGCTGTATGGATAGGCTTCAGGGATAAGGCCATGACCTTTCTGGAAGGGGCATCTTCTTCGACCTGTGTCAGACTGGGAAAGGAAGTAAGGCGGGTGATAACTCTTTATTCTACCTGCGTTGGCACGTCTGGTCAGGAGTGATTGTCAAAGGTTTTGCCTTCAGCCAGTCTAGGTTAACACCCATCCACTCCTACAGATGGATTGAAGTCAATTCGCTTCTTGTAGAAATCTCCTTGTGAGCCTGCCCTGTGCTTCTGAGTAAGTTGCAAATTATTGCTGTTATTTACGGAACCCATAACTTAGCCCACTAAAGCCAGCTCGCAGGGGCGGGGCACCTATAACAGTGAAGGGAGGAAGGGGGGGCTCTGGCAGAGCAAACCTTCGTGTTAGGATATGAGGGGAATCGATGGATTGAGGAATTTAGCTATGGTTCAGTTCTGGCTCCATGTGCAGGTGCTAGATCCTCCCATAATTCCGTTAGGATGATCTGCTGTGGCTCCGCTTAGAAGGTTAGGAACACCAGTCACGTCTAAGCTTACGGCAGTGGGGCCAAAAGACATCCTTTGTTCGTCTGCCCTGGGCTTTTGAGTAATGTGGCAAATTAATGCCGTCGTTTACGGGTTACAGAACAGGACCCTAATTTAGCCCATTAAGCTGGCTCGCAGGGGCAGGGCACATATAACAGCAAAGGGAGGAAGGGGGGGCTCTGGCAGCGACGGTTGCCTCCCCAGAGCTGTGGCGGAGTTACAGGGCGATTTGGATGCAGACGGGTACAGTAAGGGTACCTCTGCGACAGGCGGTACAGAAAGGGTACCCCTGTCCGGCACAGTAAGGGTGCCCGAGCCAAGGTCCAGGAGCCGAAGGGGGTTCTGGGAAGACCGCGACGGCGCCCCGTTAGTCCTTCGGGCGGTTGGGGGGCCTGACCAACCGGGGGTGTGCCACAACACGCTCCGCCCCTGTCAGAAGGGGCGGGAGTAGGAGACAGATCACGTGACCCAGTCGATGATCTGAAAATAAATATGTGCCACACTGCCGGGCATCGACCCACCGTGTGTGCTGGCTCACCAGGCGGGCGGAGCAGCTAGGGGCTGCTTGCCCTGGATCGCCCGTAAGATAACCCATTTTTATTGTCATACTTATGTTGTATGAAATAAACCTGCAGCAGTTCTTCACCCACAAAGAAAGTGTCAGTGTAATCATTGGGTGACGTCTGTGCATGCGTGTTGATTGAAGCGGATGACGGTGTGGTCACTATGCCGCTGCCCGCGTCCCACGCAGTGGGACATCAGCAGGGCAGCTCTCTAGTGGCCGCCCGTCGCAGCCTTCCCCCTCTTCTGCCTCGCGCGCGAGGCTACGCCCAGGGAGGAGACCTCCCAATAGTGTGTGGGTGGAGGCGGGCCGTTGGGGGTGGGGGGCGAGGCTAGCCCCCCTACTTAGGCGTCCCTCTCGCCCAGTTCCTCCTCTGCTTGCTGCGCGCCGCTCCAGCTCGGACACGCGTATTCCCACCCTTTCCGCTTACCCTGCGTGGCGGAGACAGCGCGTTATTGGAATGTTTTAATGTTTTCTTTTGCGTTGCAGGCGGAGTTACAGGGCGATCTGGATGCAGACGGGTACAGTAAGGGTACCTCTGCGACAGGCGGTACAGTAAGGGTACCCCTGTCCGGCACAGTAAGGGTGCCCGAGCCAAGGTCCAGGAGCCGAAGGGGGTTCTGGGAAGACCGCGACGGCGCCCCGTTAGTCCTTCGGGCGGTTGGGGGGCCTGACCAACCGGGGGTGTGCCACAACACGCTCCGCCCCTGTCAGAAGGGGCGGGAGTAGGAGACAGATCACGTGACCCAGTGGATGATCTGAAAATAAATATGTGCCACACTGCCGGGCATCGACCCACCGTGTGTGCTGGCTCACCAGGCGGGCGGAGCAGCTAGGGGCTGCTTGCCCTGGATCGCCCGTAAGATAACCCATTTTTATTGTCATACTTATGTTGTATGAAATAAACCTGCAGCAGTTCTTCACCCACAAAGAAAGTGTCAGTGTAATCATTGGGTGACGTCTGTGCATGCGTGTTGATTGAAGCGGATGACGGTGTGGTCACTATGCATGTATCACCCCCGAACACGAGAGCACTTCCTGCTCTCTTACATGTACTGGGTAAGCTTAAAGCATTTTACACCATCCCTTTCGAAAGATATACTTAAGTTAAGAATCGATTATTTCCATTTAAGGGCAAAAAGTATAACATAGTGCCCCCTTCTTTTTTCCACCAGCCCCCATAATGACTAACAAGCCCCTGCACTTCAGAAAAGAAAAATAAAGACTACCTGCCGTCATACTCATAAGAAACACCGGTAGGTGCTTGATAATGAGAATTTCAAAAGTTCGGACCCAACACAGCAAATAGTCAGATAATCAAATTGTTTCTTTCAAATCTATTAAAACAGGTAGAAAACCCACAGCAATCGACCTTAGCAACAGAAGATGGTACGTAAGGTCCCTAAAACATTCGAACACTCATGATTTCAATTATTTATGAGTACATACTAAAAATAGTTATATTATTATTTTATACAGATTCAAAGATGTCCTACCTCAATCTAACCCAGCCCTGATGAAGACCTTTGTATAAATAAAGTGATGGTCCCAAGACCACAAGGTCAAACGCGCCGGCTCATTGTAGCGGTTCAGAGCTAATGAGGATACCAAAAGATGTTGTTTCATCCAGCCAGTAGAGTCGGATTGGCCTGACTCACATTGACAAGTTGTCAAGTAGTCTCTGACCCCAAATAGGACCGTAGTAATAGATAGTGCAGAGAACGAAGTGGGACTCAGTTCCAGCACCCCAGACATAAGTAGGACACAAAGCGATTTAGGAAAACACATAGTACTGGTAATCCCTTCGATACGAGTGTAATCATGCACTGCAATGTCTGAAGTAAATTAAATACTATATGACATATGGGAATACTGATATGTTCTTATGTGTATTGATGTGTTTTTTCTTACCTATCTTGTCCAGTGAGTTATGTATTATGTGCATGTGTTATTTATGAATGTAATGTCTATTTTGAAACATTGAAGAGATTTTTATGTACTAGGTGTAGGGATACTTAAATGTTAATAAGCTTTTGATGAAAAAAGAAGTAATAAGCATGCAAGCACAGAGTCAATAAAAGCGACTTCTGTGACAGAAAACTTATTGTGATTTATGGTATCAGAGGTATTGTGCTTGTTGAAATATTAGACTATTGATTCCGGCCTCTGTCTTCCTTAATTGAATCATTCCCCTTTGTTAGATATCGAATAGCTATCCTGGCCAGCGGAGGGCGTAACCTGGGCCATTTTATCAACACTGAGGCCCGGGGTTCTGGTTTGACGGTGGGGGAGTACGCCTGAGGGGGGACCCCCGTTGGGCTACACACGACATAACTGTTGGCTTGCCTAACGGGACACCAGAAAGCATCATAAGAAGTCTGCGCTGGACATGGGGAAAGACCGGCCCCTTAGAGGCTCCCAAACAAATAAAATAATGTAATACACGGTTCCGGGCCCGACAGCGGCAGACCGCCACAGAACAGACCCAGAACAGGGAACTCACCATGACACAGCGGCCCGAGACAAGGCGACATACTGGAAGCAATTTGTGACTCCAGAATGGCGCTGGAAACCAAAATGGACGGAATGGCCATGGACATCAACCATCTGCGTCTGGATCTCAGAAAGGTGGCCGATAGGGTTACCATAACAGAAGGCGACCCGAATGCTTTGCAGACAGAGGTCCGTCAGCTACGGGCAACGGTAGCGGCCCTCCAGGACCACGCGGCTAGGCTGGAAGATAGGGCGGATGATGTGGAAGGCGGGTCGAGGAGGAACAATCTCCGTTTTCTGGGAATTCCGAAAAAGGGAGAAGGGCCGGCAGCGGACCTATTCCTGGAAGATTGGATTTGCACCACGTTTCCACACCTCAGACTCTCCAAACTGTTCACGGTGGAGAGGGCCCATAGGTCTCTTGGGCCGCTGCCGAAACCAGGAGCCCCGCCCAGAGCCATGATCGCTCGATTGTTCAACTTTAGAGACCGGTACGTGATCCTGCAACATATTCGCACTAAGGGTCCGCCCAGGTTCGAAAACCAGGCTACATAAAAAAGGTGCAGGACCTGCGTAATGGCTTCCTGAGTGTAAAACGTCAGATGCGAAACCTCAACATTAAATATAGCTTAATGTTTCCGGCCAGGCTTCGAGTACAATATGGCGACAATGTGCACTTCTTTGATAAACCGCCGGAGGCAACAGACTGGATGGACGCACTGGGCTTGGCTGGTCAGGACCAAAACCACGGCTGGCAGGAACATAGGAGACGGAGTGGTCGACAGCGGAACCGACAAAGTTGCGATGAGGAACAGCGGCCGGGAGCTGACGGATGGAGGACGTATCATGGTGGGACCAGATGGCACACTCCTTACTGAGCGGGAGGTGATTCCAATGCAAAACCAGTTCTCTCCGCTATGCTTGGTACAAGAAACACAATTAGAACTGGGGGATGCCACCAGCCCGGTGGTTGAGGGCTCTGGCAATGGCTGAATGGCGGAACGGGAGCTGAGACCGAGGGGGTATGGGTCATGGACACTGTGAGTACATGCTCTGCACCGAGGGGCACTGGACTTTACTGAGGGACTTGAGTGGGAGGGCCATGAGCCCGGGGACACGATGGGAGGGGGCTTGGGAGAAAAGTTTTTGAGAAGGTCACAATGTTTCGCTAATATACTTTTTTTGAATGGCAGGCTGTAGTGTGCTGAGGTGACCCGGTTAGGCCATTGGTCGGACGGGGCCACTCGGTGCCAGTCAGTCGGTTACATTTTGGTGGTTGAGAGGGGGGTTTCTTGACTTGGGAAAGTAAGTGCTTTGATAATCGTTAATTCCAGTTGGGTGGGGTGAATCAGGGGGCGGGTGGAACTTTGGGGCGGGGTTCTGAGTTTGCAGACCAGAATTGGGTTGTGAGAATAAAGGGCTACTGCCTGTGAGTGGGGGGGGCAGGGGTTTACATTTTGGTTGAAAACAGCTACGTCTCCTGGGATGGATGGCATGGCGGCAGAACTGTATAAGGAATATGGAGGGGTCCTGATCCCTAAGCTACTAGAAATCACAGAGGAGGCCAACGAGTGTGGACAGATCCCGGATTCCATGAGGGAGGCACTGATAGTAATGATCCCCAAGCCAGGGAAGGACCCCCTGCTCCCCAGTTCTTATAGACCAATTTTCAATGCTGAATGTGGACCTTAAAATTATCAGCCTGGTGTTGGCCAATAGGCTCCTCCCATATCTTCGGCGGCAGGTTCAGGGAGACCAGTCCGGGTTTATACCGGGCAGGAACACGCTGCGGAATATCCGCCGCCTCGCCCATGTTATGCAAGCATTGGAGGTATGGGCCCAACAGAGCACCTTAGTGTTCCTAGATATCGAACAAGTGTTCGACTTGATCAGGTGGGGCTATCTATGGCCGGTACTTCTAAAAATGGGCTGGGTGAGGATTTCGTCAGTTGGGTGACATTGCTCTATGCCCATCCGGTGGTGAGGGTTCTCACAGGACGGTATGTGTCGGGCATAATACCAATAGCAAGGGGGACGTGGCAAGGGTGCCCACTCTCCCCCTTGCTATTCGCCCTGGCAAAGGAGCCATTGGCCTGCCACCTCCGTGGGGTACTTGAGGGACAGGGCATACGGGTTGGGGGTTCGGAGCATGTCGTATTCCGTGTATGCTGACGACGCACTCATATACCTGAATCAGCCGACCCAATCCTGATCGCTGCACTAGCGCGGTTTGCTGCCGCCTCTGGGCTTTCCATCAACAAAACGAAAACTCACCTTTACGCGATTGGATCGGAGAGTGATTGGGAGGGAGCCCAGCGTCTGGTGATGGAACTTCCTTGGGCAGCAGACACACTCCGATATCTGGGGATATGGATCGGCAGGACTGAGGCCAATTTTTATCAACATAACATGGGGAGGATAATCCCGGGCCTACGGGGTAGTATTGCCATTTGGAATACACTTAACCTCTCCCTAATGGGGAAGATCACCTTGATAAAAATGGTGGTCCTGCCTCGATGTCTCTATACAATGCAAGGGTCCTTTTTTGAACTGCCGCACAGAGTATTCAAGGAGCTGGATGCACTCCTGGTCCTATTATTGTGGAATGGGAAGAGATGTCGGGTTAACCTTGAGATCATGAAGCGTAGGTGGGGCAAAGGGGGTCTAGAGGTCCCAGATTTAGAACTTTACTATTTTCCATCGCAATTGCAACATGCTATCGCCTGGCGGAACACGGACCCCTCCTGGGAGAGGTCACTGCTAGAGGTCACCTATGGGGATCGACAGTTAGGAGCGCTTCTCTGGCGGGCGGGGGGGGCAGCGGGATCAGAGTCCTCCATTGGTGAGACTCGTAGCGGCAATATGGAAGCGGGTGGTATGACGACTGATTCGGTCCGGCCGTTTGCCCCGGAGGCGGACTTCCGGCTCATGCCACCCTTTGCTCACGGATGTATGACGTTACAACGCACACTATTACAACGCATGCACTTACAACGCATTTTTTACAACGCATAATCCATTACAACGCATGACATTACAACGCATGACACTACAACGCATTTTTAAAAAATACCTTTACAACGCACTACCATTACAACGCATACTACCTTTACAACGCATACCATTACAACGCATAATATTAAATTACATTTAAGGTAAGTATTAGATAGTATAGGGGTAAAAATTACTATTCTAACTCCAGGGGGTGCAACAGTAGGGTAAGTGTTGGATAGTGTAGGGGTAAAAATTACTATTCTAACTCCAGGGGGTGCAACAGTAGGGTAAGTGTTGGATAGTGTAGGGGTAAAAATTACTATTCTAACTCCAGGGGGTGCAACAGTAGGGTAAGGGTTGGATAGTGTAGGGGTAAAAATTACTATTCTAACTCCAGGGGGTGCAACAGTAGGGAAAGTGTTGGATAGTATAGGGGTAAAAATTACTATTCTAACTCCAGGGGGTGCATCAGTAGGGTAAGTGTTGGATAGTATAGGGGTAAAAATTACTATTCTAACTCCAGGGGGTGCATCAGTAGGGTAAGTGTTGGATAGTATAGGGGTAAAAATTACTATTCTAACTCCAGGGGGTGCATCAGTAGGGTAAGTGTTGGATAGTATAGGGGTAAAAATTACTATTCTAACTCCAGGGGGTGCATCAGTAGGGTAAGTGTTGGATAGTATAGGGGTAAAAATTACTATTCTAACTCCAGGGGGTGCATCAGTAGGGTAAGTGTTGGATAGTATAGGGGTAAAAATTACTATTCTAACTCCAGGGGGTGCATCAGTAGGGTAAGTGTTGGATAGTATAGTGTAATATTATGCGTTGTAATGGTATGCGTTGTAATGGTAGTATGCGTTGTAATGGAATGCGTTGTAAAGGTAGTTTTTAAAAATGCGTTGTAGTGTCATGCGTTGTAATATCATGCGTTGTAATGGATTATGCGTTGTAAAAAATGCGTTGTAATGGTAGTGCGTTGTAACAGTTGCGTTGTAAAGGTTGTTCCCCTTTGCTCACATAGACCAGATTATGTCCATGGATGAATGGAAAGATGGGGGATGCCTGATGTTGTCTGACCTTTACCCGGGCAATAAATTCATTTCTTATCAAGAGGCGGTGAGCAATTTTGAGCTGGGATCGGGGCAGTTTCTGCAGTATGCTAAAATAGCTGCGACGGCCCGTCACGTATGGCCCTCATTCCCAGAGGCCCCAGGGCACACCCACACCCTGGTCACTATGCTCACTATGGCTTGGGGGCGGAAGATTGTTACTCACCTCTACAGGGCGTTGAGAGAAGATAAGAAGAATATCCCCTTAAAAATAGAAGATAATTGGCAGCGGGTGTGTCCGCAGATCACACCACGAGACTGGGAAAAGATACACGAAGGGGTGCGGAAGGTATGCAATTGTTTTAAACAAATTCAGTATAACATAATACATATGGCCTATCTCTCAACCAAACGGCTTCAGGCCATCGATAATTCCAGGGACCCACACTGCCCCAGATGTCGTAGCGCTCAGGCGGATTTCCCGCACATGGTGTGGATGTGCCCAACGATCCAGAAATACTGTCTGGTGGTCCTAGAGGACCTGACCAGGATAACTGGATGGATAATTGTCCTGGACCCACACGCCTGTCTCTTGGGCTTGATTCCACTGGATCCTAGGTGCAAGACCAGTAGGCGGTTCCTGGTTCTGGGCCTCGTTATAGCCAAAAGGTGTATCACGATCCATTGGCTAACCCAACAGGGGCCACTAGTGGCGAAGTGGAGAACAGATTTGAGGGAGTCGGCACTGGCAGAGGAAGTGCATATGCGTAACACCAGGAGAGATAACAAACTACCTGAGGTGCTGCTGGTGTGGGGAGTGATGATCCAAGAGGTAGCGGGACAAACCGCACAATCCACACAAGAAAGCTCATAGCCGACACCTTCTGCAGGGGGCAGGGCCCCAGGTTCCAGGGGACAGACACAAGGGGATCCAGTATAAAAGATACGATGCATGGACCTCGAGTTATCCAGACCTGGCAAGGGGGGGAGGGGGAGGGTATGGACGGGAGGGGGTTCAGGGGGAGAGGAGGGGTTGGAAGAGGAGGGGGGAGTTAAGTTGCAGTTAAGTTCTGATGTCTTTCATAAAAAAGAAAAAGAACATTGAAAACGAAGACTCCTCCACTGACACGACCTGTGGTCTAATTAATGACTTGTATTATTATGAAAATGTGCTCCACCTCGGCTGAGGCGGAAGAGATCAATGTTGGTTACTGTACATTGTCTGCTGATATAGAGGAACACCAAATAAAAAAAAAAACCTTTCTACTTATTAAATAGAAATGTTTAGTAGTTTTCTAAGATAGAGAAATGAAGTCTCATTTTCTTCAATACATTGTTCTTGCCATCAGGTAGATGGCAGGTACATATATCTTTATACCATAATCATCTGAATGTATACATATGAAGAGTTACAACATCATGGTTCCAGATACATTACAATGCCTTTTGGTATTTGAAAACAGAAGCACGACAAATACAGCCCCTCTGATAATCATACCCACCCCAAGAATCAGTATCCAAATCTAGGAAAATGGCTAACAAGGAACACTCAAGGTGAGTAATGAAGTCTCAAAGGTTCTGATTATGAGTTTGGTAGACGGGTTACTCCATCACAGATGTGACGGATATCCCATCCACCGTATTTCAAATTGCATGGAACTCGTAATACGGCAGATGGAATATCCGTCACATTTGTAATGGAGTAACCCATCAGCCAAACTCTACTCAGGTCCATAATGTCAATTTAAAGGGAGTGTATTCCAAACTTTAGTTGCAGCTATAGGGAAGGGTCTATCTCTAAAAGTAATGGCTCAGAATTTCAGAATGGGTATGAGAAAATGGATCGCTGACCAAAGAATCCAAGTTGTCTTATTCCAGGTGAATTTGGTAGAATTTAAGTCAGGAAAGACTTGATATATTGCTGTACGAACATAACCATGGCCTTAAAGGGTCACAGTTTACAAAATGAAAGCCTGTGAAGCTGTCCATCACAGGTGACATGCGTTCAGATCTTCTTAAACAACTAATCAAATAAGCAGCTGTATTCTGAATAAGCTGCAGGTGACTGAAAATTGGTTCAGGGGCACCTAGGTAAATAGCATTCCTGTAGTCTAAACAAGACTGAACCAGTTTATCGCCACAAAAACCTGACGTGTATCAAGAAACTACAGAATTGAATGTCAGGTCTTCAGTTAGAAAAGCATGTGTTAGAAACATTAGCTCCAAAATGGAGTGTAGATAAATTCCCAGATTACAGATGTAGACTGAGGGAGTGGAGAGCAGGCCCATTGATAGGGGCCAGTAAAGGTTTTCAATAAGGGAGTCATGAGGAGTCAGGCACAGTTCAGTTTTAGAAAGCTTAAGCTTCATTTGGTTAACAGACCTCCACCAACATGTAAGTGAGACGCATTTTGCTAAAGAGACAGTTTTTTTGATTCGCTGTTCAGGGGACTGAGGTAAACCAAAGATCTACTGGTTGGCGTCAGTGTACGTATGAAATCTAATCTCAATGCAATGAAGGACGCGGACTAGAGGACGCATGCAGATGTTGAATCATAAAGAGGGATATTATCAGCTCCTGAGGAAACTCACAATTGAGAGCTTTGGGTTTGGAATTAAAACGAAATAAGGCTACTGACTGGTGGCTATCAGTCAAAAACGTTGTTAGCCATTATAAATCAGTTCCTTTGGTATGCTACTTTTGAAGTCAGCTGGGGAGCTCTAAAACCCAAAGGCCTGATGTCATTGGAATCTGCCAGACTATGGGGCATATTATCAAGGCAGGCGATAAAATTGTCGCCGCTTTAGCGGCAGAAAACTGCCGCTAAAACGGCGATAATGGGCTTGATAATATACTCTATGGAATTCCAATTGAAGCCCATGTTAGATGTTCTTCACATCTAACATGGGCTTCAATTGAAATTCCATAGAGCATATTATCAAGCCCATTATCGCCGTTTTAGCGGCAGTTTTCTGCCGCTAAAGCGGCGATAATTTTATCGCCTGACTTGATAATATGCCCCTATGAAAGTTGGCTAATGTACACTACACCACCAGAAGCCCGATTGAGAGAAGTAGCTTAGTTTCACAGAATATCGAAGCTGATCTTGAACAGTAGTTTGTCTAGACATTTAGACAGGCAAGTAAGAAGAGAAATATGGAAGAATATCATTAATTCTGATTCACAGATGTTTGCAGTGAAGGTTTAGTGTTGGTATTCTTCCACAATTTCGGTACAATGTCTGAGTCAATAGAAATTAACAAAATCTCTTTTGATCCAGGAAATGCAGCCAGTTTGCATGACACATGTCAGAGGAGGAAGATCCATCAGAGTGAATTTTATTGAGTATTTTGAGGATAAGTGAAACAGGAGTAAATTGGTCAAAGACAGAAATAGGTAGAACAGGAGTTCTGTTAATTTTTCAAGAGATACATTTTTCTGTGTTCCCTATTACTTACCTCAATTTGTGAATTTTCTCTTGAAATAAAAGATGTCATCACACAATGTAGATGAAGGGACAACAGCAGTCTGAATTGCTATACGGTAGGGAGTTCCTCAATAATCCTGAAAAGTTATTTGGTCATGGTGGGGATTTTTATTCTTTCACTCTGAAAAAATGAATTGTTTCACTGCTCTTATCTGGTTGTTCTATGATTTTGCTCGTTTTATGTAGGCTTGTCTTGCATATATGATTTCCTCCATTTTCGTTCCCTGTGAATGTTAATATTGATAAATATAATGTTAATGTGCGCCATGATACATGTACCTATAACAACCAACTTGCATCGCTGTTGTCGAATTCATTCAATATGGCCTCCCCATCAACCCCGAGTCAGAAATACGTGGTCAGGCAGGCTGTGCGACCCAGGCCTGAAGCAACTGATTGAAAGATCACAGGTGGGGTGACACGTAACCCTTAGACAAGTGCTCGAACAGGAAAACCCAGATCGATCCCACAGATAGGCAGCAACATCACAATGGTCTTGCGAGATTAGTCTAAATAAACCACGTTTGGCCAGAGGGACGTCTGTTCCCAACACACCATAAAGACAGATAATACACTATGTTAAGAGCACTTAGCCAATCAGAAAATCTAACCTGAGCACCCTGCTACTAACAGAAATCTGACATACTGCCTATTTTATGTGTCCAAACTGAGTAGTTGCAAGGAGGCCTTGGAGGCAATCCCACAGAGGTCACCTCTCTCGATATTCAGCATGCTAGGAAAGGTGAGGGTTGTTTAGTCGCTTGGACTGCTGGGCATGACACAGAGGTTACGCTTGTCTCTGGGTGTGATACAGAGACACCATGGGCTGCTAGGCAGCGAGACAGAGAGGGTGCACATGATCCCTGGGTGTGACACAGGGGTGGGGCCTCACCACTTGGACCACCGGTGTGACACAGACAATACGCGTAGGTTCTGGGTGTGATGTAGAGACAGCATCTTGATCTTAATTTTTCAGCGTAAAGGAGTTTTCCTAATGCTATCAGTTTCTAAACACTGGTACTATCTGAAAGAAGTGAGAGGTGTTATTCACTTGGACCACTGGGCATGACGCAGACAGTACGCATGACCCCGGGGTGTGACAAAGGGTGTAATTCAGACGTTAGGGAAGAATTCGGACCTTGGAGTGTAACGTGCAGCTTGTGCTTGGTCAAGGAGGTGTTTTAGTTGTCGAGTTGCTCCTTTTTCTCCATGTAAGTTATTGCTATCTTTGTCCCCGAGCGGTTATTGACAGACTATTGCGCACACATAGTTCTGTGTACCGCGCAGAGATTTACCTCGTCATTAACGGGCACGGGCTTGGAGCGGGCTAAGATTTGTTTGGACCAGGTCATCATTTTTTCCTCTGCCACTTTTTTCTCTTTTATTTTCATTGTGGTCTTTCAATAGATGCAATTTTTCTTGATGCTCTGCTTCTGACAAATTATTGCAACTGTGTTCCAAGTTGAATGTTATGCCTCGTTAACATTTCTACGTGCGTATGAAGAAATTGTCCCATTTCATATTTGCTATTCCACTGCTAAAAGTGCAATTCATAATATTTTGAATTATCCACTGTACTTTCTTATGGGTTGTTACACTTCATATGGGTTGTTTTATGTATTGCGAAAGTTTGTTTGATGCATCTTTGTCAGAAAGCTGAGCTCGTAGTAAAGTAGTTATTGCAGGCATAATCCCTTGTACATATTTTAAGGAAGATCAGAGTAGAATTTACTATTATTTGAAAAGCCTTGAGAAGTTAGAATTGCACTAAATCCCTTAAAAAGTTCCCAACCCATCAAGGAGTCGCCTTTGAACCACTTGCAAACTAGACTACCGACGCAGGCTAAAAAGCTAGATACATTTTGCTGTGAATGGCACCCACACACTATGACACATGCGTTCCCTTGCCCAGAGGGGGAAACCTTCGACACCAACATAATAGAACACACAAGGACACACATTCAACCAAGTATGTAGGGCAGAAAAAGACTAAGATAGAGGACTGTTAGAACAATGGACCATCTTCAAGGTGACCCAACCTACAATTTTGTCACAGAACTCAAAAGAAAGGTGTTCGCACCTCCCTCACCATACACCGGCACAGAGGTGCTCTCTCTGATGCAGGCCATCCCAGCAATTCCTGCTCTAGGTCATATCAAAACCCCCCCGATCGAGGGTGCCGGAGAGCCCCCCACCGGGCATTGAGCCAATATTTCTAGGACTGGGAGGTTGCCCGACTGTTTAATCCAAGAGTCTTCAGCCTCACCCCAGTTAGGTGCTAGAATCCCCTGAAGCTCGACCCCCCCATCATTCACTCCACGAGCAGCCAGGAATCTCATGGTGGATCTAAGCAATAACACATCTTGCAATAGCGAGGAAGAGCACACCTGTCCTAAAGGATCTGACAACGAGGGAGAGGATGCAGGAATAGTCATGCCAGAAACCCGACAGGACACCCAAAGACACACCCACTACTGTCTGTCCCAGGCTGCCCTGAAGAGGACCTTGTGGTCATGATGCTGATAAACGGGACACCTTATCACTTTCTACTAGACTCGAGGGCGACAAGGTTGTGCCTATGGGTCGGGACAGTCCCCCTATCAAAAACCACTTTAACCATACAAGGGGCCTCAGGCACGGTGGCTGGGATCCTCTTCACAGATCTCCTCGAGACGGAGATAGGGGGAAAAAGGGAGAAGGAACAGTTGTTGTACTTTCCCTCCTCCCCGACCAATATCTTGGTATGGGACCTAATGACCAAACTGAAAATGACAGTCCAGTTTGCTAAGAATGGGGTTATAGCCTGCTCCTCCCCTGGAGTTCACCCCTCAGGTCACCAACCAGCAATACACTCACATGCCACATAGATGCCAACCAGGGTGGCCCCAGCCAACCGGAGCCCATTCAATGGGGCAGTCCTGGAGTATACTGGTAATCTCCTCGAGCTAAGCAAATTAGCTCAGCAGTGGGCATGCTGCACATACCATCTCTCAGTGAAAACCGCCAAAAAGACAAAAATAGGAAGGTGCCCAATGACCTGGAGGAGGAAGCCCAAAAACAAAGCTTCCAAAATTTTATTTTTGTCAAAATACCCAACTCCATTATGGAAAACCTTGTTACACGTCGCTTGCAGGGACCAGAGGGGCATACTCATGTCCTTAGGACACGTTGCAATTACCTCAACCCCCAAATTGCAGCAGTACCCCTTCCTTTGATGACAAATCATGCATGTGTTGGTCAAAAGCTACCATCCACATCAATAAAAATACACACACACATACACGTTAGGGAAAGCAGAGTATAAGAGGTCCGACAATTCCTATAAACTGATAGGTAAGAAGAGTAATCCAAACACCCATGAAGATCACCACACTAAAACGTTCACTTCTGTCACAGCGAGGGGGGAGGACCAATGGCCCCACAAAATAAAACTCAGGTGAACCATGACCAAAACTCACTGACTCCTAAAATGACGTCCAAACTGGGGCCCTCCATCCAGTACCTCGCAAAAGATTGTGCAAAATGGATCCACAGAATGCCCCAAAAAGGGCAGGAACAGGAATTTCTGAGACCAACTAATGATGTTTTTCTAAAAATGAACCCACAACTCTTATCCAACAGGTCTGTAACTGAGCCCTACGTGCAACACCTTTACCGCGGCCCACCACCTCTTCAGTAGTAACATCCGAAATCCCAACGAGGCCCGAGGGTTTAAGCCAAAAAGATGACAGACTATTTTTCTACTGCCATTTTTTACAAACAGACTCTTTATACTGTGCCAAGCATAGACACCCCTGGACGCCAGAAAGCTGCAGATGACCCCTCCAGACACCATTCAAAGACCTGCAATGTTTCATAAGTTATACATTACTGCACCTTTGTACACCATTTGCTTAGCATAAGTGTAGCCGCATCCATCCGTAACGAGAAATTTGCTTAATCAACATGCCTTCTTCAACATTTCTACATTGCTTGCGTTGGGACCTCGTCCACCTCACTTGCACTGAACAGAACACCATTATTCCACACGCACTACACAGTGCACTCTCACACAACACATGGTGTCAGTACATGACTACTGTGGGCGCCCAGATGACTGCTATGTTGTGCTATGTCTGCTCGCTGATACCTCACGCCGTGGGCACAGACAGACTTATCCCACGAAATAGCCCCTGAAAATGCAAAATGTCTCATCCACCTGTACCTATGTAGGATTACGACTAAGAGACAACCTACTAGAGTAGAACACCATAAAGTAGTAGTAAACATCACCCGGTATGAGGCCAACCCCACTGTCCTTTTCCTTCCCACTGATCCTAGCGATATTCAAATTGAGCTAGACAGGATGTGCAGGTGGGGCACCATATGGGAGGACACTGTTGGTGACAAGATTTTCCGGAAAAGAGATTCCTGGAGATAGCAAAATGACTGCACCAGTGCACAAACATGTCCACTCCCCCCTTCATTGGTGGTCCCAAGGTGGCCCTTAGCGTGTCTGGGGCAGTCTTGTTTAATATCAAATGGACAACAGGCATGGAGTTCCAGTGCAGGGCCATCCACCTCGATGATACAACGGGAATAAGTCTAGAAGGGAAGGATTAAATGCCAGCATAAATACCTCATATCAGGAAATCTGGGATGCTGAGATAGATAGGTACACATGACTAGAACGGAAGGGGCAGCCCTTAATTGTGCGGAAACGTACACTATATTCCTTGTGTTTCAGAGGCTAAGGAACTATCTCGAGTGGAGCAAATGAAAATTGTGGAGCAATACTGTATGTACCAGACATGCAATGCGGCAACCCGCTCTGGTGGATATCTACTGGAAATGTGGGGAGTTTACCTGTGCTCTGCTCATCCCCTGATAACGGGGCCTCTGCGCCCTTGTAACCATACACACCCCAACGCCAGTCATTCCTTGAGAAGACCTGTCTGAGTATTTCAAACATCTGCTACAGAAGAAAATAAAGCTATTGCATCAGGCTCGAGATAAAGAACTGCTGATTACTTTGGGTGGCTAGTACAAGGACATTCCAGAAGAATTTAGACTGTTTTCTGTCACTCAGGGTAAATACCCTTCTTCGACCTGCAAATAAAGACAAACACCTGCTGGTTATAAATAACCAGGTGGGCATTGATGAAAGCAGCTGGACCCAGGGAGACCTATTCAGGTTTCAAGAAGGAACCTCGCCATTACCAAAGTGGAACTACAGGCGATTCCCCTCCCGGGCTTCCGATACGCTGCCACACACTTCAATATAGTGTAACGATACAGGGGCCGTAAGCTTTGACACCCCACATTCCCTTTCCAACACACCTTAGCGCATGTGTTGTGACTTTATCACTCACGTGGCGTAATTTTGCCACTCGCTTTTTTCACTTTTTCTCTTGGTCCAGAAGAATGCCCTTTACATTTTTCTCCGGGGCTGAAACATGTAGACCTACTGTGACAACTACGAGCAGTGCTTAATTTGTAAAATAAGTCCAGGTGCTCAAATGTTTATCGGAGGCCAACACCCACTTTCCCCGGATCCACCCACTCACTCTATTGGCTCCACCCACATCCTTAACTGGCATTGCTGAAAGCCAGATGTAATGCGCAATCTGAATTTCAGCATAGGAGCCTTCTTCAAGTAAAGTTTTGATAGGAAGTCCCCCGCCCCTCATCTCTCCATAGCCCCTTTCTCATGTATTTCATTTGTTTTATAGCGCTTCTCATACCAGATTATAGTGTCGGAGCACTGTACATCAAACACACATAAAGACAATGAATAATATATGTGTAAGTCAGTGTATAGAAAATGTTACATAAGACCAAAGGCACTACCAGGTGTAGGCATTTTTTAAGAGTGCTTGGGCTGGAGAAGCACAAACTTGGGATTCAAATCTTAACACAGTGGTTAGGGTTACATTTACTAATAAGAATTTACTTCTGCCCAAACAAACCCTTTTTAGCAACATTAAGATAATGAAAGACTGAAAAACACATAACTTTGTAACCTGTACCATGTAGTTTGCATGCAGCTCTTTGATGGCAGTTCATAGCTCACTGAGCTAGATTATTGTAACATGTGAACTGTACAGAAACAAAAGGATCTTTTGTGACAAAAGTAGAAACCCACGGAGCTATGCACATAAAATACATTTATGTGATTTGCATGGTGCACACTCTTGCAGCACAGGTGAGGATGTGGGAATAGGGAGCTCTTGCAGAAGCTATGCTGTGAGAAGACCTTTCCCAGGGGAAAAAACAAATTGGATGTTGCTCATAGTCAGAGCTGCTAACAGAACGATGTGCAAGTCCCGGCGTCAGCTCAACTTCCTGTGATTCTGGGAAAATCCTGTAATCTTCCTTAAAATAAGAATGTCTCACCTTAAAGAAAAATAAAGTGGATCTTGTGTAATGTTACAGGTGCTCATGTACACTGCCCCAGTGCCAATAGGCAGAGTTCACACTATATACAACTACAAAACCAATAACAAAAAATAGCCTGCCAGATTCTAATGAGACTAACTCTCTGGTGTGATTAATGAAACGGACGATATGGGAATGTGGGCCGGTTTTTTGGGGGGTGCTCGAGCCTAATTATGTTCCAATCCGACCCTGCTTATGAATCTCACTGAGAGATTGGAGTCTTTTTTTTTTTTTTTTTTTTTTTTTTTGAAACCGTTTATTGCACGATGAAAAAGTTACAGGCATGGGCCTACAACCATCCGGCCGGCCGCTAGAGTAGCAAAAGGCATATAACATACATACAGTGAGAGTCTCTTGGCGGAGCAGATTGGCAAATCAGGTGATATCAATAGCGTAGGCCGCATAATTCCTAGCCCACAATACGGTTTCCTTTTGTCAAACAGAACAACACAAAAAAACCACACCCGCAAGGCAACCCGCGATCCAAGTAACAGTACGTGCTCCGTAAATGGGGGATCCTAACCAGCAGCAAAACTCTGAAGAGGGGAATGGGAGTATAGCAGGGACTGGGGAGCCACGTGCCTACGGCTGAGGGAGGGGGTCGGCTAAGGAGATGGGGCTGGCGAGGCTGCCGGTAGCAGTGGCGGCTCACAAATACCCCCACGGTAGGCGTTCCAGGGGCCCCAGATTTTCCCCCAGGCTTACCCCTCGCCACATACACCACTTTTTCACGAAACATACACCAATCCATATGTTCTTTCCAGGCCAACACCGCCGGGGGCCTCTGGGATCCCCACAATTGGGCAATGTCACGCTTCGCTATCATGTATCCCAGAGTCACCCACCGCGTCTGCGGGGCCGAATAATCATTTGGTTCCCACACATTCAGCAAGCATCTCCTCGCTTCAGGCAGCAGTGCGACACGCGTAACCACACGCAAAACCTCATGCACACCACGCCAGAATCGCTCCACTTTCGGGCACTCCCACAGTATATGCATGAAAGTTGCCAAAGCACCACAGCCGCGCTTACACAATCCGTCACCAGCAAAGCCCATACGTAGAAGCCTCGGCCCCGTGACGTAAACCCGGTGAAGGATCTTAAGCTGGACGAAGCGAAGGCGAGCCGGGATGGCCACCTCCTTCGGAGAGGCCACCGCGGAGATCCAGTCCTCGTCGTCCAGCTCCAGCCCATCGGCAACCCAGGCCTCGCGGAGGCCAGTCAGCAGGCACGATCTGTCATTGATCAGTTTTTTATATATAAGGGAGATCGTGCTGTCTGGTACATGGCCATCCAGCACCCTGTCCTCTAGGGGGGAAGACTCCGGAATGGACGCAACATCCGGGAAGACGGAGGCCAGCGCGTGGCGGACTTGTAGGTATCGAAAGTACTCACTGCCTTGCAGCTGAAACTCCGTCTGCAGCGTCTCGAAAGTCTTGAAACCCCCCCTCGTCCAGAGATCTCCCACCGTGCTGATTCCGATCGTGTCCCACTTCTCGAAGCCCTTCGATGTCCACAGGGAGCCCAACCTCTCAGACGCATATAGCGGTGACGCCCGGGTCAAACGGTCCTTCCACCCCATAGCTGCATTAGCCGCGTGCCATACACGCACCATGACACGCGTCGGTCCCGTCAGACGGGAGTCGGGCGTGCCAGAGTAGAGCGCTCGATTATAATCGCCACCGGGCAGGAGCATCTTGTCCATTTCAAATGCCGGGTTCAAGGCGGGCCCGTAAAGGCCATGATTGATTGCAGCTATCTGGGAGGCCCAATAATACCGTTTAATGTCCGGGAGGGCGACCCCCCCATCGTACCACGGGAGCGTCAATTTAGCCAGAGCAATACGCGGCCTCCCGTCCCAGAACAGGCGCCGCTGCAGGCCCTCCACCTCGCGGAAGTAGCGCGCTGGTACCAAGTCCATGGTGTTCTGGAGGGCGTACAGAAAGCGCGGCAAGGACATCATCTTAAACAAGGCCGCTCGGCCAAGTGGCGAGAGCGGAAGACGCCGCCAACGCGCGACATCCTCTCGCAAGCGCTGGAGGGGGGGCAACAAGTTCCGCTCATAGCGGGCCTCCGGGTCTAGAGTGATATATATACCCAGGTACCGGAACCCCTGGGAGGCAATCTGGATCGGGCAGTCACGCGGTAGGGCCGGAGCCTCCCCGGAAAGCACATATACGCAGGATTTCGCCCAGTTGATGACAAGGCCTGAGTTACGCCCGAAGGAGCGCAAAACATCAACCAGGACAATCAGCGATTTGCGCGGGGAGGCGAGATACAAAAGGATATCGTCGGCGTAGAGGGACACGCGGTCCTCATACTCAGGGGTCCAGCGGAGACCACGGATAGAAGGGTGCCACCGTAGCCACTCCGCCAAGGGCTCCAAGGCCAGTGCAAACAGGAGCGGCGACAAGGGGCAACCCTGGCGCGTGCCCCGCCCCAGCTCGAATGGGGCCGAGACTCGCCCATTCACCACCACCTGCGCCAATGGGCTCGAATACAACAATTTGACCCAGCTAATGAACCCCGGGCCAAATCCGAATTTCGCCAGCATCGCCCAGATGTATGGCCATTCAAGCGTGTCAAACGCCATGGTGGCGTCTAAGGATGCCAAGATGGCCGGCTCCCGCACAAACGGGACACGCGCGAGCACCCCGTGCAAGCGTCGCAGATTAAGAGCCGTGTTGCGATGGGGTATAAATCCAGATTGGTCTTGGTGGACCAAGTCGCCCACCACACCGACCAACCGGTTGGCCAACACCTTGGCGAGGATTTTGGGTTCCGCGTTCAAGAGCGAAATTGGCCTGTAGGATGTGACCCGCTCACGGGGTCTCCCCTCCTTGTGTATCACCACGATCGTGGCCAGACGCTGGTCCGGCGGGAGGGAACCCTGCGAGTGGGCCGCCAGGAACATCGCGCGCAGGTGGGGCGCTAGTACATCCGGGCGCAGCTTGTAAAGCTCGATGGGGAGACCATTAGGGCCCATGGCCTTGCCGGACGCGACCGAGCGAATAGCCAGGGCAATTTCGTCCGAGGTGGGAGGAGCGTCCAGCGAATCCCTGTCCTCCACCGAAAGGGAGGGCAGCGCTATGTCCCGAAGCAGGGAATGGGAATCTTCCTCCGAGCAGGGGGAAACCGGGGAGTACACCTCGCGGAAGTAATCCGCAAAGCAGGAGACGATGGCTTCCGGCTCGGTGGCACGCGTACCATCCATCCTCTCAATCAAAGGAACCACACGACTCGCTCTCTCCCTCTTATCCAACCACGCAATCAATTTACCCGCCTTATCGCCCACATCATACAATCGTCCCTGTTGCTCTCTACTGAGGCCCCTGGCCGCCTCCGTGACGAGGGCCCTATAGGCCGCCTGCTTGAGGTGTAAAACATGCAACTTGGCATCCGTTACCCCGCTCCCAAGGTCACCCTCCAGTTCCACAATCTCGGCCTTCACCCGGGTCACCTCCTCCCGCTCACGCCTCCGGGCATGGGAGATAAAGGAGAGGGCCTCCCCTCTGAGGACTACCTTAAAGGCCTCCCACAGGGAGATGGCCGAAGGAACAGACCCCACATTCTCGTCAAAATATCGCTGTAAGGATTTGATCAAGTCGGCACGAATAGTGGGGTCTCGCAAGTACCATGCATTGATTGGGGCCACCCTGCCCTCCCCCCTCGGGAAGACATCAAAATGTAACAGTAATGGGGAGTGATCCGAAATACCCCGCGCCAGATGGCACACCTCTCCTACCCTTCCAGCGTGGGCCGCCGGGACCAGGATGTAGTCAAGTCGCGAGAGGCTACCATGGGCACCCGAGTGGAAAGTGTATTGCAGCTGCGTAGGGTGCTTTAGTCGCCAGCAATCCACCAGGCCCAGTGTGTCTAAAAGGCCAGGCAGCCACGCCTGTGCCCGGGGGGGGTCCCTAGGGGGGTGACGATCCATAGACCCAGAAACTACCGCATTGAAGTCCCCCCCAACCACCAGCAGGCCACCCGGGAGGTCCAGGAGGAGGCGCCCCAGGTCCGCAAATGTAGTAGCTTGTAACCCAGGCGGGACGTACACTGACATAAAAACAATCACTCTACCCTCCATTCTACCCACCAGGACAGTGTAGCGTCCCCTCTCGTCATGGCGCACCTCATCAATCTCCAGCGGGAGCGAGTTCTTGATCATGATACCAACCCCCCGCGACCCCGAAGTGAAGCCCGAGTGGGCCACCAAACGATAGCCTCGCCGATTCATGGCATGGAAGGAGTTACCTATAAGGTGTGTCTCCTGCAAGAAGACAACATCTGGCGATATACGTTTCAGGAACTGCAGGACCACACCACGCTTAATCCGATCCCCCAGGCCGTTAACATTCCAGGATAACACAGCCAAGTCCCTACCCCCCATCATACGTAGAAGCAATCAGTCGTCCCCCACAGAGCATTTCGAGAACAGCAATACAGTAAAGGGTTTGCCTTGCGGTGCGAACAAACAACACACCCCCCCCGCCCCCCCATCCCAACAGAACTCCCCCCTCCCTGCACCCCTGCATGAGCCCAGTCAGCCCCCCCAAAGTGCAGTGTGCCTGTCGCCCCATAGAGAAAGACTAACTAGTACCCCAGAGGAGGAGGGAAGCCCCCAACAGACCCCGTACGACCTCCATAGGAGGGGAACATACACGATCGAGAAATGGTAAAGAAGTATTGTCCCGAGCAGGGCCTATTATTCACCCCTCAATTCTGATCCGGCAGGCCCTCTCCACCGCCCGCACCCCCCCCACCCCCCCGGCCCCGATCATCAGGCAGAGTGTCCAACCAGTCCCCAGCCGCCTCGGGGCGATCAAAGAAGTGCGTGCGACCGTCCACCTCCACCCTTAGCTTAGCTGGAAAGAGCATTGAGTACTTTAGGTTCAGGTCCCGCAGGCGACGTTTAACACCGAGAAAACTCAGTCTCTGCTTTTGGACCGCCGGAGTAAAGTCTGGGTAGAAACGCACATCCATGTTGTCAAGCTTGACCGGTCCCTGTTGCCTGGAGGTCTGCAGGATAGCGTCCCTGTCCCGAAAGTTAAAAACCCGGGCAATGAGAGGCCGCGGCGGGGCACCGGCCTTCGGCCTGCCCCCAGGGATCCGGTGAGCACGCTCCACCGCAAAAAGCTTACTCAGGCCCCGGGGCTGCAGATGGGTAAGGATTAGATCTTCCACAAAAAGGTCGGCGGCCTCCGCCTCTCGTCCCTCCGGCACCCCCACAATACGAACATTATTCCTCCTGGCCCGACCCTCGGAATCCTCCAGTCGCCGGTCCATCAGGGCGCTCGCCTGGCCAAGCCGGCGCACCTCCTTTTGGAGGGCCGCCACATCTGTCTCGAGGCCCGTTGTAGTGTGGGTCAGGGAATCGACCCGGTCATTCGTCTTAGACAGGTCGGCCCTCACCAGGCTCACATCCACAAGGACCGAGTCTATTTTTTGCGCTAGGGTGTCGAAGCGCTGGTCCACCGAGGCCTTCATCTCCGCGATGGCGCCCATGACGTCCCGGAGGGTCAGGTCCACCGGCTGGGCAGGCGTCTCCGTCAGGCCCGCCGGGGACGTGCGCGATGTCTCCGGGGATCCCTTCTGGAGAGTGTAGCGGTCCATACTGTTGGATTGGTGCGCCGGGCCACGGCGGGTCGTCTTCACCTTCGCCCGGTCGCCATCTTGTTTGGTGGACATGCTTGCTCTCCCACCGTCGTGCCAATCTCCTCAAAAGGGCCGATAGACCCGTTCACAGGGTCCGGGGGGGGAGGGCGGCCACCGCACCGCAGGACGATCCACAGCTGGCGGGTCAGCCGGGCACCTGGACAAGACCACACCACCGCACCCCGCTTCGCGACCCTACCTCGCTGGAGGCGAGGAGGGCGCAAAAGTGAAAGTGAAAGCGCGGGGTACGCGAGTCGCCCAGCCGTGCCCGCCGCTGTTGTTCACTTTGTCCCCGGATCGCCCCACTACTCCAATCCGGGGGGCCGGCGCGGGGAAGGCCGCAACCTTCGATCGGTGCTCCCGCCGGTGTTCGGGGTCCGATTCGAACACGGAAAACGGGTGGCGCCTCAGCTCGGGTTCACCGACACAGTCCCCTCAAAAAGGACAGGATATAGCCAGGATTAATTCAGGAGGTCGCGGAGGTCCTCGGGAGCCTCGCACCTACGCGGCCATCTTGGTTGCGCGCTAGGCTCCTCCAGAGATTGGAGTCTTGGTGGTCCCTCACCACATTCTGCAGAGGGGCCCTATTACTTTACGGCAGGCCAGTAGTTAAACCGTGGCCTCACTGTGACAGTGATTTCCCCGTGGAATTTGCACTTAAGAGCTGGCTGCCCATGGATTCACCTGGGAATGCGGACCTGGATGCTTTCAGTTTCCTCTTTCCACCTCAGCCCATTTTAGGTGAATTCCAAAGCCAGAAATGTTGCTGCAGTTATATGTGCCCAAAACAAAGGCTGACATCCCTCTGGACCCTGCCAGGCAGTACACCCACCACTGCGCCGGGACACTGGTCTCACTGCGAGCTGCCATTATTATTCAACAGCCCCGGCTACAGTTGAAACTAACCACAGTTTGGCATTGTCCCCGAGGCGAGGCCAGGAGCCCTGAAATATTTCTGCATCGGGCGAGTTTCAGGCTGCCGCCTTTTTACTCAAAAGCAAGTTTACTCAAAAGCACAGTGTTAACAAAACAGCATGTCCGTGCTTCAATAGCAAAGTTAAATTATTACTCATGGGTTCATATTTTTAATATAATCAGCAAAACAAATGCTGTTTTGTTTCTGACAAAACTTGTGGTTTTTTTTTATAGCACCGGGTACTGTTTTGTATTAATGTGTGTTAAAATTCTGCAGCGCTCGACAGTCTGACTACGTTCACTGAAGGGGCAAGTGCCTCCCGAACATTAAACTCCAGTGCAAATGCACAGTAGGGCCAAAACCGACGATGGGAGTGAGGGTAGTAAGCGATTCTTCAGCGTACAAGGCGTTAATCAGAGAGCAAAGAAACAATATCATATTTGAGTGGGGTGCTGTTTTTCCTGCCATGGGACAACGTCAGATTTCCTAACACCTTTCTATTTCTGAACAACTCACTGCTTCCGAGATGCGATGAGGAGTCTAACGGGCACGTAACTAACTGCCTCAGCCCTAATCTTGCATTCTGTAACAGTAACGTTCATGCAAACCACCACGCTCAAGAAAATCAACTGTTGGTTACTTACTGGTTACCAGCTGCTGCACGACACACAGCTTCAACTAATAGTGCCGAACTGCCTGTGCATCATGCGTGTGTCCTGATCATAAGGCGGGTGGCGGCGACAATTTTAAAAAGGTTACGCACGCTGCCTAACGCAGCCCACATGACCAAATCCAGCCCAATCAGTGGCCTGCCTACCGGCAGCACTGACTGAAGGGAATGAATTTATTACTGGCACAGCTCTTCACGGAGACTCGGAGACAAAGTGAGAATGTGAACACTTATTTTATTGTGTAACACACGTTATGCAGTCACAGGCAGGTCAAGACCCGGCGCTGATAGATAAGTGCCGGTGCTAAGCACCGGAAAGCACCGGCACAAATTAAGCACTGACTACGAGTCAAACCACTCCAACAGTTGTCCACTCTTGTATTTTTAACATACCCTGGGCCGCCACGAATAAATGTACCCGGCAAGGATCCCCAGAGGTATTTTTAACCAACACATCACTTCATCACACTCTTACACTACACCAGCTCCGCTGTAATCAGGCGTCGTAGCACAACCGGGCGGCACTCGGCCACCCGGTTGGGACCCCAATGATGAAGCATGACACCAACCAGGTTGGTGTGTGAGGGGTCTTTTATAAAAACCTAATGGTTCTCTGGCACTGTAATTACCTACAGTGAGTCCAATACTACTCAGGTTCTGGGTACGACCACATTGTTTATTGATTCCACTCATATCTTCATCGCTCTCTCCCCCCATTATTGTTTGACATTGATGAAAATGATCAGCAATTCTGAGCTCAGCCTAAATGCCTTTGGTGCGTCCTGCTGTACTTTTATCTCTGGAAATGACATGGACAATGGGACGCTAACTCTTGCCATCCAAGCATTGCATTGTCTCAAGCTGACATGAAGACAGAGGGAGATAGCCCTGAGCAGACTGGTTTATCAATTTGTTTTCCTGGGTCCCCTGGTAAGTTACCAGACTTTGCATGCCATTGTTCCCAATTGTCATTTTGTGCTGTTTTTGTGTGGTTTTCTACAGGTGGGGGTTTCCTGCTGTAAAAATGCAATCCTCAAATTAGGTAGAATGCAAGTAACTAGAGAGGTAGTACAGACGCAACAGAAACACACTGAACCTCAAATAAAGTGATTGTCATGAAGTTGGGGCAATTGATGTAGTTGAAAATTCAGCTAAAGGGGGAAATGTTAATATTGATAAATACAATGTTGATGTGCGCCATGATATATGTATGTATAAGAACGAACTTGCATCGCTGTTGTCAAATCCACACAATATGACCTCACCATCAAGCCCGAATTAGAAATGCATGGTCAGACAGGCCCTGCAATCGAGGCCTGAAGCAACTGATTAACATAACTCAGGTGGGGTACATGTAACCCTTAGACAAGCGCGCAAACAGGGAAACCCAGATCGATCCCAGAGGTAGGCAGCAACGCCGCAATGGTTTTAGGAGTTTGGCACAAATAAAAACATGTTTGGCCGGAGGGTTCTCGTTCCTAAAACACCATTACGTCAGATGCCACATTAGGTTAGGAACAATCAGCCCATCAAAACACAGCATGCAGTGATCATCTGGACACAAACCCACAGGTCTCTCATTGTGTCCGCACATGGTCAAGACCCGCCTGTGCTTCTTATCAAAGGACCACATTTATGGTCCGGTGACTAGGCCTAGATATCTGACTCCAATGGAATGTGCAATTGCTTTATGACGCTTCATGTAATGTATGAAAAGACAGCCAAAACCAATGTGCTTTGAGACATTCTTCAGACCCCGACTCTGTTGCCTGTTCTAACCGACCGTTGTGTTTAATTAAACCAACTGTTACTGTTCTGTGAAACGACGCTTGTCTTTTACTTTTTTAAGGTAAATTCAGATTCAAGCAACATTGTGAACTGCTAACTGGAGCTTGGTTAATTATGTTCAATAGAAGTTCCCTTGTATTTATTTTGCAAAGTATTAAACAGCATCAAGTAATTCCACAAGAGAATTATAGTTTTGAGGTGACGAATAAGCCTATTAAGATTCAAGGCTCAACTAGCAGTCACATAGTTTTTAATGTTTTTTACTCTCAAAGGTGCAATAGAATAAACTTGACATTGTTTCCAGCACCTTTCTATAGTGGTGATTTTAGAAGTGGGCTTTTTGTAGGACCATAGCGTGCTAACAGAGTAAAGGGTGGCAACGTTTCTCAACTGATGTTCTCTTGCAAGATGAAAAATAGGATCTACTAAATGGCCAATAGAGTGGGGAGAATCTGATGAAAGTAATCTTGATTTAAAATTTCTAGACTTTCGTTGAAATGTCGTGAAGATCCAGTTGGCTTTGCAGGGCCAAAGGATGAAGTCAGAGGTCTGTCAGCCTCATCATGAGGAGGCCTATGTGTAGCAGTCTGTACCTTCAGAGATGTCTGACCCAGCGTTTCACAAATGGTGACATTGGTTGGCCACATCCTGAAGGTTGTATGACAGAACAATAAAGGGAAATACTCTGCATGTTTTTACCACACATTTTTTTAGAACACATATGCTTTTACAACGTATGCCTTTGCCATGCTTTACTTATATATATATATTTATATATCTAAACAATGGGGTATATTCACAAGAACATGTGATAACTACCGCAAGAGTAGCATAACACAACTTTCAATATCGCAGCCCATTGTGTGAAAATAACCCTGTGTCATCGTGGAATTCACAACAAGGCGGTAGCCTGCAATAGACACCAGATAACGCGTCAAATGTCAAAGTCAAAATCGACACCACGCCGCAAAAATGAGAAAAGCGAATGCGAAAAATCATGCGATGAGGACAATCGCGGTACACAAATCAGTGAAGACCAGCCGCAGGCCTGCAAATCCAACTCGTCTGGTGGGAAAAAGCAACATAAAAGCAAGAAAAAAAAGCCAAAAAACATTTCAAACTGCTTAGCAACATGGATGCACCCAGACCGAGTGCAGAGGACAAGCCAGACGCCACAAGCCCCACGGAGGACCAGCCAAGAACCCCGCGTTCGTGGAAGGGCAAGGACAAGAGGAAGAGGAAGACGGGGTTCAGTCCGCAGGAAGACCGGATCCTCGTCACGGAGGTGACCGAACACCATCACCAACTGTTCGGCACCTCCACTGCGGCACTGGCAATCCAAACCGAAATATGGCAGGCCATTGTTACCAACCTCAATGCAGTCGGAGTGTCGAGGAGGTCACTGGAGGAGGTCAAGAGGCGCTGGCATGATCTGAAAAGGCAGACCAAACATAAGCTTGCTGACAACAGGGAGGCAGCAATGGGGACTGGAGGTGGGCCTCCTGTGACACAGGAGGAGCTGGATGAGCTGGAGCAAATGGTGGATACAGTCAGCAGTGAGGAGACGGTGACAAGATTGGGGGGCCTGGACCTGACCCAACAGCAACAGGGTGAGTAACGACCAGGGACGGGGGGACGGGGGAGATGGGCACAATGGCACACATGCACAAGTATGAGTAGCACACTGCACACCCACAATGACGGTGGAACATGTCCCTGATTGCCTTGGCACACTGCAGCACACATAGAAGTGTGGCCCCCATCCACAATGTGCACAGAGGGGCCCCCCCCAATCACCAATATCACAACCGACCCATGCACATGTGCCGAATCCAGCAAAGCAGTGGCTCTGTGACCCACACTGACTATGCTAGTAACACTGCATGTCCAATAGCATGGCAGCAGCCCAAAAAATCGACATGGCCCACGAATCGACATGGAGGTAGCCCAGTGTGGATCACATCCGTAAGGGAGCAGATCACACTCTAACATATTCATGTGCACTCACAACTCATGCCGTACAATACACGCAGCAGACAAACAATGCACCAGGCCACAAAATCTGTCCGAAAGCACATATGACCCAAGTCAAAAACAAATCAGGCCCCGCAAAGCATACAATTCAAAGGCACCCCCCCTCAAAGGGAGAAGGCTACATAAAATCAGAGCTGTAGGGGCAACTCCCCCATAATGCAGCACACACACATAGCAATCACAGGACATCAGCAACGACGGCAATGTGGTACAAAGTGCAACACCAGCACCACAGGACAGAGCCCACAACAGGTTCCGCTCGTGCGTAGTAACTGTCCACTCACATCTGGCTTTGCCTGACACAGTGCGATGATAATGAACGGGTAACACCACACATCCGTCATGTATTCGGAAAACACACTGACTGCCATCGAATAGCCAGCTCCCCCAAAACATTCATAATGTACATTAGCATGCAGTCTGAATGTAAACATATGCAAATCAACAATATACATGTGAAACTCTGTTAACCTGCATCTCCCCTTAACATTGCAGAGGGACAATCAACACTTACTGCCGAGCAGAACACAAACCCCATCATTGATGATGTAGAGGACAACTTGCACATATGTCAAGATACCCTCCAACGGATACTGGACAGCCTCTGCACCCCACCCCCAGGAGCAGGGCAGGCCAGCTGCCTTGAGGTTACCCCACCACCTGCACAGACCACACAGCAGGAAACCCACACCACCACGGCTGTCTCCCAGGACCCCCGACCAATACATGGAGCACATACAACGTGTGTGGACTTTCCAGGTGGAGTTGGCTGAACAGCTGCGGGTGGGTTTCAAGCTCATGACAGCCAAACTCCATGCCATACGTGGGTGCCTGAGTCCCATCATGGACCATGTACAGTTCCTATCGGACCCCCCCTGTCCGCACCATGCTCCCCCACAGACCTTGGCTGACCTCGCTGGTGCCATGAATCGGACACAAGAACTGTGTGGGCAGACAGGCACCAGCTATTACAGCACAGAGTTGGGACAGATGCGGAGGTCAATGGAGACCATGTAGCGGATGCAGGCTGGAAGGATGTCTGACATGGATGGACACCAGTGAGTAGTAGCTGGGGACTTCAATGCCCTGCAGTACTTCATCTTGCCATTGCTGCCACTGAGCCGTTCCCAGATGACTGCAGCGGGAACATCGACACACACAGCTCTGACCCCTGATGTGTCCGTGGCACACAGTGATGCTGCCCCATCACCTTCTCAGTCTGATGTGTCAGTGGCACACAGTGATGCAGCTATCACCCCGCCACACACACCGGACTCACCGGACACAGAACCCGTATCAGGGGAGCAGCAGCGGTCCGTGGAGGGAGTTCTGTGGGGCGGAAAGGCGGGGCGGGGGCAGGGCAGGGTGGGGGGTACTAAACACCGGAACATGGATAATTGGAGGTAAGTAAACAATTAAATAAATAAAATGAATTTTGTAGCGTGCCCTGCATCACAAAATGCGGTGCAGCGCGCGCTACGAAATTCATTTTATTTCTTTAATTGTTTACTTACCTCCAATTATCCATATCCCGCAGTTTAGTACCCCCCACCCTGCCCCTCCCCCGCCCCGCCTTTCCACCCCACGGAACTCCCTCCACGGACCGCTGCTGCAGGGAAGTAAAGAGGGGATGTGAACTACTGTGTGGGGAAGGAGGCAGTAGCAGCCATCACCGCCGTATGGCCTGTCCCTGCCTGGTTATGACCTATGCATCATGGCCTGGGAAACACCTCATAGTGACCCCCGGAACACTCTGCAACTTTCACCCGGACCCCAACACGGACTGCCATTTCTTCACCGCTGGCCAATTACACAGCTATCCTGCTGCGGACTGCACTGTCCCTCTTCCCAATCACTGTGCAATCCTTAAAGGACGCTGGTTGGCACACCACTGGGCTTCCATGTGATGTGGGCTTGGATGGCCATGTACAGCCCCAGCTACCGCAATCACCTGAATGTGAATAAAACATTCTAAATCACACAGATGTGTCATCACTATGTTCATTCACATATGGAGGTATGGCTGGATGTAGGTACAATGATTGCACATGAAGGTACACCCTGGTAACTGACATCTATGCGCATGTTTATCCCTGAGACACATGGCCAATTGGATGACTGTGAAGGTGAGTACTAGCTGTGTCCCCATTGCACATCAACAACAATCTCACAACCCCCAACGTAGGCACACGTCCATGTATTGAAAAGGGCTGTGTGTAGGACTGGCTCAAACAAAAGCAGGCCAGGAGTGGTGTCCTACAGCACATGTGACACCAGAAGTTCATGTTGCATACCTACTCACACACTTCTGTGTGGACACATTCTGTTGTGATATATGACATTGCTCCACATGGTCAGGGGTTGGACACCATACTCACATTGCTGAAGTCACGTAAGTGCACATGGCGTCCTGCACCTATCCAATAACAATGTCTGACTCACAGAGATGGAGCTTGCCAAAGGGACGCCCCCCCCATTGCACATGTGTCAGTCAGTTCCTCCCTGTGTAGGGACAATGTCCATTGTGACACACAAGCGGACAATCCAAACAACACACCTCACACTTAGACACCAGTGGAGTTGCATGGACTTTTTGGCATGTGCGTGTCAGTACAGTCAAGGCAACGGCCACAGCAGGCAGGGACATGCTTAAGACACTTACACGCAGCATGGGCACATGTCGAAGTTCAGGAAATGTTGGGGCTAAACTGGGCAACATTCATCACGGATGGCAATGCTCTCAGCCCACCTTGCCTAGCTGGATTATTCATGTGTTGTTTGGCGTCTGCCCATTGCCCCATGTGAGGGGGCACGACTCACTGCCCAAGGGATCTGCATAGTGCTCTGCCTCCGGAGTGCGCCGATTGTCTGCTCTGCTGACAGTGATCAGGTGTGAGGGTCCGACAGGTTCACATGTCGTGCTACATTGCCATGTGTGTGCTCTCCCCCAGCAGTGTGTCCGAATTGGCAACGTTGCCAAACGACGCTGTGTTGCACCAGGCATGGACCTGCATCACTTTGCACAGGTGTGTGTACACATGCGTTGTTCCATGCACATGCATCCAGAGCCCGGATGTAGGCAGACGTATCCTCTGTTGTGGTGGGATGTGTGAGCAATCCCCATGATGCAACAAGTTGTTGGGACATGTGCTGTGGGTGACAATCGAATGTGGCTGCAGGAACGTAGTTACTCGTCCATGTATGCATGTGCAGCTTCATGTGCAATGTGTTCCAATAGTACATCGTTGTGTTCAAGGAACCCCAGGGTGAGCTAATCCATTAAGTGGTCCGGGCAGGTGTGCTCAGCCCACGCCTTTTCACCAATCCGCAATACAGCCCAATAGGGGAGCGCCTCAATGTGGTCACTGCACACGAGGAATTGTGCAATCTCCCATGCACAACTGCCAATACATACGCAGTATGTCAGGGCATTCCATGAACGGCTGTCTCGGTTACACTCCTGTTCATGATCCAACAGGGGGCGCAGACACAAGTCATAGTCCAATTCACCAACAGTTGTGTTTGCTAGGCAGACATCCATGGGACACTCAGATGTGCATGTTCGGCAGTGAACCAGGGCTGGACGCAGGTGATGTAGGCAAGGCAGAAGCTGAGCCGGTAACTGATCTGCAGCACTGCCAGTGGCACTGCGCCCAGTAAATGCAGCATACGTGCATGGTACTGTTCCACGTGACGGGGGTTGTGCATGTGCCCGGTATAGCCTGCCATTGCGTTGGTGCATCTTGTGAAACCGGCACTCTTCTGAACTGCATCAGTTGTGTGGAGGATATGACACAGCTCTGAGCAATGATTTGAATGTGTGTGCAACGTTGGGGAGAGTGGGTTGCTGTTTCCGTGAGTGTCAAGGGCATCCCATGCGGGAGTACCACAGACAGGGGCTTCTGTGTGTGGGGTGTGGATGAGTCAGATAGTTCATTTGCGGAATGCGTGGTGTGGGAGTCATCCCCGTCTGCCATGGCATCTCTCTCAGGGTGTTCCAGGCACGTTCTGGACCAAGGTCAGAGGTGCAGGTGTCCTCCCGCCTTCTGAATTGGGACAATGGAGCCTTCATTCCTGATGTTTGTCTGACTACTACTTGCATTTTCGGAATGTGATGTGGCTTTGGTGCTGAGATTGGGACACGGCCTTGGGCTCATGGTGTACAGATGGCGATACACCCACACATGTTGGCATGTGGAGCCAGGTGCCCGAGGGGCCTTGCGCTGCTTGTGCAATCTCACGCCATCTCTCTCCCTCGCTCTCTCCCTGTCTTTACTTTGTTGGGCGCATGGCTCACCTTCTTCTCTTGGATTTGGTCTTCCAGGCTGTGTGCTACGGATTGTCCAGTGAGGAGCCGCTAGGACTCAGACTACGGATTCTCTTGGCTTTTGTTTGTATGGTGTTTTGTGTTGTTGATTGCATTGCTGTTTGACTGAGTCTCCATTTCCTGGCTACGCATGTCTGTTGATTTTCCTGCTTGTGCGACATCAGACAAAATGATTGTATTGGGATCCGTGGTGTTGGTGTGCAGTTTCTTAGTCCGGGGTCGGGGGTGGACGAGAGGGGTGTTGCGGGCCTGGGTGTGGTGTTGGAGGGTGTTGTGGCCCTCTTGGGTGTCTGGGCCGCATGATGGGTGGCTCAATGGCATCTGTTGCCCTTCCGATGTGGTCCTGGGCTGTGCTCCCTTTTGTTGTGTAGGCTGCCGTCCTACTTTACACCAGGTCAGAGCAGGTGTTTTATCACAGTTCGGCCTGGTCATTGTGAATGTTGAGGTGTGATGTTGTCGTGGCTTTTGGCACGGGAACGCCCACTCTGCATCTCATTAGCAATAGTTGCGGGAGGCCTCTGTGCCGATGTTTTTGCAGCTGCTATCGCGGGTATACTGGTGCTGTGGGCTGTTAACACCAGCTTGTGAATGGGGCGATAGATTTATCGCAACTTTGGCTGCAATAAAGTGCCGTTGACTCAACGATAGTTTCTTGTGAATATGCCCCAATGTCTTTCTGGGTGGAGACCTCCCACACCCCCAAACTTACCTTGAATGTGTGGTAAAGGCAGATGTTGTAAAAGGATATGCCATTTGGACAAAAGAAGGGGGTGGAGTGGTTCCTTCAAGGACATCTACCGAGAACAAACTTTGCTTCCCTTTCATACTTTTCTTAGTCATTATAGAAGACAGATGGGAGGGGAACATTTCTCTGCATTTGGCTCCTGTGTGTTGGGTGGTACACTTCTCACTATGTGATGCCTGGGTTTCAGTGTTCTGATATTACGTTTTAAATAAAAGCTGTCTGTGGTTGTGTTACATCCCCTATTTGATCTCCTTTTAAGTCTTAATTTAGATAGCCTTTGCTGTCTGCTAGGCGGGCATTTATCAGTAATTCTCAATGAACACACACAAGGCTAATAAGGGACATATTCTCTCATCACCTGTTATTAACCTCCTATGTAGTGCTTCCATTGCAATGAATGAGAGAGTATTTACAGCTATAAAATACACTTAAATATCACACATTCAACTATCTCACACATTCACTGTGTATAGAAGGCAAACTTTTTATGTTTATGTTAGATTCAGTAGGCTGGTTTCGGGTTTTTATTTGGACTTACGTGTGAATCTATCTGTGGCTGGCTACTAGAGTGGTGTTTCGCCTTTACATCAGGATGTCCTGACATTAAAGTGGTGATTCCATCTCACGATATTTCGGCTTCTGCTCACCTTCACCTTCTAGCGTGGCTGTGCCAATGTATGCACTTCAGGGCACCCTGCAGCTCCCATGCTCGCATTTTGATCCTGCCAGGCAGTTGTGTACAGACCAGAGTGACCAGCCCGGTGGCAGGATTGTCACAGACTTTTGTGCAGTCCAATATTTGGTAGGTCCCACAACCATTTTTGTGAATAATTTATAGCGGGTTCCTTAATTGTTTTAAATGAAACTCTTTCCTTTAGCTTTTTTCTTTCCCCACCACACTACTCACATATACCCCCTTTCCCATGCTCCCTTTCTTCTCCTGTGCACCTTTATCTTTCATGCACATCTTATATCGAGCATGCTGTCTCTCCCCTTCGCACTTCCCTTAACCTCTTCCCCTGCCCTTGCGCTAATCCTCTCATGTGTACCTCTTTGGTCTCTATTGGACCACCCCATGTGTGCATCTCCTAAGTACCTGGGCTTTAAACACCAAAATGAATATTTCCTTTCCAGGATGGACAGTAATATTAAAGGAGCCCCAGTGCAATATTTTTCAGAGGTCCAAGCAAAATGTTGTTTCTCCATTCGAGTGCCCAATTTTCCCTACATTAAAATTTGTTTGTCACAATCAGGCGACCTTTTGTTTTCATGTGTGGTCGAACATAAGGCATCTGCATACAATGGCCTAAGTACTGCATCTGTTCTGCCCACTAAGCCCCACTGCCACATAGCTAACAGAATTGGCTCCCAATAAGCTGCACCCAAATCCCAACCTGTAGTAACATTGCTACGCCTGATCTTGCATCCAGGATACACCTCAGTTCTCGTCTCCATTATTGCCTACTTTCTGTACTTTCAGAAGTAAATTTTCCTGCTCAAACTACGGGTGGGCGTAGAATTCCACTCCAGCGGCAGAATTTGCCGAGTTTTGCGCATTCCATGGGGAGCACGAAGTTTCGCAAAACTCTGAAAAGTGAAGCGGAGCAGAGTTTTTTCTCTCAAACAGCTCACCAATGTTAAGTTGGTGAGTGCTCGCAAGAAAAACCACGCTCTAGACCTCCTCCTGGCGAGATTTCTCAATACGGGTGGTCGCGGCAAGCCGCGACCGCTCGCGGCAAGCCGCGACCGCTCGCGTTAGGTCGCCACTGCTCATGTTGAGAAATCTGTCGCTCACGTTGAGGATGTTGCAGCTCGTGTTTAACATCTACTTGAACAGCAGAATTAAGCTGCACCTTCTTGCTCTCTGCATAGTGCTGTTCGAGCTGATTTTACAGTTTGGGACAAACTCCCAGTGCTAAAAATCAATGCGAGCAGTGCTATTTGCCAAACTCTGCTGCTTGAGGAACCCCGTGGAGTGCGGAGGAGTTTTTGCATCACTTCGCGAACTCAGCCCAGGCCTGCTCAAAACTCAGAATGGGACGTGTGGTAAATACCTCACCCAAATGTAATGGCATTTACCTTGTGTGGGAAGTAACCCACCCATTTCTAACAAACTTGTAATTATGACCTATGTGTTACTCTTCACTCTGATCCTTAGTCTTCCTAACCACATTCCTGAATTCCACTCCACCCAACCCTAACAGAATCACACAGGCAAGCACACATTGCTCACAGTGGAGATAAAGCAAAGTTCATGGATAATACGAGGTTCTATTCAAGCCTACAGGGAGATTTCAAAAACCTTCCAAACAACTCCGGCTGTCCAAACTTCTACTTGCACACATCCCATACATACGGAAAACCAGATCAGGTGGTCAAGTCTTTTCCTACATCGCTCCTAAAGTATGAAACCACTAGTCGCTATACATAAGAGCCTTCTTGTTACTTCTTAAATTCAGCAAGAAGCTGAAGACCTGGCTTTTTGAGTTGTCCCACTAGCCCTTAGGTGTGCCTAGACCCACAGCTGCCCGGTGCCACGATACCCTTACGTGTGACAGTGCACTGTAGAAATCTGCCTAATATAACAGGAAAGGGAAGAAGAATCAGGACATTTATTTTAGTAAAAAATCGAAATTTGTACTTCTAAATTAAAGTTATTTTTGGTGGGGAATTATGAGTGCCTGTCTCAGCAGTGAGATCAACTCATTTTGGAAGACATGTTACAAGGAAGTCTAGAATTAGGAGTAATGAAAATTACTATTAGGTAATCAGACTTTCATATACTAAACCATATCTGCCAACTACCTACCCTTGAAACAAAAGCATTCCCCAACCGAAGTTCCATCTTGCAACCAAAATCCCACTCACCAAAATGTACATCATAACACACACACAGTCGCATGTTACCCAGTGCACATGAAACAAAGTGCTCCACAGTGGTTCGGACGTGTGCCCTAAAACACAACTTTTACCTGGCATTTCATTCTACCTAAAGTAATTACCAGGTCTCTGTTGAAATGCACAGAAGGTAATCAATATCAAAGAACGGGAAGCAGATTCGAAAAGTGTACACGATTTTCAGAAAGAATTCAATGTATGTGTTTTCATGGGACTGTTGTAAAATTCAGGGAAAGTCCATATTCTTCATGGAACATCACATGTAGGTAAATTATCACATGCAGGTATTTTACGACATTATACCGAGGTCATATATAACCTAACCTCAGCATTTACTTACCTCGAGCTACGGTTGTTATGTCGATGTACTGATGGAATTTTATTGTCAGGCGGCATAGTACGTGCAATATATGTGTACACTTTCTGCTTACACAGAAGGATGGAGTTAATAGCCATGATCAATATTTTCATTTGCTTTTATTCTAAACTGAAGTTCTGTTCATGAAGGCCGCTATTAAAATTGAAAGAGGAAAGACCTTTTCCAGTGAAAAAGATAATTAACTCCTTAAGAAGATCTTCGTGCCTCAGGCAGTGACATCTGGAGAAAGGTAAACTGGAGCGAATTGAACACAAAAGAACAAACACTCCTCAGAGGACGCTTATGTAACTATCTCCTCATATTTCCAAAGAACACTTAACATTTTAGTCCGTGCGAGGAAACAATAAGGACATAATTATTCTTCTAGTTTGTAAACAATATACTTTCCTTCCCCACATGAATTCCAAAGAGGAAGGGCATGTCATGAGAAGTTTGGCCCTGATCCAGTGAGATTACCCCGCTCGTAATTTCACCAAGAATGCTATTGAGAAATGGAAATGGCTCGCTGTTTGCTCAAGCACCGCAGCTATACGGGCTTCCATGTTTATCACACCTGGTAAATATCAGATAAAGACAACAGCCCTCCTTACATCTCGGCACCCAAGCCTGCCGGAATTTTGGTTCAGTTAGCAAATATATAAACGTTATTCACCGGTTTGAAAGAAAAACGTGTAACAGGCTATAATTAGTGTTTCCAATTAAATCTAAAAACAATGGTGTTGGATTATATAAGGTGTGATAATCACTGCACCAAAAAACAGGCCACTGGTAATGAAGACCATAATGTGTTGTCCTGAGTCCGATGGCAGTGAATGATGAATGAAGGCTTCCTCCAGGTGAGAATTTTATAAGTAACACCTGCCTAGACCCTGAGTCCAAGTTATTCAGTGGCATAGGCTAAATAGCAATACCATGGGGTAAAATATTTATGGGTTCAAAATAAAGCACCTCTTGCAAGTATTGTTCAAATACGATGCAGATTTTGTTTCTTGGCTCACAAAACTTTGCATGGTATAGTATGTGTCATATACTTGTCCCCTAATACATTCTGGCAGCTTTGACTGGTCTAGATTTAATGAAGGTAATTATCGGGTGTGGTATTTACAATCAAACTCGAAATTCTGACCAATGCGCAAAAAGAGATTTGGGCAGGCGGCGCTAAACTGACTAACTCAAAAGCAGGGCCTTGTATGTCAAGGAGGCGTTCCATGGGCTTTCCTGGGGGTTTTCCCATACAACACCCATACATTTTGACACATTCTCAGATTTACAAGGATTTGTAAGCCTAGGAATGCAAAAAAAGTCTGTGCCTCCACAGGGGAGGCATAGCAAGGAGAAATAACTTTATTTCTCCTCCTGTTTTCCCTGTTTCTATGTGTGCTGCATTCTGCAGCACACGTAGAAAGAGAAAAACACCTCCATTGATTGTTTTTGTACAGTAAGGTGCCCCTTCCTGCACAAAAAAAATTGTACCAACAACACAGACACCGTGCAAGGGTGCCTACGTTGGTGCTAGGCATCAATTTGTACGCAGGTAGAAAGGAAGGGAATGTGCCTTATTTAATTAATATGGACCATTCCTGCCCTTTCCTTTTGATGCTGTACAGCGCAGCAAGAAGCCTTGCTGCGCTGTTCTGCATCAAAAAGTTGGTAATGAGGCCCAAAGTAGTTTCTTTCAATACAAGGAAGGCAAGAGAATTGTGCAGTTTTTTTAAAACCTAAAATATTTTAGAGCTGTTTTTTGTTCATGTTGGTGAGGGGCCAGAGGCTCCCACAGCAATATCTTTTTGTAAACATCCATGTCAAAACAGGCATTGACAAAGCAAACACAAGGCCTATTTACTTTGCAAATGCTTGTTTAATATGTAGGGAGGAGTAAACAAAAGCAAACCGCAAAATAACCTGTGTTTCACCTTCTGGTAGCTTGGCACAAAAGCAATCAAGCTTAGCTCAGAGGCAATATATGAAGAATTTAAGCAGCACTTCAAGCAGTAATAAAGTGAAAACACAACACAAAAAAGATCCCACACAAATTTAGAAAAATAGAGTAAAATTTAATAAATTACACTTAAATTAAAAAATCAAATCAGTAGAACCGGTGATCTTTTATTTTAAAGCCTTGAGTGAAAACAGTGCTTAGAAGATCAAAGTGCCAACTGTGGTTATGCCGAACCACAATAAAGTCTCAAGTTCAGGCCGACCGCAATCAAGCGCGAGTCGGATGCAAGGACCAAGTTAGGCCTGCTGAGCAAAGTACCTTAAATCCTGGTTTGCGGAGCATTGCGAAATCGAGGATGCATCACGCAGTGGCAGTTCTGAGGAAGCTACAGTGCTGCGATACAGAGTTTTGGCATCAGGGATGCATCACACTGTGGTGGTTCTGAAGCAAAGCTGCAAGGAGATGGGTCATGTTGTGTGAGTTCTACCAACAGGATCACAGCAGTGCTGGAATAGCACATTCAGGAGTGGCACCACTCAGGGAGCAAGACTCAAAACAGGCAGAGTCCAGGTGCTGCCTCGCTGTCTTGGCCCCAGCTGGTCTGGGATACAAAATTACCAATGTCAAACCTTTCATGAGAGTGCTCAGGTAGAGTCTGTGTGATGTGCAAGTGTGGTAGGTGACAGCTCCTCCCCTTGCTCAAGTCAGAGATGGCCCATCCTCCAACACCCATTTCTATTGCTCTCACTATCTGGGAGCAATACACAAATACCAACTGCCAGCTACACCTATTCAACTGACCCAGTATACAGGCTGCAGGCAACAAATGGATTTGGCAAGAAAATGCCAACTTTCTAAAAGTGGCATTTTCAGACTTGTCACTTAATTTTTGACTTTACAATTAAATATGGTTTTGAATTTTAATTCCATAGACACCAAACTTGATATTCCTATCTGCGTCCAATTGAAAGTTATCACATATAAAATGTAATAGGGTAACCCACTATTGTCCTATAGGAAAGGTAGGCCTTGCAGTTGTGAACATTTAATTTAAGAGTTTTTCATTGCCAGGACATGTAAAAGTAAAAACTACATGTTTAACTTATTAAATACGCTGCTCCCTGCCCTATGGGCTGGTTAGGGCCTACCCTAGGGGTGACTTATGTATATTAAAAAGCAATGTGTAGGCTTGGCAAAAGGTTTATTTTGCCAGGTTAAAATGGCAATTTTAAATGTGTGCACACAGGCTGCAATGGCAGGCCTGAGAGATTTTTAAAATACTACTTATGTGGTTGGCACAAGAACTTCAGCAGGCCCAATAGTAATATTTGATTTACAGCCCCTCAGTGCATGTAGTACCCCTTTACTAGGGACTTACAGGTAAATTAAAAGTGGCAATTGGGAATAAGCCAACTTGTCTATGTTTACAAGAGAGCACATGCACTTTAGGACTGGTTAGCAGCGGTAACATGCACAGAGTCCTAAGGCCAACAAAAAAGAGATCAGCAAAAATGGGTGAAAAGTTTGGGGAAGACCTCCCTAAGGTTGACAGGTCTAACAGTAAACAATAGGAAAAATTAATGTGAGGGAGCTGACAGAAAAATTATGATATCGGGACAAGGGATAACATTTCCATGTTTTAGGACTGGTATGTGGCCAACTAAAAATTCAGCATCTACATGTGCCATGCATTATCTTCCATTTATTTTGAAATGCCAGATGAGGAGATAAGAACCTTCAAAACAAATAGAACTATCTGTATGCAAATTCTTCTAACTCCATTTTGTGGGGTTGGAAATACTACCTCAAACTTATAAACACTACAAATTGATTGTGTAACATCTTTAAAGATTCAGGGGGACACCTGGCATAGCATGGGCAAATGGTATTTGGACAAAATATTGAGTTTTTAATATGGGAGACAGAAATATAAACAAAAAATATTGTTATTAAAAAATATTGTAATGAAGAAATATTGTTGTCAAAAACATCGTTTTTTAGGTAAGCAATATTGTAAAGAATATTGTAGTTTTTAATATCATTTTTAATAATATAGTTTTTTTAAATATCGTTTTTTGATGATTTCTTTTAATGTGTTTTAGTGCATCCATTAATTGTATGTGATAATATTGTGTGTATAATTGGTTTTTATATAGTTTGTCATCTTAAGTGATTTAGATTTATTTATTTATTTGTTATTATGGTTGTTGGGTTTGTAGGGAGATAGGACGGAAAAATATCTAAGTAATAATTCGTTATTACCTAATTATTAATTTAAAGTAAGTATGTGATTGATTTTAATTTTGTACATTATGTCATATTGATTTTAGTTTTATTTTCAGTGCAGATTGCTAGGTTTGTAGGATTAGAGGGCAGGGAGTTAAATAAGTGATAAATATAATTAGGCAACAATTGTTATTTATATCTTAATTGATTAATAATTATGTATGTTGTGTAATAATTATACATTTTAGTTATATTTTAGTTGCAGGCTGCTTGGTTCATAGAGTATAGTGTGGGAAGTTGATTAAGTAATAATTAATTAATTTATTATTAATTCATTATTAAATTGGTTATTATTTATGTAAATTGTGATCATACTTATTTGTTTTAGTTATATTTCAGGTGTGGGCTGCTAGATTTGTATGGGTTTGTAGGGGTACAGGGTGGAAAGGTAATTAAGTAATTGTTATATATATATATATATTCACTGAAAAAACCATAGGTTTCAGGCATGTTATAGTTAGGAATTAGCATTTAAAAAACCTTAGAAATTCACTGAAAAAACTATAGGTTTCAGGGGCGTTATAGTTAGCTGGACTTTTCACTCGTACAAAACCATTGAAATTCCCCCATTATAGTTAGTTCAGCTAACTATAACTCGCGCGCCCGCAATGCACTGCTGATGACGTCACATATTACATCACTCATGACATGGTCAGTGACATCACTCATGACATCACTGATGACATCTCAAATGACATCACTGATGACATCATCCAGTCAATGTGTGTTTTTCTGAAAATTACATATGTTTTATATATGTATATCTCAAGGTCGATGGAAGAATAAATGGGTATATAAGTGTCTAAATGGATGATTTGTTTTTGAAAAATTGATTGTATAACTGACTGATTAAGTGTATCTTAGTTAATACATGGCTTAGTGAGTAATGTTTAAATGTGTAAATATCTGTATCAGTCTCTCACTTTGTGTATAAGTGGCTGCATGGGTTTTTGAGTAGCTACATGAGTGTCTATATAGGCTATTAGTTGTTTTTTTGAGTATCAGTATGAGTGTCTGAGTGTCTGTATGGTTCGGTGGGGGGTATTACGTAGTGCATAGGTACATGAATGAGTGACTCACTGTTTGTATGTGTTGAAGACAGCATGTGTGCAGGACTGTATGGGTGGATGAGTGTGTGCATGGGTGTGTTAGTGAGTGAATGACTGTCTCAATAGTGTCTTTATGAGTAACTACAAATGTTTTAAACTTTTATATGTGACTATTGGTGTATATAAGTGAGTATATGTGAGAGTGAGAGATTGAAAGAGTTCCTGTATAAATAAGTATGTGTTTCTATAAGTGATTGTTTAAAAGACTAAGTATGTGTAAGTTTCTGTAGAAGTAAGTGTGGTGGTGTGTGTACAACTGTATATGCAAGTAAATGGATGTTTGATTTACTCTGTGGATGAGTGGCGTTGTGTAACAGGATGTATAGGCGTGTGAGTACATATGATGAGTGAGTACATGTATGAGTGACTGTATAGGACTGTTGGTGAATGAGTGGATGTGTATGTGGATCTTAGAATTACTGAATAGGTTGTTGTAACTGGTATTGGTATGTCCATTGTTTTGAACATTGTAGTTTCTATTTTTGAATGTGTGTATCAAAGGTTATATTAGGGGAAGAGGAGGTCTGCCACTCTATCACAAGGATGATGTCATCAGTGATGTCATTAGTGATGTCATTTGAGATGTCACAAGTGATGTCATGAGTGATGTCACTGACCATGTCATGAGTGATGTAATATGTGACGTCATCAGCAGTGCATTGCGGGCGCGCGAGTTATAGTTAGCTGAACTAACTATAACGGGGAATATTACAATGGTTTTGTACGAGTGAAAAGTCCAGCTAACTATAACGCCCCTGAAACCTATGGTTTTTTCAGTGAATTTCTAAGGTTATTTAAATGCTAATTTCTAACTATAACGTGCCTGAAACCTATGGTTTTATCAGTGAATTTCAAAGGTTTTTTATATGCTAATTTCTAACTATGCCTACAGAGATAGGACATGTGAAGAAAGAAGAAAAAACGCACAGAAAGAAAAAAAAGAAATGCAGAAAGAGGCACAGAAGTCCTCAAAGACGAAGAAAAGTGCAGGAAGAAGGATAACGTGCAGAAAGAACAAACAGAAGAGCAGAAAGAAGCCTTGTTGCAAAATCATCCTGTACCCTTAACTTTTTCAGACGGATACTGGTGGTAACTGAGTTTGACTAACCAGTCCTAGAGCCAGTGTTATGTTAAAAGACACTCAGAATACAGTGAAAACACTTACATACACTAGGGAATACTATGCGTTGGGGTCCCCCTGTGATCAGCATGACCTCCTCTGTAAGCCCCTAGTATATAATAGGGCAGGGGATTAAAACTACCTCTTAAAACGCGCCACAGGGCGTGTTTGCACACGTCACCTCAGGCCCCGTCCCCTCACTTCCCCACTGTGTAAACACGCCCTGTGGCCGTTTTAAGTTGGGAGATTAAGTCCCCTTGAATCCTGAGGGTCCCTAGGGTCCAACTAGACCACTAGGAACCTCCAGTAAGCGCCACATAGCTGCATTGCAGAGAGATGTAAAAAGGGGCACGGCCTAGACCACCTCTCTGCAACGCAGTAGAGTGGTGCTTACTGGAAGCACCTGGTGGGCTAGTTGGCCCCCAGGGTCCCTCAGGATTGAAGGGGAATTATTTCCCCAACTTAAAACGCGCCACAGGGCTTGTTTGCACACGTTAACTCAGGCCCCGTCCCCTCCCTTCACCACTGTGTAAACACGCCCAGTGGCCGTTTTTAGTTGGGAAATTAAGTTCATTTGAATCCTGAGGGTCCCTAGAGTCCGACTAGCCCACTAGGTACCTCCAGTATGCGCCACAGAGCTGCGTTGCAGAGAGGTGTAAAACGTGGCACGGCCTGGACCACCTCTCTGCAACGCAGCTCAGTGGCGCTTACTGGAAGCACCTGGTCGGCTAGTTAGCCCCTAGGGGCCCTCAGGATTGAAGGGGAATTATTTCCCCAACTTAAAACGCGCCACAGGGCTTGTTTGAGCACGTTAACTCAGGTCCCGTCCCCTCCCTTCACCCCTGTGTAAAGACGCCCTGTGGCCGTTTTTAGTTGGGAGATTAAGTTAATTTGAATCCTGAGGGTCCCTAGGGTCCAACTAGCCCACTAGGTACTTCCAGTATGCGCCACAGAGCTGCGTTGCAGAGAGGTGTAAAAAGTGGCACGGCCTGGACCACCTCTCTGCAACGCAGCTCAGTGGCGCTTACTGGAAGCACCTGGTGGGCTAGTTAGCCCCCAGGGGCCCTCAGGATTGAAGGGGAATTATTTCCCCAACTTAAAACGCGCCATAGGGCGTGTTTGCACACGTCACCTCAGGCCCCGTCCCCTTCCTTCCCCACTGTGTAAACATGCCCTGTGGCCATTTTTTAAGTTGAGAGATTAAGTCCCCTTGAATCCTGAGGATCCCTAGGGGCAAAATAGCCCAATAGGTACGTCCAGTAAGCGCCATTGCAGAGAGGTGTAAAAAGGGGCACGGCCTGCACCACCTCTCTGCAACGCAGAGCAGTGGCACTTACTGGAAGCACCTGGTGGGTTAGTTGGCCCCCAGGGTCCCTCAGGATTCAAAGGGAATTATTTCCCCAACTTAAAACGCGCCACAGGGCGTGTTTGCACACGTCACCTCAGGCCCCGTCCCCTCCCTTCACCACTGTGTAAACGCGCCCTGTGGCCGTTCTAAATTGAGAGATTAAGTCCCCTTAAATCCTAAGGGTCCCTAGGGTCAAACTAGCCCACTAGGTACCTCCAGTAAGTGCCACAGAGCTGCGTTGCATAGAGGTGTAAAAAGGGGCGTGGCCTCAGAACACCTGTCTGTAACGCAGCTCCCTGGCTCACACTGGAGATACCTGTTAGGCTAGTTGGCCCTCAGGGACCCTCAGTATTGAAGGGGAATTAATTCCCCAACTTACAACTGGCCAGGGGGCGCGTTTGCAGAGTGCTGCAAGGAGGGGGCGTGGCCTTCAGCGCGATGCTGGTATTTTATTTATTTTATTTTTTTAAGAAGGAGGGCTGTGTGGCCCCCCTTCTTTATCTAATTTACTGGCCCTGGGGACCCCATCCCCCAGGGCCTGCACCCTAATTTTTTTTGTTGAAAAAAATTAATTTGGCCCTCCCAAGGCCTTAATCGGCCCCGGGGACCCCAAACCCTCGGGTCCTGGCCTTTTTTTAATTTAAATTCTTTAGGAGGCGGCTGCGTTGCCCCCCTCCTCAGGCCACTTATGGCTCCCGGGACCCCATCCCCCGAGGCCAGACTTTGTTTTTTATTATTTTAAAAATATATATATATTTATAGAAACACCTAGGACATGCTGGACAAACCGTATGTACCTATCACCATGACGATTTGCGTGATATTCATTAAAAGGCGACTATGCATAGAATGAATCCACATGGAATGTATTTACACCGCTAGTGAAGCTCTGACGTGTCTGACGCCCTACCGTGCCTAATCCCGGCGCCCCCGCCGGTGCGTAGTCTCCAAGTAGACACCCTTGTCGTTTATTTATACAAACATGGGTAGCTATTGACGGGCACATTTAATATACACGCACACCAAGCCATTCAAAGGGGATTCGACAAAAATTCGACCAAACTATTCAAGAAACCCCCCTCACGGTTAATAAAAAACACATCCACCGCCGGATGTGTAATACTTTTGATTTTACTCTCTGGAAAGGAGACAAACCTCACTTGAGAGTCACAGCGTGCTCCTGGCTGAGCCCAATGCTGTGTTACACCCACCAGTGCCCACCGATTGCCTCAAACCTCTGTGTTGGATTCCACCAGCTAGTGCGTATGCTATGACACTCTCTAGCCCATGTGCACTGTAACACCACCCCGTGAATATGTCATGCCACACTTGCCTTCGCACGGGTTACATTGCCCCATCTAACGTGCCTTCCTCGATGTGTATGTTATAACGCACAGCGCTATGCCATACATATTACAATCTGGGATCCATATCTTTGTCACAGTGCATATGCAACATTACACTCCCCAGCACATATTTTATATTGCAACTTTAGAGACTAGTTATGTTACACAACACTGCCCTGTGCATATTACACTCAAAGGCGCATATCGCATAGCACGCGCTAGTGCCTGTGCTATCTCGCGCTCTCCAATGAATCTGTCATTGCGCACAATGTATTGCATATTATATTTCACACCCCGGTTCATCTTATATCACACTTTTTGGTGCATAGTTTATACCATATACTACATCTAGTTTTCATTTTCAATCGTGCTCTCAGGACTATGTTCTATATAACACTGCGTCCACCTACCCTTTTCACGGCATTACATTTTGCGATGGGGGTGGAGGGTCAGGGGGTGTTTCTGCCAAGTGAGCCCGGAGTCACAGTCACAAACGTCCTCCTCTTCCTGAATAAAAGTGAGATTATGCTGCATACTTGTTCATATTTTAAGTAGGTCGTACAGACACACATTTTAAATACAATAAAGTTCCTAATACCCACCTTCTCTGAACAGTTAGCTTGCTGCCCCATCCACCTCCTCCCTATCCTCTGTTGTCTGAATCCATGGACTAGCCTCCTCCCTCCTGCCATGCATGGTCTGATGTGCTGCCACTGCCCTCCATTTAGCATGATGTACCAGTCCACTCCTCCTTCCCTCCATTGCCTAATTCTATGGCCCTTCATTGACCTCCTACTTAGCCTCTGTGCTTAGCTTGGTGCCCCTATTCTCCTTCCCCCTGCCCTCCGATGTCTTTGTGCATGCCCCTGCTCCATCCTTTTTGCCCACTATGTTCCATGGACCTGCCACTCCTATCTACTCTGAGTGTTCTGTTGAGCTGCCACTCCCCTCCCACCTGCCTAGCATTGTCAGATGACTGTAACCTGTCCCTGCCACCTCCACCCTGCCTGTCCACATGCCATGCCCCTATCCCTTTCCTCCTGTCCCCCATGGTCCATTTTACTGCCACACCCTTCTGCCCTCCCTGATCTGTTGTGCTGCAACTGCTCCTCCTGCTTGCCCCACGCAGTCTGTTGTGAGGCCCCTTCCCCTGAACTCTTGTCTGTGCCCAGGTCCTGACCCTCCCTTCTATCCTCCATGGTCCTTTGTGCATGCCCCTGCACCCTCCTTCTTGCCCATCATAGCCATTGTGCTGCCACTAACCCTCCTGCTTGCCATGCATGGTCTTCTGTGCTGCCATGGCCCCTCCCACCTTCCCTGTGTGGTCAGCTAGCTGCCCCTGACCCCCTCCCACCTTCCCTCCATGGACTGTGTGTATGCCACCATAGTCTCATTGTTGCTCTCCATGGTGTGTCTTGTTTCTAGTGCCCATCCTGCCTGACCTCCATGGTCATCTTGCTGCTCCTGCCCTGCCACCTTGCCCCCAGCCCTCTGTTTCCATGTGCAGACCCCCTATTCCCTCCCTCCTGGCTTGTCTGTTCCATTGTAATGCCCCTGATCCGTCCCTCCTGCCCTTTATGGTCTGTTATGCTGCAGCTTTCTCTCCTGTCTGTCCATTATGGTCAGCTAGCTACCATTGCCTCTTTCCCATCTGTTCTCAGTTGTCCATGTGCATGGTCCTGTCCCCTCCCTAGTGCTTTCTATGGATTCTTGTGCTGCACTCCCGTCCCGCATGCGCTGTGTGGTGTATTGTGCTGCTGCAAACCCTGATGCCTGCCCTGTAGGGTCAGTTTGGTGCACCTCTCCATGTCCCTCCTGTCCTCTGTTATCCAAGTCCATGTCCCTACCCCAATTCCTCCTGCCTACCATGATTCAATGTACCATACTTGCGAACATTTTGAACTTGGTAAGAGGGAGATTTTGAAAAAAAACTGGGGTATTGATTTTCCCCTTTGAGTTACATTGAAAAAGAGGAGATTGTAGACAGGAGACAGATCAAATAAAGCCCATTTGAGCTTAAAAACATTGGACGTTTCCTGGCTGAAACGGGTCTGTTGGCATGTATGGTTGTACTACCACTGCCTCTTCCTTCTGCCCACAATGGACCATTATATTGCCACAGCCTCTCTTGCCAGTCCTATATTGTTGGTTTGTTGTCCCTGCCCCCCTTTCCACTGCCCTCCATAGTCTGTTGTGCTGCCACTGCCCTTCCTACCTGCCCTGTGTGGTCAAATTGTTGCCTCTGCACTCTCCTACCTGCCTTCAATTTTCAGAGTCCGGGCCCCTGGCCTCTGCCTCTCAACAGTATCCCAATGAACAACTAGATTGCTAACATTCTATATTTATTACAAAAGTGTGGAACTCCTGACGTCATCTTGATGTAATCAAAACTGTAATACCTAGAGTATTTCCTTTAGAAATTACATATATGAGAGGGTCTTATTTGCATCAAAATCATGGTTAGTGCTCTAAAAAACTAAAATGAGGACATATTTTCAGAGTTTTCAAATAGCGACAAAGAACTTTTAAATTATTTGTAATCTTTATGTTTTTTTATCCAGTTGACCACTTGATTAAATGTTGCACCTTGGCGAGAGGATGTGGTGTTACTTCCAGAGCTGCAGACTTTGCAACTGGGGAACCAGGTTGGAGTTTCTGCTTTAGCTCAACATTCTTTGATTGTGGTCAAATCACTTAATCTCCCCATGTCTACAACCAAAATGAATTTGATCTTGTGTGATGTAACCAATGCTCATGTAAAGCATTCCAATACCTGACAAGTCTACACTATATAAAACTGCAAAAATAAAAAATAAGTGTTTTGCACACTTCTGTCATTGGGCTACATGTGGGCTACATCTGGGTGATATTTGTGCTGCATTTAGGCTCTTTTGTGTCTGGTGGCCATCTTGGGAGATTTATTTGTTATGAGGTTTCCTAATTTCCTCATTTACTGCAGTCTCCTCAGTAGGAAATGCTTTCAGTTTTTTTACTTTGATTCCATCAAGAAGGAATTCAGATATGTCACACATTTTCCATAAATTCTGAACGTTAGCACGGTAGTTGCTCATTAGATCACTGTAGTAAAGCTACTGCTCACCACGGAAGTCTGCTGCTGGTATTAAAAGTTCATGTTTCAGTCTGCATATCAGAACTTTTTAATGAAATAGAAGAGGATTTGAGAAGTCACTCAAAATGTGCCCTCATTTTTCTTTCTTCAGCACTAATCATAATTTCTATGGCAAAATGAACCCCCTCATTGTGTTCCTTTTTAGATTAAATGTTTTAAGTGTTACCAGTTTATTCCAATCAAGATGGCTTCAGGTATGCCATACTTTTGTCATAAGTAAGACAGTAAGCGCTCTAGTTGTTCTTAAGAACACTCTGGGACATTCTGTCATTAGGCTATACTTGGGCTACATCTGGGTGATATTTGGGCTACATTTGGCTCTTTTGTCTCTGGTGGCCATCTTGGGAGATTTATTTGTTATGACGTTTCCTAATTTCTTCATTTACTGCAGTCTCCTCAGTGGGAATACTTTCAGTTTTTTATTTTGGTTCCATCAATAAGGCATTCAGATGTGTCACACATTTGCCATAAATTCTGAATGTTAGCGCTCTAGTTGCTCATTAGATCACTCTAGTAAAACTACTGCTCACCAGGGAAGTCTGCTGCTGGTATTCAAAGTGCATGTTTCAGTCTGCATGTCAGAATTTGTTTATGAAATAGAAGAGGATTTGAGAAGTCAAAATGTGCCCTAATTTTTCTTTCTGCAGCACTAATCATAATTTCTATGGCAAAATGAATCCCCTCATTGTGTTCCTTTGTAAATTAAATGTTTTAAGTGTTACCACTTTATTCCAACCAAGATGGCTCAAGCTGTGCCATACTTTTGTCATAAGTAAGACTGTTAGCGCTCTAGTTGTTCGTTAGAACACTCTGGGACATTCTGTCATTGGGCTATACTTGGGCTACATCTGGGTGATATTTGGGCTACATGTGGGCTCTTTTGTCTCTGGTGGCCATTTTGGGAGACTTATTTGTTATGATGTTTCCTAATTTCCTCATTTACTACAGTCTCCTCAGTAGGAAATACTTTCTGTTTTTTACTTTGATTCCATCAAGAAGGCATTCAGATGTGTCACAAATTTGCCATAAATTCAGAATGTTAGCACTCTAGTTGCTTATTAGATCACTGTAGTAAAGCTACTGCTCACCAGGGAAGTCTGCTGCTGGTATTGAAAGTGCATGTTTCAGTCTGCATGTCAGAATTCTCTAATGAAATAGAAGAGTATTTGAGAAGTCACTCAAAATGTGCCCTAATTTTTCTTTCTGCAGCACTAATCATACTTTCTATGGCAAAATGAACCCCCTCATGTTGTTCCTTTTTAAATTAAATGTTTTAAGAATTGCCACTTTATTCCAACCAAGATGGCTTCAGCTGTGCCATACGTTTGTCATAAGTAGGGGTGGGCGGAATTTGCGAAATTAACTTTCGCAAATTATCGCGAAAATGCTAAAAATCTCCGCAAACACGCCGGAAATATCGCAAAAACGCGGAAGTTTTTTTCCCGCTTGTTCGCGGTAGTTTTTTGCGTGATCGCGGGTCGCCAACTTACCCATGCGGTTGCTCAAGGGCGCGGCCATCTTGTTTTCACTTGTCCCACCCTCTTGCGATGCTTAATTCCTGTTCCGGGACGCGCAATGCATGTTCGCGGTCGAAATTTCCTGTTTGCGACCGCTTTTACTTGATCGCGTTGCTTTTTGCTTGCTCGGGGAGAAAATATCGCGCGAACTTGCGCACGTGGTCGCAATGGGCGCGGCCATCTTGTTTTTTACTCTATTGCATGGTTCTGGGGCCTGATTTTCAATCCTCCCAAAATCCTTTCAATCCTTTGTTTATAGCCACTTTTTTTGGATCTTTATTACTTATTATTTCTCTAACTATTTTCCTGCTTCTATATTTTTGGTATTTGTCTATTTTTTTTTTGTTTTTTAGCTACTTTTTCCTCTTTCTATTGCCTGCTATTTATTTCCTTTACTCCTTTATTTATTTTACCTTTTCTTTCCCGCCCCGTCCCCAGAACCATGTCCAAGGGTAGGGCTGTTCGCCGGCGCAGCCAGAGCCGCGACCGCCTTCCTTGCGGAAGGCGGCGCCCACAAGGGGTGCAGGCACGGGCCTTATTTGGGGAGGAGGAGTTGGCTGCACTAATTTTCTTTGTGCAGCGCCACCTCCCCTTAACCCTGGCAGCAGGTGGCAGGCCTGGGTCCGGGTACGGCCTCCGGGAGCGTCGGCAGCGGTGGGGGAAGGTGCGCCGGGCAGTGTCGCGCATCTCTGGGGTCCGGCGCACCCAGGCACAGCTGACGCACCGGTGGTCCGATATCCTGGACCGTGAGCAGGACCTGCTGGACCTGCTAGGAGTGGAGGTCCCGGGGCTTGGTGAGTACATATTTAATCACTACAACTTTGTGTCTGTTCTTCTGCTCTGTGTTATATATTGCGAATATTTTTTTTCCTTCCAACCAGCTAGAATGTTGCTGCTTACAATACATTCCAGGTTAATAACGTTTAAAAGTCTTCTGTGATTATGGTGCTCTTCTGCGCTACTACTAATCTTACTTGTTTGCAGCTTTGCGTTTGCGCTTGCTTAGCGTGATTCTTTACGAGTTTATTTTAGAGAAATTAAGTTACGTAATGCTACAGTGACTCTAGTCCACTTCTTACTTTGTCCCGTCACTAATAGATAGGGGCGGATTGATGTTTAGGTACACTACTTTGTATGAGCTTCTAATTTGTTAGTGGTATGCGTGATGCCCCCTCACTCAGTTACGTGACGTGCTGCTAGTACGGCAGTCTTTAGAACCTTTTCTAGTTTGTTCAATGAGTGGTGGTAGGCTTAGCAGTTACTTAGCAGTAGCAGATCAGCATCAATCAACCCAAAATTTGGTGTATACAAAAAATGTAGTCATGTTCATGTGTCCTCCATGATTTGACCATACGCATTGTTGAGGAATACAGTGGAAATGCATAAATGTACAATTGGCATGCCTGGAATAGGTGGGCTAGGTTGGGTGGTACGTTGTACTTAGGCTTAGTTGTAACTTAGTTTTCTGGAATCAGAATGGAAGACTGGATTACTGTTGATAAATAGTAACTTAAGTAGTCGAACTGCGAATCCCCCGATATTACATGTTGACCAGATGAGATCGGTCAATGTAGTTATTGCAATTGTTGTTTACATAAGTGTTTTTTGACCGTTGTTGAAAAATATTGTATTTGTTTGACACCATCCATCAATGTTTGTCTCTTTCTTATATCTTTCCTGTTCATCAGCACCCAGGGGCAGACCGACAGGGACTGGGCAGTCGGCGGGACAGGAACAACACCACCAGGAGGACACCGCTGAGGGCTCCTCTGCTGGCCCCAGTAAGTCTTCTTGTTTTTAATAATATTTCTTATTCCATAACTTTTACTGCCCCATATTTTTCCTGAACTATTGTTGGTTTCCAAATGCTATTTTTTTACCACCAATTATCCTTCGATCTGTACGGTTTCAAAAATCTTATCCCTGCCTCCGCTATGATGACTCTGAGTACTACTACTACTACATACTATCAGTCTGTCTGTACTGTAGTAGCTAGTCTTGCCCAGTTGGCCAGTGCCACTCTTTGTGAAAGGTTGTAATATAAAACTCATATTCACCAGTAGCTCGAGCCATTGAGTCCAATCCGTTGGGTTGTCGTCTTGTACTACTTTTACTCTTATTGATCTTGAGGCTTTGAAAATTTACAGCAACAACAGCCCTACCAGATTTATTACTATTTTGATATGATACCCTATAGGACATACTACTGTTGTAGGGATCTTGCACATACATTTGCACCAGAAAATAGGATGTTGGTGATGGTAGGTTGGACCTTCCTTGCACACCTCAATCAGAAATTGCTCACCCACCACAATTCCACTGCTTGACTATAGTACTGTCTTGTCATAACTATTAGGTCTCGGAACCCTCCCCCCAAGATACCCAACAAGTAGACAACCCAGAACATAACACACCCAACCTCTCAGTCGTGGAAGCAATTCACATGCACACCCTTACTTTAATTTGCTCACTCGTGTAAGTTAGTCCACACCAAATACCACCAAGTCTATGTAAGTTCAAAATGTTTCTTTCAATTTGAGAAGGTCTGTACACTGTTTTCTTAGCAGCACCAACCGGAAAATCAATAACATTAAAACAATATACATTGTTACACTTATACAGTTGGGAATTAAATCATGATAACTGAACAGTGGTGGAAGGCAGCACCACCATCCCATAGCAATTTAGTTTATATAAATTTATAAAAGAAGATGTGAGTGAAGGGACCCCTCACCTTAGAAGAACCTAGTACTGGTAGTTGTTGCATCATTCAGAAGCTCTGGTTCGTAGAAGGGAATCTTGCGTCTGTAATGCGAAAAAAGAAATGGTGTGCGTTAGTATATTGCAACTTGCAAGCATTTCGCAGCCGTGCCAAAAAGTGTAGTATCTATGGATAAGCAATATGGACTAACAGTAACAGTAGTACACCAGTACTTCCTAAAAAAGTGGCTTGTTAATGTTTGTGGACCGCTTGTACGCAGCGCGTAGACTAGACAGTAGCAGTGTGAGGCAGGTCATGTGGGCTCAAAGGTGTCTTAAGAAGCTGCAAGGTAAAGGTAACGTCACATGTGCAAAAATAAAAGCCACAAAGGTAAAATGGTAGCATGGCTAGGGCTAATTAAGCAAAGGCTACAATGATCATATATAACTATTAGTGTCTACTCTACTACTACCTGATTTGTACTAGTGATGTATGTTAGTATTAACTCATTTTTCATCCTTGCTACTGATCAATAGGGGGAGGTGTATATGACGCCTAATAAATGTGTAATGTTTTCTAGGCGCACTACCGACCACCATTGCCGGGGCCAGCGAAGGCGACGCGGAGGGCGAGGATGCGGCAGTTGCTGCAGATAGCAACGGAGCAGTAGGGGGAGTGGCAGCACCAGTGGCGGGCGGTGGTAAGTTAGATTCATATTCCTTAACTATTGTTGAACTTGACAGTACACTCACTGCAAGGGTGTACTGTATGTATATGTATACTGTACAGTTGTGACTTAGGGCCCCATTAGGATGGTGGGCGTATTGCCCCCGCCGGGCCGGCTGGAATTCACTGCCGACACCGCAGGGGCAAACCTCCCGCCATCCCTGTAGAAAATATTCAGACCCCCCACATGTCGACCAGGCGGAAAAGGGTTCAATATGGCGGTGGTGTCTCTCTGAACACACTGCCAGCCATATAATCTGCATTTTGGAATGCCTTTGCGTGGCGGCATTGCCGTCCGCCACGGAAAGGCATGCAGACATTGCAGAGTATGCTTGGGGGCCCCCATGGAGGGTACCTACCTATGCTATGGTACCCCCCCGCCTTTCAAAGCAAAACGTGACAGGCTCCGTGCGGGGCCCGTCATGTTGTGCTTGGAAAAGCAGCACAACATTTTAGCATTGCTTTCAGCAAAGCCAACCAGAATGTTAAAAAAAAAACAGGATGCGCCCGCCACTGTGCCGGGCGCATCATCCTAATTAATTGTCCCCACGGGACCCCCACCCTTTTTAGCATGAGGATGGCGGGCGGACAAAGTCCGCCGCTATCTGATGTCGTAAGTAAGTATGAGTTGTTGGGGACGTTTGAAGAGTGAACTAGAAGACTAGAATTCCCTTTATTTGGCATAGGACTAGGAGCCGGAGTATTGAGTAACCAATGGCCTCATCTATCTGATTTCAACTCCGCTTTGAAAGTTTTATGGAGAAGAGCACCTGGTGCACTGTTCAACTAAAAAGTGAAAGACGGGTGGAAGGAAGAAGGACGGGCAACATTTAAAATGTTATGTACTACTGTGCTTTATTTTATAGTGCTACTCTACCATGCCACTATGTGTATAAATAATTACCTTGTCCTACTGTTTTTCTAAGAGTATATTTTACAATTGTCTTGTTTTTTTCTTTTTGATACACAGCTACTCCGAAACTCAACCGGAAGGAGTTGGCCGCCAAGGCACGGCGCCGGAAGCTGGAGGCAATCCAGCGGGAATACCGGCGGCTGGTGGTCCTAGCCGAGGAGGAGGAGGAGACTGCGGCAGCATTTGTTCAAGCCTCCTCCAGTGTCCCGGGCCCCAGCCACCGCCCTCCAGCGGTACGGCGCCACCGTCTGGCGGCTGCCCGCCGCCACCGTGCCATCTCCGGTGCCCCCCCTCTGTGGCTGCAACTCCCGGGGCCTTAGAAGCCGCGTCGCCCGTTTAGAGGACGAGATGCGCCAGATGCGTGTCCTCCTTCAGTCCTGCCCCACCACTTAGTCCCTGTCATCCTGTTCTGCCCCTTTTTTAATTCTTGTTTGGGTGGGTGGGTGGGAACTTGTTTGGGTGTTACGGACTTCGTTCTATGGACATTGGTTGGGGTTAGGGAGGGGGGTGGGTCAGCTTTTGTGGGTTTAGTTTATTTTTGTTAGGGTAAATTAAATATATTTCTCTATGTTACATGTAATGTTGTTAATGTTTTGTAGGTGGGGTAACTGTTTTACATCACACTGCTTCCTTGCTGGTGCATGGCCGCCCATAGCCTGTGTTTGATTTCAATAATTTGCTGACTGTATAAGACACAAACAGATAGATGCGACACACCTCACTCATTGACTGGTCCTTCTGGTACTTTCAGTCTGTCCTCTAGTCTATGTATTCTTTGGAGTGCTGTGTGAAAATGAAATCATTGACAACATGTCCATTATTAATTCTGCCTCCCCCAAACTTCTCTCTTACCGGTGCTTGATGTTTATGTCCAACTGTGGCACAGCACTGGCTGCATGGTGAAGATGGTTTCCTTTTTCATACATGCCATGATTGGGGTGGTGATGGTGGTTGTGGTAGTATAGTAGTAGTAGTAGACACTGGCAGGGCGGCAGCATTTCCAAAAAAGAAAAGGAGACAGTCAATCGCCTTTGAGAGACTGTTAGAGGAGTAGATGAATGAAGTACAGTACAGAACTTACCGAGCAACAATAATATGCTCAAATATTTGACAAAAAAAACTGAATGGTGGTTAGGAGGATAGCCTACTAGACAGAGTTACAAACTATAGTTGTGTCGAGTCACTTGACTATGCCTACAGTCTAACAGTTAGTGCTGTATATGAGGAATGACAACAAACAAATCCAATCAATGCCGGCAATTCATGCTGAGGTATATGTTCCTTTGTTAAATAAAATAACCTCTAAAATATCCTACTCATGGGTGGCCAAGCAGAAGAAGATCATCGCTCTGCCTTGAAATTGAAGTAGTGTTGCTTTCACCACATCCGCCCCAGCAAGTGTGTGATTAAGTATTGGTGTACATTTAATTTAGTTACACCTCGACAATAAGTCACACAGCCCGGGGGAAGAGGGTTAGGGTTTGTTGAATGGATGGGAAGGGGGTTTTTGGGAAAGGTTTGACATAGAAAAACAGTATGCATACATAGACAAACAAACGACAATCATTGAAGACTACCATATCCATATGTTAAGGGAGAAAAAGGCAATGCATGCATGATGATGAGAGACCCGGATTACATTCACTTCTAGTTCTTGTTCTGTTGTTCCGGCCTTAATACTTTAACAGATAGCAAATAGAAATTTTAAATATTGGTAGGGAAGAATCGTAAACACAGAGCAAACCTAATGATGATTGATAATAACAACTCCAAGAACACACTGTTGTAAAAATTGTATACAAGATATTAATCAAATTATTTAAAAGAAGTTAAAAGTGGATACTGTTACTGTCTTATCCTGGTCAAAAATGTGGACTGGATTTTTGCATCTCGGCATTCCTCTTGCTCCTCTCGTCCATCAATCTTGGGTGTGTCGCCTCGCCACTCGCCACTGCCCGGCTGGAAAAAAAAGGTGATTGATTGGTAAGGTAATTAATATGCATTGTAATGTTTTACAAAGTTTTGGGCAAGGCCCGGCCTGTAATTTTAGATGGAAAACCAAAGGGGATATTGAGAAAGAAAGTGAAAACAAATGCACAAGTGATGGTGTAGTGCAACAAGAATACTTTCCGAGGTGGCATGTATGCATATGCATCATATCTACTCTAGTCTGTTTCCAGAATTGACCTTCAACAGTAACAGGAGAGAGCAGGGCCACCGTGCTTAGCATTAGCACATCCTACGTTAACACTTTAGAGTCCTTTTTTTTCTCTCAAAGAGTTGGACAAACGCAAAGCACATTATCCATTCCAAACATAGCATTTTACAGTTTAAGTTAGTAAAATCAATGCACTGCAGTCATCCCACCGCTACACTCTATTCAACTTCTACACAGACATTTGGGTCTGCTGTGGTTGTTGTTGACGTGTTTACCTTTAGGCTTTTCCGTTTTATGCCACTCCTGAAACATCCTCCTGACTTCATCATCATCTCTGATACTTTTACTGACTGACTGAAGATCGGCCTGCAGTATAAGTATAATTTTTATGACACAACAAGAGTAGAAATATAAATATTACTGACTTGAGTCATTCTTTATTGTGTACAGAAAGATAGATTACTACTAGTACACTTTGACATCACTTTGTGCACAACAAACAAACAACGCAAACACAAAGACCAATAGCTCAAAGTCAGGTGTCCAATGCATGCCATTAATTGTCATCATTCATTACCTGTTCCTTCTCATCTTAAGTTAACGGGCCATCTCTTTCGCCATCATCATGATGGACGGTGCTGTTGTGTCACAGTCATTTGCATTGCGCAGACTTAGAGTCCCCTTCCTGTATTGAATTAAAAGCAATGTATCACCAAGATGCAGGAGAAGTACACATTTCTTATTTGCAAGAAGGGGAAAATTAGTGTGTTCTGTAGAAAGTTGATTAGTGGCAGTGCACAATTACAAAAATTCATGCGCAACAAACACAACAAAATCTACATCATTCAGTCTGCGATTCTGCGGCCAATGCATGGCATCAATCATTACCTGTTCCATCTCATCTTGTTAACGGGCCGTCTATTTCGCCATCATCATCATGGACGGTGCTGTTGTGTCACAGTCATTTGCATTGCGCAGATTGAGTGAGTCCCCTTCCTGTATTGAATTAAAAGCAATGTATCACCAAGATGCAGGAGAAGTACACATTTCTTATTTGCAAGAAGGGGAAAATTAGTGTGTTTTGTAGAAAGTTGATTAGTGGCAGTGCACCATTACATAAATTCATGCGCAACAAACACAACAAAATCTACATCATTCAGTATGCGACTCTGCGCTGCGGCCAATGCATGGCATCAATCATTACCTGTTCCATCTTATTTTCAGTTAATGGCCAGTCTCTCTCGGCTCTGAAAGGAGGATAGCTATAGTAGTCATCTGATTCATGGTCCACTTGTTTTGGAAGGACGAGGAAAGTTTGAATTTGTTGTTACCATCATCCAATCATCATTCGTGAGGGAAATGGAATTGAGCAGGAGATTCAGTATGATCGAGCGGAGGAGCTGGATTCGGAGGACTGTACTGTCAAATGGCAGACACCTGAAACTTGTATATTAAATTAGAAGAGTAGAAGACGGTGATAATGGATTTGTGGCGATTCACAAGTTTATAACCGGAACGACAGACACATAAACAAAGGGGGAAAAAAGGGAGGAAGACAGTAAGTGCGAGCCTAATTGTCAGGGAGGTATAGCTCGTCCTCAAACTCTGGGGGTTCTTCCAGTAGTAGGTAATCATCTGACACAATACTTCCGTCACCTGAGCCGCTGTCCTCATCTTCCTCTGTTGATTCATGCATTGTGTAATTCGGTGGTATGAAGTGCTGATTCATTTTGATCATTGTTAACCTCTCCACGTTTTTTGGAGATAGACTGGTCCTTCTCAATGTTACAATGGAACCAGCAGCACTGAAAACACGTTTGGAAGAGACACTTGCGACAGGGCAAGCCAGATAGCTTATCGCCAGCCTGCTGAGCTGTGGCCATTCAGACCTTTTCCTATACCAATACTGCAATGGGTTTTGATTAACGTACACCTCTGTTGGGTCGTCCAGATAGGCCTGGACCATCCACTCAATGTTCAGGGTTGCTGATGGTAAGCTTTTGTGCTGTTTTTTCTGTGCATCAGCACTGTGCTTACAATAGCCCATCTTTACCAATCCTGTAATGATGATGATTGTACTCGGCCTAATGATACAGTTTTTGTTTCTGTAGTCGATAGTGATGGTGAGTGTTGTGATTGTGAGCCAACCGCACTGCCCTCAGCCGACGAAGTTGCACTTGATTCTGCATGGCCTGCTTCAGTATCAGTACTTGTTGTGGGTTGATGTGGCGGGCTTTTAATTAGCAGCCCTTCGTTTTCAAACTTAATGGCTGCTTCAGCTATACAACTTTTGTAGCGGGCAACATCATTGTCGGAAAAAGCAAGGAATAGTCCTAATTTTGCACGTGGATCCAGAATTGTGGCACAAATGTAATGTTCTTGTGACAAAATTTTATTTTGTATCCTTACATTTTCAGATAAGCGCCTGGATAAGCTCTCCACCAAGTCATGGGCTTGCCGTCTGTCCTCTACACCTTTGTAGGATTCAGACACATTATTCAGCTCATGCTCTAGCATTTGCAACAATGGGATAGCTTGGCCCATTGTACAGTCCTCCTTGCTGACTTCACGTGTGAAGACCTCAAAAGGAGACAGCATCTTAGTCAGGCATTTAATTAGGGTCCATTGCTCCCTTTGAAGGGTCATGCCTTTAACACTAGCATCACTGCTTCTGTACCAGACATATTCATGGAGGGACCTGTGCTGTTCGTACAGACGATCAAGCATGTAATACGTTGAGTTCCAACGTGTTGCCACCTCCTGGATGAGTGCCTTGACTGGCATCCTAAATTCACGTTGGATGATCCTCAGCTGCTTCCGAGCTTTAAAAGAATGGCTGAAATGAGTGCATATTCTTCGGCAGATGGCCAGTAAATTGCTGACTATGGGTTCTTTTTTCAGAAAGTCTTGCACTATAATGTTTATGCAGTGTGCCAAACACGGAACCCTGAAATAGAAAGCAAGTTCCATGGCCTTAAGTACATTACTGCCATTGTCTGTGGCAACAAAACCAATACCAAGCCCTCTGGGCCGCAGCCATTCCAAAACCTTGGTGCGAAACTTTTCTAAAAATGTTTTCAGCCGTATGAGATTTCTCCATGGCGAACATGGCTACAGTTGCATGTTTCCGAGTACCTTCAAAAATCGCAGCTGTGTCAACAACACCTTGTGCAGATAGTTTATCTCTAACCCCCACAAAAGAGATCCAGTGTGCAGTGATGCACATGTAATCTGTGGCTTGGCAACTGCTCCACATGTCTGTTGTCAGGTGGATATTGTGCACAGCACTCTTCTCCAAAGCTTGTCCAACCAATTCCAGCACATCATGATGTAGTGCCGGAACAGCTATTCTTGCGAAATAGGACCGGCTGGGAACTTTCCATTTCGGGCAGATGGCATACACAAATTCAAGGAAACCCACCCCTTCCACAAATAAAAAAGGAAGAAGGTCCAGCGCTAACATTTTAGCCAGCTTCGCATTGTACAATCGTGCCGTTGGGTGGTTGCGTTGGAACTGCCCCTCCAACCTAAACATGCTCTCAATGGTAGGCTGGCTTACTTCCCTGAGCTATTGGGTTGACGAGCCCGGATCCCGCACCCGCGCGCCTTGAGAGGTACTATACCTGATTTTATTTTTTGGCAGTCTACTTGGCACCCCGCATACGGTCCTGCTCCCTGCTGACGAGAGGCAATTACCTCGAAACACGTGTCCAGGGATGGCATTTTAAACTTTACACTCGTGGCATAGGTGTACCCGCCGCTGTCACTACATTCTCCAGAATCCTATGGGGCTATTTGCTAGTATGACGAGCGGTGTGCGACCCACTTCGCATTTTGTACTTTCCTTAGTGGTGCTGTTTTCATTAACCCACTAATGCTCAACGACACAGATTGTCTCATTGAGGTACTCGCCGGTCGCCTTGGTGTCTCACCCACACTCTGAGTATGGCTCTTACTGCGGTGCCACTCTGATGTTACTGAGGAGGATGTGGGCGTTACCACTGCAGTGACTGCGCTAATGGAGACAGGGCTAGAAATGCCTCCCTGTTCTTCACCTGCCACCACAATAATATCGCTCCCTGATTCTGAATCCTGAGCAACTTAAATGGGTTTAGTTTTTCTACTTTCTTTTAACTTAAGTAGGTGATCCTCGCACACGATAGTGTGGTGTATTCTGAGATGACTTGCTTGTCCTCCGGTACCATAGTTTGTACCAAGCTTACCACGCCGAACACCTTGCCGACAAATTGAGCATATAGCAACGTTCTCCTCCTTGGCGCTAACAGAAAAGAAGTCCCAAACTGGGGAGGAGAACTTTCTGGCACTGCTGGATGTGCCACTTTCAACACCAGATGAACTTGAGGGGGTGCTTAAAAATATATGACCCTGTCCACCTACACTGTGACTTTTACTACCACTTCCTACTGAGATGGTTGAGCTGGATGTAGGTCCCTGCCGGGCCTTGGAAAATATGGCAGCTGGAGGTAGTGGTGGTGTAACCTGTGTTGGTGAGATCCGTGCTACATCCCGCTCAGTAGTAGCCTTTCTGGATAGGGTGAGAATGTCGGTCTCCAATCCCTTTGGGGCGGGAGTAATGTGTGTGATGACTGGCTCGTCTTCATCAACATCATCACCCCCCTCTTCTACATCTACCTCCATAACTCTAAGTTTTTCTGGGACCTTCCTTTTCAGAAGCATTGTCTTGTGGCGTATATCACTCTCAGACCGAGCTGGTGGGACCCAAGTGTCATTACGATCATCAGAAGCGGGGCTTGAAGAAGAAGATGATGGACTAAGCCTCCTTTTCCTTGCTGGTGGTCTGGAAGACAATAGATCTTCTGAAACAGTGGTTTGACTTTGCTCCACTTTGTCTGCAGGAAGCTCAATTTCCTGAAATGCCCCTACGTCAGGAGCAACAACTACTATGGTGGGCTGTTGCGGCGGCTGCTGCTGTTCTTGTTGCGGCGGCTGCTGCTGTTCTTGTTGCGGCGGCTGCTGCTGTTCTTGTTGCGGCGGCTGCTGCTGTTCTTGTTGCGGCGGCTGCTTCTGTTCTTTTTGCGGCGGCTGCTTCTGTTCTTGTTGCGGCGGCTGCTTCTGTTCTTGTTGCAGCGGCTGCACACTGATCTGCTGAGTTTGCGCCTGCGTTGAACTTGATTGTGTACTACTTTGCGGTAATGACATTTCTTCAACATCGCAGCTCGTTAGTAGACTGGCTACCTCTGCGACACTAAAGCCCTTGGGCCTAGGTTGGTGGGGTTGGACTGCTGTGCTGCTCCCAGCTTGGTTCCCGGACAACGCTTTGGTGCCAAAAAAAACATTGGCCGGCACACCACCAGTCGTGGTTAATGGCACTTCCTTTTTCTGTTCCTTCTTCTCACCGGCAACTTTCTTGGTACTGGACCTGGTACCTTTCTTTGGGGCCATCTTCTTCAGACGTCAGACAGGATGCAGATGCACAACAAGTTCTGGTCACACGTGGACGTGATGCGCAGCAGGACTTCTGTCTGGCTGGCAGTACAACAGGTAGCCAGATGATGCTGATGACACCTCCTACTCTGTCTTTTGTGCACCTAAAAGCAAATAAGACAGGAGAAGAACATCAGTGAAATGTTGCATTTGTTGTTGTGGTTCAGTTACTTAGTACTGTACTAGTGCAAACAAAAGATAGTCTAGCCATTTATGACTTTTTTTTTAACTACAGCTATGTTACACTACTGTGTACAGCCACACACTACACTCTCAGGAAGGATAGGAAAGTTAATAATAACCACCAAAATAAAAATGTAATGAAAGTGGGGTGGGCCATTAAATTATTTGAGCATCTCAGCATCCATGGAGCTGCTGCTGGCAAAGGGGGAGGATGGATGGAAGCAGTAAGCCAAATAGCCAATAGGAAAACCATGCAGGCCTATGGCAAAAGCAGGACACTAATAACTCACAGTCCAAACACCAAAAAAGGCCACCACCCACATGGACACTCACAAATCACAAACAAGCCGGGGGCCTCGGAAACACCAGGAGCTCACAAAAGGCCTATAAAAGCCAGGTAAAGGATGCATGCTAAAGCACACTGCTCTGCCTTTTTAATGGAAATACGAACATTCACAGGCCCCAAAAAGGTCTGTAGGGTGCATGCATTGCACACCAACACACCAGACATATACAACAAAAGCATGTCTTTAAGACAACCAACATCAGAAAGGCCACCCCAAAAAAGCACACTTCCCCAACTCAATCCAATGCCATCCATGCCCTAAATGATGTGTAAAAATTCAACAGACCACACAGAAAACACTTGATTAATAAAGCTGTGGCTACCTGCTCTGATCCTAGTGGATGAAAAAGCAGGCCAGTTGGCAGACAAGGCCAGGCAAGCTTGCAGGCCTAGGCCTCAAAATGGCCACCAGCCACATGGCCAGGCCAAACAACATCACAAAGGCCACCCCCAAAAAACACACTTCCCCAACTCAATCCAATGCCATCCATGCCCTAAATGATGTCTAAATTCAACAGATCACACAGAAAACACTTGATTAATAAAGCTGTGGCTACCTGCTCTGATCCTAGTGGATGAAAAAGCAGGCCTGTTGGCAGACAAGGCCAGGCAAGCTTGCAGGCCTAGGCCTCAAAATGGCCACCAGCCACATGGCCAGGCCCAATATCACCACAAAGGCCACCCCCAAAAAACACACTTCCCCAACTCAATACAATGCCATCCATGCCCTAAATGATGTCTAAATTCAACAGATCACACAGAAAACACTTGATTAATAAAGCTGTGGCTACCTGCTCTGATCCTAGTGGATGAAAAAGCAGACCTGTTGGCAGACAAGGCCAGGCAAGCTTGCAGGCCTAGGCCTCAAAATGGCCACCAGCCACATGGCCAGGCCAAACAACATCACAGAGGCCACCCCCAAAAACAACACTTCCCCAACTCAATCCAATGCCATCCATGCCCTAAATGATGTCTAAATTCAACAGATCACACAGAAAACACTTGATTAATAAAGCTGTGGCTACCTGCTCTGATCCTAGTGGATGAAAAAGCAGGCCTGTTGGCAGACAAGGCCAGGCAAGCTTGCAGGCCTAGGCCTCAAAATGGCCACCAGCCACAAGGCCAGGCCCAACAACATCACAAAGGCCACTCCCAAAAAACACACTTCCCCAACTCAATACAATGCCATCCATGCCCTAAATGATGTCTAAATTCAACAGATCACACAGAAAACACTTGATTAATAAAGCTGTGGCTACTTGCTCTGATCCTAGTGGATGAAAAAGCAGGCCTGTTGGCAGACAAGGCCAGGCAAGCTTGCAGGCCTAGGCCTCAAAATGGCCACCAGCCACATGGCCAGGCCCAACATCACCACAAAGGCCACCCCCAAAAAACACACTTCCCCAACTCAATCCAATGCCATCCATGCCCTAAATGATGTCTAAATTCAACAGATCACACAGAAAACACTTGATTAATAAAGCTGTGGCTACCTGCTCTGATCCTAGTGGATGAAAAAGCAGACCTGTAGGCAGACAAGGCCAGGCAAGCTTGCAGGCCTAGGCCTCAAAATGGCCACCAGCCACATGGCCAGGCCCAACAACATCACAAAGGCCACCCCCAAAAAACACACTTACCCAACTCAATCCAATGCCATCCATGCCCTAAATGATGTCTAAATTCAACAGATCACACAGAAAACACTTGATTAATAAAGCTGTGGCTACCTGCTCTGATCCTAGTGGATGAAAAAGCAGGCCTGTTGGCAGACAAGGCCAGGCAAGATTGCAGGCCTAGGCCTCAAAATGGCCACCAGCCACATGGCCAGGCCCAACAACATCACAAAGGCCACCCCCAAAAAACACACTTCCCCAACTCAATACAATGCCATCCATGCCCTAAATGATGTCTAAATTCAACAGATCACACAGAAAACAATTGATTAATACAGCTGTGGCTACCTGCTCTGATCCTAGTGGTTGAAAAAGCAGGCCTGTTGGCAGACAAGGCCAGGCAAGCTTGCAGGCCTAGGCCTCAAAATGGCCACCAGCCACATGGCCAGGCCCAACAACATCACAAAGGCCACCCCCAAAAAACACACTTACCCAACTCAATCCAATGCCATCCATGCCCTAAATGATGTCTAAATTCGACAGATCACACAGAAAACACTTGATTAATAAAGCTGTGGCTACCTGCTCTGATCCTAGTGGATGAAAAAGCAGGCCTGTTGGCAGACAAGGCCAGGCAAGCTTGCAGGCCTAGGCCTCAAAATGGCCACCAGCCACATGGCCAGGCCCAACAACATCACAAAGGCCACCCCCAAAAAACACACTTCCCCAACTCAATACAATGCCATCCATGCCCTAAATGATGTCTAAATTCAACAGATCACACAGAAAACACTTGATTAATACAGCTGTGGCTACCTGCTCTGATTCTAGTGGATGAAAAAGCAGGCCTGTTGGGAGACAAGGCCAGGCAAGCTTGCAGGCCTAGGCCCAAAATGGCCACCAGCCACATGGCCAGGCCCAACAACATCACCAAGGCCACCCCCAAAAAACACACTTCCCCAACTCAATCAATGCCATCCATGCCCTAAATGATGTCTAAATTCAACAGATCACACAGAAAACACTTGATTAATAAAGCTGTGGCTACCTGCTCTGATCCTCTTGGATGAAAAAGCAGGCCTGTTGGCAGACAAGGCCAGGCAAGCTTGCAGGCCTAGGCCTCAAAATGGCCACCAGCCACATGGCCAGGCCCAACAACATCACAAAGGCCACCCCCAAAAAACACACTTCCCCAACTCAATCCAATGCCATCCATGCCCTAAATGATGTCTAAATTCAACAGATCACACAGAAAACACTTGATTAATAAAGCTGTGGCTACCTGCTCTGATCCTAGTGGATGAAAAAGCAGGCCTGTTGGCAGACAAGGCCAGGCAAGCTTGCAGGCCTAGGCCTCAAAATGGCCACCAGCCACATAGCCAGGCCCAATAACATCACAAAGGCCACCCCCAAAAAACACACTTCCCCAACTCAATCCAATGCCATCCATGCCCTAAATGATGTCGAAATTCAACAGATCACACAGAAAACACTTGATTAATAAAGCTGTGGCTACCTGCTCTGATCCTAGTGGATGAAAAAGCAGGCCTGTTGGCAGACAAGGCCAGGCAAGCTTGCAGGCCTAGGCCTCAAAATGGCCACCAGCCACATGGCCAGGCCAAACAACATCACAAAGGCCACCCCCAAAAAACACACTTCCCCAACTCAATCCAATGCCATCCATGCCCTAAATGATGTCTAAATTCAACAGATCACACAGAAAACACTTGATTAATAAAGCTGTGGCTACCTGCTCTGATCCTAGTGGATGAAAAAGCAGGCCTGTTGGCAGACAAGGCCAGGCAAGCTTGCAGGCCTAGGCCTCAAAATGGCCACCAGCCACATGGCCAGGCCCAATATCACCACAAAGGCCACCCCCAAAAAACACACTTCCCCAACTCAATACAATGCCATCCATGCCCTAAATGATGTCTAAATTCAACAGATCACACAGAAAACACTTGATTAATAAAGCTGTGGCTACCTGCTCTGATCCTAGTGGATGAAAAAGCAGACCTGTTGGCAGACAAGGCCAGGCAAGCTTGCAGGCCTAGGCCTCAAAATGGCCACCAGCCACATGGCCAGGCCAAACAACATCACAAAGGCCACCCCCAAAAAACACACTTCCCCAACTCATTCCAATGCCATCCATGCCCTAAATGATGTCTAAATTCAACAGATCACACAGAAAACACTTGATTAATAAAGCTGTGGCTACCTGCTCTGATCCTAGTGGATGAAAAAGCAGGCCTGTTGGCAGACAAGGCCAGGCAAGCTTGCAGGCCTAGGCCTCAAAATGGCCACCAGCCACATTGCCAGGCCCAACAACATCACAAAGGCCACCTCCAAAAAACACACTTCCCCAACTCAATACAATGCCATCCATGCCCTAAATGATGTCTAAATTCAACAGATCACACAGAAAACACTTAATTAATAAAGCTGTGGCTACCTGCTCTGATCCTAGTGGATGAAAAAGCAGGCCTGTTGGCAGACAAGGCCAGGCAAGCTTGCAGGCCTAGGCCTCAAAATGGCCACCAGCCACATGGCCAGGCCTAATATCACCACAAAGGCCACCCCCAAAAAACACACTTCCCCAACTCAATCCAATGCCATCCATGCCCTAAATGATGTCTAAATTCAACAGATCACACAGAAAACACTTGATTAATAAAGCTGTGGCTACCTGCTCTGATCCTAGTGGATGAAAAAGCAGGCCTGTTGGCAGACAAGGCCAGGCAAGCTTGCAGGCCTAGGCCTCAAAATGGCCAACAGCCACATGGCCAGGCCCAACAACATCACAAAGGCCACCCCCAAAAAACACACTTCCCCAACTCAATCCAATGCCATCCATGCCCTAAATGATGTCTAAATTCAACAGATCACACAGAAAACACTTGATTAATACAGCTGTGGCTACCTGCTCTGATCCTAGTGGATGAAAAAGCAGGCCTGTTGGCAGACAAGGCCAGGCAAGCTTGCAGGCCTAGGCCTCAAAATGGCCACCAGCCACATGGCCAGGCCCAACAACATCACAGAGGCCACCCCCAAAAAACACACTTCCCCAACTCAATCCAATGCCATCCATGCCCTAAATGATGTCTAAATTCAACAGATCACACAGAAAACACTTGATTAATAAAGCTGTGGCTACCTGCTCCGATCCTAGTGGATGAAAAAGCAGGCCTGTTGGCAGACAAGGCCAGGCAAGCTTGCAGGCCTAGGCCTCAAAATGGCCACCAGCCACATGGCCAGGCCCAACAACATCACAAAGGCCACCCCCAAAAAACACACTTCCCCAACTCAATACAATGCCATCCATGCCCTAAATGATGTCTAAATTCAACAGATCACACAGAAAACAATTGATTAATACAGCTGTGGCTACCTGCTCTGATCCTAGTGGATGAAAAAGCAGGCCTGTTGGCAGACAAGGCCAGGCAAGCTTGCAGGCCTAGGCCTCAAAATGGCCACCAGCCACATGGCCAGGCCAAACAACATCACAAAGGCCACCCCCAAAAAACACACTTACCCAACTCAATCCAATGCCATCCATGCCCTAAATGATGTCTAAATCCAACAGATCAAACAGAAAACACTTGATTAATAAAGCTGTGGCTACCTGCTCTGATCCTAGTGGATGAAAAAGCAGGCCTGTTGGCAGACAAGGCCAGGCAAGCTTGCAGGCCTAGGCCTCAAAATGGCCACCAGCCACATGGCCAGGCCCAACAACATCACAAAGGCCACCCCCAAAAAACACACTTCCCCAACTCAATACAATGCCATCCATGCCCTGATTGATGTCTAAATTCAACAGATCACACAGAAAACACTTGATTAATAAAGCTGTGGCTACTTGCTCTGATCCTAGTGGATGAAAAAGCAGGCCTGTTGGCAGACAAGGCCAGGCAAGCTTGCAGGCCTAGGCCTCAAAATGGCCACCAGCCACATGGCCAGGCCCAACATCACCACAAAGGCCACCCCCAAAAAACACACTTCCCCAACTCAATCCAATGCCATCCATGCCCTAAATGATGTCTAAATTCAACAGATCACACAGAAAACACTAGATTAATAAAGCTGTGGCTACCTGCTCTAATCCTAGTGGATGAAAAAGCAGACCTGTTGGCAGACAAGGCCAGGCAAGCTTGCAGGCCTAGGCCTCAAAATGGCCACCAGCCACATGGCCAGGCCCAACAACATCACAAAGGCCACCCCAAAAAAACACACTTCCCCAACTCAATCCAATGCCATCCATGCCCTAAATGATGTCTAAATTCAACAGATCACACAGAAAACACTTGATTAATACAGCTGTGGCTACCTGCTCTGATCCTAGTGGATGAAAAAGCAGGCCTGTTGGCAGACAAGGCCAGGCAAGCTTGCAGGCCTAGGCCTCAAAATGGCCACCAGCCACATGGCCAGGCCAAACAACATCACAGAGGCCACCCCCAAAAAACACACTTCCCCAACTCAATCCACTGCCATCCATGCCCTAAATGATGTCTAAATTCAACAGATCACACAGAAAACACTTGATTAATAAAGCTGTGGCTACCTGCTCTGATCCTAGTGGATGAAAAAGCAGGCCTGTTGGCAGACAAGGCCAGGCAAGCTTGCAGGCCTAAGCCTCAAAATGGCCACCAGCCACATGGCCAGGCCCAACAACATCACAAAGGCCACCCCCAAAAAACACACTTCCCCAACTCAATACAATGCCATCCATGCCCTAAATGATCTCTAAATTCAACAGATCACACAGAAAACAATTGATTAATACATCTGTGGCTACCTGCTCTGATACTAGTGGATGAAAAAGCAGGCCTGTTGGCAGACAAGGCCAGGCAAGCTTGCAGGCCTAGGCCTCAAAATGGCCACCAGCCACATGGCCAGGCCCAACAACATCACAAAGGCCACCCCCAAAAAACACACTTACCCAACTCAATCCAATGCCATCCATGCCCTAAATGATGTCTAAATTCAACAGATCACACAGAAAACACTTGATTAATAAAGCTGTGGCTAACTGCTCTGATCCTAGTGGATGAAAAAGCAGGCCTGTTGGCAGACAAGGCCAGGCAAGCTTGCAGGCCTAGGCCTCAAAATGGCCACCAGCCACATGGCCAGGCCCAACAACATCACAAAGGCCACCCCCAAAAAACACACTTCCCCAACTCAATCCAATGCAATCCATGCCCTAAATGATCTCTAAATTCAACAGATCACACAGAAAACACTTGATTAATAAAGCTGTGGCTACTTGCTCTGATCCTAGTGGATGAAAAAGCAGGCCTGTTGGCAGACAAGGCCAGGCAAGCTTGCAGGCCTAGGCCTCAAAATGGCCACCAGCCACATGGCAAGGCCCAACATCACCACAAAGGCCACCCCCAAAAAACACACTTCCCCAACTCAATCCAATGCCATCCATGCCCTAAATGATGTCTAAATTCAACAGATCACACAGAAAACACTTGATTAATAAAGCTGTGGCTACCTGCTCTGATCCTAGTGGATGAAAAATCAGGCCTGTTGGCAGACAAGGCCAGGCAAGCTTGCAGGCCTAGGCCTCAAAATGGCCACCAGCCACATGGCCAGGCCCAACAACATCACAAAGGCCACCCCCAAAAAACGCACTTCCCCAACTCAATACAATGCCATCCATGCCCTAAATGATGTCTAAATTCAACAGATCACACAGAAAACACTTGATTAATAAAGCTGTGGCTACCTGCTCTGATCCTAGTGGATGAAAAAGCAGGCCTGTTGGCAGACAAGGCCAGGCAAGCTTGCAGGCCTAGGCCTCAAAATGGCCACCAGCCACATTGCCAGGCCCAACAACATCACAAAGGCCACCCCCAAAAAACACACTTCCCCAACTCAATACAATGCCATCCATGCCCTATATGATGTCTAAATTCAACAGATCACACAGAAAACACTTGAATAATACAGCTGTGGCTACCTGCTCTGATCCTAGTGGATGAAAAAGCAGGCCTGTTGGCAGACAAGGCCAGGCAAGCTTGCAGGACTAGGTCTCAAAATGGCCACCAGCCACATGGCCAGGCCCAACAACATCACAAAGGCCACCCCCAAAAAACACACTTCCCCAACTCAATCCAATCCCATCCATGCCCTAAATGATGTCTAAATTCAACAGATCACACAGAAAACACTTGATTAATAAAGCTGTAGCTACCTGCTCTGATCCTAGTGGATGAAAAAGCAGGCCTGTTGGCAGACAAGGCCAGGCAAGCTTGCAGGCCTAGGCCTCAAAATGGCCACCAGCCACATGGCCAGGCCCAACATCACCACAAAGGCCACCCCCAAAAAACACACTTCCCCAACTCAATCCAATGCCATCCATGCCCTAAATGATGTCTAAATTCAACAGATCACACAGAAAACACTTGATTAATAAAGCTGTGGCTACCTGCTCTGATCCTAGTGGATGAAAAAGCAGGCCTGTTGGCAGACAAGGCCAGGCAAGCTTGCAGGCCTAGGCCTCAAAATGGCCAACAGCCACATGGCCAGGCCCAACAACATCACACAGGCCACCCCCAAAAAACACACTTCCCCAACTCAATCCAATGCCATCCATGCCCTAAATGATGTCTAAATTCAACAGATCACACAGAAAACACTTGATTAATACAGCTGTGGCTACCTGCTCTGATCCTAGTGGATGATAAAGCAGGCCTGTTGGCAGACAAGGCCAGGCAAGCTTGCAGGCCTAGGCCTCAAAATGGCCACCAGCCACATGGCCAGGCCCAACAACATCACAGAGGCCCCCCCCAAAAAACACACTTCCCCAACTCAATCCAATGCCATCCATGCCCTAAATGATGTCTAAATTCAACAGATCACACAGAAAACACTTGATTAATAAAGCTGTGGCTACCTGCTCTGATCCTAGTGGATGAAAAAGCAGGCCTGTTGGCAGACAAGGCCAGGCAAGCTTGCAGGCCTAGGCCTCAAAATGGCCACCAGCCACATGGCCAGGCCCAACAACATCACAAAGGCCACCCCCCAAAAAACACACTTCCCCAACTCAATACAATGCCATCCATGCCCTAAATGATGTCTAAATTCAACAGATCACACAGAAAACACTTGATTAATAAAGCTGTGGCTACCTGCTCTGATCCTAGTGGATGCAAAAGCAGGCCTGTTGGCAGACAAGGCCAGGCAAGCTTGCAGGCCTAGGCCTCAAAATGGCCACCAGCCACATGGCCAGGCCCAACAACATCACAAAGGCCACCCCCAAAAAACACACTTCCCCAACTCAATACAATGCCATCCATGCCCTAAATGATGTCTAAATTCAACAGATCACACAGAAAACAATTGATTAATACAGCTGTGGCTACCTGCTCTGATCCAAGTGGATGAAAAAGCAGGGCTGTTGGCAGACAAGGCCAGGCAAGCTTGCAGGCCTAGGCCTCAAAATGGCCACCAGCCACATGGCCAGGCCCAACAACATCACAAAGGCCACCCCCAAAAAACACACTTACCCAACTCAATCCAATGCCATCCATTCCCTAAATGATGTCTAAATTCAACAGATCACACAGAAAACACTTGATTAATAAAGCTGTGGCTACCTGCTCTGATCCTAGTGGATGAAAAAGCAGGCCTGTTGGCAGACAAGGCCAGGCAAGCTTGCAGGCCTAGGCCTCAAAATGGCCACCAGCCACATGGCCAGGCCCAACAACATCACAAAGGCCACCCCCAAAAAACACACTTCCCCAACTCAATACAATGCCATCCATGCCCTAAATGATGTCTAAATTCAACAGATCACACAGAAAACACTTGATTAATAAAGCTGTGGCTACCTGCTCTGATCCTAGTGGATGAAAAAGCAGGCCTGTTGGCAGACAAGGCCAGGCAAGATTGCAGGCCTAGGCCTCAAAATGGCCACCAGCCACATGGCCAGGCCCAACAACATCACAAAGGCCACCCCCAAAAAACACACTTCCCCAACTCAATCCAATGCCATCCATGCCCTAAATGATGTCTAAATTCAACAGATCACACAGAAAACACATGATTAATAAAGCTGTGGCTAACTGCTCTGATCCTAGTGGATGAAAAAGCAGGCCTGTTGGCAGACAAGGCCAGGCAAGCTTGCAGGCCTAGGCCTCAAAATGGCCACCAGCCACATGGCCAGGCCCAACAACATCACAAAGGCCACCCCCAAAAACACACTTCCCCAACCCAATCCAATGCAATCCATGCCCTAAATGATCTCTAAATTCAACAGATCACACAGAAAACACTTGATTAATAAAGCTGTGGCTACTTGCTCTGATCCTAGTTCATTAAAAAGCAGGCCTGTTGGCAGACAAGGCCAGGCAAGCTTGCAGGCCTAGGCCTCAAAATGGCCACCAGCCACATGGCCAGGCCCAACATCACCACAAAGGCCACCCCCAAAAAAACACACTTCCCCAACTCAATCCAATGCCATCCATACCCTAAATGATGTCTAAAGTCAACAGACCACACAGAAAACACTTGATTAATAAAGCTGTGGCTACCTGCTCTGATCCTAGTGGATGAAAAAGCAGACCTGTTGGCAGACAAGGCCAGGCAAGCTTGCAGGCCTAGGCCTCAAAATGGCCACCAGCCAAATGGCCAGGCCCAACAACATCACAAAGGCCACCCCCAAAAAACACACTTCCCCAACTCAATCCAATGCCATCCATGCCCTAAATGATGTCTAAATTCAACAGATCACACAGAAAACACTTGATTAATAAAGCTGTGGCTACCTGCTCTGATCCTAGTGGATGAAAAAGCAGGCCTGTTGGCAGACAAGGCCAGGCAAGCTTGCAGGCCTAGGCCTCAAAATGGCCACCAGCCACATGGCCAGGCCCAACAACATCACAAAGGCCACCCCCAAAAAACGCACTTCCCCAACTCAATACAATGCCATCCATGCCCTAAATGATGTCTAAATTCAACAGATCACACAGAAAACACTTGATTAATAAAGCTGTGGCTACCTGCTCTGATCCTAGTGGATGAAAAAGCAGGCCTGTTGGCAGACAAGGCCAGGCAAGCTTGCAGGCCTAGGCCTCAAAATGGCCACCAGCCACATTGCCAGGCCCAACAACATCACAAAGGCCACCCCCAAAAAACACACTTCCCCAACTCAATACAATGCCATCCATGCCCTATATGATGTCTAAATTCAACAGATCACACAGAAAACACTTGAATAATACAGCTGTGGCTACCTGCTCTGATCCTAGTGGATGAAAAAGCAGGCCTGTTGGCAGACAAGGCCAGGCAAGCTTGCAGGACTAGGTCTCAAAATGGCCACCAGCCACATGGCCAGGCCCAACAACATCACAAAGGCCACCCCCAAAAAACACACTTCCCCAACTCAATCCAATCCCATCCATGCCCTAAATGATGTCTAAATTCAACAGATCACACAGAAAACACTTGATTAATAAAGCTGTGGCTACCTGCTCTGATCCTAGTGGATGAAAAAGCAGGCCTGTTGGCAGACAAGGCCAGGCAAGCTTGCAGGCCTAGGCCTCAAAATGGCCACCAGCCACATGGCCAGGCCCAACATCACCACAAAGGCCACCCCCAAAAAACACACTTCCCCAACTCAATCCAATGCCATCCATGCCCTAAATGATGTCTAAATTCAACAGATCACACAGAAAACACTTGATTAATAAAGCTGTGGCTACCTGCTCTGATCCTAGTGGATGAAAAAGCAGGCCTGTTGGCAGACAAGGCCAGGCAAGCTTGCAGGCCTAGGCCTCAAAATGGCCAACAGCCACATGGCCAGGCCCAACAACATCACACAGGCCACCCCCAAAAAACACACTTCCCCAACTCAATCCAATGCCATCCATGCCCTAAATGATGTCTAAATTCAACAGATCACACAGAAAACACTTGATTAATACAGCTGTGGCTACCTGCTCTGATCCTAGTGGATGATAAAGCAGGCCTGTTGGCAGACAAGGCCAGGCAAGCTTGCAGGCCTAGGCCTCAAAATGGCCACCAGCCACATGGCCAGGCCCAACAACATCACAGAGGCCACCCCCAAAAAACACACTTCCCCAACTCAATCCAATGCCATCCATGCCCTAAATGATGTCTAAATTCAACAGATCACACAGAAAACACTTGATTAATAAAGCTGTGGCTACCTGCTCTGATCCTAGTGGATGAAAAAGCAGGCCTGTTGGCAGACAAGGCCAGGCAAGCTTGCAGGCCTAGGCCTCAAAATGGCCACCAGCCACATGGCCAGGCCCAACAACATCACAAAGGCCACCCCCCAAAAAACACACTTCCCCAACTCAATACAATGCCATCCATGCCCTAAATGATGTCTAAATTCAACAGATCACACAGAAAACACTTGATTAATAAAGCTGTGGCTACCTGCTCTGATCCTAGTGGATGCAAAAGCAGGCCTGTTGGCAGACAAGGCCAGGCAAGCTTGCAGGCCTAGGCCTCAAAATGGCCACCAGCCACATGGCCAGGCCCAACAACATCACAAAGGCCACCCCCAAAAAACACACTTCCCCAACTCAATACAATGCCATCCATGCCCTAAATGATGTCTAAATTCAACAGATCACACAGAAAACAATTGATTAATACAGCTGTGGCTACCTGCTCTGATCCAAGTGGATGAAAAAGCAGGGCTGTTGGCAGACAAGGCCAGGCAAGCTTGCAGGCCTAGGCCTCAAAATGGCCACCAGCCACATGGCCAGGCCCAACAACATCACAAAGGCCACCCCCAAAAAACACACTTACCCAACTCAATCCAATGCCATCCATTCCCTAAATGATGTCTAAATTCAACAGATCACACAGAAAACACTTGAATAATAAAGCTGTGGCTACCTGCTCTGATCCTAGTGGATGAAAAAGCAGGCCTGTTGGCAGACAAGGCCAGGCAAGCTTGCAGGCCTAGGCCTCAAAATGGCCACCAGCCACATGGCCAGGCCCAACAACATCACAAAGGCCACCCCCAAAAAACACACTTCCCCAACTCAATACAATGCCATCCATGCCCTAAATGATGTCTAAATTCAACAGATCACACAGAAAACACTTGATTAATAAAGCTGTGGCTACCTGCTCTGATCCTAGTGGATGAAAAAGCAGGCCTGTTGGCAGACAAGGCCAGGCAAGATTGCAGGCCTAGGCCTCAAAATAGCCACCAGCCACATGGCCAGGCCCAACAACATCACAAAGGCCACCCCCAAAAAACACACTTCCCCAACTCAATCCAATGCCATCCATGCCCTAAATGATGTCTAAATTCAACAGATCACACAGAAAACACATGATTAATAAAGCTGTGGCTACCTGCTCTGATCCTAGTGGATGAAAAAGCAGGCCTGTTGGCAGACAAGGCCAGGCAAGCTTGCAGGCCTAGGCCTCAAAATGGCCACCAGCCACATGGCCAGGCCCAACAACATCACAAAGGCCACCCCCAAAAAACACACTTACCCAACTCAATCCAATGCCATCCATGCCCTAAATGATGTCTAAATTCAACAGATCACACAGAAAACACTTGAATAATACAGCTGTGGCTACCTGCTCTGATCCTAGTGGATGAAAAAGCAGGCCTGTTGGCAGACAAGGCCAGGCAAGCTTGCAGGACTAGGTCTCAAAATGGCCACCAGCCACATGGCCAGGCCCAACAACATCACAAAGGCCACCCCCAAAAAACACACTTCCCCAACTCAATACAATGCCATCCATGCCCTATATGATGTCTAAATTCAACAGATCACACAGAAAACACTTGAATAATACAGCTGTGGCTACCTGCTCTGATCCTAGTGGATGAAAAAGCAGGCCTGTTGGCAGACAAGGCCAGGCAAGCTTGCAGGACTAGGTCTCAAAATGGCCACCAGCCACATGGCCAGGCCCAACAACATCACAAAGGCCACCCCCAAAAAACACACTTCCCCAACTCAATCCAATCCCATCCATGCCCTAAATGATGTCTAAATTCAACAGATCACACAGAAAACACTTGATTAATAAAGCTGTGGCTACCTGCTCTGATCCTAGTGGATGAAAAAGCAGGCCTGTTGGCAGACAAGGCCAGGCAAGCTTGCAGGCCTAGGCCTCAAAATGGCCACCAGCCACATGGCCAGGCCCAACATCACCACAAAGGCCACCCCCAAAAAACACACTTCCCCAACTCAATCCAATGCCATCCATGCCCTAAATGATGTCTAAATTCAACAGATCACACAGAAAACACTTGATTAATAAAGCTGTGGCTACCTGCTCTGATCCTAGTGGATGAAAAAGCAGGCCTGTTGGCAGACAAGGCCAGGCAAGCTTGCAGGCCTAGGCCTCAAAATGGCCAACAGCCACATGGCCAGGCCCAACAACATCACACAGGCCACCCCCAAAAAACACACTTCCCCAACTCAATCCAATGCCATCCATGCCCTAAATGATGTCTAAATTCAACAGATCACACAGAAAACACTTGATTAATACAGCTGTGGCTACCTGCTCTGATCCTAGTGGATGATAAAGCAGGCCTGTTGGCAGACAAGGCCAGGCAAGCTTGCAGGCCTAGGCCTCAAAATGGCCACCAGCCACATGGCCAGGCCCAACAACATCACAGAGGCCACCCCCAAAAAACACACTTCCCCAACTCAATCCAATGCCATCCATGCCCTAAATGATGTCTAAATTCAACAGATCACACAGAAAACACTTGATTAATAAAGCTGTGGCTACCTGCTCTGATCCTAGTGGATGAAAAAGCAGGCCTGTTGGCAGACAAGGCCAGGCAAGCTTGCAGGCCTAGGCCTCAAAATGGCCACCAGCCACATGGCCAGGCCCAACAACATCACAAAGGCCACCCCCCAAAAAACACACTTCCCCAACTCAATACAATGCCATCCATGCCCTAAATGATGTCTAAATTCAACAGATCACACAGAAAACACTTGATTAATAAAGCTGTGGCTACCTGCTCTGATCCTAGTGGATGCAAAAGCAGGCCTGTTGGCAGACAAGGCCAGGCAAGCTTGCAGGCCTAGGCCTCAAAATGGCCACCAGCCACATGGCCAGGCCCAACAACATCACAAAGGCCACCCCCAAAAAACACACTTCCCCAACTCAATACAATGCCATCCATGCCCTAAATGATGTCTAAATTCAACAGATCACACAGAAAACAATTGATTAATACAGCTGTGGCTACCTGCTCTGATCCAAGTGGATGAAAAAGCAGGGCTGTTGGCAGACAAGGCCAGGCAAGCTTGCAGGCCTAGGCCTCAAAATGGCCACCAGCCACATGGCCAGGCCCAACAACATCACAAAGGCCACCCCCAAAAAACACACTTACCCAACTCAATCCAATGCCATCCATTCCCTAAATGATGTCTAAATTCAACAGATCACACAGAAAACACTTGATTAATAAAGCTGTGGCTACCTGCTCTGATCCTAGTGGATGAAAAAGCAGGCCTGTTGGCAGACAAGGCCAGGCAAGCTTGCAGGCCTAGGCCTCAAAATGGCCACCAGCCACATGGCCAGGCCCAACAACATCACAAAGGCCACCCCCAAAAAACACACTTCCCCAACTCAATACAATGCCATCCATGCCCTAAATGATGTCTAAATTCAACAGATCACACAGAAAACACTTGATTAATAAAGCTGTGGCTACCTGCTCTGATCCTAGTGGATGAAAAAGCAGGCCTGTTGGCAGACAAGGCCAGGCAAGATTGCAGGCCTAGGCCTCAAAATGGCCACCAGCCACATGGCCAGGCCCAACAACATCACAAAGGCCACCCCCAAAAAACACACTTCCCCAACTCAATCCAATGCCATCCATGCCCTAAATGATGTCTAAATTCAACAGATCACACAGAAAACACATGATTAATAAAGCTGTGGCTACCTGCTCTGATCCTAGTGGATGAAAAAGCAGGCCTGTTGGCAGACAAGGCCAGGCAAGCTTGCAGGCCTAGGCCTCAAAATGGCCACCAGCCACATGGCCAGGCCCAACAACATCACAAAGGCCACCCCCAAAAAACACACTTACCCAACTCAATCCAATGCCATCCATGCCCTAAATGATGTCTAAATTCAACAGATCACACAGAAAACACTTGATTAATAAAGCTGTGGCTAACTGCTCTGATCCTAGTGGATGAAAAAGCAGGCCTGTTGGCAGACAAGGCCAGGCAAGCTTGCAGGCCTAGGCCTCAAAATGGCCACCAGCCACATGGCCAGGTCCAACAACATCACAAAGGCCACCTCCAAAAACACACTTCCCCAACCCAATCCAATGCAATCCATGCCCTAAATGATCTCTAAATTCAACAGATCACACAGAAAACACTTGATTAATAAAGCTGTGGCTACTTGCTCTGATCCTAGTTCATTAAAAAGCAGGCCTGTTGGCAGACAAGGCCAGGCAAGCTTGCAGGCCTAGGCCTCAAAATGGCCACCAGCCACATGGCCAGGCCCAACATCACCACAAAGGCCACCCCCAAAAAACACACTTCCCCAACTCAATCCAATGCCATCCATACCCTAAATGATGTCTAAAGTCAACAGACCACACAGAAAACACTTGATTAATAAAGCTGTGGCTACCTGCTCTGATCCTAGTGGATGAAAAAGCAGACCTGTTGGCAGACAAGGCCAGGCAAGCTTGCAGGCCTAGGCCTCAAAATAGCCACCAGCCAAATGGCCAGGCCCAACAACATCACAAAGGCCACCCCCAAAAAACACACTTCCCCAACTCAATCCAATGCCATCCATGCCCTAAATGATGTCTAAATTCAACAGATCACACAGAAAACACTTGATTAATAAAGCTGTGGCTACCTGCTCTGATCCTAGTGGATGAAAAAGCAGGCCTGTTGGCAGACAAGGCCAGGCAAGCTTGCAGGCCTAGGCCTCAAAATGGCCACCAGCCACATGGCCAGGCCCAACAACATCACAAAGGCCACCCCCAAAAAACACACTTCCCCAACTTAATACAATGCCATCCATGCCCTAAATGATGTCTAAATTCAACAGATCACACAGAAAACACTTGATTAATACAGCTGTGGCTACCTGCTCTGATCCTAGTGGATGAAAAAGCAGGCCTGTTGGCAGACAAGGCCAGGCAAGCTTGCAGGCCTAGGCCTAAAATGGCCACCAGCCACATGGCCAGGCCCAACAACATCACAAAGGCCACCCCCAAAAAACACACTGCCCCAACTCAATACAATGCCATCCATGCCCTAAATGATGTCTAAATTCAACAGATCACACAGAAAACACTTGATTAATAAAGCTGTGGCTACCTGCTCTGATCCTAGTGGATGAAAAAGCAGGCCTGTTGGCAGACAAGGCCAGGCAAGATTGCAGGCCTAGGCCTCAAAATGGCCACCAGCCACATGGCCAGGCCCAACAACATCACAAAGGCCACCCCCAAAAAACACACTTCCCCAACTCAATCCAATGCCATCCATGCCCTAAATGATGTCTAAATTCAACAGATCACACAGAAAACACTTGATTAATAAAGCTGTGGCTACCTGCTCTGATCCTAGTGGATGAAAAAGCAGGCCTGTTGGCAGACAAGACCAGGCAAGCTTGCAGGCCTAGGCCTCAAAATGGCCACCAGCCACATAGCCAGGCCCAATAACATCACAAAGGCCACCCCCAAAAAACACACTTCCCCAACTCAATACAATGCTATACATGCCCTAAAATGATGTCTAAATTCAACAGATCACACAGAAAACACTTGATTAATACAGCTGTGGCTACCTGCTCTGATGCTAGTGGATGAAAAAGCAGGCCTGTTGGCAGACAAGGCCAGGCAAGCTTGCAGGACTAGACCTCAAAATGGCCACCAGCCACATGGCCAGGCCCAACAACATCACAAAGGCCACCCCCAAAAAACACACTTCCCCAACTCAATCCAATGCAATCCATGCCCTAAATGATCTCTAAATTCAACAGATCACACAGAAAACACTTGATTAATAAAGCTGTGGCTACCTGCTCTGATCCTAGTGGATGAAAAAGCAGGCCTGTTGGCAGACAAGGCCAGGAAAGCTTGCAGGCCTAGGCCTCAAAATGGCCACCAGCCACATGGCCAGGCCCAACATCACCACAAAGACCACCCCCATAAAACACACTTCCCCAACTCAATCCAATGCCATCCATGCCCTAAATGATGTCTAAATTCAACAGATCACACAGAAAACACTTGATTAATAAAGCTGTGGCTACCTGCTCTGATCCTAGTGGATGAAAAAGCAGGCCTGTTGGCAGACAAGGCCAGGCAAGCTTGCAGGCCTAGGCCTCAAAATGGCCAACAGCCACATGGCCAGGCCCAACAACATCACAAAGGCCACCCCCAAAAAACACACTTCCCCAACTCAATCCAATGCCATCCATGCCCTAAATGATGTCTAAATTCAACAGATCACACAGAAAACAATTGATTAATACAGCTGTGGCTACCTGCTCTGATCCAAGTGGATGAAAAAGCAGGGCTGTTGGCAGACAAGGCCAGGCAAGCTTGCAGGCCTAGGCCTCAAAATGGCCACCAGCCACATGGCCAGGCCCAACAACATCACAAAGGCCACCCCCAAAAAACACACTTACCCAACTCAATCCAATGACATCCATTCCCTAAATGATGTCTAAATTCAACAGATCACACAGAAAACACTTGATTAATAAAGCTGTGGCTACCTGCTCTGATCCTAGTGGATGAAAAAGCAGGCCTGTTGGCAGACAAGGCCAGGCAAGCTTGCAGGCCTAGGCCTCAAAATGGCCACCAGCCACATGGCCAGGCCCAACAACATCACAAAGGCCACCCCCAAAAAACACACTTCCCCAACTCAATACAATGCCATCCATGCCCTAAATGATGTCTAAATTCAACAGATCACACAGAAAACACTTGATTAATAAAGCTGTGGCTACTTGCTCTGATCCTAGTGGATGAAAAAGCAGGCCTGTTGGCAGACAAGGCCAGGCAAGCTTGCAGGCCTAGGCCTCAAAATGGCCACCAGCCACATGGCCAGGCCCAACATCACCACAAAGGCCACCCCCAAAAAACACACTTCCCCAACTCAATCCAATGCCATCCATGCCCTAAATGATGTCTAAATTCAACAGATCACACAGAAAACACTTGATTAATAAAGCTGTGGCTACCTGCTCTGATCCTAGTGGATGAAAAAGCAGGCCTGTTGGCAGACAAGGCCAGGCAAGCTTGCAGGCCTAGGCCTCAAAATGGCCAACAGCCACATGGCCAGGCCCAACAACATCACAAAGGCCACCCCCAAAAAACACACTTCCCCAACTCAATCCAATGCCATCCATGCCCTAAATGATGTCTAAATTCAACAGATCACACAGAAAACACTTGATTAATACAGCTGTGGCTACCTGCTCTGATCCTAGTGGATGAAAAAGCAGGCCTGTTGGCAGACAAGGCCAGGCAAGCTTGCAGGCCTAGGCCTCAAAATGGCCACCAGCCACATGGCCAGGCCCAACATCACCACAAAGGCCACCCCCAAAAAACACACTTCCCCAACTCAATCCAATGCCATCCATGCCCTAAATGATGTCTAAATTCAACAGATCACACAGAAAACACTTGATTAATAAAGCTGTGGCTACCTGCTCTGATCCTAGTGGATGAAAAAGCAGACCGTTGGCAGACAAGGCCAGGCAAGCTTGCAGGCCTAGGCCTCAAAATGGCCACCAGCCACATGGCCAGGCCCAACAACATCACAAAGGCCACCCCCAAAAAACACACTTCCCCAACTCAATCCAATGCCATCCATGCCCTAAATGATATCTAAATTCAACAGATCACACAGAAAACACTTGATTAATACAGCTGTGGCTACCTGCTCTGATCCTAGTGGATGAAAAAGCAGGCCTGTTGGCAGACAAGGCCAGGCAAGCTTGCAGGCCTAGGCCTCAAAATGGCCACCAGCCACATGGCCAGGCCCAACATCACCACAAAGGCCACCCCCAAAAAACACACTTCCCCAACTCAATCCAATGCCATCCATGCCCTAAATGATGTCTAAATTCAACAGATCACACAGAAAACACTTGATTAATAAAGCTGTGGCTACCTGCTCTGATCCTAGTGGATGAAAAAGCAGACCGTTGGCAGACAAGGCCAGGCAAGCTTGCAGGCCTAGGCCTCAAAATGGCCACCAGCCACATGGCCAGGCCCAACAACATCACAAAGGCCACCCCCAAAAAACACACTTCCCCAACTCAATCCAATGCCATCCATGCCCTAAATGATATCTAAATTCAACAGATCACACAGAAAACACTTGATTAATACAGCTGTGGCTACCTGCTCTGATCCTAGTGGATGAAAAAGCAGGCCTGTTGGCAGACAAAGCCAGGCAAGCTTGCAGGCCTAGGCCTCAAAATGGCCACCAGCCACATGGCCAGGCCCAACAACATCACAGAGGCCACCCCCAAAAAACACACTTCCCCAACTCAATCCACTGCCATCCATGCCCTAAATGATGTCTAAATTCAACAGATCACACAGAAAACACTTGATTAATACAGCTGTGGCTACCTGCTCTGATCCTAGTGGATGATAAAGCAGGCCTGTTGGCAGACAAGGCCAGGCAAGCTTGCAGGCCTAGGCCTCAAAATGGCCACCAGCCACATGGCCAGGCCCAACAACATCACAGAGGCCACCCCCAAAAAACACACTTCCCCAACTCAATCCAATGCCATCCATGCCCTAAATGATGTCTAAATTCAACAGATCACACAGAAAACACTTGATTAATAAAGCTGTGGCTACCTGCTCTGATCCTAGTGGATGAAAAAGCAGGCCTGTTGGCAGACAAGGCCAGGCAAGCTTGCAGGCCTAGGCCTCAAAATGGCCACCAGCCACATGGCCAGGCCCAACAACATCACAAAGGCCACCCCCCAAAAAACACACTTCCCCAACTCAATACAATGCCATCCATGCCCTAAATGATGTCTAAATTCAACAGGTCACACAGAAAACAATTGATTAATACAGCTGTGGCTACCTGCTCTGATCCTAGTGGATGAAAAAGCAGGCCTGTTGGCAGACAAGGCCAGGCAAGCTTGCAGGCCTAGGCCTCAAAATGGCCACCAGCCACATGGCCAGGCCAAACAACATCACAAAGGCCACCCCCAAAAAACACACTTACCCAACTCAATCCAATGCCATCCATGCCCTAAATGATGTCTAAATTCAACAGATCACACAGAAAACACTTGATTAATAAAGCTGTGGCTACCTGCTCTGATCCTAGTGGATGAAAAAGCAGGCCTGTTGGCAGACAAGGCCAGGCAAGCTTGCAGGCCTAGGCCTCAAAATGGCCACCAGCCACATGGCCAGGCCCAACAACATCACAAAGGCCTCCCCCAAAAAACACACTTCCCCAACTCAATTCAATGCCATCCATGCCCTGAATGATGTCTAAATTCAACAGATCACACAGAAAACACTTGATTAATAAAGCTGTGGCTACTTGCTCTGATCCTAGTGGATGAAAAAGCAGGCCTGTTGGCAGACAAGGCCAGGCAAGCTTGCAGGCCTAGGCCTCAAAATGGCCACCAGCCACATGGCCAGGCCCAACATCACCACAAAGGCCACCCCCAAAAAACACACTTCCCCAACTCAATCCAATGCCATCCATGCCCTAAATGATGTCTAAATTCAACAGATCACAGAGAAAACACTTGATTAATAAAGCTGTGGCTACCTGCTCTGATCCTAGTGGATGAAAAAGCAGACCTGTTGGCAGACAAGGCCAGGCAAGCTTGCAGGCCTAGGCCTCAAAATGGCCACCAGCCACATGGCCAGGCCCAACAGCATCACAAAGGCCACCCCCAAAAAACACACTTCCCCAACTCAATCCAATGCCATCCATGCCCTAAATGATGTCTAAATTCAACAGATCACACAGAAAACACTTGATTAATAAAGCTGTGGCTACCTGCTCTGATCCTAGTGGATGAAAAAGCAGGCCTGTTGGCAGACAAGGCCAGGCAAGCTTGCAGGTCTAGGCCTCAAAATGGCCACCAGCCACATGGCCAGGCCCAACAACATCACAAAGGCCACCCCCAAAAAACACACTTCCCCAACTCAATACAATGCCATCCATGCCCTAAATGATGTCTAAATTCAACAGATCACACAGAAAACACTTGATTAATAAAGCTGTGGCTACCTGCTCTGATCCTAGTGGATGAAAAAGCAGGCCTGTTGGCAGACAAGGCCAGGCAAGATTGCAGGCCTAGGCCTCAAAATGGCCACCAGCCACATGGCCAGGCCCAACAACATCACAAAGGCCACCCCCAAAAAACACACTTCCCCAACTCAATCCAATGCCATCCATGCCCTAAATGATGTCTAAATTCAACAGATCACACAGAAAACACATGATTAATAAAGCTGTGGCTACCTGCTCTGATCCTAGTGGATGAAAAAGCAGGCCTGTTGGCAGACAAGGCCAGGCAAGCTTGCAGGCCTAGGCCTCAAAATGGCCACCAGCCACATGGCCAGGCCCAACAACATCACAAAGGCCACCCCCAAAAAACACACTTACCCAACTCAATCCAATGCCATCCATGCCCTAAATGATGTCTAAATTCAACAGATCACACAGAAAACACTTGATTAATAAAGCTGTGGCTAACTGCTCTGATCCTAGTGGATGAAAAAGCAGGCCTGTTGGCAGACAAGGCCAGGCAAGCATGCAGGCCTAGGCCTCAAAATGGCCACCAGCCACATGGCCAGGCCCAACAACATCACAAAGGCCACCCCCAAAAACACACTTCCCCAACTCAATCCAATGCAATCCATGCCCTAAATGATCTCTAAATTCAACAGATCACACAGAAAACACTTGATTAATAAAGCTGTGGCTACTTGCTCTGATCCTAGTGGATGAAAAAGCAGGCCTGTTGGCAGACAAGGCCAGGCAAGCTTGCAGGCCTAGGCCTCAAAATGGCCACCAGCCACATGGCCAGGCCCAACATCACCACAAAGGCCACCCCCAAAAACACACTTCCCCAACTCAATCCAATGCCATCCATGCCCTAAATGATGTCTAAAGTCAACAGACCACACAGAAAACACTTGATTAATAAAGCTGTGGCTACCTGCTCTGATCCTAGTGGATGAAAAAGCAGACCTGTTGGCAGACAAGGCCAGGCAAGCTTGCAGGCCTAGGCCTCAAAATGGCCACCAGCCACATGGCCAGGCCCAACAACATCACAAAGGCCACCCCCAAAAAACACACTTCCCCAACTCAATCCAATGCCATCCATGCCCTAAATGATGTCTAAATTCAACAGATCACACAGAAAACACTTGATTAATAAAGCTGTGGCTACCTGCTCTGATCCTAGTGGATGAAAAAGCAGGCCTGTTGGCAGACAAGGCCAGGCAAGCTTGCAGGCCTAGGCCTCAAAATGGCCACCAGCCACATGGCCAGGCCCAACAACATCACAAAGGCCACCCCCAAAACACACACTTCCCCAACTCAATACAATGCCATCCATGCCCTAAATGATGTCTAAATTCAACAGATCACACAGAAAACACTTGATTAATACAGCTGTGGCTACCTGCTCTGATCCTAGTGGATGAAAAAGCAGGCCTGTTGGCAGACAAGGCCAGGCAAGCTTGCAGGCCTAGGCCCAAAATGGCCACCAGCCACATGGCCAGGCCCAACAACATCACAAAGGCCACCCCCAAAAAACACACTTCCCCAACTCAATACAATGCCATCCATGCCCTAAATGATGTCTAAATTCAACAGATCACACAGAAAACACTTGATTAATAAAGCTGTGGCTACCTGCTCTGATCCTAGTGGATGAAAAAGCAGGCCTGTTGGCAGACAAGGCCAGGCAAGATTGCAGGCCTAGGCCTCAAAATGGCCACCAGCCACATGGCCAGGCCCAACAACATCACAAAGGCCACCCCCAAAAAACACACTTCCCCAACTCAATCCAATGCCATCCATGCCCTAAATGATGTCTAAATTCAACAGATCACACAGAAAACACTTGATTAATAAAGCTGTGGCTACCTGCTCTGATCCTAGTGGATGAAAAAGCAGGCCTGTTGGCAGACAAGGCCAGGCAAGCTTGCAGGCCTAGGCCTCAAAATGGCCACCAGCCACATAGCCAGGCCCAATAACATCACAAAGGCCACCCCCAAAAAACACACTTCCCCAACTCAATCCAATGCCATCCATGCCCTAAATGATGTCAAAATTCAACAGATCACACAGAAAACACTTGATTAATAAAGCTGTGGCTACCTGCTCTGATCCTAGTGGATGAAAAAGCAGGCCTGTTGGCAGACAAGGCCAGGCAAGCTTGCAGGCCTAGGCCTCAAAATGGCCACCAGCCACATGGCCAGGCCAAACAACATCACAAAGGCCACCCCCAAAAAACACACTTCCCCAACTCCATACAATGCCATCCATGCCCTAAATGATGTCTAAATTCAACAGATCACACAGAAAACACTTGATTAATAAAGCTGTGGCTACCTCCTCTGATCCTAGTGGATGAAAAAGCAGGCCTGTTGGCAGACAAGGCCAGGCAAGCTTGCAGGCCTAGGCCTCAAAATGGCCACCAGCCACATTGCCAGGCCCAACAACATCACAAAGGCCACCCCCAAAAAACACACTTCCCCAACTCAATACAATGCCATCCATGCCCTAAAATGATGTCTAAATTCAACAGATCACACAGAAAACACTTGATTAATACAGCTGTGGCTACCTGCTCTGATCCTAGTGGATGAAAAAGCAGGCCTGTTGGCAGACAAGGCCAGGCAAGCTTGCAGGACTAGACCTCAAAATGGCCACCAGCCACATGGCCAGGCCCAACAACATCACAAAGGCCACCCCCAAAAAACACACTTCCCCAACTCAATCCAATCCCATCCATGCCCTAAATGATGTCTAAATTCAACAGATCACACAGAAAACACTTGATTAATAAAGCTGTGGCTACCTGCTCTGATCCTAGTGGATGAAAAAGCAGGCCTGTTGGCAGACAAGGCCAGGAAAGCTTGCAGGCCTAGGCCTCAAAATGGCCACCAGCCACATGGCCAGGCCCAACATCACCACAAAGGCCACCCCCAAAAAACACACTTCCCCAACTCAATCCAATGCCATCCATGCCCTAAATGATGTCTAAATTCAACAGATCACACAGAAAACACTTGATTAATAAAGCTGTGGCTACCTGCTCTGATCCTAGTGGATGAAAAAGCAGGCCTGTTGGCAGACAAGGCCAGGCAAGCTTGCAGGCCTAGGCCTCAAAATGGCCAACAGCCACATGGCCAGGCCCAACAACATCACAAAGGCCACCCCCAAAAAACACACTTCCCCAACTCAATCCAATGCCATCCATGCCCTAAATGATGTCTAAATTCAACAGATCACACAGAAAACACTTGATTAATACAGCTGTGGCTACCTGCTCTGATCCTAGTGGATGAAAAAGCAGGCCTGTTGGCAGACAAGGCCAGGCAAGCTTGCAGGCCTAGGCCTCAAAATGGCCACCAGCCACATGGCCAGGCCCAACAACATCAGAGAGGCCACCCCCAAAAAACACACTTCCCCAACTCAATCCAATGCCATCCATGCCCTAAATGATGTCTAAATTCAACAGATCACACAGAAAACACTTGATTAATAAAGCTGTGGCTACCTGCTCTGATCCTAGTGGATGAAAAAGCAGGCCTGTTGGCAGACAAGGCCAGGCAAGCTTGCAGGCCTAGGCCTCAAAATGGCCACCAGCCACATGGCCAGGCCCAACAACATCACAAAGGCCACCCCCAAAAAACACACTTCCCCAACTCAATACAATGCCATCCATGCCCTAAATGATGTCTAAATTCAACAGATCACACAGAAAACAATTGATTAATACAGCTGTGGCTACCTGCTCTGATCCAAGTGGATGAAAAAGCAGGGCTGTTGGCAGACAAGGCCAGGCAAGCTTGCAGGCCTAGGCCTCAAAATGGCCACCAGCCACATGGCCAGGCCCAACAACATCACAAAGGCCACCCCCAAAAAACACACTTACCCAACTCAATCCAATGCCATCCATTCCCTAAATGATGTCTAAATTCAACAGATCACACAGAAAACACTTGATTAATAAAGCTGTGGCTACCTGCTCTGATCCTAGTGGATGAAAAAGCAGGCCTGTTGGCAGACAAGGCCAGGCAAGCTTGCAGGCCTAGGCCTCAAAATGGCCACCAGCCACATGGCCAGGCCCAACAACATCACAAAGGCCACCCCCAAAAAACACACTTCCCCAACTCAATACAATGCCATCCATGCCCTAAATGATGTCTAAATTCAACAGATCACACAGAAAACACTTGATTAATAAAGCTGTGGCTACTTGCTCTGATCCTAGTGGATGAAAAAGCAGGCCTGTTAGCAGACAAGGCCAGGCAAGCTTGCAGGCCTAGGCCTCAAAATGGCCACCAGCCACATGGCCAGGCCCAACATCACCACAAAGGCCACCCCCAAAAAACACACTTCCCTAACTCAATCCAATGCCATCCATGCCCTAAATGATGTCTAAATTCAACAGATCACACAGAAAACACTTGATTAATAAAGCTGTGGCTACCTGCTCTGATCCTAGTGGATGAAAAAGCAGGCCTGTTGGCAGACAAGGCCAGGCAAGCTTGCAGGCCTAGGCCTCAAAATGGCCAACAGCCACATGGCCAGGCCCAACAACATCACAAAGGCCACCCCCAAAAAACACACTTCCCCAACTCAATCCAATGCCATCCATGCCCTACATGATGTCTAAATTCAACAGATCAAACAGAAAACACTTGATTAATACAGCTGTGGCTACCTGCTCTGATCCTAGTGGATGAAAAAGCAGGCCTGTTGGCAGACAAGGCCAGGCAAGCTTGCAGGCCTAGGCCTCAAAATGGCCACCAGCCACATGGCCAGGCCCAACATCACCACAAAGGCCACCCCCAAAAAACACACTTCCCCAACTCAATCCAATGCCATCCATGCCCTAAATGATGTCTAAATTCAACAGATCACACAGAAAACACTTGATTAATAAAGCTGTGGCTACCTGCTCTGATCCTAGTGGATGAAAAAGCAGACCGTTGGCAGACAAGGCCAGGCAAGCTTGCAGGCCTAGGCCTCAAAATGGCCACCAGCCACATGGCCAGGCCCAACAACATCACAAAGGCCACCCCCAAAAAACACACTTCCCCAACTCAATCCAATGCCATCCATGCCCTAAATGATATCTAAATTCAACAGATCACACAGAAAACACTTGATTAATACAGCTGTGGCTACCTGCTCTGATCCTAGTGGATGAAAAAGCAGGCCTGTTGGCAGACAAAGCCAGGCAAGCTTGCAGGCCTAGGCCTCAAAATGGCCACCAGCCACATGGCCAGGCCCAACAACATCACAGAGGCCACCCCCAAAAAACACACTTCCCCAACTCAATCCACTGCCATCCATGCCCTAAATGATGTCTAAATTCAACAGATCACACAGAAAACACTTGATTAATAAAGCTGTGGCTACCTGCTCTGATCCTAGTGGATGAAAATGCAGGCCTGTTGGCAGACAAGGCCAGGCAAGCTTGCAGGCCTAGGCCTCAAAATGGCCACCAGCCACATGGCCAGGCCCAACAACATCACAAAGGCCACCCCCAAAAAACACACTTCCCCAACTCAATACAATGCCATCCATGCCCTAAATGATGTCTAAATACAACAGATCACACAGAAAGCAATTGATTAATACAGCTGTGGCTACCTGCTCTGATCCTAGTGGATGAAAAAGCAGGCCTGTTGGCAGACAAGGCCAGGCAAGCTTGCAGGCCTAGGCCTCAAAATGGCCACCAGCCACATGGCCAGGCCCAACAACATCACAAAGGCCACCCCCAACAAACACACTTACCCAACTCAATCCAATGCCATCCATGCCCTAAATGATGTCTAAATTCAACAGATCACACAGAAAACACTTGATTAATAAAGCTGTGGCCACCTGCTCTGATCCTAGTGGATGAAAAAGCAGGCCTGTTGGCAGACAAGGCCAGGCAAGCTTGCAGGCCTAGGCCTCAAAATGGCCACCAGCCACATGGCCAGTCCCAACAACATCACAAAGGCCACCCCCAAAAAACACACTTCCCCAACTCAATCCAATGCAATCCATGCCCTAAATGATGTCTAAATTCAACAGATCACACAGAAAACATTTGATTAATAAAGCTGTGGCTACTTGCTCTGATCCTAGTGGATGAAAAAGCAGGCCTGTTGGCAGACAAGGCCAGGCAAGCTTGCAGGCCTAGGCCTCAAAATGGCCACCAGCCACATGGCCAGGCCCAACATCACCACAAAGGCCACCCCCAAAAAACACACTTCCCCAACTCAATCCAATGCCATCCATGCCCTAAATGATGTCTAAAGTCAACAGATCACACAGAAAACACTTGATTAATAAAGCTGTGGCTACCTGCTCTGATCCTAGTGGATGAAAAAGCAGGCCTGTTGGCAGACAAGGCCAGGCAAGCTTGCAGGACTAGGCCTCAAAATGGCCACCAGCCACATGGCCAGGCCCAACAACATCACAAAGGCCACCCCCAAAAAACACACTTCCCCAACTCAATCCAATCCCATCCATGCCCTAAATGATGTCTAAATTCAACAGATCACACAGAAAACACTTGATTAATAAAGCTGTGGCTACCTGCTCTGATCCTAGTGGATGAAAAAGCAGGCCTGTTGGCAGACAAGGCCAGGCAAGCTTGCAGGCCTAGGCCTCAAAATGGCCACCAGCCACATGGCCAGGCCCAACATCACCACAAAGGCCACCCCCAAAAAACACACTTCCCCAACTCAATCCAATGCCATCCATGCCCTAAATGATGTCTAAATTCAACAGATCACACAGAAAACACTTGATTAATAAAGCTGTGGCTACCTGCTCTGATCCTAGTGGATGAAAAAGCAGGCCTGTTGGCAGACAAGGCCAGGCAAGCTTGCAGGCCTAGGCCTCTAAATGGCCAACAGCCACATGGCCAGGCCCAACAACATCACAAAGGCCACCCCCAAAAAACACACTTCCCCAACTCAATCCAATGCCATCCATGCCCTAAATGATATCTAAATTCAACAGATCACACAGAAAACACTTGATTAATACAGCTGTGGCTACCTGCTCTGATCCTAGTGGATGAAAAAGCAGGCCTGTTGGCAGACAAAGCCAGGCAAGCTTGCAGGCCTAGGCCTCAAAATGGCCACCAGCCACATGGCCAGGCCCAACAACATCACAGAGGCCAGCCCCAAAAAACACACTTCCCCAACTCAATCCACTGCCATCCATGCCCTAAATGATGTCTAAATTCAACAGATCACACAGAAAACACTTGATTAATAAAGCTGTGGCTACCTGCTCTGATCCTAGTGGATGAAAATGCAGGCCTGTTGGCAGACAAGGCCAGGCAAGCTTGCAGGCCTAGGCCTCAAAATGGCCACCAGCCACATGGCCAGGCCCAACAACATCACAAAGGCCAGCCCCAAAAAACACACTTCCCCAACTCAATACAATGCCATCCATGCCCTAAATGATGTCTAAATACAACAGATCACACAGAAAGCAATTGATTAATACAGCTGTGGCTACCTGCTCTGATCCTAGTGGATGAAAAAGCAGGCCTGTTGGCAGACAAGGCCAGGCAAGCTTGCAGGCGTAGGCCTCAAAATGGCCACCAGCCACATGGCCAGGCCCAACAACATCACAAAGGCCACCCCCAAAAAACACACTTACCCAACTCAATCCAATGCCATCCATGCCCTAAATGATGTCTAAATTCAACAGATCACACAGAAAACACTTGATTAATAAAGCTGTGGCTACCTGCTCTGATCCTAGTGGATGAAAAAGCAGGCCTGTTGGCAGACAAGGCCAGGCAAGCTTGCAGGCCTAGGCCTCAAAATGGCCACCAGCCACATGGCCAGTCCCAACAACATCACAAAGGCCACCCCCAAAAAACACACTTCCCCAACTCAATCCAATGCAATCCATGCCCTAAATGATGTCTAAATTCAACAGATCACACAGAAAACATTTGATTAATAAAGCTGTGGCTACTTGCTCTGATCCTAGTGGATGAAAAAGCAGGCCTGTTGGCAGACAAGGCCAGGCAAGCTTGCAGGCCTAGGCCTCAAAATGGCCACCAGCCACATGGCCAGGCCCAACATCACCACAAAGGCCACCCCCAAAAAACACACTTCCCCAACTCAATCCAATGCCATCCATGCCCTAAATGATGTCTAAAGTCAACAGATCACACAGAAAACACTTGATTAATAAAGCTGTGGCTACCTGCTCTGATCCTAGTGGATGAAAAAGCAGGCCTGTTGGCAGACAAGGCCAGGCAAGCTTGCAGGCCTAGGCCTCAAAATGGCCACCAGCCACATGGCCAGGCCCAACAACATCACAAAGGCCACCCCCAAAAAACACACTTTCCCAACTCAATCCAATGCCATCCATGCCCTAAATGATGTCTAAATTCAACAGATCACACAGAAAACACTTGATTAATAAAGCTGTGGCTACCTGCTCTGATCCTAGTGGATGAAAAAGCAGGCCTGTTGGCAGACAAGGCCAGGCAAGCTTGCAGGCCTAGGCCTCAAAATGGCCACCAGCCACATGGCCAGGCCCAACAACATCACAAAGGCCACCCCCAAAAAACACACTTCCCCAACTCAATACAATGCCATCCATGCCCTAAATGATGTCTAAATTCAACAGATCACACAGAAAACACTTGATTAATACAGCTGTGGCTACCTGCTCTGATCCTAGTGGATGAAAAAGCAGGCCTGTTGGCAGACAAGGCCAGACAAGCTTGCAGGCCTAGGCCCAAAATGGCCACCAGCCACATGGCCAGGCCCAACAACATCACAAAGGCCACCCCCAAAAAACACACTTCCCCAACTCAATCCAATGCCATCCATGCCCTAAATGATGTCTAAATTCAACAGATCACACAGAAAACACTTGATTAATAAAGCTGTGGCTACCTGCTCTGATCCTAGTGGATGAAAAAGCAGGCCTGTTGGCAGACAAGGCCAGGCAAGCTTGCAGGCCTAGGCCTCAAAATGGCCACCAGCCACATGGCCAGGCCCAACAACATCACAAAGGCCACCCCCAAAAAACACACTTCCCCAACTCAATACAATGCCATCCATGCCCTAAATGATGTCTAAATTCAACAGATCACCCAGAAAACACTTGATTAATAAAGCTGTGGCTACCTGCTCTGATCCTAGTGGATGAAAAAGCAGGCCTGTTGGCAGACAAGGCCAGGCAAGCTTGCAGGCCTAGGCCTCAAAATGGCCACCAGCTACATGGCCAGGCCCAACAACATCACAAAGGCCACCCCCAAAAAACACACTTCCCCAACTCAATCCAATGCCATCCATGCCCTAAATGAGGTCTACATTCAACAGATCACACAGAAAACACTTGATTAATAAAGCTGTGGCTACCTGCTCTGATCCTAGTGGATGAAAAAGCAGGCCTGTTGGCAGACAATGCCAGGCAAGCTTGCAGGCCTAGGCCTCAAAATGGCCACCAGCCACATGGCCAGGCCCAACAACATCACAAAGGCCACCCCCAAAAAACACACTTCCCCAACTCAATCCAATGCCATCCATGCCCTAAATGATGTCTAAATTCAACAGATCACCCAGAAAACACTTGATTAATAAAGCTGTGGCTACCTGCTCTGATCCTAGTGGATGAAAAAGCAGGCCTGTTGGCAGACAAGGCCAGGAAGCTTGCAGGCCTAGGCTTCAAAATGGCCACCAGCCACATGGCCAGGCCCAACAACATCACAAAGGCCACCCCAAAAAACACACTTCCCCAACTCAATCCAATGCCATCCATGCCCTAAATGTGCTTGAAAATGAAATACATTCAAAAAACAACAAAAGGAACAGTTGCTTCATCATGCACACACACACCCATGAGGCCATGCCCATGGCTAGTTCGGGCCTACTACTACTACCCACAAAATAAAAAAATAAAAAAGGAATGATGATAATTAATTATCAAAAATAAATTGTAGTTACAACGACTGCAATGCCCACAATCAAACAAACACAACAACCACTTACTTGTAAAATATCCTATTCCAAAAATCCTCAAATCCAATTGCAATGATGCAGCAGACAAAAAGAGTGATCTTTCCAGCTCCAAATCCAAAGGCAGAATGAGCAGGAGATGGACAAAGCACTGGGGGGAGCCTGCTGGACAGGAACAGGAAGTTGGAGATTCTGTGTCACTTCCTCCCTCTCTTCACCTTTTAAAAAAATGACTCCTTGCACAAAAAAGGAAAGCCAAATGTCAATGTAAGGAGTTCTTTTCATCCAAAATCAGCATTTGCAGATGGTTTCATGCTGCTAGAGCCGATATTCCTCTCCAAATTGAAAATTTTACGTTGTTGAGTTCTCGAGCTTCACATTACTTCCGCCGGCGTGTCGAAAACGACATGATCCAGTTCTCTTCTTTGTCCCTGTCGCGTTGGATATGACGTGTTCGGGGTCTCTTTCTCCTGTTCGCGTTCGATTAGACGTGCCCGCGTCCTCATCCTCTGGCTCGCGATGTAGAATGACATGTTCGAGATCTCCATCTTCTCATACTCGCGCGGTGCATGATCGCGAGAAGAAAGACGTGATCGCGCGACAAATGACTTGATCGCGTGACAAATGAAGTTAATGCGGCCGCGAACTGTCGCGAGACAACGCAAAATGGCTACCAAAATCCAACATCTCGTGGAGAACGCGACCGGGTCGGGAAAACTTGGCGGCGAACGCGGGGTTTCAGGTAAGGCGATCGCGCGAACGCGAGAATGTATTTTTCTACAGCGCGAGCAAGAAACAAATTATCGCTAAGCTGCGGAATGCGGAAATTTTGACATTTTCGTGCTTTCCGCGGAACGCGAAAATGCCAGAATATCGCAATTTCCGCAAACCGAACGGAATTTTGGCCCAGGCCTAGTCATAAGTAGGACTGTTAGCGCTCTAGTTGTTCTTTAGAACACTCTGGGAAGCTGCAGTAGAACACAAAGGAATCAACTGACAGTCTCTGCCCTTATTGGATGTACATGTTTTACTGAGAATGTCAGACTTCATTCTCACATGACTGAGAAAGATAATGTGAATTTACAGAAAGTATGCTCTCAGTTAGCTGATAGATCACCTTCCAAACCTCTGTGGGAAAAGCATGAGAAAATAGTTTTCTCTCAAACATGATTCATGATATCACAGCAGAAGGCTTTTTCACATGATAAAATCACCTTAGAACACACCACAATTCCTAAAATGAGTATGGTACCATCAACAAATGATTTATAATGTAACTAAAGTCTTAAAACCTTCTATTAACTGCAATGCATTTTAATGAGGTGCTATCATGTATATTGGTCCCAAGATGGCTGCCAACACTTCTTCGATGAAGTGCTGACAGCCAATCAGATCTCACGATGAGATGTGTGGTTAGGCTCCGCCCAGATATATATGTGATTTTACTTTTGATTTTCTCGGGAACTACTGAACGGATTTACACCATTTAAGCAAAAGGCACATGCCTGACCTGAGGACTACCTCTTTGCCAAATTTCAAGTAATTCTGTTCAGCCGTTCGGGCTGTACCTATGACTAAAGGTCCTATGGGAAAATGCATGGGGAAAACGCGTTTTGGGACCCCCCTTTTTTCTCAGCCCCCGCTTGACGAATCACCCCGAGACTTTCAGGGTAGGAGCTGAGCGGAGCGCCCCATTAGTTTTGAAAATTTCACGAAGATAAGTCAACCGGCGCCAAAGTTATTCAAAATAGAATTTTCAGATTTCCTATGGGAACTCGGTCCTAACTATAACTATCTACTGGCGACCGCCAGTAGATAATATATTTTATTTTTATTTTTATTTTTCACTGAAAAAACCATAGGTTTCAGGGGCATTATAGTTAGCTGAACATTTCACTCATACAAAACCAATGAAATTCCCCCGTTATAGTTAGTTCAGCTAACTATAACTCGCACGCCCGCAATGCACTGCTGATGACGTCACATGTTACATCACTCATGACATGGTCAGTGACATCACTCATGACATCACTCATGATATCTCAAATGACATCACTGATGACATCACTGATGACATAATCCAGTGAATGTGTGTTTTTCTGAAAATTAAATGTGTTTTATATATGTACATCTCAAGGTCGATGGAAGAATAAATGGGTATATAAGTGCCTAAATGGATGATTTCTTTTTTTGTAAAATTGATTATATAACTGACTGATTAAGTGTATTTTAGTGAATACATGTTTTTTTTTTTTTTTTTTTTTAATTTAATTTTTTTATTGAAAATACATGAGTCAGTTGGTTCCAAATAATCAATGTACAGCGAAATGATACAAGTAAGCTATAAAATTAAAATCATTAATAGCCAAATAACGTATGTGATAAATGCATAATATACAATTAGGATGAGTGCCAACACTTCCTAAACAAAGAGAACTTTTACAGAATTATAAACACTAATCGGGGTGAATACATGGGTTAGTGAGTAATGTTTAAACATGTAAATATCTGTATCAGTCTCTCACTTTGTGTATACGTGGCTGCATGGGTTGGTGAGTAGCTACATGAGTGTCTATATGGGTTATTAGTTGGTTTTTTTAGTATCAGTATGAGTGTCTGAGTGTCTGTATGGTTCGGTGGGGGGTATTACTTACTGCATAGATGCATGAATGAGGGACTCACTGTTTGTATGTGTTGAAGACAGCATGTATGCAGGACTGTATAGGTGGATGAGAGGGTGTATGGGTATTTTAGTCAGTGAATGACTGTCTCAATAGTGTCTTTATGAGTAACTGCATATGTTTTAAACTAGCATATGTGAGTATTGGTGTATATAAGTGAGTATATGTGAGAGTGAGAGATTGGAAGAGTTCCTGTAGAAATAAGTAGGTGTTTCCATAAGTGATTGTTTAAGAGAGTAAGTATGTGTAAGTTTCTGTAGAAGTAAGTGTGGTAGTGTGTGTATAACTGTATATGCAAGTAAATGGATGCTTGATACTTTCTTTGCATGTGTGAGTATGTGTGTGAGTAACTCTATAGATGAGTGGTGGTGCGTAACAGAATGTATAGGTGTATGAGTACATCCGATGAGTGAATACATGTATGAGTGACTCTATAGGACTGTTGGTAGATGAGTGGATGTGTGTGTAGATCTTGGAATTACTGAATAGGTGTGTTGTAACTGGTATTGGTATGTGCATTGTTTTGAAAATGTTAGTTTGTATTTTTGAGTGTGTGTATCAAAGGTTATATTAGGCTGAGAGGAGGTCTGACACTCTATCACAAGAATGATGTCATCAGTGATGTAAATTGAGATGTCATCAGTGATGTCATGAGTGATGTCACTGACAATGTCATGAATGATGTAATATGTGACGTCATCAGCAGTGCATTGCGGGCTCGCGAGTTATAGTTAGCTGAACTAACTATAACTTGGAATTTCAATGGTTTTGTAATAGTGAAATGTCCAGCTAACTATAATGTCCCTGAAACCTATGATTTTTTCAGTGAATTTCTAAGGTTTTTTAAATGCTAATTTCAAATTATATAACATGCCTGAAACATATGGTTTTTTCAGTGAATTTCAAAGGTTTTTTAAATGCTAATTTCTAACTATAACGTCCCTGAAACCTATGGTTTTTTCAGTGAATTTCAAAGGTTTTTTAAATGCTATTTTCTAACTATGCCTACAGAGGTAGGACATGTGAAGAAAGAAGAAAAAACGCACAAACAAGAAGCAAAAGAAATGCAGAAAGAAGCAACAGAAGTCCTCAAAGACGAAGAAAAGTGCAGGAATAAGCAAGACGTGCAGAAAAAACAAACAGAGGAGCAGAAAGAGGCCTTGTTGCAAAATCATCCTGTACCCTCAACTTTTTCAGATGGGTACTGGTGGTAATTGACTCTGACTAACCAGTCCTAGAGCCAGTTCTATTCTAAAAGACACTTAGATTACAGTGAAAACACCTACATACACTGGGAAAACTATGCGTTGGGGTACCCCTGTGATTACCATGGCCTCCTCTCTAAGCCCCTAGTACATAATAGGGCAGGGGGATTAAAACTACTTCTTAAAACGCGCCATAGGTCGCGTTTGCACACTGGTGAAGGGGGGGGCCTGAGGTGACATGTGTGCAAACACACCCTGTGGAGTTTTAATTTGGGGGATCAAGTCCCCTTGAATCCTGAGTGTCCCTTGGGTCCAACTAGCCCACCAGGTATCTCCAGTTAGCGCCACAGAGCTGCGTTACAGAGAGGTGTAAAAAGGGGGACAGCCTGACCACCTCTCTGCAACGCGTTGGCGGTTACTGGAAGCACCTGGTGGGCTAGTTGGCCCCTGGGGCCCTCAGGATTGAAGGGGAATTATTTCCCCAACTTAAAACGTGCCACAGGCCATGTTTGCACACGTCACCTCAGGCCCCATCCCCTGCCTTCACCACTGTGTAAACGCGCCCTTTGGCCATTTTAAGTTAGGAGATTAAGTCCCCTTGAATCCTGAGGGTCCCTAGGGCCCAACTAGCCCACTAGGTACCTCCAGTAAGTGCCACAGAGCTGCATTGCAGAGAGGTGTAAAAAGGGGCACTGCCTGGACCACCTCTCTCCAACGCAGCGCAGTGGCGCTTACTGGAAGCACCTGGTGGGCTAGTTAGCCCCCAGGGCCCCTCAAGATTGGAGGGGAAATTATTTCCCCAACTTAAAACGCGCCACAGGGCCTGTTTGCACACGTCACCTCAGGCCCCGTCCTCTCCATTCCCCACTGTGGCCGTTTTAAGTTGGGAGATTAAGTCCCCTTGAATCCTGAAGGTCCCTAGGGTCAAACTAGCCCACTAGGTACCTCCAGAGAGCGTCGTTGCAGAGAGGTGTAAAAAGGGTACGGCCTGGACCGCCTCTCTGCAACGCAATGCAATGGCGCTTACTGGAAGCACCTGGTGGGCTAGTTGGCCCCCAGGGGCTCTCAGGATTGAAGGGGAATTATTTCCCCAACTTAAAACACGCCACAGGGTGTGTTTGCACATGTCACCTCAGGCCCCGTCCCCTCCCTTCGCCACTGTGTAGACGTGCCCTGCAGCCATTTTAAGTTGGGAGATTAAGTCCCCTTGAATCCTGAGGGTCCCTAGGTTCAAACTAGCCCACTAGGTACCTCCAGTAAGCGCCACGGAGCTGCGCTGCAGAGAGGTGTAAAAAGGGGTGTGGCCTCTGAACACCTCTCTGCAACGCAGCTCCCTGGCGCATACTGGAGGTACCTGGTGGTCTAGTTGGCCCTCAGGGACCCTCAGTATTGAAGAGGAATTAATTACCCAACTTGCAACTCGCCAGGGGGGCGTTTGCACAATGGTGAAGGAAGGGGGCGGGGCCTGAGGTGACATGTATGCAAACACGCCCTGTGATGCGTTTTAAGTTGGGGAATTAATTCCTCTTCAATCCTGAGGGTCCCTGGGGGTCAACTAGCCCACCAGGTACCTCCAGTATGCACCAGACAGCTGCGTTGCAGAGAGGTGTTCAGAGGACACGCCCCTTTTTACAACACTCTGCAATGCAGACCCCTGGACACTGCAGGAGCCAGCCCTGGGGGTTGGCGGTCCCCAGGGCCATTACAGGCTCCAGGAGGGGGGCCGCGCGGCCCCCCCTTCCCATATTACCAAAAGTGGTGGTGGTGGTGGTCCCCAGTTTACACCACTCTGCAAATGTGGATCTTGGCACACTGCTGCTCAAGGGATGAAGTCCACTTCTGTCCAGAGGTCCTCAGGACACAAGTGGACCTCATCACCCCACCAGAAGTGCGCCAACAGGCACGCTTACAGAGTGGTGTAAAAAGGGGCATGGCCTCGGACCACTCTCAGCAATCCAGGTGTGTGATGCTTACTGGAGGTACCTGGTGGGCTAGTTGGCCCCCAGGTACCCTTAGTACTCAAGGGGACTTAATTTCCCAACTTAGAACGCGCTAGAGGCCGCGTTTGCAGAGTCTTGTAGGGAGGGGGCCGGGCCTCCGGCGAGTTGACGGTTTTTATTTTCCTTTTGAAGGGAGGTGGGCTGCGTGGCCCTCCTTCCCTGGGGCACTTTTGGCCCCGGGGACCCCATCCCCGGGGCCTGGCAGCCTTGTTTTTTTGTGTGTTTTTTTTGGAGGGGTGCTAATAATGGCCCATGGGACCCCATCCCCTGGGGCCGGCCTTAGTTATTTTTTTATTTTTTTAAATAAAAATTAAAAAAGGGGGAGGGGGGCCGAGTGGCTCCTTCCCGGGCCACTTCTGGTCCCGGGGACCCAATCACCCGGGGCCTGGCCTCTCCATTGGGGACCCTGGGGGAGCCCAATGCCCCCCCGGTCCCGCTGGCTCTCCACCTCTTGCGGGAGCCGGCATTGCTTTTGCACAAGGGGAGCTGCTGACATGCAGCTCCCCTTGTGCAAAAGCAATTCTGCTTTGGTTTTTGGAAGCAAGAGCAGGTTTCCTGCTCTAGCTTCCAAAAACCAAAGCAGAGTTTTCTATGAGAGGGCAGGAGCCGTGCTCCAGCCCTGCCATAGCAAACAGCAATGACCTGGGCGTAGGCACCCCGGAACATTGCAGGAGCCGGCCCTGGGGGGTGGCGGTCCCCAGAGCCATCAAGGTCTCCAGGAGGGGGGCCGCACGGCCCCCTTCCAGTATATTTAAAGCCCCGGGGAGGTGGTGGTCCCCGGGGGTCCCTAACGGACCCCCTTTGTAAATAATTAGTGCCCCGGGGAGGTGGTGGTCCCTGGGGCAGTGTGGGGAGGCTCGAGCCCCCCGCATATGATAAACAAAGCCTCGGGGAGGTGGCAGTCCCTGGGGCTTTGGGGGCCCCGCGGGTGTCCACACCATAATTAACAATTGCCCCCGGGACCTGGCCCACCCGGGGGCTTGATACAAACGAAGCGCAAGAGACCACGCTTCGTTTCTTTTATAGTTTCGGCCAGATTCGCACACCAAGCGCAAATTTGGCCGAAATTATTTTAAAAAATGCTTTTTTTGGCCCTGGGGGTCCTTGTAAGACTCCCAGAGCAGGCCTAGGGGGTCAGGGTGTTTCTACCCTGCCCCCTTTTCTTGTTTTTCACCTTCATTTTACTGTTTTCTTGTGACTCGGTTCTACCGAGCCACAAGATGTCTGCCAACACTTCCCGGCTTGTTCTCGGGAGGAGTCGCAACTCCTCCTTGGTGCTCAGATATCGAAAGTTTTCTTTTTTTAATTTCTCAGGAACTGCTGAGCGGATTTACACCATTTAAAAAAAGGGCAATTTCTGAACCAAGAGCTACCTTTTTGCCAAATTTGGTGTAATTCCATTCAGCAGTTCGGCCTGTAGCTGTGTGTAAAGTTTCCTATGGAATTAACATGGGGAAACACATTTTGGGACCCCCCTTTTTCCTCAACCCCTGCTTGACGAATCACCCTGTAACTTTCAAGACAGGAGATGACCAAAGCGCCCCATTAGTTTTGAAAAGTTGGCGAAGATTCGTCAAAAGGCGCATAAGATATTGGGAAATCAAAAAACGCTTTTCCTATGGAAAAGAGGTTCTAACTATAACTACCTACTGGCGACCGCCAGCAGGTAATATATACATATATATAAAATGGAAATTAATATTGTTTATATTAAGAGATTTTTATTTTGTATGTTATTGGAGGTATTCAAATATGTAATATGTTTGAAGTGAAGTACTCTCCCTACTGTTGCATGGACTGGTGTTGGAATAGTCAATTTAACCCTTCTGAAGTCCAACACTCTGTACCACAGGCTAGAGTGGGATTAGTAAATGTTACCCCTTCGAAGTCCAATACAAACATACGTCTGATGCACCCAGGTGCTACCAACTATGCCCACATTATAAACATTGTTTTGTGAGTATATGTCTTGCGGATACAAGCAATATCAACCTCATAACAGTAAACCAAAATTGATCTGATTGCGGTTCAAATAACAGCCATATGGAAGTGAGGTTTTCACATAGGAAACTAGACACACAGTCCTATGCACATGTCTAGCTCACTAAATGCCACCATAGATTAGACGTAGACACCTATGACTGTGTGCTAGTTACCTATGTGAAAACCTCACTTCCATACGGCAGCGACTTAATTAATATATAAAAAATGTTGGTTTACCGTTATGAGGTTGATATATATATATGCTCAAAAAATATGTCTTGTATTAACAAATCAAATGTGGGTTGTTTATTTTGGCTAACCTTGTTTATAATGCGGGCATCGTTGGTGGGATCTGACTGCACCAGACTTATGCTTGTATTCCAATATGTATTGATTTACATTGCAAACCTCACTTAATAATGGCTGTTACCTTTTCTGCAATTTACACATTGTTCAAGCCCTGCCCGTCATTTATATTTGCACTTGTGTTTATTTTAATTACATGATTCACGTGTATCCTCAAACCGTGACAAAGGCGTGTGAGACTTTGCAACGCGTTGGGTTGTTTTTTGTTTAGTATCCACACTGGATTAAAACTTTTGCTAATCTATTTTTTCCTGTTAATTCTTCCTTTGCACTGGAGTGCACGTCTTCAATTCATTGGAGTGTGAGTTGTTATTTCACGGGCACCTCACCCGTACGATGAACCGGTGCCGAAGTGGTCCCAGATCAGAGGAGCAAAAGTTTTTCTACATTTATATCAACACAATCACATATATATGTGTTTAAGGGTTTATATAATCATATCTGTATATATAGTATTAGATATTCGTAGAATGCATTTAATTTACATTATATTAAAATAAATATACACATTCAAATATTATTTACCACTTCAAACTCTATTTATGTTAAGAAATCAATATTTTTGTATATTTTTTGATGATATCAGTGTCAACGATATTTTTTTCCAAATATTTGTACTTACCAATTTAGGTATAGGGACACAAGATTTATGCAATTGTTATCTTTGACACAATATTTGTATCAAACGATATTGTTTACATCAATATTGTGTCAGTGATCCTGGTCAAATGACAAGACGATTTGGTTCTGAGGGGTTTCCAACCAATCTGGTAGTCTATTTGAGTGTTATTTTTATTACACAGTCATTAATAGCTACTGTGTAGCTTTTTGTTAGAATTCAGTGTACACTGAAACGCCATTTTTTACAGCATTGACACCTTTTGAAGAATCTGCATGAAACTTTCCAATCACATAACATAAATCACAAAGTTATACTGAAACCGGAGTGGGAAGAGGGAGAATGGCAGAGAAATAAAGAAGGGGATTATAAAGGGGTCTTTTCAATGTGACATCCAGGGGAAGTTTTGCTCTCCACTACTGTAAAAACCACTGACTGGAATTACACTAAATTTAAAACTAGAACCATACACAGCGGTGTGGCGTTCCACTGTGTTAAAATAATTTCAATACAAAACGGTGTTGCTAAGACATTTGCTTATCTTGACCTTTCATGCACAACACTTTATGACTTGAATTTGCAAACTGCCTGTGAGCCTTAAAATACAAAATAAAAATACATCCCTTGGAAAAAAGATTTTTTTTTTCTCCTCTTCCTCTTGGGGTCAGGAACCTGAGTTCTCTAACTTTCTGGGCTCAGCAGAAAAGTTGTATTTGTGATCGCCGTTACAGGAAGAACTAGGGGGCATATTATCAAGCAAGGCGATAAAATTCACAACATTTAACATGGGCTTCAATTTGAATTCCATAGAGCATATTATGAAGCACATTATCGCCGTTTTAGCGGCAGTTTTCTGCCGCTAAAGCGGCGATAATTTTATCGCCTGGCTTGATAATATGCCCCTAGGTCCTTGCTTGCAAAAAATATGAGAGGTGCGAAAAGGGAACGGAGAACCATCCCCTTACCCCTCCCAACTTTAAAAAGAAAAGGAAAGATTTATGTTTTTCTCGATTTGTGAATTCAATGGTTCCACATTTGTGCTCAATAAAGTTCACAATTGTGAACCGGAAAGAGTACAAATATGACAGTCTCTTCAAAATTGTATTTCATTAACATGCAGAACCTTTTCACTTTAGTACATCAGATATCAGTGCATTGAGATTTTTTTAGTGTTTTTTCAGTTCAAATAACTTTATTCGATTCACAGAATCATCAAAGTATCATTAAAATACTAAAAACATTGCTACAAACACATACAATACATTAATCCTCATATTAAATACAGTTTTTTTTAAAAGTGTTAGTTTTCAAATATGAATTTAGAAACATGAATTCCCCACTCCCACCCTGACAACAATGCCAATAGTGAAATAAGAGGTCAGTCAGTTGTTATGTGCACTAGTTGTGTGGCCTGGGTTATTACTATACATGAACAACAGTATACTTTATTAAATCAAACACAGGAAAAGGTTTTGTACAGCACATGTCCTTAAGTCATGTATTTCAAGGTGCTCTTACATATGATTACAAAGAAAAAGGAGGGAAAGTGAAATAAAACAATTTCCCAGGATCACTCAATTTGGTGTGGAAGCCGGCATTCATCCCAGGTTTCCTGGGTTCTCATTGTGCAAATCAGGCACTAGATGGATATGCTTCACTCCCTCTACACCCACCTTACCTCCAAATTTCACCCCCCCGACCGCCACTGCTGGCATCAGTGCAACCCTCTGTCACATCACAGACCAAACATTTTTGCCCCTGGGAAAATGTTTGCGGGTATCCATGGCCTATGCCCTACAGTGGCTGCATACATCCAAAGGAATGAGCAGCATGGGGTTAGTGAATCGCAGAGGGCTGCATTGGCAGCCGGCATGACTCACGGGTGGTGGGGAGGACACTGACGCTCGCGGGGGCAAATTAAAAAGCCCTTCTTTTGTGCATTGATATAATTCTTTTTTCCAAAAGAAATTATCACGATTCCCGAGTGCACAGCACAAGAATACGAAGTGCATTTTCTGGTCTGGTGAAGTACTTCCGTTTATGCTGAACACTAGCACAGCACTATGTTCTAGAACATGCAGAAAAGCAGCTGGGTTATAGGTAACTGCACTGCCTCGACATGTCACACAGTAGTAATAGGGGTATTGCCCACCTCAGATGGCCAGGTGCCACGAGACCATAAATAAATTCACATTCACAAAGGTATGAGAGGCAATACGTTTCAATGTTTCACAGTATGCATAAAAGGTACAGTTAATTAGGGAGTCCACGCTGAAGCTTGTGTTCTTAGCTGATCTTTTAATCTTGAAATGTTTCAAAATTCAGTACAGCCAACGCGTTTCGCCCAAACATGGGCTTCTTCAGGGCTATTTACAATCATACAGTCAGTAAGTCCATTGATTTTGTGAAAAGAATCTTAGTCATGTTAGTGAGGTGAAAGGAAAGGAAAGTTACAGCACTATGTTCTAGTCTTTCTTTTTTAAGATCATTAGGTCACTTTCTGTTTGGTCTCCACAGCAGCACTGGATAGGGACTATGGAGTATATTTACAAGTGAATGGCGAAGCGTGGCGTTAAGCAAAAATTGCTAAAGCCATGCTCTGCTATTCTGAAAACGCAGGGTGCGCCATATTTACAATGGTAAGGCACATCCCTGCATTTTCCCTAGCGCTGGCGCTAAGCTCAGCTGCCTAGCACAAAAGAGGCACCCTTGAACCATAGTGCAAGGGTGCCTGCGCTGAGGATATGATTATGTGCAGGAAGGTGTCCCTAATCACTAATGGTGATTTGTGACTCATATGTGTGCTGCATTGTGCAGCACACATAGAAGTAGCAAATCTTCATTTTTCTAATGATTGTTTATGTGCAGGAAGATACACCTTCCCGCACATAAACAATCATTCATGGCAATTTGTTGTTTCTTTGTGTGAAGCACAATGCAGCACACAAAGAAACAGCAAAAATGATGAGAGATTAAACATTTCTCCCCGTTTTGCCATGTTAAGACCAGGTTTTCTCTGGTCTTAATTTTGGCGCTGCCCCATATTTATGCCACCCTTGTAAATAGAGGGCTGCGTCAAAACAATGGGTGTTGCAGCAGAATGCCCACCACAACATCCATGGCCTGCTCCTTTCATGCTAAGTATAGCATGAAAAGTGGCCTTATTTACAAGGTGGCATTAAGCCATGTTAAGTGGCTTAACGCCGCCTTGTAAATAATGCGAAGCGATTATCGCCATAGAAAGGTCGCAAAAATCGATGTTCTTGGGGTGATGAACCCTTGTAGGTATGCCCCCATATTCTTGATTTTGTATTTCTGTATGTGGACAGGTAAGGCATGTTGCTTGTCTTCCTAAGTGTCAGAGGTTTCTGTAGAAGCAAAGCCACTCCACCCAAAAAAGTTATTCCTGGTGTTCTCATCACCAGCATCTGATTGTTTTTGTGTGCCTCGTTCTTCGGTTGTTGATGAGCTGATGTGTTCAATGTAGTATGATGACTTTTTGAGCCCGCTTGGGAATGCCTTTTCGCCTTCACTTTTCTTGGCAATGACGCCATCACTAACACCCACTGACTTGCTAGACCTACTCCACTTGTTGCTCGCCTGCGCCCAAAACCAACCACCAATTCTCATTACCTGAAGACAAGAAGTCAAGGTCCCCCTTCTCTCTGCGACATCCACCGCCTGTTGTTGTCGCCCAGTCCATGGTGTTGCCCTTGTCCACACTTGACTTTTGCAAAACACCGCCAGCCCTTTCTGTTGCACTCTCTTTCCCCTTTGACCGTACCCTTGGCATTCCCACTTTCTCATCATTACGCAGCTCTCACGCATCCCATTCATCACTGCCATCATCATAGTTCAGCACCAGCTCATCCTCATTCTCACCATCATCACACTCAGTGCTACGCACAGCAACACCACACTTCTTAGCGGATACATCCATGTCCAACAAGGACTGCCAGTCTTGCTATGCTTTCAAGGCAAGAGCACTCAGTGTAGGGGCAGCCACCGCCGGCCTCCCTACCTCTTTGGCCCAACATCCAGGGGTTGTCATGCACCCCATCAGCATCCCCACCTTTCTGCCAGCCTCGCCCGCTGACCTTGCCGCACCAACCCCCACAAGGGCTGCACCAATATAGGGGGTCCCATGCACCACAGGTCCCCCGAGGTGCACCAGCTCCCTTCCTGATTGTCATCAGGTCTTCCCCTTCTGGCACCCAGAGCCATCACCTCCCCCTTCCTGTACCTCTGACCCCTGGACCTTGCCCCTCTACGCCTGGGACTACACCCTGTTCCCCAGATGAACCTATGCACAGCACAGCCTCCCTGTCCCTGCACATGCGCTCCCATCTCGCCTTAGTCTCCTGGATAAGGAGTCGCTGTTCCCTGTTCCAGGCATCAATATCCACCCCTGCTACCTACTACTAGTGGCTCCAGTGCACTTGGATCCCAGACTGTCCCTAGGGGCCTCAACACTGCTCTGCACTCCCCCTTCCCTCCCAGTAGCTCACTTGTAACGTTTAGGGTCTGGGCCAATCACCTCAGCCACTGTCATGTAGGTACCCTCAGGGGTAGGCCTGGCTGACAGGGCCAGAGGCCCTTCATGCCCTGGGGGTCAGCATCCTGTATGTGCAGCACCGGCTCATCACTCGTATGTGTGGCGTTATCATGAGTCAGCCCCGCCCCCTCAGAATCCCCAGAGTCAACCTGCCCAGGAGGCTCCGCTGCCTCTCCGCCTTCTTACAGGCCCCAGAGGAGCTCTGCACGCTCCTGCCACGGCCCACTCCAAATCTTTTACTGCCCACCCTGTGGGGAAACACAAGCCGCAATGGCTGCCGAAACCGGGTGCCTAAGCCCAACCAAGGCCTGATGCAAGACTCCAGGCCTGACCAAATCAGCACTGCCTGGTGCCCCAGGGCCACCCTCAGCTCATCGGAGTTGGCCGCCGACATGCTGCCTGACACTGTTCTATGCCCAATATTCCCTATCTTCAATGGACCCCGGTGGAAACCCTCCCGGTGGTGCTTGGAGTCAGGAAGAGGCTGGACACGCCCATCCTGACTGTTTTGATACCAAACTAACTAGCCCGCCATTTCCCCCAACGACAGTGTTTCTGCCTATGTGCTGTTTCCCTAGCACAAAGTACCCCGAGGGAAGACTAGTCTGTGACAATCACTTCCCCCGGGGGCGATCATTTGAAGTGAGTGAGCTAATTCTGATGGTATTAGCTCAAAACCTATTTTGAACTCTCACTCTTTTTGTGCTGGTTTCAGTGCTGTTACCACGTTCTCCATACTTCAGTGAGGTATTAGTCAGGGTATCATAGCCAAAATATAGGAGTTATGCTTTCACTGGAATTTTTGTTGTTTACCTCTCTCCTTAGTGATGAACGTATTTCTTTTTGGGTATGGTAACACTGTTTGGAGAAGATAGTTGGTGAGTTTGCTGCTTGTTCCAACATTCAGTGAACTACAGTATTGTGTAGTAGCTAAAGGTGACGTCTGCAGTTTCAGCGTTTAGTGGCATTCAGGAAAGAATGTAATATATTTTGGAGAAATTGAGAATAGGTTAGCAGTTAAGCCACAATTAACAGGCTCCCTATCTGATTTTCAGCTTAAAAATCAGGTAGCAGAAATCCAACAACTAAGAAAATATTTATTTGTCAGTGGTTCTATGGAGAAAACAGACAAAGTTGTGATGTCACTCCGGGGTGGAACATTAGATAACAATAACCAATACTGAGATTGTCATTAGAGGATTAATCCCATTATCCTTTTTGGCTGGAATTTTCTGAATATATTGTTGGGAGACTCAGACAGAACTTGCAAGCAAGAAGATTTTAGTCTGCTTCCCCTTCATCTGTCTACCTCTCAGATACTAGTATTTGTCTGAACTGGGATGCATGGGAAGCAGGGTTAGGAGGACTCACATCTCAGTTCGCAGAAGCCTTAAGGTCAGAATCATAAGTTGCTGAAAGTTAAAAAATATTATGCTGGGACTCTGACAGAGGTACTGCAACACATCTGGAGTTTAGAGTACCATCATAGCTTACATTGCTAGGGACAACAAGATAGTTCCACAAGAAAGAGACAACTGAAAGCACACCCCAGACCACAGGGCCAGCAGCAGCAACATCTTCTGCTGAAACAGTTGACATGGAAAACACAGAAGAAGAGTGAGAAGGAAAGAATGAGTCAGGTCACATAATATTTCTCTCATCCTCCCAATGAGAAAAAAAGTGAATTTATTAAAACTTTATTGTAAGGGTTTTGGACAGCAACTGTGGTGGTTTGACTATCCACTCGTTTGGACATTAAATACACTGCTTATATAACCTTGCACTATATACACAAATAAATTACAGATATTTACAACCTAACACTATCAAAAACAACACATAGCCAAACAAATAAATTATACTGTGCAATAATGACGTCATCTTTAATGCCAAGGTCACAAGTGATGGCATTAATATTATTTGTTTAAAATCATATGTCATACCGTGTCTGAGGTTGCCAGCATTGCATTTGGTGGCCGATATATGGGTTTTCATGTGAGGGATGCCAGTTACAGGTTGTGGAGTCGATAATGACAAATTTCAGAAGTTGTTTAATTTTGTTCTGTAGCCCCAACTTCATTTTAACCATGTTCCTTGTCAGGGGAATTTCAGGGATTTTTTCACATATGTGCTGTGTGCAGAATTTGTTTTAACAGTGAATATAAATTAGAATCTGGTCCAAATGTTCTTTTCATCACTTACTTCTGTCATGTGATTACAGGCTGCCTTGGTATTATTAGACTGTTCAACAGCTTTAGATGCTAGCAATCATTATATCTTACTGGCAGACAATGTGCTTCTTTGCTGTTATGATGATATTCTGTGTGGTTGTTTTAGATGTGCTGAGAAACAGGTTTGCCCTGTTGCAATTAAAGTTTTAGTTAAAAGTGTCTATTCTTCTTTATAACATTTGTGTGCGTGATAGTGTAAAGAGTAAAATAGTTCTGTTTCCCATACCCTGGAGCCCCAGATTCCAGTTTAGAGATTGATTGTTAGTAACCCAAAAGCAGTCATTTCACTTCAACAATGTATTGTGTAGGGTTCTGCTGGGATACAAAAACCTTTGCATTCAGTGCAGTGCCTTGAACCAATGTGGGTAGGATAGCAAACCTTGTAGACCTATGCCAAAGTCGTATTTTTTGCAACATTCCCAAGAATAGGAAATTAAGGAAATGGAATGTAGAATAGTTCAAGTGGTGTGAATCATGTCTCTCTACTAACTCCTCTCAATTGAAATCTGGCTTTGGAGAATAAATCTAAATATCGAGACTGACCTAATCTCCTAAAAAGAATTTCACTCCTAAAATAATTATTCTACATTCATCTGTAAACAATAATGGCATGACCGAATGTGACCAAGAACTCTGCAGTGCTTAATGATCTAGTGACAAAGAACAGGCACTGGTCTCTCAAGCTACCTACGTTCTGGCTTCTCAGTACTGAACTCCTTCTTATATACGCTTGAGTTTATGCATCTACGTACCAATGCATAACGAATACAAATGGTGGTTGGTTGGAAGCTTTTATGTCCAGCTCCTGGCTTGATATGGACTGAAGCGTCTTGAGGAAGTTAAAATTGTAGGTGCACCCTTTGAGGTTTACAGTGTTCGTGGGGCATTTCATATCAAATTGATTTTTGTCAGTTTGACGTGTCCATGGGACAGATGTGGTTCTGCAGTACCATGTTGAGAATAAGTTGTTTGAAGATGTTTTAGACCAAAAGGTACATTTCTTACTGATTACTTCAGTTACATTGAATGTATGTAATCCTATCTTTTGTTGGCATCCCCTCATTTGCTTTGAATGACTATCATCCTACTGACATCCATGTATAGTATGTTTGATATACTGGTTACTAAAAGCTTTTCTGCATTTGTTTCTGGGTGTGTGAGCAGGTAAATATGTCTTGGGGATGGTTTGAGGAGGAGTGTAGTTGAAATGCTGGCACAGGTGGGTGTGATTTCTTGTTTGTGTGATGGCCACACTTATGGGCTGGTAACTCAAATCCATCCTGATTGTACAGCTAGCATCCTGTTTCTATTTTGACATTTCTGTGTTATCATCTCTTCCGTGCATGCATACTTAATGTAGTGTCTGCCAACAATTTGCATCTAAACTGATTTGCAGTCCTGAGTTTCAAAGTTTCCTTTTTGACAGATATGGCTTTGCTAAATGTTCCAGATACATAAACTGCACTTTACAGTACTAAAGTAGTACTACTTAGGTACTATAAAATGCAGTTCAGAAACCTACAGCCGGAGACCACTGTCTCTGCTTACGTTTTTCCTCTCTGTTCTGTGATCTCTGCAATTGTGGCAAAAATCTCCACACATGTTGGTAAACGTTTTGATAGTAAAAGTGGAAAGACCAAGAAGAAGTGGATGGAAAATGGGGAAACCCTGCTGCCAAACAATAAGTAGGAGGGGGTTGGGATGGGCAATATAATACAAATCATACACACACAAGGATAAGACTAATATAATTTCCTAAATACACTTATAAAGTTATTAAAATGAACTTTGGCACCCTGAACCCACTTAGGGAAGTAACTGTTTACTCCATGTACCACATGTCCCAGCATGCAGTCCGTTTGTAAGCGCACTTAGCACGGCCCACCGGGGGCCACCAACTAATAAATACTGCGTGCATAAAAGGAGTTGTCACTGCGCCATGGTTACAAGCCAAACCCCTGATGAAGAGACTTAATTGCTTTGAAAGGCGTTGGGTGTGGTATAAACTTACCGGGATGAAGAGGTGAAGTGAAAGGGATAATGCTGAAAGTCAGGCTTGCTGTCTAGTGCCCCTTCAATAGAAGGCGTCATGCCGAAACGCATCTGTCGGTGTTATTGTGGGGAATAAAGAACATTTCTATGTCATCAGTGATATCACTGACCATGTCATGAATGGTGTAATATGTGAGGTCACAAGCAGTGCATTGCGAGAGCCTAAGTTATACCTAACTCAGGCAACTATAACTGCTGAATTCCACTGGTTTTGTACGAATGACAACTGAGCCTCACTATAACGTCCCTGTAACCTTTGTTTTTTTCAGTGACTTTCCAAGGATTATTTAATTCTCTTTACCTTACTATAATGAACCAGTAACCTTTGGTTTTTTGACTGAATTTCTAAGGGTTTTTAAATTCTATTTCCAAACTATAACGTCCTTGTAACGTTTGGTTTTTAAAGTAGTTTCTATGGGTTTTTAACTAGTAGTTGCATTTGCAGAGTGGTGGAGAAAGGGGGTTGGGCCTCCGACCAGCTGTCAGGAATCCTGCTATGTCAGACTTACTGGAGGTAACAGAAGGGCTTCTGGGCCCCCAAAACTCTCAGCATCCAAGAGGACTTCATCCCCCAACCAGCAGTTTTTCAGGAGGGGCCTTTGCATAGTGGTGGAGAAAGGGGCATGTCCTCCAAAGTCCTTTCAGCAATCACGCTCTTTGGGGCTTACTGGAATTAACAGAAGGGCTTGTTGGCCCCCAAGGACACTATGGAATCAAGGGGACTTCATCCGTCAACCAGCAGTGTACCAGGAGGCGTGTTTGCTGAGTGGTGGAGAAAGAGGGCATGGCCTCCGACAACCTCTCAGCAAACCCGCAGTGTGGGACTTAATAGAGGTAACAGGAGGGGTAGTTGGCCCACAAGGACCCTCAACAGCCAAGGAGACTTCATCCCCCCAACTAGTAGTGCGCCAGGAAGTGCATTTAAAGAGTCGTAGAGAAAAGGGGTGTGGCAAATGTGCCTCCTGACACACTACTGGTGGGGGAAGAAGTCCAATTTAGTCCTCATTCCCTAACCATTAGTACGCATTTGCAGAATAGTGGAGAGAGGGATAGGGACTCTGGCAACTTGCCCATTGTTTTTATTTATTTTTATTTTTTAGGAAGGGGGGCTGCATGGCCCCCCTTCCATGTACCATTTTGGGAGCTGGGGACCCCATCCCTCTGGGCCAGGCTTTTTTTCACTGGGGAGACGGGCTTTGCGGCCTCCCTCCCTGGCTGGTTTCGGCCCTGGGGACCCCATCCCTGGGGCCCGGCCTTTTAAAAAAATTAATGAAAGGGAGGGAAACTGAGTGGCCCCCCTCCAAGGCCCATCCCTGGGGTCCAGCCTCTAGTCTGGGTGCCCTTGTCCCACCCAGGGCACCCAGACCCTTTGTTGGGGACCACGGGGAGCCTGAAGGCCTTCGCGGTCCCTGCCGGCTCCCCACCTCCTGCAGAACATGCAGCTCCAAAAGCAATTCTGCTCCGCTTGTAGTAAGCGAGAGCATTTTTTCTGCTCTCGCTTACTAGAAGTGGAGCAGAGTTTGCTATGGCTTGGCAGGAGCTGTAATGCTCACGTCAAGCCATAGAGGCTGCACTGTCCCAGGAGTGGGCACCCCTGAACCCTGCAGGAGCTGCCCCTGGGGGTGGCGGTCCCCAGGGCCATGTTGGCTTCATTTCTATTTGCCCCAGGGAGGTGGTGGTCCCCAGGGCTGCTGCGGGGGTCAGTGCTGGTCCCTGCATTATTTCTAATTAAAGGCTCAGGGAGGTGGCGGCCCCTGAGGGCTGTTGGGGGTCTGCACGCCCCTGCATTGGGACTAATTAAAGTCCCTGAGAGGTGGTGATCCCCGGGGCTGCTGGGGGGTCTGCGCTGGGCCCCTTCATTTTGTCTAATTAAAGCCCTGGGGGGTGGCTCCCCCATGGCTGCGGAGGGGGGCCTGGCTACCCACTGCATTTATTTCAAGTAACGTCCCAGGAAGGTGGCCGTTCTGAAGCTAGGAGGTCCAAGAGACCCCCTATTTAGAAAATTATTAGCCCTGGGGAGGTGATGGCATTAGTAAGTAGCAGGAGTGGGTCCCTTGTGCCCCCTTCTATATCTGCATAATACCCCCTAGACCTGGTCCACCAGGGGGCCAATAATGAACAAAGTACGGGGCCCGTGCTTAGTGTTCTAAATCATTCTCTGCTGGATCCAAGCATCCCATCAAAAACATTGAAAAGAAAGCTTTCTGTTTGTCCTGTGGGATCCCAGTGGGACCCCCTCACCGAAGAGAGGGGGTCAGGGTGTTTCTACCCTACTTCTTTTTTTTTAAACATTTTTTTGCGGGACTCAACCGAGTCCCAAGATGGCTGTCAGCACTTCCTGGTTGAAGTGTTGGCAGCCAATCACATTTCAGTAGGAATTTGGGCTCCCAGATATCTATATTTTTAAAATTAAATATCTCTGAAACTACTGAATGGATTTACACTTTCTGGACCAGGATCTAGCTCCTTTAAAATGATTTTATATTTTAGTAAAACAGAAAAGAAGGTGACGGCGGATTGGTGCTGCTGCACCTCACGCTAGTTTCAAATAGATCTTAAATCCAGTGCAACAAGCCCGGGCATCAGCCGTCAGGTGACGCCTCTGGGATCCAGATCCTAAACAAAGCAAGGGGTGGGCGTGCACCAGGTAATGGAAGTCCAGCGATTGATATAGGGTTTTCAAGGAAAAGTCTTTCTTTTCAATTGTTAATTTCTCTTGCGATAAACACATAAAACTCAGCCAACGCATTTTGTTCTCTTGTAGACAACTTCATCAGCGCTCGAAAGGGCGAGTACCCTCACAAAACTTGAGTCTGGATACACGTGCGGTGCACCACAATTAAATATATTGAGTTGAGTTTTATGCATTTATCGTAAGAGAAATTGGCAATTGAAAATAAAGTCTTTTCCTTGAAAACCCTATATCAATCTCTGGACTTCATTACCTGGCGCACGCCTACCCCTTGCTTTGATTTTATATTTAAAAAAATAAAAATATGTGGCCATGCCGCAGGGGATGGGGTCCCCAGGGCTGAAATCGCATGGCCCCCCCTCCCAGATTTTTTTATAGAAAAATATATAAAATGCTATATGCCATGGAAAATGGGGTCCCCAGGGTCCATAAAATATTTCTAACAACAAAAACACCATATCGCCGGAGGCCCCGCACCCCTCCCTGCACCACTCTGCAAACGCTCCTCCTGGCGCGTTCTGGGTTGAGGGATTAAGTCCCCTAGACTATAAAGGGGTCCTTAGAGGCCATCTAGCCCACCAAATACCTCCAGCAAGCTCCACACAGTGAGATTGTTGAGAGGTGGTCCGAGGCCATGCCCCTTTTTACACCAATCTGTAAATGCGCCTCTTGACACACTACTGGTGGGGTGATGAGGTCATCTTGTGTCCTGATGACCTCAGGAGTAAAGTGGTCTTCACCCCCGAGCAGCAGTACAGCAGGTGACACGTTTGCAGAGTGGTGTAAAAAGGGGGTGTGGCCTCAGACCACTCTCAGCAATCCAGCTGTGTGGGGCTGACTGGAGGTATCTGGTGGCATAGTTGGCCCATAGGGACCCTCAGCAGTCAAGGGGACTTCATCCCCCAACCAAGAGCATGCCATGAGGTGAGTTTGCAGAGTGGTGGACAAAGGGGGCATGGCCTTTGTCCACCTCTTAGCAATCCCACTGTGTGGGGCTTACTGGAGGTAACAGGTAGGCTAGTGGGCCCCTAACAACCCCCAGCAGTGAAGGGGACTTTAATCCCCATTGAAGATCACGTCAGGGAGCATGTTTGCAGACTGGTGGGCAAAGGGGCATGGCCTGCTATGAGAACTTACTAATGCTGCTGTGTGGGACTTACTGAAGGTAATAGGAGGTAATAGGATGGGTAGTAGGTAATTGTAACCCCTCTTGTTACTCTTTAGTAAGTCCCACATAGTGGGGTTGCTAAGAGGTCTTCGGAGGCCATGTCCCCCTTTCTCCACCTCTCTGCAAACGTGCCTCCTGGTACACTACGGGTTGGGAGAAGAAGTCCACATTTCTCCTGAGGGACTTTGGGGGCCAAGAAGCCCTCATGGTACCTCCTGTAAGTCCTATGCAGCGGAATTACTGAGCACTGGTCGGAGGCCCAGCTCCCTTTCTTCACCTCTTTGCAAACACGACAACTAGTTAAAGAAGTATTTGCAATATAATAGTTTTCGCAATTGCGAGAATTAGAGCTCTTTGTGTTGTAAATGTAAAAGTTTTTTTACTAACGTTTCTTGAAGTGGAGTGGATGTAGGTTGTGTGTAGTGGAATTATGTAATATGTTGTGCAGTGAAATTATGTGGATAGAAAGAATGTGGTATTTAGTGTATAGGAATTATGTAAAGTGGGATTATGTGTTATGTAGAGTAATTATGTGGTATGGTAGTGTGTGTTGTGGAGTGGTAACCTCAGGGTTAGTCTTTCTCATTTCCATTGAAACTAAACTATCAACTCAATGAGACAAAAAAAAGAAGGAAACACTGAGGAGCACTTCTGGACCTGGTCAGAAGTATGAGCAGGGCCACTGAAATTATGTTTGGCTGCACTGACTTTCTCACGATTATACATTTTCCACATTTGCCACATAATCCATCATCTGCAGCATAATCTGCAGATTTGAACAAAAAACGGCTCAAACGTTAATAGAAATGCAGCAACAAGTGTTACAGCATGGTAGAAGGTCCTTTGCAAACCTGGAATGGTCACCTGTTACTTATTGCTAAATTTGAGTATTAGATTGGTACTAATGGTGTACAAACCACTCTTGCTTCTTTCTGAACCTCTCTTGCCTCTTTCTGCATTTCTGTTGCTTCGTTCGGCACCTTTCTTTCTTTTTCTGCACTTCTTTTGCCTCTTTCTGCTCATCTCTTCCACTTTCTGCACCTCTGTTCCTCTTTCTCCATCCCACTTGCATCTTTCTGTACCCCTTTTGCCTCTTTCTGCACCCTTCTTCCCTCTTTCTGCACCTCTCTTGCCTTTTTCTGCACCCATGTTCCCTCTTTCTGCACCTCTCCTGCCTGTTTCTGGAACTCTCTTGTGTCTTTCTGTACTTCTCTTGATTCTTTCTGCACTTCTCTTGCCTCTTTCTGCACCTCTGTTGCTTCTTTCTACACTTCTCTTGCTTCTTTCTGTACCTCTGTTGATTCTTTCTGCACCCCTCTTGCCTCTTTCTGCACCTTTCTTTCCTCTTAGTGCAACTCTCTTGCCTCTTTCCACATCTCTCTTCCCTCTTTCTGTCCCCTTCTTGCCTCTTTGTGCACCTCAGTTCCTTCTTTCTGCACTTCTCTTGCCACTTTCTGCACCCCCTTGCCTTTTTCTTCACCTCTGTTGGTTCTTTTGCACTGCTCTTGCTTCTTTCTGCACCACTCTTGTAACTTTCTGCACCCCTCTTCCATCTTTCTGCACCTCTTTTGCCACTGTCTGCACACCTGTTCCCTCTTTCTGCACCTCTTTTGCCTGTTTCTGTACCTCTGTTGCTTCTTTCTGCACTTCTCTTGCCTTCTTTCTGCACCCCTGTTGTCTCTTTCTGCACTTGTCTACTTTCTTACAGTACCTCTCTTGTCTCTTTCTGTACCCCTCTTGCCTCTTTCTGTACCTCTCTTGCTTCTTTCTGTACTGCTCTTGCTTCTTTCTGCATCTGTCTTCCCTTTTTTACACCTCTCTTGCCTCTTTATAATAATAATAATAATAATACTGATATTTGTAAAGCGCGAACAGCTACCTCACGAGGAGGTGTCCCGGCGCTATAGACCGCTGGGGAACCCGTCCTGGCTATCCCTGTGAGATGGTCCCTTTCTGGGTATCTCCAAGGTGAAACCAGGCATCCCCAGCGTCTGTGGGGGGCCGTTGTAGAGATGAGGCAAGCTTAATGCCCAGAGTTGCCGAGTGTGTTCCTGGTTAGAGTAGGTACCGAGGCGAGAATTATCGAGTCCGTTTTTGACCCTGGTCCACGACCCTGCCGCGTCGGGAATTGAACCCTGGTCCCTGGCCAATTCTCTGCTTACGGGTCTGCCGCCTCTAACCAGTGAGCCACACCTCTCCACCTATTTCTGCACTTCTCTTGCCTGTTTCTGTACCTCTCTTGCGTCTTTCTGCACCTCTGTTGCTTCTTTCTGCAACTCTTGCTTCTTTCTGCACCCCCTTGCCTCTTTCTGTACCAACTTCCCTCTTTCTGCACCATACCTGCCCATTTCTACACCTCTCTAGCCTCTTTCTGTACATATGTTGCTTCTTTCTGCACTTCTCTTGCCTTTTTCTGCACCCTTCATGCCTCTTTCTTCTCCTCTGTTGCTTCTTTCTGCACTTCTCTTCCTTCTTTCTGTACCTCTCCTGCCTCTTTCTGAGCCGCCCTTGCCTCTTTCTGCACATCTCCTACCTCATTCTGCACCCCTCTTGCTTCTTTTTGCACCTCTGTTGGTTCTTTCTGCACTTCTCATGCTTCTTTCTGCACCTCTTTTGCAAATATCTTCATCCCTCTTTCTGCATCCCTCTTCCCTCTCTCTCCACTGCTCTTGCTTCTGTCTGCACTACTCTTGCTTTTTTCTGCACCTCTTACAAATTTCTTGCCTCTTTCTGCACCACTGTTCCCTCTTTCTGCACCTTTCTTGCCTTTTTCTGCACCTCTTGTGCCTCTTTCTGCACCTCTGTTGCTTCTTTCTGCACTTCTATTGCCTCTTTTTGAACCCTTCTTCCCTCTTTCAACACCTCTGTTGCTTCTTTCTGCTTTTTTCTTGCTTCTTTCTGCACCCCTCTTGCTGCTTTCTGTACCCCACATGTTTCTATCTGCACCTCTGTTGGTTCTTTCTGCACTGCTCTTGCTTATTTCTGTACCTCTGTTGCAAATTTCTGCACCCCTCTTGCCTCCTTTTGCACCAATTTTCCCTCTTGTTGTTCTTCTCTTGCCTCTGTCTGCACCCATGTTCCCTCTTTCTGCACCTCTTTAGCCTGTTTCTGCAACTCTGCCGCCTCTTTCTGTAGTTTTATTGCCTCCTTCTGCACCGTTGTTACCTCTTTCTGCACCCCCTGCTTCTTTCTGCACCTCTCTTGCTTCTTTCTGTACCCCTCTTGCCTCTTTCTATACCTCTGTTGGTTTTTTCTGCATTGCTCTCGCTTCTTTCTGCACCTCTCTTGCACATTTCTGCACCCCTCTTCCCTCTTCCTGCACTTCTCATGGTGCTGTCTCCCTGGTCCCTATTTCTGCACATCTTTTGCCTGTTTCTGCAACTCCCTTGCCTCTTTCTGCTGTTCTCTTGCCTTCTTCTGCTCCTCCGTTGCCTCTTTCTTTATCCCTCTTGCCTCTTTCTGCACATCTCTTGCCTCTTACAACAACCCTGTTGCTTCATTATGCACTTCTCTTGCTTCTTCCCTTTTCCTGCACCTGTCTTGCCTCTTTCTGCACCTCTGTTGTCTCTTTATGTAGTTCTCTTACCTCTTTCTGCACCCTCTTCCCTCTTTCTGTACCTCGTTTGCTTCTTTCCGCAGTTCTCTTGCCTCTTTCTGCACCCCCTTGCCTCTTTCTTCACCTCTGTTGGTTCTTTCTGCACTGCTGCTGCCTCTTTCTGCACCTTTCTTGCAATGCCTGCACCCCTCTTCCCTCTTTTTGCACTTCTCTTGCCTCTGTCTGCACCCTTGTTCCCTCTTTCTGCACCTCTTTTGTCAGTTCCTGCAACTCTATCACCTCTTTCTATAGTTTTCTTGCCTCCTTCTGCACCTTTGTTGCCTCTTTCTGCACCCCACTTGCATCTTTCTGCACCCCTCTTGCCTCTTCTGCACCCTCTTCTGTTGTCTCTTTCTGCACCCCTCTCAGTTCTCTCTGCACCTCCTTTGGTTCTTTTTGCACTGTTCTTCCTTTTTTCTACACCTCTCTTGTAAATTTCTGTACACCTCTTGGCTGTTTGCTGCACCCCTCTTCCCTCTTTCTCCACCTCTCTTGCCTTTGTCTATACCGCTGTTCTTTCTTTCTGCACCTATTTTGCCTGTTTCTCCAACTCTCTTGCCTCTTTCTGCAGTTCTCTTGCTTCTTTCTGCACCTCTGTTGCTTTTTTCTGCACTTCTCTTGCCTCTTTCTGCACCTCTTTTGCCTGTTTCTCCAACTCTCTTGCCTCCTTCTGCAGTTCTCTTGCTTCTTTCTGTACCTCTGTTGCTTCTTTCTGTACTTCCCTTGCCTCTTCCTGCACCCCTCTTGCCTCTTTCTGCACCTCTGTTGGTTCTTTGTGCACTTATCTTGCTTTTTCTGCATCTCTCTTGCTTTTTTCTGCACCCCTCTTGCCTCTTTCTGGACCTCTGTTGCTTCTTACTGCACTTCTCTTGCTTCTACCTTTGTGTACCCAAATTTACAGAGTATGCTGTTTAAAACACAGGTATTCAAGTATTTGTATGTTTATTTTTATGTAACATGTCATTAGGCAAAAGCAGAGACACACGCATGCATACCTTCACAAACTTGGTCAGACTTACAGCAGTGATATGCTTAGGATTGCTGTTTTACATATGGTACGCCTAACATTCTGAGCAGTTGATGAATAGTGAACCTTCAAGAGAAAAGTGAGGTTTAAGACATCTTGGGAGAATATTAGTGAATAGGCTACTTTGTAAGAGTCGTTGTAAGGTACACCAGGGTAGGCCTCTTTCTGCACCTCTGATTGTTCTTTCTGCACATCCCTTGCTTCTTTCTGTACCTTTCTTCCTCTTTCTGGACTTCTGTTGCCTCTTTCTGCATTTCTGTTGCTTCTTCCTGCAACTTTCTTCCTCTTTCTGCACATGTCCTACCTATGTAGGCATAGTTAGAAATTAGCATTTAAAAAAACCTTAGAAATTCATTGAAAAAAGCAGAGGTTTCAGGGACATTATAGTTAGTATTAGCATTTAAAAAACCATAGAAATTCACTGAAGAAACCAGAGGTTTCAGGGACATTATAGTTAGGAATTAGCATTTAAAAAAACCCTAGAATTTCACTGAGCTGAGCTAACTATAACTTGCGCCCCCGCAATGCACTACTGATGACGTCACATATTACATCACTAATGACATGGTCAGTGACATCACTGATGATATATATATATAATAGATATATGTAGGTATTTATAGTTAGAAACCATTATCCATAGGAAAATTGTAACATTCTTTTCCCAATAACTTTGGCGTCAGTTGACGAATCTTCGTGAAATTTTCCAAACTCGTGGGGCGCTCCGGTCAGCTCCCATATTAAAAGTTTCGGGGTGATTCAGTAAGCGGGGGATGAGAAAAAAGGGGGGTCCCAAAACGTGTTTTCTCCATGTTAATTCCCATAGGAAGCTTTAGACACGGCTACAGCCCGAACTGCTGAACAGAATTACACCAAATTTGGCGAAAAGGTAGCCCTTGGTTCAGAAAGATCCCTTTTTACTAAATGGTGTAAATCCGTTCAGTAGTTCATGAGAAATTAGAAAAATAAACCGTTTCAATATCTGGGCAGAGCCTAATGACACATCTCATCGTGAGATCTGATTGGCTGTCAGCACTTCATCCTGGAATTGCTGGCAGCCATCTTGGGACCAATATACATGATAGTACCCCATTGAAATGCATTGGAGTGAATCGAAGATTTTGAGAGTTACCAAAAGGAGAACTATAAAGGGTGATAACAGACTTTAGTTACATTAGAATTCATTTGTTGATGGTCCCATACTAATTTCAGGAATCATGTTTGAGAGAAAATGGAAGCAAAAATAAGAGCATATTTTCTGTAAATTCACATTATCTTTCTCAGTCATGTGAGAATGAAGTCTGTCATTCTCAGTGAATTCCTTTGTGTTCTACTGCAGCTTCCCAGAGTGTTCTAAAGAACAACTAGAGCGCTAACAGCCTTACTTATGACAAAAGTATGGCACCCCTGAAGCCATTTTGATTGGAATAAACTGGTAACACTTAAAACATTTAATTTAAAAAGGAACAAAATGAGGGGGTTCATTTTGTCATAGAAATTATGGTTAGTGTTGTAGAAAGAAAAATTAGGACATGTTTTAAGTGAGATCTCAAATATCTTCCTGTTACATTTAAACAGGAGCAGCCTGTCAGTTGATGCCTTTGTGTTCTACTGCAGCTGCCCAGAGTGTTCTAAAGAACAACTAGAGCGCTAACAGCCTTACTAATGACAAAAGTAAGGCACACCTGAAGCCATCTTGATTGGAATAAACTGGTAACACTTAAAACGTTTAATTTAAAAAGGAACAAAATGATGGGGTTCATTTTGTCATAGAAATTATGGTTAGTGCTGTAGAAAGAAAAATTAGGACATGTTTAAAGTGTGATCTCAAATATCTTCCTGTTATATTACAACAGGAGCAGCCTGTCAGTTGATGCCTTTGTGTTCTACTGCAGGTTCCCAGAGTGTTCTAAAGAACAACTAGAGCGCTAACAGTCTTACTTATGACACAATTATGGCACACCTGAAGCCATCTTGATTGGAATAAACTGTTAACTCTTAAAACATTTAATTTAAAAAGGAACAAAATGAGGAGGTTCATTTTGTCATAGAAATTATGGTTAGTGCTGTAGAAAGAAAAATTAGGACATGTTTCAAGTATGATCTCAAATATATTTCTGTTATATTTCAACAGGAGCAGCCTGCCAGTTGATGCCTTTGTGTTCTACTGCAGCTTCCCAGAGTGTTTTAAAGAACAACTAGAGCGCTAACAGTCTTACTTATGACACAATTATGGCACACCTGAAGCCATCTTGATTGGAATAAACTGTTAACTCTTAAAACATTTAATTTAAAAAGGAACAAAATGAGGAGGTTCATTTTGTCATAGAAATTATGGTTAGTGCTGTAGAAAGAAAAATTAGGACATGTTTTAAGTGAGATCTCATATATCTTCCTGTTATATTTCAACAGGAGAAGTCTGTCAGTTAATGCCTTTGTGTTCTACTGCAGCTTCCCAGAGTGTTCTAAAGAACAACTAGAGAGTTAACAGTCTTACTTATGACACAATTATGGCACACCTGAAGCCATCTTGATTGGAATAGACTGGTAACACTTAAAACATTTAATTTAAAAAGGAACAAAATGAGGGGGTTCATTTTGCCATAGAAATTATGGTCAGTGCTGCAGAAAGAACATTTAGGGCATGTTTTGAGTGAGATCTCAAATCCTCTTCTATTTCATTAGAAAATTCTTACATGCAGACTGAAACAATCACTTTCAATACCAGCAGTAGACTTCCAGTTAACTCCCTGGTGAGCAGTAGCTTTACTACAGTGATCTAATGAACAACTAGAGTGCTAACATTCTGAATTTATGGCAAATGTGTGACACATCTGAATGCCTTCTTGATGGAATCAAAGTAAAAAACTGAAAGCATGGCCTACTGAGGACACTGCAGTAAATGAGGAAATTAGGAAACTTCATAACAAATAAGTCTCCCAAGATGGCCACCAGAGAAAAAAGAGCCCAAATGTAGCACAAATATCACCCAGATGTAGCCCACATATAGCCCAATGACAGAAGTGTGCAAAACACTTTTTATTTTTAGTTTTTCTGCAGTTTTATATAGTGCAGACTGGTCAGGTATTGGAGCGTTACATCTTACTTGGACCCCTTATTGCGTATTTTGCACGAAGTACATGAGATTAATCTTGCGAAACAATGAACTTTACGATTCTGTTAACCTGCAGTTGATCTGAACTGGGCTTTGTAACACCCGTTTTTACCTACTGGTTTTATTTAATTCTCACTGTATTGTATTAGGAAAGAGGATTTACTGTTTTTATTTACACTTTTATGATCTATGTTTCTAAATTAGATCGAATAAAGTTTAATTAATTCTATGGCAGGATGAAGGCGAGGATTATGCATATCTTTCCTCACTTTATTTGCATCGCAGTTCAAAGAAAATGTAACACAACAATCATTAAACAAAAGACTACACAACCCATGAACCATTAGGAGGGTAGTCTCCAAGGCAACTATAGTCCAATCATATCACAGTCCATCGTATATAATATCGTGACGTCCCTTCCGCTTTCTCTTTCTTCACTGCTCGTCAGTTAAGTACATTCCTTACATTCTTGGCTTAATCTGACGTTGTTGCTGTTTTTATAGCGGTTTCTTGTGCATGTTATTAGCATTATTGCCTTGGTATTGTTTCATATTCTCTGCGCAGCAGGCTCTTGTCCGAGAGCGTTCTCCCCCTCGCAGTTTCTCCCGCTGTGCGCTCTGCGCATGGTAAGATCCTGTCAGGCGCGTCTGGTCTGAGCGAGGCAGCTCCGTCGAGCGCTCCCGCTGGTCTTTACGCGCGTTTGGGAATCTGGTCACTCCTTTAGTGTCCGCTTGATTCCCGAACAACCCTCGCCTAATTTTGACACCGCTACACGGTGATTTCCCAACACGGCCACGTTAGTGACCATCGCCACCTGGTGGTGGTAATTGGTATTGCACCTCAGTCTATTCTTATACCAGCTACCAGGAAGTAGACGAGGAATGGCCCCCCAACTTCTCTCTCCAGCAGTGGACCAAGCCCTCTCTCTGGCTATTTCTAGGGAACTAGCTCCTCGTAGGGATCAGGTTGATAAACTGGCAGAAAGCATTCCTGGGGTGTTCAGTGACCCAGATCTGGTGGTGGCGGGTCCCAGTAGCTCCCAGATGGGGAATAAAAGGGCCGTTAAGCATAACGCAGGGCACTTGGAAGGATTTGATAAACTTACGGAGACCTCCTCAAGAGTGCGCGAACGCTAAAACATGCACTCTGCCGGGAGGAGGAGGAATCTGGAGAAAATTGTGACGCTGTCACCACTATTGTAGACCCCGACGGCAGGTTTCCCTTAGAGGGAAAGGGTGTATCGGAGGACGATTTCTCCTCCGATGAGGATAAGGACTCGAGCGTCCCTGGAATCCAGAGCCCCACTTTTCTCAGTCCCGGGTTGGGGACGGGGTCCACTCGGACATGTTCGAGCCTACCCAAATTTACCATCCTAGGTCGGCGGGGTAGACCCCTGACACCAAAGTGGCAGAGTATCAGAGTATGTGGTGGGGAAAATCCATCAACCCTTTGAAAGGGAGGTCAGGAATAGGAAGAGGGGAGAATGCCCCAGGCCCTCACTGAAGGGGAAGGTGGCACACACGCCTGAAATTGATGAGAAACTATGTACCTTTTTCTCCAAGTATATGAGGGATCCCAAGAAATGAATTGATAGGTCTTGGACATGGTAGGGCCCTTGACCCAAATTATTCAATTGGCGGAGCGTTCAAAAGAGTCAGGATCCCCTTTGTCCATGGATATTGTGGTTGGTTGGGCGCACTACCCTAAACCCTAAAACACTACCCCCTCCACTACCCAAACACCAATGCACTACCCTAATCCCGAAAACACTACCCCCAGCACGACACCCTACACTACCCAAACATAACTGCACTACCCTAAACCCTAAAACACTACCAACAGTACGACTCCCTACACTACCCAAACACCACTGCACTACCCTAAACCCTAAATCTACCCCCAGCACAACCCCCTACACTACACAAACACCACTGCACTACCCTAAACCCTAAAACATTACCCCAGCACGATCCCCTTCACTATAAAAACACCACTGCACTGCCTTAAACCCTAAAACACCACCCCAGCACAACCCCCTACACTACACAAACACCACTGCACTACCCTAAACACTAAATCTAGCCCCAGAATGACCCCCTACACTACACAGACACCATTGTACTACCCTAAACCCTAAAACAATACCCCCAGCACGACCCCTTCACTACCTAAACACAACTGCACTGCCCTAAACCCTAAAACACTACCCCCAGCATGACCCCCTTCACTACCCAAACACCACTGCACAACCCTAAACCCTAAAACACGACCCCCTACACTACACAAACACTACTGCACTACCCTAAACCCTAAAACACTAGAACCCAGCATGACCCCCTACAGTACACAAACACCACTGCACTACCCTAAACCCTAAAACACTACCCCTATACTACACAAACACCACTGCACTACCCTAAACCCTAAAACACTACCCCCTACACTACACAAACACAACTGCACGACCCTAAACCCTAAAACACTACACCAGCACTACCCCTACACTACCCAAACACCACTGCACTACCATAAAGCCTAAAACACTACCCCAGCACAACCCCCTACACTACACAAACACCACTGCACTACCCTAAACCCTAAAACACTACCCCCAGCACGACTCCCCACACTACCCAAACACCACTGCACTACCCTAAACCCTAAATCTACCCCCTACACTACCCAAACACCACTGCACTACACTAAACCATAAAACAGTACCCCCAACATGACCCCCTACACTACACAAACACCACTGCACTACCCTAAACCCTAAAACACTACCACTAGCATGACCCCCTACACTACTCAAACACCACTGCACTACCCTAAACCCTAAAACACTACCCCAGCATGACCCCCTACACTATCCATAGACCAATGCACTACCCTAAACCCGAAAACACTACCCCCAGCACGACCCCCTACACTACTGCACTACCCTAAACCCTAAAACACTACCCCAGCATGACCCCCTACACTACCCAAACACCACTGAAATACTCTAAACCCTAAAACACTACCCCCAGCACAATCCCCTACACTACCCAAACACCACTGCACTACCCTAAACCCTAGAAAAAAAACACCCCATTACCAATCCCCCTTACCTCTCACTCCTCATGGTTCCTCTCTCCTCGTGGTTCCTGCTTCACGTCGTCTCTGAGGGGCGGTGCACGTCATTGTGAGGAAACGAAACAGCCTCTGTTTCCTTACAACAACGTGGATCGTCTACATGTTTTTTAGAACGCATGGTCATTTACCATACATACCTTTACAACAAAATTTGTTGTAAAGGCATGCGTGGTAAATGACCATGCGTTCTAAAAAAATGCGTAGTAATGACTTTTCGATGTACAACGCATGCGTGGTAATGCATGCGTTGTAATGGTATCGCGAAGTAAAAAAGTCGTTGTTTGCCGATCGAAGCTGGCCCCTGTTCTTCAGTGAGACGTTTATTTGATTAATTAGGAGGAAGGAATGTGGTTTTTTTACCGAAAAGTGCATTCCCAGCTGTTGTATTGTGAAAGTGTCCGCGTGGCCTGGTTTCACTTCCGGTGAGAAAGTAGAAGAGTCTGTTTGGATCTAAAGGAGTTCTGTTGTTGGACGGGGCCAGCGCGACACTTCATCAGAAAACATTGCTAATGGAAAGCGTCCTCCCTGAAGTGTGGAGCAATGCCATGAGAGGTCAACGAGTGTGCGTCCCACCGCAGTATGACCGTACCGCATGACCCATGTGCCGCCTCCAGGGTACAGGAGGCAGAAGTGGCATCGCAGGTCCTCTTGAAGACCGTTGTAGCACTAATTCTACATTTTGGTACTAGGGCATTTTAACTTTGTTGTTCCTGCCAGATACAAAGAGAAGGTCCTGTGTTATTCAGTGCCCTTGTTACCTTTTTTGTGGGTTGTGGTGCTTGTCACTTTGCTGCCCCGCCGGTGCACACGACTGGGCACCCCACCTCGTGTGCCATCTGCAGGGCCTCTGCCCTCGGATCACTGGTTTTTGTTTCTGGAGTGGCAACATAAACAGTTGCTCCCAAAGGACTAGCCTGAACACTTATGTGAATATCCCCTGCACCAGCATTCCACGGAAATTCTTTCCTAGCTCTCCCACGTTGACGAGGACATCATAATAGCACGGCTCCACTCACGACACCGTATGACGTCATCGGAGCCATAAGAGGACCTCGTTGGCGTGCTGACGTCAGTTCCACCCATTTTTTCTGTGCCACCGAGGCAAACAGGCGGACCGAGACATTTTCACATGTATACGTAGTATAATAAATATATAAATATTCACTGAAAAAACCATAGGTTTCAGGCTCGGTATAGATAGAAACTAACATTAAAAAACCTTAGAAGTTCACTGAAAAAAACCATAGGTTTCGAGGGCTTTATAGTTAGTTGGACATTTCACTCGTACAAAACCATAGAAATTCCCTCGTTATAGTTAGTTCAGCTAACTATAACTCGCGCTCCGGTAATGCACTGCTGATGACGTCACATATTACATCACTCATGACATAGTCAGTGACATCACTCATGACATCACTCATGACATCTCAAATGACATTACTGATGACATCATCCAGTGAATGTGTGTTTTTCTGAAAATTAAATATGTTTTATATATCTATATCTCAAGGTCGATGGAAGAATAAATGGGTATATAAGTGTCTAAGTGGATAAAAAAAATGTAAAATTGATTGTATAACTGATTGATTAGGTGTATCTTAGTGAATACATGGGTTAGTGAGTAATGTTTAAATATGTAAATATTTTTATCAGTCTCTCACTTTGTGTATAAGTGGCTGCATGGGTTGGTGAGTAGCTACAAGAGTGTCTATATGGGTTATTAGTTGGTTTTTTGAGTATCAGTATGAGTGTCTGAGTATCTGTATGGTTCGGTATTACTTAGTGCATAGATGCATGAATGAGTGACTCACTATTTGTATGTGTTGAAGACAGCATGTGTGCAGGACTGTATAGGTGGACGAGTGTGTGTATGGGTTTGTTAGTGAGTGAATTACTGTCTCAATAGTGTCTTTATGAGTAACTACATATGTTTTAAACTAGTATATGTGAGTATTGGTGTATATAAGTGAGTATGTGTGAGAGTGAGATATTGGAAAAGTTCCTGTACAAATAAGTAGGTGTTTCGATAAGTGATTGTGTAAGAGAGTAAGTATGTGTAAGTTTCTGTAGAAGTAAGTGTGGTAGTGTGTGTGTATAACTGTATATTCAAGTAAATGGATGTTTGATACTTTGTTTGCATGTGTGACTATGTGTGTGAGTAACTCTATGGATGAGTGGCGGTGTGTAACAGGATGTATAGGTGTATGAGTACATATGATGAGTGAGTACATGTATAAGTGACTGTATAGGGACTGTTGGTGAATGAGTGGATGTGTGTGTAGATCTTGGAATTACTGAATAGGTGTGTTGTAACTGGTATTGGTATGTCCATTGTTTTGAAAATGTTAGTTTGTATTTTTGAGTGTGTGTATCAAAGGTTATATTAGGGTGAGAGGAGGTCTGCCACTGTATCACAAGGATGATGTCATCAGTGATGTCATGAGTGATGTCATTTGAGATGTCATCAGTGATGTCATGAGTGATGTCACTGACCATGTCATGATTGAAGTAATATGTGACGTCATCAGCAGTGCAATGCGGGCGTGCAAGTTATAGTTAGCTGAACTAACTATAACAGGGGAATTTCAATGGTTTTGTAGGAGTGAAATGTCCAACTAACTATACCGACCCTGAAAACTATGGTTTTTCCAGTGAATATATATATATATATATATATATTATATTTCAAAGTGCCCTTGAGCTTTGAGAGCGCACTCGACAACTGCCTCCCATCGGGTTTAAACATGCACTTGTGTCAGCGTTCCTGGAATGATTTCTTCGCCCGACGCGTTTCAAGGTACATTACCCCTTAATCATGGGCTTGGAACAAACAGTGCACAAATGTTCTCCCTTTCAAGCGTGATTTTATTGGCTCATTACCATCAGTGGGTTGTGCTTAGTGCCTTGAGCATGCTGGGACTCGTAGTCTTCGGGAGAAATTCGTACCTTCCCCGCAGTGGGTTCGTGCACTCTTTGTAAGTTAAAATCCATTCTTTGACCTTCTGTAGGCTCCGGACCTTGGCACAAGTTCTTTTGGTGCTGGCAGATTGCGCTGAAAGATGGGTTGAATATAGTTTCAATCCTCAGCCTCTAACCATTAGTAGATGGTGCTGCTCTCCACGACGCGGGCCGCCGTGATATTCATTATATTTCAAAGTGCCCTTGAGCTTTGAGAGCGCACTCGACAACTGCCTCCCATCGGGTTTAAACATGCACTTGTGTCAGCGTTCCTGGAATGATTTCTTCGCCCGACGCGTTTCAAGGTACATTACCCCTTAATCATGGGCTTGGAACAAACAGTGCACAAATGTTCTCCCTTTCAAGCGTGATTTTATTGGCTCATTACCATCAGTGGGTTGTGCTTAGTGCCTTGAGCATGCTGGGACTCGTAGTCTTCGGGAGAAATTCGTACCTTCCCCGCAGTGGGTTCGTGCACTCTTTGTAAGTTAAAATCCATTCTTTGACCTTCTGTAGGCTCCGGACCTTGGCACAAGTTCTTTTGGTGCTGGCAGATTGCGCTGAAAGATGGGTTGAATATAGTTTCAATCCTCAGCCTCTAACCATTAGTAGATGGTGCTGCTCTCCACGACGCGGGCCGCCGTGATATTCATTATATTTCAAAGTGCCCTTGAGCTTTGAGAGCGCACTCGACAACTGCCTCCCATCGGGTTTAAACATGCACTTGTGTCAGCGTTCCTGGAATGATTTCTTCGCCCGACGCGTTTCAAGGTACATTACCCCTTAATCATGGGCTTGGAACAAACAGTGCACAAATGTTCTCCCTTTCAAGCGTGATTTTATTGGCTCATTACCATCAGTGGGTTGTGCTTAGTGCCTTGAGCATGCTGGGACTCGTAGTCTTCGGGAGAAATTCGTACCTTCCCCGCAGTGGGTTCGTGCACTCTTTGTAAGTTAAAATCCATTCTTTGACCTTCTGTAGGCTCCGGACCTTGGCACAAGTTCTTTTGGTGCTGGCAGATTGCGCTGAAAGATGGGTTGAATATAGTTTCAATCCTCAGCCTCTAACCATTAGTAGATGGTGCTGCTCTCCACGACGCGGGCCGCCGTGATATTCATTATATATCAAAGTGCCCTTGAGCTTTGAGAGCGCACTCGACAACTGCCTCCCATCGGGTTTAAACATGCACTTGTGTCAGCGTTCCTGGAATGATTTCTTCGCCCGACGCGTTTCAAGGTACATTACCCCTTAATCATGGGCTTGGAACAAACAGTGCACAAATGTTCTCCCTTTCAAGCGTGATTTTATTGGCTCATTACCATCAGTGGGTTGTGCTTAGTGCCTTGAGCATGCTGGGACTCGTAGTCTTCGGGAGAAATTCGTACCTTCCCCGCAGTGGGTTCGTGCACTCTTTGTAAGTTAAAATCCATTCTTTGACCTTCTGTAGGCTCCGGACCTTGGCACAAGTTCTTTTGGTGCTGGCAGATTGCGCTGAAAGATGGGTTGAATATAGTTTCAATCCTCAGCCTCTAACCATTAGTAGATGGTGCTGCTCTCCACGACGCGGGCCGCCGTGATATTCATTATATTTCAAAGTGCCCTTGAGCTTTGAGAGCGCACTCGACAACTGCCTCCCATCGGGTTTAAACATGCACTTGTGTCAGCGTTCCTGGAATGATTTCTTCGCCCGACGCGTTTCAAGGTACATTACCCCTTAATCATGGGCTTGGAACAAACAGTGCACAAATGTTCTCCCTTTCAAGCGTGATTTTATTGGCTCATTACCATCAGTGGGTTGTGCTTAGTGCCTTGAGCATGCTGGGACTCGTAGTCTTCGGGAGAAATTCGTACCTTCCCCGCAGTGGGTTCGTGCACTCTTTGTAAGTTAAAATCCATTCTTTGACCTTCTGTAGGCTCCGGACCTTGGCACAAGTTCTTTTGGTGCTGGCAGATTGCGCTGAAAGATGGGTTGAATATAGTTTCAATCCTCAGCCTCTAACCATTAGTAGATGGTGCTGCTCTCCACGACGCGGGCCGCCGTGATATTCATTATATTTCAAAGTGCCCTTGAGCTTTGAGAGCGCACTCGACAACTGCCTCCCATCGGGTTTAAACATGCACTTGTGTCAGCGTTCCTGGAATGATTTCTTCGCCCGACGCGTTTCAAGGTACATTACCCCTTAATCATGGGCTTGGAACAAACAGTGCACAAATGTTCTCCCTTTCAAGCGTGATTTTATTGGCTCATTACCATCAGTGGGTTGTGCTTAGTGCCTTGAGCATGCTGGGACTCGTAGTCTTCGGGAGAAATTCGTACCTTCCCCGCAGTGGGTTCGTGCACTCTTTGTAAGTTAAAATCCATTCTTTGACCTTCTGTAGGCTCCGGACCTTGGCACAAGTTCTTTTGGTGCTGGCAGATTGCGCTGAAAGATGGGTTGAATATAGTTTCAATCCTCAGCCTCTAACCATTAGTAGATGGTGCTGCTCTCCACGACGCGGGCCGCCGTGATATTCATTATATTTCAAAGTGCCCTTGAGCTTTGAGAGCGCACTCGACAACTGCCTCCCATCGGGTTTAAACATGCACTTGTGTCAGCGTTCCTGGAATGATTTCTTCGCCCGACGCGTTTCAAGGTACATTACCCCTTAATCATGGGCTTGGAACAAACAGTGCACAAATGTTCTCCCTTTCAAGCGTGATTTTATTGGCTCATTACCATCAGTGGGTTGTGCTTAGTGCCTTGAGCATGTTGGGACTCGTAGTCTTCGGGAGAAATTCGTACCTTCCCCGCAGTGGGTTCGTGCACTCTTTGTAAGTTAAAATCCATTCTTTGACCTTCTGTAGGCTCCGGACCTTGGCACAAGTTCTTTTGGTGCTGGCAGATTGCGCTGAAAGATGGGTTGAATATAGTTTCAATCCTCAGCCTCTAACCATTAGTAGATGGTGCTGCTCTCCACGACGCGGGCCGCCGTGATATTCATTATATTTCAAAGTGCCCTTGAGCTTTGAGAGCGCACTCGACAACTGCCTCCCATCGGGTTGAAACTATATTCAACTATATTCAACCCATCTTTCAGCGCAATCTGCCAGCACCAAAAGAACTTGTGCCAAGGTCCGGAGCCTACAGAAGGTCAAAGAATGGATTTTAACTTACAAAGAGTGCACGAACCCACTGCGGGGAAGGTACGAATTTCTCCCGAAGACTACGAGTCCCAGCATGCTCAAGGCACTAAGCACAACCCACTGATGGTAATGAGCCAATAAAATCACGCTTGAAAGGGAGAACATTTGTGCACTGTTTGTTCCAAGCCCATGATTAAGGGGTAATGTACCTTGAAACGCGTCGGGCGAAGAAATCATTCCAGGAACGCTGACACAAGTGCATGTTTAAACCCGATGGGAGGCAGTTGTCGAGTGCGCTCTCAAAGCTCAAGGGCACTTTGAAATATAATGAATATCACGGCGGCCCGCGTCGTGGAGAGCAGCACCATCTACTAATGGTTAGAGGCTGAGGATTGAAACTATATTCAACCCATCTTTCAGCGCAATCTGCCAGCACCAAAAGAACTTGTGCCAAGGTCCGGAGCCTACAGAAGGTCAAAGAATGGATTTTAACTTACAAAGAGTGCACGAACCCACTGCGGGGAAGGTACGAATTTCTCCCGAAGACTACGAGTCCCAGCATGCTCAAGGCACTAAGCACAACCCACTGATGGTAATGAGCCAATAAAATCACGCTTGAAAGGGAGAACATTTGTGCACTGTTTGTTCCAAGCCCATGATTAAGGGGTAATGTACCTTGAAACGCGTCGGGCGAAGAAATCATTCCAGGAACGCTGACACAAGTGCATGTTTAAACCCGATGGGAGGCAGTTGTCGAGTGCGCTCTCAAAGCTCAAGGGCACTTTGAAATATAATGAATATCACGGCGGCCCGCGTCGTGGAGAGCAGCACCATCTACTAATGGTTAGAGGCTGAGGATTGAAACTATATTCAACCCATCTTTCAGCGCAATCTGCCAGCACCAAAAGAACTTGTGCCAAGGTCCGGAGCCTACAGAAGGTCAAAGAATGGATTTTAACTTACAAAGAGTGCACGAACCCACTGCGGGGAAGGTACGAATTTCTCCCGAAGACTACGAGTCCCAGCATGCTCAAGGCACTAAGCACAACCCACTGATGGTAATGAGCCAATAAAATCACGCTTGAAAGGGAGAACATTTGTGCACTGTTTGTTCCAAGCCCATGATTAAGGGGTAATGTACCTTGAAACGCGTCGGGCGAAGAAATCATTCCAGGAACGCTGACACAAGTGCATGTTTAAACCCGATGGGAGGCAGTTGTCGAGTGCGCTCTCAAAGCTCAAGGGCACTTTGAAATATAATGAATATCACGGCGGCCCGCGTCGTGGAGAGCAGCACCATCTACTAATGGTTAGAGGCTGAGGATTGAAACTATATTCAACCCATCTTTCAGCGCAATCTGCCAGCACCAAAAGAACTTGTGCCAAGGTCCGGAGCCTACAGAAGGTCAAAGAATGGATTTTAACTTACAAAGAGTGCACGAACCCACTGCGGGGAAGGTACGAATTTCTCCCGAAGACTACGAGTCCCAGCATGCTCAAGGCACTAAGCACAACCCACTGATGGTAATGAGCCAATAAAATCACGCTTGAAAGGGAGAACATTTGTGCACTGTTTGTTCCAAGCCCATGATTAAGGGGTAATGTACCTTGAAACGCGTCGGGCGAAGAAATCATTCCAGGAACGCTGACACAAGTGCATGTTTAAACCCGATGGGAGGCAGTTGTCGAGTGCGCTCTCAAAGCTCAAGGGCACTTTGAAATATAATATATATATATATATATATATATATATATATATATATATTATCTACTGGCGGTGGCCAGTAGATAGTTATAGTTAGGACCTATTTTCCATAGGAAATCTGCAACATTCTATTGGGAATATCTTTGGCGTCGATTGACGAATCTTTGCGAAATTCTCCAAACTTTTGGCCAGCTCCGCTCCGCTCCTACCCTGAAAGTTTTGCGGTGATCCATGAAGCGGGGGCCGAGAAAAAAGGGGGGTCCCAAAACGCGTTTTCCCCATGCAATTTCCCATAGGATCAGTTGTCGCAGCTACAGCCCAAACCGCTGAACGGAATGACACCAAATTTGGCAAAGAGGTAGTCCTCAGTTCGGACTCGTGCCTTTTGCATATTTGGTGTGAATCTGTTTAGTAATTCCTGAGAAAATTAGGGTAAAAAAGTTAGTGATATCTATGGCCGCGGAGGATCCGCGGACCGTACCCGCACTGTAAGCGCACCCTCCCCGAATGGAGCGTGCACCCTCCCGATCGCGCGCTGAATGCTAATTGGCTGTCGAGCATCTCTCTACATTCTAAACCAGGAACTGTTGGCGGCCATTTTCTGCCTCGGTAGAAGCGAGGCTGAGGATGGAAGGGGAATAAGTGTGTAAAAGATATAAAGGGGGCAGAGTGGAAATACTCTGACCCTCTAGATCTGCTTAGGGGGTCCCAGAAGGACCCCCTGTGGCCACCCTTTTAAAAAAAAAAAAAAGCGGCGAAATGCGCGCACGGTGCGCGCATCCTATCGCGTTGGATGCACGGATTCTCTCGCGGTGGGTGCGCGGATCCACGGCAACGCTTTTTGAAAAACGACAAGAAATCATTGGTTGTATAACAACTTTCTACACTGAAAGGTAGGGTGTATATTTTTGTTTTTTAAAGGTATGATTGTTATTGGTTAACAAAAACAGATTGTAAGGAACATTATATATGATAAGCTGATATGTTGAAAAGTCAAGCACACTTCCTGTCTTGTGTAGGAACATTGTGTGCTGAACTTGTGACCTGTGAGATCAGTGCAGTGTTCCATGACCTGTTTCTATGGTAACAGGCAGAAGGCAGATTGGGGGAAGGGTTGAAATGTATTTCAGTTGGAAAGGGTTGAAATGTTTAACGAATAGAAATGTGTGTTTGCTTTTGAGTTTCTGTGCGAAGGATTGTGATTTGATGTTTACATGTATATGTGTGGAAAATGAAAGGGAAACTTTTCCATTCTTTGCTTTTGCTGAGAGGTGCACAGTGCAGAGATTCTGTAAAAGAAAATATGGTGAGTGATTGATATACTCCCTAATCTACAAAAGAACTTGAAAGATGAGTTATTTAATTGTGAGGGGATGTATGTAGACTATTTTGAGTTTAATCAGACTAATGTATTTTTCCTGCTAAAGTGTAGGGAGTACTTTTTTTCTCTACAATGTGTGTGCATGTAGAAACCATTCTGTGATAGGCATTTGTGTTTTTCATGTGTTTGTAGACAGATAACTGTGCAGTTTTTATATTTTGGTAGAATTAGAAACCAGTCATTGTTTATGAATTTGTGAAATGAGTTATGTTATGTTTCTATACTAAAATGTAGTACTACTTCTAGATGTGTTTTGATATAGTGCAAGGGATAGTGTTGTTTGTCTAGAATCACACAGTGAGTCTGTGTGCATTTGGGAACCACTGTGAGAGAAGCATTTGGTAATATCATGTATTTGCTGACAGATAACTGTTTTAAAACCAGTCAGGTTGTCAAGTTTTAGTAGCATTAGAAGACAGTTATGGCTTATGCTGTCATTAAATGAGTGAGGCATTGACAGTAAATTGCAGTCGTGAAATATGTAGATTTTGTGCAGTTCCCTTACCACTTGCACTGTAGTGAATGAGTTTTGGTAAGCTCATAGGGATAGTGGTGCTTGTCTAGAATCACACTGTGAGTTAGTGTGTATTTGGGATTAGTGTGAGAGAATCATTTGGTAACATCATGTATTTGCTGACAGATAACTGTTTTAAAATCTGTCATGTTGTGAAGTTTTAGTAGCATTAGAATCCAGTCTTTGCTTATATGTTGATTAAATGAGTCATGCTTTGACACTGATGTGCTGTACTTAAATATGTAGATTGTGTGCAGTACCATTAACTCTTCCAGACTAGTGAATGAGTTTTGGTGAACTCCTAGGATAGTGTTGCTTGTCTAAAATCACACTGTGAGTCTGTGTGCATTTGGGTAAGGATTGTGAGAGAAGCATTTGGCAACATCGTGTATTTGCTGACATATACCTGTTTTAAAACCTGTCATTGTGTCAAGTTTTAGTAGCATTAGAAGACAGTTATGGCTTATGCTTTCATTATATGAGTCAGGCATTGACAGTAAATTGCAGTCATGAAATATGTAGATTGTGTGCAGTTCCCTTATCACTTCCAGTGTAGTGAATGAATTTTGGTAAACTCCTATGGATACTGGTGCTTGTCTAGAATCACACTGTGAGTCTTTGTGCATTTGGGAACCACTGTGAAAGAAGCGTTTGGTAACATTGTGTATTTGCTGACAGAAAACTGTTTTAAACCTTGTCATGTTGTCAAGTTTTAGTAGCATTAGAAGCCAGTCATTGCTTATGCGTTGATTAAATGAGTCAGGCATTGACACTAAAGTGCAGTCGTGAAATATGTAGATTGTGTGCAGTTCCCTTACCACTTCCACTGTAGTGAATGAGTTTTGGTAAGCTGCTAGGGATAGTGTTGTTTGTCTAGAATCACACTGTGAGTCTGTGTGTATTTGGGAACCACTGTGAGAGAAGTGTTTGGTAACATCGTGTATTTGCTGACAGATAAGTGTTGTAAAACATGTCATGTTGTCAAGTTTTAGTAGCATTAGAAGACAGTTATGGCTTATGCTTTCATTATATGAGTCAGGCATTGACAGTAAATTGCAGTTGTGAAATATGTAGATTGTGTGCAGTTCCCTTACCCTTGCACTGTAGTGAATGAGTTTTGGTAAACTCATAGGGATAGTGGTGCTTGTCTAGAATCACACTGTGTGTTAGTGTGTATTTGGGATCACTGTGAGAGAAGCATTTGGTAACATCATGTATTTGCTGACAGATAACTGTTTTAAAACCTGTCATGTTGTGAAGTTTTAGTAGGATTAGAATCCAGTCTTTGCTTATGCGTTGATTAAATGAGTCATGCTTTGACACTGATGTGGTGTACTTAAATATGTAGATTGTGTGCAGTACCATTAACTCTTCCAGAGTAGTGAATGAGTTTTGGTAAACTCCTAGGACAGTGTTGCTTGTCTAAAATCACACTGTGAGTCTGTGTGCATTTGGGTAAGGATTGTGAGAGAAGCATTTGGCAACATCGTGTATTTGCTGACATATACCTGTTTTAAAACCGGTCATGTTGTGAAGTTTTAGTAGCATTAGAAGCCAGTCTTTGCTTATGCTTTGATTAAATGAGTCAGGCTTTGACACAAAAGTGCAGTCCTGAAATATGAAGATTGTGTGCAGTTCGCTTACCACTTCCACAGTAGCGAATGATTTTTGGTAAACTCCTAGGTGTAGTGGTTGTTGTCTAGAATTACACTGTGAGTCTGTGTGCATTTGAGAACCACTGTGAGAGAAGCATTTGGTAACATTGTGTATTTGCTGACAGATAACTAATTTAAAACCTCTCATGTTGTCAAGTTTTAGTAGCATTAGAAGCTAGTCTTTGCTTATGCATTGATAAAATGAGTCAGGGTTTGACACTAAGGTGCAGTACCATGTACTATTCTGTTCACTGTGGCAGAACTGAAAATTTAAAAGTTTTACCTAAGCTCTTTCCTAGAAGTAGTCTTATTATTTAGTCAGTTTCTAAGTACCAAATAGATTGCGTCAAATAAAAGTGTTCTGACATACTATACACTTGTCTTTTACACCTTCAATTCCCTAGTCAGTATCCATACACTTCCAGGAAACATCCTGTCACTTCCTTTGCAGTCCTCTAGAGACCCATTCAACAACATGTACTAATCCATTGACTGTGCCAAAACTCAAACACTTATAAGTTCACCTAGACACTCTCTTTCCAGTACTCTAATGGTTCAGTCACTGCCTAAGTATTCATGCACTGAGCCAGGTCTTAGCACATGGACTACGTCAAACTCATATCGACTATGCATGCAGTCCTCTAACCACCTACACACTTGTCTTTCACACCTTCAATTCCCCAGTCAGTATCCGTTCACTTCCAGCAAACACCCTGTCACTGCCGTTGCACTCCTCTAGTGACCCATTCAGCATCATGTACTAATCCATTCACAGCGCCAAACCCTAATAAATTCACCCAGGCACTCTCCTTGCAGTACTCTAATCATTCAGTCAGTACCCAAGTACTCATCCAGTGACCCAGGCCTTAGTATATGGACTGCATCAAACCCTTATCCTCTATGTATGCAGTCCTCTAACCACCTACACAATTGTCTTTCACACCTTCAATTCCCTAGTCAGTATCTATACACTTCCAGGAAATAACCTGTCACTCTCTTTGCAGTCCTCTAGTGACCCATTCAGCACCATGTACTAATCCATTCACTGTGCTAAAACCCAAACACTTATAAATTCACCAAGATACTATCTTTGCAGTACTCTAATCATTCAGTCAGTGCCTAAGTATTCATACACTGAGCCAAGCCTTAGCACATGGACTGCTTCAAACCCCTATGCACTATGCATGCAGTATTCTAAACACCTAGACACTTGTCTTTCACACTTTCAATTTCCTAGTCAGTATCCATACAGTCCAGCACTTATCACTGCCTTTGCACTCCTCTAGTGACCCATTCAGTACCAAGTACTAATCTATTCCCTGTGCGAAAAGCCTAGCACTTATAAATTCACCTAGGCACTCTCCTTGCTGTACGATAATCATTCAGTCAGTACCCAAGTAGTCATGCAGTGAGTGAGTGACGAAGGTGGCATTGGTCTTTGTTTGCTCCTCGGAAAAAGTAAAAAATGTCCTCACCACTGAAGAAAAACGTTTTTGGTGTGGTGCCTTCTGCAAAACATTTTCTTCAGATTCGGTAAATATTTAAAAGCTGCAACATTTACAGTTTTTGTAAGTTAAACTGATAAAATTTTGTTAGCTGTATGCATTTTATATATCTGTGATTTGTTTCTTGTGATATTTTGTTGAGAATACCATGTTGTTTTTTTTTTAACAATCTTTCTTATCTTCCAGGTCTGTCGTCGACATCCATTGTCCCCACAGTAGTGTTTCACCTTGTTGTTTTTTATTATTGTTGTTACATTTTGTTCATTAGTTTATTGTTCATACATATGTTAATAAAAAAGTAAAGTTTGAAAATAGTTTTTCGTTTATATATTTATTATTATAAAAAATAAAGTTTGAAAAAAAAATTTATAACGTTTTTGGTTGTTCTCTTAACTGCTGTGTGACTCTTTCTTGTTCTTATTACTGTTATTTGATGGAGTCCACCATGGTGTTAAATTTTGGCGCACTTATCGCTGGAATACTAGTGATATCTGCAGTTTGCACCAACTTCTGAATAGTGTGTTAGATTTATCTCAACTTTACTTCCGTTAAAGTGCTGATAATGAAATGGAAAGTAGCCGTTCCCGTGCAAAAAGACACGAGGTGCACCTTTCCGATTTATTCTAAATACTAAAATCCTGTATTGAATTGCACTGAGGTATTGGCTGCACTTACAGTGTACACACAAAATCTATTAAGAAATCTCATTCTATTTATATTGATTGGGAATAGTGCGTCAGGTGCTGGATCTTGATGAGATACACTGCTCAGTTCGTATACTGTTCTGTACACGAAAAAAATCACATCATAACTTTCACACCAATTGCAATGCGAAACAAATTCCGGCGATAAGACACATTAGCACCAGGGATTTTACACCTGCTTTCTGCTGGTGTTAAGCAGGAAACTACCTGCACCATGAAAGGGAACACAGCCAAGAGCCACACCAGAACACCCACAGGTACCATAGAGTCAATGAGCATGATACAGGGATACCCATGAGGGCCAGAAGACTCATCTCAACAACTCCAGGACCGCCAATACCCCCCAAACCCACATCTTAGTAAGTGTGTCCCTGTGGTCATTGTCTTAGCATGATAGGCACGAGCCCTGCAACATCACAGTGTGCTGTCACCTCAGCGTTGGCAGTGAGCCTGGATGTGTAGCTATGCACGCATCCTCCTGCATGCACAACTGGCGTGTGCTGGTCTTGGGTTCACAGGTCAGTGCAGGGGTGTGCCTATCCGGCAAGGGGAACGGGGTGTCTCGGACATGTCCGTGTACAGGAAGTGCGGTAAGTGTGTCTCTGTGTTCTGGTGTGGCCTGCTACAAGAGCCGCAGCAGTTGATGTTGTAAACTGGCATGCACCAACTCCAAACGGCACTGTGATGTTGTAGTTGGAATGTAGCAGGACATGCGCAAATAGGCATTACAATGGTGTGCCGTACGAGTGCACGAGATACAACAGTGCACCGGACAAAAGTGTGGGGGTTCGTGGGAGGGAGGTGCAGCCGTTTGCCAACATAAAACACAGTGAAATCAACCATGTGCCACATGCTGGGCATCTCATCCATGATGACCACGGTCGCAGACATCCCACAACACCAACGACTGGCCTTTGTACACATCCTGTATGAATGCAGCATGGTTTTCACTTCTATGCTCGTTCAGTGGTGTGATGTTGGCGGGTTCTGTGACTTGTGCTGCTTGTTGGTGTGTTTCATTTTGGCCATTGTTAGTCTATATGTGTGTTGTACTTAATTGTGCATGTGTGCCATTCTGCCCATCTCCCCCCTCCCCCCACTCCCTGCTTCTTCCTCTTCCTAGTGATGTTGTGTCTATAATTTTGTTGCTGCACACATAAATACATGTAAAGAATACATTAGAATAGTTCCTTGATTCTTTTAGGTTTCAAAACTTCTCTATTGGTTTCTTTTTAATTTTTCATATGAACCGTTTTTTTAATATTCAACAACACATAGAAGTCAGAAGTGCAATGTATTCTATCAACACACTTTCTAGAACATTCTACAACACGTGCAGGTTAAAAGTTCATCAATTTTTTAAAACTTAACGATATTTTTTTGTAACATTTTCTTGAATATTTAACGACACGTGCAGGTTAAAAGTTGACGATTGTTTTAAGTTCAAACAGTGCCTTGCAAGTAGCAGGTGTGGTTGATCTGAGCAAATTTTATCCTTTGATATGTACTCCACGTTGAAAATGCTTTTTCTTAACCAATCATAAAGATGCTTTTCCACAAAACTAATGTGCACCCTACTTTTAAAAAAGAATGCTTTTCATGATATCTTCAGAGATAAGTTATAGATAGGAATTAGCATTTAAAAAACCTTTGAAATTCACTGAAAAAACAATAGGTTTCATGCACGTTATAGTTAGGAATTGGCATTTAAAAAACCTTTGAAATTCACTGAAAAAACCAAAGGTTTCAGGGCCGTTATAGTTAGGAATTGGCATTTAAAAAACCTTAGAAATTCACTGAAAAAACCATAGGTTTCAGGGGCGTTATAGTTAGCTGGACATTTCCCTCGTACAAAACCCTAGAAATTCCCCTGTTATAGTTAGTTCAGCTAACTATAACTCGCGCCCCCGCAATGCACTGCTGATGACGTCACATATTACATCACTCATGACATGGTCAGTGACATCACAGATGACATCACTGATGACATCACTGATGACGTCATCTATGTGATAAATTAGTACACCTTCTCACACCCTAATATAACTTTTGATACACCAACTCAAAATTTCAGACGGCCATTTTGAAGACCATAGATACTCCAATACCAATAACTACATACCCACTCATTGACTCTTAGGTCTACATGCACCTCCACTCACTCACCTATACAGTCACTCATACTTACAGTCACTCCGTACAAGACTATCATATGCATTTATACAGATATATAGACACTCACACACTGCCCATCATCCATTGAGGTACTGACACACCTAGTCAGTTGTGCAAATAATTAAACACAGTCCAATTGACTCACCTATACAGTTAAACACACTCAAGTTCACTTACTCATAAAAATACTAAAAACTTTTGACACTCTTATTCAATTACTAATACAAGCACACACTCATCCATACAGCCAGTCCCGCAATCACACACTCTCACATATAGATAGTTATTTACTCTAATACACATATACACTGTGTTTCACAAATGTAGTTACTGTCACATGTACAACTGAGATATACATTCAATCCCTAACACACCCTTACATACACTCACCCAACCATACAGTCCATCACAGTTGCACTCTTAAAACCATGCACCCATAGAATCACCCACTCACACATCTATGCACAGAGTCACACACACCCCACCCACACATACACTCAGGCACCCATACAGATACTCACACAACCAATCAATAACCCATAGAGACACTCATATTGCTATTCACAAAACCATGCAGCCGTTTATACACCAACAGATAGACAGATACAGACATTCACACAGTTTAGTCACTAGTCTGCAGTAAGATACATTTAATGACTCACTTATAGAGTCAGTTACGCACCTAGAAAATCATCCATTCACACACTTGTACACCCACTCATTCTTCCACCGGCCTTTCCCTATATATATTAAACATATTAAAACTGTTCAGAAACACATACTCGATGGATGACGTCATCAGTGATGTCATCAGTGATATCATCAGTGATGTCACTGACCATGTCATGAGTGATGTAATATGTGACGTCATCAGCAGTGCATTGCGGGGACGCGAGTTATAGTTAGCTGAACTAACTATAACAGGGGAATTTCTAGGGTTTTGTACGAGGGAAATGTCCAGCTAACTATAACGCCCCTGAAACCTATGGTTTTTTCAGTGAATATATATATATATATATACATACTAAGAACACTTTTCCTATGGAACATCTGACCTAACTATAAATGCCCAGTGCCTGCTACTGGGCACTATATATATGTGTATATATATGTATATATATATTCACTGAAAAAAACACAAGTTTCAGGGACGGTTTAGTTAGAAATTAGCATTTAAAAAACCTTAGAATTTCACGGAAAAAAACAAAGGTTATAGGGATGCTATAGTAAGGCTGACATTTCACTTGTGAGAAACCGGAGAAATTCAGCCGTTATTATTAGCTGAGCTAACTATAACTCACGCCCTCGCAATGTACTTCTTATGACCTCACATATTACATAACTCATGACATGGTCAGTGACATCTCTCATGACATCACTGATGACATCTCAAATGCCATAAAAAATATAAATTGGTAGGGGGGGCCTGCGCGTCCCCCCTACCTGGGCCATTTTTGGCCCCGGGAACCCCATCCCCTGGGCATGGCCTAATCGTTGGAGACTGCGGGGAGAGCCTCAAAACCACGCGGTTCCTGCTGGCTCCCCTCCTCCTGCGGGAGCCAGCATTGCTTTTGGGCAGAAGGAGATCAGTGATGTAATTTGAGAGGTCATCAGAGATGTCACTGACCATGTCATGAGTGATATAAAATGTGAGGTCATAAGCAGTGCATTGCGGGGGCATAAGTTATGGTTAGCTCAGCTAAGGTTTTTAAAAGCTAATTTCGAACTGTAATGTGCCTAGAACCTTTGTTTTTATCAGTGACTTTCAATAGTTTTTAGGCCTAGCATATTCAAATGACCTCTTGTATACTTTAGTATACATATATATCCGTGGGCCAAATGCCATTCCTTGCTTCTCATTTGTTTGTTTCAATTTTCTTTAAAACCCTTGCTCTCTAGTGGCCAGTCCTGCCTCTTTGTCCCTCCTTTTTCCTCCAAGGAGCAGGGACTTAGTACAATATCATTACACTTTGTTCTGTTGATCTGCTTGTGGGGGGACTATTTTTTAATGTTTTCAACCTCGTGTTACACTGTGGGTGCTCAGATCCACAGCTGCTTACATTTTATTGCAGAATTCATCCCTCACAGTTCCTTTCATGTGGCTGACATTCTTTTGTATTCTTCACAAAGGGAGCTCCCAGGCTGGCTTGCAATGCAAGCAATTAATTATTGTAGTTTTAAGTCTGCCTCCTTTAATATTCTCCAGAAACAGGCACAAAAAATACGGCAACAGCTCCTCTTGGCCCCACAAGTTTATAACTGGCATAGATTGCCTCTTTATTGGGTCCCTTGAAACCACCCTGGCTCTCTTCATCTTGTCCTTCCAGGCATTGATACCGGCTCCGAAGCCAGAAGCAGCCAGCCACACCTTCTAGCTACTGCAGCTCCATATCATGTAAAAAAGTTATACCACTACTTAAACACAGCGCATTGTTTCAGTTCCATTAAATCAACCCTTCAAGTGATACTTTAATAGCATGCTGCTCGTGTTTTTTCCTCCCCCCCAGGACCTGTGCATTAGCACCACCTGTTACTGTGCTTTTCTGCTGGCTTAGGAGTTCGAAGTCTCTCCTCGTCGGTTTAGCGATGAGGCCAAAATGTTTCCTTCTGGAAGAATGTCCCTTGTAAAATGTGCATTTGAATGTACTACATTAAATAAATGCAGAACAAGAACGCAGGGCCAGCACATCAGCGGTGCAATCGCACCAGATACTTACTTCAGAGGGCCAATATTTCCCAGTTTATATTGCTTTTAAAAGCACTCCCTGACACGTTCCTGGCCTCCAGCAATTTCCAGACAAGAAAAATTTCAAGATAACTCTGGCGATAATGTTCTTGCTGGAGAGATCGGAGTTGTCTAGTGGAAGAAGTTTTGACTCATTGCAAGGAAGCACAGAGGGTTAATATGTCAGCTGCAAAGAAAGTGTACCATGCAGATCACAAAGTGCATAAAAAGAATATTGGTCAGTGGGTTATTGCTTTTCTGTTACTTGCAGCTTATAAGTTAAAATCCTAACATAGAACAGTGAATTTATAACTGTCATCAAAAAACTGCATGCACCCTGAAAAGTATAGATTAGAGCATATATAAATGCTGCAAAAAGGGTTAATCTTGGTAGAAATCGATTCTTTTTATTTGAGAGAACCACCAACTATATTGTTCTGTTTTCAATTCTGAGTTTGTGCTTCTGGGGCCCAAGCACTCTTTAGCAGTACTGTTTACCAATATGCATGACTTGTGACTCCTACACCCAGTAGTCCTCTGTTTTCTGTAACATTTCCTTTACACTAATTTATACACTCATGATTGATTGTTTTGGTGTAATTTTTGTGTGATGCAAAGTACTCTGACACCCTACGCTGGTATGAGTGGTGCTTTATAACGAATTAAATGCATCTGAACATTAGTGATTATGGAGCCTTAAGGAACACTGTTAAAGTGTGGTGGTGGCGAGGGAATTCACATCACTCAGCTTTACCTCATTATCACCTCAGCACCACCTCAGCAGCAGCACAGCACCACCTCCTCCTCAGTACACCACCACCAGTGCAGCACCAACTTAGCATCAGTGCAGCACCACCTCAGCACCAGCGCAGCACCACCTTTACATCAGCACTGCACCATCTCAGCTTTAGCACATCACTAGCTCAGCATCAATGCATCACCACCACTGCAGCCCCAATGCAGCAGCACCTCACCACCAACGCAGCATCACTTCAGCATCAGCGCACCACCACCTCAGCACAGCAAGAACTCAACATCACTCAGCACCACCTAAGCACCAGCACAGCACTATCTCACAACCAGTGCAGCACCACCACCTCAGCATCACCCAGCACCACCACAGCATCACTCAGCACCACCTCAGCATCAGCACAGTACCGCCTCCTCATCAATGAGCCACCACCAGAGCAGCACCAACTCAGCATCAGTGCAGCACCACCTCTGCATCAGTGCAGCACCAGTGCAGCACCATCTCCACATCACCGCCTGAGCCCCACCACCTCAGCATCAGCACAGCCCCATCTCAGCATCAGCACAGCACTACCTCCTCATCAGTGTAGCACCATCTCAGCACCAGTGCTGAACCACTTCCGAATCAGTACAGCACCATATCAGCACAGCACTACCTCCTCAGTACACCACCAACTCAGCACCAGCGCCGCACCTCATCAACATCAGCACAGCACCATCTCAGCATTAGCACAGCACATTCTCCACATCAGTGCATGACCACCAGCGCAGTCCCACCTCTGCAGCAACTCAGGACCCACGCAGCACCACTTTAGCATCAGTGCAGCACCACCTCCGCATCAGTACAGCATCACTTCAACACAGCACCAACTCAGTATCACTCAGCACCACCTCAGCACCAGCGCAGCACCACCACCTCAGCATAACTCAACACCACTCAACATCACTCAGCACCACCACAGCATCACTCAGCACCACCTCAGCTTCGCTCAGCAGCACCTCAGCATTGCTCAGCACCACCTCAGCATCAGTCACACCACCTCAGCATCACTCAGTACCACCTCAGAATTACTCAACACCACCTCAGCCTCACACAGCACAATCTCAGCATCACTCAACACTACCTCAGTAACACTCAGTATCACCAGCACACCACTACCTCAACATCACTCAGCAGCACCTAAGTATCATACAGCATCACCTGAGCATCACATCTGCACCAGCACACCACCACCTCAGCACCACTTCATCATTACTCAGCACCACCTCAGAGTATCCTGGGAATCTGGCATCTGTTGATTCTCTCCTAGTGTCTATCCGCTGCTTGTGTTGTAATTCATGTACTAATTCTCAATCTCCACCCTCCTATTATTTATGTTCCTCCATTCATAACAAAAAAGCAATAACAAACAAGCATTACAGCAGACAAGAAGAGGTTGCCAGCATTGCAAGGACAAAAAAACTAGAAGACATTTTTTGTTAATTCTTTTTTAAATAGAGTCATTCAATTTGTTAGAAATGGGGGTCTCTAGTTGGCAACGGCTGTCCACTGTCCAAGTATGGACCCTTCTTCCTACTTCAGAGTAAGGGGGCTACACCCTTTGATAACCCCTGCTCAACCCTGTGGTAACCTAGCACGAGCAGCTAGGCTTATCTTAGAGGCAGTGTGTGAAGCATTTATGACCATGCACAGTAACACAGTGAAGAACCCTACAAAGGGACACCACACAAGTAGTTATAAAAAATAAGTATCTTTATATATAGACTTAACACAAGACCAATACTGATAAAAAGCCACAATACTGTAAAATAGGATTACTCTTGAAATGTTGCAAAAATAGTTCAAAGTGTGCAAAGAGGAGTTCAGTTCAAAGCAGTGGTCTCTGCGACCCTTTTACTTACAAAGTACATAGATTTCGTAGTAAAACAACAAAAATGTTGCAAAAGAACTAGCGATGATTTTCTGCACGCGAGGCCGGCGATGCGATGAATCCTTGCCGCGAGGGAGGAGACGATGTGCCAATCTGCTGATGCATGTGTGGACAATGCGACAAACTTCTGCATGCTAGGCCGTTGATGTGAGGACTCCTTGCCGCGAGGGAGGAGACGATGCGACGATCCTGTTGCGTGTGCGATCAGGTTGCGATGCGAAGAAACGGCGCTCCGCAGGGAGCGACGATCCTGATGCGATGCAATGAAAATGGCGGACGTCAGGCGTCCGCGCTGTGATGTCGTGATGCGATGATCTCGATGCGATGATCTCTTGGAGTTAGCGAGCACTGGGAAGCCCGCAAACGTGCGATGCATTGATCTTTGGTTGCGAGCACTTAGTGGCAGCAGCACGATGATTTTCCGGTGCACTTTTAGCTGCGGAGGCTCGCAAATGTGCTTTAGCGACGATTTCAGCACTCTCTTCTCTGAAGTAGAACTAGAGGCCCTGGAACTCACAGGAACCTCACCTGCAGATAGAAATCTTCGCTGGGAGGAATCAGGAGGCTGGTGGTGAAGTCTGATGTGTCTGAGACTTCAGCAGGAGGCTAGCTCTCTCCTAGCCATTGGGTGATTGCTTTAGCAAGATTAATAAAAGTTTTCTCAAAGTCCTTTTCCCTCTTCTTCCAAGTCCAATGGTAACCACTGCAGGCCAATCCAAGAAACAGCATACAAGTACAAGGATAGTCACCTCCTGCAGATTCCTTCAGTTACACAGACAGAGGTTCGTCTTGATGTCCAGGAGCAATACCAATTGTAGGGGTTTCAGCACAGACATTTATACCCCAAAAGTCTTTGTTCTCAAAAGCTACAAGTCACTGAACTCAGCCAGAACAATTCTGCTCAGTCCTGGAGCACTTTGTTTGCCAGGCTGCATCCTTCCTTTCAGAAAGAGGGGGTCTGCCATCAGACGCACAGTAGGAGGTGGAGCCAGCATTCCCCTTGCCAGGCACAGCCCTATTCAGGTCAAGGAGCTACCCCTCCCCATACTCCAAATGCAGATCTCTCTATTCAACCCAGGTCTGACTCAGCCTGCCCTGTCTCTCCAAAACCAGACAGCCAATACACATAACAGCAGAGCACACTGAAGGCTTAGGCAAGAAAATACCTACTTTCTAAAAGTGGTATTTTCAAACACAGAATATAAAAATAAACTTCTCTAAAAGATGTATTTTTTTATATTCTGAGCTCAGGCATACTAAATTCTTTTTTCTACCATGTTCCTTGGATCAGTTAGGATTATAGAATTTAATAGTCAAACTGCCCATTCTGGCCTATGGAGAACAGGTAGCCTTACAGTAGTGAAAAACGGAATTGGGTGTAATTCACTACCAGGACATGCTACACACACCAAGGCATGTCCTACCTTACACATACAATGCACGCTACCATAGGGGTGACTTACATGATGCCAAGGGAAGGTTCAGGGGCTGGGAAGTGGGTGCACTTCAGAGCCAAGACGGCAGTTCTGGACTGCACACAGACACACTTTACAAGCTGCTTCTGTGGGTGGCGCAAACCAGCGCTGCATGCCCACTAGCAGCATTTGGTTTACCAGCCCTGGGCGCACACAGACCACGCTACTAGGGACTAACAGGTAAACCAAATAAGCCATTCATGGATATACCAATTCACATGTCATATTTACACAGGGAGCATTTGCGCTGTTGCACTGAATGGCAGTGGCACAGCGCCAAGAGCATCTAACACCAGCAAAAACAGAGGAGACAACAGCGAAAAATGGAAGGGAGACCCACGCCAATGGTGCCAGGTCTAACACAATTGTACATGATGTCTTCTTTAAACTCCACTACATAACACTTTACAACACAAAATACCATTCCACATACTTGCACTCCATTACACACAGTCCCACTCCACATAATTTCAATACACTCAAAAACACAAATTACTATCCGCATAATACAACTGCACACCATACCACATAATTCTACCACACGAATCCACATCACACAGTTTCACACCAGTGATTGTTTGTACACTACCTTATACCGCAAACCTGCGGAAAGGAACACACTGTTGAGGTATGGTAGCCATCACCCCAGGGCACTGCGTGATAATTTGCCATTTGGCCAGTTCCTACGAATCAGGAGAAACTGCACCCAGAAGGAAGATTTTTTCAAGGAATCAGATGAACTAATCCATCGACTGGTTGAACGAGGCTACCCCAAATGGCTGGTCAAAAGGGCCAGAAAGATAGCATGGCATAACCATAGGGAGATGCTCCTTACCCCCAAGATCCGTCCCCAAAACACGGACAGGTTGATCTGTGTCACAACATTTAACACACGGAGTAGCGAGATCCGTCAGATTGTCAACAAACACTGGCACTTAGTTGCAGGAGAGCTACAACTTCCAGAACCTCCTATGCATTCATTTAACAAGGGTAAGAATATACGTGACCATGTGGTCAAATCCTTCTTGGAAATACCACCACAGCCGACTATACAATCAATGTGGCATCTTCCCGAAGTAGTGGGACATTTTAAATGTGGGAATTGCAAGGCCTGCTGCCTAACAATTGAAACCAAAAAGTTCTGTCACGGCAACTGCACAGTAGATCTAAGAACTCATACGAACTGTAACACAAAAAATGTCATCTATGCGATTATATGTCCTTGTGATAAGATCTACGTAGGACAAACAACCCAAAAGGTGAAATGTAGAATCCTGCAGCACTGCAGCAGGATAAGATGTGGAATCGTGGGGGCCCCCGTGGTTGATCACTTCCAAACATCCAACCATCCCCCAGAATCCTTGAAGTGGCTGATAATTGAAACAGTCTCCTTGGGCATCCGGGGTGGTGATCTGGGATTAATACTTAACACCAGAGAATGTAAATGGCTGGATCGTCTTAAGTCTCTACAGGATGGCCTAAATGAATTAGACGCCACATACGCCCAACTCTCTTTATTAAGTGGCCCATAACTTTGTCCCTTTCTTCACAGGCACCGCTGAATAGATAACCCGGGCAATCTCCATGTCCTTTAACATACCATTATGTGCAATAAGTTCCTCCACAGCATTTTAATAAATGCGATTTCCATATCCAGTGGTATCAACCAGCAGATTGTGCGCTACCTTCAGTAGACAGGACCAGTAGTCATACGTTGCAAGTACATCTACTCCATTCATTTTGGTTTGTCTTACACGTTTACATAACACATGTGTGTGGCCAGCATTCACGTTCAATTATATTGTTTACACGAGGCATATCAGAATGTGAACTAACTAGGTTAGACAGGCTTTTATATATGCATATATACATTGTCTATAATATCAATGACGCCTAAATGTATAAGGGATAACAATTTTCATGCTCTTGCCAATCCTAAGTTATCACAACCTTGAATCCTGTGATATGAATCGAAACTATAGTGCTGGCACATCGCCTCTCTTGGCTCTGGGATCGATGCGCCGCCCCTTTGTGATCGATTTCCTGAGCAACAACTTTCCCCTGCTACAAACGCCTGACATGTAAATCTATTTAAGTGCCCACGTGACACCAACTGGGGTTAGCTGTCAGATTCTTCGACGCTTCCCCGAGAGGTATGTCACGTCTTTTTGCTCTTTAGGGTAATCACCGTGAATGTGCAGATACTAATCTCGCACACTCTCCCGCACTCGCTGCTTTAACTAACATACTCAGCATACGCGCTACTTTCGCAAGTGAAGCGCTTATCTCGGACACACACGAATGCTCACCTTTTAATTAATTGTGTTTAATTTACCAACGCTCACTTCGCTGGCAGCTCGTTTGTAACTATCCCATTGATCGGCTTAAAATTGACACACACGCGCTACTTTCCGCTGCAATTTAATCTGGATGCCGCTTACTTAAGAACATGGCAAGTTTCTTGGCTTTGCGTACATACGGCTGGTCAGTTTCTGATAATTGGGTAAGACAACAAGCGTTACTGTAAATTATTCTAACACTCTAAACAAGTATTTGTCAGAAGCGCGTCACCATTTTAATCGTTTCCGAACTTTATTAGGCTTACAGCCCACCCGGTTGTTAGAGTACACGTTCCTCTTAGCATACGCCATTGTTTTTGCGCTTTGAACTCGCATGGCCCATCTGCACGTCACCTTGTTGGGCTGCTAGTTTATTAACATATGATTGGAAGTGTAATCTGCATGCCGCCAAACTGGTTGTTAATTTACACGGTAACGCACGGCCTTTAAGTCTCTGATACCTGTCTGTAGCCTTACTGTAACTTTCTCAACAAGCTATTCACAAGCGCGCCACCTTCTGAACCGTCATTAACTAGCGTTATTGTAATACTATCAACTAGATTTTAACCCGTACCACTCACATTACTAGTCTCAATTTTGTTGCACTTGTATTAGTTGTGCGCTTTTGACCAACATCGCACCATGTGGTTTTAATACGATTTCCCTCATTTCTTTTGTCTCTCATTCCTTCTAGGTATAGGTTACTAATGAACCTATTGCCTTATTGCTGCTTGATTCATTTCCCCATAGTGTACTCTGACTCTATGCCCTACATCTCCAATACCACTCTGTGAGTATATGGCTTTTTCCTCTCTTAGTGTACTCCGTCCTGACTAGTAGAACTATGATCCTAGCGTCACTTGTCTCCTTTTTGTCTCCAATCCCATGTAGGAGCCCATCAGGCCCACCATTCTAATTTTCCAGTAGGTGGGACCCCTGCTGATGCTGGTAATTTATACTTCTTGTTACATACCCCAAGGATTCGCTCCCTACCCTTGACACACCTCAGTAACTCTACATCTTTGCCTCTAGGTGCTTCCCCTCCCCTACACTTACTCACCCGTCCTGAAGAAGACCCCACCTCCAAGACTCTCAGTTGGCTGGTTCACCAAAGGGTCGAAACGTTGACTTTTGGTTCATTTTGAATCAATACCTGGATGACAGTGATTAATTAACTGCGGCAGTTGTTTATGATTTTGCATTTCTTGTCTGTGCCAATTATTTGGCTGGTTAGGTATTCTACCATTGTATATTGATGTATGTATATGCACGAGCTTTCCTTAGCACTACCACTTGCACTGATCCCACTTTTAGCACTTGTCACCTCAACTGCACCTACATGTTAAAGTTGCAAAATGTGAAATATAGATATATCTGTGAATCATTGATCTATTGACGCTTAATCGATTAAAAACTACTCCCCAGACTCGAGAGCGCGTGGTGGTGGTGCACGTCACTGCTGCGCTTTCAGCGAAGGGGCTGGCCAAAAATGATTCCCATAGCCATCATTGGCAGCGCTTTTGCGCGCTACAAGATTGATGGCTCTGGGACCCACATACGCGGCGGCCGCGCAGCACTAGTTGTGATGGTAAAAATACTGGTCTATCAACCTACCAATAAAAGTCTTGAGCAAACAATCACAATGTAAGGCTCGCATGTCCAGTTTGCTCTCTGTCAGTTCACTGAGCAGGCTTATTGTTCCAGCTTACATTAAATGAACATGCACCCTGCTATTAAAATAAGTTAACCTCCTTGTGTATTAAAATTAAGGCTCCCTGTTTTCCGTTTTTACTGATTTTTACAGATAAATACAGACAGAAAAACATTTTTCAGTGATTCTAAATTCACTTTGCCATGTCTGCCAAGCCAATAACTGTGTGGATTGATAGGTAAGGTGGTAAAAAAAAGTACTTTTAGTAAAGAGGCGTACACAGCAGTAAATATGCAAAAGGCGGATACTGAAATGTGCATATTTTCATATAAGTGCATTGATTTATCTTCTGCAGGTGTTCATATCACTGAAACCTGGCAGGCATTCAAGCATGACTGCATATTTATTTGTTAAATAAATGCGGAAATGTACCAGTTTCAGCTTTATTTTTTTCACAAAATGCATAATAAACATCGATAAATACAGATAAAATTGACAAAAAAAAATATGGATAAATACAGATGGAGATGTCAAAAAATGAAATACCATAAAAGCAGGAGCCCTGATTAAAATTAGCTCATTATAAAAAAAAGTAATTTGTAATAACCTTGTGGTTGTAAACACATTCATAGAGCATCCACCCCACCATTTGAGGGAGAGTAGACCTGTAAGTGTACATCTTAATGTAAATCTCCACTCGGAAATGGTGAATAGCAAAAATGTGAAGAGTTGAACCTAGATGTTTGATTTACTTACCATTGTAAATCGGACCCACTGGATTTAGTTCTTTCAGGAAGATTCGTGGGGCACCAGGCAGTCTAAGAAGTGGTGATTTCACTACTTATCGCTCGATGCACTGTATACGGCCTTCATGCCACACAGACTGCAGCTCCAGACATTTCACCGCCTGCACTGCAACACCTACAAAAACAACACATTGGAAATAGACAGCAAAATGTCAGGAATCATAGAGCCATCGAGTTTGTTATTTGATCCTTCAGAGGTGTAACATTTTCCCCACAGTGTATACGTTTGGAGTGGGAACAGTAAATATGCACCCCCCATAGTCCACGACTTTCCCCACTGTGGCTAAATGTGGTGTGGAAATAATAAATATAAACTCCATCCCCCAGAGTCCACAATTTTCTCCATTCCAGTTCAGATTTGGGTGGGAACAGTAAATCTACATCCCCAAGAATGCAACATTTTCCCCATTTTTGCTAAGTTTAGAGTAGGAATAGTAAATCTGAACCTGCTGAGTTCAACATTGTGCCTACTGTGGTTAAGTTTGGAGTGGGAATACAAAAATATACTCCCTTCAGAGTCCAACTCTTTACTCACTGTGGTTTACTTTTTAGTTTATTGGTTAATATGAATCTTAATATTTATATTGCATCTCTTTGTTAAATATTTTTCATAATGAATTATTTTTCAAATATTTTTTTAATATTCGAGATTTATATCTAAAATGTTTCATATTTTCTATAACTTTTTAGACATTGCATTAAAAAAAATATGTTTTACATGTTTTTAAGTTTGTTATTAAAAAAACACATTTTAACATAAGAAGCATATAGTAATTTGACACTTTCAACTTATAATACATATATAATATTAAAGAAAAATTCCAATTTCTTACATTTTGTACATTGTTTCATGGTTGTACATTTTTAACATTGTTTTTAATATATTCACTGAAAGAGAAAAAAGTTAAAGTGATGTTATAGTTAGGTATGGCCGTGCGATCAGACCCTGTGTCCAACTGTCTGCAGACAGCCAACCCCACACTGTGTGGGGTTAGGTGTGGACCAGGCCCTGCACCCAACCCCCGCTGGTGCCCAAACTCCCACGGGCACACATTGCTGAATATAAGGGGTGTCATTTTAAGTAAGGTAGATATACTGCCTGATTTCAGGTCAGAACACTGAAATATAAACAATTGGCCAATTGGCTTTATGAAGGGCTCAGAATAGCAACATATATAAAACACATATATTGTCTTTGTCAGAAAATGTCTCTTAATTATAATGAAATGTATATTTCATTAATTTAAACAGTTTAATAAGTGATTGTTATAAAAAAAATAATGAATAAAGCTCTATTAAATATAAACATCAACATATCCTTGAGCCTTTTATAAATATTTTCATGCTAAGCAGAGCAGCCAAACATGCATAATTTTCGTGGAAAGATACCACCTACTATTGCTGGAGTCCAACCCATGTGTGGCCAGTCCTGGTAATGGCTACATGGTACCAAAGCACTTACCTTTATTTCACCAAAGACAGGGTTGTATTCCTCAGGATGAAGATGCTCTTGTGTAAGGGGGACCTGGAGAAAGGGATCCACGTTGAAATCTGCTGGGAATAACTGAAAAGGTGTAAGTATGCACCCGAACTGCTTAGTTTCTGCGAACATTTAGGCGGTGGTCCGAACGCTTCAGTCGGCTCATCGGGAAGTCAACTTGTAATACAGACAGCAGTGTCACGCCTCTTTACCACCCAATGGAGGCTGCTTACCCCCAACCAGGACCCCGGTGGTCGGCGGTGTGCTGGCCGTGCCAGCGGCCCAGTTGCAGTCTTTGCAAAGCCAAATGGCTCACTCGCAATAAGGCCCATACTGTATTTTTATGTTGCTGGGGGGCTGCTGCACACCCTGCAGCTCCCCAACAATATTGAAAAATTCTTAGTGATACCGCTGCCTCTGCCAGGGACACCACCAGACTCAAAGAAATATGTTTGAAAAGCCCTCGCAGGGCATTATTGGGGGCTCATTGCCAAGAGCAGTGACTAATAAATGGGCGGATCCTGCAGTTGTATTTACTGGGTAGTTTAGGATTTAGGGTTTGGGATAGGGCTTTTTGCATTCATACTTCTTGGTAACTTATTTGTTGCTGATATCTATAAATTGAGATAGTGTTTGATGATGTCTGCCTATTGTTGTGTTAAATTCGTTGCGCCAGCCTTCTGCTGCAATGTTGGTTTTGGATTGTTTGTTGGGGTACTTTCATATATATTGCACCACTCAACTTGAAACCTGGCTTGGCGTGAGTGTCCTGAGCAGTGTAGACGTCCAACCAAGGTATTCTGAAAGTGGGTTTAATTTTTTCCATTTTCTTTGTAAAATGTGGGGTCAATTCATAGGTCATAATATCTAGTTACTTCATTAGGTGGCACAAATATTAGTGCACATTTTTTTGTATGACTCTGTTGTAGAGGAAATAACATCTTTGTATGGCTGTTTGGATATTCTTTTGCTAATGTGTGTTGCAGGAAATCCATCTTTTCCACATGGTCACCCTGTATTTTTCACCTTATTCTGGACTGCCTACTTTAGTTGTGGTACAACTCTGTGCACGTTAACCATGCTACCAAGAGGCAAAGATCCTCTGTTCTCCTTTAAACATGATTGAATTGGCATATTCCCAACTGGTATATTTAATTGACCTATAGGTGCTTAGTATGGTGCAAAACACATCCAGAGCCTGTAAATTAAATCTCACTAGTGAACCGTAGCAACTATTGTGCTATCCACAACAGTGATAGTGTTAAACATGGCTTCGGCCTTCCATTGTAGTCTGACTGTTGCAGTTTAAACACTGCATTTTGATGTGTCAAAATAAACCCTTTTGACACATCAAAACCTTTCCTTCCAATATTATTTAGTTGCCCCTATGTATGCCTTGTAATCCACAAGACAGGGTGCATGGTATTTATAAGTAGGACATATAGAAATGTAATGTTAACATGTCGTTGCCATAACTAGCACCTAAAAGCTACTTTTTCACTGTGGCAGGATTAAAATCCTAATACTGTTTCTCAGGAATGGGACTAGCTAGAAACGTAATTGAACAACTATTTAATAGGTATTAAAAATCCAATTCAATGGTGATGCTAATTGTTTAATAAATAGTAAGGAAACGTAGCTTTTTGAAAGTTATTTTTTCCCTTCCTGAAGATCCAGAATTTAGCCAGTGATTAGCATTTGAGTAGATGTGAAGTGTTTCCCAGGAACAAAGAACAGTCTGACCTGAATGAGCAGAGAGGACTCCCTTGAATCTGACAGAAAATGCAGGGTAAGACTGTGTGCATCATTTTTGACATTACAGTGTCAAATTTAGCTTGAATGTTGAGTCCTGCTTTACAGGTCTTTTGGGTTTTATATATAACATTGGGCGTGAATTTGAAAAGGAGGGACAGATTGCCAGGACACTTTTTGTGTATCCACTGTATTTGTTGCTGAACTCCCTACTTTTGTTCTGGCTGACTCTATTCTCTGAGTTTTAAATGTATCACTGGTGGCACACTTGAAATAGGCTGCAGAAACAATTATTGTGCAGCAATGGTTGCTGGAAAAGCCTATTTTCGTCCTACCAGATTTCTGTGTCTGGGTTTATTGTGGGTACTGTAACTGCCCCAAACTGGATTTTGGTGTCAGATGTGGGAGTACACTAGGAGTAAATAGGGTGGGCCCCAGGAACTTTCACCCCATTGGTTGGGGTGTTCCCAGGAAATTCTAAACGTTCCTGGACCTGAGGAAGAGCAGAAGAGGACTGAACCTGCTGTCTGTGTATCATTGCACATTGTTTAAGAAATTATCTGTATGTTGCGTTTTTTTTGTGTGGTAGGAGTTTACATCTTGTATTGTTTGCTTGGATGGCGCAGACTTGTTAAAACTGAGGTTTAAATGTACTATACAAGATCCATATGAGGCACTGCATTAGTGTTTGTTTATTTTTTGCAGTAGCAAATATTATTATTCCTTTCTCATTGTTGAGGTTGTCATATAGGTTGGAATCCTCTTTTGTGTGGGCCATCGTGAAATGTTCTTTGATGTCTCTCTCTGCAAATGATTTTGGTGTTGAGCATGCCATTCTTTCAATTCTATTTTTCATGATATTGTTCTTTTTAAGTGAGGTACAGAGGGTAATTTGGCTTTGCACTGGATAGGAATTCTGTTGACATAGGGCCCGATTACGATGTTGTTAGGAAAGACTCCGGATGGGATTCAGTATTGCCGAATCTGATTCGGAACCCTTGTTTCTGACCGAATCATACAGAACTCCCAATTACCGATTACAATGCCCGGAAACCATTTGTGCAGTCTGAAACAGTTCCGAAAGGCATCCAGACAGCCCGAGTCTTTCAAAGCCGATTCATACAGGTCTATGGACACGGTTTCCGGACGAGCGATTATGATGACTGATTCGGACAGCCGTTCCAATTCGGTTTGCCAGAGACAGAACGGCTGCCAGAATATGTCTTTGGGGGCCCATTTTGGGCCCCCTTCATCCAGAGACGTACAAATGTAGCCAGTGGATACCCAAGGGATCCCTCTTCCCAACCATGCACAATGTGGCAGGTACCACGGGTGCCTGCCACAGGGTGCAAGGATTTCCCCAACCACCCCTTTTTTTAATGGGAGCCTGTGTTCTCGTTTGGAACACATGCTCCTATTGAAGTCAATGCGAGTCAGACCGAACGATGTTGGGAAGCATCGTAATCGGTCGTCTGGACTCGCAATACCCGATTCCTTTGGAAACTAGTCCAGAACCGATTTGTTTGGGATAGTTTCCTAACGACATCGTAACTGGGCCCATAGTATTTAAATATTGCTGTGCTTGGAGCTGCGGACTTAGTCAATACCTCTTTTAAGATCTGAATTATGTTCCTGGCCTCAGTTCTTGCCATATTTGCTGGGTGGTGATGCTCAGTTGTGTTTTTAATGTGGTCATTAACAAATATGTCCCTTCTGTAGGAACTATTTTAATAAAAATGTGTGCATTTCAAATGGCTGATTTCTTTGGGGGTATGTTCTTTACTATAGGCGTAGAATAGATAAATGTGCATGGGATTTCCTTTCTTTGACTCTGTAAGAGTGGCTTCATTGGACATGTTGATATCTGCGTTTGATTTAAAATATAAAAAAGAAATTAAATAATATGCTGTATGTGTGTTTTACTTTACTGCTAATTTATATTTAGCACAGTCATTAGTTTGTGGTAACTTGCATTTTGCAGTTATTTTCATTTTATAGGTTGGTTGCTTTGTAATTTGGCCCCTTGTTTTTCAGACTTATTTCTTTAAATTGTATTTTTTATGTTTTTTTCCTACAAGCCTGGAAAAAGGAGCTAACATAATTTTGTTAAGTATTTAAATATTTACTTACTTTTCGGAGGAGTTCTCTGTATTTATTTTGACGGTGTGGCAGGCATATGCCTCCTAGGTTGGTTGCAGGTACGAAGATTATTCTGTCTCGTTTATAGTTGTTTCTGGATTGTGTTTTTGTTTCAAATGGTTAACAGTTTTTTCTTTGGCTTTCATTACTCATTTTTTTTATTGGTTTCCTTATTTGGAAAATTCAACTTAAGGTATATATATGTGTTTGTAATTTTTTTAACTTGAAATATTTGTATCAATATATATTAATGATTATTCTGTAGTTATGAAATGGAGATATTATTGTCCATATTATGTATTTCCATACGTTGCCTAATAATATTGTGTTACTTATCATGTTGTAATGCTCGATATTATGTATTTCGATATTTTACTTTTTTACATAGAGTCAATAAAAATGTGATATTGTGGAATATGATATTTTTGACTCACTGTTGTCACTATTCGGTAGAACATTTGTTCTCTGTTAGATATATAAGGGAGAAACGAGCAGTGCCTGAAAAACCCAGCAGGTCTCAAGGGTCTCTATATGCCTCTGGTGGTCAATGGTGACAAAGGATATGGGTTGATCAAGAACCACAAGGCAGGCCCCGTGATCATCCAGCTTATCCATTCTATAGTCTGTTTTGAGTATGTATAGAAAAAAATAAATAGCTATAAATGCAACAGAACATGAATAGCAAGTCAAGCAGCCAATCGAGCTTGCTAAATGTACCCTTGGGTAGGGTTTTCCCTAACTTACTCCCAGCATTCAGCACCAGATTCTTAGTTCAAAATGCACCCTTGCATCCCACATGGCCACAAGGGTGCATTTTCCTCTGAGAAAATAGTGCTAAATGCATCAGAACATAAAGAGCAGCACGAGTAGCCTCTCGTGCTTGCAAAATGTGGTCTTGCTCTAGGGTTTTTTCATCCAAATTCTTACAAATTACACAAGTGGGCACAATCGTTGCAAATGGCGTCATATTCCTCAGGGTGAAGATCCTGCTGTGAAGGGGGGCCTGAAGGAAGGGCTCAACATTGGAATCTGCCTAGGTGAGTAAGAACCCCAAATACTTCATCACCGCCACCTTGAAGCAGGCGCTTGGACCACCGCGATGAGCTCTTGGAAAGTGCAACTTGTAAAACACACAGCAGTGCTGCTCTCATGTACTGCCCTATGGCGGCTGCTTTTACCTATCATCACAACAAAGAAATCTAGGGTCCACTAACATAAGAGATCAAGCAGTTCAGACACTTTCCATAATCTAAAATGAATCATGAATCCCATCAGCCACCAAAATAGCAGCCCACATCAATTGGGATCCGATAGCCCTAACTGAGCCATCAGGTTGATCAAGGCTGCAGATAGAATGGGCGACTTAAACCTCTCTGTTCATCTTGAGATGAGGTATCTGTCTTGAATCCTAGTGTGGCTATCAAGTATTAATGATGGAGATGGAAGAAGTGCAAAAACAATGAAAATGTGTAAAGAAGTGGTGTTAAAATTGTCAACTAGGACAGAAAAAACCTTTTAATAATATCTGTCCATGTGACAAAGTTTAAAAACAGTGTAGACGCAGTTTTAACAGAATAACTGCTCAAGTCCAAAAATCAGGTCAACATGTTTCAGCCGAAGGATAGAATATTAATCTGACTTTCGTCAGAACCAACAAGAACCTATGCTACTGCTGTATATATTGTGTAGATTCAAAACCAGTGAAAAAACAAAATTATTTAAGATAATGTTATCTCAAACCTCTCCTTACGATTTGTTAGGGGAGCATCTTTCTATAATCCTATAGAGAAAAAAGAACAAAAATAAGGGTAAGTACTCAATACAAAACGTGTATGGTCAAACTGCTTGATCAATCATGAAATTTCTGGTCACTAACCAAAACATACAGTAATCCGCTACAAAAATTTTTTAGTGCGGAGAGCTAGATAATGCTCAAAAAAGAGGAGAAGAGTTCTTACCCGTCAATGATACGGGAGACCGCCTCACCTCACCTGGCATCCGCTCAGATAAAAGAGGCCCCGCTTTATGTGAAGAAAAGTGGTAATGAACACCTTTTTAACCTCCTGTCCATTGTTAAAAACACAAATCTCTAATTTTCGAATCAGCACATAACTCTGTTCTGTCTATGACAAATTCATTCAGATCTTAATGAAGGAAATTTTGTTGCTAAAGTCAGTCTATACAAACTAGTGTACATGTTCACGCTACTGACCTAACATATGTGGCTTCGCTTTACATATACTTTCAAATGCACAGATCATCATATAGCATTATAGCGTACATATCATATGATGGAATTGGGCCCACTGACTCATATAGCCGAAAAGCACCGTAACAAAGTCGGCATCATAATTAGAGTCAAAAAGATACCATCCTTCCTCAAAGTTCCATATTTCATCAAGAGCGTACATTTTAGTGAATCGTACACTTTGTTATTATATTAATCTCTAGTGTACGTCTTATCACATGTTCGTCTCTTAGAGACAATATTACCTAATCAAAGTTAACTAGGTACATCTTGTCAGGTATAGGCTAGTCTGATACCTCAAGTGCATCCATTTAGCGATATATCTCATTGCTGTGAGATCCAGACTGCCGTTAAAATCAAGACTGTATACTATACTAGACTTAAGTTGTTAGACAGTCTGATTTTCAAAATGCATCCAGTTTGTTAATAAGTATATATAATTACCGGAAGATCTAGGCTAACGTTTAAGTAAAGGAAATATACTGTGCTGCACTTGCGTTTATTAGACAGAATATATCCCAAAGCACCCAGACCTTAACGATAGAAAGAGATTCACCAACCTGTCCGTCGGCACCACGGAACATTTCAGAGTCGGACGGGGAGGTAACCGCGCGCCTGTGTCGCATGTTTAAATACTGTTGAAACCAGCGCGCTCGTTCGTGACATCAAACTAATGCGACTAGGCATCATGGGACATGTAGTTTATTATATCACTATAGACTAATGGACAATGTCGGCGGAAAAAAAGCACTCATTCATTGCATCAAAACGATGCGACTAAGCATCATGGGACATGTAGTCCAATATATTAATTAGGCTAATGGACAATGTCATGTGGATTAACAATAAACCCCCTGCTTCTAGGGATCAACGGCCATAATAAGTTAGAATATCAGGCCTTACATATTAACGGAGCCTGTATCCTAGAGGGAACCAATGAACACGGTTTCGCCAAGTGAGTGTCTAATGGCTACCCCGATAAGTTATGGAGCTCAAAAAAAATCAAAAAAATTAAATGTTGTATATTAGCCTGATGCTATTCAAAGGAACAAAGTTATATAATTGTTCAATTTAAAAAGAGAACTCTCATCTAACCATAATAAATGTTCCGATGTGTATATGCAATGTATTCAAGTGGTTGGCATGATCAAAGCGCTGCCCAGGGAATATCATCATTCAATCCCTGCACATCAGTACGAATTCTATAAATCCATTTCTGCTCCCTTTTAAACAAGAATTGTGTGATGTCGCTTACATGTAAAGGGATGAACGGCTGTTCCAGTATTGTCCACTTCAAATCCTCAGCTTTGTGATTGTGCATGAGAAAATGATTAGTCAAACGGGTGGCCTGTTTCTTGTATCGGATCGTGCTCTTATGTTCACTGATACGTAACTTCACTTTGCGTACCATCATTCCAACGTACCTAAATGAACATGGACAGGTAATGATGTAGATTACCTTTTCCGAATTGCAATTCGTATGTTTCTTCAGAATCCAGGGTCTTGATGTACCTATGTCAATTTGTTTGGCATGTTGTGTCTGAGGGCAAACAGAACAAGAGCCACAGGGAAAATGACCTTGTACTGGAGGTAGATTCCACAAAGTGTTGGTTTTAGTCAATGTGATGTTCTTAGGCCTTGTATGTACCAAAACATCCCTCAAGTTAGTGCCTCTTTTGTATGAAAAAAGCGGACTAGGCACAGTGTCAGGCCCTATGTTTAGAATCCGCCAATGTCCACGTATACTTTTTTGTACCCTGTTCGTCATGGTACTAAAAGTATGCACAAACATCAGTCTGTTCAAAGGTTGTTTAGTCACTGGGGGTTCCAAAAGTGCCTCCCGGTTGTTATTGGAGGCTCTCTTCCATGCTTTCTTAACCAAACGCGTAGGGTAACGACGCTCTTTCAGTTGCATTGACAGATTTTTTGCATGTTTTTGAAAATGTACAGGGTCCGAACAATTTCTCTTAATTCGCAGAAATTGCCCTACTGGCAAATTTTCTCTTAATGCTCTTGGATGATGGCTTTCAAAATGAAGGATTGAATATCTTGCCATCGGCTTCTTGTATAGTTCACTACCAAGGTGTCCTTTATAAGGATATATACAAATGTCCAGAAAGGGGAGAAGTTCTTTCGTGAATTCAACTGTGAATTTCAAGAAGGCATTTTGATGGTTCAGCCACTGATGGAAGACTTGAATATCAGAAGCTGTGCCTCTATAGATGACTAGAATATCATCTATATATCTTTTCCACAGTAGTATTTTATCACGGAATGGATTACTCGGGGTCAAGATATGATCTTGTTCAAACTTATGGACATACAAATTGGCTAACGATGGTGCAAAAATACTGCCCATAGAAGTGCCTGAGATTTGGAGATAAATATCATCTTCAAACCTAAAAAAGTTTTCAGTCATAGCCAACCTTGCGCATTCAAGAATAAATGATACTGGTGTAATTGTATCTATATCTTGTATTCTTGATTCTAGAAGATCTCGAATAGTATCAAGAGTTTCAGTTTGAGGAATCGAGGTGTACAATGATAATATATCATAAGAAACAAGATCATCTTTATCTACATCAAATGATGTCTCTGGTAGAAGTCTGAGGATGTCTTGTGTATCTTGCAAAAATGTTGGCATCATTTTCACCATTGGTTTCAGGAAAAAATCAACAAAGGTAGATAACGGCTCCAGAAGGGACCCTATTCCCGAAATTATGGGGCGACCAGGTGGAGGTCTCTGTGACTTATGAATTTTGGGTAGTGTATAAAACTGAGGCATAACAGGATATTTTGTCAACAGAAAATCTGCCTCGTTGGGTGTAATCCACCCTTCTGTTTTAGCTTCCTCAATCAAAATTTCAATTTCTCTAGTCAGTCTAGATGTAGGATCAGTTTTCAAGAGACTATAAGAACGCGAATCGCCTAATTGGCGTAGACATTCTTTACGATAGGATACAGTATCCTGAACCACAATCGCTCCCCCTTTATCTGCGGGTTTGATTGTTATCTTGGTGTCATTAGATAAAGTCTGTAAGGCCAGTTTCTCATTGCCAGGTAAATTCAGATAGGGTTTGTCCTGTAAGTCACAGATTGACCTCATGTCATATGTGACAGCTTTTTCGAAAGTCAATACTTGCTCAGGTACCAGGTGATGTGGTAGATTGAATCTAGAAGTTAATTTCAAACCTGTGTTCAAGGAAACATCATCCATTGTCACAGTATCACTCTCTTTGTTTTTAAAGAAAAAGTGTAGGCGAATCTTTCTAAAGAAACGCGCGAATTCAAATCTCATTAGAATGGGATCGCCAAGATTAGTTGGTACAAACCCTAGTCCTCTATCAAGGACCGCATTCTCATCTTTTGTGAGGTTCCGTGAGCTCAAATTCACCACTAGGCTGTCAGGTTCGAGCTGGTACTCGGCTGTTGAAGACCCTTCCTGCTCCGTGTATTCGGAGGAGGCGGATCGTCTTCCCAATGTACAAGTTGTTATCCTCTTCTCCTGCCTCTGTTTCTAGTTCTGTTTCTTCCATGGCTCTGTCCTAAAAAAACCTGGTTTCCAAAAAATTGTGTTGGTGGAGGAAAAGGTGTCATAGGGGAGGGATATTGCGGAACAGGATATCCCCATGGCGTTGGAGGCCACCAAGGGCCTTGCTGTTGATAAGGGCCATGTCTCCCTCGTCTCCGATTAGGCCTTGAATAGGTGCCCATTCCTTGATTATATTGTGCATCAAAGCCAGAAGATTCTGAATCACTCGAAAGCGTGTCAGACACTGAAGAGGAATAGTTAGAACCAGTTCTTTTGCCTTTTTTGTTGAATTCTGGTGCTACATATCCCTCTTTCGTATAGGGGTAAACTTTCTTAAACGAGAGCTGTGCCAAATCTTTCTTGAATTTCTCTATCTTGTTCACAAGAATAGAGTCTCTGTATTCTTTATTGGATTTATTCGTCTCTTCTAGGCTGCCTTTACCTAACCATGAACCTCTCAGTCGGTGGCCTGCAGGCGGTCTCAGCGGTTCAACCGCGATCTTCGCAAAGGTTATCCACCCAACTTATAATACGGTGGTTGGACCGACGTGCTCTCCTAGCTCGGACCAACGTTATGGTGATACAAGAGACCGCCGAACCCTTAATAAGGCCCTAAATCTGTCAGGCTGAATCAACTCAACTGTGCATGCAGATCCTCTTCATTTCTCCCCCTAAAAATTGCTAATATATATAAATAATGATTGTGTTGTTTCTGTGGTATTATTTTCTTGTAATAGTGGTAGTCGTTGCAGACTTTGCATCTTGTTCTTGTTATAAGTGATATTCTCCGCAGAATCTGCATCTTATAGTTCTAGGTAAAGCATTCTCATACCTGTTTGCGCTCTGTGCTATATAAACTGCAAAATAATTAAATAAATGAACAACTCCGAATTACTAATTATTGTCTTTCACTTTACACAAAAAACATTAAATCGGCAAATAGTAAGGAAAATAGAAATAAAGCAAGCATATCAATGTTTTATGTCTAAAAAAGTCCTCCCTGGTTTTAGGAGCGCTTCTATGAAATCAATGCGGACTACTTTCCAGCATCATTACAATTTGACAATTTAGGTTTTGCTCAATAAAATTAAAGATGTATAAGGAGAATTTGACACTCCACATAAATTGCTTACCTTCTATTTTTTTTTACTTTTTATTTCTTATTTTCTACTTATTGCCTGCCCAGCAGAATTACGCAATTCTGCAGCCGTGACATTATCTGCATAGTTATGGATTTACCGCATTAGCCACATACACCATCTGCTGCATACTTTATAAATTCCTCTAAAAAATTGTTTTGTAGCTCAAACAGATCAAAAGCTACTATAAAAAATGTGTGATACTGTGTAGTGGCAAATCCTTTGCAGAAGCTATTCGTGCCTCTTGAGTTGCTGAATGCTGTTAAAAACATAAGATAGAAAATAATCTCGCTCACAAAGTGCTATGTTACACTGACCGATAAACTGACCTGGCATTGCTGCTTAATTCCAGTGGTCCTGATTGCATTTTGTGAATCAGGAATGGAATTTTGTTCCCACAAATGCATTTTTGCACACCTAAGTTAAACTTGGCTGCGCAACAAGCTTTGCACATCAGGCCCTTTATAGGAGACTTTCTTACTTTCAATACGATTTTTATATCCTCTCACTACTCCGTGCTCAGCCTGTTTCCTTGACAACCTTCTCGAGCAATATTTTCTCCTGTCATCATCTCTCTCATCGGAAACAAGGAAGCTTTACCATGCCAAAGACAATAATTTCGTGGCGATATTTTCTCAGCCTTAAATTCACACGGACAGATTTACAAGCCACTTGTGACACTTTTAGCCGCGGTTGTGTCAATTTTGTGACGCAGCGGCGGCGTAAACAATGCGGCCAATTTACAACGTGATGCATCTAGGGAGATGCATCACGTTGCAAAGCCATGCATCACATTATACCTGCGTCACGTATGATGTGGGTGTTCCTATGCAGGAAAGCCTCGTAGAAGTGACGCAGTGAAATCTACAAGCTTTGTTTGCGCCACTTCTAGGATGCCACTGTGTCAAAACCTTACACCTGCTTGAAGCAGGCTTAAGGCGTGGCGCAGTGTATTAAGTATAGGCCTCACCGAAGCATTGCTAGAGTTGCGTCGTACTTGAGACAAGACTACAGCAATGCGTGACTTTTGGGTCAACTGATGCATCAGAATTTCTGACACATCTGTCAATCCTTGTGCCATGGTGTGTCGTACTGTAAATACTGCGCATCCATGGTGGTGCAAGGATATCGCTGGCTAGCGCAGGAAAACTGACGCATCTCTGCAGATGCGCCAGTTTCTTGTAAATCTACCCCTCAGTGATTAACCAAGATGTCACTGAAAAGATTACAATCCTTACATACTCCTTCCAAAAGCAATCTTCTGTGTTGTACATTCTCAACCCTTGCATTCATACTTTTTTCATTGCCCACTTCTTTGTGCTGGGAAGAAATTTGCTTCATCTGTCAATACAATAAGTCACTAAGCAAGGCTCCCGATTTCGAGCCGGATATAACTAAGCATGAGCATTGGCCTTTGCACGATGGAAAGTGATGTAACTTGGGTGTAATAAGTGCAAATTTTCTAATGTAAAAGAATTGTTGAATAAAAGAACCACTCGAGCGCCGCACTAAATTGAGCTGTATGACATATCTAGAAACCATTGATAATCCATGTAAAGAGCACATAACAGCAGGTGAAAGCACAAACACCTCTAGAATTCCATGCAGAGCCATGTCAGCTAAAGTCATGGAAAGTATCAAGACCTGGCTTTGCAGGCAATACTAGCATCAAATGAAAACGAGAACAAGCAATATGTGACATTTTTACACATATTGCACGCATTATTCCCCTGGACAACAGCCTGCACAGAGAGATTTGTACTGCAGGGGGTGTAACACAAAACACCACTCGCGCAGCCTTGCGCCATTATATATGGTTCACGCAAGCAGACATTTTGGGACTCGTTAACAAACTGCACTTTTTTTCCAAATCGTTTTTAGTGTCTTTTTCAGCATAAAAATTACAACATAGAGCATCATAAAAACCATTGCATCACATGTCCGTGCAACCTTATCCCACTTTTGGTCTCTCTCCAATTTGCGTGAGTCCCACCAGTGCTCTATTGCGGCATCCCAGTGTTTCAGTTGTCGGCTGTGAGCGTGCCCGAGGTATCATATATATTGCCTTTATAGCTATTCCAGGGTCCCCATATTTTGTCCCATTTACGGGTACAACGTCGGCCTTCATAGACAACCATTTCGGCCAACATGAACCAGTCCATTTCGTGTTTCCAACTGTCCAGTTGTGGCACCTGTTCCACTCCCAACAATTTGGTCATATAACGTTTCGCAATTGACAAGCCGAGCATTACCCACATTCGGTTCATGTGCTGTAGTTCCATTTCCCCCATACATTCAAGAGGCACCACTTCGTCGTTGGGGCAAGGGAGAATCAATATACCTCATTCAAGCATCCAACCACTACTTACCAAAAGATCTGTAGTTTCGAACAAATCCCATATCAAGTGGTACAAGGTGCCCACCTGGTTGCAACCTTGTCTACAGTTGACAGTTGTGGCTCTGCCCATTTTGACATTTGTGGTATGGGAGTAATAAGAGCTGTGTAGTATTTTTAATTGCAGAAGATGGGAGCCTGATCTAATGGTGACTTCTCATGGTGAGGCTACGGCCTCCACCTATTTGTCATCGTCAAGTCCCCCTAAGTCGTGTGTCCCCTGATCATGCAGGTGTGTTAGTGTATCGGGCATGTTATAGAGTATTTTTTTATATGTCAACAAGGTGGCATTGCTTGGCATGTGGTCATCAAGTAGTCTATCTTCTAGTGGCCTGAATTATTGGAGCTGTGTGTCCCTAGGTTTTACTGACTTTAGCATGTGTTGGATCTGTAGATACCGATATGTTTCTGTAGGAGCCAGTTTGTCTTCCTGTTGTAAATTTGTGAAAGGTATAACATCCCCCTGATGCTACAGGTCTCCAGTCTTGGAGATACCTATTAGATCCCTTTTGTCAAAACCTGGGAGCTCCCTCAGTGTTGGTAATGCGGCAGTGTCCCATAGGGGTGCTGCTTTCAAAAACTTCCCCTTCCACCCCAGGGATCGAGTGACTGTGTGCCAAATCTGTACCACTGTTGCAATTGGCCCTTGAAATTTAAAATGCCCAGGGTGGGCCCATAGAGGGCCCTTAAGTAACCTCCCTGCAGCAGCCTCAGCCTGCCCGTATGATAAGCCAGTTCATCCGGGGACCCAAAGATCCAGCCGTTGACAGTGGATAATCGTGCTGTCCAGTAATACTTCTGGACATCGGGCATGGCCACTCCACCTTCGTACCATCCTCTCGTGAGTTTGTACTGTGCAATTTGTGATGGGGCCATTGATTCACTATTGCATTCCTATCTCACTCTCTATGGCCTTAAAGTATGATCCATGGATAGGATAGGGCATATTCTGTAAAATGTTTAAGAAACGGGGTGAGAACATCATTTTGAATAGAACCGTTCTGCCCAGGCGTGTTAGCAGGAGGAATCTCCAATGATGGACATCCCCTTTGAGTTTTTCTATTGGAGGCACTACATTTTTGCCATGAAAGAGTGTTGGATTCCCTGTGACATAGATCCCTAGGTAATGGAAGCCTTTGGTTACCAGTTCTGTGGGCAATCTCGACACAAACTGCACTTTTGAGTAGATTTACACTTATGAGAAAGTTTGCGACTTTTTGGTATTCACAAATTCCAGTTTTCTAGTAACACTTTTGTAGTAAGTCCAGCACAACACATTGCCAACCACTGGTACTGCAACACTTCCATAGAAAATAACAGAAGTTGGGAATTATTTAAAATAGCTAAAAATATAAAAAACTGAAATTATTGTTAACAAATATAAAAATAGTACATATTTAATATTTATTTATAAAGTACTTTATTTATCTATATAGCACACTAGCAGATGGGATAGGACTTACAATTCCTTGGCTTGCGATTTTTGTCTTTTAAGACCAAACCAGTTTACAGCTCAGATCTGGGTTGGGTCTCCCTGTTAATGCAGTCATGGCACATGATTCTGTAGTACAAAATCCATTTATGGCTGCTAGGTGTTATTTTGTGGATACCTGGCATACACATACTTAGCTCATTTTTGTCATACGTGTAGATTTACAGATTAAAACGATTTTGCGAATCAGACCCTCTATGTTTAATAAGGATGTAATATAGACTGTGCATAAAAATAATTCAAAAGTATTCATTTTTTATCTAATGAAGTACAAAATGATCTCCATCTCATCCCAGGAAAGGGGTGGTAAGTCAGAGCCTAGTACACGGCTTCCAAATTAAGTGCAAGTAATCAATACATGCATTTTTGCACATATCATGCCTTGCAGAGATGAAGTACTTTTCATGCAGTCCATTTTATAACATTAAGAGGTGGCAGTCTTAGGGCATTTCGAGTGGCATACAATAGTTAGTTTTCAGATTTTTTCAGATTTTTTCAGGAAATTGCTTGTTCCCACTGGATCTGTTTGATCTAAGGGAACACTGCACTGAAATACCACCCTGTATGTTATGTTCTGTGTTATAAGTATGTTAGAAAGTTACACTTTTTGGCCCTTTCACTCCCATTTTTTGGAGTGTCCTGGGCTCTGCTCATCAGGCCCAGAGCCAGTGCTATGTTAAACACATACATTCAGGTATACTTTAATTGGAATGATCTACCCTAAAGGTCCCAAGCAGATAATAGGGCCAGAGGATGAAAATTACCTAAAAGTCAATAGTACTTAATAGGGCATGGCAGTTTAGAGGTCAGCAGCCTTTGCTGCACTTACATGTGTGCCCTACTTAAAGCCTGAGGTCATTTTAAAAGCAGCGCTGTGTTGCGGCACTGCTATTAAAAGTAAGATTCACTGCAAACTCAACCTTGGTGGTATGGTCACTTTAAAAGTGATAATCTACCTTATGTTTACATTGTGGGTACGCCCAAGGTCTCCCCTTGGTGTTCCAGGGGTGGGGCATCATGTAACTATAAGTAGGGTCCCGATGAAAGAGGTTTTATAAACCCTGGTGAGCGAAAGCTGTCCATTTTATTTTTCTCCAGTGTAGGCAATTCACTACAAATTCCGCTTTGGTGCTGTGGGTGCTGTGAAATAACAACTAAAATAGTTTTGCATATTAGGAACCCCCATGTCTCCCCTACTTTTTCCAGGGGTAGAGGCTCCTGTAATTAGGATTAATTAGGAGCAGGGGCTTTATAAAGGAGGTTTTATAAACCCTGGTAAGGAAAACATTGCACATTTTATTTTTACCCTTTAAAAATAGCTGGCCTCATAGGCTAACATGACAATGTATTATGGATGTATAACTATTGCAGGAAGAGTGTGAAAAATATAATTCACAGACTGAACAGAATGGTATTGATAATCCAGCAACTTGGCATTGTTGAATTTATCATTGCTTGCACAGAAAATAAGTAATAAGACTTTCTTTTCTGTAAGCAAAAATCGAGCCTCTAGCACTCTTCCCTGATTGGTCAGCCCTGAGGAGATTAGCCAGGCTGCATTGAGTAGGTGATAAGTGGCCTGGCAAGGCAGAGGCTATCTGATGGAGAGAGTTCTATGTGGCTGAGGAGTGCCCGAGCAGGGGTTTGGGCCATAAAGCATCAGCTTCAAAGGAAGAACAGGTCAAGCAAGCCTTTAGTCCAGTGCAACCCCTTCTTCCTGCAAGATGGGAGGCTTAGGGAAGGAATTCACAGATGTGAGTGGGGAAAGTTTATAGAAATAAGCCATAGTGAGTTTGATTTAATTAGCTCTTGCTGCTCTTCTGAAATTTCAGGAGTCGTCCAAGGCGGAGGGTGATGATCCCAGGATGAGGACTTCCATCTTGTCTGAGTTCAGTTTCAGGTGGCTATTCTTCATCCATTCGGCGACTTCTTTCATCCCCTCCTGGAGGCTAGTTCTGGCGGTGGCGGGGTCGTTGGTGAGGGAGAGGATCAGCTGGGTGTCGTCCGCGTAGGAGATTATGTTGAGGTTGTGTTGGTGTGCGATGGCTGCGAGGGGGCTCATGTAGATGTTGAAGAGGGTTGGGCTGAGTGATGATCCTTGTGGTACGCCGCAGATGACTTCGGTGGCGTCGGATCTGAACGGGGGGAGGCGGACTCTCTGAGTTCTTCCGGCGAGGAATGAGACGATAAACTTCAGTGCTTTCTCTTGGATCCCGACGTTGCTGAGGCGCTGCACTAGGGTGCGGTGGCCGACAGTGTTGAACGCTGCAGAGAGGTCCAGGAGGATGAGGGCCACTGTTTCGCCGTTGTCGAGCAGGGATCTGATGTCATCGGTGGCTGCGATCAGTGCGGTCTCGGTGCTGTGGTTTGCTCGAAAACCGGACTGCGAGGGGTCGAGGGATCCGTTCGTCTCGAGGAAGGCGGCGAGTTGTCTGTTGATGGTCTTCTCGATGACTTTGGCAGGAAAAGGAAGGAGCGAGATGGGGCGGAAGTTTCTGAGGTCGGTGGGGTCCGCAGTTGGTTTCTTCGGGAGGGCGCTGAGCTCGGCGTGCTTCCAGCTCTCCGGGAAGGTGGCGGTGTGGAAGGAGCTGTTGATGATGTCCCGGAGTTGGGTGCGATGATGGAGTCGGCCTTGTTGAAGACGTGGTGGGGGCAGGGGTCGGTTGGAGATCCGGAGTGGATGGTGTTCATCGTGCAGGTGGTGTCTTCGGTGCTGACCGGGGTCCAGGCGCATAGGGTGGTGGTGGGGTGCGTTGGTTCGGCGATTGGGTGCGTGGTTGGTGCGCCGAAGCTGTTGTGTATGTCAGTGATCTTGCGGTGGAAGAACGAGGCAAGAGAGTTGCAGAGGTCTTGTGAGGGAGTGATGTCGTTGTTTCCGGCGCTGGGGTTGGAGAGCTCTTTGATGAGTTCCTTGCTGTTGTGGGCATTGTTTTCCAGTCTTTCTTTGAATGCTGTCTTCTTGGTGGTGCGGATCAGCTGGTGGTGCTTGCGGGTGGCGTGCTTGAGGGCGGTCATGTTGTCTGAGGTTTGGTCGTGGCGCCAGGCTTTCTTGAGGGTGCAGCAGTTCTTCTTGGAGTCCTTCAGTTCGTCGGTGAACCATGGGGCATTCTTGCTGCCGGGTCTGCTGGGAGGGTTCTTCAGTGGTGCGAGGTCGTCGGCGCAGGCGGTCAGCCACTCTGTGAGGTTGCTGGCTGCTTCGTTGGGGTCCGTTGTGCTGGCGGGTGGGTTCTGGCTGAGGGAGGTGGTGAGCTGCTCGGTGGTGATCTTGTTCCAGCTCCGGCGAGGAACCTGTTGCGGTTGGTGGTGGGTCGTGGTTCTTCTGAAGCTGAAGTGGACGCAGCTGTGGTCAGTCCACTGGAGTTCTGGTGCTGAGAACTGCACGCCCCCATTTTATTTTCTGCAACACAAAGAGATATTGGACTGAATGTTGAACATTGTCAAACATTCATCCCCAGTCACAGATCAGGGTTTAATCCATCGTTATTTTGCTCACCACACCATGCCAGATTGGACCCAGCCATATGCAAATCTACCTTGACCCAGTTCCCATTGGAACTGTAAAGCCCGAATTGCCAGGTCAGGTCCTCATTGGACCAGAAACAAAGCACCCTGGGGCTATTTTTGGGGCACCACCCCTCATCAGCCAGGCTATCTTGAAACCAGTGGAGTAGCAAGCATGGGACCCATATCTGTTCATACCCTTTGCACTTAGGGTGAAAATGTAACAAAAAAGATAATGGAGGAAATGTTGAACATTGTCAAACATTCCCCTCCAGTCACATATCTGGGGTTAATCCATCTTAATTTGCTTCCCACACCATTCCAGTTTGGGCCCAGCCATATGCAAATCAACCTAGACCCTGTTCCCATTAGAACAGTCCAGCCCAAACTGCCAGGCCAGGTCCTCCCTGGACCAGAAAACAGGCATCCTGGGACCAGTTTTGGGGCATCACACATCATTAGCCTGGCTTGCTTGAAACCAGTTGCGTTAATGAGCACAGGACCCACATCTGGGCATACCCTTCCCACTTAGGGTGAAAACCTAACAAAAAAACATGATGGACAGAATGATGAACATTGTCAAACTTTCTCTCCCACTCACAGATCTGGGTTTAATCCATTGTCATTTTGCTCCCCTCACCATTCCAGTTTGGACCAAGCCATATGCATATCAGCCTTGCACCTGTTCCCACTGGAACAGTCTAACCCGAACTGCCAGGCCAGGTCCTCCCTGGATTGGAAAATAAGCATCCTGGGACTGGTTTTGCAGCATCACCCCTCTTCAGCCAGGCTAGCTTGAAATCAGTGGCGTAGCAAGCACAGGACCTACATCTGGGCATACACTTCCCACTTAGGGTGAAAATGAAACACAAAAAGAAGATGGACGGAATGTTGAACATTGTCAAACATTCACACCCAGTCACAAATCTGGTTTTAATGCATTGTTATGTTGCTCGCCACACCATTCCAGTTTGGACCCAGCCGAATTGTCAGCAAATCTTGCTAAGTGTCAAAGGTAACGGGACAATCACCTTCCGTAAAAATGATCACCAATCCAGTCACAAACATTTCAAATCATCACAAGCAAGCTTACAAATTATAGTTGAACACCCTCCCTCACTGTCTGCCACCACATGAATCATCACTTAAAGATATATCACTCAGTGGTGCAATATTCACCTGTTCCATTCCAAGGACGGTGGTAGACAATGGTATCAAAAATTCTCAGTCCTCTTCGATGCATGAAACACACATTGGGCAGTCTTCTAAATCACATGTTCTGGGGCAGTTCGGCTAGGGCATGAAAAAAGGATAGGCTCGTAACGGAGACAGGCATTGTCTCGCCAATGTCCATGAAGGTAATGGGGGAGGCTTCTTCTCTGCACACTTGTCCCGCTCCAATCCGGCCATACGTGTGCCGAAAACGTTGGGGCATCATTAGTCAATCAGACTACATATATAAACTAAATATATAATGTTCCCCTAGCTATATCCATTTTTTTTCTCTTTTTTATTTTTGGCAAAGCAGTTCGGCGATAGTAAGTTCTATGATGGCCTACTCAGTCAGGGAAGTTGAGTTTCTTCTCAACCTCAGGTGGTTCACCCAGAAGTTGGTCAGCCTCTACACTACTATGACCCGAGTCTGACCAATCACCCTCATCCTCCTCCCGTGGTATACAGTGTTGGATCATTTTTATTTTACTCAACCTCACCATGTTTTGAAGTGAGAGACTGGTACAACTGCACCAGCTGCACTGAACACACACTCAACAGACACACTGACTACCAGACAAGCAAGATACTTTATTACCAGCTTGCTAACAACACCAGTGCAGCAATTTTTTTAAGGTGCGCCTCCCAGCGGGTTGGTAGATTTTTTTTATATGGATCATTTGGACTCCAATACCATAGTGTGTACCAGGCTTACCTCGACGGACACTAATGTGGCAAATGGAGCATATGGCAATATTAAATAAGTCCGAAACTGGGGAGGCCAACTTTCTCATTGGGCCACTGGTGCTAATGACCGAAGAAGTATAGGTAGGTGGCTTGTCAACGATTGCCTCTATGCATTGTGGACTTCTACTGTGATAGTTGTGGATGCAGTCATTGGGGTACTTGCAAATATGGTACCTGATGGTAATGGTGGTATTAGTGCCACATCCCTCAAGGCAGGTTGAGGAGGGGCAAAATCAGTCTCCTCTGGGTTAGAGTCCATGAGGTTGACTGGCTCGTCATCCTCCTCCTCCTCCATAATTCTAAGGCTTTCAGGAATTTTACATTTCTCTTGCCTCTCCTGGCATGTCACGGGTTTAGGCGGGTTCTAATTCAAGTCTTATTCATCAGAAGAGGGGCTTGCAGAAAAAGGAGTACCCTCCTTTTTTTGCTGGAGATCTTGAAGGCAATGGATCTTCTGAAAGAGGAGGCTCTTCTTGCTCAGCAGGAAGCTCAATCTACTGTTCTGCTCATACTTCAGGGAGATCTACGATTGCTGGCTGCAGCTGTTGTTGTTAACTTAGTTGAGTTTCTGGCAACAACTGGGTACTACTTTGCGAAAGAGACAACTCCAATGCAACGTCACTGTTCATCGAGTTGCCATGATTGCAGTGGCTGCCTCAGTGCCAGACATGGGCTTGGGCCTGGATTGGGGTAGGGCAGTTCATGTGGGAGTGCTGCTCCCAGCATGATCACTGGAAGCCAGTGCAGCAGGCACATGACATTTCCCGAAAAAAAGGTTTGGGCCAACATGCCAGTGGTGGGAAGCTACTTCTTCTCACTGGCCACTTTCTTGGCAGCACCTGTCTTTGGGGCCATATTGAAGCTGTCAATTGACAGTGGCACTTAGCTGCACAAGCTGAAGAAATTGGAGGACTGATGTTACATGTTGTAGGGTCATGTGTACAGACCTTCTGTCTAGCAGTACTGTGTGTCATGTATCTTCTCTTGTGCACCTAGAAGCAAACAAGCAAGAAAAACATAGGTGAAACGTGGCATTATTGCAATTTGAATTAGTACAGACAAAGACAATAGAATTTTGATTGGTTACTTAAGATATAAATAATTAACAACAATGCAGTGCATCCATTTCAAAGTCAAACCACAACAACAGAACATCATATTTCATCATTTAATCAGGAAGGATAACAGCAACAACATACAAATGTAACTGCTTTATGTGCATCTAAGGAGACGTGGGAATCAGGGAGTTGCAGAGGAAAATTGAATAATCCTTAAAAGCTTTATGCTGTTCTGCATCATGTGAAGTGAAATCTGGTCAATTAAGGATAAACTGGAATAAACATGGATAAAAATATAAGAGGAATTGTGCTATCATTGCTTTCGGCTGTGCGATTGGAATTGGAGCGTCACGACGTTGCAAGTGTTTTGAACTGAGTTCTGCATCTTTGGCAGGCAGTGGGTTGATGGATGGTGGGAAAATGTAAAATAAATTAAAAACATTAAAAAAAAAAAAATTGCTGATGTATTAGAGGATGATGAGAAACCCACTGGGACATGGGAGGCATGGAGGTGCAGGTGCAGGTGCAAAATGTTTTTAAAAAAGCTAGACAGCAAGCATATTATTAAACTGATATCAGGGAAAAGTAAAAGGGAACACAAACAAAAAGGAAACGGCCTCTCCTATCAATCGTCATAGAAAATGACTTTGAAAAACTGAAAAAAAGGGTGGCTGCACAAAATGGCCACCTGCCACAGGGTCAACCAGCCAAGAAGTTGAACAACAAAGAACACATGCAGGCCTATGGCAAACCCACACTGGCTGGCTACACAAAATGGCCACCGGCCACATGATCAAACAACAACACCCAGCAAGGAGGCATGGACACAACATAGAACACATGCAGGTCCATGGCAAAAGCACACAGGCTGGCTACACAAAAAACCACTGGTCACATGGTCAAACAACTACAACCAGCAAGTCACTACAAAGAACACAGGCAGGCCTATGGCAAAAGCACACAGGCTGGCTACAAAAACTGGCCACCTGCCATATGGTCAAAAAACAACAGCAAGCAAGGAGACATGGCCACAACAAAGAATGCATGCAGGCCTTTGGCAAAAAGTGCACTTGCTGGCTGCACAATACAGCCATCGGCTTCATGGTCAAACAACGACAACAGCAAGGAGGCACGGCTGAAGCAAAGAACACAGTAATGCTATGACAAAAGCACACTGAAAGGCTATACAAAATTCTCATTTTCTTCCTTCCTTTTCACATTCTTTTTTGTCCTCTCCTCTCTCCTCTAGATTGCTGGACATGCTTCTTCTCTTCCCGCACTATTGTATCTCTTTCTTACCTTGCTTTAGTCTCCTCTACTATGTTTTTTTTAACTGTTTTAGTGTTGTACACTGTGCATCCCTCCCCGTCCTCCACTTTTAGTTCTCTTCCTCTCTCTTACTTTCCTAATTGCAGGTTTACAATTTACAATATATGTCATTATTTAGACATTTATAGGCCGTATCATTCAATCAGACAAACGTTTTCCCTCTTTTTTATCTCGGACTTTTTTTAATAGAAGAATTTATTTCTTTGTGATTGTTGTAAAGTGCAGACTTGGCATACAGATGTGCCAGTGCAATCAACAAAGTTCAAGAATAATATGACCAAATAAAACAAATTACATCACTCATAAAAAAAATAATCTAAAGCATAGGTAAAGGCAAGGGGAAGGTCAGTTAGGCACAACTTTTAAAGCATCTCCAAATACTAACTGCATTCCCAAAAATGGTACGTGTCAGTGTATTTTTGGCAGTACATTTCTGCGTCAGGTCTTAGATGTCACCTGCTCTTCAGTCCACCACCTATGTTCATGGATCATTGAAATCTTCAACTTTTTCAGCAACACAAATTTGTGTTCTGAGGTGCTTTGTAGGTAACCAAAGGGAGTCAGTCAAGTTGTTTCATGGTAATAATTATGTGTTCGAGCTGCCTAATTACCAGAACCAATTTGCCTACATGGAAGATTGTCTTGAGGGACAGGACAATGGACTTGAAAAGGCTAGAAGAATCTGCGCCAAGAAAAATATATATTATACCGCTGTTAAAACTTTAAATTTTGTTCAACGTAGCCTGGCTCTGGTAAATTAATTGTTGTTATATTTGCTTTTCTCTAGTAAATATTTTTTTACAAGAACATAAAATAAAGAGGAACAGCGTTATAATGTAGTATGGGTATCTGTTGTTTTAATGTAATTTCTTAGCGCTGTCAGACTGATATTTATTTGAGGTATTTGACAGGGGAGGTACTAGTGTGGGCTGGGCTTATGAATTTATCAAATGCATTTTGCTCATTGTATTTGTTTATTTACCATTTCTTTTTTCTGTTGTACGAGATGTTATGCTATTGCTTTTATGGCTTATTTAGCCGAATAAAGTTTTATTTGACTAGAAGAATCAAGATACTGGGATCAATCAAACAACACAACCAGAGTTTAAACTAGCTACTAAAATCAGACTGTTGTGCTATGAATATCATGATTGTGGGGAACGTGTTAAAACATTTGACTAACCAAAGACTCAAATATGGATTTTAATCAATAAATGAGACATGAGCCAAAAGACTAAGGGGCCTATTACGATGTCGGTCGGAGTTTCCTCCGACCAACACCGTGGCAAAAACTGGACCAACCGACCTCCGGTCGGCGGTCCCGACCTCCTAATTATGATGCGACCACACATAGTGCGGTCGCATTCCCCCATTTCTCTATGGGAGCTTGTGTTACATCTGTTAACTGGCCGTAACACAAGCTCCCATAGAGAAATGGGAGATTGTGTTAATCCCTGTACCCCGTGGCAGGCACCTCAACCGGAGGCCACAAGGGAAAGGAGGCCCGGCTATGGGCCCCCAAACACACATTCCAAGAGTGTTTCCATGTCGGAAAGGCCGGCATGGAAACCCTGCCAGAAACCGTGCATCGTAATCCGGATGGCATTACACGCCATCCATATAGATTACGAGTCTGTTCCGACTGGCCGACGGGCGCCTTGAGCCTGTCGAAAGCCCGCCAGAATGATCAGCCGGTTTGAATTCTGACAGGCTGTATCGTAATCAGCCAGTCAGAATTGAAACCGATGATGTCGGTCATAAAGCCACGACATACATCGTAATCGTCCCCTAAATTTAAAACAGACATGTTTCTTATTGTCCTCTCGATAATATACCTCCATTCACCCTGTCAGTGACATACTGCCACATGGCCACCTTCTCTGCTCCAGTGAGGGTGTGTGAATGCAGACAATGCCACTTACCATTGTGGTAAATCCCAAAGTCGACAGCACTGTCTATCTTCTCCTATTGAGTGAGATGATCTGCATCTTGCTCGTTCAGGCAGCACTCTGCTATGACACACAGCATGTGGTGGAAGAGGGCAGAGCCCTGTGTGTGAGATATATATGTGCTTCAAATTGTGGTTGCTGTCTGGATGAATGATTCGGATCAGGTGTGGCTAGTCAAGTATTTACTGGCATTTGGAACTATACACAGCACAATGTGCGCTACATATGATTTTGCCTATGCGTATTGGGTGGAGAATCACAGGAAATGTGATCTAATGTTTCTTGTATGGGTACATCTCTCTTCTGCCTCTTACACATGGTTTCAAGGTGGCTAGATAATATTTACACCCGATACTGTGCGGAAATATCCGGGTTTTTTTCTTTGTGCATGGCTTTGATTTAGAAATCTGCAGACAGTAGCAGAATGTGTGTATGTTTCTGATCGGTTATTTACATTTGTAAATCAGGCCAAAATTGTCTGACATGCGGGTGAATGACCCACAGCCAACAAACCATACAAAGAGTTTGTATTCTGAATTTTTCACTTATTCTCAGGAATGCCAGGAATTGCAATCTTCCGCTAAATCTAGAAGGTTGATGTTAGCAAACTGGTTTATTTTACTGCTTTACTGGTGAATGGGGTATGCAAAGTTTGAACTTGCTACGATGTACGCTCCATGCGTACGTGTACAGTAAATAGAAGTGTGAATGCACAGTCTTCCAAGCCCTATGCATGCTTGTACAATAAAATAGAGAAATCTATGCAGCCACAGTTACTCATTCTGTGAGGAGTCTGCGATTCTGCACGTATAGCATTGGCAAGAGATTGCATCATGTGGCCAAACTTGCAAACATCTTTCACCTTGGAAATGAAGGCTATTTTCTTAATGTGGTTTCCTATTGCCCCATAGAATCGAAATGTTTTCCGTAATAATTAACAGTCCCTTACGGGTTATTGAAGCAAAAACGTGAATCTAATTAATAAAATGTGTTTTTATACTAAAGTACACTTTAACAGGGGGGGACTTGTTGTCAAACATGTTTGCAGTTTTTACATACCGCAGTGAACGGAAGTACAGACCGGAAGAGAACAGCCCTGCATTAACAGTGGAATCTCCGTGCCAAGGTGGTAGAATGATGACCTGTTCAGGCTTTATGGCCATGTCAAACTACGTCACACGCTCATATGTTTATTGAATATTTTTGTGTTTATTTCAGCTTGCTGGCGCTTGCTGATATTACCAGGGTGATACAAAATGCATGCCTTTTTGAGTGAGCAGCAGTTCTGCACAGAACACTGAAGGTCAGTCAACAACAGCATGGAGATAATGACTGTCCTACGAATAGGCCAATTCCGATGTTCCTCCTCAGTCATTATTGGTCATTTGCATTTCCCCAAACAAAGGATAAAACTGAACTTTAAAATCCCAAGAATCGACTAAAATCGTGTAGATTTGCCCCCTTTAACTGTGAGTCCTGATAATCATTCCCCTTCTGGGGACTTTGGTGCATATTTACAAGCCCCTATCGCCACCACAATGTCACTGCTCACGAAGTTGTGGTGGCGATAGGGACTTCCCCTTAATTACAAGGCAGCTTTAAGCCACTTAACGCTGCATTGTAAATAAGGAACCCTTTCACGATATACTTAGCGTGAAAGAGGAAGGCAGTGGGTGTTGCAGTGGGCGTTCCACCACAAGACCAGGAGAAACCTTTTCTTACCCTAGTGCAACAACGAGAAATGTTTAATTTCTCTTTGTTTTTGCTGTTTCCATGTGTGCTGCCTTGTGCAGCACACATAGAAACCGCAAACCGCCCTTGATTGTTTATGTGCAGGAAGGTATCCCTTCCTGCACATAAACAATCTTTAACACAAATGACGTTCTGCAACTTCTATGTGTGTTGCATTAAGCAGCACACACAGAAGTTACAAAATGCCATTTACGGATTGTTTATGTGCAGGAAGGGACACCTTCCTGCACATAAACAATCTTACCCTGCAATGCAGACACAGTGCAAGGGTGCCTGCGAAGGCGTTAGGCAGCTAAATTTAGGGCCAGCTTAGGGAGAAACGCTGGGCTGCACCCTATTCTTGTAAATACGGTGCAGCCCTGCATTTCAGAAGTGGCGGAGCATGGCATTAGGCCAACCATGCTGTGCTCCGTCACTTTTATTGCAAATATGCCCCTTAATTTTTGGTGGAGATGCTGCATGAACGTCGATTCATAAAAATGGCAGGTGTAGCAGAAGTGATATCACACACTCTTTGACCTTAATTACATCACAGGAAGTGATATCATATGAACTTTGCCCCTAAATGTCCTCTGGAAGTTGTTTACTTGACTTTAACCCTAAAGACACTGCAATTATTGACATCACTGAAGTTCTGGAATAACTGCATGATTAGTATAACACAAATCAAAGAAATGGGCATTTGAGAAACCACCTATATTAGGGTGGTAACATGATCTTTGAAAATGGCGGGATATCATACTTACCCTGACTTGTAGTGAGCCAGTGGGCGCCGAGAAACTATCCCACCGAGAAATTCTTTTAACAAATGGGAGCAAAAAGTGTATTAAAAAGTACAATTTTCACATAAATTGGCTAAAAAGCCAAAAGTTCTAATAGGGCACTATTTCCTAGTCAAGTACTTTCAAGGTGTGCCAAGTCAATGAAACCAGACTCTCTGGAGGAATCCACCCCAGTTTTTTCAGAATGTGCTATGGGTGTCTTCTTATGTCCAAAATCTCCTCCATTGTGCCAGCACCAATATTTTTTTGGTGAAGCCCCTCATATGGAATGCGTGCCTCTTATGCCAAAATGTACCTGCAATATGCCATTGTCAGAATTCTACAATGAATGCCATCTTATACCTTAGGTTACTCTTATGTCAAATTACCTCTAGTACACCAGGGTCAGAATTTTGTCATGGTTGCCCTCTTTCCGTATGCCCTGGTTTTCCTCCCTTATGCCAAGAAGTATCTCCAATGAGCTAGCGCTAGCATTTTGATATGGGTGCCCCTATGCCACCAATTTTCCGCAAGTGTGACAGTATTTTTCCATGAGTGACCAGTGTGCTAAGAATCACATTCAGCCAGCCAGTACCAGTATTTTTCACAGGTGCCTGTCATGCTAACAATTGCCTTCATTATGCTAGCTACAGAATATTTCCATGGGTGCCTTTATAAGCGAAGAATTACATTCAGTATGCCTGGGCCAAAGGCAGACTAGTAAGCATAACATCACATTTTCAATCACACTCACATTCACTCACTTATACTCACTCTCACTCACACTCTATCATTCATTCTCACTTGCATGCTTTTATTCTCACTCATGACCTTTCACTCACTTTCACTCACTTTCACTCACACACCCATGCTCCAGCATATAGGCACACACTCACAAACACACACATTCTTGCACACAAACACACTACATACATTTAAAAACATTTTTTTACTCACACCATCATCCACTAAAGGTCTTGTTCTTGTTCTTGGTTCTGCATTTTGTTATTATGCTGATAGTGAACATTAAACTATTATTTACTGTTAATAAAAAACAATTGACAGGAAACAAAGGTAGAGTCCAACGCCCATAATTGCAAGCTGCCTCTGACTTCTTGGCACTGATTTTGCTACCTCTGAAGCAAATGTTCACAAAAGCAGTGCCAGGGGCCGGAAGAGGTAAGTAAGGGGTCATGTGACCCCTAAATGACATCCAAACTCCAAAATATTTTAATGTCATGATGAGTCCCTAATTCTGCAAGAGAAAGTGAGGTACTAATAAGTGTCCTTGGCTCCATAGTTAAATATGGCTAAGCAGTCCCCCTCTAGAGAGCTGTGTGGGAACAGTCTAGGCACCATACAATATAATTATCACAGTAACTATAGATGTCTAAATAAGAATAGGTGTTCCATATGCGCTGGAAGTAGGGGTGTGAGGAGTGCCGTGGCACCCCCAAAATATCCATGCTGGAATTAAGAAGTTGAATCAAGATGCCTTTGTATCTTGTTTTTATCTTGTCACAGTGTTCAAAGATAGGGGTCAAATATAAGTCTTTTACATGGTGACTCATGTTTACTTCTCTTTCTCTTACTTCGAAGTGTGAGGATTTTGTAAAGTGAACTACATGACAATCTTGCTGGTCTGAAAGGAAAGGCATTAGAATATCATGTTTTTCCAATACACAACCAATTGTAAATACCTATAAATGAACTGAACAAATATTTCAGAATAAAGAAAAAATAAAAGCACAAAAGAAGCTTTTTTAAAATTCTGAAGTGTGCTGGAAACAAAGATTGCAATTGGATCAAAACACATCAAGACCCATGGTGAAGTGTAAAGGATATATATTCTCGGAAACCCAATTTCCACACATTAATGTTTGTGTGCTATACAGTTTTATCAATAAAACTGTATGCCTGAGCAGATTTAGTGGTCAGTTCAATGGAAAATGTGCTGTCTGTAAATGGCAGTGTGCTACCACACCCTTCTTTAGTGATATATGTGTGACAGTGTGCTCCTACATGCGACACAGCTACATATTACACCCTTACCACTCTCATGCTGAATGGGCGTGGCTCAGTTGCGACACTTGTTCTTTGTGTGACTCTTGAATTTTTCAGAATCCCAAAGACTTCAGTGATGTAACATCGATAGCAGCACCCCCACTCAAAAAACTGTTCCAGCACCTCTGAGGTGCCATAAATACGCAATCTAATTTAAGAGTACAAACAATGAAACAATCAAAAACACAAAGCACAATACCAAACAAAAATACACACAATGTAATGCGGTTTGGATGGATGTGATGAATTGGTAATTCATAATTAATATGGTAATATTATTTAAGTAATGAGTAGCAGTTAAAGCACATGCTAGGCTCTATACACAGTGGTGTAGCTAGGGCTTTTAAAGCCCGGGGTAATACCGCAGTCTGCTGGCCAATGCAGGTAAGAGTGGAGGGCGTACTGGCGAATGGCCACCTGGGGGTAAGACAACAACAAGCTCGGGCGCGGGGGATGTTTAGCCATGCCAAATGCTGATGAGGTAGTATATAGAAAAAACTCAAACAAAACTTACCTGGCGCTTGAGGCTCACCGCCGCCCCCAAGAAAGTGACGCCCAGGGCAGATCGCCCCCCCTCTAGCTAAGCCACTGTCTATACAAACAACAACACCCAGCAAGGAGGCATGGACACAACAAAGAACACATGCAAGCCTCCAGCAAAAGCACAGAGGCTGGCAACACAAAATGGCCACCTCCATATTGTCAAACAACTATAACAAGCAAGGAGGCATGGACACAACATAGAACACATGCAGGTCCATGGCAAAAGCACACAGGCTGGCTACACAAAAAAAACACTGGTCACATGGTCAAACAACTACAACCAGCAAGTCACTACAAAGAACACAGGCAGGCCTATGGCAAAAGCACACAGGCTGGCTACAAAAACTGGCCACCTGCCATATGGTCAAAAAACAACAGCAAGCAAGGAGACATGGCCACAACAAAAAATGCATGCAGGCCTTTGGCAAAAAGTGCACTTGCTGGCTGCACAATACAGCCATCGGCTTCATGGTCAAACAACGACAACAGCAAGGAGGCACAGCTGAAGCAAAGAACACAGTAATGCCTATGACAAAAGCACACTGAAAAGCTATACAAAATTCACATTTTCTTCCTTCCTTTTCACATTCTTTTTTGTCCTCTCCTCTCTCCTCTAGATTGCTGGACATGCTTCTTCTCTTCCCGCACTATTGTATCTCTTTCTTACCTTGCTTTAGTCTCCTCTACTATGTTTTTTTTAACTGTTTTAGTGTTGTACACTGTGCATCCCTCCCCGTCCTCCACTTTTAGTTCTCTTCCTCTCTCTTACTTTCCTAATTGCAGGTTTACAATTTACAATATATGTCATTATTTAGACATTTATATGCTGTATCATTCAATCAGACAAACGTTTTCCCTCTTTTTTATCTCGGACTTTTTTTAATAGAAGAATTTATTTCTTTGTGATTGTTGTAAAGTGCAGACTTGGCATACAGATGTGCCAGTGCAATCTACAAAGCACAAGAATATTATGACCAAATAAAACAAATTACATCACTCATAAAAAAAATAATCTAAAGCATAGGTAAAGGCAAGGGGAAGGTCAGTTAGGCACAACTTTTAAAGCATCTCCAAATACTAACTGCATTCCCAAAAATGGTACGCGTCAGTGTATTTTTGGCAGTACATTTCTGCGTCAGGTCTTAGATGTCACCTGCTCTTCAGTCCACCACCTATGTTCATGGATCATTGAAATCTTCAACTTTTTCAGCAACACAAATTTGTGTTCTGAGGTGCTTTGTAGGTAACCAAAGGGAGTCAGTCAAGTTGTTTCATGGTCATAATTATGTGTTCGAGCTGCCTAGTTACCAGAACCAATTTGCCTACATGGAAGATTGTCTTGAGGGACAGGACAATGGACTTGAAAAGGCTAGAAGAATCTGCGCCAAGAAAAATATATATTATACCACTGTTAAAAACTTTAAATTTTGTTCAACGTAGCCTGGCTCTGGTAAATTAATTGTTGTTATATTTGCTTTTCTCTAGTAAATATTTTTTTACAAGAACATAAAATAAAGAGGAACAGCGTTATAAAGTAGTATGGCTATCTGTTGTTTTAATGTAATTTCTTAGCGCTGTCAGACTGATATTTATTTGAGGTATTTGACAGGGGAGGTACTAGTGTGGGCTGGGCTTATGAATTTATCAAATGCATTTTGCTCATTGTATTTGTTTATTTACCATTTCTTTTTTCTGTTGTATGAGATGTTATGCTATTGCTTTTATGGCTTATTTAGCCGAAAAAAGTTTTATTTGACAAGAGGAATCAAGATACTGGGATCAATCAAACAACACAACCAGAGTTTAAACTAGCTACTAAAATCAGACTGTTGTGCTATGAATATCATGATTGTGGGGAACGTGTTAAAACATTTGACTAACCAAAGACTCAAATATGGATTTTAATCAATAAATGAGACATGAGCCAAAAGAATAAGGGGCCTATTACGATGTCGGTCGGAGTTTCCTCCGACCAACACCGTGGCGAAAACTGGACCAACCGACCTCCGGTCGGCAGTCCCGACCTCCTAATTATGATGCGACCACACATGGTGAGGTCGCATTCCCCCATTTCTCTATGGGAGCTTGTGTTACATCTGTTAACTGGCCGTAACACAAGCTCCCATAGAGAAATGGGAGATTGTGTTAATCCCTGTACCCCCTGGCAGGCGCCTCAACCGGAGCGCCTGGGTGCATCTTCATGATCAGTTAATGTTTGCGAAGCTCAGAAATGCATGTAAACTACAAGATCATGTAACTAATGCAATGCAGTTTGGAACATTTAGTATGATGACATCAAATTTTTAAGCTGCTAATATGCACAAACTCTGACTAGATACTGTATCAACAATGAAAGGACCACACTCTTTCTGCCTAAACACAGGTTACTGTGTATCAACATTAATTATTAAAATCCACTGCCCTGCAAGTACCAAAACATTTAAAGCAATAAAGATCCAGAAACCAGTTAGGCAATTCCAATACATTATCTGCAGTACCTCTAAAGGTACTGCAGTGTCTTGGAGTTTATGTATGCAGTCAATGACAGCAGGGAGGGATGTCAACATTGGGATTGCCAAGTAAACAGACGGCCTGCAAGCCTGGCAGCAGATAGGGCTAACAACTGACCATGAAGGTCACTAGAACTGGCTAGTTTGCAAGTCAACCGGGATCTGGACTGCCACATATGTCTGGTTATTCAAAGGCAGTCAAGGAATGGACTCAAATATGAACGGTTAATGCAGAGAGTGGCTTGTTTGCAAGGCACAGTCATTGCTATCTCATCTGCACTAGAAGCGATGAATCTCTCTGGCAACAAGTGCTTAATTTGAGCCAGTGTTTTCACCCGCACTTATGACAGCCTGACACATGGTGGCACTATGTCTAATTTTGTGATGAGCACACCCACAGTTGTTTGATAATTCAATTTACATTCAAAATGACTTATACCTGTCATCCAAAGCTATACAAATAGCTTGGGCGTCAGTTATTAACCATTTTTTATTTATATTAAAAGTATACATTGTTGCACCTGTATGAGTATGATGGTTAGTAGCTGTGTTGGTACTGTCATTGGCAGCACTGGCAGGGGCAATGGGTCGTAAAAGCTGAGGAGACAATTGCCCTGACACTTATTATTTCACAAATTATGCACTGCTGGCAACCTTGCCTCGTGAGAATGCTGTCCATCAAAGGCTGCGCAGCTGGATATTCATGCATATCTATGGGCGAACACCTTCGGCAGATTATAAGGACAAATAAAAATGCTTGCTTGTCAAGTTTCAATACACAAGAGAGCAAGCAGAGCGGTTGGATTAGGGTCCAGGGAGTAAGCTGTGTGTATGTTGCTGAATGCTTGCATGCACACTCAGAGGCCCTGGGCTACACAGCACCATAGCATTTTCTGAATGTCTGGTAGGCTGCATTGCAACTACCTCATATTGACTTGGCACTGTGGAATGAATTGGAGACCAGAATCCAAGAGAGTGTTTATGTTTATATGTCCAGTGGCATGAGGCTGGTTCTAGGTTTACCTGTCCGGTTCCAGAGGCATACCTAAGCTTGAGGAACCTGACCAGTTCTCTGTTTTAGAAGATGTTCAAGTAATTTTTAAAGCAATCTTGACCTTTTAAGATTTAGGGAAAATGTGGGCGCAAGTGGTGCTTTAGAGGACACCTGAAGGTGTGACATTTAAATTCCAATATGGACGCAGCAAAGCTAGGGACACCGCATTTTGAGAATGTATGAGAATTTAATATAGACCTGACAGATGCTAGAGCTTTCTGGTCAGGGAACTTCTCCACAACACCTCAAACCATTGTCAGGTTTGAGAAAGGGTTCCAGCATGACAGGAATGTCAACCTTGTTGATAACGTTTCCTCCATCGGGTGTTCTTGTGATTATGTGAGCCTGGAGGTTCTCCTCCTGAATGGGGATGACTGAGGTCTTGATTATGAGTCTGGATGTCCACGGATTGCTGGACGTGCTGGGTCCAGCAGTGGCGGTCTCCCGCCCACCCTATTACATTTAGGGTGGTCAGACCGCCATTGCCCTGACACAGCCACCAGGGAACCACCGTTCCCTGGCGGTGGCGTGAAGGTGAAGAGGCAGTAATATGCTTGGTGGGAACACGGCAGTACCACCACCATAATTCAAGGTTCCTCCTCCATGAAAACCGTGGTGAAGAGGAAACACAGGGGGACCTACAGGGCCCCCTCTTGCGTCACCCCATGTGAGTGCACGCGGGGCACGAGATGTGTCCCCCTGTGTGCATGCACACCAGTTCCTGCATGGCATTGACTTAACAGTCCATGCTTGAAGGAACTGTTTTTGCCGCTCCCATTGCAGTGCACATTTTTCGAGGCACCACCATGGGAAGGCCAACGAAAAGCCCGCCAGACAAGTGCAAACTCCTAATCTGGCGGGCGGCCCAACCACGGCTTTGGCGGTGGAGCGGACCAGCGCTGTGCCGCCAAACTCATAATCAGGCCCTAAGTGTCTTGGGTAGGGCACTGTTTTGACAAAGTTGTGCCATTATTTTAAATGCGTGGAAGTGATGGAGGTGGCATCCTGCACTAAATATCAGGTTGATCTTATATCTTTGTGCTTAGTGCTAGAAAAACAACCCTTAACTTTAACGTGGTATGTTGGTAGCATTCAGTGTTCACCATTAAACAGTTTAGCAGGTCAAATGGCTTTGGGATTGGGGGGGCACATTTATTTCTACCCAGGGTAACAGATAATGAAATAATTTGAAAACCACTGCTTCAAAACACTTAGCGTAAGAAAAGATTACTTAAACCATAACACATTGTGGTCGTGGTTCCATCAGAAATGCTGGGAACCATGATAGATGAGATGAGAAGAGAGTAGATTTGAAAAGATTTTTGCTAACTGTGGGAGATGATTAAATCAACCTTACCTAATATGAGCAGACATCACTGCTTTCTGCTTCAAAATAGCTAAGACCTAGCGTTTTTTCCTGTTTTAGAGAACACAGACGAAATATAAAAGCTCACCACAGCTCAGCTCAAGCAGCAACTCATCAACTTGACGAAGAGAAAGGGCCAGAAGGCTTTTTGATACCTGGCGGTTTCAGTATATGCAGCACACTTTCCTATCTCAAAAGCCGAATCAAATGCGAAGACCTGGATGGCATATTTAGGGGCATATCAGCAAGGGCCGGCAATAATTATCGCTCAGCGCTCTTAGCGTGAGGATAATTATCGCAGGCCAACTCTGAATTTAATCGCAGAGATAGCGTGCTATCAGCAACGCTTATCTCCAAAGCGATAAAATTCAGAGCGCAAGCTGCCAATTGTGGGATTATCGCTGGAAATACAGCAATAATCCCACAAGGTTTGGCGATAGCTTGCTGATAGGGATAGACATACTTATCCATAATATCCACCTTACAATAGGATATCATAGCTAAATAAGAAAAATACCAGACGTAAAAAAGCAGCGTTAACCGTGGTTAGCGCTGCTTTTTTTTGTTATCTCTAACAGGGTTAGCGATATCCTTAATAATAGGAAAAATGTCGCTTAGCGACATTTCTCCTATTATTTTACTCTGAAACGCCCCCTTTGCATCTCATTAGAGATACAAGGGGAAGCGTAGAGTAAAAGGGTGCTAACATGCAAATTTGTGTGTTAGCACCCTGTTGCTGATAGGGCGCTAGTTTTATCTCTGCTTTTTTGGCTTTTAAAGTCAAAAAAGCAGAGATAAAGCCCTTGTAGATATGCCGATTTGTGCTGTAACAGGGGTTGCACAAACACCTGAAAAGGAAGGTGTTCAAAATGAAATTCCTTTCGATTTGGAGTCCCTGCCTCAAAAACAAGTAAGCAATCATGCTTGGTGTGGTACCAGAATATTGTTTTAATAGAAACTCATCTAGCCTAAATAGTGTTTAATAAATATCACCTACAAAAATATCATATGAGTTAATAATAGAAAGTCCCCACCCAGTGTTACTCTATTTTTCTAAATGATATTTAAGATATAATATTTATGTCAGACGATATTCAGGTATGTAATGCTCGTGATATACAGAACATTGGTGTTTTGCCCTGACTGTCATTAAGTGCAGTGGTGTTGGTGGCTCAGGCTCACCCCTCTTGGATACCATCCACTACAGGGATCATTCACAAGAAATGCACCAAAGCAGATCCAAGATATAACAGACCAATCTCTCTTCTACATGTACCTCCCAAGGTGACCCTTGCTGAGCAGACTAAAGATATATTATTTGACTGGGAAGAATCACTTTATGGACACGCAGCAAAAATTCCAGACTAGTTTCTCCCAATAGAGGAAACTTTGGAAGGGGTGAGAAGTTGGTGCATATTTGTTTCAATTTGTCTGAGAGCTGTACAGGATGAACTTCGCAAGAGTGAGTGAGGCCTGGTACTTTATAGAGTTTACAAGCCAGTTCTAAGTTGGAGAGTGTGTGAGAGGTTTGCCAAGTGTGGTAGCTGGCACTCATTTTTAGGTCTCGCATACGGCAGCGCATGCGCTGCCTCTTCGAGGCATTAAGTAATTAGTATGTTAGGTGAAACTCCGCCTATTGCTGGCTCATTTCTGTTGCTGCGTGCCATTAGTTAAACTTTGTAATTGCTATTGTTAGATGTTTTTTTATTGGCTGCTGATGCGATGCTCACTTCCGTTTAGTCCGGAAGCAGCAGCTCCTAACTACTGTTTTCGTCCGATTTAGTGTTTTATGTCTGTTTGAGGGGAACTTCCTTTTTTTACGATGTGTGCAGCCCAGCTTGCTGAGTTACAGACAGCACGGCGCTCGTTAGTAATTTGTTGTAATTTGCAGCTCGGAGGTTCACGCTTGCTGTTGTGTTTTCACAGCTGCTCCTGATAGATTAGAACGGAAATGAATTTAGATTCAACATACCCCATACACCATCAAATTCATAGGAATCTTTATTTATACCCTGTGGTGCAACCATCTTGTTTCGTGTACCGGTTTCATGACAACTGGAGGGTTATGTGGGTAAAGACCTAAAATGTGTCACCGTGCCGTTTCATTCCTAACAATATAATGTGACAATAAAGAGAATACGTCACGGTTTAAAAAAAAAAAAGAAAACCGCGCATTGCTGCCTGTTACTGAATCTCAGGACACACAGATGGGAGCCACCAAGAAAGTTTATTTCTAAACACATAGCCGATGCACAAGCAGTGATTCGGGTGGCGGTATCGCCTTTCGTCAGTTTTGCCTAATGATGTTTGTGCCTTCTGTTGGACACGCTTTCCTGCACCGCACATGCCAAGCTTGCCGCACGGCAAGCTTGACATTTTTTTTGTTTCCTGCTTCCAGCTCCATGCAAGCTCTACGGTCACCAACACTCGCAGCTGGACCACAGAATGTATTTTTCCATGTATATACCACGGGCCGCCACGCACATACTTTTTATGTAGACGGGCGCCGTGCTCTCTTCTCGCAGCCCCGGGTGTTTTAGTTCATAGGCTGCAGGTTTCGGAGCAGAGCTTTGGGCAGCAACACTTATGCTGAATGGCAGGTTAGTGTGTGTAGAGCGTTTTTAATGTTTGTGGGCATAATTAATTACCTGGTGAATGTTCAAATGTTTTATGAAGAAGAGCACCGTACTTTGTTTCACCACGGTACCCGTTTTCATTTTAGAGTACAAGAAGTTAAATGCTTCCAAGAACTAGCCCTCTGTTTCATTAGCTTGGCTAACAGGCATCCTTTCTTCTAATGCTCTCATCTCACGAAGAGACGTTTTTCCATGGGCTGTCCACTTCGCCCCACACACTATCCCCGTCCGCCAATCATTAAGTATACGGGACCTTTGTTGGAAAACTGGTGAACGCATGAGCCCAAGAACAGAAACTTTTTGGCAGACAAGAGGAAAAATGCTGAAAAGTTACCATCCACTCGGGAAAACAGTACGTTTTAAAAAGGAATCGAAACAATAGAATAAAAGAGACCAAAAAACAAAATTCGGTTTATAGATGTATATATGTTATTAAGCCTCAAATTAAGCGCCCTTTTAAAAAATATCATCTTAAATATTAACACGAGTTTAAAAAAATGGGTTAATTGTCAGGGCAACAGTGCAAGACACCGTAATCAATACTAAACACAATGGGACTCAAGCGTCCATATCTGAGCAACCTTTAAATGAAGGGGTTGCATTTACTCTTTTGTATTGCATCTCACTTGATTTCAAGCATATTAGTTCATACATATGCAGCTATAGGGCAAAGAAGGGAAAAGTTAATGCGGTTATGGGCTGAGATGTAACTTTTTTTCCCCTTGCTTCGGCCTCAAGAGCGTGCAGTCTTTACAGTCACAAGCTGGCATGATTTAATGATATTTCTGCGAACATGCCATTGCATGAATTCTGCAGGAATAAAACCAAAACTGTCGGATTGGCTAAAGCTTTAAGGCTTTCTTGTAGTACACATCACTCCTACAAAAAACCACTGGGAACTTTACTATAGTTGGTTGGTCATTGTGTTTGACTGGAGAACCTAGGCTTTTTTACTCTACGGACCATGAACAACTTACTAAAGAATGATACTGATGACAAAGAACACCAGAGGGGGGTGTGCATCAAGCTACGGTTTTGGGGCGAAGAAGGAATTACTCACTGCTCAGAATTATATCTGTTTATTCAATGGCATTTATTAGGGAAGTTCTCTATTTTCAACAACGATAAAAAGTGCAGGTGCTTAAACCTTAATTTAACAGTCCAAGAGCTCCTGAACGCTAATAATGGGAAACAAGGAGACTACCTGTGTTGGCTTCCAACACAATTTACATATTTAAAACAAAACATAAGCAAATGTGGAGATGAGCTCGGCTTCAGGTAATAAGAGAACTGATTTCTACTCCTTCATGATCTGTGTCTTTATAATCTTTATAATTTAATTCAATGGGGAACACTACTTTACACAGAGGAGCTGATTGCTGCTGCAGTGCATTCTGGACACATTTCCAAACCACACCACATAATTCTACACCAAGCCACATAATTCACATAAACAACCCAAATCCACAACACACCATATACATCTAACCAACACAATTCCACATCATGACACAAAATTCAACAGCACACCACATAATTAAACTCCAGTACATACCACTCCACAACAAAAAACACCATTCCACATAATTCCACTACTTAACACAATCCTACTCCACAAATTACCAATACACTCAATACCACATAATTACTATCCACTTAATTCCACTGCACACCATGCCACATATTTCAACGACAAAATGCACTCCACCCTACACAATTCCACGCCACACAATTCCACAACAATTCCATTCCAGCCTACATAATTACACTACACACTACATCCATATACTCCTTAACTCATGGGTAAAACACTATCATTTAGAACGCCAATCGCTCTAGCTCAAGCAAATGCGAGACCTATTGCATTTCCAATGCTTGTTTTCAATATTTGCCTGTGTGATACGGAGGCTGTGCTGAGGACTGTGAAGGGTAACTGAGGCGGGCTGATAGCACACTGCTTTTCAAAGGATGCTGCTTGAGTCAGGTCAGCATGAAAGGACTGCGTGGCATTGGATGTCATAGCATTTAAAGCACATTTCGAAAAGAGGGGCTATAAGTGAAACAGGTGAAATGTAATGTCATGTTTGAATGTAGGTAGAGGGTTAGAAACCCTGAAGCTCATCAAAGTAACCACCACCGTCAGGAGATGATTTGTGGAAAAGAGGGACTGGATACCTATGGAGCAAACTAGTAAAGAAAACTGCTTCTAGATCAAGAAATCCTTTTGTTGTGATATCAGAACGATTGTGCATTGGTAGTCGGCGCTGGAGTAAATACCCCAATAGATTATTACCATGACCCTTATATCTGCCTTCCTAACACCCTTTTGAGCGTCCCATCTTGACGCACTGCCATCATCCCGTCTTCTCATGCAAGATTACGCACCCGTCTAAGGTACACACTCTTGCCCGACCACACTTAACCCCATAGTCACCGGCACACATACCGCATACGAGCTCCCTGACACCAAAGACAAGCACACCCACTCCCTTCCTTGTCCAGAGACACCTCTCCAGGCCCATGGTCCAACTCAGGAGCGTTCACAGGTGCCCCCCGCCCAGCACCCTACAAAGACCATTTTCGGCTCTGCACCCAGTGAACTCCCCCCTACCCCCCTTCTTCTTGAATAAGAAGATGACTATGTACAATATCATCCTCTTTACTGATGTACAATGTTGTCACTGCTGGTTAATGAATGCCAATTGCTCATGTTGTATTGATCTACAAATAAATATAGCACAAAAAAGACCCTTTTGGTTCACAAAACTAGAATGCAGCAGCCAGGGCTATAATCAAGCAGAAAAAAGAGACTGTGTCTCCACATCCAATATGGCTCTGTATTGAGTCCCAATTGTTTATTGCACTGCATTTAAATTCACTTGCCATGTACTTAAACATCTTCATCAACATACCCTTATTTACCTCATGTCTAATGTGGCAGGTTCTCACTTTGTGCAGCAACAACAAGGCTAATTTAATAGTCCAAAAAAATATACGCCCAGCACAAGGGAGGCTGCTCATTCTTAGTACAGGTTGCAGTGCTCTGGAATTCTGTGCCCTTTATTAACAAACTGTCAAACATACGCCTAAGGAAAAAGCAGAAAAATTATCTCTTTGGCTAGTCATTTATTGTATTAAGGGACTCTAGCAGGGAAATGGGCAGTGCTAAATTTGTAAAAAAAAAAAAATAGTGCCAGGGCCCTCATCAGGCGGCCACTGCAGATTGCACCACACACTGCCCCGGCCAGCACTGCCAATGGCAGCATCTACACAATGACTTGCCATTGCGCTCCTATAAGTGTGACCATTCAGACTATTCCAGGTACCTAAAGCTATAAGAATGCTTAGGACAGCAGGTGTTTGTCATTTTTAATGTATATTGAATTAATAAAAAAACAGTTGATATGCTCATCTCTAAATTAGACAAACAGCGCTACAATGTGACACACTGTCATAAGTGCCGGTGTTGACAGCCAAGTGGGGGTGTCGAGCACCAGTAACCACCAGTTCAAATTAAGCACCGGTGATGGGCATTATAAAAATGTGGGTAAGTCAGTCAGTCATGGGCATCTGGCATCTGGTCACAGGATGTGGCCTTAGCCATGCCCTGCTTTAAGAGCCCAGTGGGGCCTGGTGAATGGTTAGGCATACATTCTGGGTCCAGCTACCCGAGAGCTCTAGCCACATGATAAAACCCTGCATCCTAGTCCTGATCCTCAATTGCCAAGAGGACACTGCAGTACCAAGGTGCCGATTACGATCCGGTAAAAACCGGGTACGAACCGTCGGTCGGAGCGTTTTCTCCGTCCGAATCGTACCCGGTTGTACAACTTTACAAACATGGAATTACGATTCGCACGGAAACACTATTTCCGTACGAATCGTAAAAAACACCGACCGACGAAAATATACATACGAATGTGATCCGGGAATGCTGCGACGTGACGTCGGGACGCTTTCAGGCAGCGTTTCACGACCCAGGAAGTACGATTCGAACCGACAGCAGTCCGGACGGCAATATTTTCACGGCACCCAAAAAGTGCCGGAAAAGCGAAGTACGCCGCGAAACAACCAGAGTAGGTGGCCCGGTACGCGCCGTACCCCCCCCAGCCCCCGCATGTACGCGCCGACCCCCCCAGCCCCCGCATGTATGCGCAGACCCCCCCAGCCCCTGCATGTACGCGCCGATCCCCCCCCAGCCCCCGCATGTACACGCCGACCCCCCCAGCCCCCGTACGTTCGAGTCGTACCCCACCAGCCCCCGTACGTTCGAGTCGTACCCCCACCCGTGTATGTGCACCCATGTACGTGTCGAACCCCCCCGTGTATGTACACCCGTGTACGTATCGAACCCCCCGTGTATGTACACCCGTGTACGTTCGAGTCGTACCCCCACCCGTGTATGTACACCCGTGTACGTGTCGAACCCCCCATGTATGTACACCCGTGTACGTGTCGAACCCCCCGTGTATGTACACCCGTGTACGTGTCGAACCCCCGTGTATGTACACCCGTGTACGTTCGAGTCGTACCCCCACCCGTGTATGTACACCCGTGTACGGGTCGAACCCCCCCGTGTATGTACACCCGTGTACGTGTCGTACCCCCCCGTGTATGTACACCCGTGTACGTGTTGAACCCCCCGTGTATGTACACCCGTGTACGTTCGAGTCGTACCCCCACCCGTGTATGTACGGTGCGTACCCCCAGCGGTAGCGACTCGAACGTACACGGGTGTACATACACGGGGGGGTTCGACACGTACACGGGTGTACATACACGGGGGGGTTCGACACGTACACAGGTGTACATACACGGGGGGTTCGACACGTACACGGGTGTACATACACGGGTGGGGGTACGACTCGAACGTACGGGGGCTGGGGGGGGTACGACTCGAACATACGGGGGCTGGGGGGGTACGACTCGAACGTACGGGGGCTGGGGGGTACGACTCGAACGTACGGGGGTGGGGGGGTACGACTCGAACGTACGGGGGCTGGGGGGGTCGGCGCGTACATGCGGGGGCTGGGGGGGGTCGGCGCGTATGCAGGCACATGTCTCCATGGTTGCAATTGGAGTTCGGTGCGGACGGACCATACGGTTGTAACGTCAGACGCATGGGATGGATCGTGATTCCGCGGTCGGACTTCACTTTTCACATTTGTACAGTAAATCGTCCGAGGACGTGTCGGACACATTTTCCGACCCGAGGACATGTGGGGAATGATTCCCAATGCGATTCGTATGGACTTTTTCCCATGCGAATCGTAATTGCCAGTTTGTACGGCACTTGTACGATTCGTACGGTAAAAAGACCGGATACGAGTCGTACGGGGAATTTTTTTACCGGATCGTGATCGGCACCTAATGTCCATGGGTGGGATATGGCTATCAGCGTTGCCCTCCTCCTGCTCCCTCTGCCTCTAAAATGAATACATATTTGTTTTTTTCGGTTTCCACAAGGCATACCGCCCCTGAGGCGATTTACTAATTCCATCTTCTGTAGGAGGAAGGCAAGTCTCACAAGAATGATTTTGAGATCTTCCATGAATGGAGGTTGGCCAGCTATGAATTGTCACTCCTTCTTCTCCCTTGATGCATCCTGGGATGGTCACCAAGTATTCACAGACCTGGAATGGATCATAGTTATGCTGTTATGGCCCAGCCAGCTGTCATCTTCAACATCTGCTCAACAGCCAGATGGGTGCAGCAGTTTGGTCAGATTATCAGACACTGCATCCTGTTTCTTTAAAAGGGTGGAGGCTACACATATTTTGCTGCCAAATCGTAATGGCAAGATTGTGTTGTAGGCCAATGCTGGAAGAGAGGATATGAGTCCCTCACTGATGCCTGTAGGCAAGCTTGAGAGCTTGCACAGGAGTGGGGTGTTCATTGAGTCTAGCTAAGGTGGCTTCTACCACTTGGGCACGGGGAGGCCACAGAAACAGAACTGTGCAAACCAATTTTTGAAAAATTGTATCCACTCCAGTTTCTATTTCATGACTGGAGTGGGTCTGAAGGGTGTGGTGTCTGCGAGGTTTTATGCGGCATGGATCCTTGGCCCGGGGCTTGGCCAGCTGTCACCGCTGGGCCCATTCTATTTTTCATTGACTTATGAGTGGAATCGCACCCAGATATAAGATTCTGCAAATTTCTCTCAACCTGGGTTAAAAGAGAGAAATCTAGATTTTTATTTAATTTAATTTACATTGTTTTTGTGAGGAAAATGCACCAGCCTCTACATGTATCATCAGCAAAGATCTCTGGATGTGAACAGTGATACTACAGCCATACAACTGCCTTAACATCTGTTACATTCATTTTACCCCATTAGTATTTCATGTCCATATAATGTAAAATGTGTTTCGGCATCAGGAATGTAATTTATGATGTAACTTGTGAAGTCATCATGTACCACAGTACAGCTGGTGTAATGGGATAGGTAACTAGCCACGACTTGGGAGCAGGGCCGGCTTTAGGGTGGTGCGATCGGTTCGTCCACACTGGGCACTGCCCTGGAGGGGGTATTGACCTCGGCGGGGGGTGGGTGCGGTGTATACCAATAACGTACAATTTAAAAGCACCTGCGGCAGAGTTCCTTGTGCGTCCACCTTTCAGGCAGCAATAAAAATGTCAAGATAACTCTTAATGTTCCTGCTAGAGAGAGATTAGAGTTTTGTCTGGGGCTGTTTTTACTCACCATAAAGTAGTGCAGATGGTTATTATGCCTGCTGCAAAGAACAGATCTGTATTTTATGTGGAAAGCTGAGTGGATTAGTACAGCCAGCCTTTACCAGAACTTTAAAACAAATGAAATGTATGTGACATAAGGGTTATAGAGAGATGAGGGACATTTTTCCCCGGTGGTAGTGAAGGAATTTGAGGAGGTCGTCGTTGGCGACGCCAAAAAGATTGCCGAAAGCCATTAAGTGCAGTTTTTCTGAAATTTAAAGGTGCCATCATTCCTAGTGGTATTAGGAGAAATGTAGGAGCATGCTCTTGGTTGTTTCAAATTAATGCAGCCTGCTGTGTCGCATGCAGGGCAACATAAAGGGGACAGACACCTATGGCCAGATTTATTAATATTTGACACACCGTAATGCAGCAAGACAACTTGCTGTGCTGCATCAAATTGAGAGGGCAGTACTGAGCGATATTTACTAAAATATGGTGCATTCCTGCTGTCTCCTTTCACTGACGCACTATGTGCTGCCTAGAGCCAGTGCAAGCACCTTTGCACCTTGGTGCAAGGGTACCTGTGTAGCCACTGGCATAATTAAACTTGAGTGGGCCCCCCTGCAAGGTACGTGGAGGGGCCTCCTCCGGACTCAATCAGCCAGATTATTGTGCAGAGGGGGCCCTCTGGTGCTTGGGGACCACCCGCACCGCGGGGGCTGCGGGGGCCTATGGGACACCACTGTGTGTGGCAAGTAGGATTGTTTTTCTGCAGGAAGTGGCACCTTCCTGCACAAAAACAATCCTTAGAGGCTTTGTTCGTATTTCCTAGGGTGCTGAAGAATGCATCAACTATTAGGGTCTTCAGATAGTTGATGGGCACCCCCAGGGAATTTCTTAGGTTACGGGGAATTGCTACAGTGGACTTGAGATGACGTGATGATGTTCCTTAATCCATCAGGGACAGATGGCATACTGAACATATGTGGAGACTGGCTTGGGCCTGGTCTTGCTCTGACTTGTTAGGAGCATGTCACAAAAATGTAAAGAAAAGGGTTGCAACCATTCACAAGTTAATGAACTGTAAAGAATGTAAGCGTATTGGGGCTGATACCACCAACAGGACAGCTCTGATTTTGTGAACTCACTGTTGACACCTGTGTAATCAATAACTGTGGTACATACTTTTACCCACAAAAGAGCTGTTTTGTCATTTATGTTAGATGTATGGTATTAGAAAATCACCTTTATTCTCACATCCTCCAAAGGATAGGGGTAGCAATGAAATGTGTGTTCATAAGCAGCAGAGCCTGATTTACACATTCAAGGAGCCCCCACTCTCCTAGTGGCAGCCTCAGTGTGAGAGACATCTTTGAATGTGTTTGTTCGGCAAAGTATCAGACAGGAGGCCGGGGGCCTGGCTCATAGAAGGACATTTTGGGCTGAGTTAGTTGGCTGGAACCACACGCCAGTGAAAGAAACCATTTTGTGTGAAATGAATACAAGCAGTGGTAACCAGGTGACAAGTGAATAGGTGAGTATTGTTCAATTAGAGGAGGTAAAACCATTGAACGGAGTTAAATAATGCCCTTTTACGGGGGTGGGGTTAGTGAACAGCACAGGCTGTGTCTGCAGGATGAATAGCTTGTTTCCCAGCAGTGAATAACACATTCCCAGAAAACTCAGTATCTCTGGGATACCAAAAAAGGCGGCCAAGTAGCACACACAGAAAAATAGCTTCGATTCGACTGGAAAGTCCGCTGACTGTTTTTACTTTTCTACAAAGTGCGAAATGCCACCCAAAATGAAGCTGTAATCGGTGAAGTTGAATGCTAGCCCTGAAGTCCTTCCTCCAGCCAAATGACAGCAAGTTCGAACAGCAAGACATTTTTGCACTTCTCCTTCAAATGCAAACACTGAGGGAAATTGTTGGGCATGAGGTAAAAGAGATCTTTGCCGGCTGAGGAAAGAGCAGCACAAATATTTCCTTTGGGCAAGAACTATAGAAAACAAGCACTGGCAAAACCAATAGGTCTTGCCTATGTGAGAACTGTTCGATTTGCCATTGTTTTGTTAGCTACGTAGTAGAGCAACATGGGTGCTGTGCAGCATGGCTAAAAGTTGTTTAAAAAAAGGTTTATAAAAGGTATTTAAAGAAGTGCTATGAAGCGGGAATGCTTCAGCATGATACATATTTAATGTGTGTCATTAGTAAACCTGTTTTAACGTCAGGTTTTGTAACAACCACCAGCTGTTGCCTCAAGGGAGATTTGGGAATCGGAGCTGGAGAGGGTGACAATCTACAGGCCAATTAAATGCCAACTTCTGGGTTAATTTGGAACCTCTGGTTAGCGTGACCACGGAGGGTGTACTCGCTGTCAAGTACTCGTACTCGGAGTACAGATAATTTTATTTACGCAAGGAATTGTGTCCATCACCAAGATTTCGTTATAGACGATCTTCGTTATCTACTTCCCAGCCGGGACGGAATTACAACCGGCGGATAGGAGCCCATATAGATCGTTTCGTTGCCAGAAGCCCTGAAGAAGTTGTGGGGCACTTCCCCAGACAAAACACGTGTTGGCTGGGCAACTGTTCGGATTAAAGAAGAACAATACATTTACGATTGCACTGTTTTTGAGTTCTTTGCATGATATATGTACTCTTGATTTTGTGAAGGTTGCATACTATGTTGCAATAATATAGAACAAAGTGGTCCCAGCACAACAAAAGCAATAAAAATCAAACATAAACGAATAAATCAGCCAAAATTTTGAAAAAACGTTCAAGTGTTATTTATTCACACTGAACTTCAATTTCATGTATTCAATTAGTACATTAAGCGTAAATCAATCGAAGAAACACAGTTGGTGTGCCCAAGAGGGTGGGAAGGGAAGGTCAGTGAATTAGTGTGAAGTTGAGGGATACGTGAGCAAATGATATAAAACACTTGTTTACAATCAAATTGATAAGCATATCTTATTCAATGCCACATATTTTACATAGAGTTGATCTCAAAATACGATACAGTAAACATAATTGCCGCCATGTAAAATGAAGATCCCAGTGCAACATGCACTGTTGATATTACTGGCAGTTGTGATGTGTCGACGTTTTGACCCCTGGATTCGTGTAGGTGTTTGTTGAGACCTTACAAATGGGGTCTTCCTCAGGACAGAAGTGCAAGTGGGAAGAAGAAAGGGCATCTAAAGGGTTAATAAAAGAGAGTATAGTATGTCAGATCTATACTTGAGGTCATGACATCTAAGAAAACAAGAAAAAACTGGGAAATAAAAAAATTACCGTTTCTGCCTTACTGGCAGTGTTCTAAGGCGCAATAAGTCGTCTAAGAATAGGGGGTGCAGTGCCTCCCAGTGATACAATGGAGAGAGTGATAAACACCTAAAAGAATAAGGTGCTTCTTTGTAAAGGCCTCTCGAAATGATGAGGTCCCAAGTATATTTAAACAATAGGCATCAACTTACTCTGCCACAGGGGAAAGAATCCCCTATAAATTTTCTGACAGCAGTCCAACGCCTGCCTGTAGCCAGCCGTGGTTAGAAATTCGCAGGCTGGTGCAACAAAAGAGGCTTGACATCCACTTAATCAACGTTGAGAAATGAATCTACGAATTAAAAGAGGAAGAATACAAACAATGCTGGGGACCCTGTAGCCAACTCTATAGTTACACATTTTTTGGTTGGTTCAATTACTTACTGGGTTACTTACGCTGCAGGCACTGCCTTTACAGAAGAACGAGGCCCTCAACGTCATGGACACACTGAATTGCCAAGCAGTGACTCATGCAGTGCATGTGGTGTGGAATTTTGCAAAAACGTTATGCACACGCACGTTACCGTGGCTGCCACATCCCTGACCCTACAGAACCAAATCCAGCCCAATCTGCGGCCCGCCCACTGGCAACACTTAACTGACTGGAAATGGTGGCATGCATTTATTATCGGCTGATGACTCAGCAGAGGGAAACAACCTTTACAACGCAGTCATTACATCGCACTACCTTTACAACGCAGTCATTACATTGCAACATCCTTTACATCACATGCCATTGCAACGCATTCATTACATCTCATGTCACTACAACGCATGTTATTACAATGCATGTCACTACAACGCATACCATTACAATGCATACCATTAAAACGCATATTTTTTACCCCTACACTTACCCTACTTTTGCACTCACTGGAGTGGGAATAGTAACTTTTACCCCTGCACTATCCAACACTTACCTTAAATGCAATGTAATGGTATGCGTTGTAATGGTATAATGCGATGTAATGGAATGCGTTGTAAATGTAGTTTCTAAATATGCGTTGTGATGGCATGCGATGTAAAAACATGCATTGTAATGGATGTTGCGATGTAAAAACTGCGTTGTAAAGGTATGCGTTGTAAATGTTTGCGTTGTATTGTCATACATTCCTCAGCAGCACCAGCACTGTTCCCCAGGAACTCAGGAGACAGTTTGCACAGTCAATTATATTTACTGTGACACACAACGTGGAGTCGAGCCGTTGATGTGAGGTGGCAGTGGCACTGAGGTGTATACTGATAATTAATGGCCAGTGCTAAGGGCCGGAAACCACCGGCACAAATTAAGCACTGTCTACACTATTGTCTAATTGACAAATTTAAACATACAAATGGACAACAGATGAATCTAGGTCAAATCAGCCTTAAGAAAAGTTTTCACAGATGTTACATTTAAGCACTATCTTGAGAAACAAAACCAACCTACTTATTTACCTAAAGAAAACTGCAAAATGATTCTGTGTGTAAGCTAACAAAAGCAAATATTTAGAGGGCTGGGGAAGAGCACTAATGACCAACAGATAGACTGAGCTAGAGGAAAAAAACAAAAAATCCCCAAAATGCAGAAACCATGATTCATCAGAATCTGGATAAAGATATGCAGCAGTATGGCAGGTGTCTAAAAAGGGCCGGCCAAGGCTACACTTTTAAAACATATAACATGGATAAATGTAAGTTTAAACAGAAACTGCTGGCTCTGCCTTGAGTAGCAGATGTTTTACCAAACATGTATATTTGTTTCATCTGTAAGACAATACAAAAGGCAGTAAACCATACTGATGCCGCACATACAACTGATATCTCCCACAAAATTAGTTTGTTCTAGCAATTTGAAAAAGCACCACTGTGTGCACACACTGCAGACACCTTCTGCCCAAAGAGTGCCAACCTAGGTTAGGTGAAATCAAAAAACTGCGAGCAGCGGTGCACCCCTTATACATGTATCAAAATAAGTCCCAAATATTTCCACAGTAATCCAATGGCATCGATATTCTTCTGTTTGTTGCTGCATCAATATATAACACAAAAAGGGGTTCAACCAACTCGTTTCATTCACATACATGTGGACTTCTTCAGGGCATATGAAAATAAGGGAAAGAAGGTCCTTGTGTAAAAAGAAGAGTTAGTAGGATCCATTCATCTTAGATCATTGGGGATAGAGTATGACTCCTCAAAGTGGAATCCATCAGGAGTCCACATCCTGAAGAGATAATTCAAAGAGTATCCAGTTCTCAAATATAGTAGGATGCATATATGTATAAAAATGTAACTCAGTGCTTGTTCCTAATAAGTCGAGCAAGGAGGAACAAAGAGAGGAAAGGATCCACCCCTCATCCAACATTACGATCGGTGTGAAGCAGTCCGCAAGGACATAGGACAAACAGTCTAGATGGAGGGGTTGATCATTTCCCCTCTTTGTTCCTTGTTGCTTCAGCACACATACTCAGTTTGTGTGCACAGTTCAGCATTGACACTTTTCTATCTTTAACCAGGGTGTGTTATTTTAAAACACACATACTGCCAGCACACACACTTACTATGTGTGCTCTGCACAACTCTTCATCCTTCAAGTATTGTACTTCACACAAGTACACATACACCCAGCACATGTGGTCCCTGTGCACTCACTGCACAGCACTACATTGCTCATGTAATGTAGTCCTCTCAGGCATACATACACCCATGCACTAACCACACATTTACTTCATAGCACTGCTCCATTCTTGTACTGTACCCTTGCCAGGGACATACACAACTAACACAGAGTCACTACTCCTGCGCAATGCAGCACTCCACTTCTACCTGATGTAGGCCCAGCTCCAGTGACACAGGGTGAAAAGGTCCTGTTCACTACTACTGATCACTACACTGTATGCTGCCACCACCGCGCTTGTGCTGCTTATGTCCTGGTGAAGGCCATAGCCTTCCACTACTATTTTGGTAGCACTTTGAGTGCTCCTCCCGGTCCACCAAGACCGCAATTCTTGAGACAGGCCTAGGTCATGGTACACACACATGATCCGTGGTCGTTGATGACAAAACTTCAGCATTAGGGATCCAGATAACTGTACATTTGGGCACTGAGGGCTGGGGTACACGTCTCTTACCATGCAGAGGACTTTTTTGTCATAACAGACACCCCTCCCAGAACACAACACCCCAAAGCAACTCCCAACCTTGAGAGGTTGGGTGGTCATATCAGTAAAATCGACATGAAAATCCATCAGCATTCCCGTGGCTCAATCCGACTCTGTGCTCCACTACAAAGTCTAACCCTTGCAAAGAAATAGACCATATTAACAACTTGGCATTCTCTCCCATCATAGCCATCAACCATTTCAGTGGCTTATAATTTGTTTGCACCTCAAATTTAGAAGCAAACAAATATGACCAGAATTTACACAAGGCCCACACTATGGCAAAGCATTCCTTCTCAATAGCCACACAGTTTAGCTCTATGGGTAGTAATCTTCTACTGATAAAGGCTACTGGACACTCTCTACCTTTGTCATCTAGTTGAGCCACCACTGCTGCAACTCCTTTGTCAGAGGCATCTGCCTGTACAATGAAAGGCTGTAGTCATTATTTGTGCAGTGCATAGTGCCTTCTTCAACTCCTCAAATGCCTTTTGACACTCTGCAGTCCATATACCTGCCTGGGTTGCTTCTTATTGTTCAAACCAGCCAATGGGGCCACTATACTCCCTTAGTTGGCCAAAAGGTTTTGCTAGTACCAGATGAGTTCTAAAAAGGCACCCACTTCAGTCTGGGTGTAAGTACCCATCACTCCATCACAGACTGAATCTTGGCATTCAACAGGTCAATCTTCCCAATCCCTACGTCATACCCAAGGTAGACTACAGAGGACTGCCAGACCTGACACTTCGTTGCCTTGATGGTCAGTTTTGCCTCCTTTTTCCTTGCCAACACCTGTTCAAGGTGGTCTTTCAACGAATCGCTGAACACCACAATATCATCGAAATAGGCCACACAGAACTGCTCTAACCCTGTGAGAACATGGTTCACCGAGCATTGAAAAGTGTCAGGAGCATTTCTCAACCCAAAGGGCATCACTTTCAACTAATACAGCATAGAAAATGCAATATTCTCCTTAGCATTTGGTGCCACAGTGATTTGCCAATAACCACCAGTCAGATCCAAGGTGCTCAAGTACTTTGCAGAACCTAACCCAACAAACTCATCCGCTGGGGAAATTGGATGGGCATCAGTTTTGGTTACCTCATTGAGGGCTCAGTAATACACATTGAAAACATTAGTCAGTAGACCCTTGCTTTGGTACTAGAACTACAGGACTAAACCAAGGGCTATGAGATTTCTAAATGACTCCCAGATGCAACATTTTGGCAACTTTCAGCTTAATGCATCCCTGAACCCAGTCAGACATTCTGTACATTCAGCCCTTCACCGGTAGACTGTCACCCGTGTCTTTGACGTGCAAACAGAAAGGCATCAACCCTGGAGTCAGCAAGAAGAGGTTGGCAAACCATCCCAACACCTGTCTACACTCTCTCTACTGCTCACGCGTTAACTCAGGGGCTAACTGAACCCCTTCCACTGTGCCATCCTTCATGTCACTATGCAGTAAGTCAGGAAGAGACTCACTGTCTTCCTCACCTTCCTCTGTAATAGCCATGACCTTCAATGTACAGTCTCTCCATGGAGGTAAGGCATCAGTCTGCACACATGGAACACCCTCTTGAGTGCCCTTATGGCAACTGTGTCCACCAAGTATATTACTCCAGACCCTTTTGAACTACTGTGTATGGCTCACACCATTTGTCCTCCAAATCTCGGGGATAAAGAGGCGTTGGCACCAACACCCCCTAACATTCTTGATACTTATGCCGTGGAGAAGTTGTATGTCACAGCAGCTTGCTCCCGTATCTCTTTCATATAGGAAGATATGAAGTTGGTTGCCTGGTCGGAAAGTACCGTCCTTGGAAAGTGGACCCTAGAAAAAATCCCCTGGAGGGCTCTCACTAACACATTTGCAGTCATGCTTCTCATAGGTACAGCTTCAGAGTACCTGGTGGCATTATCCACCACAGCCAATATGTATTTGTTGCCTGACTGAGGAGGGGGGTTAAATGGAGCAATAATGTCTTATTCCCATCCACTCAACTGGAACACCTACAACTGGTAGACGCACTAACGGTGCCTTTGTCCTCCATCCTGTCTTACCACTCATCTGGCAAGCCCGACAGGTTCTACAGAGCCTCTCTGCGTCTCTGTGCTCCCTTGGCCAGTAGAACAGAGGGTCCAACCTCTCTTGGGTATTTCCAATCCCTAAGTGTCCTGCTAATCGCACTCATGGACCAGTGACAACAGGAAGCTCCTATGAACTAATGGAACCACTAGCCCTCTGCCAGTACCTGGCTCAGGTTTTACCAGTTCGCTATATAGTAGACAATCCTCCCAGCCAACATAGTGTTTCTCAACTACTCCTTTGCTGACCTGATACTGGGCTTCCTTACAAAGTTCTACAAGCGTAGGGCACTCCTCCTGTGCCTTGCATAAATCTTCCCAGGTAGGCACTCCAGCACCTAACAAATACTGCCACTCTAGCAGTGACCTAGACTCCATTAGATGGTTTGTTTCTGAAGCCTCATCCTCCTCTTCCTACGGAGCATAAGCAGTGACCTCCATGGCCACTGCTTTCCCAGAGTCTGCACTACCTTGTCCTGGTCTCTGCAAATCAGAGATGATCCCAGCCTCACTCTGAGACTAATGTGCAGCCTGTGCTCTGGTCAACCCAGCTGATGTTGTCCAAGCCATAAAGGCTACTGGTCCTGACACCAAATCATTTCTATTGAGTTCAATCTCAACCCTGGCAAGCGGATACTCCATGCCATCTCCACTGGCAACCAGTCCTGTATCCTTGGCTCCAGGGAGTATCTCCTCAGGCTTAAGGTACTTCCTCTTAACCATAGTGAGGAAGGCTCCAGTATGCCTCAGAGAGGGCACTTTCCTCCCACTGATACATAACTTCTGACACTACTCGCATTATATTAGGATGGATGTGCTTCAGAGTTTCTGGGTCCCTCTCCCAAATGCCTACTACGTTGAGTGCAACTGGTCCCTTTTGGGTACCTTCCCACACTTGTAACATGCTTGCTATCACAGATGTCACTGTGTTAAGTTCATTCTCTTGACAGTCTCTCTTGTAATGTCCCACTGTATGGCACTTAAAACAATTTCTAAAAAAACAAAACAAATGGGCTCAAAGTGCCTAAATGCAACTAAACTAAGGCCAAGCTAACAAAGTCCTCAAAAGGAGGACATAATCCCATGGCCGCCACTAGCATTCAGGAAGGAGGCCAGGTGCAGCGCCGGAAAGAACGTTGTCTCACGCCCTGAGTTGTTACCAGGAGCGGTAGGCGTAGTCCCGATTTAATTACGGGTATTCACCATTGTGACTGGCAGGATACTTTAAACTTTTGAATTTGATCCTGCGGTACAAGGTTGGTGTATCGGCCTGTTTCCACCTAAACACTAGTACAAGTCGTTGCTTTTTGCACTTCGTTGTAGGTGCAGTAGTTTTTGCTATAATGGTCCTGATGAAAGCCTAGATCTTTAAAAAAAAATTTGATCGGTATAGGCTGAAACATGTAGACCGTCTTTTGGATTGAGTTAGTGCGTTCGGTTATTAGGCCAGTCCGCGCTACTATCTTGCTTTTAACGTTGGCACAGGGATATTCCTTATTAAAGTTTTTTGTGTTCCTGTAGTCAATTTTAAATCACTTTCTTTACACTGCACTGCTTATATTCACCCTACTTAGGTCAGCTTCATCGATCTTTAGGAGATCACGTTCCATCAGCGTAGAATAAAACATCCGCTAGCTCCTCCCGCAGCTGCACATTGGGAGTAGTAGCTCCTCAGCCAAACCAGGTTTGGTTGAGAGGAGATCCCATATGATGAAGCATGCCACCACGGTGGGTGATGGGATTATGTCCTCCTTTTGAGGACTTTGTTAGCTTGGCCTTAGTTTAGTTGCATTTAGGCACTTTGAGCCCATTTGTTTTGTGTTTTTGTAGCTTTTTACCTCTGGACTTCCGTGTTTAGACATTGTCAGTAGGGGGACTTGTCCAGGTTGGTTGTGTGATCCCTCAGACCCTTTCCTAAATTGTTTTTTTGACTTAAAACAATTTACCAGCTTTGACTTAAAAGATGTTTCTTGCCTTCTCTTGTCATAATGCTGCGTCCTGGACAGCCTTTACCTGGGCCCTCCTCGAGTCCCATGAGAATTACCTTGGCCCTTACCCTCCAGTCTGGAACCAGTCTGTGATGAGTTCTTCTCCCCCTTCAGCTTAGAACCATGATGTTCCAGCCCCTTGTGAACCCTGTTAGCCAACCACTTATCAGCTAAAACTGCATGTTTTGTTGGATCCCTCTCTGTCAGATCAGACAGGTATTGCCTAAGTGGGGTTGAGCGCTTCACCATCCAGTGGTTAAGAGACTGAAAATTCTTGGCTTCCATCCCTCTTATTAGCTCATTCCAGTCATTCAACACACCATTAATCCAAGTCTCAAAAGGATAATCATCAAAGATTTTCTGCCGGTATTGAGCTGACTTCAGCCCAAACCTCCTAATGTGAGCTTTCTGCATTCACTCAAAGACCATCTGGTCTGCCACATGCATCCTCTCAAAACCCATTAAGACTGCTGCCTTAGACATCTTACTCAAGGCCTACTCTTTACAAGCAACCTCAAAGCTCACAAACCATTCCAAAATATCCTGACCTTCCACATATACATGCACATTATCTTTTGGAGTCTTGGCCACAACATGGTAAGAACTGCAAGTTCAGTCGCTTATACCAGATGGAGTTGTCATTGCTGTCATTCTAAGTTTCTCTCTCACTCAAGCACTATCTTTTCCAGCTCATTCCTCTCCTCCCACTCTCTCAGTCACTCTTCTTTCCCTCACAATTTTTCTTCCTGGGCCCATTCCTCCTGTCTCTCCTTCCTCCTCTCCTCTTGTTCCTGGTGAGCTAGTCTTAGCGTCTCCCTCTCGAACTCTCTGGCTTTCTCATCTTTCTCGGCCTGATCTTTCTGAAGTGCCAAATGCAAGCTCAGGGTCTCTGCTAAACTCATCCCTCCCAAGTGGTTTACTCCTGGAATTGGGGTCAGTGGTACCTATAACTTCGAGGTGGTGTACACACCTGAGGTATTCTAGAAACTAAAGGGGGTGAGTGTCTAGGTGAAACTCCAGAAAATACATTAGGTGACACACTCGGCATGTGTTTTATGTTGGGGTTCTGCTTTCTTTGAAGTGCGCACTTCCCCTTTTCATCTTCCTTCATAAAAATGGTCTATCACAGCAAGCATGACTCTGAAGCTAATTGTCCACAACATAATCCATGGGCGTGACCAGAGTTACCTTTGCTAAAGGGATCCTACAGCCTGAGTCCACAGCACTTACTTTCTGGGTTACTACCATGGTTCCTTCCCCAGAGTTATCTACAGCCTCCTCCCTTTCACCCAGTATTGAAACCTGGATGTCAACCACAGTGTTATATCCATCAAAGGGTTAATCCGAGACCCCCAGCCCTACTCTTTATAATTTCCCTTACTGATATGTATTCAAGACCCTTCCTTGTGATCTAACACTGAAAGAGTAGTCTTTTGAGGAGTAAAGGGAGTCTCTTCCTTCCCTCCAGTAGGTCCCCACTCAGCTCACAAGAATTCAGCAATACACAAATCTGTCTGGGGGACTCATCTCCTCCTCGTGTCTTTTACCGGGCAGACCTCGGCTTTCCAAAATGGAACCCAGGGTCCTCCATACCATGCACCATTTCAGGCGCACTCACTCAGCGTACATTCATAGCACTCTTTCTATGCAGCACTAATACCTCTATGCATTGTACCCTCACATGTGCACATCCATTCAGCACACTCAGTCTGCGTGTACAGTTCAGCACTGACACTTTTCTGTCTTTAACCAGGGTATGCTATTTCAAAATGCAAGCACTATTAGTGCACACACTCACTATGTGCTCAGTGAAGAATTCTTCAAACTTCATGTATTGTATTTCATGCAAGCACACACACCCAGCACATGTGGTGTGTGTGTGTCTGTGCACACATTGCACAACATAAAATCTCTCATGTAATGTATTTCTCTCAGGTGTGCACACCCCAAGCACATGCACTAACCACACATTTACTGCATAGTACTGCTCCATCCTTGCACTGTACTCTTGCCAGGCATACATATGGTGTAGCGCATTCGTGAAATGTTTGTTCGGATGAAGAGTAAGGTGTCAGATTGGCTGCAAGGTACAGTTGTACACTAGAATGTGAAGGCGAGCATTAGTAAGCAGTGTCAAAAACACTACAGAATTGGAAGGGGGTAAGTAACATCATGGGAGTCCTTGAACGTCTGTGCGGGAAAAAACACCTCTTCATTACAGGGCTAACCTGTAGCACTAGTAACATAATACCATATATGATGACACAAATCAAGATCCCATTCCACAGCATTATTGTTTTCAATGTACAACATTCTTGTTCCCTGCATTGGTTTGTTAAAGTTCAGTTTGCCTAAGAAATCTGAATGTCCCATTTGTATACTGCTTAAAAGCTATCGATCAGACCCACAAAAACAAACTTGATATTTTAAGAAAATAATGGGCTTGGGAGCTGAATGTACACATTTCCAAAAACGTTCTTAATGAAAACTCATCCTGAAATGTTGCTCTTAAATTCAACGACGCCAAAACTAGTGTTCTACCCCACCTTTGTCAGCCCAACACATTCAGTCACAGTCCAATCAATTAGAATTTTCCAGGCTACACCTGCGAGCAATGTGCTGCTATAAAGGAAGCCCTTGGCTGAAACTCCTCATTTTTCGTCGAGGTGCGGTTCTCCAGAGAATGAGCCTCCAGCAAGCTTGTCAGGAGTCTCGATGAGGCTCAGGTTACACACGTGATGGGGGCGTTCACTGGTCATATAGCAATGCCTAGAGCCAGCTGACATTACCTGCCTTACTGAAAATATATTACAGAAGCAGACTAAGTGTGCTTTTGTGATATATAAATACATTAAGTAGGAGCAGAGCTGGGCTCTGAAAAAAGTGGGGCCTAGGGCAAATAGCCCTGCTGCTCCCCCTTGTAACAGTCCTTACCTTTCGGCCATCAAATGGCGTGCACTGGAGTAGGATGGAGGCAAACAGCGGCTAGAGGAGGGAAAAGAGGAGTCACCGTGTTATGAATTATTTACTGTGTTAGTACAACAGCACTGTGTCTCCTTTTTGAGTTACTTGATAGAACAGATCAGAGCAAGGGGGTAGGCTGAGGCAAGAGTTGGTTATAAAGTGCTGGTGGCTGCAGGTGGGGGCATCGTTACTCATTTTAAGGGGGCAGTACTTCTTTTGCACCATCAAACGTACCCAGAGCTAGAAAGAGAAAGCCAGAGATGGGAGAAAGAAGGAAGAAGATAAAGATATGAAAAAGTGACAGTGGGAGAATGCGGGGTTGTAGAAGAATCTAGAAGAGATAAAGCTCGGAGGATATGAAGGGGTCTCCCAGGTGCAAGTGCAGACACAAGATGGCCCATGTTTTGAAAGCATCTCAAGCGCCATCAAGAAATGTTAACTATTGCTCTCTAAAAATATCAAAAACATGGCAGGCTTGCTCCCTGCTGCACACTCAACTCAGGATACAGCTATCGAGATAGTGCACAGCGAGATTCAAGAGAACGTACCAGAGCAGGTATCAGAGAAGCTAATAAGATATAAGAGCCCAGCAAAGCATCTGTTGAGCAACCAGCAGAGGACCATTTGTCGAAAGTTGAGCCCGATTTAAGCCCGCAGCGAGTGGAGGATAGGTGTGTGCAGGACACTCTTCGAACTGACACTAGCCCTCAAAGAATGGAGAGGCCTGAAATAATGCAAGTACAGGGTGGGGCTGGCCAGTCACAGCTCCTGTTAGAGACTATATTGTGTGGAATAGGAGAACTGAAGGAAAATCAGATCAAGGAAATTGCTGCGCTGCATCAGAGACGAGGAAAAATAGAGGAGGCTATGTGTCAAATTCCAGCATGTTTGCAAAAGCTAAAGCAAAGAATGTCAGATTTAAAAAACTGTTCTCTTTTCCAGGATAGGGAGTTGAGCAATGTGCAGAAAAAACTGCCTTAGTCACAGAATAAAATTGAGGACATGGAAAAGTATTTAAAGAGGTCAAACCTCTGTTTTGAAGAGGTACCTGAAGGGGCTGAGAGTATGGGCGAACACCAGAATATGCTGGAATATATGGAATCGTTGATTAAAACATACATCCTGGAGGACCCGCCAGAGGATCTATCGATCATGAAAGCCCATTGTCTTCCTGTTCAAAGGTCCAAAGATGCAAAGTATCCTCGTACAATCATCGTGAATATTGTTTACTATAGAATAAAGGAACTGATTCTTACTAAAGCAATTCAAAAGAAAACATTTACACCATACACTGGAAAGTTCAGGTTCGAGTTTTCTCTGATATGTCGGTAGTATCAGCACATAGAAGGAGAGACTTTATTGGACGGATAGGGTAATTCAGGGCAGCGGGTCCCAGGCTTCCATAGTGCATCAGTCAGAACTAAAAGTGCTATCTAAAGGCCAATTCTTGCTGTGTTCATCACTCAAAAAAGCTCAGAGCTTATTGCAGAAAGTTCAGTCCTGATGAGGGTTGTAGAGATTGATGGAAATGTTTTTGTGGGTATATGGGTAGGTTCTTTTTTAAGTATTGATTATGCTAATCACGATTAGAGATGGAGCAGGGGAGGGTGGCATAATCTCCTGTTTAATGTTTTGAGGTGCTTTTTCAGGGCACCAAACCTGAAAGGGATGGTTGGGGGTAGTGTGGGCTATTCCCCCTTCGAGGAGGGTTAGGCATGGGGATATTGCGGGGTGTTTGATGGGGTGCACATCGGGTGGATTTTAAATGGAAAAGAGCAGATATACCAGCAGGATTTGGATGTTGGCCTTAAAACAAACTGGAGAGCTCCTTTAGAAGGTGTGCATCAGAAGAACTTGTCCAGTGGTAAAACAAGTAGGCAAGATTTATTGAGCAGTAGGATTAGTGGGTTTAACCAACCGAATATGTATTGGCAGGCAGTTAGACAAACAGAAATAGTTGAATGTGTGGGATTGAGATACTCTCATGTAATGTAAATAACATCCTAAATAGGCAAAAATATGGGCTATTATGAATTGGCTATATGCCTTCAATTAAGAGGTCATATATTTGCAGGATGCTCACTCCAAGGAAAGTAATCCAAAAATGTGTATCCCTAAGAAATATTCATGTGCCTTCTTTGCTTCGGCAGCTCTGGTGGTTCAGAGTGTGGCAATATTTCTCTATAGATCAAAAGATTGGGAGGTGAGGGAAGTGATAAGGGATAAGCAGGGCAGATGGATCTGTATGGGTGGAAGCAGTTTCCTTGAATCTTCTCAACTGTTCTGGCCCAGTACAAGATGAAGTTACCCCTTAAGGGAATTGTTAGTTGTAGCAATGGGGGAAAGGCCCATTGATATGGGGGTAGATTTTAACTATATCCAGAACATCAAACGGGATACCTCAAATAGAACAAAAATATAGCTGAAGCCCAAAACTGCTTCCATTCTTGATTCTGTGAAACATAATTTTAATCTGGTGGACCCATGGCGCTTGGATCACCCAGATCAGGTTCATTTTACATGTTCTTCTAGTCGTTATAATACGGCCTTCCGATTCAATTGTTGTCTGATTTCTAAATCCTTTAATTGGGGCAGAACAGATATTATGGCTAACGCTTTCTTGGATCATTCATTAGTAAGAACTACAGTAGAATTTGAAGAATCGAATATGAAATGGCGGTTTGATAGAATTATTTTGGTAAACCAGGTGCGGTTGGATGCTATGCATAATTTTATTCAAGTGTTTTTAGAAATTAATCAAAGCTACTGCCTCACCCTTTGCGATATGGGAATCTTTTAAGGCTGCATTTAAAGGTCAGGCGCATAAATCAGAAAAGAGCTTGGAAAGCTCAAAATATTGGTTTGGCTACTCTTAATAAGGCATAGGATGCACTGGTGAGGGTAAGGGTAGGCATAAGATCAAAGCTAAAAGAACAACTCGATAAGGCTAGGCAAAAAGTTTAGGAAATTCTTGTACTTGAGGAGATTAATAATGCAAGAACCTTCCAGCGGAAGCAGTATGAGGAGAGTCAGTTGGTGAGTAGGCTGTTGGCTTGGTCGACACATCTTAAGCAAGATGCTTCACACATTGGGGAAACTAAGGATTCAAGCTTGAATGTTGCGTAAAAGGAAGATTATAAAATAGCTCAAATATTTTTCCAGCAATAGAAAAATATCTATGAGAGTGGGAATACAGTTGCTAGATCTAGTCTCAAAGAGATTATGGGGGTATTCAGCTTTTATGGGGGTATTCAGCTTCCGCATTTGACTGGGGTGCAAGTAGAGACATTGCAGGAGGATACCTCGTTTAGAGAGGTCACCTGGGCATTACAAAAGATGCCTAATGCCAAGGTAACTGGCACCAATGCAATTCCAACAGATGTTTATAAAATGTTCCAGAAGGAACTGCTACCTCATTTGGTGCAATTATTTAATGGAATAATGGGGGGGCTGGACATTCCATCTACTTTTAAAGAATCAGTAGGGGTAAGCTTTTTAAAAAAAAGACAACATTTCCACAAGTACAAATTCCTATTGCCCAATAAGCCTCCTCAACACAGACTATAAGTTATTTGCAAAGAACTGGGCATCACGTATAGTTGCCATTGGGAAGATGCTGGTCCATAGCGTTCAGAATGGATTTCTGCCAAATAGAACAATGGTGGTAAAATGCACAGTAAATGTTTCAGGCTGTATGATTTTTCCTCCAGTTGTCAAGAAACACGTGTAATTATAATGCTTGATGTCGAAAAGGAATTTGACTTTGTCAACTGGGATGCCTTGTTTTTGCACTTGAGTGGTTTGGGTTTCCAGCTAGAACGTGACAATGCTTAAAAAGTTATATCAAGGGGCAAAAGCATGAGTAGTAATTAATGCAAAAGTAGCAGGTACTGTTTAAATTAAGTGTGGCACATGTCAGGAGTGCCAAATGTCTCCTACATGTTTTGTTTTGTTTATTGAGCCACTAGTGGCTAGAGTACGCAGTGCCACTAGTATTGCCGCTCCGCTGCAAGGGATGTCCAAATTTAAGTTGTTCGTGGATGATATGGTCTTGTATTTAAGAGCTGGCCAGGCTAATATTAAGGGTGCTCTTAATATTATCTAAAATTACACAAAGCTTGGGAGATACAAGGTCAATCAAGCTAAAAGTGAGACCTTGCTCTATAACTTTCAACCATCTGCTTATATAATAGAGCATTATAATAGCAGCCACCATATTCTCTATCTTGGACTCTATTTGACCATTAAATATACTGACCTGTTGAAGCTAAACTATGATAAGATGCTGGGGAATGTGAGAAGCCTCTTGACTAAATGGTCAGTGTTGCCTTTCACACTAATAGTGGGAGAATCATTAATAAAAATGTCCATTTGTCTTTGTTTTTGTTTCTGTTTGCAAATCTCCCAGTCAAGGTTAATAGGGTGTTTTATAAAGAGCTAGACTCCCTCATAATTACATTTTTGTGGAAAGGTAAAAATTCAAGGGTGAGATACTCAATCTTTCAATTTGATAAGGAACAGGGAAAGCTGGCTATGCTTGATTTTTTTTTGTATTACCAGGATACATGGTTGGATATTACGGTTAGAATTGACTCAGCTGAGGGAGGGCTTGATATTTTTTTAATAGAAAAAATGGTGCGGGAGAGCGGAGGTGGTCTTCTGCTTTTTTTAAAGATAGCAAGATTGCCGAAAAGGACTTGATATAGGGTGCTAGTGGAAATTAATTGGATAGTGAAGACATTTTTAGAGCTGGACAGGTCCCATCGTGCCACCGCCTTTTAAGGCTGCAAGAATGTCAGTTGTTAGGACTGGTTTCATCAAAAAAGATTTGCAGGTTGTGGATCTCCTGAGGGTATTAAATGTTGGATGCTTTTTCTGTAGGGATCAGAATAACAGCTTGGGAAGAACTTCAGCAACGTGTTGGTGCTGAGTACCGGAAGTTGTGCCACAGCTTAGTTCAGATTAAAGGCTTTATGACTAGCTTCCTACAAAAAATTAGCCATTTGACCTAGGCTTTTATGATATGATGGCATACAACTCAACTGATTGGGATAGGGAACCTTTTTGGTGGATGATCATTTGCGTGAAATAAAACTGGAGATGGGATGCAAGCTATAAACCAGGTAATGGGAACATATTTAACCACTAGGTCATAAATCCCTCAGAGCAGCTAACTTTAAGAGAATGAGCTTCCTATCACGTGGGTGGCATACTATACTCCACGGGTTATTCATAAAATGTATCTATCTATCTATCCTCAATAAATGGTTTAGATGTGCCCATAATGGAAAGGGAAATTGGCTGCACACTTTTTTCGTATTTCCCAACTTGTCCCAATTTTTGGAGATGCTTTTTCAAGCATGAAGTGGGGGTCTACAAGTTACAATTAAGCCAGAAGCAAAGCCTGTGCTTTTTGGGGAGTCTGGCTTAACCTCTCGGCTGGGCAAGTATGTTCAGAATTTCATGTCAGCATCTTTAGCAGTAGCTAGACCACTGATTTTACAATGTTGGTGAACAACTACAGTCCCGTCATTGTAGGTGTGTCTAAAGAACTACAAATAACATGGATCTTTGAAGAAGCGTATGGCCAGAGGATGGACAATTTGAAAAAATATGTTGTTGTATGGCACCATTGGATGACATAGCCCGACATGCACTAGTATTTAAGCACTTTGGAATGGGGATTCATGTCTAGCAGTACTCTTATATATTGTATGAAAAGTTCTTGGTCTAGTAATATAGTGGGGCAGATAAGAATGAGAGGATGGTTTAGCACTTTAGTTCTTTGAAATGCATAGTGTGCAATATATATAGATGCCCTAGCGCATGACGAATCAACTTTTAAGTACTCTAGCACTTCAAACTGTATGTTAAGCTATTTAGGAAGGGTTACTCTAGACCCTTTGACAGTTGTTTTGCTGGTTTTGCACAGATACTTGAGAAGAAGGGTGTTATGTATTGCTTTTGTTTGCAGATTTTTCTCTCTTGCACTATTTAGTAGGAATTTGCAGTAGGACTTTAAACTTTTTGTATGGTGAGAGTGTTCGTGCCGATTTAGTTTGTACACTTGTAATTTCTATATTATGTATTCAGAAAGTTGGGTACATATGGCCTATTGTCCATCGAGACTCTAGCCATAATGAACGTCGTGGATCTGGTTAAGGATGCTTTCTGATTTTTTGTATGTGTACTTTGTGAAAAATAACATTTTATAGCCTATTTTGTATTAAATATCTGTTAATCAGCTCAATAGAAATTATTTTTTTTTAAAAAAGAAAACACCCACTTACAGAAAAGTAAGGCAATTGCTATTCCCAAACTACACTTATAAAGTTAATACGACCCTAAAGTTGACAAAACAGGTGTATATGTACTCCAGCCCAGCCTTGGAGTAAGTCTACACATGGCCACTCAAAGGTAAAACAATACACTCCCATAGAACATAATGGAGTCAATAAATTTAAATAACACCCAGGGGGAAAAAATGTTAAAATAGTTGCTCCTGTACCAACAAGGGCTGAAAGAGATACTTGCCATGTAGGGAGCAGGTGATCTCCCATAGATTAAATATATGAGAGACACTCTGAGTAGTATGGGGGCAGAAAGGCTCTGGGAAGATCCTGGGGGGAGGCACACATTTTACTAAATTAGATCTTAAAACGAGTTTTAAGAATTCTAAATTGAGCATCCTCTTAAAAAGCTGACCTCTGGGTACACTTATAAACTGTTTTGTTTGGCAAAAAGATTTTTAAAAAAAGAAGAGTTTCTGGTTGAAATAGAACATAAACTGGCAATCAAGCTTTATGCCCATTTTAGATATTGGTCTCTACCACTGTGTGCATTCACCTACAATTGGACCCTCTCTGATAGATCAGCAGAGTTACTCTGCCTGTCCTGTGGCCTGGCCGCAGAAACTGCGATCCATGCCTTGTTTTTCTGTCCGGCGTACAGCACGGTTAGGACAAAATGGATCATTCCTGTTTGCAGAAATTTTGAGATTACTCAGCATGAGGTGGCCTTTAGAATCCTGCAAACAGATACTAGGCAAAATATAGCATTTGCGGTTTCTAGATATCTACTTACAATGTGGCAAACTAGGCAAAAAGAAATTTCGCCAGTCGCCTCTGGGACAGAGGCTAAGGGCCAGATGTAGGTGGCCAAATAGCGAACGCTAACGCTGAAATTAGCAGAATTTCAGCGTTCGCGATCGGTATTTGGCTGAGAGCAATGTAGGTGAGTTTAAACCTTATTTTTCTCTTGCATTTAAGGAAGCTGAAATTGCGATTCTTTAAATGCAATGTAAGTAGCACAAAAGAAAGTGCACATTAGCCTTAAGGAATCGCTAATTACCACCAACTTCAAGTTGGTGGTAATTAGCGATTTCCTTTAAAACACACTTTTTTGCTTTTTTTAAAGTGCCATGTGGCACACATTCATGCCCTTAGGGCATTTATGTGTGCCACATGTGCACACACGCACATTTCAGGAGTCCTTTTGACACCCTGGCACCCTTGAAATAGCACCCGCTATTTGCCATTTTTTAATAGCGAATCGCAAATAGTGAATATCTTCCCATTCATTCCTATGGGCCCCCTAGCCCATAGGAATGAATGGGTAGGTATTCCTTATTAGCTAATCTCAATTTGCGATTCGTTATTAAGGAATATTAAGGAATCGCTAATATTTTAGCGATTCCTACCTACATTAAATTTTGCGAGTCCTTAATAGCGAATCGGGAAAATTTGCAATTAAGGAATCGCAAATTTGATTTTACCTACATCTGGCCCTAAGTCGCTCATAGAGGAAATTACTTACGACTTGATTACGATGTCGGTCCACACCGTCTCCTCCACCAGGATCTCAGATTCCAACAGGGTGGCAGTCGGTGTCGCTGCCCCTAATGGTGACGGTGCAGAGACAGGCACCGCCATTGGGATTTGGATATCCCTTTCTGACAGCCTGTTCATGGCAGGAACACCACCAAGTACAGGCTGTCGTAAAGGGATATTGGGGACCCCAAATAGGGCCCCATCCTTTGTGGACCAATGCAAAGTGTCCCTGGGTACACATGTAGTATCCCCACTCACCTCCATGCACTGTGTGCCATGCACCAGATGTTGCAAGATACACGGTCCATGGACATGCAAGAAATGAACTTTTTCACGGCGGCTTGTTCTGCAGCCCTTTTCCTGGGCTGCAGCACTAGCCGCCATGAAAAGGAGCATTTTGTGACCACCAGCCACGCAGTTGCATTGTGAGACGGCAGTCGGACCGCCTCCTGCTTGTCGGGCGGTCTTCTGACTGCTGCAATAGCAGATGGTGGTCTGACCACCCAACATCATAATCAGCCTCTTAGCCTAAATGTCATTCTTTTCACAAGTACCATGCTGAAAAACATACACTAGTTATATTGCCGTAAAATGTAATGAACTGGTTGATTTTACTTGATTGAAATTGTTTGATGAATTTTATAGTGTGCACTGCAATGGTATCTAGTCTACTGTCTGTTTATATGGAAGTGTTTGAACTTTTTTGTTTTCTAAAATAAACGGCCATATGTATGTGATGGTTTGTTGTTTTTAATTAGTTCTGGCTCTATTATCTCAAATTTGGAGCCTTTTTTTTAATTCTATGTATTGTCTTATGTTTTTAAGTTTTTATTTGCTTGTTCTTTTACGGTGCATCACCGACATAAAGAGAATTGACTAACTTAATGACTAAAATAATTAATTTGTGTCCATTTTTAAATTAAATATGTATGTAATAGACACAGAACATCAACAAGGGCTGCCAGGATGGGCGAGGACCCCTAGACTGCTTCACGGTTGCCTGTGTTATGTTGTGTGGACCACACCATTGTGGAGTCACATAGGAAGGGGGAAGGGGGACACACACAAGACCCCTGCATGTGCCTGACCTGTGGTAGGCGCCCGACCCGGAAGTAAATAGTTAATAAAATGGTCTTGAGTCGGAAGCCCCGGGTCAATTGGCCGAGAACCATATCCAGCGTGTGAGCGTGTATTTTATTTAGTGAATGCTGCCGTCACACGCTTACAACCATAACGTGCTTCCCGCTCACCGGAATATTTTACGACTGGCGACGAGGGTGTCCGTCTCCTATTGGACCCGCAGTACCCTGTTTTGCTGGTGCCTCGCCTGCTCCGAAGTCGGAGCGCTGTCCTGCGTCCTCTGGTGGCGGCCGCCACGCGGCGAAGGCTATGCCCTCCGGAGTCCTGCCGAGTCTGCGGTGACCTCCCTGCATACCCGCCCGCTACTGGTGGGTGAGGCGTGTGTTCTTGCCGTGGGTGTTCCCTGCGCCGGCCTCTTCACGCACGTGGTGATAAGTGCGCGCGCTGAGTTCGTCAGCGCGTGCTGAAAAGTTCCCGGCTGGGTGTCAGCGGATCTGCAGTGCCTGCCGCCTGTTTTGTTCTACACGTGGTGGAAGCGTCTCTGGTGGTGCTCAGGTGGATGAAGCCCCTCCCAGCTTCTGCCAGGTATTTGAGTCAACATACTCCCCTATCCACATGCAGCCTGGCCCTCCCAGCAGCATCTCTGTTAGGCATTTCAGTAGGAGAGCCCTTATCAGCTTCTGCCAGGGGCCGTTTTTTCTCTCATCATCTCTGTAGGAGAGTAGGGTCTGCTTTCTATGTTCACCCCCACTTTTTGCTTTTGCTTTACTGGTTTTCGACTTAGATGTGGCTGTGGGCCTGCTAATCAGACCCACAGCCCTGCTGTTCTCTCTCTAAATTAATACTATGTACTTTAGGTGCATAACCCATCTGGATAGGATCACCTTATTGGCCCCTGTACAGTGTACCCTAGGTACCCAGGGCATAGGTGTACCCTAGGCCTACCAGGGGCTGCAGCATGTATTATGCCACCCCTGTCATGGCCTTCCATTTTGACACAACTGGCTGATCACTCAGCTGGGGCAAGGTCGTGTAATCACCCCTTGCTTAGGTGTAGTATTCCTATACCTAGCTTACAGATAGACACATGTGTACCTATCAGTCACTCCTATGGCAGGCCTTAACAATCCTGGAGGCAGAGTGCTTGGTAACATGTGAGATGGTGCTCTAGCATGAGCTGAGCCTGTCTGCAGCTTTCGGAACCATGTCCTTATAGCTGTTCTATGATATAGCCTACCATATACTCTTAAAGTGCCTTATAATCTTAAACGGTTATGGTAACTATGGTTTGGCTTTTTCGAAACATGTCGTGTAAGGTGTCTAACACTGTGGAATAATACCCCCATACCATTTCTGGACATGAGGATATCATTCCCCCCTTCTAGAGGGAAAGACATGTTAAAATCATACTTCACTGTTAGCCTCTGACCAAAGCCTCAGCATCACAAAATGGATGCTGCTGCCACGACACAAGTCTGACCTCCTGCTGCTGGGAGTGATCCCAGCCAGGGAGGCCTGGACAATAGCTTTCCTGCTTGGGGGGGTGCTAGCACCTCCCCAGACAGCCTTTAGTGTATTGGGGCAGGGTGGGCTGAAAGGAATGAGACATGCCTGGGGCACACAAGGTGTTCCTTGCATAGTCCAGTTCAAACCGGCGCTGGGGCACTCCAGCCCCAGCTCTGGCGCGAAACTGGACAAAGGGAAGTGGGTGTAACCACCCCCTCCCAGGTCCCACCCATAAGGCGTGACCTAGCAGGTATCCCAGCCCCCCAGATTAGTATAAGAGTGGGAGTTGGGCCTCAAGACTTTAGATTATCCTGAACCTGCAAACTTGAACAGAAACTCTGGACCTTCGACATTCGACGAAAGAAGAAGACTGAAGAATCTCCCTTGTGGCCAAGGAGTGGCTACCCTGTGCAAACAGGCACCATCAAGAGACTACCCTTTGCTTTGCCCAAGTTCTACGAGGAACCGACTGCAGAGCCCGACCAGAGCCTTGACTTCCAGACTTCTCCGACCCTGATCCACATCCACAGCAGAGCTGAGATCCGTGGAGGCGACGAGAGACGTGGGACCGGCTACCTGGGAAAAGTGGCTAGTATCTTCAAGCGCAGCTTCTGAGGCACCCTCGAAGTTGTGCACCGGGGATTGAGAAGCCTCAACCCCAAGCACCATCTGCACCGAAGATCAGCACCCCACACTCCACGAGTCCTGCGTGGGGCCCTTCTGCATTTTCCTGCTTGCCGCATCTGTCCGGTTGCTTGCCCGCTGGCTAGTGGCCTTTGTGACGACGCATCCTGAAATCTTCACCGCTGGTTTGGCTCCTCCAGACTGGCTCCTGCTTCTTTGAGAAAGAGAAGCACCCCAGACCTTCCTGGTCTGCACCAGAAGCAAGTCCTCCGTTCTTCGTGGGTTCCTGTTGCCAAGGCTTGGTGAGTCCTAGTCCAACTTCGACGCCGCCGACAGCAAGAGCCTTCGTGGGACAGCTCGCCTCCTGGTCCTGGTCGTCCTCGACGCCTCCTGGTCCTCGTGGCTGCAGCGACAAGCTTCACCTTCACCTGCAATCTTCACAACATCGCCTGGTTCCTTCCTGGTTCCACGTGGTCACTGGCTAGTGACCTTGACTCTGTCCCTTCTGCTTGCAGGTCTCCTCTCTTCTTGATCCCAGCCTTGGGATCCACCGGACACTCTTCACTGACTTGCTTTCAGCATCTTTCTTCAGGCATCCATAGGAGTCGACGACGAAACCCCACGCAACTTCACCCCTATGCACCCGCAGCCTGTGGGCTAGGTAACTTGGGTACTCCGGTGCTCATCAGGATAGTGACTATCCTAGTGTCTAGTTTTCCAGTCTCGACTTCCTAGCTACTCCGGAAGTGTCCTAAATCTATCTATTTCTAAACTGTACTATTGCTAGTGACTTTTACGCATTACGCGTGAGTGTTTCCACTCTGCACCTGAATCCCGTGGGCCTCCCACTTCCTAACCTTTGGTAGTATAGTGTAGCCCCAGCGATTCCCTAGGCCTAGGCCTATCCTATTTCCGTGACAGTGGTCCTTATACCACTTACTTAGTATATGGTTTGCGTGGCCCCTAGGGCCTAACTGTATTACTTACCTGTGTGACTTAATGTATGCTTAAATAAGACTGTGTTGTACTTACCTCTAATCTCATAAAGAGTGCTGAGGGTTTGACTAGAATAAATACACTTTATTTTATATATATATCTGTTGTGGTGTCCTTTCATTTGGTACTCAAGGGATTATATATGGTATCACAGCTGGCTTCACATGCCATTCAGAGTTTAGCCTAAGACTGCTCTTGTCCATGCTACCACTAGGATAGCTGGTCTATAAGGTTGACTTTACAACCAATCACCATAAGGGTATTTGGACTGATATAAGGTGTACACTAGAACTAGTGACATCATACATCAGGCCAACTTCTCACAATCTCCACCTCCCTGGGCATGTGCAGTCTGGCAACGAATAGTAGAGCCTACACGGTGACTTCCTGGTACAAGGTGCCTGCAGGGATGTTTGCTGTGTTAACCTGTGGTGCAAGTATTTGGATTTCCAGCTGGTGGTTCCTTGTTCTTCTGGATTGACTCTCTTTCCAACATCCACTGTGCTGAGAGATACAGTCATGTCACGATTCACGTCCTCCTCTGTGCCTGCTGTGTTATGGCGGACACCTGGGTGGTCAAGCCTCCGTAGTGCAAGCAGCCTCTGGTTCTTTCATTTGCCAGTGCGCAGGATGGGGACGGTGCCCCCGGTTGAGGCTTTTGTGGTGGATGGTCCGCCGTCAGCGCAGGTGGCCAAATGGAAGGAATGGTTGGAACGCCTGCAGAACTATTTCGCCGCGGTGGGCCTCAAGCCGGAAAGACAGCGGCCCATGCTCCTACATCTGGGCGGTCCTGCAATCCACAGGCTTGGAAAATCTGTGGTGGAAGCCGGTCCTCCCCACACCTATGCCACGCTCAAAGCTGCATTGACCGCGCACTTCGAACCTCTGGCCAACCCAGATTACGAACGTTTTCTTCTGCGACAAGCGCGACAACTGCCGGAGGAGTCAGTGGATACATTCTATGCTCGTTTGAAGGAATTGGCGAGCACATGCACTTTGCCTGATGTAGATGACAAAATAAGGGCGCAGTTCATCCAGGGGTGTTCGTCCGTCAAATTAAGAGAAAACGTACTCGAAACGCCAGGAATCTCCATGACTGACATCCTAACCATGGGCCGATCAAAGGAATTTTCGAAACTGCGCGCGGCACACATGGAGGCGGCCCTTCAACGTCAAGTGAAAACTGAACCGGTAAATGCGGTGATAGCTGAATCTTCAAAAAAAACGGCTACCAAGAACACAGAACGCAGCAAGCCACCCCCCACAACTCGATCCTGCTACATGTGTGGAGGCTCATACCCTCATCAAGGTCCATGCCATGCTCAAGGGAAAAGATGCACGGTGTGCCACCGGCTAAATCACCTGGTGAAAGTATGCCGCTCGGCTGGACGTCAATGACAACAGGGTCGACAGATCAACGCTGTGGACTCCCCACAGGTGGGGGAGGTGGAAGACGACATGGACGATGATGATGCAGATGGTGCGGTCCAGGCCATCCATGCTCTACAGCCCAACAGATGTCCAAGAAGGAGAGTCCCAAAGTGTAACATCAAGATTGCAGGGCATCCAATACCAGCACTCATCGACACGGGGGCGTCAATAAACATAATGGCCCAGTCCATGCTAAAGACAATCCCAATACAGCCAACCCTGAGGCCAACGTCCATACAAGTGTTTACTTATGGCTCCACCACACCCCTCACAGTGGTAGGTATCTTCACCACCGACATTTCCCATGGATCACGTTCTCTTTGCACCAAAGTTTACGTCACCCAGGAAGGTTCCGGGATGCTCCTGGGTTGTCGTACCGCAGAACATCTACAGCTGGTGATCTTCGCTTTTGCTGTGCACCTGGAAGATGTAGAGTCCCTGGTGGAGGAGTTTCAATCCTTGTTTGATGGCATAGGGTGCCTTAAAGACCACATGGTGCGGCTCCATGTAGATCAGTCAATACAGCCAGATGCTCTTAAACATCGAAGAGTAGCATTCCACCTGAGGCCAAAAGTTGAAGAAGAGCTGAGGAAGCTGGAGGCCGCCGATATCATCGAGCGAGTGGAAGGTCCCACTCCATGGGTGTCTCCCATTGTGATAGCTCGGAAGCCGAAACAACCAGGCGAGGTCAGGATCTGCGTGGACATGCTCCTGCCCAATCATGCCATAAAAAGGGAACGTCATCTAACACCCACGGTTGACGACATTGTTACGGAAGTCAGTGGGTCACGCTGGTTTTCAAAGATGGATTTACGGGCGGGCTATCATCAACTCCTATTAGATCCTGAGTCAAGAGCCATAACGACTTTCTCCACCCATGTGGGCCTGCGCCGATACAAACGTCTCAGTTTCGGGGTGTCCAGCGCGGCAGAAGTCTTTCAAGACACCATCCGAGGAGTACTATCTGGTCTCAGAGGAGTCATAAATGTCAGCAACGACATTTTGGTACATGCACCCACCTTGGAGGAGCACATGGGTCGTCTTCGATGCGTCTTCCAGAGATTACAAGACAGCGGCCTCACCCTGCACCGCGAGAAATGTGAGTTCCTCAAAAAGGAAGTAGCGTTCTTCGGATACCATTTCTCACAACAAGGTGTATCGCCCGATCCAGCGAAGGTTCGTGATATCCAGACCGCACCAGCCCCGACCACGGTGACTGGTGTAAGAAGCTTCCTGGGCATGGTCACGTACTGTGGCCGTTTCATCCGGAATCTAACAGGTCTAACCGCACCTCTGCGAGAACTCACGAAGAACACCGCCACGTGGGAATGGGGTCCCATGCAGGAAAAGGCTATTTTGACCCCGCACGTGAGTCAGAACTATCTGTTGATGCGGGCCCTATCGGGCTGGGAGCAGTGTTATCTCAGAAGCAACCGGACGGGGAGTGGGCCCCGGTAGCCTACGCAAGCCGGGCTTTGACCAACACGGAGCAAAGATATTCCCACATCGAAAAAGAGGCGATAGCAATTCATTGGGGGTGTCGCCATTTCCATTTATACCTGTATGGGCAACCCTTCACGGTCCACACGGACCATAAGCCATTGATTCCCCTTTTCATGGGCATCTCGTCAAAACCTCCAGCAAGGATTGAGAAATGGATCCTGCAGCTTCAAGCATACCAGTTTAAAGTAGTCTATCGCCCAGGGACACAAAACCTGCAGATTTTTTGTCCAGGCATGCCAGGCCAGTCACCCAAGAGGAAGAGAGTGAAGCGCAGGAGACGGAAGAGTACGTCAAGCTAGTGGTGGAACGCTCTCGACCCCTTCCCATACGGCTAAGCGACATCATAGAGGCAACCAATCAGGACGATTGCTGGGGGTTGGCGATTTCAGCGGTAGGATCGGGAAAGTGGCATTTTCTTCTTGAAAACTTGGCATGCAGAACTGAAGAAGCACAAACGGCGCTCAAGGCTCTCCACAATGTCCGCTCAGAGGTAGCCGTGTCCCCGGAAGGGTGTCTGATGAGAGGTACTCACCTGGTCATCCCCAGGTCACTGCAACAGCGAGTGGTGGATTTGGCTCACATTGCTCACCAAGGAGTGGTACAAACTAAATCACACCTGCGCAGCAAGGTATGGTTCCCGGATCTGAACAATGTCGTGGAGTGGACTGTCCGCTCATGCCCGCTCTGTCAAGCTGTTGGTCCAGCTGAACCGCCGGTACCGATTGTGACGGAAGACATACCTCCTCACCCTTGGCACAAAGCGAGTGCCAATTTTGGGAGCCTACCTGATGGCAGACACATGCTTGTTGTCATCGATGACTTTTCTAAATATCCCGAAGTTGAAGTACTAGATTCAATCACAGCAAGCAACACAATACCTTGTCTCGAAAAGAGAATGGCTACCCATGGGCTGATCAGGGAGCTACGCACAGACAATGGCCCGCCATTCTCAAGCCACAAATTCACCGAATATCTCAAGTCAAGAGGCGTTAGACACCATAAGATCACACCCCGGTGGCCTCAGGCCAATGGGGAAGCCGAGCGTTTTATGCGCACTCTAAACAAAGTCTTGAGATATGCCCGAGAGCAAAACATGGAATGCGCTTTATACAGGTTTCTGAAATAGTACAGATTGACACCTCACTCCACAACCATGGTCAGCCCTGGGTCCTTGTGCAACCAGCGGCTGCTGGATGATGTTTTTCCTCATGTGACACCATCGTCTGCCCTACGTGATCAAGTTTCTGAACGACTTCGAAAGCGGCATACCAAGAACGATCATGTGTCCAAACGGCGACATGCCAAGAGTCGGTCGTTGATAGCAGGCGACCTGGTGTTGGTGAAAAATCGACATCCACGAGGGAAGTTTTCGCTCCCATTCGAACTCGACCCCTGGGTTGTCCAGACTGTAAAGGGGACAATGGTCACAGCCCAAAGAGGAAATGAGACAATTACCAGGAACATTTCATATTTCAAGAAGTATCAATGTCCTGTGCCGCCAAGTGTGGTGACACCGGAGGCAGGTGATGGCGAGTCTATTAGTGAGTCCCACACCGAGGACGACTGGCTACAAAATGGGCCTGACCTCCCGTCAGGGACAGTAGGAGCCGGAGACCGCAGAGATGAGGATGTACGTCGAGGGGGATGAAGATATCACCTCCGGGCCAATCCAGCGGTGTCGCCTCGACTGAGAGGTTTTATTACGGACTAAATGTGTTGTTATCAAAATGGGCTAAATGTTTGCTCTCTCTCTCTCTCTCTCTCTCTCTCTCTCTCTCTCTCTCTCTCTCTCTCTCTCTTCCTTTTTTTTTTTTTTGTTTCCTTTGTTCTTGCCCAACCAGTTACCAGTTGTCTTGGTGTTAATTTTGCATCTTCATGATAAAGGAGGAATGTTATGTTGTTTGGACCACACCATTGTGGAGTCACACAGGAGGGGGGACACACACAAGATCCCTGCATGTGCCTGACCTGTGGTAGGTGCCCGACCCGGAAGTAAATAGTTAATCAAATGGTCTTGAGCCGGAAGCCCCGGGTCAATTTGCCGAGAACTATATCCAGCATGTGAGCGTGTATTTTATATAGTGTATGCTGCCCTCACACGCTTATAACCATAACGTGCTTCCCGCTCACCGGAATATTTTACAGCCTGCCACCTGCTGCATCATTCCAGTGCCTGGAGCAGCATAAATTATTGCAGGGGGTCACCCAGCGCGGAACACACGCAGCTCACACCTGGGCAAAGCCCGGGCCAAGGGTGGGCCTGTCCTGCACTAGTGAGTGCCCGGAGGAGTCTGGACTGGGCCACAGCCGTACCTCTTCCATAGAGAATTTCCCTGGAATGGGTGAGTGTTGGTTACATCCATTCTTGTGGGCCTTTTGTGGATTTCTCACATGGACTCTGACTGCCTTATATCAGGCCCTTGATTATTTAAAACCCAGGAGCAGTGAGCTATCTAGAGTATGGGGAAGAGGGAAGTGGAATCCACTAATGGCACAGAAAAAATTCCAGAGCCTGAAAATCTATACTGTACTTTCTTAACCAGGCAGTGGGTGGGGTCTCGGAATAAATTCCATGTGGCGAGGTTGAATTGGACTCGAATCTAAAGATGCCCAAGAGGATGGGGAAGCCACCTCTAGTACTGCCCCCTCTGACCCTTCACCTACTCCGCCCTCCCTTTGCATACATTGGCCCACAAATTCCACAGCAAGTGGCTCACTCTAAGTCTAAGGAATCCCGAGCTAACAATGAATATGACGACACCCAGAGGATAGGAACAAGACACAAAACTAAAAATTTAGGACAGCCACTCCCCTATAAACCTAGCAAGAAGCTTGACAACGGCTCAAGGAAGGCTCTTTCAAAGCCCCCCATTGATGGGGGCTCGTAGAGGGAGTGCTGCGGGGCGGTGAGGCAGGGCTGACGAGGGAGGGGCAGGGGGGAGTGGACAATTTACCTTACATGCGCTGCATCGCCAACTCATTGATGCAGCGCGCACAAGGTAAATTGTTTTATTTATTCATTTACTTACTTTACTCCATCCCCCGTATGTCGGAGTCCACTACCTCCCCACACTGCCCCACCGCCCCGCAGTACTCCCTCTGTGAGCTGCCACTGATAACATCGACAACCATATCGCTCCTGGGGCCGACAAGACTTAGAGCAACTAATTAGAGCTGTAATTAGGAATTTAAGATTCTTTCAGCCCTTGAGGATTTTGGAACTCAGCTTACTTCTCTGGAGTCATCAGTTGGAACGTTACAAGGCTCATTGGACACTATACATACATAGTTTGAAAAATTGTCCTGTTTCTCTGGCCTTTCTTTCTTGCACTCTCACGGTCAGTGACACCGCGAAATGCGCCATTAAGGGCTCTTTAAACTGCCCAGAGCCCCTTCTGCTCCAGGTAGCTAATAGCGGTCCAGCACCTGTGAATGAGACTGTATGTCCTATACGATTAATGGTACCATCTATACGTTCCGGTGAACCGGTTAACCAGTGACGCTCGGGCTTTCTCAAGAAATCTATTGCAGCTTAATGGTCGGCCATCATGCACAATTTTCAGGGGACACAAACTGATGATGAGCAGATAACTTCTCTGCCCTCCCCTGGCAGAACTAACAGTTGTTGTTACAAACCACACTTTGGGGCATTGAGATGCTAGAAGTAGTACGGCAGAGGAAGTCCTTGCATACGACTGCTCTCCCCATGCTCTCCACCTTTGAACACTGGGGATTGTAGGTTAACCCAACTGTAGCAAAGACATCAATGGTGATACTAGTTAGCGTACTCCTTAGGGATTAGCCCTCTTTGGCAGTCATCCTCCATTCCCTATCACCTATCTCATTTCCCTACACTACGCGTTCAGAGACACTTTGTACTTCACAGTGGTCGGCACAATGTGGAGCACCCCTCCCCACCCGCATAAACATGCAGTGACCGCACCATGTTAGCGAGCTCCCAATGGCCACAACTTGCCAGTGATTCCCCCTCACTGTGCGAACTGAAGCATAGTAATGCAGCAACCTGACTGATGGGGGAGGGGGAAAGCAGACGGTGACACACACTACCAGTCACTTGCGGGAACAGCTGCTTAGCTTCCTCAAGAACTGTATTTATGGGGGCATAAATAAATAAATACACAAATGAATAAATGAATAAATTAATCATTGCAATCATCAAGCATTGCGGCAGGTGCTAGGGGAGTGGTGAGATGGGTTGATATCCAAGGGGAAATAATGTTGCATTGCTCAACTTTAACTCTTGTTAATGTTTAAAACTGTTGATGGACTTATCTGCTTACTGGCTTAGCTATACATAACACATTGTTTGGACTTTGATAAATGCAACATGGATATTGCTGTCAAATTAACAAACAATAGACTCTATAAGGAGGAGCCTAGCGCGCAACCAAGATGGCCGCATAGGCTTAAGGCTCTCGAGGGCCTCCGCAACCTCCCACGTCTATCCTGACTAAATCCTGCTAAATTTGACGGGCTTTTGCTGATGCATTCGCGCTGAGGTGCCACCAGTTTTCCGAATTCTGATCGGACGCCGGGAACCCGAATGGTTGCCCTCCGAAGTTTGCGGCCTGCTGGTGCCTAGGTCCCGGTCTCGAGTTGGTGAGGTGCCCGGGTACGAAGTGAACAACAGCGGCATGCAGGGCTTGACCTGCCCCGTGCCCCGCACTTTCACTTTCGTTTTCAAGTCTGCTGTTTGAGATCGGCTGAGGGACCCTGGTGTTTCAGAGGAGCGCGGACAACGGAGTGTCTGGCCCGATCTTTGGACTATCCACGGACGTCCTGTCTGCGATCGCAGTGTCTGCTTAACTTAGCCAACGGGTCCCTGTCCCTGGCGCTGGCGGGTGCCAACCTTGGTGGCCTCCGGACGATGGCGGCGAGACTCGAAGGGGACAAGTCGAAATCTAAGTCAACCCGGAGGGGATCCTATGCTCAGGCCAACAACATGGACCGCTACGCGCAGCTAAAGGGATCCCCCGCTGGCCTGCATAAATCGCCTGAGCGGTCTACAGAGCTAGCGGGCCCAGCGTCGGAATTTACCCTGCAGGACGTTATGGGCGCCATTGAGGAGATGAAGGCTGCTGTGGGTCAGCGATTTGATACCCTGGCACATAAGTTGGACGCGGTACTGATCGATGTGAATTTGGTCAGGGCAAACCTGTCCAAAACCAACGAGCGGGTCGACTCCTTGTCACAAGCGGCGTCGAGCCTAACTGTGGACGTGGACGCCCTGCAGACGGAGGTCCGTAGGTTGCGGCTTGCCAGTGACCAGACTGATCGTCGACTTGAGGATTCGGAAAGCAGGGCTAGACGGAACAATGTCCGTATCATCGGAGTGCCGGAAAGATCGGAGGAACCTGCTGCTGATCTTTTTGTGGAGGATCTGGTGATCAACCGTCTCGCGCCCAAGGGATTGAGCAAGTTCTTTGCGGTGGAGCGGGCCCACAGGATTCCGGGTGGTGCGCCCAAAGTAGGTGCTCCCCCGCGGCCTATAATCGCCCGACTTTTTAACTTTCGGGATAGAGATGCTATCCTTCAGGCGTCGCGGGTGGCGGGCTGCTGAAGTTTGAGAACTCCAATGTTAGCTTTTATCCGGACTTCACGCAAGCGAACCAGAAACAGCGGCTGGGATTTTTGGGTGTCAAGCGGCGCCTGAGGGACATGGAGCTGAAATACGCGATGTTATTCCCGGTGAGGTTGCGGGTTGAGTTCCAGGGTCGTTCCCACTTTTTTGACCGACCGGAGGCGGCTGGTGACTGGTTGGATGCCCTACCGCGGGGACAGGATCGAGACGATCGGGCGGAGGAGAGCGGACGGGATGTGGTGGAGCAGGACTAGAACTTGGTTCCTGGCGATGGACTAGATTGACTATTTATTGCACCTTGGCTCAATTACACTCTAATCCGGCACATCATGCCCTTCAAATGTCTGGGGGTTGTGGGGAGCTTTTTGGGGTCCTTTCCTCCTTCTGGGGTTCTTTTGTGGTATATGTTAGGGCGACAGGCACACTGCAAGTTGGGGGGGCTGTTCGGGCTCAAGCAGAGGTGCAGGGAGGCGGGAGTTGTGGTTTTGGGTCTGTGGGGGAGGGGGGTTGTTGGGGATGGTTGTTGTTTTTTCGTTTCGCAGGGCAATGTGAAGTTGTTTGCTGATTTCTCCGGGTTGTGCTCTCCGGGATGTGGGTATCATGTGCGGGAGTGGGATGGGGGATAGGGGATTGCGAATCCTTTCGTGGAATGTGAATGGTCTGGGGGACAGGATCAAGCGCGGGGTGGTGTTACAGTTCTTGAAGCGACTCTCGCCCGACATCGTTTTCCTGCAGGAGACACAATTGGTTGGGAACTCCTTCCAGGCCCTAAATAGGAGGGGCTATCGCCTTGCCGCTCACTCTGGTTTCACTTCTGGCTCTAGGGGAGTGGGCATCTTGGTTAGGACCTCCCTCCCATTGGCAGTGGACGAGGTGCTTCACGATGATAGGGGGCGATATGTGGCGCTGGTGGGGAGATGGGAGGGCAGAACCATTTCACTGGTGGCTGTGTATGTGCCCCCGGGGTTGCAGACGACTACATTTGCTGACTTGGGGCGTTTGGTCCTGGGGCTCCCTGGGGGGGTTTTGGTGTTGGGTGGAGACTTTAATGCCGTGGTCTCTGGATTGGAGGACCGTCACCCCCCCAGGGATCTCCCTAGGGCTCAGGCCTGGTTGGGGAGTTTTTTGGACACTTTGGAACTGGTAGATTACTGGAGAATGATGCACCCGGGACAAGCACAGTATACCTTTCACTCGGGGGCCCATGGGAGTCTCTCGAGACTCGACTATATGCTCATGCCGGCGACCCAAGCGGGGATGATTGGGGAGGTGCGTCATGTAGCCAGAGGTATTTCTGACCATTCCCCTATATGGTTGCAATTGAGGGTTGACCCTGGCACAGAGGGAAGAGTGGCACCTATTGGCCCCTGGTATCTTCGTAACCCTAAGATCCGCGCGGAGTTGGTCAAGTCCACTGATCACTACTTCACTGATAATGTGGGGTCGGTGTCGTCGGCCGTCTCCCTATGGGAGGCTTATAAAGTGGTGGTCAGGGGGCAGGCCTTGTCCCTTATCTCCCATACTAAGAGGTGCGAGAGAGCTGAGGTGGTTCGCCTGGAGGCTGAAATAGCTGAAATGGAGGAGGACTTGGAGCGTGGAGTTACTGATGAGAAATTGCATGTTCTCAGCCTCAAACAGTTAGGTTATAGAGCGCTAGTCACGGAAGCTGCTAAAGGGATGTATAGAGAGCAGCAAGGGCGTCTGTATGACGTGGGGGATAAGGCCGGAAAGTTGATTGCTTGGTTGGATAAGAAGGAGAGAGCGAGCAGGGTGGTGCCCGTTGTGGAGAGAATGGATGGAGTGCGTGTGACTGACCCTGTGGAGATTGTTGACTGCTTCGCGGATCACTTCCGCGGGGTATACTCTCCGGTTTACGTGCGTTCGGAGGAGGATTCTCATCTGTTGCTTAGAGACATCGCACTGCCAACCTTATCGGAGGCGGATGCAACATTGATGGAGGCGAAGTTGTCGTCAGATGAGATTGCTTTGGCCATTCGCTCGATTGCGTCTGGTAAGGCGGTGGGTCCTAATGGTCTTCCCATTGAACTATATAAGTTACGTCCTGATAAGATAGCGCCGTATCTTCGTGACATGTTTTCGGCGGCACGTGCGGCGGGCTTCCTTCCCCCTGGCCAACGCCTCGCCACCATAGTGGTGATACACAAAGATGGGAAGCCGCGAGACCGCTGCGCCTCCTATAGGCCCATTTCGCTGTTGAACGCAGAACCCAAAATTCTGGCTAAGGTGTTGGCTAACCGACTGGTTCGGGTCGCGGGCGACTTGATTCATCAGGATCAGTCCGGTTTTATACCCCATCGGAATACCGCCCTAAATTTGAGGCGGTTGCACGGTGTGCTGGCTAGAGCCGAGTTTATACGGGAGCCGGCCATCTTGGCATCTTTAGATGCTACTATGGCGTTCGACACTTTGGAGTGGCCATATATTTGGGCCGTTTTGGCGAAATTTGGATTCGGTCCTGAGTTTATTGGTTGGGTAAAATTGCTATACGCTGACCCACTGGCTCAGGTGGTGGTGAATGGTAGGGTGTCGGCTCCCTTCGCACTGGGGAGGGGTACGCGACAGGGATGTCCGCTATCACCCCTTCTCTTTGCGCTTTCTTTGGAGCCTCTCGCCGCCTGGTTGCGTTGGGAGCCGTCGTTGCGAGGCATTAGATGGACGCCGGAGTTCGAAGACCGTGTCTCCCTTTACGCGGACGACATCCTTCTATATCTCACTTCCCCCCGACAGTCACTAATGGTATTGGTGGACGTGTTGACTTCCTTTGGCCGCAACTCCGGCCTGGTTATCAACTGGGCCAAATCGTGCGTCTACGTCCTCTCCGGGGACGCCCCCCTCCTGCCGCAAGACTGCCCTGTTCAGGTCGCTACCCTGGGGTTCAAATATTTGGGAATCTTTATCTCACTGGATCCCGCGGTCCGCTATGAACGAAACCTTCTCCCTCCCCTCCAGCGACTGAAGGCCGACGTCGCAAGATGGCGACGACTTCCGCTTTCACCGCTTGGACGGGCGGCATTGTTTAAAATGATGTCGCTGCCTCGCTTTTTGTACGCTTTGCAAAATACTCTGGATGTCGTACCGGCCCGCTATTTCCGGGAGGTTGAGGGTCTTCAGCGTCAACTGTTTTGGGACGGGCGGCCGCGGATTGCTCTCGCCAAGTTAACGCTTCCTTGGTACGATGGGGGGGTTGCACTCCCTGATATCAAACGATACTATTGGGCGTCTCAGTTGGCGGCTGTGAACCACGGGATATATGGTCCTGCCTTAAACCCGGCGTTCGAGATGGATAAATTCCTGCTCCCGGGTGGGGATTATAATAGGGCGCTGTACTCGGTGACCCCGGACACGCGGCTGACGGGACCCACGCGGGTGGCGGTGCGTGTGTGGCACGCGGCGAATGCTGCGATGGGGTGGAGGGATCGCTTGACTCGGGCGACGCCGCTGTATACCTCTGGGCGGTTGGGCTGTTTGTGGAGATCGAAAGGCTTTGAGAAATGGGACATGATTGGTATATGTAAGGTGGGTGATCTTTGGGTGAAGGGAGCTTTCAAAACGTTTGAAATGCTTAAAAAGGAATATAAATTGAACGATAGAGAGTACTTCCGATATGCTCAAGTCCACCATGCGCTGTGTTCGGAGGATAGAGTGTTGGATGGCTATGTGCCCGACAGCACTATTTCTCTGATTTACAAGAAACTCATCAACGATCGCGCGGACTTGCTGCTCCGTCTGAGGGAGGCATGGACAGGCGATGGCTTAGAGCTGGATGATGAGGACTGGGTGTCGGCGGTGGCCTCCCCGAAGGAGGTGGCGATCCCGGCCCGCCTCCGGTTTGTACAGCTGAAGATCCTCCATAGAGTGTATGTCACAGGGCCCGGTTTGCTGCGTATGGGTTATTCGATGGATGGATTGTGTAAGCGTGGATGTGGCCTGCCGGACACGTTCCTTCATATATTGTGGGAATGTCCGGAGATTGTGCGATTCTGGAACGGTATCCATACCGTACTGGAGGGGGTCACGCACGTGGCCCTGTTGCCAGAGGCTAGGAGGTGTTTGTTGAATGTCTGGGAACCGAATGATTGCAATGCGGCACAGACGCAGTGGGTGACCTTGGGGTATATGGTGGCTAAGCGTAACATTGCACAGCTATGGGGCTCCCCGAGGCCACCCACGGTTGATGTATGGAAGGAGAATACGGACTGGTGTATGTTTAGGGAAAAGACGGTGTATGTGGCGAGAGGTAAGCCAGGGAAATGGAGTAGGGTATGGGGTCCGTGGAATTTATATCGAGGCCGTATCTGCGCCCCGCCTTTGCCATTAGAGGTCGATATTGCTTTGACCCCCTAGCCGCGCATTCTGCGGGAGTGTGTGATGTGTGTTCCATGCTTTGTTTTCCCATTGCCCCCCTTCACCGCTTCTGGACCAGAATCGCTTTGGACACTGTATGTTGTTCCCCGTCCTGGGAAGAGCACGCTGCTATCTCGGACTCTCATTGCCTTGAGTGTGTTTTATGTTTAATAAAAAATGAAACCGTTGTCTTAAACCGCTCCTGGCCTATGGCCATGGTCTGTTATAGGTGCTTACGGACTGCCGGGTGCTTTGCCGCTGGTGCATTTGAATGTATGGCGTTACACTGCGGGCCCTCGGGCTCTATAGCGGCCGGCCCTGGTGGTTGTAGGCCCTTGTATGTCTTTTATTGTGTGCTAACGGTTTCTAATAAAATAAAAATCCAAACAATAGACTCTATACACAAAAGCCTAAAATCAAGTAAATAGTGGGAAACAGCTGCTTCTTGGAGACATAGAGGCGCGAATCAGTATAATTGTTGTGGGAAATGATCTATGTTATGTGATAATGTGATGATGAAAGTACGCATTGTGAATCATAAATGTAACAGAAAATCCAATAAACAGATGTAGTGTTGAACCTTTTCGGTCCAAGTCAAAGGATATCCTGGGCACTCTTTTAACCTTCAGAAACAAATGTAGACTGCTGGTCATAAATTCCTATGACGCAGCGACATCCAGGTCTGAAGTAGATGCTGTTTCTAGCTTTAAAGTTTTATTGATGATTTTTTTCATTTTGAATCTTTATTTACTGTGATAATGTTATTGTAGAACTTAATTTGCATCCTTGTCTGTCTTGTCCGGCCAATTATGTGTTTAAGAATATGACCCCAGGCACTGATCAGGTGCATCTTCTTCACACACACAGCAAGGTGAAAGTGTTAATAGATTAATTGCTGAGTATAATATGGTCAATTTAATGGACCCAAGACCAGAGGGGTCAACAGAGAAGATTCCCACGTTTAAGGGGAGAGGTTTCAGCACAACTATAGATTATATTTTTGTATCCTTTTGTTTATCCTTAACCCTTGTAGATTTTAAGGTTAAGTGGGATAACCGTAGTGACCACAACCCTTTGTCAGCCACCTTTTTGTGGGACAAAAAGCCGAACAATGTGGTCCATCCATACAAGGAACCAGTACTCCCTGTCGATCAGGGCCGATGGGTGGGGTGGGCTTCACTTGTCCCTTCGGATTTTATCTCTAATCTGGTTACCTCCTGTCGTGCCGATTTCCTTTTATGTCTCACTGAGGTTGCCTCGGCTCATAGTATCATGCTGTCCTTATCAAATATTTGCAGGTTTATCAAATCGGCCCTTAGAAAACCAGGTGTCCCTTTTAGCCTTCGGCCAGTTAGATGGTTCGAAAAAAAGGTGCTCGAAAGCACACAAGGATCTGTTGAAATCTCTGCATGAAACACCTCGGTGTCAGGAAAATGTGAAGAAAGCTAGGGTGGTTTATTGCATGACTTGCAAGGAGCATAAAACCCAGCTGAAAGAGGATGCCTGGGACAATTTACTTAGCCTAGTATGTTGAGGGATTGTGCTGCCTTTTGGTGAGTGGTTAATCTCCCCCTGTTCAATAGCGACCAACTTTCTATCCAAGCATCAACTATCACTTCACAAGCTTCAGTTATGCACTTCAAGGCAATTTACAGTCAAGAGGAAGAGGCCATCCTGTCAGATGGTAGCACAGAGGATCATACTATTGCATTTCAATTGGCGGAGGTGACCTCAGCGATCTCCAATATTCCCTCTAACAAGGCACAGGGGCCTGGCGGAGTCCCTGGGGACCTTTTCACATTTTCTGCCGATATCTGGGCTCCTTAAAAATACCAGCTCTTGAATGCAGCCTTCAGAGGTTCCCTTCTTCCGACTTGGAGTCAATCAGTTTTAGCACCTATTTTTAAAAAGGGAAATAGGTCAGACCAGACCTGCTACAGGCCAATATCCCTCATTGATTTGGAGTTGAAAATCATTGGCGGGGTCCTGTTGGATCGACTCTCAAATCAGGCAGAGGAGCACAATATCTTGTCTGACCTGCAATATGGGTTCGGGTCAGAACAGGGTACCGTTGAGCAAAATTTGAATTTTTATTTGCTGATGTGAACGTATACTGAGGCCAAAAGGAGGGTAATCCATCTGGCCTTCATGGACATCAGCTCAGCTTTTGATTAACCACTCCAAGTTGTGGCCCATGATGGCTCAGATGGACATAGAGCCCACCTTAGTCTATTTTTTGTGTAATTTGCACAGGCATCTCTCTGCATCTATTAGATATGGCCCCAATGGGGAATTCACAATGCACTTTAATTTTTTTTAAATTTTATGACAATTAATTAGAGTCAGTTCTTACAGATCCTCACCTGGACATTCCTAGGATTGGAGGCCGCCCGATCCCTGCTCTGCTTTATGCAGATGACACAGTATTAAATGCTCGGACTGCCAGGGGTCAACAGAAATGTCTAGATCTATTTATTGATTTTAGGAACAGCCTTGAATTGTCCACTATTTTCTCCAAATCACACGCGATAAATTTTGGCCCGTCTAAGACAAAAACCATGAAATTCATAGTAGAAGGACACCATATTAGCCAGGTTGATAAGTTTTGTTATTTGGGTGTCCATTTAGACTTTGGTCTCAGTTGTAACAAACCATAATGTGGCAGCTTTCAACAGGGCAATATTTAGTATAGGAGACTTCTCCCGGCAGTGAGGCGCACCAACATAAAAACAGTTTTGGACATTTTCAAGGCCAAGGGCATCCCAATAGCTAGCTATGGATGCGGTATTTGAGGATATGGGCCAGTTACTCCGAATAGTGGAAAACAAATTCTTCAGGGGCCTCTTTGGGGTCACACAAAGTACACCTTCTGAGGTTGTTCACGAAGAGTTGGGCCTGGACCATGTGATTGATTTTATCTGGCTCTGCCCCCTTTTGCTCTGCCTCCAAGTCTGATCCAAGGAGAAGCTAGGCCTCAACAGATTGTTAATGCAAGATTGAATGGACCTGGACAGCACTTCTCTGATCCCTTGGCTGACCTACGTTTCCTTCACCATGAACAGTTTAGAAAGACCAGAAGTTTATTTTGATCCAAGTGATGTTGTCTAAACTGATAAAAGATGGGTCAAAGCAGCATTTAGAGATAGGATGGCAGTGTATCGTGAGGCTTCAGCACTAAATAAGCTTTTAGCACATCATGTGATTTCAATGAAAACTGTAAGTGGCTTGGAGCCAAACTTTACTTTGGACATGCACCGCCACCAGCGATGATTGCTGACATTTTTTAAGCTTAATTTATTTCTGCGGCGATTGCCCTTTAATTATGGTTGCTTTGAAGACTCAATGTTGCCCTAGTGTAATTGTGATAAGGTTTCCACTAATGATAACTTGCACATAGTCATTATCTGCCTGAAATATAGGTATTTGCGTGCCCTGGGGCACTTTGGTATTACAGAAGGCGCTGTGTTGAAATGGTTCTCATCTTATCTCTCGGACCGCACACAGCAGGTTTTCACCCCTACCTACACTTCCCCCGCCAGACCACTCAAATGGGGAGTCCCACAGTGTTCTTCCCTGAGCCCGCTCCTATTTAATGTTTATTTCACCCCCTTGGCCAAGCTGATCGCCCAGACTGGGATTAAATCCACCTCCTATGCTGACGACATTCAGCTACTCTTCACCTTCGATACCCCCTCCGTTTCAGCCTTTGATAAGCTGAAATCCTGCCTTAGGGACATTTCTAGTTGGATGGATGCTAACTCCCTCCGACTTAATGCCGGAAAAACGGAGATCTTGTTTTACAACTCACCATCCCCTCTGGATTCTAGTCTGTGGTGGCCAGAAGATCTGAGCCAAGTCCCCATCCCCAAAGACTCGGTGAGAAATCTAGGAGTACGTTGGGATAACCACCTCAGTTTCAACACTCAGGTACAAACAGTAGCAGCCTCCTGCTTCGCAAAGATCAGGACTATTAAACGGCTTATTAATTACTTGCCGGCGGACTGCCGTAGGACTGTGATCCAGGCATTGATAACATCCCATCTTGACTATGCCAATGCCCTTTACCTTGGTATCACAGCAGGCCTTTGTCATAAACTTCAGACGGTCCAAAACTCCGCCGCCCGGCTGGTGGAGAGAATCCCTGCTAGACATCATATTTCTCCACACCTTCGTAAACTGCACTGGCTACCCATTGCCAAAAGATGCGTTTTCAAAGCCATGACGCTGGCCTTCCGAGCGTCAAAAGGCAATGGGTCAGCCCCTTTGAAAAACACCTTGCGACCGTATGTTAACTCCAGGACATTGCGCTCCAATTCCCTATTTTTCCTGGAAACTGCACGATTTAAACGATCTCGTGCAGGTGGAAAAACCTTTGAGGTCTGTGCCACTCAGCGATGGAACAAGCTCCCGCTAGCCTTACGCACCTGCCAAACAGAATCAGCATTCCGTAAATCCCTGAAGACCCATCTCTTCTCTTCTTCACAGGCTTTCTGATCCTATGCTCTCTGTTTCCAGAGTTCTCAGCGCCGGGACGCCCCGTTGGGGCAGCTGTGCGCTTTACAAAATACACAAAAAAAATAAAAATAAAGAAGGGGCCACAGATGCTTGTGCGGCCCCTTCTGTAATACCAATAGCGCTGGCGCACATAAAGTGCCAGCACTATCTTCAAGGAGGCAATCCCTCATTTGCACAGGGGTGTGCCCTATGTAAATGAGGGAATCCCTTTGCCTCCTCGCACCCGCTTCATTACCAATGTGGGGTCAGAGGCAAAGAAGCCCTCAAGTGGCACACTGACAGTGAGCCACCCAAATGGTGAAGCAATGTCAGTGCGCCTTCTGAGAGCTGCCCTCTGCAGGGAATAAAGGGGGTCCTATTGACCCCTCAGACATCCACTTGCAGGCAAGTGCAGTCACTGACTGCCCTGCCTGCAGGAGGATCTATATTCCCCTTTAAAAGTGCAGGTGGGTTGTTGTCTGCACAGTGAAACAAGGAGCGCCATTAAAGCAGTCGCTCCGTATTTCACTTGAATGTGCTGCCACCAGGCCAGTAAGAGTTTGCTGCTGCCCTGGTGGCAACGCATTCCCCATAATGCGGGGCATTTTCCTTCATTGTACCAGGCGCACCTTTTTAAAGGTGCACTCATCGCAATGATAGAAAATGTGCTGCATGTGTAATATGGCCCCTGAAGCCAACCAAGTGAGACCTGCACTATTGTTCCTCCAGTTTTTAACCACCCCCAGAGTGTGTTATCTTTTATCTTGCTATCTTTCTGGTGACATCTTAAAGCCAATCAAATTGTAATATATTTGATGTTCTTATTTATGAAATTTATTGTACTGTGCTTGACTTCTATGATTCAATTTTCTAAAACCGAATAAAGATACATTGCTTGCTTGTATGTAATAATTCACTTATTTAAAAACATTATATTATTAACTTGTATTAAAAAACAAAATATAATCTCCATTTATTATACACATGATTTAATTAACTTAAATAAATATTAATTAGGAGTCAAAATATTGGAGATGGTGGGGATTTTTATAAATTATTATGTTTAAATTATCAATAAACATTTATTTTAAAGAGTTAATGTAATGAAATATTTTATTTTACTAGTTCTAGCCTAAAATAATAATTTTAAATTTTATATTCAAAATTTTCTTTCAAATATTTGAAAAAGTTCATTAATTAATAACCTTTATGGATATCCCTTACACTTTCCTGTAGGGAGATCTCCATCATAGTGGCAGAGATCTCCCCCGACGTGTTTAAAGTAACTAAGAATAGCTTTACATTTGTACATTTAGGGGCTCATTACGATGTTTGGCAGAAAGCCTTGCACTGCCGTCCGCCAGATTATGATGCCACTGAACACTGGGGTATATTTACAAGGTAAGTGGCGGAGTGAGGCTTTATCCTTCCTGGCTTAAAGCCTCACTCCACCACTTCGGAAACGCAGGGCTGAACCATATTTACAAGAATATGGTGCAGCCCTGCGTTTCCCCCTCTGCTGGCTCTACACTTAGCAGTCTAGCGCCAACGCAGGTACCTTTGCACCATAGTGCAAGGGTGTTTGCATGCTGGGGAAGATTGTTTATGTGCAGGAAGGTCCCCCTTCCTGCGCATAATCAATCTTGGAATGCCATTTTGTAACTACTATGTGTGCTGCTTAATGCAGCACACATAGAAGTTGCAAAACTGCACTTTAAAAAAATGATTGTTTATGTGCAGGAAGGGGGACCTTCCTGTACATAAACAATCATTGGCCTTTTGCTGCTTTCATGTGTGCTGCACAGTTCAGCACAGATGAAAACAGCAAAAACGAGGAGAATTTGCACCAGGGTAAGACCAGGTTCTCCCTGGTCTTAATTCTGGCGCTGCCTCCTATTTACGCTTCTCTTGTAAATAGGGGGCTGCGTCAGCATCAATGGGTGTTGCTGTGGAACGCCCACTGCAACACCCATTGCTCTCCCCTTTCACACCAAGCATAGCGTGAAAGGGGGCTTATTTACAAGACAGCATTAAGCTACGTTAATTGGCTTAACGCTGCCTTGAAAATAAGGTGAAGCCTCTATCGTCACAGGAATATTGTAAAAAGTGACGTTCCTGTGGCAATAGGGGCTTTTAAATATGCACCACTGTTCGGTCAGAGTCCCATTGTTTCCTAAGGAAGCCCATGTTACGCCAGAGAATGGGCCATAACACAGGCTTCTATAGGGAAATGGTGTGTGTGTGTAAAACCCTGCACCCTGTTGCAGGCACCCCATGGTGCCTGCCACACAGTGCAGTGTTTTACAGGGGGTACCTAGGCCACCAACCGTAGTCTGCGGGGGGTAGAGGGCCCTGCAGGGGCCCCCAAAGTCACTTTCCGTGTCAGAAAGGCCGATGCGGAAAGGCTGTTGTAAACCAATATTGTAATCCCAATGGCGGAAATGCTGTCCATAGGGGGTTACGATGCGATTCCGCCTAACAGGAGTTATTCGCAAGTCGGTCGGAAACGATTCCGAATTACCGCGCGGTTTATGTTCCGACCACGATCATCGTAACCGCGCAGTCGAAATGTAAACCGACTGAGTCGGTCGGAAGGGCTCCGACGCGGTGGAGGGGATTCCGACTGTGGGGAGGAGGCTTTCCGACCGACATGGTAATAGGCCCCTTAATCTTACATATCTCCTAAAACAAATGAAGGGTGGAAACATTTAAATCTACACTTAGGAGATAACCTAAAATAATAAATGTGTAGACTTATACCTAGGTGTAACAGTAAATATACCCATGAGTAAATATATGCATGTATACTTACCTTTGTGAAAAGGCCCCATAGATTCAAATGTCGGAGTGTAGATTTAATATTTTGTGAATGTGGCCCCTCGTATTATAAAATGTGTTTAAAGTTCCAGAAACTGTACATTAGTTCAGTAATCACACAGATTTCTGAACACCTTCTCTGCTCTTAAGACTTTTAAAATTAATATGTCCTTTCTCATCAAATGACAAATGAAGAAATTCAGTGCGTGGGCAGGACAGGTGTCTGCTGCAGAGCGGCCGCTTTTCAGTTTTGGTAAATGTATCTATCAATCAAGGAGCACTTGAAAGCAAGCTGTAACATAGGCTGATTTTAATCTATGAATCACGGGCATAAAATACCATTGCTCGAGGGCACGAGCCACCGGTATGACAGCTAAAGAAATAATTGCTGGATATAAGAAATTATCTATTTTGGCGAGACTTCAAAGCACCCTTAGGTCCGCCCTCAGTACTCAGGAAACTAAAATCCTGTAACTAAATGAGAGAGCAATGCGAAGACTATTTTTAAAAGGCCATCTACTTTTGGATGAATTCAATATTGGGGTTGCTGAAACAATCTCTATGAATAAATTGCAGTGTAAAAAATAATAACGTCGCATAATCCCAATGTTCCTTTTCCTCGTCCTCGGTCTTACTATGTTAGGTGAAGTGTAAGAGCTAAATATTGACTCCAACACATCGTGTGACCATTATATCTTGATCACTATATTGTGAGTGGCACAATATCAGAGAACATAACATTGAAGGTAAATATCGAAAGGACGGCGAGCCCGATAACTGCAGAAACCAGGGCAATTGTGTACTACCAAGACAGATGAGCAATTTCAAGAAAGTAAATGCTAACTGGTAGGGAAGTTAAATTGAAATAGAAGGCAGATATTACTTATTCAATCGGCTGCTGCATGTATAGAATGAATCCTGGTAAAACATTTAGGGCCAGATGTAGGTGAATTCAATTTTGTGATTCCTTATTATTCCTTATCTGATTCGCAATTAAGGAATCCCATCCCATCCCATTCGTTCCTATGGGCCAAGAGGCCCATAGGAATAAATAGGATTTGCGCTCGCAATTTGCGAGTCACCTAGAGGCACTCGCAAATTGCAGGCACAATTTCAAGGGTGCAAGGGTTCCCAGGTATACGATGCCTTGTAAATCTGGGAATGTGTCAGGTTTATTGGGTGTTGCTTGGGAACACACACAGCAACACCCATGGAACACCCCTTTCATGCAGTTTTCTGCGTGAAAGGGGCACATATTTAAAAGGCCATGAAAAGTCACGTAAAGTGGCTTCACATGGCCTTATAAATATGCGATGGCACATTGAGCCACCGGAATGTCACAAAAGTAATGTTCCGAGGGTGCCAAAGTGCCGATAGGGCCTCATGAATGAGGCCCTTACACTGGCCCAGTAGACTCAAATCTAGTCTTTCAGCATTGGAGGGGCTGATGTTCAAGCGGAAGAGGAGAATGCAGCTCCTGAATTAAAGGTGAATGCTGCTATGAATATATCATTAAACAGCTATCTGCACTCTCTGGCCCAGTCACACCTCAAACTACCTCAACTACTTCTACTGCTTGTCAGCCTACTCAATCTACTGCAGTTACAGCCGAGTAAACTCTCAATGTTTTTTTTCCTGTCAAGCAAGCACTCCCTCAACCGGGAAATAAAAATGTTGCCCATGATTCCTCTGATCCCGTGATGCCTGGCCCTGAATCTGCTCCCACAACTCTGTCACCCCCTCCCTTAACTAACAACGTGGACTTCAACTGCTCCTCTAAACAGGTGATATAAGCTAAAATGGCTGTTTCTGATACCTGTGTAGTGCTTGATCCAGATTATGACTAGAATTGAATTTAAAGGGCTTGAATCAGATGAAGGCTAATTGCTTATTTAGCTAATTTTACTCACACTGTTCCACAACCCTGGTGACCCAATACTATTGCAAGGGATTCAGGAGGCACAATAATCTCTTGAGGATTTTTTCACTTTCTGATTCCTCAGAGGCTCATGACCTCACTTCATCTTCGGTGCGAGAGTCTAAGGGTTAGGGTTAATTGCATTAGATAAAAAGCAACTAAAGGCTCTGAATTGGTTGTATCCACTAGGAAATAGGTCTAATCAATTTCGAGGCTAAAGAGGAGAATACCTTGGGGTATATTCACAAGAACGTGTGATAACTACCGCAAGAGTAGCTTAACGCAACTCTCAACATCGCAGCCCATCACGGGAAAATTACGCTGTGCCAACCAATTCACAACGCGGCGGTAGCAAGAGACAGTCACCAGATAACGCATCAAATGGCCGCGCAAAATTAAACGCCACGCCGCAAAAATGCAAAACGCGGACCCCAAAAATCATGCGATGAGGCCAATCGCGGTACAAAAGTTGCGAAAACCATCCACAGGCCTACAAATCACATGCGTCGGGCAGAAAAATGCACCATAAAAACCAGAGAAACAACACACTAGAAACAAGCCAAAGCACATAGCAACATGGATGCACTCTGACCCAGCGCAGAGGCCAACGCGAACCTCACAATCCCCACAGACCACCAGCAAGGAAGAACGGGGTCAGGGAAGGCCAAGGAAAAGAGCAAGAGGAAGACGGGGTGGAGACCGCAACAAGACCAGCGTCACGGAGGTGACAGAACTAAGGGTGGGCGTAGTTCGCGAAGTAGCACTTCGCGAAGCTACGCAAAGTGCAGTTCGCACTACGCGAGCTTCTCGTAGCACTTCGCGAACTGCGTAGTAACATGTTCGCACTGTGCAAGATGTTGTTTTCAATGATTGCACAGTGCGGACAAGCAACCGGCACTGTGCAATCATTGAAAATGGCATCTTGCACAGTGCGAGCTGTAGTTTTCTGCTGCTCGAGGAGATTTTTACTCGAGCGGCAGCTTTCTCAACGCGAACTGGTAGTTTCTCATCGCGAGCGGTCGCGAGCATACGCGACCCCTCGCAATGAGAAACCTGACCTCCTCGCGTTGGGAATCTCGCCGGGAGGCTTATTTTCCTTGTTCGCGATCGCCAACTTGATGTTGCTGATCGCGAACAAGGAAAAAGTCTCGCCGGGATGTCATTTTGCTTGCTCGCGGTCGCCAACTTGACATTGAGGACCGCGAGCAAGCAAAAAATGACCGCAGCACTACGCAAGACTACGCTACGCGTGTTCGCACTGTGCTACGTGCAATTCGCGTAGTGCGAAGTAGCGCGAACTTCGCAAACTTCGCGAGCGTAGCGTAGTGCTTTGCCCAGGCCTAGACAGAACACTACCAGCAACTGACCCACAAGCAGACCACCTGGAATGCAGTCGGAGTGCCGAGGAGGTCAATCGAGGAGGCCAAGAGGCGCCGGCATGGCGTGACAACCTAAACCAGGCATAAACCAGCTGCCAACAGGAAGGCAGCAACAGTGAAAGGAGTTGGCAGTCCTGCGTCACAGGAGGAGCTGGAGTAAACCGAGGCCACATTCATTAGTGTGGAGATGGTGCTAGGAGTAGGGAGTATGGACACAGCTCAAGAGGACCTGACAAAACATCAACAGGGAGAGTAACGAACAGGGTCTTGGGGGATGGGGGAGATGGACACAATGGCACACATGCACAACGAGGTGTAGCACACTGCACACCCACACACATAGCAAGAACAGCATACCCACATTGACGACAACGTGGTACAATGCGCATAGCCGACACTGCAGAACAGAGGACACAACTGGCTCCGCACATGCACAGAAACATGCTTACTACATCTGACAGAGCTGAAAACTGTGAAATAGAAAGGTACGGATACGACCTCACATCCGTCATGTAGTCCAAATGTACACTGTCCCGCAGAAGAATCCGCCACCTCCCAAACAGTCACAATGTACATTGTCATACAGTCTGCATGTAAACCAGACAATGCGCCAACACACATGTCAACACAATGCCACCATGCATCTCCCCTTCACATTGCACAGGGGCACACAACACCTCCAGCAGAGCACAGAAGACAACACATCTGTGATGCTGGAGAGGACCACCACACTGTCGACACTGACGCCCTACAACAGCCCATGGATATCCCACGCAACCCGCCACCAGGACTTGGGCAGCCAAGCTACTCAGAGGAGAACACAGAGCCTGCAACAGACCACACAGCAGGAAGCACTCGCAAGCACAGCTGGCTTACGACACTTCACCCACCCACACATGGCACCCCAAAGCCATGTTTAAACTTTCAGCACGCCAAAAGGAGGTGGCCCAACAAGTGTGGGTGGGGTTTGAACCCATGGAAGGTGAACTAGATCACATACGTTGGTGTCTATCACCCTTCAGGGACCACCTACACCCCACAAAAGAGACCCACACTGCCATAGAGACACATGCAGATGCACATTCACAGTACAGAACCATGCCCAGGGATGGCCAAATAGCAGTCACACACCCACGTTGGCTCTGCGTATGACAGCCCTGGCCACTCCCCTTACGAATTGAGTGGGTGACGACAAAGCTACATGTCCAAGCTCCAACCCGCTGTTTGCGGTGACATGTCTGCATCTGATGTACACAGCACAATGTAATGTCGTAGGGGTAAGGGCCCTCGTGCATACAACAAGACCACAGGGACACACGCAGACATTATGTTGTACTGGCTATGGGCACGTGTGCCCGGCCCCTTTATTGGCAGGGCCACATGTACAGTGACGCCTGTGCTGGATGTGTGTGGGGTGAGTGTAAGCCAGCCCGCAAGCAGTGCTTGGTGCTGGCAACCACTTGAACAGTGGACACCAGTGCAACGGAAACTGAAAACACCTGCATAACAGAGTCAACTGCTGAGCAACATGGAGGGAGCCGGAGAAAGTCCAGAGGACACACAACATGCAAACAGAAGTGTCCGTGAGTTGCAGTGCACTGAGGTAGGGGCACTACAGCTGAGCGTGCCCATGTGAAGAAAAGGTCTCGGATTGTGTCCCTTCGAGACATTCCTGATGCAGATGCAGTGGGGTGTGTTAGACCTGCATCATCTTCCTCATCAACGTCCCAGGTCTCCCACACTGCTTGAAGTGACATTGCTGCGCAACCTCTCAACAATACAAAACTCAATCAGCAATGGACGATGGCTTGCGGTGCACTGAGTCTGTGGCACCTGGAGTGCCGAGCAGGGTATCCGACTGATGATGGCATCCACGACAGGTGTGAGCAACTCTGTAAGTTTGTCAGGATCACCGTTTCGACTCTGGCAGATGGCGGTTGGAGGTGGTCCTAGAGGTGGTGGCGTGTGCCTCCTGCGGTGATGCGACGTCCGGGCCGGTCAGGACTCGATTTGATGTGTGAGCCTTGGTGGACCGCAGTTGAGGCCGGAGGCAGCAGACAGCGCAGGGCCACAGACACATGGTGTTTATGACCCTAAGGCCATCACCTCAGAGGCCATCCAATATCTCAGAAGGGGTCCCGGACCTGACCAGCACAGAGTTAGTGGCCCCAGATGCACAGTGGCCGGCACAGGCACCCTGCCACGGGACGGTGACTTGCGGTGCACTGACGTAGGTCCACGCGCAGTGAGCGGGTCCTCATGGATGTCGAAGGTGAATGTGGCGGAGGCTTGCGGGGGATAGAAGAAGGTGCTTTCCAGGGCATGATGTGGAAGGTCTGATGTTATCAGGAAGCAGCAAATGGAGGAGTGGAAAGGGACAGCCTTGTTTTCACCACCAATTCGGTATCAGCTACATGAGGATAGACTCAGACGCCACCAATGTACGACCAGAGAGTGTCCATGAATGTCGTGTAACAGACTTAGTGGCACCTGTGCTGAGAGGGGATGCAGTCTGTGATGATGCCGGTACACTGATATGAACTCTGCCATCGCTAAATCAAGACTCAGTGACCTAATGGACCACAGTGTAAGCCGGAGGCAGCGGTCAACAGTGGCCCACACCCACCTGTCATTGGCTCGCGATGCACAGTTAGTGACACCAGGGCAGTTGTCGGTAGTGTTCTATCACCTCCGTAACGATGATCCTGTTCCCTCCGGACTGCAATGCATCATCCTCTTACGCCTCTCCTTGCGTTCGATGATATGTATTCTGCCTTAGAATAATCGATGTTCAGTTCCAATCCTGTGACCTACTCATGCGCAATTGCGCAGCACAGGCCGAGGGCAGTAGTTCGCGTAGGCCCACAGACATGTGTGGTTGTAATGCTATGCACAGACTTGGTTGCACCACATCGAAGGGAGTATGATGATATGAACTCTGCCTTAAATAATGTTCACTGCCATGTTGTAATCAAGACTCAGTTCCAAATGTGTGACCTACTTGACCGTGGTGTAGGCCGGAGGCCGCAGTAGAGTACGTCAACGAGAAAGGACTAAAGCGGGGCCTGTGTCGTGGAGGCCGTGATGGTCTGAGGAGGCTGCCAAGTTCGCGGGCCTCTGGCTTGGAGCTTGAGCAGGCACGTGGTGAGCCCTCCTCGACACACGACTGTGTCGGCAGGTGATCAGTGTGACCTGGCTGCGCAGGGGCGGGCCTGACAGGTTTGGGGTCCAGCGGGCCGGGGTACGGCAGACGCACAGGATTGCAGGCAACTCCGCTCACGAGGACGGCGTCGGCCTCGTGGCGTGGTGAGAGGCACCACCCTGGCAAAGACATTGGGCTTTCTGGAAGAGGATCAAGCCCAGGGCTACGTGCTTTTTATTCACACCCCTACGCTGGCCTGGCGTACGCCGGGACATCCCACTCTGCTCACGCTTACAGGGGGGACATAACAGGCAACATTTCTGCAAACTCCCCCACTGGCCGAGATGACATGATTGCGTCCACTGTCCACTACACTCCATACACCAGAGGTGTATGTCGCCATGGATATGGGTGTGTTCTGCATATTGCGGTCTGACCAGCAAATCTCCGCCACTCTTGGCATTGTGTACTTTCCCAATCATGGTTCTCCTGCCTCCTTTACACAAGCCTAGTTGCCACCTCTCCCCACATTCTGCTAGTGTGTGCCTGAGGTGCCATGCCGTTGAGGGCTCATGTTCACGGCTTGCCCAGGTTACCATTGTGAGTTGTTCTGTTGTGTCTGGTGGGTGGGCATGTTGTTTTGCATGTTGGTTTAAATTTTCTGATGTGTGCATTGCCAGAGTTGTGAGTTGCATAGTTGTGGAGTTGAGGTGAGTGGGGTGTTCATTTGGAACTTGCCAAGGGGCTGTGCATTTCCCTTGGTGCCATCCTGGGAATGCTGGTTGCTGATGGACTGTCGGAGGATGGAGGAATCATGCACACTGGCTGGGTATTTGGAGGCGACATTGGTGGAGGTTCCACGGTGTACGGTTGTTGCCTGCACATTGATGTGAGAAGTGTGCTTTCTGTTACTGTGATTGTTTGCTGTGTCGGCACAGGGCTCAGGTATGACATGTGTGTTGTGGATTGCCCCCAACACGTGCGTGCATACAGCTATGGCGTATGGTCCTTGCTTGGTGTCCAGCGGATCCTGTGCATTGTATTGGACGTGTAGGGACTGGGGTACCAGGCTGATGGTGATGTCCAGGACAGGTGTGAGGGACTTGGATGTGGCTGGCTGTGTGACTCCTCCGACTCTGGTGGGTGTTGGTTGGGAGGTACCAGGGGCCAACAGGTGCAGCACAGCCAGCAGCTTTGTGTGGGGTGGGATGTTGGTTGTTCGCTGTGTTAGTGCCGTCGGCCTGTTGTGTGTTGTTGGTCAGGATGCGTACGATGGTTGTCCTTTTGAGCTTGTAGTGGGCAATGACATTGTCAGGTGTTGGGTCTGTGTGGCTGGTGCGTTTCCTGGGGGTCCGCTGTCTATCTGCGCTGCCTCTGTGGGGGTCCGAGGGGGGGGCGGGGTATTCTGGGTGGGGTTGGGGTCCTGGGGTGGTGGCGGTGGGTGTTGTTTTCCGGGCCGCATGACCAGTGGCTCCATGGCATCTGTTGCCATTCCAATGTGGATGTGGGCTGTACTCCCTTTTTTGGTGCTGGCTGTGGCCCGACTTTGCACCAGGTCAGAGCAGGTGTTATTTTCCCACTGCTAACGCGCCTTATCGCCTCTTTTGTGTTCTTATTGCAGTTCTGGCTGGTTGTTGTGAATGTTGTGAAGTGGTGTTGTCGCGGCTTTTGGCACGGGAACGCCTACTCTGCATCTCATTTGCGATAGTTACAGTGGTCTTCTGTGGCGATGTTTTTTGCGGCTGCTATCACGGGTAAACTGGTGCTGTGGGCTGTTAACACCAGCTTGTGAATGGGGCGATAAATTTATCGCAACTTTGGCTGCGATAAAGTGCCATTAACTCGGCGATAGCTCCTTGAGAATATGCCCCGTTGTTTCTTAACTACTGAACATCTAGTAACACAAATATATGATTCCAGGGATCTTGATCCGAGCTGGCCTAAAGATGACAAACTATCCTGGGATCCCAAGGAAGTGCAGCTTACTCCGACAAACACTATGTCCCTAACTTAGCCTTTTACACAAGCCTCATTGTAGTTGTTTGTGATTAGGAGAGACACTTTCATCACCCCATGATTAAAATAATGAGCATAATGGGAGCTCTACCTCAAAGGATTTTCAGTTGCTAATGCTGTATGCAATGCACTGTCTCTAGCTTCCATATATAAACTAATCTAGCTCCACAGGCAGGAATATAAGAACGGCTCTAGCCCTGAAAACATCTCACCTTAAACCTAAGGTGTTTCTTTGAAAAAAAGTCCCAAAATATGGATATAATTCATAGCCGCTCAATGACATTGAGGGGCATATTTACCAGAGAAGTAACAGAGTGTGGTATTAGCCTTTCTGGCTTAACGCCACACTCCACCACTTCAGATATGCATGGCTGTACAATATTTACAACAATATGGTGCAGCCCCATTTCCTCCTGCACTGGCACTAAACTTAGCAGCCTAGCACCAACGCAGGCACCCTTGCACCATAGTTCAAGGGTGTCTGCGTTGAGGGGAAGATGCTGGAAACGTCATATTTGGGGGGTGGCGGAGAAATTTTGTACAGGAACGGTCAACTTCCAGCAAATAAACAATTCATTATGGTGGTTTGCTGTTTCTACGAGTGCTGTACAGCGCAACACACATGGAAACAGCAAAAACAAGAAGAAGTAAAGCATTTCTCCTTTTTTTGGCTATTTAAGACCAGGTTTTTAGTGGTCTTAATTTTGGTGCTTCCTCCAATTTACACCACCCTTGGATATAGAGGGAAGCATTAAAATCAATGGGTATTCTAGTGGAACGCCCACCGTAACTCTCATTGCCCTCCCCTTTCACGCCAAGTACAGCATGAAAGGGTGCCTTATTTACAAGGCAGTGTTAAGCCATGCTAAGTGGCTTAACACTGCCTTGTAAATAAGGCTAAGCTTAACACTGCCTTGTAAATATGCCTCTGAGTCTCGCTGTGTTGACTTGATGCAGACAATTCAGGCTGCTCAAAGTCAGCTGGGCCCCGAGAAGAAAAGCTCGGGAGTATGGCTTCCAAAACGGAGGAAGGACATGAGACATTAAGAATCGCATTCGGACAAACAATCGACAACTTGTAGGCTTTCTGGAAGGCAAGGAGGGACTAGAGCATATATTGTTAATTTGTTTGAACAAGCATCTCGTCAGTTTGTACTACCAAATACAGAGGCAGACATTTTTCCATTGAATAAGGCTAGCAAAGGCAAAGCAGCACAATTATCTTAGGCCATTCCTAAATTATGTTTGGAACTTTATATTCCAACAATTCATCTTTCAAGCAGCTCGACCCCGTGAGATCATGTGGAGTGAAATTCTTTGTTAAGACAGACTTCTGGTATGAGATTGTGGAACGCTGCTGGAGGCTGTGTGCATTCAGAACTGCCTTTCAAAAGGAAGTAGCCACAGTTTCTCTTCTGGATGCTGCAAACTTACACACTAACTAGCTCATATAGCCTAGCCACTGAAGAATTACTGTGATTCAGCCATCACCTAGGAACTACATGGGTTGTATATATTAAATTCATGCTTTATCGCCCAGACTAGGCCGCCCTCTGGGAATCTCTTATAGATGCCCATTGGGCATCTAAGTCTTTAATCAAAGAAAGACTTAGGCATAACTTGTGGGAAGTAGAGCTGAAAAATGCAACTCTGGCAACCTGACAGACAGGTTTTTTTATCATAAATGTATGCTACTACTGGAGTTCTTCTCTGATATTATAGTGTGCAGTATGGCCAAGCAGTTATATGCTACCCTTAGATATGAGATTTTGCCTCTAGAAAGCTTTAGCACCAGATGGAGTAAGAAACACTGGGGCATATTTACAAGGTAAGTGGCAGAGTGAGGCGTTATCCTTCCTGGCTTAACGCCTCACACCACCATTTCAGAAACACAGGGCTGCACCATATTTACAAGAATGTGGTGCAGCCCTGCGTTTCCCCCTGTGGTGCCGCTAAACTTAGCAGCCTAACGCCAATACAGGCACCCTGGGGAGAGTAGTTGGCCTAAAGGCAAGGGTGGTCGACCTCGAACCTGGAGAACTGGGTTCGAATCTTGGCAATGACACTGAATATCCTGCGATTCTGGGCAAATCACTTAATCTCCACGTACCTAACAAAAATGAATGTGTCCTCATGTAACAAAACTGGTGCTATGTAAAGTGCTCTGAAACCCAATTTGGGTCAAGTTCGCGCTATATAAAACTCAGTAAAATAAAAAAATAGTGCAAGGGTGTCTGCATTGAGGGGAAGATTGTTGATGTGCAGGAAGGTACAAGGGGTACCTTCCTGCACATAAACAATCTTAAAATGCCATTTTGTAACTTTAGCAGCACACATAGAAGTTGCAAACCAACATTTTTAAAAATTATTGTTTATGTGCAGGAAGTGGGACCTTCCTGTACATAAACAATCATTGGCGTTTTGCGTTTTCCATGTGTGCTGCACAACGCAGGACACATGAAAACAGCAAAAACTAGGAGAAATTAAACATTTCTACTCGTTGCGCCAGGGTAAGACCAGGTGGTTTTCCCTGGTCTTAATTCTGGTGCTGGCCCATATTTACGCTGCCCCTGTAAATATGGGGCAGTGTAAAAATCAATGGGTGCTGCAGTGGAACACCCACAGCAACACCCATTGCCCTCCCCTTTCACGCTAAGCATAGTGTGAAAGGGGACCTTATTTACAAGGCAGCGTTAAACCACATTAAGTGGCTTAACGCTGCCTTGTAAATAAGGCGAAGCACCTATTGCCACAGGAATGTCATAAAAAGTGACGATCCTGTGGTGATAGGGGCTTGTGAATATGCCCCACTGTGCTAGCAATTGATGCACAGCTTGAAGGATTGAGACTGAAAAGGTGAGATTTAGTTTTTTTTGCAACACTTATGTTGCCCTTGTAGGAAACGGATTTTACCAGTATGTTGGTAACTGGGATTTAAACAGTGCATAGATGTCCTGAGAATTTTAAAAACCAGTACCGAGGGAACAATTGATTTTAGTTCAGCAAAAGTTTTAACTTCTGAGTGGGTGATAAGAAGGAATTTTTTACTGCTGCACAATGCAACTCGGATGGTCAACCGATTAATTGAGTGTACACAGCAGAGTATATCTATAGTAAATTAGGGCAAGAGAGATATTGTGCTCATCTCAACTTAATTTATTAAGGTGGTGAACTGATGAAATGCTGGTTTTAATCATCTTTTTTTGGGAGATGAACTGATGAATTGTAGTTTTAAATTATTTGTTTTATCTCTTGGTAAGTTGTAGGATTTTGTATGTATTGATGTCGATTTTGACTAGCGTATTGAATGTTTTATGATGATGTGTTTAAGTATGTTTTATCGGAAATTAACATAACTTGATGATGATCAATAAATGAAATAGAAAAAAGGAGACTCACGTCCAATGAGATTTTGGTTTTGTAAAGAGAAAGACAACACAAAACGTATACATCTGTAAAAATATTGTTTGTCTTCTCACTTAATTCACATGTCATATGCAGAAATCACACCAGCACACTTGAGCGCTCGGGATATTGTATACTTCATGCCCCGCAGTTAAGTAAACATTTAAAACCTGTCCCTCTGATTGGCGGGCATTCAATTGGCATCATTTAATTTATTCTCTCCCCATTTTAGTCCCAAGGTTATTATCTTCTTAACTTTTGGTCCCCTTAATGAGCCTGGCTAGCATTTCCTTTGGGGTCGAAACATTGTCATTCTGTTTCTTTGGAGTGTTGTAGCAATATTTGGTCAATGGCACACACTGAAATATTACCTTACAGAACCTTTGCTAATGTGGTTTACTGGAGTGGTTTTATTTGTGTGTTCACTTATGTCACTTACTTGAGTATTGTGCCACCTCACTTTTATGAATATAAGACCTTTTGTGTATATAGATTAGTATATTTACAGATTTATGGGGCCTATTACGATGGCGGTCGGTTGGACGACCGACTGTACGGCAGTCGCAAAAGTGCCCAATAACACTACAGCTTGTGCTGCGGCCCTAGAAAAGGGCTGCAGCACAAGCTGCAGTGTTATAAAGCACTTTGCACATATTCATGCACCCTGTGCCAGGCACCACATGGTGCCTGGCACACGGTGCATGAATGTGTGTGGGGGCACTACATGTGCCCCCAGGGTAATATTCAAGTGGCCCATGGGTGGTGGCCCCAGACAGTAGTGCAACTGGAGGCACGTTTGCAGAGTGGTGGAAAAAGGGGGTGGGTCTCCAATGACCTCTCAGTAATCCTGCTGTGTGGGACTTACTGGGAATAACAGGAAGGGTTGTTGCTTCCAAGGACCCTCAGCAGCCAAGGGGACTTCATCCCCCAACCAGTAGTGCGCCAAGACACATATTTGCTGATTGGTGGAGAAATGGGGCATGGGCTTCGAAGACCTCTCAGTAATCCCGCTATGTGGGATTTACTGGAGGTAACAGGAGGGGTTGTTTACCCCAAGGAACTTTAGCAGCCAAGGTCACTTCACCCTCCAACCAGTAGTGCACCAGGAGGTGCCTTTACAGAGATGTGGAGCCCATCCCCCGGGGTCTAACCTTTTTATTTATTTATTTATTTTAAATTAGGGGTGGGGGCCACGCAGCCCCCCTCAATGCCCCATCCCCCAGGGCCCAGCCATGTCTGTTGGGTGCCCCCAGGGAACCCAATCTCCACTGGGACTGTAGGGGGAGCCTGAATTCCCCTGCGGTCCCTACCAGCTTTCCACCTCCTGCAGGAGCCGGCATTGCTTTTATTCATAGGGGGCTGCTGGAAAGGTGGCTCCCTGTGTTTGAAAGCAATTGTGCTTCACTTCCAGCAAGCAAAAGCATTTTTAATGCTCTCTCTTGCTGGAAGAAAAGCGTTTGCTGTGGCTTGGCAGTAGCGGTAAAGCTCCTGCCAAGCCACAGCAAACAGCTATGTCCCCGGGGTGGGCACTCCAGGGCATAGCCGGAGCCAGCCCTAGGGATTGGCAGTCTCCAGGGCCATTTATGACTCCAGGAGGGGGGCCATTCTTGATGTACGGCCTGCTCCTGGAGGATGGCAGTCACCGGGGCTGAGAACAGCTAAGGAGGAAGCCTTCCTCTGCCGTCTGAGTGAAAAATATTCTGTTTTGCTTCCAACATTTTAGAGGTCATAATTGTTGCCCACAAATATAGATTGAATAGCTCTTTGGCATCCAGGTGCGGTTTGAAGGACAGACTAGTTTCTAATACACACTACTCTGCATCGGCAGACTCCTGTTATCGGATAAACACAGTAAAGGAAGGCAGTACTCACTATGCACTTCGACAAGACTACAGGCAGCTCCTATGACCCAGCCGCCGTTCTTCTTTTCCACTGGAGCCCTTCCATTTCGTTTATTTCTGTTGCAATCCTTGTAGTTAGTCACTGTGCTCAATACTAGAACACACTGTCAAATTTCAGATACCACGATCATCTCCTTCCTAGAAATTCAAGAAGTCTTTGTCATGTGGCCGATAGGGACATTGTCGGCATCACTAAATTAGCATGAGCACAGCAGCCATGATGACTCTTTTGCACACATTCCTACAAAGCTTTATTTTTCCAAGACTCTGTTTATGCCTTTCACATTAGAACTATTTGCTGCGTTCATTCTCCGCCTGTTCCTGGAGTTTAGTCTGAACATTGTGAGCAAGGTCGATAAACAATGCCCCTTGTTATTCTGTTCTGGTCAGGCCCTAGCACCTAGACAAAACACACTAGCGCATCTGCTGCTGGAAGCTCGTACTTTGATATTACGTGGATACATGTTTAGGTGAGACACACTTGGAGGGACCTTTCCAGGGAGAAGAGCAACAAGCACCTACGATGTAGATATACCATCTATGGTCTAAGGCATGGGGTCTGCTGACAAAGCCCAGAGATCTTCTATTATATAATAATATTTCTTCTAGCCAAGGGGAGGGAGGTTAGGCACTATAGTCATTTCTCCATAGTCTATATAAGATGACATCTCCCTTTGTGATGTATGGCCTAGCTACAATGCTCACGATATTCATGTTATGCATATTTCTGTTTGTTGTGGCACATATACTGCATGTTAGAGCACATTAGTTAAAATAAGCATTTTAAACTATGTTGTGTCTCAGTCAGATCCTATTGTGGACAGGTACGAGAGTGTGAGTGAAAAGGTGTGTCTTGTTACCGCGATTCCTGAGAGATACGGGAGTGTTGTGTTCTGGGTTGTCTAATCATTTGCTTCTCTACGAGTGGGTAGGAGTGCGAGTGAGACACTATAGCTAGTCGGTCCTGGGCTTGTGGGTACTAAATCGGTAGGAAGGCACAGTCCCTATGCACTGAAGCCAAAATCTAGCTTGGAGGGAGTTTTGCGGCAGTCCCAGACTTGCAGAGATGTCCACACCCATGAGAGCCGGAGACCCAGGGCTGCACGTTGCTGCGGTCCTGGTCGGTCCATGGAGGCCCTAATTTAAATTCTACTTTTTTCCTCAGTCAGAGATTACCAGTACACTCCGGGACGGGTGAAATGTTTATTTGTACAACAATGCCTCACCACAAACACGTTTCAGCTTTCGTCTTGTTCTTAGTGTGGTGCAGGAGCCGACATGGCCATTTACATAAACATTGTCATCAAAATCGACAAAGGACACAAATTGTACACAGTACAAAGATACCCGAGAAAAATACCCGCCGTCGTTGAACATATATATCTTTCATCATTCAACCAGCATTGATATCTATGCATACAATATACGGCTTAGAGTGGTTCTTGTAGGCACGCTTACATTCAAATACATGTAAACAGATGTTTTATTCGACTGTGTAATATAGTGATTTTTACATACATAATGCAACGTTATTGTCCTGCTGAATTTACTTGCCATCACCTATACAGAGCATAGACATTGGGTTTGCGTATCGCCCATGTGGGCCTGCATGTCATCGAATATAGTTGGAAATTATCCAGTCAAGGTCTATATCGGAGTGCTGGATTAAGCCTTTACTACCAGTGGAACATATACACCATCCCAATCCAATATACTAATATAGGTGAAGTGTTCCTACCAGCCCACAACAAACATCAGTGTAGTATAGTCCGTGTCCCAAGCACCAACCCATAAAACATCCAGCCTATGTGGGCCTTCGTGCGTTCTAGCTAGATTGTTGTTCAAAAATAGAGGGATGTGATGCTCATCTTGCTACTCTTCAGTACCATTCAGGGGCCGATTCCGGTACCCGGTCGGACAGCTGTCCGTAGCCTTACCGTGCGACCGTCATGTCCCCGGAGCCGGTCTGTCCTGTAGAGTAAGTACGATGCGCATAACTGCCAAAAACACGACCTACACGTAGGCTGTGATTGAAGCTCCATTCTCCGTCCGAGCCGTAACTCCTAACACTGAACCGAGTCCATCCAGTATCCATAGCAGTTTCCGGCATGACAAGTACGATGCGCACTTCCTACGCATCAGACGGGTCGCCACGTACGGGACGTCACAGCATCCGGGAAAACAAGCATATCAGCTACGATTCGCGCCACAACTCAAAACACGGCTACGAGACGGACCAGCTTGCAGTGGGTACGAGACGGAGCAACAAGCAGCGTGTAGGACACAAACACATCATGAATCCCATTGCGCAGGTCATACCAGTACTCTACATCTATGACCGGGTCAGGAACCGACGCCGACGGCACAGGCGGTAAGTCAGACACTTACCACATAAATAAACGACACGTACCCACAAAATGGCACACACACACAGTGGATCCACATCCTTCCCACTAACAACAGCCCACCATAGGGGTTGCATGGCCAGCACCACTAACACCCCCAGCCATAGGGCTTATGTTGCCCATCACTACTGCCACCCACACCCATAGGGGACCTGTTGCCCATCACTACTGCCACCCCTACCCATAGGGGACCTGTTGCCCATCACTACTGCCACCCCCAGCCATAGAGCTTATGTTGCCCATCACTACTGCCACCCTCAGCCATAGGGCTTATGTTGCCCATCACTACTGCCACCCCCAGCCATAGGGACTATGTTGCCCATCACTACTGCCACCCCCATCCATAGGGACTATGTTGCCCATCACCCCTGCCACCCCCACCCATAGGGGACCTGTTGCCCATCACTACTGCCACCCCCAGTCATAGGGCTTATGTTGCCCATCACTACTGCCACCCACACCCATAAGGGACCTGTTGCCCATCACTACTGCCACCCCCACCCATAGGGGACCTGTTGCCCATCACTACTGCCACCCCCACCCATAGGGACTATGTTGCCCATCACCCCTGCCACCCCCACCCATAGGGGACCTGTTGCTCATCACTACTGCCACCCCCAGCCATAGGATGGGTGATGCGCAACACATCCAGCATACACCAACATCAGGTATGTCAGCAAAATACATCCCCCCTAACATCATGACAACAGTGTGTAGTCTGTGACAAATGCCCACAACAGTGATTATGACTTCCAACATACAATGTAACTAACAGCACATGTGTGACCAACACATGAGTGTGACATACACAAGGCAAGCATCACTATAGCACTGAGGCAATGTAAAAACAACACCCCCTCACTGTGTAGAACAGAAGTTAAGTGTGGGCTTCCAAAATGCAGCAGATGTTGAGCACAGTGACCAAAAGGTAAGTGTCATCATGGTCAAAGCTGCAAATAACAAACAGCATGTATGATCCCTGCTCCCAACACATTAAACACTTCTGGGGCAAACTAGTGGTTGTGTCCCATTCCCACAGAGATGTGGTGAGGCTAACAGTGCTGTGAAAACATAACACACTCTCGGCCATGTGCAGACAACCACCACACATGGGGGCTGACAATGCATACAGTGTACAATGACACAAGAGCAGAAGTGACCATCACCAAGTATGCACACATCTCGAAAATAGACACACTAATCAAAACAACATGTGTAGACTGTACGTGTCAGCTCACAAACACACATTCCATGCCAGCAATGGCACCTAACAACACGGATGAATGTGCACAATGATGTGATATGACTCACAGGGCGGCAGGCAAAATCACAGAAACAGCATCCAGACAAAGGCCCACAACAGCAATACCAATGCACTGGTGCAGATGCACAAATTCAAACAGGCAACCTCACACTGCACATCTGACACAGCATGTGTGTGTGTGTCACAATATTCCCGGGCAACTACACAACACATGAGGGGGGCTGAACCACAGTGACACAGATGTGGACACAGTGCCACACAAAAGTAAATCATCATTGGGACACCCTCAGTGCGCAATCAGGCATTGGGAGATGAGAGGAAGCACAACAGACACATGTGACACAAGCTGGAATTAACACAAACTTACACAGCAAGAGACTGACACACAACACCACTACCCCCAGGGACCAGCCATTGGGGTGACACAAGCATGCATGACACCTCTACTGTGATGACAAAGGCAGATGACGTACAAACTGGGAAACCCAGACATGTGTCCCCTGCCACAAACGTACATCACACTTACACAAACACAAATCACTCAGCATGGCCCCTCATCCATGGAAAAACAGGAGCTAGGGGACCATCCATGCAAACATTTACATCAGTCCACCCTCAACACCACACACCCTGAACTGCAACAATGTGTATCTGTGAAGCCCACATGGACAGGTGACATTGCACATGCACCCATGACAAACACAGGAATGTTGGGAGGAACTAAGGTGCACAGATACATCACACAAGGACTGTTTACAACCCTGGGGAATGACAGACATACTGCACAGTATGCGGTGCATGGCCATGACCTCAAAGCTTATGTAACCTTCAGAATCCCTGCCACAGTCCCAGGACAATGCAGAAGCCAAGGAGAACCACAAGGCACACATGCTGACACCTTCCAGCATCGCAGCCATGAACCCGACAAGTGGGAGCAGTCACACACACATACAAATGTCTCAATCACTGCAAGGTACCACCTAGGGACAACTACATGATTTAGCAAATAAACAGGTGCCTTGGGGAACCCTGACTGTGTCCCATATGTGTCTGACAACATCATCACCACTCAGAACTGACAAATCCCACTGACGATACACCAATTAACAGTAGTGTGTCATGCACCCACACATCTGGTAGCACATTGGAAAAGTAGTGGGATGAACCCAGTACCACTCAGCAAGCATCAACAACAGGAACATATCAAGGGAACACTGTCTGTGTATGAACAGGGATGTGGACACACACACATGCTCATACAATACACACCATGGGCCCAGGCCATGTCACTGGACAACACACTTACTTGAGGGGACTCAACTCCTGTGGAAGCCCAGCTGTGCCAAACATATTCCCCGCACGTCTCACTCATGTCTGCAGAACACTTGGTCAGTCAGCCATCAGTTACCACACAATGAAGGCTCTGGTCACTACAGCCTGGGTACGGGAGTCTCCCCTAAGTCATCTGCACATACCCAAAACATATGTCTAGCAAGCTGCACAGAGGACCCAGTTGCTCCCACACCAATTATGCCCACACCTGTAGGTCCAGGGTTGAGGAGCACAAAGTCTGTTGAAGTGACAAATTGGACAATGGGAAGCACATCATATGTGCAGGGGTGCAAGCCAGAGATGTGACCATGCAAATGAAATGTTCACAGAGATGTCCACAAATAGTTGATCCTGACACACCCAGGTAGCTGCAAAGGATGACATAGATACCCACCAGAATAGGATACATATCTCATGGACCACAGGGAGTACCTCACAGCAACACATCAGTATTCAACATTGGAAACCAAGCATCACAGGTGCAAGGGCATGTTAAACATCATCAACATAATGTACAGCTAAATCAAGTTCACAGGGAGAAAGAAAAAAGCTTTATTCAGCATATTAAAAGTTAAACGTCTGTTCAAACAAAAGGCCAATGGCCAGTCCATGTCCAAATGCCAAGGAGTGAAGTAGAGTGACAACTGTCACACCTTGCTTGCCTGCACTGCTAAGGACCGGGGTCATCCCCTCGGAGGGGCATACATGGGGCCAGGCCAGGCACCACAGGAACAGGATCAGGGCGCAGCAGAAGGTGGCAGTGAAGGGGTGGTGGATGCGGGCGAGACACTTGTAACTGCAGTGGAGCTGACTGAAGTGGTGGGTGCTGTCACCACTGTGGTGCACAAGTAAGATGGGGTGGGTGCCGGCACAACTCCAGTGGGCAGATCAGATGGAGTGGATTGGGTCACCACTACAGTGCCCAAGTCAGACCGGGAGGTCGTGGACTCCAATGCAGTGCCTACATCCATGGGAGCGGAATGGGGGGCAGGTGAGGTCGGCAGGGCAGGGGGGACACGGTCCCCACATCAGTGGCACTAACCGTCTGACCAGGTGTGAAGGAGCAAGTGCCAGGGGGGAGGGCCTTAGCATTTTGGGGATGGTGTATCTGTGGGTGGGGGAACCTGGGGCAGGGAGTTGAAGGGGAACCTCGGGAGTGGTGGCCTGGGGAATGGAGGACGGAGACTTTGCCTTGGAGCTGCGTGTTGACGGGGGGTCTTGCTCGTCTTGTGCCGGGGGGACTTGCGGGTGGGGGTCTCTGTCTGACTGTGCCTGGGGGAGGGTGTCCGGGTGTGAGGGGCACTCCCCTCTGTGTGTGGGGACTTCCTCTTCCACTTGTAATCAGGATCTGCTGGGTCGGTGGGGAAGAGGCCAAGGTCACAGAGGAAGAGCTTCTGGGGAGATGGGGATGCAGGTGATGCAAGGGAAGGGGGCTGGGAGGAAGAGGTCTCGGAGGACTGCGGAGTGGTTGTGGATGACTGTGTGTGTGTCTGCAAACCAGCCCCTGTGAGTGTGTCTTCAGTCCCCTGCGCTTGCTTTTGTGCACGTCTAGACCTTGGTTTGGGTGTTTGTGTGCTCGGGACAGGTAGGCTGCTACGAATCGTGGGTGGCGCAGGGGTAGGAGGGGTGTGGGACTGTTGGAGGAAGGACACTGCTGCCATCATGGAGGAGGCCACGGACTGATTGGTCCTCTGTAGGGCAGACATGCCAGAGGAAATGCCCTCCATGAATGACACCAGTTGTGTCAACAGACCTGTGTGTGCATGGAGGACCTTCAGCATCGACGCCTGCCCTACATGGATCTGTCGAAGTAAGTCCACAGACTCCTCATTCAGGGCAGCAGGGGACACAGGGGCAGGGGATGCGGTGCTGGGCACGAAGGAGACATGCTCACGAACACGGGAGCCCACAGGAACCTCTGGGATGGGAGCCAATGGGAGGGTGGTATTGGTGGTGGTGGGGGTGGCAGTGGCGGGGACAGCCTCACTAGCTGGGGTATGGTGGCTGCTGACACCCGCACCCAAAAGGGAGTCATCCTCAGAGCTGCTGTGGCCCTCAGCTGGGGGGATGGTGCTGACGACTCCTCTGTGTGGCTCCACTCGTCATCCATGCCACTGGGTCCACCCGACTCCTCTCCTTCTGTCCCTGTAAGGCTATGTGGCTCCTCCTGGACCATGGAGCTGTCCCCTCCTGTGGCCGTGGATGTATCTGGATAGGAATAGGAAGTAAGAGAACAACATCAGTCACCTGCACTGACTGCACACACCACAGTGAGTACATCACATCACAGGGCAAGCCCTGGCATCATCAGCTGAACACAGCTCAAACTGCCAACACTGTTTAGGATGAGACAATTGTCATTCTCAACATCAACCATGGCACACATACCACTCTTTGACTTGCACACATATGTCGCATGTTGGATGCTAACACCCCAATGTGCCAACATGCACCACCCACAAATTAGTTGTACATGCAAGTGAACATGTAGGAGTATGTCACTATACACACAGCACATCTCTTGCTACTGAATCAGTACAGGTGTGCGGATGAAGGGATGGGCATAGCCTCACTTCACATGCTTGTGATGCATGCCAGCAACACACACTATGATGTCCTCATGTCATGATGGGCAATGCCACAATGGTGTTCATGGTGCACACTTGAACACAATGCAGGATCACCCATAGCAAGTTAAATGCCATGGCACTGGAATGCCCTGAAAGTCAGTCAACACTGTCTCCTGTCACAGGGGCAGGGCATCCAGACAACAACAATATGCACTGACTCACAATCCTAGCTCAAGGGTAAAGCTAACTCTGCAGATGACCGGAGCACTTGCCCATCCCATGCAACAACATGTCCAGGTGCCAGAAGACCCCACATCATGCAAATCAGACATCTGAGTCTCTGCAAACACAAATCCCTGTACATTAACACGTCACAGTCTGCCATGTATGTAACCCAGCTGCCTGAAGGACACAGTCGCATACACCATTGTGCGCTGTCAGATGATCACACACGTATATGTCACACAGGTCTTGTCTCTCACAGTCACATCTCAGATCTCATGCTGACCCTCTGAATCATGGACACCCCAGTTGTGCCTAACAACAAGCCACACCCTAATGACACAGAGGCAGACACCTGAGGGCACATGTCACTAAGCACAACCAGCAATTTCATACACATGAGTGGGATTACAGCGTGTTTCTAAGGTGGCTAAACAAGTGTGACATACTCAATATACATGCTCCTGAAGCCCAAAAATTGGAGTCCCCTGCTGCATGGGTTTGTTTGGAATAACCCAGCCACATGTTGCGAATCAGACCAGCAATTGGAACACATCTCAAGGGCACACCCATGAAACACACAACAGAGTCACAGGAACAAATGCTGACCAGTAGATGAAGCATAGCTGACTGCAGGGACACAGTGCCCTAGTGACACAAGCAACAGACTGTAGGAGCCACACCTGTGGAACAGATGAGGAGGGTGCATCACACAATTGGGAGACATGAGTATTGGACTACAAGACCTACGTAATGTGGAAGTGTGACCAGGCCAAAAGACTGCTATTAGCATGTCAGACATAGTACAGAGATCAGGCATGGACTTACCCCCTTCCGTCTGCTGTCTGGCCTTCAGCTGCCTATCCAGGTCCGGGAAGACCACCGCCAGTATCCGGAGCATGTGGGGAGTCAGGGTCCGGTGTCCGCCCCTCCTGCGTGGAGGTGACAGCTTCAGCTGGACTCTAGCTATCCTCCGGGTCCAGCCACCTCTTCTGGCAGTTGCAGATCTGGCGCTTGTAGGCCCCCACCGAACGAACAGCCTGGGCGATGGTCAGCCAGATCTCCTGCTTCTGGTGGGCATCAACCTGTGAGGATGACAAAGTGAAAAGTACATTAACACACATGCCCCAGATTTGTGCAGCACACATTTGGATATACATGTCATCATCACAAAGGGAAATGAATTACACAGGTAGTGCAACCATGGGGATGGACAAATCACCTGCATGTCTGACATGTTAACAATGCTTGGATAGTTTAAGCTTGCACTAATGCACTTTACCAGCAGGAAACCTATTCAGTACATGTACCTACACACTTTGGGGGATGAAAGTAGTCAGTGAGAATGCTTGCCACTGGTGTACACACTGCTAGTCCTGCTAGTCAGACAACATGCATAATTAGGAAGGCAGTGGACTGCACACTCACCTGCTCCCCTGGTTTCCCATAGAGCTTGCTGTACTGTGGAAGGAGCTCGTCCAGCAGGGCCTGGTTCTCCTCCTCAGTGAAGGCTGGGGCCCTCTCCAGAGTACGTGCCATAGCAGGAGCCAGAGGATGCAGAGACAGCTGCAGTGGTAGCAGGGATGTGGTCCAGTATCATGTAGTGCAGGCAAGTGAGGTCCCTGGGGGCCAGCCAGCCTTATATCTGTGCTGCAGAGGCAGACTCTGTGCCATGTGTCCCAAGTGATAGGTCCAACACAGTTGCATTCTATGAATCTGGCCAATCCAATTAAATGTGCGACTCGTACACTCCTTCCGCATCGTTCAAATCTTCACCTTCATGGAACACTTGAAATTGCAACATTGTTGTAGGCATCCAACTGAATTTCCAGTGCACAACTCGTACAAGTTTTGAATCCGCATCCGTCTCCATGACAGTCCGAAGCCAATGGGTGCACCCGGCTCGTTCAACTGACTGTACAACGTGTATTTTGAATATACACATGCACCCGTCTCCATACGATTCAATTTCCAAGGTGTACGCCTGTCTCGGACCATGCCTGTTCGACACGTATGCATGATAGTCACCTGCGTCGGACCTCGTTGCATTCAATGTCAAAGCATACGCACGGCTCGGACATGACCCGTGCAATGCGTACGCATTGTCACCCGCGTCGGACCTCATTGCATTCAATGACAAAGCGTACGCACGGCTCGGGCATGACCTGTGCAATGCGTACGCATTGTCACCCGCGTCGGACTTCATTGCATTCAATGACAAAGCGTGCGCACGGCTCGGACATGACCCGTGCAATGCCTACGCATTGTCACCCGCATCTGACCTCATTGCATTCAATGACAAAGCATACGCACGACTCGGACATGACCCGTGCAATGCCTACGCATTGTCACCCGCCTCGGACCTCATTGCATTCAATGACAAAGCGTACGCACAGCTCGGTCATGACCCGTGCAATGCGTATGCATTGTCACCTGTGTCGGACCTCATTGCATTCAATGACAAAGCGTACGCACGGCTCGGTCATGACCCGTGCAATGCGTATGCATTGTCACCCGTGTCGGACATCATTGGTGTGACTATTATACGGATGCAGCACACATTTACTGGCCAGGGACACCTGTGCACACTTACCACACTACAGCATTGGCCACACAGTGTCTCATGGCATGTAAGGCTGCATTCCCTGGGTGTTTGTGGGGGGCCACATCTGTTTTTCTGGCTGGCACTTTGTGCAGCCACTCCCAGGCTGTGCACATGTACATGGGAGCAGAATCCTTTGTGTGTTGTGCATATTAACACTGTGATGTGAAATTGTACAGTAATGGGCATGAGTCACGGACACAGTGTCAGGTTGGATATGCATAGGACATGTCACATACACCCTGAGTCCTGGGGGTGATGGCATGTTCGTCACAGTGAGACCTGTAGCCACAATACTGATGTGCACCCACAGTCTGTGTGCATGTTGTGTCTCAGATGTGTCTGATCAAATGTGCCCAATGGGTGACAGTCTCCACATCCATGTGGTATATGCATCACTCTTGATGGGGTGTGTGTCTAAGAGACGTACATGTAGGGCCGGCAGGAACAACAGTGGCCACTACCTGTCGGACTTACGCTTGCCTTGTGGTGTGTACGTGATACGCTATGTCCATTGCTATGTCGATGTGGCAATACAGGGACCCTGGGTTTCTGCATGGCAAAGATATGTGATGCCTGGGAGACATGAGGCATCACTTGTCACTGTGGTGTGTGTTTGAAACGTTGCAGCAGCACATAAGTTGGGTGACACAGCCAGATGATTGGCCATTGCACTACATGGGACTCATGTGGACATGTGCAATTGAGAATGGAGGTGGTGGTCTTCTAGGTGACATATGTGTCCATGAGCAACAGCACACACCTCAGTACATTGTGTAATGTCATGATCTAGCATGTGATATTGATCGTGGTCATGGCCACATGGGTGGATCAACTGACAATCTTCCTTTGTGCATCTCTGTACTGTAGGGCACCAGCTTTTCATCGGCCACTCCTAGACCTTGCAACCATGCAGGAACACGACTGCATCAGATGATACCGCTTCACCAGGCCACTGGTTGCGGAGTTGGCGGAGCAGTTGGTGCCACATCTGCTACCTGGCCGGACATACCCTACAGTACTGACCCCAGAGGTGAAGGTGATGGCAGCCCTGCACTTCTTTGCTACTGGTACCTTCCAGTACACTGTGGCTACTGCTGGTGGGATGTCGCAAACAATGTTTAGTCAGGTGCTACACGATGTCTTGGAGGGGATGTTGCATTTCCTGGACCTGTATATCAAGTTCCCGAGCCATGTCCATGTCCAAATGCCAAGGAGTGAAGTAGAGTGACAACTGTCACACCTTGCTTGCCTGCACTGCTAAGGACCGGGGTCATCCCCTCGGAGGGGCATACATGGGGCCAGGCCAGGCACCACAGGAACAGGATCAGGGCGCAGCAGAAGGTGGCAGTGAAGGGGTGGTGGATGCGGGCGAGACACTTGTAACTGCAGTGGAGCTGACTGAAGTGGTGGGTGCTGTCACCACTGTGGTGCACAAGTAAGATGGGGTGGGTGCCGGCACAACTCCAGTGGGCAGATCAGATGGAGTGGATTGGGTCACCACTGCAGTGCCCAAGTCAGACCGGGAGGTCGTGGACTCCAATGCAGTGCCTACATCCATGGGAGCGGAATGGGGGGCAGGTGAGGTCGGCAGGGCAGGGGGGACACGGTCCCCACATCAGTGGCACTAACCGTCTGACCAGGTGTGAAGGAGCAAGTGCCAGGGGGGAGGGCCTTAGCATTTTGGGGATGGTGTATCTGTGGGTGGGGGAACCTGGGGCAGGGAGTTGAAGGGGAACCTCGGGAGTGGTGGCCTGGGGGATGGAGGACGGAGACTTTGCCTTGGAGCTGCGTGTTGACGGGGGGTCTTGCTCGTCTTGCGCCGGGGGGACTTGCGGGTGGGGGTCTCTGTCTGACTGTGCCTGGGGGAGGGTGTCCAGGTGTGAGGGGCACTCCCCTCTGTGTGTGGGGACTTCCTCTTCCACTTGTAATCAGGATCTGCTGGGTCGGTGGGGAAGAGGCCAAGGTCACAGAGGAAGAGCTTCTGGGGAGATGGGGATGCAGGTGATGCAAGGGAAGGGGGCTGGGAGGAAGAGGTCTCGGAGGACTGCGGAGTGGTTGTGGATGACTGTGTGTGTGTCTGCAAACCAGCCCCTGTGAGTGTGTCTTCAGTCCCCTGCACTTGCTTGTGTGCACGTCTAGACCTTGGTTTGGGTGTTTGTGTGCTCGGGACAGGTAGGCTGCTACGAATCGTGGGTGGCACAGGGGTAGGAGGGGTGTGGGACTGTTGGAGGAAGGACACTGCTGCCATCATGGAGGAGGCCACGGACTGATTGGTCCTCTGTAGGGCAGACATGCCAGAGGAAATGCCCTCCATGAATGACACCAGTTGTGTCAACAGACCTGTGTGTGCATGGAGGACCTTCAGCATCGACGCCTGCCCTACATGGATCTGTCGAAGTAAGTCTACAGACTCCTCATTCAGGGCAGCAGGGGACACAGGGGCAGGGGATGCGGTGCCGGGCACGAAGGAGACATGCTCACGAACACGGGAGCCCACAGGAACCTCTGGGATGGGAGCCAATGGGAGGGTGGTATTGGTGGTGGTGGGGGTGGCAGTGGCGGGGACAGCCTCACTAGCTGGGGTATGGTGGCTGCTGACACCCGCACCCAAAAGGGAGTCATCCTCAGAGCTGCTGTGGCCCTCAGCTGGGGGGATGGTGCTGACGACTCCTCTGTGTGGCTCCACTCGTCATCCATGCCACTGGGTCCACCCGACTCCTCTCCTTCTGTCCCTGTAAGGCTCTGTGGCTCCTCCTGGACCATGGAGCTGTCCCCTCCTGTGGCCGTGGATGTATCTGGATAGGAATAGGAAGTAAGAGAACAACACCAGTCACCTGCACTGACTGCACACACCACAGTGAGTACATCACATCACAGGGCAAGCCCTGGCATCATCAGCTGAACACAGCTCAAACTGCCAACACTGTTTAGGATGAAACAATTGTCATTCTCAACATCAACCATGGCACACATACCACTCTTTGACTTGCACACATATGTCGCATGTTGGATGCTAACACCCCAATGTGCCAACATGCACCACCCACAAATTAGTTGTACATGCAAGTGAACATGTAGGAGTATGTCACTATACACACAGCACATCTCTTGCTACTGAATCAGTACAGGTGTGCGGATGAAGGGATGGGCATAGCCTCACTTCACATGCTTGTGATGCATGCCAGCAACACACACTATGATGTCCTCATGTCATGATGGGCAATGCCACAATGGTGTTCATGGTGCACACTTGAACACAATGCAGGATCACCCATAGCAAGTTAAATGCCATGGCACTGGAATGCCCTGAAAGTCAGTCAACACTGTCTCCTGTCACAGGGGCAGGGCATCCAGACAACAACAATATGCACTGACTCACAATCCTAGCTCAAGGGTAAAGCTAACTCTGCAGATGACCGGAGCACTTGCCCATCCCATGCAACAACATGTCCAGGTGCCAGAAGACCCCACATCATGCAAATCAGACATCTGAGTCTCTGCAAACACAAATCCCTGTACATTAACACGTCACAGTCTGCCATGTATGTAACCCAGCTGCCTGAAGGACACAGTCGCATACACCATTGTGCGCTGTCAGATGATCACACACGTATATGTCACACAGGTCTTGTCTCTCACAGTCACATCTCAGATCTCATGCTGACCCTCTGAATCATGGACACCCCAGTTGTGCCTAACAACAAGCCACACCCTAATGACACAGAGGCAGACACCTGAGGGCACATGTCACTAAGCACAACCAGCAATTTCATACACATGAGTGGGATTACAGCGTGTTTCTAAGGTGGCTAAGCAAGTGTGACATACTCAATATACATGCTCCTGAAGCCCAAAAATTGGAGTCCCCTGCTGCATGGGTTTGTTTGGAATAACCCAGCCACATGTTGCGAATCAGACCAGCAATTGGAACACATCTCAAGGGCACACCCATGAAACACACAACAGAGTCACAGGAACAAATGCTGACCAGTAGATGAAGCATAGCTGACTGCAGGGACACAGTGCCCTAGTGACACAAGCAACAGACTGTAGGGGCCACACCTGTGGAACAGATGAGGAGGGTGCATCACACAATTGGGAGACATGAGTATTGGACTACAAGACCTACGTAATGTGGAAGTGTGACCAGGCCAAAAGACTGCTATTAGCATGTCAGACATAGTACAGAGATCAGGCATGGACTTACCCCCTTCCGTCTGCTGTCTGGCCTTCAGCTGCCTATCCAGGTCCGGGAAGACCACCGCCAGTATCCGGAGCATGTGGGGAGTCAGGGTCCGGTGTCCGCCCCTCCTGCGTGGAGGTGACAGCTTCAGCTGGACTCTAGCTATCCTCCGGGTCCAGCCACGAAGGTCCTGCCACCTCTTCTGGCAGTTGCAGATCTGGCGCTTGTGGGCCCCCACCGAACGAACAGCCTGGGCGATGGTCAGCCAGATCTCCTGCTTCTGGTGGGCATCAACCTGTGAGGATGACAAAGTGAAAAGTACATTAACACACATGCCCCAGATTTGTGCAGCACACATTTGGATATACATGTCATCATCACAAAGGGAAATGAATTACACAGGTAGTGCAACCATGGGGATGGACAAATCACCTGCATGTCTGACATGTTAACAATGCTTGGATAGTTTAAGCTTGCACTAATGCACTTTACCAGCAGGAAACCTATTCAGTACATGTACCTACACACTTTGGGGGATGAAAGTAGTCAGTGAGAATGCTTGCCACTGGTGTACACACTGCTAGTCCTGCTAGTCAGACAACATGCATAATTAGGAAGGCAGTGGACTGCACACTCACCTGCTCCCCTGGTTTCCCATAGAGCTTGCTGTACTGTGGAAGGAGCTCGTCCAGCAGGGCCTGGTTCTCCTCCTCAGTGAAGGCTGGGGCCCTCTCCAGAGTACGTGCCATAGCAGGAGCCAGAGGATGCAGAGACAGCTGCAGTGGTAGCAGGGATGTGGTCCAGTATCATGTAGTGCAGGCAAGTGAGGTCCCTGGGGGCCAGCCAGCCTTATATCTGTGCTGCAGAGGCAGACTCTGTGCCATGTGTCCCAAGTGATAGGTCCAACACAGTTGCATTCTATGAATCTGGCCAATCCAATTAAATGTGCGACTCGTACACTCCTTCCGCATCGTTCAAATCTTCACCTTCATGGAACACTTGAAATTGCAACATTGTTGTAGGCATCCAACTGAATTTCCAGTGCACAACTCGTACAAGTTTTGAATCCGCATCCGTCTCCATGACAGTCCGAAGCCAATGGGTGCACCCGGCTCGTTCAACTGACTGTACAACGTGTATTTTGAATATACACATGCACCCGTCTCCATACGATTCAATTTCCAAGGTGTACGCCTGTCTCGGACCATGCCTGTTCGACACGTATGCATGATAGTCACCTGCGTCGGACCTCATTGCATTCAATGACAAAGCATACGCACGGCTCGGACATGACCCGTGCAATGCGTACGCATTGTCACCCGCGTCGGACCTCATTGCATTCAATGACAAAGCGTACGCACGGCTCGGGCATGACCTGTGCAATGCATACGCATTGTCACCCGCGTCGACCTCATTGCATTCAATGACAAAGCGTACGCACGGCTCGGACATGACCCGTGCAATGCGTACGCATTGTCACCCGCGTCGGACTTCATTGCATTCAATGACAAAGCGTGCGCACGGCTCGGACATGACCCGTGCAATGCCTACGCATTGTCACCCGCATCTGACCTCATTGCATTCAATGACAAAGCATACGCACGACTCGGACATGACCCGTGCAATGCCTACGCATTGTCACCCGCGTCGGACCTCATTGCATTCAATGACAAAGTGTACGCACGGCTCGGTCATGACCCGTGCAATGCGTATGCATTGTCACCTGTGTCGGACCTCATTGCATTCAATGACAAAGCGTACGCACGCCTCGGTCATGACCCGTGCAATGCGTATGCATTGTCACCCGTGTCGGACATCATTGGTGTGACTATTATACGGATGCAGCACACATTTACTGGCCAGGGACACCTGTGCACACTTACCACACTACAGCATTGGCCACACAGTGTCTCATGGCATGTAAGGCTGCATTCCCTGGGTGTTTGTGGGGGGCCACATCTGTTTTTTTGGCTGGCACTTTGTGCAGCCACTCCCAGGCTGTGCACATGTACATGGGAGCAGAATCCTTTGTGTGTTGTGCACATTAACACTGTGATGTGAAATTGTACAGTAATGGGCATGAGTCACGGACACAGTGTCAGGTTGGATATGCATAGGACATGTCACATACACCCTGAGTCCTGGGGGTGATGGCATGTTCGTCACAGTGAGACCTGTAGCCACAATACTGATGTGCACCCACAGTCTGTGTGCATGTTGTGTCTCAGATGTGTCTGATCAAATGTGCCCAATGGGTGACAGTCTCCACATCCATGTGGTATATGCATCACCCTTGATGGGGTGTGTGTCTAAGAGACGTACATGTAGGGCCGGCAGGAACAACAGTGGCCACTACCTGTCGGACTTACGCTTGCCTTGTGGTGTGTACGTGATACGCTATGTCCATTGCTATGTCGATGTGGCAATACAGGGACCCTGGGTTTCTGCATGGGAAAGATATGTGATGCCTGGGAGACATGAGGCATCACTTGTCACTGTGGTGTGTGTTTGAAACGTTGCAGCAGCACATAAGTTGGGTGACACAGCCAGATGATTGGCCATTGCACTACATGGGACTCATGTGGACATGTGCAATTGAGAATGGAGGTGGTGGTCTTCTAGGTGACATATGTGTCCATGAGCAACAGCACACACCTCAGTACATTGTGTAATGTCATGATCTAGCATGTGATATTGATCGTGGTCATGGCCACATGGGTGGATCAACTGACAATCTTCCTTTGTGCATCTCTGTACTGTAGGGCACCAGCTTTTCATCGGCCACTCCTAGACCTTGCAACCATGCAGGAACACGACTGCATCAGATGATACCGCTTCACCAGGCCACTGGTTGCGGAGTTGGCGGAGCAGTTGGTGCCACATCTGCTACCTGGCCGGACATACCCTACAGTACTGACCCCAGAGGTGAAGGTGATGGCAGCCCTGCACTTCTTTGCTACTGGTACCTTCCAGTACACTGTGGCTACTGCTGGTGGGATGTCGCAAACAATGTTTAGTCAGGTGCTACACGATGTCTTGGAGGGGATGTTGCATTTCCTGGACCTGTATATCAAGTTCCCGAGCCCAGCTGAACTCCCTGAAATAAAGGATGCCTTTTATACACTGGGGAGGATGCCGAACGTCATTGGATCTATTGATGGGACACATGTTGCCCTGATACCACCACAGGCACATGAGCAGGCATACCGTAACAGGAAGCACTACCATTCGATCAATGCTCTGGTGGTCTGTCTTGCTGACATGTCGATCACACATGTGTGTGCACGGTTCCCTGGTTCTGCGCACAATGCCTACATTATGAGGAGTAGTCGCATTGCAACGCTGATGTCACAGATGCCAGCTCAGCATACCTGGCTTGTCGGTGTGTACTGACTGTTTATCATTGTGTGTGTTTGTCAATGTTGTATTCCGTATGCCTACGAAACTCAGCTACTTGTTCATTTTTGTGTGTGTAGGTGACTCCGGATACCCCAACATGCCGTGGTTGCTGACACCCCTCAGGAACCCTGTGACACCAGCCGAGCTGCGCTACAATGAGGCACATGGTCAGAGCAGGAGGGTGATTGAGCGGACATTCGGCCTCCTGAAAAGCCGCTTTCGCTGCCTGGACAAGACCGGAGGGGCCCTCCCATATGAGCCTGCAAAGGTGTGCAAAATAATCCTTGTCTGCTGCATGCTACACAACATGGCAGTGTGGAAGGAGGTGCCTCTCATCCAGGATGAAGATGACGATGGCCAAGCTCCGGCACCTGTGGAGGATCCCGGCCTGGGCCAAGATGCCAGTGATGATGAGGATGAGGGTGACGTCCGCTCACAGCTCATCAACAACTTCTTCACCTGAATGTGAGTTTAAAGGGTTGTTATGTGAATGTATGGAGGTAGCCTGGAATGTGTTGTGCCAGCTCTGTTGCTGTCTGAGTGTGTCTGTGTGCCACTTGACTGGATGCATGCTGTGATGTGTCCATTCAGGTTGTGTGTACTCCACAATAGGGTAGTACTGCTAACTAGTGTTTGTGTAGGTGTCTTCCAACATGTTTTGTGCATGTGTATTGCATTTCTCTCCTGTTCTTCTGTGCTTTTGACTGTGTATTGAGTCTGTCCTTCCCACGGTACTTTGCCTGTTGTTTGGTAAACACTGACCCCCAACACACAGAAGCCAACACCAGTTGAAAATTCCCATCAACTGATGTACCGCACATCCCTGGACTTCCATTCACCAACACATTGAGAGCATGTGTCCACTGTTCCGTAGAATTACCGTGCAACTATTGTGGAATAAACGTGTTGCTGATGTGTAATGAACCTGTGCTACGCTTTCTCATGTACGTTGTCTGTCTTCCCACATCTGAGTGACATTTGCTTACCTCACCTGTGGACTTGTTACCACTGACTGGGCATGCCAATGCGTTTCAGGTTAACATCATTGTGTGTGATGAGTAACATGGCCATGGTGAGTATGTTTTGTGTTGCCATAGTGGTGTGTCTCCCTCACATCTGTCACATCACCATGACTCACCTTACGTTGGTCACATTGTTGCAGTATTTGGCATGCACTGTGTTGTGTAGCAGATCGACATCTCCCTGAACATGACAAGTTGGAATAACAACAGAGGCAAGTATGGTGTACTGGTGAGTTTATTTACAAACATGTGTGAGGGAAGTGCACAGGATGGTGGGTGCTGTACATTGGTTTGGGAATCCAAAGTTCACATTCGAGTTGGAAGTGCTGGTAGATGAAATGTCCAGAGTAAAGTCCACAGTCATCTGCTACATTGGCCCAACATGAACCCTCCATGTCATGTGGGCGAGTTGTGTGCAATTGGACAAGGTGAACGGGTTGCGCACAAAGGACATTGTCCAGCACAGGTTTAGAGGCCCTGGGGGATGTGCTGGTTCATCTGCCTCTCACATGTCCTTCTTCGGACGACCCCTCTTCTCCGGGGGGGGATCCTCATGTGCAGGCCTCTGCGATGCAGGGGACTCTCCGCCAGAGTCCTCCTCCCTCCCTGTGGCGCTGGCAGATGGTGTTGCGACAGATGTTGTGGCCACACAGGGGGTGTGGACAGGTTGGTGTTGATCTGGCGGAGGCATTGGAATATGTCCCGATGTACCGCAGTAATGTCATCCCACTTGGCCTGCATGCGGGCATGGTGGGCGACCTGCTCGTGTTGCATGTCCTTGAGGATCCCCACTACCTGGCCAAATCCTCGGGTGCTATTCTGGTACGCATCTAAGATGCGTGCCAGGTGGGGGTCATCATGCAGTCCAGACCCCTCTGCAAGGCACGCCCTGTGCCTCCCACCCCTCCCAGCACCCCTCTCCACACGGGCAGGACCAGCGGTGGGACGCACAGGTGACACTGGGACCCCTTGGGTGGTGTTGCTGGTGGTGTTTGCTGTAGCTTCTGGGGGGTCCTGTGTCCCTGTGCTGTGGGTGTTCAGTGTCCTTGGTCTGTCTGTGTTGGTGGGGGTGCCCTGTCCATGTCCAGATGCTGGAGGCGTGGGTACAGGGGGTGCAGATGTTGATGCTCCTGGTTTTGCATGATGCTTCACACCGGAGGGGCCAGGTTGGTCATCGTCATCTGAAGAGGACAGAGAGAGTGTCAGACCAGAGAGCTCAGTGTCCGCCAGAGTCTGGGACTGGGTATCCTCATCATTTGGTGCTGGGTGCCCAGCACCACCTGTGTTTGGAAGAGACACACAATGTGAGTTATGTTTTTACATGCATCGATGGTTCACAAACATGACATTTTCTACTTTTCGAACAGATGTCTGCATGTACACTGCTTTTTCCCTGCTTGTCACAGACAGAGTTTGATATTGTTGTAGGCCACTTGCCAGCATGGCCTTGTGCTCCCCATGACAGAGCCCAGTGTCAGACATCTTGTCATTCCCTTCCCACTCCCTGTGAGGCGAGTATGGTTCAGTGTGAGCTTGCTGGGCCATGTGAGTGGGTGTAGATTGTCTGTGACTGCTACTCCCATCATACTCTTGGCTACACCCCCTTCCCAGCATGCCCATACTTCCTCCCTCTTGACTCTGCTTCCCTGTGAGGGGGTGTGACAGCAATGGCAAGATGGCTGACTGTGTAGTCCTGGTGTTTGTTGTTGGCCATTTGCCAGCATGGCCTTGTGCTCCCCACGACAGAGCCCAGTGTCAGACATCTTGTCAGTCCCTTCCCACTCCCTGTGAGGCGAGTATGGTTCAGTGTGAGCTTGCTGGGCTATGTGGGTGGGTGTAGATTGTCTGTGATTGCGACTCCCATCATACTCTTGGCTACACCCCCCTTCCCAGCATGCCCATACTTCCTCCCTCTTGACTCTGCTTCCCTGTGAGGGGATGTGACAGCAATGGCAAGATGTCTGATTGTGTAGTCCTGGTGTTTGTTGTTGGCCATTTGCCAGCATGGCCTTGTGCTCCCCACGACAGTGCCCAGTGTCAGACATCTTGTCAGTCCCTTCCCACTCCCTGTGAGGCGAGTATGGTTCAGTGTGAGCTTGCTGGGCCATGTGGGTGGGTATAGATTGTCTGTGACTGCGACTCCCATCATACTCTTGGCTACACCCCCTTCCCAGCATGCCCATACTTCCTCCCTCTTGACTCTGCTTCCCTGTGATGGGATGTGACAGCAGTGGCAAGATGACTGACTGTGAAATCCTGGTGTTTGTTTAGCTACAAGTCCAAAGTGAGCCCCTGTGCTTCACACAGCAGCACCCAGTACGGGGTATCTTCTGTGTGGAGTTTGTGTTGAAGGGTGTGTGTCTCCACATGCTGGTAAGTATGGTCAGGGCTGTCAGTCCTCCTTCCCATCATGAAACGTGCTTCCATTGTAGGGCGTGCAAGTTGTCTTTCAGGATGTCAGTCAGTGGTGTCCTGCTTCGGATTGGCACACAAGCCCTAGCAGGACCTTGTGCTCCCCACAGCAGGACCCAGTGTCAGCCATCTTGTCAGTCATTTTCCACTCCCTGTGATGTGGGCATGTTGCAGGAAGGTCTTGATGGGCCAATCAGGAGGGGGAGCATTATCTGTGACTACAGGCCCCATCATGCTTTTGGTTACACTCACTTCACCTGCATCCCCACTATTCCTTCTTGACAGTCAGCTGCACTGTGAGGTGGTGTGTTTGTGGTGGCAAACTGTCTGGAAGGGTCTATTTGGCTTTGTGCCACTGGCTTGCTCTATTTGTTTGTAGGTTGGTGCATGTCATGACACAGTTCCCAGTCACTATGAGATGGCAGGTATTGTGTTTGTCTGACTGGCATACACATCGTGGTATGATTATCTATTGGTTAGTGTAGCTTTGCTTGTGGTGCATGATTTCACTGTCCCCTTGCCACACAATCTTGGGTATGTTGTTTGTGTACTCACCAGGCTCTGGTATGTCTGTTAGGCCATGGACGCTCTCTGGTGGTAGGATGTCCCGCACCTTCTCCTCCCAGGTCCTGAAGTAGACTGGTTTGCCAGGAGGGCTACCGCAGGTGCACTGACTCAGGGCGTGATCTTTTTCGATGAGCTTCTTGACCCTCCTGCGCACGTCATACCACCTGTTCTGGATATCGTCCTTTGTGCGCCTTGCTGGTGCTTGAGCGTTCACCTTGTCCACAATCCTCGCCCACATCTTGGTTTTCTGTGACATGGGGGTCATTTGGACCAATGTACCAAACAAATGTGTCTCTACTCTGATGATCTCGTCTACCAGCACTTCTAACTCACTATCTGTGAACTTTGGATTCTTCTTTGGCGGCATGGTGATGGGTGGTGGTGGTGAGGGATATGTGTGTGAGGGTGCAAGTGAGGGTGGTTTTGTGTTGGTTTTGCTGGGTGTATGTGTGTGTGCTTTTGTATGAGGTGCTGATGGTGTGTGAGTTGTGTGATGGGTGAGTTGTGAGTGTGTCTGTGGTTGCTGTGTACTGGTGTTTGCTGCTGGTTGTGTCTCCTGTTTGCAAGGGATGATGGTAGTGATTGTAGTCCTTTATATAGTTGGAGTTGTGGGTGTGTCTTTGTCCCATGTTTTTTCCTTTGGTATTTATTGGCTTTGTCATTGCTTGTTTGGTCCTTTTTTTGTCTTTTTTCCTTTGGGTTTTGTAGGCATGAAGGAGACGTTCATGTGATGGAAACGGACGCTGCTGTTGTCTCGTGCGGGCTTCTCCGCCTCGTTCACGCTGCCTATCTTCTGTGTTTGGTACGCGGCGGTCGCGGCTGTCTCTATTGCTTGTGTGCCGGGTTGTCTGTGCGTGTTGGTCATGGGGCTTGGTCTCCGTGCGAGTCGGTCTGGTTTTACACGCCTTGCATCGTACTGCGCTAATCGTACATCTCGGGTACGGGTCATCGGGTTCATTCCGGGTTCGTGTCGGTCGATGAAAATCGCGTTGGTTTTCCGGATGGATCACTATTTTCCCTACAGCCCGGTCGTACGACTTATATGCCGTATGTGTTGGTTGTAATTCACTCACGTTGCATCGTACTGCACGGGTCGTACAGCGCTGGTCCGTGTCAGTCGGTATTCGGTCTGGGTCCGTGTCGGTCGGTTCGCTTTGCGGCCGGAATCGACCCCTCAGCGCTCAAAACCTGTGCAAAAAATACACAACATGGTAATATTTATTAAAAATAGACTATAAACTATTATAGAAGCTTCCAAAAGGCTCAAAAAGAAGGTTAAAATGTTTTTACAAATACTTGGACGGCCTATAGTCTGGAGGAGACTAAAGGAGTAATGCATGTTTCTAGTAGCACTCCTGCATTCCATTATTGCCCCAGGTGTTCTTTGCCGTATTTCAGGCCTATTGGTGTGAGTGCTTCAAAATCAATGAAAAAGTTAGATTCAAGAATTCTCAGTTTCCATTCTCGGGCGCCACTCCTCTCTTGTGGAAGTATGGCATCCAAAACCACAATTGTCAAAAGTATGTCGCTTTGAAGGTGTACTTCCTTAAAATGACAAGTTGCAGGGTAGTGTTCATCGTTCCGTTTGATAGCTGTCAATCAATAATGGTATTTTCCTCTTTCCATGCATGCTGCTAAATGCCGTACCGGCAGCAAAATGGGCTTGTAAATAAGCTCCTGGGTAAACCGACCCACCTCAGGGGTTCACAAACCTCTAAGGTGGACTCCATGGTTCACAAACCCTTTCCTGGGTATCAGAGTAGCCCCAGACCCCAGGGCCAATTTAAGGCATTGACAAAGTGAGCGATTGCCCAGACCCCAAAACTTCCAATGGGCCTCTTAGTAAAGTAAATGAGTCAACATTTCTGCCATAACAACTTCCTTCATAAAAACTTGCTTCTTTTTCTAATTTGACATCTGAGCATCCTTAACAGAAAGTGAGGGCCAGATTTATTAAGGGTTTGCACTGGGACAAAGCCACTTAAAGTGATGAACTGGAATGCAAACTCATGCACTGTTTTGCACCACTTTGCATCAAGGGGATGTTACTTGGGTGCAGCTTGGGCAGGTTAGCACGTGCATCCAGAGATTGTGACTCAAGGCCTGGTCCACTAATAGCCAGACTTGGCCTTGCTAACATTAAGACATATTTTTATTTCTCCAAACAGTCCACATATTGAATGTGTGCTGCACAGTGGAATGTTTAAGAATTGTCTAGACATAGGAATACTGGAAGGGTATGCTTCTACAAGGGTACAAATCCTATGCAAGACAACATGTACACATCTCTGCACCATTTTTTAAAGGGTCTGTATGGATCTGGGCAGTCTGTGTGCCAGTGCAGGGATAGTGAGCAGCAGCAGGACAGTTTAATACATATGGATCTGAGCTGCTTTCCCCCCATTGTGCAATGCCACACAGCAGCGTTGGGACCTGCATTGCATTCAAAAATAGTAAGTCTGACTCTTAGTATGCATGCCTGGCCTGGCCTGGCCTGCCCAGCCTTAACCCTCACACTTCCAGCAGTTAGTAGCAATTAAATTGAAAAATAATATTTCTGTTTGATTTCTCTCTCTTTGCTTCACTTCACCTCTTCTACCTTAATCTTCTCTTAAAACTTCTAATCTAGCTTTGCTTCTTTATATACCTTCGTCCTCTCTATCAGGTCTTTGTAGCTTACCTTTATCTATTTCACCTCACTCTCAATATACTTCACTCAACTTTATCTTCCTCTAGTCACTCTCTGTCATTCTTTGTACCTACATCTGTAGCTATCACTAATGATCCCCTCTCTCTACCTAATATCTCTCTACCCCATCCCTCTATCTGTACCTCACTACTCTTTTTCCATCTGACCTTCCTGTATCTTGCCGCCATCTACTTCGTTTCTCACACAATTTCATCTCTAGCTTTGCTTCACCTCTAAGGGGCCGATTCCGATCCGGGTCGGAAGGGCACCGAACGCGATCCAGCCGGAAAAACTACGAGCCGTACGCGTGTTTTCCGGCCGACTCGTACAGCTGTACGAGCGAGCAAGTACGATGCCAGCTACATGAGATTCACCGACCGAGGTGGCGATTACGATCCGGTAAAAAAATTCCCCGTACGACTCGTATCCGGTCTTTTTACCGTACGAATCGTACAAGTGCCGTACAAACTGGCAATTACGATTCGCATGGTAAAAAGTCCATACGAATCGCATTGGGAATTATTCCCCACACGTCCTCGGGTCGGAAAATTTGTCCGACACGTCCACGGACGATTTACCGTACAAATGTGAAAAGTGAAGTCCGACCGCGGAATTACGATCCATCCCGTGCGTCCGATGTTACAACCGTATGGAAAAAACACCGTCCGCACCGAACCCCCATAGCAACCATGGAGACATGTGCCCGCATACGCGCCGACCCCCCCAGCCCCCGTACATACGCGCCGACCCCCCCAGCCTCCGTACGTACACGCCGACCCCCCCCAGCCCCCGTACGTCCGAGTCGTACCCCCCCAGCCCCCGTACGTTCGAGTCGTACCCCCCCATGTATGTACACCCGTGTACGTGTCGAACCCCCCGTGTATGTACACCCGTGTACGTGTCGAACCCCCCGTGTATGTACACCCTTGTACGTGTCGAACTCCCCTGTGTATGTACACCCTTGTACGTGTCGAACCCCCCCGTGTATGTACACCCGTGTACGTGTCGAACCCCCCCGTGTATGTACACCCTTGTACGTGTCGAACCCCCCGTGTATGTACACCCGTGTACGTTCGAGGCGTACCCCCCGTGTATGTACACCCGTGTACGTGTCGAACCCCCCGTGTATGTACACCCTTGTACGTGTCGAACCCCCCCGTGTATGTACACCCTTGTACGTGTCGAACCCCCCGTGTATGTACACCCGTGTACGTGTCGAACCCCCCCGTGTATGTACACCCTTGTACGTGTCAAACCCCCCCTGTATATACACCCGTGTACGTGTCAAACCCCCCCGTGTATGTACACCCGTGTATGTTCGAGTCGTACCCCCGTGTATGTACACCCGTGTACGTGTTGAACCCCCCATGTATGTACACCCGTGTACGTGTCGAACCCCCCGTGTATGTACACCCTTGTACGTGTCGAACCCCCCGTGTATGTACACCCGTGTACGTTCGAGTCGTACCCCCACCCGTGTATGTACGGTGCGTACACCCAGCGCTACGCGCTGGGGGTACGCACCGTACATACACGGGTGGGGGTACGACTCGAACGTACACGGGTGTACATACATGGGGGGGTTTGACACGTACACGGGTGTACATACACGGGGGGTTCGACACGTACAAGGGTGTACATACACGGGGGGTACGACTCAAACGTACGGGGGCTGGGGGGGTACGACTTGAACGTACGGGGGCTGGGGGGGTACGACTCGAATGTACGGGGGCTGGGGGGGTACGACTCGAACATACAGGGGCTGGGGGGGTATGACTCGAACGTACGGGGGCTGGGGGGGTACGACTCGGACGTACGGGGGCGCGGGGGGTACGGCACGTACCGGGCTACCTACTCTGGTCGTTTCGCGACGTACTTCGCTTTTCCGGCACTTTTTGGGTGCCGTGAAAATATTGCCGTCCGGACTGCTGTCGGTTCGAATCGTGGTTCCTGGGTCGTGAAACGCTGCCTGAAAGCGTCCCGACGTCACGTCGCAGCATTCCCGGATCACATTCGTATGTATATTTTCGTCGGTCGGTGTTTTTTACGATTCGTACGGAAATGGTGTTTCCGTGCGAATCGTAATTCCATGTTTGTAAAGTTTTACGACCGGGTACGAGTCGGACGGAGAAAACGCTCCGACCGACGGTTCGTACCCGGTTTTTACCGGATCGTAATCAGCACCCGAGTCGTTTCCGGGTCCGAACTGCTCCGTACGTCTTGGTCGGAAGCTAACCGTGGCGTGCAATGGATGCGATTTACAACTGAGCCAGTACGATGCATGCGTCGGCCAGTCTGTGCGAGCCGGAGTGTCCGGCTCGCAAAAGCTCCCGGAGTCGGAGTTCGGGGGTCCGTGTCGGACCCCCTGACACCCGCAGCCCTAAGACTCGAACACAGGGGGAGACCTATGGGTCTCCCCAACACAGGCATGTACGGCGCGGATGGCACTGACGCGTACCCACTGTAGGGGGCGCACTTGTTTGAGACGGACCCATTCGGTCAATGGGAGTGCATGTACGCTTCGTACGACCGGCTCCCATTGACTTCTATGGGAGTCCGACCGAACCGAGTCCGACAGCATACGGCCGCATCGTCCTCGCTCGGTCGGACTGTAGGGGTCTGGCTCAGTCGGAAAACACTCCGGATCCAACTCAGTCGGAGTGCTTTGCGACCCGGATCGGAATCGGCCCCTTAGTCTCTCTAAATAGCTTTACTACCTTACCTCTCTTTAACCCTTGTACCGCTTTCTCTATCTCACTACTCCCTCTTACCTATTTCATTTCTCTCTAAGTCACATCTCCCTCACCACCTTACTGCTCTCTACCTCTCACTATCTAGCCTCTCAAATTACTGTTAGTTCACTACTTCACCTGACCTCACCTATACACCTCCCTTTCTCTTGTTCTATTTCTATTTCCTTTCCTTCTCTCCTATAAATACTGTATTTCTTTCTGGCCACCTCTATTTCTCTACGTCTACCTCTATTTTCTGTTCCTCCTAAACACATGTCTGTTTCTGGGCCTCAATCTCCATTTCAACACACTCCTCAACTATCTCTCTAACCCTCTTTCCTTATAGATAGCTCTACCTCACCATCTCTTCCTCTCACTACTCTCTAACTCTAAATAAACCCTGACCTCTTTTCTGTTTCACATATGTCTCTCAACTTGTTCTTTTTGCTTTACCCTACATTCCTCTGTACACTTCACCACCTCTCTTTTTTCCCCATGACTCTCTTTACCTGACCCATCTTTCTACTGCTCTTCTAATTTTACTCTCTTTTTACCTTGCACCTCTTTGTTTTAACACAGGTCTCTCTGTCTGTAACTGCCTCTTGTTCGTGTCTCTAATTCTCATCTTTTTCTAGGATCACTGACATAATATCATCAGTCAAAATATCGAGGTACCAGAATATCATGGCCAAAATATCGATGGACAAAATATCGACTTCCTATCTCCATAAAGGTAAGTACCAAAATATGGAAACCAAAATATCGTTAAAAATATAGTTGTATAAAATATCTATTTTTTTAATGTCTTAAAAATAATATAAAATTAATTAAATCATAAATATAATTAAATAAAACATAGTTAGAATTATTTCTTTTTTTTTAAATCAATAAATAATAAATGTATTGTAAAAAATATTAAACATAATTAATTATTTTATATATATTAACTTAATAATATTAATAAATAATTATAATATGTAATTGTTAAAAATATAATTTAATTTATAATTACATATATATCCACATAAACCTGTAATATAAATATAAAAATTTATTTTAAATATAATAAAATAAATTATTATTATTATTTTTTTAAAAATATTTCACACTACATTAATTATAACAGTGGGGAAAACATTGCATAGCGTAGGGTATAAAATTACTATTCCCACTCCAACAAGTGCAACAGTAGCGAAAGTGTTGGATAGCGGGTGGGTAAAAATTACTATTCCCACTCCAGATAGTGCAACAGTAGGGAAAGTGTTGGATAGCGAGTGGGAATAATTTACTATTCCCACACCACCAAGTGTAACAGTAGGGAAAGTGTTGGATAGCTGGAGTGTAAAAAATACTATTCCCACTCCAGCAAGTGCAACACTAGGGAAAGTGTTGGATAGCGTGTGGGAATTATTTATTATTCCCACTCCACCAAGTGTAACAGTAGGGAAAGTGTTGGATAGCGGGAGGGTAAAAATTACTATTCCCACTCCAACGAGTGTAACAGTAGGGAAAGTGTTGGATAATGGGTGGGTAAAATTACTATTCCCACTCCAACGAGTGTAAAAGTAGGGAAAGTTTTGGATAGCGGGTTGGAATAATTTACTATTCCCACTCCACCAAGTATAACAGTAGAGAAAGTGTTGGATAGCATAGGGGATTAATTTAGTAATCCCACTCCTGCAATATAATTAACATTAATTAATAATTATTTAATTCTAAAAAATGTTTTTACCTCCCACCATTTTCCCCTATAAACGTCACCACCAACATTGTAAAATATTAATCAATTAACATAATTAATTATCAATTTAATTAACTAATAACAATTAACGATAAAATTAGCCATCAAATATAAATTAATTCACACAATTAACACTATAAAATAACGTTTTTTTTTTTTTTAATAAAAATTAAATTACTTCCCACCCTACTCCCCTATCAACCCTCAACCCATTCCTAAAATAAAGTACACAATTAACATATTAACAAATTATTATTAATAATTAATATCTGATTAATAACGAATTGATAACTTTTTAACACACTTAACATATGTACCAATACATTGTTAATTAGTATTAATCAATATATAATTAATTAATAATTAATTAACACAATTAATAATGTAAATTATTAAATACAAAAATATTGATTAATTAATTTATTACATAATTAATTGAAATGAAATTACTTCCCACCCTATTCCCCTATAAACCCACAACCTGCTACAGAATAAAATTACGCAAAAATTACTTAACATATAATTAATTAATTAAAAAAATCTTAATTAATATAGTATAATTAAATTACTTCCCACCCTATCCCCCTATAAACCCACAACCTGCTACAGAACTAAAATAAGCAAAAATAATTTAACATAAAATTCATTACTTTAAAAAAATTCAAACATACATTACAAAAATAATATATACTTTTAACACATATACTAACATTTAAAACACACAAAAAATCGATATTTTTAACAACGATATTATGACTGACAATATTACTAACTTCGATATTATGACAAACGATATTTCTTACCTGCATATCGATATTCTGTACCACTATATTTTTGACAGTCGATATTCTGTCCTCTCGATATTTAAAACTCGATATTTTGTCATCTCGATATTTAAAATTCGATATTTAGACTGTTTATCCTTTTTCTACATTACCCTTCTCTCTCTATTTAACCTCTTAGGGCACTGTACTCTTCTGCCTCGCTATCTACATTCCCTTCTTTCTGTCTCTGTCTCTCTACCACACTCTAAAGCCTTCCTCTATCTACTGCTGTCAATCTTTCATTCTACTACCTATTCTTTCTATATTTACTTTACTTCAATCACTGACTCACATATCTTTCTACCTTATCTCTAGCTCTATGCCCTTCTCCCCCTACGTCACGTTTCACAGGTAACTCTCTCTCTAGCCAGAGAAGTGCACAATATAAAGAGGAGATGAGGAAAAAAGCTGGGGAAGAGAAACTTGGTGAAAGTTCTTAGATTTCAACCAATGGAATGGAGCAGTCCTTTGGTTTTCACTGTTTCAGCAAGAAAGTCAGTATTGAAGGGGGGGGACATTCATGATTATAAATATTCAGCAATTAATGCTCCAATTTTACCCGCTATATGTATACTTCTTATTTTAATATTATGCACTAGCCCTTTAACTATCTAACAAGTGCCCCTTTGCACGCTTTTCCTACAATAGGAGTAATAAGCTTGTTAAGGACTGAATTCCACATTTGGGTGCCGATTCCGATCTGTTAAAAAAAATTACTGTACGACTCGTATCCGTATTTTTTTACGTACGAATCGTACAAGTCCCGTACAAACGCCGAAGTACGATTCGTACGTGAAAAATACATACGAATCGCTTTGGGAAAAGTCTACGAGACGTACCCGGACAGTTTTACATACAAATCGTAAAACTGAAGTCCGAGCGCGCAAGTACGATCCGTACCGGCGTTCCGAATACACAAGCCTATGGAAAACGTCCCGTATGGAGCGAACTTTGTACGACCCCTACCCCGGGTACACTTGTGCCTGGGGTACGAGTCGTACGGTCCCCCCAGCCTCCCCCCCACCCGCATATGTCCGCACAGTCCCCCCACCCACGTATGTCTGCACCGTACCCCCCCACCCGCGTATGTCGGCACCGTACCCCAGGCGTACCCCAATTCTCACGTATGTACGGACCGTACATACGCGAGGATTGGGGTACACCTGGGGTACGGTGCGGACATACGCGGGTGTGGGGGTATGGTGTGGACATACGCGGGTGGGGGGATACACCTGGGGTACAGTGCAGACATACGTGGGTGTGGGGGTATGGTGTGTACATACGTGGGTGGGGGGGTACACCTGGGGTACGGTGTGGACATACGCGGGTGAGGGGGTACGGTGCAGACATACGCACCGTACATACGCACTGTTGGCCTATGTACGGTGCGTACCCCAACAGCACGTATGTACGCACCATACATATGCAATGTTGGGGTACGCACCGTACATGATGACACGTACGATGTGGTTGATGGCATGTACGTCGCGTACCGGGCCCCCTTTTCGTCGTGCATCGCAGCGTACTTCACTTTTCCGGCACTTTTTGGCTCCCGTAAAAAAATTGCCGTGCAGAGTGCTGAAGGTACGAATCGTACTTGCTGGTCTGTAAAACGCTGCCTGACTCCGTGCGGACATCGCGTACACGCTGTCCAGGATCAGAATAGTAGGTATTTTTTATCCGTACGGTGTTTTTTACGATTCGTACGGAAATGGTATTTCTGTACGAATCGAACTTGCTGATTTGTAAGGTGGATTTCCCGGGTACGAGTCGTACGGAGAATACGTTTACAGGATCGGAATCGGCACCAAAATGTTGCTGTTGCAAGTAAAAAATATCTAGATCTAAATGCAAAATTGGCTTCATCAATGCTTGCTCAAGCTTTTGTTTTGTATTATTTTACTGGTGAACACCAGGCAGCTTGACCATTTGGCTGTTTTTGTGTGTCCAAGTTTCTGAGGGTTTCACATAAAATGTAATATTGTTTGAGATCACAAGGGCTTGCATGGGCCAAAAAGGGGTCTTAAATACAAAGCTGTTCCAAACCTGGGGCCTTAAAATATATAAGAATCAGGGAACTACAAATTCTTAAGATGTCACTTAAAGAGCCCAAGCAAGGGCTATTCGACACTTGAGTGTCCACTCTCTCGAGTTCCTGGACCCTGGTCCAGGTCTTCACAATCTGTGGGAACATGGAAGGCCTACAATGGCTACCGAATCCTGATTAGGGTTTGCATACCCCCATAAAATAGATAAAAATAAAAAATGTAATTTTATATACATTCTAATTAGCAGTTACATTTCAAGTGCATTTGTCAAATTCTGGCACTTTTTATGATCCCGGGACTATTCCCCTTCTGGATCTACATAAATGTAAAAATACAAAGACCGCACAAAATATGCTAATTGCATGCCTAAATTTGTGCAAATTCGTCAAAGGTTTCTAAAGTTAAACACAACTCAAAAAATACCTTTTCAACAGTCAAATAACCTCTAAGGGCCCGATTCCGGCTGCAAAACGTACCGACCGACCCGGACCCGGACCAGATACCGACCGACACGGACCAGCGCCGTACGACCCGTGCAGTACGATGCAACGCATGTGAATTACAACCGACACGTACGGAATACAAGCCGTACGACTGAGCCGTAGGGAAAATAGTGATCCGGACGGAACACCGACGTGAATTTCACCGACCGACACAAACCCGGAATGAACCTGACAGACTCGTACCCGCGATGTCCGATCCGCGCAGTACGATGCAATGCGTGGAAACTCAGACCGACTCACACGGAGACCAAGCCGCACGACCGACACGCACAGAAAACCAGGCCCACAAGCAATAGAGACCTTCGCGACCGACGCCTATGAAACACAGAAGATAGGTAGCGTGAACGAGGCGGAGAAGCCCGCACGAGACAACATCAGCGTCCGTTTCCGTCAGTTGAACGTCTCCTTCATGCCTACAAAACCCAAAGGAAAAAAGACAAAAAAAGGACCAAACAAGCAATGACAAAACCAATAAATACCAAATTAAAAAAAACTGGGACAAAGACACACCCACAACTCCAAATATATAAAGGACTACAATCACTACCATCATCCCTTGCAAACAGGAGACACAGCCAGCAGCAAACACTATTACACAGCAACCACAGACACACTCACAACTCACCCATCACGCAACTCAACACCATCAGCACCACATCCAACATCACACACACATACAGCCAGAAAAACCAACACCAACCCATGCTCACTTGCACCCTCACACACACATCACTCACCACCACCACCCATCACCATGCCCCCAAAGAAGAATCCAAAGTTCACCAATAGCGAGTTAGAAGTGCTGGTAGACGAGATCATCAGAGTAGAGCCACATTTGTTTGGTACATTGGTCCAAAGGACCCCCATGTCACAGAAAACAAAGATGTGGGCGAGGATTGTGGACAAGGTGAACGCTCAAGCACCAGCAAGGCGCACAAAGGACGATATCCAGAACAAGTGGTATGACGTGCGCAGGACGGTCAAGAAACTCATTGAAAAAGATCACGCCCTGAGTCAGTGCACCGGCGGTGGCCCTCCTGCCAAACCAGTCTACTTCAGTACCTGGAAGGAGAAGGTGCGGGACATCCTACCACCAGAGAGCGTCCATGGGCTAACAGACATACCAGAGGCTGGTGAGTACACAAGCAACATACCCAAGATTGTGTGGCAAGTGGACAGTGAAACCATGCACCGCAAGCAAAGCTACACTAACCAATAGATAATCAACCCAAGATGTGTATGCCAGTCAGACAAACACAATATCCTGCCATCTCATAGTGACTTGGAACTGTGTCATGACATGCACCAACCTACAAACAAATAGAGCAAGGCAGTGGCACAATGCTAAATAGACACTGCCAGACAGTTTGCCATCACAAACACACTACCTAACAGTGCAGCTGACTGACAGGAAGGAATTGTGGGGATGCAGGTGAAGTGAGTGTAGCCAAAAGCATGATGGGGTTTGTAGTTAGATAATGCTCCCCCTCAAAATTGGCCCATCAAGACCTCTCTGAAACATGCCCACATCACAGGGAGTGGAAAATGACTGGCAAGATGGCTGACACTGGGCTCTGCTGTGGGGAACATAGGGCATGTGCGCAAATCAGAAGCAGGACACCACTGACTGACATCCTGAAAGACAACTTGCACTTTGCTGTCACACCCCCTCACAGGGAAGCAGAGTCGAGAGGGAGGAAGTATGAGCATGCTGGGAAGGGGGGTGTAGCCAAGAGTATGATGGGAATTGCAGTCACAGACAATCCACACCCACCCACATGGCCCAGCAAGTTCCAACTGAACCATACTCGCCCCACAGGGAGTGGGAAGGAACTGACAGACGTCTGACACTGGGCCCTGTTGTGGGGAGCACAAGGCCATGCTGGGACATGGGCAACAACAATATCAAACTCTGTGACAAGCTGGGAAAAAGCAGTGAACAGGCAGGCATATGTTCGTACAGTAGAAAATGTCATGTTTGTGAACCATCGTTGCATGTAGAACCATAACTCACATCGTGTGTCTCTTCCAAACACAGGTGGTGCTGGGGACCCAGCACCAAATGAAGAGGATTCCCAGGCCCAGACTCTGGTGGACACTGAGCTCTCTGGTTTGACTCTGTCTCTGTCCTCTTCGGATGACGACGACCAACCTGGCCCCTCCGGTGTGAGCCATCATGCAGCACCAGCAGCATCAACATCTGCACCCCCTGTACCCACGCCTCCAGCATCTGGAAACCGACAGGGCACCCCCGCCAACACGGACAGACCAAGGACACTGAACACCCACAGCACAGGGACACAGGACCCCCCGGAAGCTACAGCAAACACCACCAGCAACACCACCCAAGGGGTCCCAGTGTCACCTGTGCATCCCGCCACTGGTCCTGCCCGTGTGGATAGGGATGCTGGGAGGAGTGGGAGGTAGAGGGCGCACCTTGCAGAGGGGTTTGGACTGAATGATGACCCACAACTGGCACGCATCATAGATGCGTACCAGGATAGCACCGGAGGATTTGGCCAGGCAGAGGGGATCCTCAAGGACATGCAACAGGAGCAGACTGCCCACCACGCCCCCATGGAGGCCAAGTGGGATGCCCTTACTGCGGTGCATCGGTACATACTCCAATGCCTCCGCCAGATCAACACAAACCTCTCCACACCTCCCTGTGTGGCCACAACATCTGTTGCAACACCATCTGCCAGCACCACAGGGAGGGAGGAGGACTCTGGCGGAGAGTCCCTTACACCACAGAGGCCTGCACCTGAGGATCCCCCCCCCCCCAGGAAGAAGAGGGGTCGTCCGAAGAAGGACATGTGAGAGGCAGATGTCCCAGCACATCCCCCAGGGCCTCTAAACCTGTTCTGGACAATGTTCTTTGTGCGCAACCCGTTCAACTTGTTCAATCGCACACAACTCGCCCACATGACATGGAGGGTTCATGTTGGGCCAATGTAGCAGATGACTGTGGACTTTACTCTGGACATTTCATCTACCAGCACTTCCAACTGTGAACTTTGGATTACAAAACCAATGTACAGCACCCACCATCCTGTGCACTTTCCTCAAACATGTTCGAAAATAAACTCACCAGTACACCATACTTGCCTCTGTTGTGATTCCAAATTGTCATGTGTCATGGAGATGTTGATCTGCTACACAACACAGTGCATGCCAAATACTGCAACAATGTGACCAACGTTAGGTGAGTCATGGTGATGTGACACATGTGAGGGAGACACACCACTATGGCAACACAACACATACTCACCATGGCCATGTTACTCATCACACACAATGATGGTGACATGAAACACATAGGTATGCACAACCACAACACCTATCCACAGTCAGTGGTAACAAGTCCACAGGTGAGGTAAGCAAATGTCACTCAGATGTGGGAAGACAGAAAACGCACCTAACAAAGCATAGCACAGGTTCATTACACATCAGCAACATGTTTATTCCACAATAGTTGCAAGGCAATTGCACGTTACTGTGGACACACGGTCACAGAGTGTCTGAGAATTTTAGTCCAGGGGTGTGTGGCACATCACTTGATGTCAATTGACTACTCCCGCAGTGGTGTCGGATTGTGGGGGTTGGGGGTCAAAAGACAGTCAAAAGCACAGCAAAACAGGAGAGAAATGCAATACACATGCACCAAACATGTCGCAATAAACCTACACAAAAGACAAGTTATCAGTACTACCCTATTGTGGAGTACACACCACCTGAATGGACACATCACTGCACGCATCCAGTCAAGTGGCACACAGACACACTCAAACAGCAACAGAGCAGCCACAACACATTCCAGGCTAACTCCATACATTGACTTAACAACCCTGGGAACTCACATTCAGGGGAAGAAGCTGTTGATGAGCTGGGAGTGGACGTCACCCTCATCCTCACCATCACTGGCATCTTGGCCCAGGCTGGGATCCTCCACAGGTGCCGGAGGTTGGTCATCGTCATCCTGGATGAGAGGCACCTTCTTCCGCACAGCTATGTTGTGTAACATGGAGCATACAAGGATTATTTTGCACACCTTTGCAGGTTCATATGGGAGGGCCCCTCCAGTCTTGTCCAGGCAGCGAAAGTCGCTTTTCAGGAGGCCGAATGTCCGCTCAATCACCCTCCTGCTCCGACCATGTGCCTCATTGTAGCGCATCTCGGCTGGTGTCACAGGGTTCCTGAGGGGTGTCAGCAACCACGGCATGTTGGGGTATCCGGAGTCACCTACACACACAAAAATGAACAAGTAGCTGAGTTTTGTAGGAGTGCAGAATACAACATTGACAAACACACACAATGATAAACAGTCAGTACACACCGACAAGCCAGGCATGCTGAGCTGGCATCTGTGACATCAGCGTTGCAATGCGACTACTCCTCATTATGTAGGCATTGTGCGCAGAACCAGGGAACCGTGCACACACATGTGTGATAGACATGTCTGCAAGACATACCACCAGAGCATTGATCGAGTGGAAATGTTTCCTGTTACTGTATGCCTGCTCATGTGCCTGTGGTGGTATCAGGGCCACATGTGTCCCATCAATAGATCCGATGACGTTCAGCATCCTCCCCAGTGTATAAAAGGCATCCTTTATTTCAGGGAGTTTAGCTGCTCTCGGGAACTTGATGTACAGATCTAGGAAATGCAACTTCCCCTCCTAGACATCGCCTAGCACCCGACTAAACATAGTTTGCGACATACCACCAGCAGTAGCCACAGTGTACTGGAAGGTACCAGTAGCAAAGAAGTGCAGGGCTGCCATCACCTTCACCTCTGGGTCAGTGCTGTAGGGTATGTCCGGCCAGGTAGCAGATGCGGTGCCAACTGCTTCGCTAACTCCTCAATCAGTGGCCTGGTGAAGCGGTACCATCGGATGCAGTCACGTTCCTGCATGGTTGCAACGTCTGGGAACGGTCGATGGACAGCTGGTGCCCTGCAGAACAGAGATGAACAAAGGAAGATTGTCGGTTCATCCACCCATGTGGCCATGACCAGGCTCAATATTACATGATAGATTATGACATTACACAATGTACTGAGGTGTGTGCTGTTGGGCATGGACACATATGTCACCTACATGACCATCACCTCACATCTCAATTCCACATGTACACATGAGTCCCATGTACTGCAACGGCCAATCATCTGGCTGTGTCACCCGACCTATGTACTGCTGTGACGTTCCAAACACACACCACAGTGACAAGTGAGGCCTGATGTCATCCAGGCATCACAGATCTTTGCCATGCAGAAACCCAGGGTCCCTGTATTGCCACATCGACACTGGCATGGACATAGCGTATCACGTACACACCACAAGGCAAGCGTGAGTCCCACAGGTACTGGCCACACTTGTCCCTGCAGGCCCTACATGTACATCTCTTAGACACACACACACTATCAAGGTTGATGCATATACCACATGGATGTGGAGACTGTCACCCATTGGGCACATTTGATCAGACACATCTGAGACACAACATGCACACAGACTGTGGGTGCACATCAGTATTGTGGCTACAGGTCTCACTGTGACGTACATGCCATCATCCCCAGGACTCAGGGTGTATGTGACATGGCCCAAACATATCCAACATGAAACTGTGTCCGTGACTCATGCCCATTACTGTACATTTGCACATCACAGTGGTAATGTGCACGACACACTAAGGATTCTGCCCCCATGTACACGTGTACAGCCTGGGAGTGGCTGAACAAAAGTGACACCCAACAAACCAAATGCGGCCCCCCCAACACACAGGGAATGCAGCCTTACATGCCATGGGACACTGTGTGGCCAATGCTGTAGTGTGGTAGGTGTGCACAGGTGTCCCTGGCAAGTAATTGTGTGTTGAATCCGTCGAATAGTCACACCAATGAGGTCCGACGCGGGTGACAATGCATACGCATTGCATGGTTCATTGCCGAGCCGTGCGTACGCTTTGCCATTGACTGCAATGAGGTCCGACGCGGGTGACAATGCGTACGCATTGCATGGTTCATGACCGAGCCGTGCGTACGCTTTGCCATTGACTGCAATGAGGTCTGACGCGGGTGACTATCATGCATACGCGTCGGGCAGGCATGGTCCGAGATAGGTGTACGCCTTGGCCATTGAATCGTATGGATACGGGTGTGTGTGTATTTTCAAAATATGCATTGTACAGTCAGTTGACCGAGCCGGGCGCACCCATTTGCTCTGGACTGTCAAGGAGACGGATGCAGATTCAGAACTTGTACGAGTTGTGCGTTGGAAATTCAGTTGGATGCCTACAATGATGTTGCAATTTCAAGTGTTTCATGAAGGTGAAGATTTGAACGATGCGGAAGGCGTGTACGAGTCGTACATTTCCATGGATTGGCCAGATTCATAGAATGCAACTGTGTTGGACCTATCACTTGGGACACATGGCACAGATTCTGCCTCTGCAGCACAGATATAAGGAAGACTGGTCCCCAGGGAGCTCACTTTTCTGCACTACATGCTCCTGGACCACATCCCTGCTACCACTGCTGCTGTCTCTGCATCCTCTGGCTTCTGCTATGGCACGTACTCTGGAGAGGGCCCCAGCCTTCACTGAGGAGGAGAACCAGGCCCTGCTGGACGGGCTCCTTCCACAGTACAGCAAGCTCTATGGGAAACCAGGGGAGCAGGTGAGTGTGCAGTCCACTGCCTTCCTAATTATGCATGTTGTCTGACTAGCAGTATTAGCAGTGTGTACACCAGTGGCAAGCATTCTCACTGACTAATTTCATCACCCAAAGTGTGTAGGTACATGTAATGAACAGGTGTCCTGCTGCTAAAGTGCATTAGTGCAAGCTTAAACTACCCAAGCATTGTTAACATGTCAGACATACTGGTGATTTGTCCTTCCCCATGGTTGCACTACCTGTGTAACTCATTTCCCTTTGTGATGATGACATGTATATTCAAATGTGTGCAGCACAAATCTGGGTCATGTGTGTTAATGGACTTTTAACTTTGTCATCCTCACAGGTTGATGCCCACCAGAAGCAGGAGATCTGGCTGACCATCGCCCGGGCAGTTAGTTCGGTGGGGGTCGACAAGCGCCAGATCCACAACTGCCAGAAGAGGTGGCAGGACCTTCGTGGCTGGACAAGGAGGATAGCTAGAGTCCAGCTGAAGCTGTCACCTCCATGCGGGAGGGGCGGACACCGGACCCTGACCCCCCACATGCTCCGCATCCTGGCGGTGGTCTTCCCGGACCTGAATAGGCAGCTGAAGGCCAGACAGCAGCAGGAAGGGGGTAAGTCCATGCCTAATCTGTGTACTATGTCTGACATGCTAATTGCAGTCTTTTGGCCTGGTCACACTTCCACATTATGTAGGTCTTGTAGTCCAATAATCAGGTCCCTCAATTGTGTGATGCACCCTCCTCATCTGTTCCACAGGTGTGGCCCATACAGTCTGTTACTTGTGTCACTAGGGCACTGTGTCCCTGCAGTCAGCTATGCTTCAGCTACCGGACAGCATCTGTTCCCGTGACTCTGTTGTGTGTTCCATGGGTGGTACAATTGTTTGCCCAATGCCTGAGATCTGACATGTGATCTGTGTGTGCCCTTGAGATGTGTTCCAATTGCTGGTCTGACTCGCCACATGTGGTTGGGGTATTCCAAACAAACCCATGTAGCAGGGGACTCCAATTTTGGTGCCTCAGGAGTATGTATATCAAGTATGTCACACTTGCTTAGCCACCTGACTACTGTCCAGGGCCAAACACTGTTTCAGGTAGACCTGGGCAGTCATCCCTCCTCAAGGGCATTTAGAAACACCCTGCAATCCCAATCCTGTGTATTAAATTACAAGTTGTGCTTAGTGACATGTGCCTTCAGGTGTCTGCCTCTGTGTCATTATGGTGTGGCTTGTTGTTACGTACAACTGGGGTGTCCATGATTCAGAGGGTCAGCAGGACATCTGAGATGTGACTGTGAGAGACAAGACCTGTGTGACATATAGGTGTGTGATCCTCTGACAGCGCTCAATGGTGTATGCAACTGTGTCCTTCAGGCAGCTGGGTTACATGCATGGCAGACTGTGATGTGTTAATGTACAGGGAGTTGTGTTTGGAGAGACTCATATGTCTAATTTGCATGATGTGGGGTCTTCTGTGTCCTGGATATGTTGTTTGCAGGGAATGGGCAAGTGCGCCGGTCATCTGCAGAGTTAGCTTTACCCCTGAGCTATGATTGTGAGACAGTGCATACTGTTGTTGTCTGGATGCCCTGCCCCTGTGACAGGAGACAGTGTTGACTGACTTTCCAGGCAAGCCAGTGCCATGGCATTTAACTTGCTATGAGTGATCCTGCATTGTGTTCAAGTGTGCACCATGACCCCATTTTTTGTTTGAATATCTTTTATTAGTACATTTTCCTGCATGATTTCCTGTTACAGCATGGTTATTATCTAGCATCAACAAGCAACACTTTCCATATAACATTACTTGGTCTCTGACTCTGTGAAAATAAGGCGTCAGCATACATATCTTTCGCATAAACTTAGTGCACCTTTAACCGTTGTCTGTGGATGCTTGTCCATCTGCCAATTATCCTGGGCATTAACTGCCCGCACATTCTATTATCTCCAATCGAATCTAAGGCTGGGAATGGCCAGCCAGTCCATTACCCTCGCTATTCTTGATTGCAACAAAATGCAGGTCATCTGAACAATTTTTTTTTCCCCAATACTTAACAATAAAACCAAAACAAATAAGAGATGTCAGTGTGCTAAGGGGATACGCCTTCAGTGTCTGTTGCGTTCGCCATTGTTTAGCGGCCATGTCGTTATTGGTATGCCGTTAATGAACATGCGGAGCCTCTACTGTTGCTGCGGCGGGTGTGTAGCCGGCCGCTCACACTGAACATGTCTATGGAATGCAAGGTGTCAATTCGCTCTGTCAATCTGGGCGGGATGACCCGCAGCCGTGACTCCTGTTTTACTTTCTGGCGCCGGAACATATATCAGACACCATCTGTTGTGCGGGCAGCAGCTGTTGTGAGGTATCGGGGCTTACTAGCTGCTTAAGCATACCATCCCAAATATGTGCAATGGGATGTTTTCTCAACCCTGCCGTCTCCTCTCTGTGTAGGGTGGTGCTCTCTGCCTGTGCCCACACCTCTAAGGACTTCTTCCAGTGTGAGATTTCTGGCGGGTCCTTGTGTTTCCAGCGCTTGGTTATAAGACGCTTCGCTGTTATGAGCCCCAGGTCTCTAAATCGGAAGCTCGCTCTGTGTTGTTTGTTTCTTTTGTAGAACCCCAGGATGCAGACCTCCCAGTTATCCTGCACTACCGTGTTTGTGCACATATTGATTGTTGCCAAAACCAGTCGCCAGTAAGTGTAAAGCTTGGGACAGGACCACAGCATGTGTAACAGATTAGCTCCTAGTAGGTGGCATCGCGGGCACTCGGACGTATTTATATTAAAATATTTATTGATTTTATCTGGTGAGAGGTATGCCCTGTGTAAGATATACATCTGTATTAGCTTGAATCTAGAGTTATGTGGAACATGTGTGGCACTAGCTAATACCCGTTCCCATTCTTTGTCCGCCCAGGGGCGGCCTCTGTCTTCCGTCCAAGCGGCTCGGAGTCTTTGTAGCGGTCTCCGCGTATGACTGAGAAGAGCCTGCACCAGCCAGTGTATTATATGCGACCCCTCACCCATCACATGTAGATACTGAAGTAATTGATGCGTTGGTGGTTCGCACATGATATCACCCCACGCTAGAGTAAGCGTCCGTGTGATAGCCGCGTATGTGAGGAATTGACCTCTTGATAGTCCAGTGTCCGCTACTAGCGCCTAAAATGTCAGCATGGCCCCCTCCGCATATAGATCACCAAGCGTCTCCACCTCCACCTCTAGCCAAGGCATTAATGTGTTGTCAGTTACGTAGTCCCTGCCCCTGGGCGTTCCTACAAGTGGTAATGCTGGTGCATATGGGAGTGTGCCCTTTGTGAGGTGGAGGCTCCTCTTTTAGCATCTATGTGCCAGCTCGATATGTATTTGCGGTGGCCGGTAGAGTTTTGCCAGTGGGTGAAACAGTCTACAGATCTGACTCTGTGTCCAGATCGCTGTCCCCGTCGCCGTATCCGCTGGATTTTTCCCACTGAGCCATTTCGTGACCCATTGTAATTGCGCAGCTACATAGTAGAGTTCTAGATTTGGCACAGCCAACCCTCCACTCTCCAGAGGAGCATATAGTGTCTGTAGCGCAATTCGGGGGCGCCCTGTGTTCCAGATCAAGCCCCGGAGTAACCCTTCCAATTCTCGAAATATCTTAACCGGGACATATACGGGCAAATTCGCAAAATGGTACAGGAGCCTAGGCAGTACGATCATTTTTGTCAGGGTGACGCGGCTCATCACATTAAGTGGCAGCGTCTTCCAGAATTGCATCTGTGCTCCTATAGAGGAAACGGCTCTAACTAGATTGCCTTCCAGCGCATCCCTTGGGATTCGGTATACATTTATACCCAGGTATCTGAACGTGGTTGAATACCATTTCAGTACAGCCCGTTAATTACTATATCTGCCTCTGCCACATTTTCACTGAAAGAGTAAGCGCCCGATTTGGCCCAGTTTACCCGGAGACCCGATACTGCCTCAAACCTGCAGAACAGTGCTGAAAGTGCCGACGGCACAGCGTGCAGGTCTCTTATATATAATAATAAATCATCCGCATAGAGGGACACCGTGTGCAAGCCGTCGCTCAGAGGGATGCCCCAGCCTTCACCACCCTCCCGAAGGAGAGCCGCCAAAGGCTCCATAGCCAGGGAAAAGAGCAACGGAGACAAGGGGCACCCCTGCCTAGTGCCTCTCCTCACCCTTATCTCATCCGACAGCAACTTGCCCGTGCGAACTCTCACTGTGGGGCGCTGGTACAACAACTGTACCAACTGCAGATATTCGTCACCTAGTTCAAACTTGCGCAGGACCGCCGCCAGATAAGGCCACTCCAGCGAGTCAAATGCCTTTTCCAGGTCTAAAACCAGGCATCCGGACCGAGGCCATCTCTCTACTGCATATTTCTGTACTCTAAACAGCCTGCGAATATTATATGAGGTGCTTCTGTTGGGGACAAAGCCGTTCTGGTCTGCATGTACCAGGGACGGCACAAACGGGGCTATGCGCTTGGCAAGAGTGGAGACTAGGATTTTATAATCTGTGTTTAGCAGAGCTAATGGGCGATAAGAGCCTAGATGTTCTGGGTTTCTGCCAGGTTTCAATAGTGAGACCAGCGTAGCCTCATTCTGCGTGGGGGCAAGAGTCGTACTTTCCACTGCCACCTCATATACCCGCAACAGTTCCAGTATTAGCACATCCGAGTATGCCTTGTAAAACTCGGCCGGCAGTCCGTCAGGGCCCGGCGTTTTTCCGTTGGAGAGTGTATAAATGCTATCTCTTATTTCCTCCGGCAGCAGTGGAGCACCTAAATCCTCCCTCTGCTGATCTGTGAGCTGCGGCAGCGTTGTGTCCGACAGGAAGTTTTGTATTTCCCCGTCTGTGGCTGCCAAGCATGAACGGTATACTGCGGTATAGTGTTCCACAAAGGTGCAGTGTATATCTCTCTGGGTATGTGCCGCGACCCCTCGTGCCGTTTGTATTGTCGTCACCGGTACCATCGATACTTCCTGCCGTATCAGCCACATCAGCAGTCTACCCGGTTTATCACCTACATGATGCGTGTGCGCAGAATGTGCTGCATAGTTCAAATTATGGAGCCCGTCAAGTAGTCCCGAGTGTTCTGCCCTAAGGTCCGCTAGTGATGTAGTGTCACTTTCTAATGCCGTATCCTCCTCTCGGAGCAACGCCGTTTCTATGCGCGTCAGTTCCGCCTCCAATTGCCGCCGCATGCCCACCTGTGCACCAAGACAGTCCCCCCTGATGACCACTTTAAATGCATCCCATTCTATATGAGGAGTCGTAGCTGTGCCAGCATTATCCTCAAAGTATCGTGTGATGTTGGCCGCTAACAGGTTCCGAAAAGGTGCATCTAGCAACAAATCTGGTTGTAGTCACCAGGTCGGAACTGGCGGGTGTGGCCGCTCCCAGTGCAGCTCCAGCATGTGTGGGTTGTGATCAGAGTGTGTCCTGCCCATATAGTAAACTTCTGATATGTGAGGGAGCAATGTGGCCGCGACCATATAACGATCCAGACGGACATGCAAGTCATGCGCCCCAGAATAGTAGGAGTATATCCTGTCCTGGGGGTATCGGTGCCTCCAAGCGTCTGTCAGACCCCACTGCACTGCCCAGTTGTTTAATGCCTTCATCGCAAGGTGCGTACTTGTGCCTGGTAGGGGTGGGAATGAGCGGTCAAGTGAGATGTCGAGCACGCTGTTATAATCTCCCCCTAATAACATTGGGATGTCATGCCATTGAGCTAGCAAATGTGTTATCTTGTCAAAAAATGCAGCCTGCTCTGTGTTTGGGGCATAAAGCGATGCGATCACTATGTCTCGGCCATCCAGTGCTCCCCTCAAGATCACAGATCTCCCCTCTGGGTCTAATAATGACTGCTTGACCTGGAGGGGAACCCCTGCCCTCACCCATATTATCGCCCCCGCGCATAAGCTGAATATCCAGTAGCAAACAGCTGCCCCCGCCAGCGATGATACAAACGCTGCGTCTCTGCTTTAGCCATGTGCGTCTCTTGTAAGAGAGCTATTTGTACATGGTGCCTTTTCAGATACGAGTAAATTTGATACCTGCGCGTTGGTGAATGTATCCCCCTTACATTCCATGTACCTATCTTAAATGAAGACATTGATCCTGCAGTAGCTCCAGCCAGCATTCACCAGCAGCAGCCCCACCGACATTTGTAATAAACATGACATTATTAGGCACGCCCTATCTGGCCCGCTACAGTTTTCTTGCAGTAGTAGACATTGCATAACTTCCCACAGCACTTCCGACATTGCATAAAAAAAAACACAATTGCAATAAACCATAAACATAATCAATACCAAAAGGGAGAAGGTGCAACTAGCAATCACCCAAATCTCCGAATGGAGACAACAGTCAAATTAATCCAGGGGGGTGCACGTCCTGCCTCTCTGGCAAATTACCCACAGTACCTGTTATATAGTCGGGGCCGGCTGCCCACAGTCCCATACAGAGGTCCTCCGTGTGAGCACTTACATGTATGTCTTCAACTGCTGCTGCATGGAATCGTAACCCAGTGGGCCCCCGCACAACCCCACTCTAATCACCCTTGCAAGTGGACCAGGCAAAGCCCCAGAAACGCCTTTTACAACGTTCGACATTCCTACTCATGATGTCCTCCCGCTTGGCTACCCAGATACCTTTATGTACTTGTCCCCGTCAGACTGATTTCTGCATACGCTCACATAAGGAGGTCCGCCGTCTGTGGGGTGACATCCGGCAGCCCATCCGAACCCTGCGATTCCGGCATTCCGTAGATCTACTCATCATCGCTTGTTAGGTCCTGTTGACTGGCGCCAGATATGCTATCCGTCGCCATCGAGCCGCCGATTTCCGCCGCTGCCTGCAGGGCATCTCGCTGTCCACTCAGAATTAGCTTCTGTTGGGGTCCCATCAGTGGCGAGGCCGGCGCCCCCCTCCTCCAGACCTGCGCTCTTTCCGGCGGCGGCGAAGTGGACCCCTCCGTCGCGGCAGAGCCACCGTCATGCCGCCACCTCGAGACCCCTCTCCCGCGAATCCGTCCAACCAGTCCCCCGCCTCCTCAGGGGTGCCAAAGAAGAGTGTTTTATCATTAGCAACCACTTGTAGGCGGGCCGGGAAGAGCAGAGAGTACTTCAGGTTTTTTTGCCGGAGGCGTTTTTTCACTGCCATAAAAGAGAGCCGCTGTCGCTGCACTTGAATAGTGTAATCCGGAAAGAACATATTTTTGTGATTGTCAATGTGTATCTCCTGAAGTTTCCGGGTTTCCTGCAGTATTGAGCCTCGGTCTCGATAGTTTAGAACCCGAAGGAGCAGGGGCCGCGGACCCGATCCCACCGGGGTGAGGCCTCGTTGGAACCCTATGAGCGCGCTCTATGACAAAGTGCGGCGAGAGGGATCCCTCCGGCAGCAGTTCTCGAAGCCAAGCTTCCACCCGCAAGGCTGGCTCTTTCCCCTCCCAGCGTTCCGGAATCCCCACCACTCGTACGTTGTTGCGTCGCGCCCGACCTTCAGAATCCTCAGCCCTACCCTCTAGGAACTCCACTTGTTTCAGTAATTCCTGTATGTGTTTATCTGACTGCACCACCTGCGGCTGGACTTCAGTGAGAGTAGTTTCCAGAGCTGTAGTGCGGTCCGTCAGCTTCCGGTGGTCCGCCCATAAGTGAGTGAGGTCTATAGCCACCTTATCGATTTTGGACTCCAAGGAGGTTCGGGTCTGAGCCACGGTCTCTTCCAGCCGCTCCACCGCAGCGAGCACTGCGTCCAATTTGCTTGCCATTTGATCCGTGCTTCCCTGCTTCACCATTTTGGGCTTAGTTGATGGCGGTAGGGTCTGCGCGCCTCCCGCTCCGTTCCGTGCACCATGCACCCCATTGTGGCATTGCCTATCAGAACATGAGAACATCATAGTGTGTGTTGCTGGCATGCATCACAAGCATGTGAATTGAGTCTCTGCCCATCCCTTCATCCGGACACCTGTACTGAGTCAGTAGCAAGAGATGTGCTGTGTGTATAGTGACATACTCCTACATGTTCACTTGAATGTACAACTAATGTGTGGGTGGTGCATGTCAGGCCATTGGGGTATTCACATCCAACATGCAACAGACATATGTGTGCAAGTCAAGGAGGGTTATGTGTGCCATGGTTGATGTTGAGAATGACAATTGGCTTATTCTAAACAGTGTTGGCACTTTGAGCTGTGTTCAGCTGATGATGTCAGGGCTTGCCCTGTGATGTGATGTACTCACTGTGGTGTGTGCAGTCAGTGCAGGTGACTGATGTTGTTCTCTTACTTCCTTTTCCTATCCACATACATCCACGGCCACAGGAGGGGACAGCTCCATGGACCAAGATGAGCCACAGAGCCTGACAGGGACAGAAGAAGAGGAGTCGAGGGGACCCAGTGGCACGGAGGGCCAGTGGAGCCACACAGAGGAGTCGTCAGCACCATCCCCCCCAGCTGAGGGTCACAGCAGCTCTGAGGATGACTCCCTTGTGGAGGTGGGTGTCAGCAGCCACCAAACCCCAGCTAGTGAGGCTGTCCCCGCCACTGCCTCCACCACCACCATCACCACCCTCCCATCGGCTCCCATCCCAGAGGTCCCTGTAGGCTCCCGTGTTCGAGAGCATGTCTCCTTTGTGCCAGGCACCGCACCCCCTGCCCCTGTGTCCCCTGCTGCCCTGAGTGAGGAGTCTGTGGACTTTCTTAGACAGATTCATGTAGGGCAGATGTCGATTCTGAAGGTCCTCCATGCACACACAAGTCTGTTGACGCAACATGTGTCGTTCATGGAGGGAATTTCCTCGGGCATGTCTGCCCTACAGAGGACCAATCAGTCCATGGCCTCCTCCCTGACGGCAGCAGTGTCCCTCCTCCAACAGTCCTGCACCCCTCCTACCCCTGCACCACCCACGATTCCTAGCAGCCTACCTGTCCCAAGCACACAAACAGCTGCACATTCTCACAGAGCCACAGACACGGGCAGCACACAAACACCCAAACCAAGGGCTAGACGTGCACACAAGCAAGCGCAGGGGACTGATACCACACTCACAGTGGCTGGTTTGCAGACACACACACAGTCATCCACAACCACTCCGCAGTCCTCCGAAACCTCTCCCTCCCAGCCCCCTTCCCTTGCCTCACCTGCAACCCGATCTCCATAGAAGCTCTTCCTCTGTGACCTTGGCCTCTTCCCCACCGACCCAGCAGATCCTGATTACAAGGGGAAGAGGAAGTCCCCACACACAGAGGGGAGTGCCCCTCACACCTGGACACCCTCCCCCAGGCGCAGTTAGACTGAGACCCCCACCTGCAAGTCCCCCCGGAGCCGGAAGAGCAAGACCCCACCGCCACCACGCAGCTCGAAGGCAAAGTCTCCATCCTCCATTCCCCAAGCCACCACTCCAGAGGTTCCCCCGCCACTCCCTGCCCCGGGTTCCCCCACCCACAGATACACCATCCCCAAAATGCTGAGGCCCTCCCCCCGTACCACTTGCTCCTCCACACCTGGTCAGACGGTTAGTGCCACTGATGTGAGGACTGCGTTCCCCCCCTGTCCTGCTGACCTCACCTGCACCCCACTCCGCTCACATGGATTTAGGCACTGCAGTGGAGTCCACGACCACCCCGTCTGACTTGGGCACTGCAGTGGGGACCCAATCCACTCCATCTGACCTGCCCACTGGAGATGTGCCGGCACCCACCCAATCTGACTTGTGCCCCACAGTTGTGACTGCACCCACCACTTCACTCAGCTCCACTGCAGTTGCAAGTGTCTCTCCTGCATCCACCACCTCTTCACTGCCTCCTTCTGCTGCGCCCTGATCCTGTCCCTGTGGTGCCTGGCCTGCCCCCATGTATGCCCCTCCGAGGGGATGTCCCCTGTCCTTAGCAGTGCAGGCAAGCAACGTGTGACAGTTGTCACTCTAGTTCACTCCTTGGCATTTGGACATAGACTGGCCATTGGCCTTTTGGTTTGAACGGACGTTTAACTTTTAATATGCTGAATAAAGCTTTTTTCTTTATCCCTGTGAACTTGATTTAGCTGTACATTATGTTGATGATGTTTAACATGCCCTTGCACCTGTAATGCTTGGTTTGCAATGTTGAATACTGATGTGTTGATGTGAGGTACTCCATCTGGTCCATGAGATATGTATCCTATTCCGGTGGGTATCCATGTCATCCTTTGCAGCTACCTGGGTGTGTCATGATCAACTATTTGTGGACATCTCTGTGTACATTTCATTTGCATGGTCACATCTCTGGCTTGCACCCATGCGCATATGATGTGATTCCCATTGTCCAATTTGTCAATTTCACAGACTTTGTGCGCATCACCACTGGACCTACAGGTGTGGGCATCATTGGTATAGGAGCAACTGGGTCCTCTGTGCAACTTGCTAGACATATGTTTTGAGTATGTGCAGATGACTTAGGGGAGACTCCCGTACCCAGGCTTTTGTGACCAGAGCCTTCATTGTGTGGTAACTGATGGCTGACTGACCAAGTGTTCTGCTGACATGAGTGAGACGTGCTGTGAACATGTTTGGCACAGCTGGGCTTCCATAGGAGTTGGGTCCCCTCAAGTAAGTGTGTTGTCCCGTGACATAGCCTGGGCCCATGGTGTGTGTTGTATGAGCATGTGTGTGTGTCCACATCCCTTTTCATACACAGGCAGTGTTCCCTTGATATGTTCCTGTTGTTGATGCTTGCTGAGTGGTACTGTGTTCATCCCACTACTTTGCCATGGGCTACCAGATGGGTGGGTGCATGACACACTACTGTTAATTGGTGTTTCATCATTGGGATTTGTCAGTTCTGAGTGGTGATGATGTTGTCAGACACAGATGGGACAAAGTCAGGGTTCCCCAAGGCACTTGTTTATTCGCAATATCATGTAGTTGTCCCTAGGTGTTACCTTTCAGTGATGTGTATGTATGTGTGACTGCTCCCACTTGTCGGGTTCAGGGCTGCAATGTTGGCAGGTGTCAGCATGTGTGCCTTGTGGTTCTCCTTGGCTTCTGCATTGTCCTGGGACTGTGGCAGGTATTCTGAAGGTTACGTGAGCTTTGACATCATGGCCATGTACCGCATACTGTGCAGTATGTCTGTCATTCACCAGGGTTGTAAACTGTCCTTTTGTGATGGGTCTGTGCACCTTAGTTCCTCCCAACATTCCTGTGTTTGTCATGGTTGCATGTGCAATGTCACCTGTCCATGTGGGCTTCACAGATCTACATTGCTGCAGTTCAGGGTGTGTGGTGTTCAGGGTGGCCTGATGTAAATGTTTGCATGGATGGTCCCCTAGGTCCCGTTTGTCCATGGATGAGGGGCCATGCTGAGTGATTTGTGTTTGTGTAGGTGTGATGTACGTTTGTGGAACAGGACACATGTATGGGTTTCCCTGTTCGTACGACATCTGCCTTTGTCATCACAGTGGAGGTGTCATGCATGCTTGTGTCACCCCAATGTATGGTCCCTAGAGGTAGTGCTGTTGTGTGCCAGTCTCGTGATGTGTTAGTTGGTGTTTATTCCAGCTTGTGTCACATGTGTCTGGTGTTCTCCCTCTCATCTCACAATGCCTGATTGCCCACTAAGGGTGTCCCAATGATGGTTTACTTTTGTATGGCACTGTGTCCACATCTGTGTCCACATCTGTGTCCACATCTGTGTCACTGTGGTTCAGCCCTCCTCATGTGTTGTGTAGTTGCCTGGGGATACTGAGACACACACACACACATATGTTGTGTCAGATGTGCAGTGTGAGGTTGCCTGTTTGTGTTTGTGCATCTGCATCAGTGCATTGGTATTGCTGTTGTGGGCCTTTGTCTGGATGCTGTTTCTGTGATTTTCCCTGCGGTCCCTGTGAGTCATATCACATCATTGTGCACATTCATCCTGGTAGTTAGGTGCCATTGCTGGCATGAAATGGGAGTTTGTGAGCTGACACCTACAGTCTACACAGGTTGTTTTGATTAGTGTGTCTATTTTCGAGATGTGTGTATGCTTTGTGATGGTCACTTCTGCTCTTGTGTCATTGTACACTGTATGCATTGTCAGCCCCCATGGGTGGTGCTTGTCTGCACATGACCGAGAGTGTGTTAGGTTTTCACAGCACTGTTAGCCTCACCACATTTATGTGGGTATGGGACACAACCACTACTTCGCCCCAGAAGTGTTTAATGTGTTGGGAGCAGCGATCATACATGATGTTTGTTATTTGCAGCTTTGACCATGATGACACTTACCTTTGGTCACTGTGATGACGGGGGGTTTAGACCCCATCACCACAATGCTCAATATCTGCTGCAGTTTGGAAGCCCACACTTAACTTTTGTTCTACACAGTGAGGGGGTGTTCTTTTTACATTGACACAGTGCTATAGTGATGCTTGCCTTGTGTAGGGCACACTAATTTTTTGGTCACACATGTGCTGTTAGTTACATTGTATGTTCGAAGTCATAATCACTGTTGTGGGCATTTGTCACAGACTACACACTGTCGTCATGATGTTAGGGGGGATGTATTTTGCTGACATTCCTAATGTTGGAGTATGATGGATGTGTGGCGCATCACCCATCCTATGAGTGGGGGTGGCAGGGGTGATCGGCAACAGGTCCCCTATGGCTGGGGGTGGCAGGGGTAATGGGCAATAGGTCCCCTATGTGTGGGGGTGGCAGGGGTGATGGGCAACAGGTCCCCTATGGCTGGGGGTGGCAGGGGTGATGGGCAACATATTCCCTGTGAGTGGGGGTGGCAGGGGTGATGGGCAACAGGTCCCCTATTGCTAGGGGTGGCAGGGGTGATGGGCAACAGGTCCACTATGGCTGGGGGTGGCAGGGGTGATGGGCAACATATGCCCTATGAGTGGGGGTGGCAGGGGTGATGGGCAAAAGGTCCTCTATGGGTGGGGGTGGCAGGGGTGATGGGCAACATATGCCCTATGAGTGGTGGTGGCAGGGGTGATGGGCAACAGGTCCCCTATGGCTGGGGGTGGCAGGGGTGATGGGCAACATATGCCCTATGAGTGGGGGTGGCAGGGGTGATGGGCAACAGGTCCCCTATGGCTGGGGGCGGCAGGTGTGATAGGCAACAGGTCCACTATGGCTGGGGGTGGCAGGGGTGATGGGCAACATATGCCCTATGAGTGGGGGTGGCAGGGGTGATGGGCCACAGGTCCCCTGTGGCTGGGGGTGGCAGGGGTGATGGGCAACATATGCCCTATGAGTGGGGGTGGCAGGGGTGATGGGCAACATATGCCTTATGAGTGGGGGTGGTAGGGTTGATGGGCAACAGGTCCCCTATGGCTGGGGGTGGCAGGAGTGATGGGCAACATGTGCCCTATGAGTGGGGGTGGCTGGGGTGATGGGCAACAGCTCCCCTATGGCTGGGGGTGGTAGGGGTGATGGGCAACAGGTCCCCTATGGCTGGGGGTGGCAGGAGTGATGGGCAACATGTGCCCTATGAGTGGGGGAGGCAGGGGTGATGAGCAACAGGTCCCCTATGGCTGGGGGTGGCAGGGGTGATGGGCAACATATGCCCTATGAGTGGGGGTGGCAGGGGTGATGGGCAACAGGTCCCCTATGGCTGGGTTGGCAGGGGTGATGGGCAGCATATGCCCTATGAGTGGGGGGGTGGCAGGGGTGATGGGCAACAGGTCCCCTATGGCTGGGGGTTGCAGGGACTATGGGCAACATATGCCCTATGAGTGGGGGAGGCAGGGGTGATGGACAACAGGTCTCCTATGGGTGGGGGTGGCAGTAGTGCTGGGCAACAGGTACCCTATGGGTGGGGGTGGCAGGGGTGATGTGCAACAGGTCCCCTATGTGTGGGGTGGCAGGAGAGCTGGGCAACAGGGCCCCTATGGGTGTGGGTGGCAATAGTGCTGGGCAACAGGTCCCCTATGGGTGGGGGTGGCAGGGGTGATGGGCAACATAAGCCCTATGGGTGGGGGTGGTAGTGGTGCTGGCCATGCAACCCCTAGGCTGGCCTGTTGTTATTGGCCAGGATGTGGATCCCCTGTGTGTGGGTGCCATTTTGCGGGTACTTGTCGTTTGTTTGTGTGGTAGGTGTCTGACTTACCGTCTGCGCCGTCGGCGTTGGTTCCTGATCCGGTCATAGATGTAGAATACTGGTATGACCTGCGCGATGGGATTCATGATGTGTTTGTCTCGTACACGCTGCTTGTTGCTCCGTCTCGTACATGCTGCAAGCAGGTCCGTCTCGTAGCCGTGGATTGAGTTGTGGTGTGAATCGTAGCTGATATGCTTGTTTTCTGGATGCTGTGACGTGCTGTATGTGGCGAACCATCCATCGTACTTGTCAGGGCGGAAACTGCTGTGGATACTGCTTCCGGGCGACTCGGTTCGGCGTTAGGGGTTACGGCTCGGACGGAGAATGGAGCTTGAATCACAGCCTATGTGTCGGTCGTGTTTTTGGCAGTTATTCGCATCGTACTTCATCTACAGGACGGACTGGCTACGGGTACGTGTCGGTCGCGCGGTAAGGCTATGTCCGACCCGGATCGGAATCGACCCCTAAATGTTAACTCCTAAATGCCCTCTAACACTATTATATCAAGAACCATTGCATGCACTTACACTAAACCAAGCAAAGCAGGGACACTCCTCAGAGTAAGGCGCTACTTTCATGCCAGGTTTGGAGTAATTTCACTCAAAGGTCTTTCATGGTGAAAAATATAGTTTAGCAGCCAAATTTGAAAAAAAAGTGTCTTTCTTCACTGTGTTTGCAAAGTTTTGTGCAAATTCATTACATCGTTGCTAAATTATTACCAATCCACAAAATGGATTTCAATGTAATATTTATTCACTGAGCAAAAACACAGTTAAAGTGAAGTTATGGTTAGGACACAAATTATCATGTCTTACAAAACACTGTTAAAGTGACATTATGGTTACAAAACTAAACCTAGGAAATACTGAAATTCCCAAGTCTGGTCAGGCAGACTTACCATAACTCATGTCCCTGCCATGCACTGCCCATGGCCTCACACATGACATCACTAATGACATGTTATTTGATATTACTCATCACAATACAAATAATTTTATTTTAAATGCAAAAAGAAGACATTTAACTAAATTTAACAGTACACCAACATAAACACAACGCAGTATAAGTTTCAAAGTCACCTGTCTTTACAAACGCCTGTGGGGTTGAGTGATGTGTAAGTGATCATGAGGAATATATCTTCTGGACAGCGCATTTAGAAAGTGAGTACTTTTATGTTTTTTGATGAGTCCTTTGCAGAGTCATCCATAATGTAATCCTTAACAGAATTTTAGCAGGATAAGTGTCTCCAAAAATATTTTCTGCCTAAAGTGGACAAAATTTGAAATCAGTCTCCCCCTAATGATTGCTCAAGCAATATGCACAGAGGCATACATGTGCACACACACTCACATACACGAATGCATGCAGAAACTTTTGAAGACACAAGCACACACATATTTTAAAGTATTGAGGGCATATTATCAAGAAAAAGCGTTAAAATTATTGCTGCTTTAGCGGCAGAAAACTGCAGCTAAAGCGGCGATAATGGGCTGATAATATGCCCTTGAGAATTCCCATAGAAACCCATGTTCTGGTGTCAACATGGGCTTCTATTGGAATTCTCTGAGGCATATTATCAAGCCCATTATCGCCGCTTTAGCAGCAGTTTTCTACTGCTAAAGCGGCGATTATTTTAACGCCGTGCTTGATAATATGCCCCTTGATTTGTTATGAGGCTTTGTCGGGTGCTCTGCACAGTGTGAACCTGTCAATTGAGATCTAAACCCATAGAGGCACACTGCTTCGCATCCTAGACTAATGTTCAACCTCTGTCCTCCCAGACAAAGACAGTCACCAAGAGAAAACACATGTTCAATTCCAATGGGCTTTATGTCCTGTGAGAATTCACTCAAAATGTAGAGTAGGTGAAGACCTTTATGAAAAGCAGAAATATACCATTGTGACCATCACCACACTTCCTTTTCTTAACAAAATAACCTACCACTCTCCATCCCCTCAAAAATGAAAAACAATAAAGAAAAGAAAAGGGAAAGGAAAGGAAAGGAAAGAGAATTGAACGGAAATGTGGAAAGGGAAAGGGAAAGGGAAAGGGAGAGGAGAGGGGAGGAGAGGAGGAGAGGAGAGGGGAGGGGAGGGGAGGGGGGTAGAGGAGAGGATGGGGCTTGGGAGGGGGAGGGGAAGTGAAGGTGGAAGTGAAGTGGGATTCTTAACTCAAACCCAAACTCCATCTTTCAGCCTGCCTGTCATTTCATTTATCTTACCATTCACTCTTTTTTCACTAACCACATTGGAGATAATCTCATCCTTTGGCCACAACTCACATGGGTCTTGTTCTCTAGAAAACAATTTAACCATCCAAAATTTAAACAATTGCACGGAAACTTTCCTTCCTCTCATCAATTCAAAAGGTTTCTTTTCAGTGACCACATGTGGAGTCATGCAATATGACCATACTAAATCCTTGATTGCTTTGCAGACATTCATGTTATTCCTATAAGCAGGCTGAATGCATTCTTCCAAAATGTTGTCAACACTTTCTACTTTTCCATTGCTTAGTAGGTGAAAAAGAGGTGTTCTAATGTGTTTAATGCCACATTTGTTCAGGAAGCTAATCCTTTCTGATAACTGACTATTTCAATCACAGCCCATCTAGACAGATGATCAATTAGGAAAACAAAATATTTCATATGAGGTAGCAAAATATGATATGGGCCATAAAATCAACTCCTACACCTTGCCATGCTCTACTTGGACATGGTGTAATAGACTACTGTACCCTCGGTTACCAGAATTTTGTCACTTAAACCTAACTTCACACATCTCATAATGAAGTCGTCAATTTATCCATCCATCTCTGGCCAACAGAAATCATTCCAAACCCTCCCTTTTGTTATGGTTGACCTCAAATGCCCCAATGAGCATCTTTAATTATCTTTTGCCGAAAATGCACAAGAGGTACCAACTTATCATAACGCACTAATTTATTACTCTCAATGGATAGTTAATCTGACACTTTCCAAAACATTTGCAGCTCAGCAGAAAGATCCTTGAGGATTTTACTTAACCATTCATCCCCTCCCTTGCACACACTCACATCTCCAACACATGATATAAAACACTCCTTAACGTCTGTCTGTCAGTCATGCTCCTCAATGTCCTCTGAGGGCAACTTTGAAAGGAAATGAACTCTACAATTCTTTCCACCAGGGATGTGCTGAACAGTGAAAGATGATTCTAAAAGTTTAGCAAAAACTCTGGCAATTCAAGACATGGATTTTTTTAACTTCCTTCCTGATAAAATGTCTAATAAAGGTCGATTGTTAGACCTGCCCCTTTTTGCAGAATCACCCTCAGCTTTTTGCCTTCTCTATTGCTGAACCAATTTTTGTGGGCATTAAGATTCTGTGCACTTTTTCCCTGCTAGCCAGGGACAAAGTGCTTGTGCTCTTTCCTTACAACATGGGACAGTTGGCATATACCTGATAGGTACATTTAGTTTACATGTAATCACTTAGTGAATGGTACTACCTTCACCCTGGGCATGTAAATTAAACGCTACTAGTGGACAGCAGCACTCATTATGCCACCAACTAAAAGTTTCTCTGTAAGACTAGTCTCAGGGCTGCCACTGCAGCTTGTAGTGCAGTTTTGAACTGCCATTTGGACCTGGTAAAATAAACCTTTTGCCAGGTCTAAACCTTCCTTTTTTAACACTTAAAAGTCACCCCTAAAGTAGGCCATATGGGCTCTTAGGGCAGGCTGCATTATTTTTAAAAAGTAAGATGTGTACTTAAGTTTTACATTTCCTGGCAGTGAAAAACTACTAAAGTTGTAAGGCCTTTCTCTCTGATAGCCTAACACTGGATTACCTTATTACATTTAATATGTTCTAACTTTAGGTTAGGAGCATATAGATAACTAATGTTTACACTCAAATGAAGTGCAATTTGAAATCCTCTTTAATGGTAAAGTTGGATTTTCAGTTACTAGTCTTTTAGAAAGCTGACATTTTTCTGCCGGAACAAAATGCACCCTAATGCCAGGGTCCAAAGTTCTCATAGGGCCCCACAATGCTTGTTTCCAGTCCAAGGAGGACCTGGTCTTGAAATTCAGGCTGGACTGTTCCCATGGGGAGCAGGGCCAAGATTGATTTGCAAATACAAAAACGGTTGTGGTATATGTTGCCGCACACTGTACAGTTCCTAATTAGGACATTCTCTCTTCTAGGGTCAACCGTTAAGACCGTTCAGAACACCCCAAAAACAAAACCTTTTGGAAAAGGAGCACTGTCTAGATTATATGATTATCAAGAAAACCTTATAGTTGAGGTCACCTTATTCTCAATATGAATAGATCCATCAAAGTAACTTTAAATCAAAGAAAGAAACCCAAATGAATGTTTGTCATTATTGAACACATCGGACTTTGGTAGTCTGATTTGCATACAGTGTCAGAGATTACCGTATTTAAGGTGTGTTTGCGACCTGTACCTCAACCCACAAGATACACACCGTCTAGGGGCAAACGTGAAGTCTCCTTTTTGAACCCTCAGTCTTGTCAATACAACTTTGATATAAACACAACTTTGAACCATAGGAGTTTACATCTAATAATATAAAGACTAGTGTCTGTTTGGACAAAGTAATATTTGCCCTGAAGAAGTCCCCATGTGGTCGGGAAAAACGCATTGACTGTGTTTTCATCTGCCTTAGATATGAAACAACTTTTAAAAGAAAGAATGTAAAAAACATACAAGACAGTTTGATGCTTCATTTGGGTTTCTCTCTTTGATTTAAAGTTACTTTGATAGATCTATTCATATTGAGAATAAGGTGACCTCAACTATAATGTTTCCTTAATGAATCACATACTTTAGACAGTTTTCCTTCTCCAGTAGGTTTGCTGATTTGCCAATGGCTGGGTCCAAACTGAGGTGGCATGGTGAGCAAAAGAATGATGGATTTAACCCAGATCTGTGATTGGGGTGAATGCTTGACAATTTTCAGCATTCCGCCCATCATCTTTTTGTGTTGTTATAGTCACCCCAAGTGAGAAGGGTATGTCCAGATGTGTGTCCCGTGCTCACTATGCCATTTGATTCAAGCTAGTCTGATGAGATGTGATACCCCGAAAATCAGATCTTTGTTTCCAATCCAGGGCAGACCTTGTCTGGCAGTTGTGGCAGGATTGTTCCCATGGGGCCCAGTGTCAAGACTGATTTGAATATGGCTGGGTGCAAACTGGAATGGCATGGTGAGCAAAACAATTATAGATTTAGGCCCAGGTCTCTGTACTGGGGTGAATGTTTGACGATGTTCTGCATTCCATCCATCATCTTTTGCGTTGTTATAATCACCACAAGTGGGATGGGTGTGCCCAGATGTAGGTCCTGTGTTCACTATGCCACTGGATTCAAGCTAGCCTGACTGATGAGGGGTGATACCCTGAAACCAGTCTCAGGATGCTTGTTTCTGATCCAGGGAGGACCTAGCCTAGCAATTCGAGCTGGGGAACAGGGTCAAGACTGGTTTGTATATGGCTGGGTCTAAACTGGGATGGGATGGTGATAAAAAAAAGATGGATTTACTTCCAGATCTCTGTACTGGGATGAATGTTTGATAATGTTCAGCATTCCATTCATCATCTTTTTATGTTGTTATAGTCACCCCAAGTGAGAAGAGTATGCCCAGATGTGGGTCCTGTGTTCACTACGCCATTGAATTCAAGCTAGCCTGTTGATGAGGGGTGATACCCTGAAACTGGTGCGAGGATGCTTGTTTCTTGTCCAAGAAGGACCTGCACTAACAGTTCAGGGTGGACTGTTCTCATGGAGAGGAGAGCCAAGACTGATTTGTATATGGCTGGGTCCAAACTGGAATGGCATGGTGAGCAAAAAAAACCAATAGATTTAGTCCCAAATCTGTACTGGGGGTGAATTTTTGACAATGTTCAGTATTCTGTCCATCATCTTTTTGTGTTGTAATGTGAACTGTTAGAAATGGGCGTCTCTGGTTGGCAGTGGATGGCCACTGTCCAAGCAGGGACCCTTCTTTCTAAGTCAGAGTGAAGGGCTGCAACCCTTTGACAACCCCTGCTCCACCCTGTGGTAACGTAGCACGAGCAGTTAGGCTAATCTCAGAGGCAGTGTGTTAAGCATCTATGACCATACGCAGTAATACAGTGAGGAACACTACAAAGGGACACAAGGCAGGTAGTTATCAAAAATAGTTATCTTTATATATAGGCTTATCACAAGACCAAATAACGAGGAAGCCACAATACTGTACAAAAATAATACTCTCTTGATGCTGCAAAAATAGTTCAAATGGGGAATGCAAAGTTCAGGGCGGTGGTCGCTGCGACCCCTTTTACTCACAGTTCCTGGATGTTGGTGTCAATAATCCACAAAATGCCGCTACGGCATGATAGCGATGTTTTTCCTCACGCTCTTGGTCGCGGCGGCTCGCAAACGGACCTTCGCGATGGTTTCGAGGCCCGCATACGTGTGGGGCGATGATCAGGTCAGCGGGCACTCAGCGACAGCAGCGCAATTGATTTCTGAGCACTCTTCGGCTGTGGGGGCTCGCAAACGGGCGATAGCGATGGTTTCGAGGCCTGCAAATGTGCGGGGCGATGATCAGGTCAGCGAACACTCAGCAGCAGCAGCGTGATGGATTTCCGAGCGCTCTTTGGCCGCGGCAGCTTGCTAACAGGCGTTAGCGACAAGATGGCGATCTACCATAGGGGTGACTTACATGATGCCAAGAGAAGGTTCAGGGGCTGGGAAGTGGGTGCACTTCACAGCCAAGCTGGCAGTTCTGGACTGCACAAAGACACTGCAGTGGCAGGTCTGAGACACATTTTACAAGCTGCTTCTGTGGGTGGCGCAAACCAGCGCTGCAGGCCCACCAGCAGCATTTGGTTTACCAGCCCTGGGCACACACAGGCCACATTACTAGGGACTAACAGCTAGACCAAATAAGCCAATCAGGGATACATCAATTCATATGTCATCTTTACACAGGGAGCATCCGCGCTGCGGCACTGAATGGCAGCGGCGCAGCGCCCAGAGCATCTATCACCAGAAAAAACAGAGGAGGCACAGCGAAAAAATGGAAGGGAGACTCATGCCAATGGTGCCAGGTCTAACATGAACTATGTCATAATCTTGCTGGGAGTGAAAGCAAAGGCTGTAGATTATTTTTTTCTAAAACAGAACAAAACTTGAGTTTTACAAATATTCAGAATAAATCAGCAGTTAGGAGAGCGCAAATAAAACACTTTTCTTTGTAATTATGAAGTGCGATGGAAACAAATATTTAAATAGGAGTAAAACAAATCAAGATATTTAGTTATGTGCATTTTATCAGCAAAACTGCAGGTCTGTGCACATTTAGTGGTCATTTCAATGAAAAAGTTGCTGCCCCTAAATGATGGTGCACTTCTTAACCATGCTTCAGTAATATATTTGTGACAGTGCGCTCCAGAATACACCACCAGCTACATACCACACTCCTACTGCTTCAATGACGTAACACTGTTGGCAGTACCCCTTCTCTGAAAGCTGTTCTAGCACCACTGTGCACAACTGCTCTAACCCTTGTGCTACACAATCTTCATCTGAGCATATCCTACTTATGGGGATTGCCTTTTTGACCTTTTAAACTTTTATATGAATGTATCAGCCAATTATTACTTTTGCCACATACTTTTCTACAAGGCATCTCTAGTGACGTATTAAAAAGACAGAACAAGATAGGGGCATATCAGCAACAGCCAGCGATAATTATCGTCGGCTATCGCTGGATTATATCGCCGAGATTGTGCGCTATCAGCAACGCTTATCTCCAATGCTGATATATAATCCAGCGATAGCTGCAAAATGTGCGATTATTGCTGGAAATCCAGCGATAATCGCACAGCGCTAGGCGAATCATTGATGATAGGGCAGAGTGGATTCATCCTCACAATCCACCTCACACAGGGTATCGTGGCTAAGTGGACTTGAAAGCAGGCGTAAAGAAAGGAGCGATAAGCGCGGTTAGCGCTACTCTTGTCATCGCTAGGCGGGTTAGCGGCTACATTGATGATAGGAGAAAGTCATGTTAGCGACATTTCTCACGTAATTCGATAGAGATACACCCACTTTGCATCTCATTGGCGTTGCGATGCTGGGCGTTCAGAAAACGGGCGCTGAGGCATGAATTCACACGCTAAGGAGACCTTGATGATAGTGTGATATAATTATCGCTGCTTTTCGCCCGAAAACGGACGCTAAAACGGCGATAATTATATCGCGGCCCCTTGATGATATGCCCCATAGTCTTCTGGCTTTTGCCCCAGGTTAGCCACCAAACTGTTCATATTATCCATGTCACATGCTTTAAGTCCTACAGCGTCCAGTTTGAGCCTATAAATACAGACCAATCTATAGACCGGCCAGTCATGAACACTAAAGGGAAGGCTGACAACACATATTAATTAATGATTGGTCAGTGCAGAGTAATTAGTGCCTTGTAGAGAAGGGCAGACATCGTCACAAATACTGCTAAAAAGTGTGTGTGGCCATGCCAAAATCAAAATATGGTCTGATTAGCTATGGGTTATTAAGTTGGTGCGTCTAATGCAAAAAAACAAATTCAATCATTTTTGGGGGCCGAAGAAGAACAACAATCTGAGGAAGATTGAATAAATTAAGACTTTTGGCGAAATTTCGATGACGGAGTAAGGAGTTCCCAGCACATCACTTACCCCATAGGATGAGAATTGCTAACAGTGGTATATCAAAACAAATATTTTGATAAGTTGTAAACCATGGTATAAGCTTTCACTGAGTCATCCCACTACTTAATAGGCCACTTGCAAGGGACAGACAAGTTTCAGTGAGTGTAACCTTGCATCACTTTAGTAACCGGGCGTGAGTGGCAAGGCAAATTTTCAGTGGAAAGTATGTACACGCTATGGGTAACAACCCACGAAATACAATTAAAATAAAATTTTTAAAAAAACAATGAGTTTAAGGACTACTTCAAGTTAAGTAAGAAAGTGCACTTAAAAGAGAAAAGAAATTAAGTATAAATGGGAAAATGTCACGGTCAGAGTAACAAACATCCAAAAAGAGAGCCATACCACTAGCATCCACTTGAGGGCAGCAAAGCATCACAAATATTCTCCAGACACCTTTACTCAAATAGTTTTCGCAGAAGCTGTTCAAACTGGGGATAATTCAATTACCTGGGTTGTGTGCAGGTTGCCTCTCGGTTGTGCTTTTGCTGGCGTTAAAATCTACAAACTGATACACCAGCCATCTGAATGTTTATGTTGTTCGTTTCTGCTGATTATATATAAACTGGACCTTAGAGGATCATTCCTACTTGCTTAAAAAGCTCTTGGAAAGCTTCCCTACACCACTGGACAAAAAAGTCCACAAAACATTCTCATCATTTCAGGTTCTGATATTTCCTCAAATGGGCACTGGCTTTACATGTGACCAGACACCTACACTGTGGCACACTCTAATGGTATAATGACCATGTCGGGATGAGAAGGACACCCTAAGATGAAGCAGAACACCTCTGTTTGTGATGGTCTCACATCCTGCGAATTAATAGGTCATATGTTATATAGTGCACCATCGCTAGGTCTATCCTACCTTTGCTGTTGGTATGCATATGCGAGAACGTGTGATATAATTGTATCTTACTTTCTCTCGCTCCTTCTTTGTTTATACATCTAGCGCTATTCGAAATTTCATAAACATGTGAAATAAATGAGTTAGGTCAATTCTAACTTTAGGTCTGGTCACCAATGTGACTGGATTTTGTATTAATCGGTTACCACCAAAGCCTATCGGTCATTTACATTTTAAATATTCCTTTATATGAGGCAGTCCATGCACATCTGTCAGATGCATGCCATTGGTTTGAAGATGCAGGAATAAGAAACTTTCATCCAGCTATGCATCATACTGCTGACTGCCAATATCCATTAGCCGAGGGCGTCCACAAGGTGAAACAAACACTGTTTAAATATAGCACGTGTTTATGGATTGCCAGTAGGTCTCAGACACCACAGGAATTAAAAAATGTAGCAGTTCAAATAAGAAAAATATGAATTGGTGGATCTCCTGCTAGAAAGTCTCACTGGTTATAAACAATTGTTAGGTCAAACTATAGAGACTTGCCTGGGTACAGAGGGGCTTATTTACGAGCGGAGTTGCGTTGCTCTTGCAGCCCACAAGGGGCCTAATTTACAAGGTTGTGGTGCAGGACAGCGCTGCAAGGAATCTTGCTGCGCTGTCCTACGTCAAAAGAAAAGCGCACTAATGCGCTGTATCTATGACCTTTTCCCCAGCGCTGGTGCACAATGGACTGCCATGCGCCAACACAGGCACCCTTTCACCATGGTGCAAGGGTGTCTGCTTTGTGGGGGTGATTGTATTTGAGCAGGAATGGACATCTGCACGAAAACAATCACAAGAGGTGTTTTCCTCTATCTATGTGTGCTGCAGAATTCAGAAAAAAGGAGAAATACGGATATTTGTCCTCGTAGCGCCTCCCTAACGCTACTCCTTGGGGTGTCGTTAGAATTTGATGCATTCCCAGGTTTACGATTTCTCCTCAAATCTGGGAATGCTTCAGATTCCATGGATGTTGCATGGAAACACCCACAGCAACACCCGTGGAACGCACCTTTCAGGCAGTGTTCAGCATGCATGGGGTAATTCTTTACAAGCCATGCAAAGTGGCTTTCAGCAGGCTTGTAAATATGCAGCAGCAAATTGCGCCATCGGAGCGTGGAAAAAGTGATGCTCTGTTGGTGCAAAAGTCCCACTAGGGGCCTCGCAAATGAGACCCAAAGTGGTGGAAGAGTGACGCAAATCCTAAATGAGATTTATGAGGCCAAGCAAGATCACTCTACAAGGCCCTGAGTGGCTCCATAAATCTGGAGTAGGGTAACACAGTACAAATCGCTGCAATGTCTTACTCTGCCATGGGAAGGTACTAGATGGGCATTGCGTGGGTGTTCCTATGCAACTCCCATGTTTTTTTACTCATTCGCAGATTTCCTGGGAATGTGCCAAAAAGATACGCCTTCCCAGGAGCAGCTTAACGAGGAGAAATATATTTATTTCTCCTTGTTATGTCCTCTTTCTATGTGTGCTGCGTATTGCAGCACACATAGATAGATGAATATGCTTCTCAGGATTTTTTTGTGCAGGAAGGTACCCCTTCCTACTCAAAAACAATTGTGCATGCAACGCTCATCTTCATATTCCATATTTTAAATTACTCTTACTTTCCCGCCGGTACCACTCTTTAATAGCGCCTATGGTGAAGTGGGTCGCCTGTAGGTGTCTCTGATAGGCCAGTTGTGGTTGGGTGTTTATAACGCTGCCTTATTTGTACATTTTACTGATATTATTGTGCATTGAATTCAGATCCATTTCCATCAATATTTTAATCCATGCACCGGCGGTTATACCTCTCGATAAACCGCTATAGTTTTCAGTGAAATTGAGTTCCGCAAAAAAAACTGTGGAAGCTTTTCTAGCCATTACTGCTTGTTCAGCTAAAGTGACACGAGAGAAGTTTCTGATCACATTTAAGAGCTCTGTAGTTGAGGCTGAAGGCACCTCATGTTTCTTACAGTGCCTATCAGTGGGGGATGTAGGTGTGAAACAATACAGCGCATCCAGTCTGGCTTCTCTGCAGATTGCACTAAGGAATGGACACGAATGCTTATTGTATTTGGGATTCTAGGCAAAAGTGTTTGTAATAGTTACACAGCTCTGGCATTATTTGCAGTGTAAATGAAAATGCCGTGCTTACAGGTGAGTGGGTGTGCTCTGCGAGTAGGAGCAGGGTGAAGAGAAGGAGGTGCAAGGGGGTACATGCAGGAGAGAGTGGAAGGATGGTGCAGAAAAGGAAACGGATGAGGTGTGAAATATGCAAATGAAGGATTTGAGAGAGATGTGGGGTTTTAAGGGTTTCCCTCACTGAAAAACTACAGAGGAAAGAGGTGTGAAGGGCACTTGTGTGAACAGGACAACAGGATCCGGGGTTCGTCTGCTCGGATCTTAGGTGTCTGGTCGGTTGGTGGAAGGTCATGCGTTTGTTGATGTAAGCTGATCCTTCATTGCACAAGGCTTTGTATGTGTTGGTCAACATCTTCAACTAGCATCTGTTCTATTTCGGGTGCCGGTGTAGCTTCTTTAGGTGAGGTGTGCTGAGGGTTTGTCTGGGAGGGGGTCGAGGTTGAGTCTGGCCACTGAGTTTTGTATTGCCTGTACTCTCTTCAGGAGGCATGCAGTGATTCCTACGTAGAGTGGGGCATATTCTCAAGGAGCTATCTCCGAGTTAACGGCACTTTATCGCAGCCAAACTTGCGATAAATGTACCGCCCCATTCACAAGCCGGTGCTGACAGGCAACTGAACATGCAGCCCGGAGCCCCAATAGGGCAACAACACCCACCACCCCCCAGGATCCCCCGGACCGACTCCGCTCCCTGCCCGGACCAACACTGAAGTAGCGCAGACAAAGACGGCGACCTGCTGAAAACGCACCAACCTCACAGACCCAACACCAGAGAATGTCTTTGCCCACTACAGGCACAAAAGGACAACCATCCTACGCATCCTGACCACCATTGCCCACAGGCCGACACCACCCACACAGCGGACAACCAACATCCCTCCGCAGACAAAGCTGCTGGCAGTGCTGCACATGTGGGCCTCAGGGACCTTCCACCTAACAACCGCCAGAGTCTGAGGAGTCTCACAGCCAACCCTATCCAAGTTCATCACAACTGCCTCGGATGCCATCCTCAACTTGGTACCACAGGACCCATACTCCCCCCGCACTGCGCAGGAACAACTGGAGACCAAGCAAGGCGTCTACGCCATAGCTGGCCTCCTGCACGTGTCTGGTGGCAATTGACAGCACACATGTCCTACTTGTGCCCCCTGGTGACACCGCACACAATTTCCACACCACCCGGGGAATCTCCACCAACGTCGTCATCAACTACCCAGTCAGTGTGTATGATACCACTTCCACCGACAGAACATCATCAACCAGCGCCACCAGGATGGCATGCATGGAAATGCACTGCTCGTCGGTAAGTACCAAGTGAACACACCACACACCACACACCTCAACTCCACAACCATGCAACTCAGAACACTGGGAATGCACATGTTACAAACTCACATACAACATGCCCACCCACCAGACACGACAGCACAACTTACTGTGGCGACCTGGGCTAGCCATGTCCATAAGTCCTCAACGGCATGGCACATCAGACAGTACAGAGAGGTGGGCACCAGGGATGTGCGAAGGAGGCAAGTGACCCATGAATGAGTAGGTACACAATGCTAAGTGTGGTGTGGATGTGCTGGACAGACTGCAGTGTGCAGACCACACCCATATCCATGTCGACATACACCGCTGGTGTATGGAGTGTAATGGACAGTGGACGCAACCATGTCACCCTAGCCAGTGGGGAAGATCATGGAAATGTAGCCTGTCACATCGTCCCTGTAAGCGTGAGTGGAGTGGGCTGGCCTTGTGTATACCAGGCCAGAGTAGGGGATGTGAATAAAAAGCACGTAGCCCTGGGCGTGGTTCTCTTCCAGAATGCCCAAAGTCTCTTCCAGGGCGGCACCTCTCACCCCGCCACGAGGCCGACGCCATCGTCGTGAGCGGAGTTGTCTGCGATCTGTTGCGCTTGCTGTACCGGGGCCGGTGCCCCCCGAACCCGTCTTGCCCGCCCCTGAGCCGCCAGACCTCACTGCTCACCTGCCGACACCGGTGTGTTCCAAGGAGGGCCCACCACGTGCCGATGCAACCTCCAAACCTGAGGCCGACGACCCTGGCAGCCTGCTCAGACCATCACGGCCTCCTCGAGCAAGGCCCACAGTCCTCCTTTCTCGTTGACATACTCCACTGGCATACTCAGTGGGCAAGTAGGTCACACATTTGTAACTGAGTCTCGATTTCTTTATTTCAGTGTGTGTACCATTGTACGCAAGGAGAGGAGTAAGAGGAAGACGCGGTCAGTCCGGAGGAAAAATGGATCATCCTTACGGAGGTGATTGAACACTACCGACAACTGCTCTGGTGCCACTAACTCTGTGCATTGCAAGCCAACGACACGTGGCTGTGGGCCCTTGCTGAACGATGGCTCCAGACTACACTGGGGACAAGTAGGTCACACATGTGGAACTGAGACAAGATTTATTTGTGGCAGATTTCATGCCATTGTACACGCATCATCGCAGACTGCATCCCCTTTCAGCACTGGTGCCACTAACTCTGTGCCCCATAATCCATGGACACTCTCTGGTTGAACTTTGGTGGCGTGTGAGTCTATAGCCCGGGTGTTGTCATCACCATCATGTAGCCGATACTGACTTGGTGTCAAGTATGTGTCTGTAGCATTCATCTCCTCCATATTGCCTGTGCCTGCTTGGTTCTGCCATCTGCATCATGTCCTGGAAGAACACCTTCCACTGTCACCCCGAAACACTCCGCGACATTCACCCTGGGCATTGATTAGGACCCGCTCTGCTCTGGTGTCCCTATCTCACTGCACCGTAAGTCAACGTCCCGTGGCAGTGTGCCTGTGCGAGCCGCACTGCATCCGGGGCCACTAACTCTGGGCACCACAACTCATGGACCGGTTCTGATTGTGTTCTGTGCTGTGGACATCTCATGCAACAATGTTACCTCATGCAGTGGGGAAGACCTGGGACAATGATGAGGAAGATGTGGCAAGTGTGTGGATGGGAGAAGGCACAGACAATGGCAGGGCAGGAGGCAACAACCAGAAGGCAGGAATGCAGACTGGAGGTGGTAATCCAGCTACACACCTGGATCTATTACTGGGTATTGTGCTGTGGACTGCGGACGCAACTGTCACCTCGGACAGGGTGGTGGACCTGGGATGATGTTGGGTGAGATGTGGCAGGTGTGACACACCCTACGGCAGCTGCAGCAGGGATATCCCGAGGGATACCATCGGAGACAATTTCGCACATGAGCACGCTCAGCTCTGGTGCCCCGACCTCAGTGCACTGCAACTCACAGAACCTCATGACTGGATAATGTGTGCCTCTGAACTAGCTCCGGCTACCACCATGATGCCTCGCATTTATTTGTGTTATGTGGGTGTTTTCTGTATCTGCTACAATGGTGGTCACTGTTGTGGTTGTTGTCAGCTCCAACCACTCCCTGAGAGACGGATCACACACACCCCACAACCATCCAGCAAAGGCGTCACTGGTCATGTGAGCCTGGTAATAAATAGACAACTGACTATCACAGTGTGTCTGTGTGCTCATTACGTATGCATGGTGGCCCTGGCCCTGCCACATTTCATCGTGCGGTGTATGGCAGGCGCAACCTAGTCACCCCGGGCAGTGGGTAAGACCTTGGACATGTAGCACTGTCGTCCCCCCTCAATATGTTAGAGGAGTGGACTGGTGTGAATGATCATCCCGTGGCTCTGGGCGTGGTCCAGTACTGGTAATGCGTGTGTCTGTGTCGCAGTGTGTGTGTCCGTTGGTGAGTATAAGCGGTCCCTGATGGGAATTAGACAACCACATATGTGATCTAGTACGGCTACCATGAGTTTGACCCACACCTGCACTTGTACAGCCACCTCCCTCTTGCAGTCTAACACCCGGCCTTGGAATGCGATGTGGGCCTGGGTGAGGTCCTGGGAGCCAGAAGTGGTAGTGTGTGCCTCCTGCTGTGTGGTCTGTGCAGGGGGTGGGGTCTCCAGGATGCATCTGCGCTGCCCTGTTCCTGGTGGTGGATTGCCGTGGATGTCCATGACCTGTTGTGGTGCGACGGTGTGGAGGACCTCATCAGCATCACTGAGTAGTTGTCTGGTCTGCACTGCAGGAGATGTTGATTGGCCCTCTGCCATGTGAAGGGGAGATGCATGTGGAAATTGTGTTGATATGTTTGTTGTTGCATTGTACATCCAGACTGCATGACACTGGACATTGTGACTGTTTGTGAGGTGCTGAGTATTTGAGACGGGCCAGTGGACATTTCAACAACATCACTGATGTGTGTTTGTACTTTGCCATTTTCGACTCACATTTCCCTGCCATGCCAGGAGGGATTGACATGTTTCTACAGACTAGTGGCCCCACTTGTGTCCCCTGTTCTGTTTTTGGCGTGTTGCGGTTTGTACCACATTGTCATCGATGTTGATGTGCTCTACGTGTTGTGTTTGTGCTGCATTTTGGGGGAGTCGCCCCTGCCGCTCTGATTTTGTTGCCCCTTATCCCTTTGAGGCGGTGTGCCTTTGACTTCAGTGCCTCTACGGTGCTGAGATGTTGCATACTTGGGTACATTGGTCTCTTGGTGGGATGTGGTGTTCTGGGGCGTGTTATGTCCACAGATGTGTTGTTGACATCAGGGGTTGTTTGTGCACGTGGATGTGTCAGAGTGTGACCTGCTCTTTACGGATTTGGTCCACACTCAGCCACATCAGTGTCGTTGCGTGCAACGTTTCATGGCATATTGACTGCGTCGATGCTAATGGTCATGCTGTGTCACTTGCATTGTTAATGTTGCTCACAGACATGCTGCATTGCTGTGTTTGACACATGTACATGTGTTGGTTGTGAGATTGGTGGTGTGTGGGACGGACCCCCTCTGGGCACATAGTGGACAGGGTACTACTTGCTGTTCCTAGGTGTGCTGCAGTGTGGCGAGGGGATCAGGGACATGCTCCAGAGTCATTGTGGGTGTGCAGTGTACTGCACTTAATTGTGCATGTGTGCCATTGTGCCCATCTCCCCCCGTCCTCACAGTCCCTGGTCATTACTCACCCTGTTTCTGTTGTGTCAGGTCTTGTTGGGCAGTGTGGGCTCCCCAAAATCCTGCCACCATCTCCCCAATGATGACTGTGAATACCATGTCCTCCATCTCATCCAGCTCCTCCTGTGGCGCTGGACTCCCACCTCCTGTCTGTATTGCTGGCTTCTGGTTGTTCGTGCGTTTCTGCTTGGTTTTGCGCTTGACATCATTCCAGCGCCTCTTGACCTCTTCCATTGTCCTCCTCAGCACTCCGACTGCATTCACCTTGTTCATGATGGACTCCCATGTCCCATTTTCTGGTGGCAATGACACAGTGTAGGTGACGAACAGTGGTTGATGGTGTTCTGTCACCCCCGTTATCAGGATTCTGTTTTCTGGCGCTCTGATCCGCGTCTTCCTCTTCTTCTTTTCCTTGCCTTTCCCTGACCCAAGGTCCCGGCATGGTTGTCTGTGGGGCTTGTGGGGTTGGAGTTGTCCTCTGCACTCGGTCCGGGTACATCCATGGTGCTACGCTGTTTGTTTAGGTATTTTTTTATTTTGACTGCTTTTATGGTGCATTCTCACGCATGAGGCGTGGGAATTGCAGGGCTGTTGCTGGTTATCGATGAATTTTGTATCGCCATTGGCCTCATTGCAGCGTTTTTTGCGTTCGTGTTTTGCATTTTTGCGGCATCACGTTGACTTTATCACGGATATCTCACGCGTTATCGTGAGCCCATCGCATGATACCGCCGTGTTGAGAATACCACATTGACACAGTGTTATTTTCCCACGATAGACCGCTATGCGGAGAGTTGCGCTAAGCTACTTTTGCGGTAGTTGTCACACGTTCTTGAGAATATCCCCCAGTGTGTTCTCATAGTCCAGCCTGCTGGTGACGAGGGCCTGAGTTACAGTCCTTCTGGTTTTGATGGGTAGCCACCTGAAGATCTTGCAGTGCATGCGTAGGGTGTGGGAGCAGGCGATGTTTACCTGTTTCTTCATAAATAGCTTGCTGTCTAAGATGATGCAGAGGTTGTGGGCATGGTCTGTTGGGGGGATGGGCTGAGTTCAGCAGGCCACCATGCATCATTCCATGGAGAGGCATTGTTCCCAATGGCAGCGTTATGCCATGTTAAGTGGCTTAACACTGCCTTGTAAATAAGGTGAAGTCCCTATCGCCATTACAACGTCACTGTGGTGGTGGTAGGGGCTTGTAAATATCCCCTTTGTTTGGCCACAATATCAGGGAGAGTCAGTATGAACTGCGAAAAGGGAACTAGTGGGACGTTATATCAATAGACTATAGAATTTGAAGGATCACAACCGCTGAGAACCGTTCCCGCTCCGCTCTCTTTTCAGGTTATAGAACAAGGACAAATCACTAAAGCCAGGTCCTATAGGATGTCAGTGGCAGGCAGGGTCCAGGGGTGGAGTTTTCTTTTGCAGTTTGGTAGGCGGAACTGGGCAGGCAAAGCGTAGGGTTAGAAGAGAGGAAGAGCTCGGCAGAGTCAAATAACGAAAGGCAGGGGAGTACCCCCATAACCATACCCCCTTAAAATCCTAAAATTACCCTTACGACCCCAATACCATACCCCCTAAATTCTAAAATTACCCTTCCCACACCAAAACCCATACCCACCCTGAACCCTAAATGGACCCTTAGTGCCCCAAAACCCACACCCACCCTGAACACTAAAATTACCCTTAGCACCCCAGAACCCATACCCACCCGGAACCTTAAAATTACCCTTAGCACCCAATAACCCATACCCACCCTGAACCCTAAAATTACCATTCGCACCCCCAAACCCAAACCCTACCCTGAACCCTAAAATTACCCTTGGAACCCCAAAACCAAATCTCACCCTGAACCCTAAAATTACCCTGGGCACCCCAAAATCCAAACCCACCCTGAACCATACAATTACCCCACACACCAAAGCCCATACCCACCCTTAACCCTAAAATTACTCTTAGCACCCCACAACCATACCAAACCTGAACTCTAAAACTACCCTCAGCACCCCAAAACCCAACCCACCCTGAACCCTAAAATTACACTTAGTACCCTAAAACCCAAACCAACCTTGAACCATAAAATGACCCCTACACCCCAAAACCCATACCCACCCTGAACCCTAAAATTACCCTTAGCACCCCAAAACCCATACCCACCCTGAACTCTAAAATTACACTTAATACCCCAAAACCCACACCAACCCTGAACCCTACAATTACCCTTGGCACCCCAAAACCCATACCCATCCTAAAACTTAAAATTACCCTTGGCAGCCCAAAACCCAAACCCACCCTGAACACTAAAATTACCCCTATACCCCAAAACCCATACCCACCCTGAACTCTAAAATGACCCCTGGCACCCCAAAACCTATACCCACCATGAAGCCTAAAATTACCCCAAAACCAAAACCCACCCTAAACCCTTTACTCAACTTATACTTACATGTAAAACACATATGCCTATACCGTTCATGCCTTTACAACGAAATTTGTTGTAAAGGCATGTGTGGTAAAGGCATATGCGATGTAATGTCATGCGTTGTAATGGCATTGCGATGTGATGGCACTTGCGTTGTGATGGCATGCGTTGTAATGACTGTCTCCCATCCAGGGCTAGTTCTACTTGCTTCCCACTGATCGCACAATGTCAAAGGTCTGCCAGAAAAACACCTTCCGTGTGTGGAACTTATTGACCTTCTGTGAAAGTAGTTCAAGTGGTGCTGCAACAGAGGTGGCTGTTGCCAGTCTGGAAGAAAACCAGTTGCCCAATGAACATTTCTCCTGCTTGTCCCTGTGGCATTTCCCTCTAGACCTGTTTCAATGGCCAAACAATCAACTAAGTGAAGAGAAAAGTTGATATTTTGTTTATTTAGTTGACACCGGCGCAGCACGGATTAAGTTCCTTTAAAAAATAAAAACTATTGTGATCTCAGATCAGGCAGGCGTCGCGAGGTCATGTTGATCTGACAACCCTGGTATCACTAAAAATAAACAAACAGCAAGCACTAGACCCACCATCTCACGTGAGCCTGTCGCCTTTTGTTGTATTTCTGGGTGCATGTGCGCCTCTGTAGTTAATTGGCCCAGCCAAGAGGCAGCTTGGATGTTTGTGCTGCTCATGCCCTCCGAAACAAGGTGACACCCCCCTCACAGTGTACTGTGTTGAGCAGAGCCGGCGCTAGGCATGGGCAGTGTGGGCAGCTGCCCAGGGCCTCGCACTCAGCCTACCAGCATGGGGCCCACACAATTGCTACACCCCACTGGTCCTCGTGTGCCCCTGCCAATCAAATTGAAAGAAAGGTGTCTCTTTACAATTGGGCCCATGGGAGGGGGCCCTCACTCTGGGCCTCTAAGGGATGGTGTGGGAAGGCCTAGGGGAGGGGGACACCTCTCGGGCTGCCCTTTCAGAGACTCTGCAGGACGCCCATTGTCAGCACTTTAGCCCACACAGGTTTAACTATCAGCCCCCAAGCAATTCTCACACCTTCAGTCCGAAATGGGCTGTAAAAGTGGTGCTTGTATGAGGCGGAGAGGAGGAGCTGCTGCCCAGGATGAGTCTGTACAAAGAAGCTTCCCCCAGAAGGTGTCACTTATGTAAAGTTCAGGGGCCTTGCACCTTCCCTTTTGCCCAGGGCCCCGAAAATCCTAGAACCGGCCCTGGTGTTGAAGGGGTGAACGTCCTGAGTTGGTAGTGGAGGAGTAGGTGGTGTAGGGTGTTTTTGTGGCAGGCCGGTGCCACTGGGGGAGAGTATTTATATCACTTGACTTTCCCCTCACACTGGGGCCACATCAATCTTGATCTACACCGAAAATTGCTGATCAGATTATTTGTGTGTCTGTCAACAACTCTGAACTTTGTAGCCTATGGTAGTAACTCAAGCAGGACCATCAGGTTTGCTGTGTTCATACAAAGTAATGAAGATAGCAGGCGAAGGTGCTGGTTTCAGTTTGCGCCGGCAACTGGCCCACAGGCAGGGTTTGGCTCTCTTTATTAACTCTTGTTGACCTCAAACGTGAGGTTAGGGTGTGCGTGCATGTATGTATCACAGCATGGAGGTGCGGCCTCGCATTCTGTTACATTCTTCCAAAACTTTCAACAGACAAAATGGCATAGTCAAAGCATCTTCTCCACTCACCTGGTTGTTGTATGGTGATCACTGGTATGAGTGGATAGCGCCATTTGGTGAAAGCAGATTTATTTCTTGTGTTGCAGCCTGACTCATTTCTGGCTGTCACCATTGTGCCCTTATTGGCGACCACAAGAAGCAGGCGGATTTCAAAGGGAAGTCAAAACTTCCCTCAAGGATTTTGGGCTCGCACCAGGAACCAGTCTTCATCACATATATCTGAAGTTTTATTGTGGCACACGTGGCTGGCTCTATTATTGTTCTTTATTCTCTTTAAGTACATGGCTTCAACATCGACCAGTTCTGGGATCCATGTTGTCGCTTGGGGTATGTTGTCCTGATCCGCACGTCCAAACATGATGTCGTTAGGTGCCCTGCGGTTTGCATTATGGGGAGAGCATCTGAACGCTACAAGGGCTTTGTGGACTGGTTCCTCAATGTCGACCTGCTGTGCCCACCCGATCTGGATGGTCTTGTTGAGGGTGCGTATCAGTTTTTCCACCTCTCCATTGTCTTGGGGCCTCCAGAGTGTGATCTTCCTGTTTTCAATGACTAAAGATTGTAGATATGCCTTTTAGTCTGGACTTTGAAATGGGTGCCCATTATTGCTCTTAAGAGCCTAGGGAACTCGAAAGATGGAGAAGACCTTGTTGAGACATCTCCTGGTGGTAAACTCTCAGAAATGGGAAACTTGAAGAAAGTGTCGCCGGTCATCCAGTAGACTCCCAAAATCCACCCTGATGTCGCACCATGGCCTGTCACTTGGGCTGTCAGTCAGGATCGTGGGAGGTTTGTCCAGCAGCTTGTAGGCTTGACACCAGGGACACCATGCGACCATGCCATCAACCTCAGCGTCCAATGCAGGAAACCATACTGTCTGCCTCAGTATCGCCTTGGTCTCCATGGCCCCTAGGTGGCTGGCATGTGCGAGAGTTAACATCATCGGTCACAGCGACCGAAGGATGGCGATCCTGTGTCTGCGCAGGAGGAGGCCTGGTGGCACAGCACTGAGCTTGTGGCAGACATTCCGGGGGGTTGACAAGTCCAGTTGGGGGGGCGGGGTCATGCTTCCTCAGGTTTGGAGAAAGTCCTTCCACTTCCAAGAAGCGACAGCCTCCTGTGCCTTTCAAAGTGCATGAACCTGTGTGGTGGCGTGAGCAATATCTTTTTTTTTCTTCTTTTTTTGGGGAGTTTTATATAGCACAAACTTGACCTGAAAGGTATCAGGTATCAGAGCACTTTACATGAGCAACAGTTGCATTACAGAAGGACACCTTAATTATTTGTTAGGTACAGGGAGATTGAGTGATTTGCCCAGAATCGCAGGATGTTGCGCATCATTGCCGAGACTCGAACCTGGTTCCCCAGATTTGAGATCAACAGCCCTAGCCTTAAGACCACATCCTCTCCCCTAAGGAAGGCGGTGTTAGGGCATGCGAGCTCTGCCACCCAGCAGAAATATTTGTCTGCTTCAAGCATCAGGGCGGTTGGACTCTATATCGCCTGTCCTTGATGTCTATAAAGGTAGTTGGCTGGGTTCCCACAGCCAGATTTGTATGTCACAGTGATTTGGTACTTTTGAAGCTGCAGGGCCCATTTCACGATCCTGGGCGAAGGGTGTGGGGCCGGCCCAGCACACCTAGACAGCAGCGATTTGTGGTCTGTGATGAAGGGGCACTGTACAAATAAAGGTGGGAATGATGACAGACCCACTTTTGAGGGCTTCTTTTTCAATGTGGACTTATCGTTTTTCCCTCTCTGTGAGAGCTCTGCTGCCAAAGGCGGCCTAGGCCCAGCGGTCATCTTGGATGTGTTGCATGAGTACAGCTCCCAGACCAATGGGACTGGCATCAACTAGTAGCTCTGATTCTTTGATGGGGTCGAAGTATGCCATAACAGTGTCTTGGAATGTCTCCTTGACTGCTTGGAAAGTGTTTTACTCTGTTGGACCCCAAGGTGTTGATGTTTTTGTGAGGTATCTCAGCAGGCGTGCCAGTGTCTCTAGGTTGGTGATGAATCTACTGCAATACATCTCAAGTCCACGAAACTTTGAACTTCAGTTGCTGAAGATGGGCGCCTCTTTTATGTCAATGCACTTCGACATGTCGACCTTAACGCCGTCTTTGGAAAAGATATAGCTGAAGAGCCCCATCTTGTTGGAAGCACTGGTATTTTGGCAAGTTAAGAGTGAGGCCGGCAGACTCGATCCTATAGGGCAGCATCTAGGCGGCACTAGTAGCTGTCAGGGGAGTGGGAGCTGGGATGAGAATGTCATCATTGACATTGATGACTCCTTTGAGGCATGTAAAACTTCACGGATATTGTTTTAGACTACTGCAGCTGAGGATATCCCATGGCTTGCTGGCAGTAGTTGCAGAGGACAACATGAGTAGAGAAAGTTGTAATATACCTGCTGTTCTCGTGGATCTCATTTCGGTGGTAGTCTGAGCTCATGTCTAATTAGGAGAACCAGCTTGAACCATTGATGTCAGCTATGAGATATCAATAGTGGGTGATATATGCCATTCTCTTTTAATCGCCATGTTGGGCAGGCGCATGTCTATGCCGATCTGGTTACATCCTAATAGCTTGGGCTTGTTGGCGACAACCATGGTAGATACCCATGGGATGGGTCCAGAGTCCATATCAATAACCTCAACTTCTTCCAGTTTTTGGAACTCCGCTTCCATCGCTGGATGAAGATGGAAATGGAATTCAGCTGTGGTGGAGTGCAACTGGGCAAACTGAGGGATTGGTGTGATGCAAGACGGGTGGAATCTTTAGGCAGCCCAGGTAGGGGAAGAGCTGAGGAAACTCAAGGAGGTGTCTGTCTACTTCTCCTGAGAGGATGCCCAGGGCTATGGTGAAATGGATACGTTGAGGCTGTGTCACATCTGATGAGCATTTCCTAGTCTGTGGAGGTAATGAAGAACTTGGACGGCCATGAGTGGGCACCATAAGACGTTATACAGGTGAAACCGCTGGCCAACGGTGGGGGTCATCCTCCCATATGAAGATATGCGCTGACATCGGCCTTAGGTGAGGTCTTGGGACAAGGGTATTGAAGTGTCATCAGCTGGTACTGTCTACATAAGCACCTGTGTCGATGAGGAGGGTGGTCAGGGTCTCGTTGATGAGGACCTGGCAGGTGGGGCGGACTTGGTGTGGTGGTTGTCCTGGCATCAGAGCAAAGGAGATGAGGAAGATGTTGTCCTCGCCTTGTAGCAGGACAGAGTGCTTTGCCTTACCATCGACACTTCTCATTGCTCTCAAGGGTGTAATTTATAAAAATGTATCTCTTTTCATGCAGTTCATTGTTTAGTTTTGCCCGCCAGAAAGATGCACTCCAAGGGGGCATAAGTACAAGCCCCTATCGCCATCACTTTGCCACTTTGAGTGACATGGTGGCAAAAGGGGCCTTGCCTTAACATGGTTTAATGCCGCCTTGTAAATAAGGCCCCCTGTCACGCTATGCTTAGTGTGAAAGGGGAGGGCAGTGGGTGTTGCAGTGGGCGTTCCACCACAACACCCATTGTTTTTGATGCTCCCCATATTTACAAGGGCAGCGTATATAGGAGGCAGCGCCAAAATTACGAGCAGGAAAAGCCTGGTCTTAAGTTGGTGAAACAATGAGAAATGCTTTATTTCCCTGTATGCTGCCTTGTGCAGCACAAATTGAAAAAGCAAAACTTCTTGGATAGTTTATGTGTAGGAAGGTGACCCTTCCTGAAGATATAAAAATCATTTTAAAAATGGCATTTTGTAACTGCCATGTGTGCTGCATTAAGCAGCACACATGGTAGTGACAAAATGGCATTTCAGAATTGTTTATGTGCAGGAAGGGACACCTTCCTACACATAAACAATCCTTCCCTGCACACAGACACCCTTGCAATATGGTGCAAGGGTGCCTGCATTGAGGCTACACCGCTAAGTGTAGCACCAGCGCAGGGGGAAACTCAAGGCTACACCATATCCTTGTAAATATGGTACAGCCTTGCGTTTCTGAAGTGGTGGAGTGAGGCGTTGAGCCATGACGGCTAACGCCTCACTCTGCCACTTCCTTGTACATATGCCCCCAAGAGTCATACATTTGGTTGTTGACTGTCACTCATAAGTATACTGCAACCATGGAAATGTCAACACATAACCATCCCGAAAACCTGGTAGACATGTACTGCTGCTTGAATGTGCAATTCAGATGTAACCACAATATTCAACATCTGCAAGTCCTCCATCGCGTCCATGGGCATATTTGGGCCACAAGCTTGTATCCACCAGTTCCCGCAATGAAGCCAAAACTCTTTGATACCATCCATGAACAAACCCAGGTAAAGGAAATGGGTTCATAACTAATCACAGAAAATCTTCTCCATAATTCCTGTTCTCATCCTCCATCCGACCTAGGTAGTTATCAGATACACAGACAGCAATGGCATAACGCAAAATGATGGGGCCCCCGCAAAATGTAATGAGAGCCCCCTGAGTGTCGCATATGCCAGAGATATTTATTAACCTAGACCTGCTAGGCAGGACCCTACAGGATGAGGGGTTCCCTGAAGGGGCAGGGACCCCAATGTGCTGCAGGGGCATGTGTTAAGCCCCTGACAGACAAGAGGGAGCGCCTTCCTCTGAAAAAACCTCCATGTTACCTTTGCCCTAGTCAAATGTAATAAAGTCTTTAACGTCCATATGACCCAGTGGGAGAATAGAGGCATCCTTTTTCCATCAGAACCACCTTACCATGCATGTCCTCAGCCTCAGGGCCTAACCAGCCTTTTATAGCACTGGGGCCGTTTGAGGCCAGGCTTTAAAGCCAAAGGCCACTCATGGTGCTTCTCTTACTTTCCCCATCTCCCCCAGGTTAAATGCAGCAGGCAGGGGGGAGGCTTCCAGAGTGACAAAGAGAGGAGGGGAAGGAAAGGGAAAGGTAGAGAACGAGCAATCAGAGAGGCAGAAGAGGGAGGAGGAAAGGAATGGGTGGAAAGAAAGACATTATGCAAGTAGGCGAAGGAAGCCGGACTGGTTTGAGCTTTTTTTGCCAGGAATGCTGTTGGTTCCCCACTCTGGCCCTGTTTAGTTGACTTTCTTGTGGGTACCTGTTTGCTTCATGCTCTTTCAGAAATGTAGTATAAATATGCTACTCGTTTATTTATAATGTGTCAAAGCGTCTGTTGGTGGGACTACCTAAGGTAATGACATCACAGTTACTCCATTTCATCGTAAGACATGACATCACATGATCTTTGATCACGGGCCATCATACCTTTTCCTGAACCATTCACATTAAAAACATAAGCATTTAACCTAAAATTCATGGATCACAAGTGCAAATTATAGCATAAGCCAAAGGCATGTATACCTTCAAAAGGTCAGCAACTTCATTGGTTAAATCAAATGGATTACAAAGCATTTCGTGTGACATGCAACCCGACATGCAACCCGTGACACGGTGGAGGACACTGCTACACCCTTCTACTCCTAAATAAACTATGGCCCAGATTCTTAAACACTTTGTGCCAAGTTTGCATTACTTTTGTAACGCAAACCCAATAAAGTGTTATGTTGGGATTTACTATCCAATTCAAGTCAGGATTTGCATTTGAAAGTTTCCTAAATTAACACAAAGTTGTGCAATGCGCTGCTTTGCATTACACTGCATCAAGAAGGCGTTCCATGGGTGGTGCATAAGCGTTACCACGCAACCACCCATGAATTTTAATATAAAACCCTATCTAGAAACAATCATACACAGGTATTTGTACGAAAAAAATCCTATGCCTCCTCGAGGGAGGGCAATAAATAAAAATCTTTTCATTTCTACTAGTTTTTTCAATTTTGCACGCATGCTGAATTGTACAGTACACAAACAAAGTGGGAAAGGTGTTAAAGGATATTTTTTGTACTAGCAGGATTTCCTTCCAGTACAACCACTATCTCTAACAGGAGGAGCACACCGTTGCACAATGGCGCAATGGAGTGTGCATTTGAGCGTGTCAGCTAAATGTGTGCCAGCGCAGATAGGGAGAAAAACAACACCACGTCTTACGAGACATGCGACTGTCCTACTCACTCCCTTTCACACAATGCACTGCAGCAATTGTTGCATTTCTTTTTAGTAAATCTGGGCCTGAATGTGCACTTTCACACCGCCCTGAAGGGGAAGTGAGAAAGTGAAGGAAGCAGGTTTCGCTTGGGGAAACTAATAGCTGTGTTTACTAAGGCACAGAGCTGTACCACCATCTAGTGGCTATATTTGAGAAATGCTACTCAAAAGAGAAAGCTAAAATAAAAAGAAGACAGGTGGTAGGAAACTGGACTTTATGCCCCCATCAGAACTATTGATTGTGCTCGTAAACGACAGTGAGGTTTGTTTTTTCCCACCAACACATTTCGGCATATAAAAATGCAGAAGGGTACCGAAATATGCACGGAGGAAGGTTTAGAATCTATGAAAACCATTTGTGAATAGTCGTGAGAATGCTAATTCTCCCGGGTCATATACTTTGTAATCCGTTGGGAATTTTGCGGAGAGGGAATGCCAGTGGCTGCGATACTGCCATAGTTGTGAAACATAACTTGGAAATCAGAGGCCTCGTTTAGAGGCAGGGTCAGCATGGGCCATAGAGCAATCTGGCACATGGGCCAGTCTCATAGATCGCTCTGTGGGCTGTTTTGTTTGGCTGTGTGTGTGCCGTTTTTGTTGGCTGTGAGTGTGTCAGTGTTGTTGTGAATCTGTATATAATTTCTAACATGCAGAAGCTGGTGGATGTATTGCAAAATGTCATGTACCGAAATGTTGTTGGACTTAAATATTGTGCCTTACCTTTTGCCTACAAAAATATCGTCCCCATTCCTTGTAAAGTTTCTATTATTAACTCCATTGGGGTGATGGTTTTGTAAATCATTTTTATGGCACAATATTCATATCAGATGACATTCTGAGAATGATATTCTGATACCGCACCACAGCAGGCAGCACCATAAGTGGTTGTAGGTTGCACTGGTCGCACAGATCAGTGCAGGGTGGAATCAGGAGCGTAACACAGGCTTCTGCGACGCAGGGGAGGCCCCATCCCTACGGGACCCCCAACCCCTCAGGCAAATTACGAGACATGAGATATGGGAGTCTCTGGGGCCCCTCATCACATTCTGCGGGGGGTGGGGGGCACCATTTTGCGTTATAGCTCGGGGTGGATGTCTTTCAAGGAATGGAATGGGCTGCTTCATGTTACATTGGTTGTACTGCAGTAGGCATTTCAGTTCTAGCAAGAAAATAGATTAAATGCCACCTAACCCACCATCGCTGTTGCACAGACATCTTCACTAAGTTCCCCAATCCTCCAACTCTACCCTGCCTGTAGTTGCACAGGTGTTGAATGCACCAATGAATGCCCTTTGCCAAATCCCACCTGACGTGCCCACAGCAGCTAATTGGCAGAATTCTGATGGGTGGGCCAGAAGGAAAGTTGGCTGTGGGCACTTGCCTGTGTTGCACGAACGGGCAGCAATTTTAGGAGAGAGCAGGGTTTTAGGTGAGATGAATAAACTGGTGGGGGGGTGTCTCTCAAAGGGGCATGGTAGATGTAATTAGGATGCGGCTTAAAAAGTAAGCTAAATATCTGTGCTAAGCATAGTATGCCGTCCGACTAGTAATTTGCTGTTTCTGTCATTGCATCCAGATATATAATACAACAAATGACATTACACCCACAACAAGCAGGACTATTGGCTTTGCCAATGGTTCTTAGTTGCATAAGATAAATAAGCAACAGCTATGGCTTCGTTGTATAGAATATTGGAAATGATTCAGTTCTGAAATGATGAGACTGTGAAAGAACTAAAACGAGTCTCTTTGAAGGTTCATCAAAGGCAGTGAAGGGTGGTACTGCTGTTGCAGAGTTAAGATTTTTTTTATCCTGGGGGTTAGGTCAGAAATGGAGAGCCCGACAGTGACCCATCGCAGCACCTGCTATTTAGAACTGCCGGCACTGGCAGGACCCGGTCCACTTAAAGCTCTGCGGGAGAAGGATTAACTGCCTGGTAGGTTCTGTTTTTCAATGTTGTATGGGGAAGCTTGACCCTATGCGGGCAGAGGTGCGGAGCCAATCAAATAGTATGTTGCTTGATATGCATGTTTTTCCTTTCATAACTTAAGTGCCTAAATGTTTTGAAAGCCCTTCATTAACCGTTTTCTCACCTTTAATATTGGAATAGGTTCTACACTGGACTCCCTAAAAAAATCAATATCCAAATTCCAAAGAGTCTTGGCCATTTTGCCCATCTCCTGCTTGGTCGGAAACAAAATGACCCCATCACACCTGCACTAAAGGCTCTCCGCTAGCTCCCTGTTAGAAATTGGTTTGTTGGTTGGCTGAGGTATACACACTGTACAAACAGATAGCACAATACTAGTCAAGGTAAGTCAGATAAACACTATAAATTAACCCGTGCTCCCCCTCTGGTATCTTGGCACAGAGCAGGCAGGCTTAACTTAAGAGGCAATGTGTAAAGTATCTGTGCAACCCTTCAAACAGTAACACAGTGAAACCACTGCAAAAAGACTCCATGCCAGTTTAGAAACATACATTATGATTTCATAAACAAAACAAGACCAAAACAGCAAAAATCCAATAAGTAGAAGTCAAGATATGAATTGTTAAAGAATAAAATTGAAAACAGCACATAGAAGCAATAATCGCCTATGGGGTTAGCTGGTCATGCTGGACTGGGACAAAGTCAAGAGTTCAGGCCGACCGCGATGGAGCGTTGGCCAGATACAGGAGCCATGCAAGGCCCGCTGCAAAAAGTACCTTGATCCTAGTTGCAACAGCTAGATGCAGGGTGCAGCCAGGTGATGCGTCGGTGTCGATCCTGTTGTTGAGGTGATGCATCCATTTTCTCCATGCAACAATGGTGAAACGCTAGTTTCAAAGACGAAGCATCAGCTCTGAGATGCATTTGTTCCAAAGCTGATGTGCCGGGTGTCTTCACACAGATGAGTGGATGCATTCATAATTTTTCACTGCAGGTGCGGCGATTAGGCGGTCATAATGGGGGTGCGCTTATAGGAACAAGCACCCGGATCCACTTCCAATGGACCAGGCGGCGCAGAATTGGGCATGACTTTGCTATCGCGGAGTCTTAGGACAGGAGGCAAGCCAGCATGCCCTTGGGCATCACTCTGGGTGCAAGTTAGTTAGTCAGCTTTTTCCTCAACAGGGCAGATGGTAGCAGGCAGCAGGGCAGCAAAGCAGAAAAGTAGTTCTTCCAGAGCAGCAGTCCAGCAGAGTGGCAGACCTTGTAGCAGCAAAGAAGTCCTTCCCCCTGGCAGAGTTCTTCACAGGTCCAGTAGTGTCTGATTTGGTGGGGTCTGAGACCCAGTACTTATACCCAGTTGTGCCTTTGAAGTGGAAGTGATTTTAATTATCCAGAACTTAATCCATTTCATTTCCCCAGTATTTGTGTAGTGCTTTACAAAAAAAAAAAAAAAATAGGAATGCGGTAAACTAAAATATTACTGTAACACTGATGCCAACTGAATGAGACAGGAAGTTCACAAGTACCTTGTGACTGATAGAGACACAATGTAGCTGAGAGGTCTAATAGAGTCAAGATGTAGAATATGCCATTGTCCTGGGTTTTCAGTGGTTCTTTCCTGATATTTAGCAGTTTTGAGTTTCTGTGCCATGAAGGGTCTGAAACTGTTTGAAAGTCACTGATAAAGCCATTTTTATCTTACGTGTGATGAGGATTGATGGATGACAACACTGTGAAGTGCCTTTGCAACATATACTAGGGCTAGGAAAGGTCAGTAGTTTGAAGGATTGGGATGGACCTTTCAAAAGGGTAATTACGGGGTGTTTGAAGTCTTGATACCATAAAGAGGCTGCTTTGATTAGCAGTAGCGGCCCCTACACAATGGCGGAAGAGCGTTGCACCACTGCCTGGCTCAGAGCCAGAAAATGTAAACTAAAATGATGTACTTGCATCGTTTCATTTTACAGTTACTGGCTCTTAGCCAGTGGTGCTGGAAGGGGCAGAGCCAAAGCATGGAAGGAGGGGAGGAGGAGTGCTACGTGCACTCCACTCCGTAAGTGCTCATGTGTGTTTGGCCGGCCTTCTCAGGCCGACCAAAACACACATGCGCACTTAGGTTTTCTCCAGCCCCACTGTATATAGCAGCCAGGCTGGAGAAACCCCACAAACTCCCTGGTCTGAACAGAGCATCTTTCCTGCCTCCTCAGACCAATCCATGTAATTCTCTGCAGCACGGGGATCGGACAGGGAGTCTTTCCCAGGGGCTGCTGGGACCCAGGAAGAAGAGGAGAGGCTGTGCGATTGGAAGCAGCCGAGGCTAAAGGTAAGTTTTTTTAATATATTGTTTTTCTACCCTCTCACCGCATGATGCCTCTCGCGCGACCCCACCAACCTTTAGCAGTTAATTCGACTAGTGGCAAAAGGTAACAGCACATTGAGATCCAGGCTAGTCATTTTTTGCACTACAAATATCTCATTACAGGGAAGTTTTTTTGAAGGTTAATAAGATTTTTCTGATGTCATCATCAGTGAGTTGCAAGAACTCACAAAGAGGGGCCAAAGCACATATGTGCCATTGAGTGAGGTTCATCGGGTCAAGTGGTGGTGGGAGAGATGCTTTGTCTTTGAGCAGTTATTTTGTTGATGAAATAGGCAAGGATGTTATCACACAGCTCATTCGCAGTACCAGTGGGCTTGTCTTTAGACTAGAAGTTAGCTTTTCCTTGAAGGTAGGAAAAAGGTACTTTGTTAAATTATCTGCCTCAGTAGTCTGGGCTTTGATGTATTCTTTTTTAGGACTGGCGTAAGCTGATTTCTAGCTCCTAGAGTGCCTTCTCCAAGCTGAATGGTGAAATAATGGCTTCAATTTCTTCCAAAGTCTTTCCAGTGGTCTGCCTTGATGTTTCAATTGGTGAAAGCTGTCTGTGAATACTGATTGATCTTCATGGGATAACCCTTGCAGGTGGACAAAGGGGCAAGAATATGTAATGTACAATAAGTCTTTTAGATGTACTTGGTTACTTGGTACCTCCAAATGGGGTTTGGTGATTGTAGTAGCGTTTGTGGGAAATCAAAAGGGCTGATTGGAAGTTTCTGTTAAATACAGTGTTCTGAGGAAGAAGCAAGATGAGATTTTTCTACAGAACTCACTCTCATTGGAGAAGTTAATTAAACTGTGGTCTAACTAGGAAGATGAGGAGTTAAGTAATTGTTGAAAATAAGTTACAGTAACGTCCACCTCAGTAGGTTGGGACATTGACATGGTGGGAGAACCAAGCATGTCCATTTCTTCAAAGATGTATAAGTTGGAAGGATCACTTACCCAGATATTCAGAATCCACTGCTAGACTTCGGCTGTAATGCACACTAAATAGTGGTAAAAGTGTAGTGACAGTGGCATAGAATGGGTGCCGTTGTTCCTAGAGAAAGTAGATTCATCTCCACAGCCAGTGGCTGAACAACACCTTTAGACCTCCGACAGCTCTAATGCCCACCTTACGCCTTTTTTTGCATACTCCTTTTTATGTCTTTAACACATTGTTTATTCCTCATCTTTCTGTTTCTCCCTCTCTTTTGACCCTTGTCCCGTATCTATCATCTCCCCTCTGCTCTATTTGTATTTTGGATGCAGAAAGTACTTTGTGGCCTAATTATGAAAAAGTCGCACAGTGCAGCGCAGCAGATCACCTTGCACTGCACTGCATGACAGGGAAACAGTAGTAATGCACCGTATTCCAGGCAATTCAGTGTATTCTTGTCCTTTACCCTGCGTTAGCATCATTTCAGCAGCCTAGCGCCAACACAAGTGCATGGTGCAACGGGCCTGTGTTGCATGCAGGGTTGTTTTTGGTTGGGAAGGGGCACCACACAGAAAAACAATCCTGGAAGGCATATTTCCCTTTCTATGAGTGCTGCAGAATGCAGGACACATAGAAAGAGGAAATTTAAGAGGAGGAATAGAGATATTTTTCCTTATTATGCCTCCCCTGGGAAGGTGTAAGATATTGGGGTATTCCCAGGTTTACAAGTTCTTGTAAATATGGGAATGCATCAAATACCATGGGAGTTGCATGGGAACACCCACAGCAATGCCCATTGAATGCCTTCCCAGGGCAGGATTACGCAATGCAGCGATTTGTGCTGCGTTGCGTTACTCTAGATTTTTTAAGCCAGTCAGAGCCACGCAAAGTGACTTTGCGTTACTTCAAAAATCTGACTTAGGGGTTTGCATCATGCAATTACCACATTGTATGGGGCAAACACCATGCAAGCCTCTCATGAATATACCTCTTTGCCTACAGACCAGTGACACAAGCGGATAGACAGAGCATGTGAAATGCTCGCCTATCCACTCCCTTTTTTTGGGTAGACGGGGTACAGTCTGAGTGCATGTCTATGGTATGGACAAGCCACAGTGAGTATTCTTTCAAATATCCCTATTAGGTAACCACAATCAGGTAGGGGGAAGCATATGACAATCATATCCCGCCCTGCAGCACAATCCATACAATGCTGATGCCCGCTATCAATAATATGAGGCATGTTCCTACCACTGTTGTTACATACCATTGTCCAAGAGGCAGTGGCTACAGAACATGCCATGCACCCCTAGAATCATTACAAGTCTTAGGAGGTGGGGTCACTCCAAATGCCTCAGCTACCCCCTCCAACCCCGTACAATATTTTCTGAGGAGTAAATCACCCTAAGGCGATGCCATTTATTCTCTGGGCCGGGCTGTTTCCTTGGCTCTTTCACCCAAACTGCTATGTCTGCCTTCATTTTGAAGGCCATGCTTTAGAGACAGCAAAGATTTCTTACCCTCTGTCCCGAGTCAAATGGGCAACACCTGATCCACATACTGTCAATGCAAATAAGTATTTCACAAAAATACACCAGGCATGAATAGTGTTCCTAATCCAGGGGCAGTTCCTTCATTATGGCGGAGGAGCGTTGCCTCACGAATATAGCATTTTACATTGCATGCTATTACATCGCGTTCCTTTACAACACGGTTGTTACAACGACCACGTTGTAAGAACGCGATACCTTTACAACGCAATTCATTAGATCGACTTGCTGTAGGGGGTGCGCTGGACTTAGGAATAGTATAATTTACTATTTCAACTCCAGCCTGCGCAACAGTAGTGAAGGTGTTGAAAAAGTAAATTATACTATTCCTTAGGTTAGAGCACCCCATACAGCAATAAGATCTAATGACTAACGATGTGACGGCATAATGTTCTAACAACGCGGTTGTTGTAACAACCGCATTGTAAAGGAAAACGTTGTAATGGCAGCGTTGTAAACGCTGTTTCTCGCGCCTCACTGCCGGAACCAGCAGACGTATGTAAAATAAAATGATAATAAAACAGTTATAAAACTGAGTCTTGAGGGTGGGGCTATCGGGGAAGGTGAGTGGTGGGTTCAGGGCACGCACTGCCAGTGGACGGATGGCTAAACCAACATGCGTACTTGGCTATCTCCAGGCTATTGCTTGGAGATATTGGCAGGCTCAGGAGCACAGGCACCCAATCCCTGCTGGAGCGTGGAACCAGCCCGCTCCGCCCAATCCCTACGCTTCTCTCATGCTGGTTAATGCCAGCATGAGAGTAGTGTCTGGATTGGTGCAGAAGAGTATGGGAGCCTGTGTCAGCATCAGAGCTGAAGAGGTGGTGAGGTAGTAGACGTCAGGCTGAGGATAGGCTATGTTAGTTTTTATTTTAAATTCCACCCCCTCCCCCTGCACTGCCCACCAATTTCCACTGCCTGCGGCCGCTACTGTCGAAATCCCTTACCCACCTTGCTGTGTTATTATGCTTTTTAAACAAATGCATTGAGAGTGGATTGCGGTCTAATTCTAGGAGATGTGTGGTGAGGATTATCAGTTGCCCTGCAAGCGAAACCTGGAGTTTAAGCTCTGCCAAACAAGGTAAGAGGCACTTTTCCAGCATTCTTTTTATTTTATCATGAGTGCGTACATAGACACACACACATACACACTTACCAATACTTGTGATATCACCAGCCACTTGTTACCAAAGTCATGGCATTAAGTAGCAACGTCAATAGAAGATGAATTACTGCTTATTTTATTCACCCTAGAAGAATGAAAGGCTGAGTTTGCAGCAACAAGGTTCACACCTGTCCCCTCCTGAGTGCCATGACTTAACCACAACAGGAACATTAACCACTGAGATATCCTACCAGCTATTTGCTTTTAGGCAAGTGTATCTACTGTTAAGCAGGTTTGGGGGTTCAAGTCACATGCTGAGGTGGTTAATGCACTGATGATCAGTGTGCAGCAAGCCCCTCTTTGTATATTGCTTTCAATATGTTGATCAGGTTGTTAATGCACTTGCTAAAGAAATCTATGTATAATCTATAGTTTTGGAAGGAAAGAGGTGGGCCAGATTAAAGGAATGAGGAGAGTGTTTTGTAAAATGTTATCATCTCATTGAAGTGTGAGAACCTAATCATATTTGTAACATATTTATAATCCTATAGATTACAGTATTGCTGTTTTACATATGGCCAAGAAGGCATTCATATTTTATAATCAAAGATGAAGGTTCTTTTGCGCTTGTTTGGAACATCCAGCAGCTTTGAGTAAGCTTCATAATTTCATGGATCAAGTAGGCCTGAAAGCTATGCTATTAATGGTTGTAGATTTGCATATATCCAAGAAGTGCACTCTTGCTTTCAAACTTGGCAAGTGGAATCAAGATTTGAGGAACATAATGAGCCTAGTATTGTATTTATGAATGATATCTTCTCTTCAAGGATTTCTTGTGCTTCCTAGTGGAGAAGATCCTGTCACTTTCTCATTAGGTACGTTTTTGCTGAAAGTAATATTTTGTTGTCACGATATTTAGTTGTCACGTGGTTAGGTTCCATAGAATGGCACTGAGAGAAAGCATATGTATACTGATGTAAAATTGTATGTATATTTTCCAAGGGACCTTTTTCTAGCAAGAGCCTGGTAAGTTGAAATGACAATTGTTTGGAATTATTTTGCTATGCTGCTTGCTATTTTGCATTAATTGCTAGCTGTACTCTAGGCTTCCCAACATGTTAGCGTAGATTTTCAAACATTTTGCACTGGGTTAGCATCACAAAAGTGATGCTAACCAGCACTACATACGTTTTTGGGGCGTTTACTTTCCAACGCAAAACTTGTATTTATGCTGGAAAGTTCCATAAAAGAAGCGCGAAGCAATGCTTTGTGTTACTCAGCGCCATGGGGGCCTTACTTGGGTACTACATGGGCATTCCCATGTAGCCACCCATGCCTTATGACGCAAAACCCTGTCTACAAAGAATTGTAGACAGGGTTTAGCACCAAAGGTTAACGCCACTTCAAAGGAAGCGCTAACAAGAGAATTGTTTTATTTTTCCTTTATTTTCCGACTTTGCATGTGTGGTGCACTGTGCAACACACACACAAAGTAGGAACAGCTTTTAAATTTGTCTAGGCATGGTAATTTGTACAGTAAGGGTATTCTTCCTGTATAAAACTTATCCAAGACTCATGCACACACAATAGCACTATGGCGCTAAGGTGCGTGTGTTGCGCTTGGCAGCTGAAATCAGCGCCAGAGGTCTGGATAAGGGGAGGAGAGAGCCATAGCTCTGTAGATATGGTGCTCTCCTGCTCCCTCCATGTCACCCAATGCAGCACAGCCTCTCTGGGTGGTTGCTCTGTGTTGCATGTGGTGCAGTTCGGGATACTCAATTACCCCTTGCTTCCACGGACAGAATGATTTCTTAGTCACACGCACATACACACATCATACGCTGGTGGGGCCCATAACACCAACATTCATTCTCTCAATCTATCCGTGCCTACAAAGGGATATCAGATCCAAACCACACTGGTCTCTTTGATAGAGGAAACCACTTCTCCTGAATCACCCTAACAATTCCTCCATCAAGAGGTCGATCAAATCATTTAGTTGTTATTTAGTTCAATGATACTTTTACTCTCAAATTAATCAATAAACATTTCAATGGAAATAATCACCCGACACAGTAATTCAAATAATGATTTTCTTTATCTAATTTATATGCAGGTTAAATCCTAATAATGCAATATCATCTTTTGTCATATTTACCTATTCTGGCTAATTGTCGTTTTCTAAGTCAGAACTGGTCCTCAGTAAATTCATCAGAGTTATAAAGTCTCCGTCCTCTCCATCAGCATAAAGATTTCTGATCATCGATTCTCCGTCAATAGCTTCTGGATGAAGTGGCGTCTAGCATCTAGCCTATTCCCTCTCTAGTCTATTAATATTTATACTAAAATTTACATATTAAAGTTACATTTTCTCATTTCCCAGGCCAACGATTGGCTGAACTATACATCTCAATACATTAGGAAACATTTTCAAATTTTCCCATGTGGAAGAAGTCTCAAAGCAAATGTATGGAAAAGACTAATCCGTAGTCCTAAATGTCTCAGTTTGTTGGAAACAGGTTGGGTTTGACAGTTCATATTTCCAATAGCAACATTTTCTTCACGTTCAGGGGCATTGGCAACTCGCCCAGGGTAGTCTTCATGGACATGGTCTGACAGGTAACACAAGGGACACGAACGAAGTCAGTGCAGGCGCCTTTCTCCATTGTTCAAATGATGAAGTAATGTACTTTAGTTAGGTTTCAGTCGGCGGCCATCTTTTGGTAGGCCAGAATAGTCAACTTTAAGCAAAGAAACACAAAATCGTAATTAATACATAGAAATGATTAAAACAGTATTAAACCCTTGCTAATACCCTTATGTGTATGCATTTATCTAGCCATATGCAACATTCAAAGCCGTTAATGCTGGTTTATTTAAGCGCAAATCACAATAACATTATTTCAAGCAACATTTATCGTTTTAATATGCATACAAACTTAATTCACTTATTAATTTTGCCATGCAACGCATTCCCACGTGTGCTCTGTCTGTTAATAGGGTTGGTTTAGTACCTTCACACCAAGCTATTAATTATTATAATTAATTATTAATCATTTTAATATAAACCTATATAAATGGATTGGGTATATAAAAAGAAAATATTTTACCCGCTCCATCAATCCCCCCTTTGGTGATTTTATCACCACAAACAAAACCCACAAAAATCAATTTACTTTCCCCTTTTATGGGAATTCGAAATGTTTTCTTGCTCAATTAAAATTCTGTTTCTCCTTCATCTTCTCTTTTTGTTTTGTCATACATACTCTCCTTCCATTCTTCCAATTCTATCTCGTTAAAATCTCTTTCTTGTTTCTTTTCCTTCTTTTTGATAGTTTCTCGTCTAACTTTCTTTTTATTTCTTCTATGTCTGCAACACATACATCCTAATCTAAGTATTAATAATGTGAAAATCACACACGTTAATGGAAATAATATTTTCCCTAATATTGTACTACCTAATTTACCTAAGAAAGTTTTAATAGCAGCCATCTTATCACTAATTCTAGTCCAGATACTTTCAACCTCCAGTGGTTTTATTTCATCATGCAGTTCTGTAATATTTTTAATATATACTTTTAGATCTTTGCTTTCATCAGGAATGTAAGTGCAACAATGTTGAACTTTCAGCATTCCACAGACTCCTCCCTCTTTTGCCAATAAGATATCAAGGGCAAGTCGATTTTGCATAATCATAGCACGCATGGCTACAATTTCAGTGTTTTCCAAAAGAAATCCTCCAGCGGTGCTTGTTGACAAGCGATCCACTATGGTTGACAATTTCCGAATATTATTTGCATTCAAAGATATTCCCACTGCTGGTATCAAGGCTCCAAAAATATCACCTACAATTTCTAACCAAGTCTCTCTTCTACTACGCATTAGTAGGTTATGTAGTCCACTATTTTCTACTCTATCCATGTGAAAAATCTTTGGAAAGACCAGGCCAATATAACATGTGCCATACCAATGGTCAGGCAACCTGTGATAAGCCTTGTTCCCACAAATATAATACAGTCCAGGAAAAACTGGATCTTCTCCGCCTCTAAATCCCCATCCAGATGCAATAAAATATGTATCATGACACTCACTTGTCCCTATATAATAATAATCATATTGGGATCTTTCCCTCATAATGCATAATTTGCCTTTCTGTGGTGAATCTATAGCTATTGTTGGTCTAGCATCACCCTTTGTCTCTTTTTTCCAATCTATTTTCCAAATGATTTCCCCCTCTTTATGTCCTTCTGCATTTGTATGTATGTTCAATCTCCTTTCTTCGACCATATCTAGAAATGTTTTCTCCTCTGTCTTCAAACTGCAAGTTAAATTGTTCCTAAAAATATATTCTAAAGTTAGTTCTTTAGTCTCTATAAAAATCTCACCTAGTACATTAGCAGTTTTGGCTGGATTCAATTCATTATTCATGGGCAATTGTCCGAGAATGTTATCTATATTAGACAGATTATATTCTAATTTCCCTACTTGATAAAATATACTAGTTAAAATGCTACATGTTATTCCATAAGTTGCTGGAAGGTGATGATAAGTCACCCCTTCTGAAACAGAGGCAGGTAACTGCATACATACGTAGCAATCCCTTACGTCCATTGTTCCTACATATTCATACAATAATTTTGAAAAAACATTGCTACAAAAATCAGTTATAGACCTATCCTCGTGCATGTGCTCAGTGCTTGTTTTAAATGGAACTACCTTTTGTGAACTCTTCACTATGTTAGTCATATTCTCTGTATGCCATTCTAGTGTATCTAAAGTTACTTTGAAAGAGATCAAAAGAGCGAGTACGCTCCAAAGAAGCATTAATAGTCCTGTACAACAACAACATGTCTTGCACCATCTTCTCATAAAGGTACATCTACTCTTGTTATCATCTATGTTAGCCATCTTGTTAAAATTGACCGTGTCTTTTGACTTAGCCTCTTCTACTCCGCTTCTTGTATTTTCCCTGTAAGAGCAAGGCCCTTATCAGGTGATCCAAATTCTTTAATTTCTTATTCAATCCTTTATTTTTCTACGACTTCCTTGAAATCACTCAGCTTGGCCTCTCATCGTTTTTCACTTCCTTCTCATCATCCACATACAGAATTTCCTGATCTTCCGCTTCTTCTCCGATATCGGATAGGATAACTCTCAGGATTTCCGCTGTTTCTTCTTCCTTCAATACTTTCAGTAAAGCCTCCTCTGGATTTCCTTGACTATCTACCTCTTCTCCTTGTTCAGGAAGTGCTACGTATGTCCATTCAGGTGACTTAAACTTCTGGTTTGGTTTTCTCGATCGTTTGTTTCCTTCAGACACTTCTGTCTCTCCCTCTTTTTCTCTATGCTAACGTGTTACTTCATTCACTTGTTCAGCTTCTAAGGGTTTGACTCGTGTCAATCGATATCTTAGTCTCTTTATTTTGTTTGGCCAAAGATCTCCTTTAGCATTCCTTCTTGTTTTGCCGTCTTTACTGTTTCGTTCCTCAATCCAAGTTCTCTTCCTTAGAACTCGACCCTCTGCTATTTCAGTTTCACTGTCTTCAGATTCTGTCTCGTTTGGTTTTTCTTTTCCAATAGTCTCTTTTTCCACCTCTTGTGTTTGCTCTACTTCTGTCCCTCCTCGGGTCTCCGGCACGCAATTTTCCTGCTGACTACTTGTCCCTTCACCTAGCTGTGTGTTGCGGTTCCCTACATTTCCTCGGGGGTCTTCCGCAATCTGTCCCTCTCTCTCTGTGACTGTCCCTTCTTCTCCTTCCAGAATTTCCTCAGGTGGAACTTCTTCTACTCTTTCGTCTGGTGTAAATGTTACTTCTGACGGGACATTCTTTTCTTATCTCTTCTTTTTTCTGCGCTCACCACTGGTGTTTTGCTCATCTCCAGAATCTGAACCATCTGAAATCTGCAATCTCTTCTTTTGAATTTCTTCTCTGGGAGTTGGAACTAGTCTTGGCTCCTTTTCCCCCCTTTCAGGATTTTCTTTTGACTTTGCATTCTCATTGCCTGAATCATCACTTGATTCTGAATCATCGAAGTATTCTTTTCCAATGCTATCTGTTGGATTTGGAACTCTCAAAGTGTGAGTTGCATGTATCCAATTTTTCAGTCCAGCACATTTCACAGCAGTTGTTGTAGTCAAAATAACTTGCCTTGGCCTTCCCCACCTTGGAACCAGGCAATTCCTTCTTCTGTGGACTTTTATTCTCACCCAGTCACCTGGGCTTAGGTCATGGGCTGGTTTTCTCTCAAGGGTGGTGGCGTCCGCTCCAACCTGGTGAAACACAGAATGGACTGCGTCAGCCAGGCCTTTACAGTAATCCAAAATCATGTCATCAGTTATTGTCATCAATTTGTTGACTGGAACAAATACGTGTCTCATGGCTCATCCCATGATAATTTCGTGGGGACTCAAACCTGTCGTTCTGTCTGGAGTAGATCTGATTGTCATCAAGACTAGAGGCAAGACATCAGGCCATTTCATTCCTGTGGCTAAACACATTTTCCCTATTCTGTTTTTGATCATACCATTTATTTGCTCAACCACACCAGAAGCCTCTGGTCGATAGGCACAGTGTAGTTTTTGTTGTACACCCAATGCTTCACAAATCAATGCCATGATCTCATGTAAAAGTGTGTTCCTCTGTCTGATTCTATGGTTATTGGGAACCCGTATCTGGGGATGAATTCCCTCAACAAGAGCTTGGCCACTGTGATTCCATCACTTCTTCTTGTTGGGTATGCCTCCACCCACCTGGAGAACAGACAAACTACCACCAGAACATACATCAGCTTGTTATAAGGGGGCATTTCAATGAAATCTATTTGCATTCTGGTGAAGGGTCCTCCCTCTCGGCCTATTGTGCCTAGGCTGACCACTGTTTTCCTTCCAGGATTGTACTGCTCACATATCAGGCATCTTTGACAGAGACTCTTGGCTATCAACCTGAATTTTGCATTGTACCAGGTCTGCTTAAAAGCCCTTATCATGGCATCTCTTCCCAGATGTCCTTGGCCATGATACATCCGTGCCATGGTTGACATCATGCTATCGCATTACTGGTCTTCCATCCCGATAGACCCACACATGATCTTTCTCCCTTGGTGCACAACCTGCTTTTACCCACTGCTTCATTTCTTCATCTCCTGCTTCATCCTGCAACTGCCTCACTTCTTCCCATGTTCCCACAACGTTAGTAAACATTATGGAGCAAGAAAACATTTCCTTCTCCTTGGCTCTATTGATTGAATACTGATTTCGGGCACAGTAATGAGCCATGTCATTGGCGTATCGGTTCCCAGTAGTGATATAATCACTACCTTGACTATGAGCGGCACATTTTACTACTGACAGTTCTTTTGGCAACTGTATTGCTTCAAGCAATTTTCCCACCACTTCTGCATTCTTTATAGGAGTTCCACTTGAGGTCAGGAAACCTCTCTGCACCCAAAGTTGGCCAAAATCGTAGACAACTCCAAAGCCGTACTTGCTGTCTGTTATCACAGTCACTCTCACATTCTTCCCAATTTTGCATGCCCTTGTCAATGCCACTAGTTCTTCTACTTGAGCGGATTTAACTCCTTTCAAGTGTGATGCTTCTATGACGGCAGCAACAGTGCATATAGCATAGGCCGCACTCAACAATCCTTCGTCTGTTCTCAAGCATGACCCATCCACAAACAACACATAATCACTTTCTGGCAATGGTAAATCTTTTATGTCTGGTCGAGGTTTTGTGCAAAAATCAAGCACATCCAGGGAATCATGATCAACATCATCTCTTACCTCCACTCTCTCTGCATCAGGCAAAAGTGTAGCTGGATTCACATTCACACATCTTTCCAGACTCACATTGGTTGCACTTAGAATGACCTTCTCATACTTAGTCAGCCGACTATGTGACATGAACTGTGTTCGGCTCCTCGTTAAGAGGATCGCCACATTATGAGGTACAAACCCTCTTACTGGATACCCCATCACGATTCCCTCACTCTGCTTTAGGCTTCGGCATGTAGCAGCTACTGCTTTCAGACACCCGGGCAAACCTACCGCCGCTGGATCTAACATTGACGAAAAATATGCAACTGGTCTCCTTTGCCTTCCATGTTTCTGTATTAACACTGAAAGTGCACATCCATTTCTCTCACTGCAGTATAGTTCAAATTCTTTCTCGTAGTCTGGCCTTCCCAAAGCTGGGGCTTCGCAAAGACTGTTCTTTAACTGTCCGAATGCTGCCAATTCTTCTTTCTTCAGTTCAAGGGGGTCTTTAACCTCACTTTTTGTCAATTTTACCAATGGTTTGGCAATCAGGTAAAAATTACTTATCCACTGACGACACTAGCCAACCATCCCTAGGAACATTCTCACCTCTCTTTGGGTCATTGGGGCTCTCATTCCTCTAATAATTCTGATCCTGTCTATCGTTACTTTTCTCAGCCCTTTTTCAATGGTATGACCCAAATATTGTACTTCTTTTTTACAGTATTGCAATTTTGTCGGAGATACCTTTAGTCCTCCATCTGCCAAATGATTCAGCAAAGCTATTGTGTCCATTTCACAAGCTTTGCGTGTTTTTGACGCCACCAATAGGTCGCCAATATACTGGACCAAAACTGAATTTTCAGGCATGGTAAGACTTTCCAGAGATTTCTTTAGCAACTGATTAAAAATGGAGGGGCTCTCTGTGTACCCCTGTGGGATTCGGCACCATGCCAAAATACACTCTCCAAACCGAAATGCAAAAATCGGCTGGCTGTCATGATGCAACGGAATGGAAAAGAAAGCATGACACAAATCAATTACTGTATACCATTCTGCATCATGGGGAATCTGATACAAAATCACTGATGGATTTGGAACAATGGGACAACATGACACAACGATTTTGTTAATCCTTCTCAAATCTTGCACAATCCTGAACTTCCCATTGGGCTTTTTCAGTCCCATTATAGGTGAGTTACATGGACTGCTCATTATTTCTCCCAACACTCCTTGTTGAATCATTTTCTCAATTAAAGGTGTCACCCCTTAAATTATTTCTGGTGTCAGTCTATATTGGGGAATGTTTGGATAAACGACTCCCTCTTTTAGTGTGATCTTTACTGGATCTATATTTCTCATAAGGCCTACATCTTCTCCAGTAAAATCCCAGACTCCTGCCTTCACTGACTGCTTCAATTCTTTGGGTAATTCATCTGGGTTAAATACTGCATAACTTCCTGTAATTTCATTTTCTTGGTTGGCTATTGTCATTTTATACAGTACATCCTCATCTGGTGTCTCAAATGCTATTCCGTCTGGAGTACAGAATATGGTGCAATTCATTTTGCACAGAAGGTCCCTTCCTAACAGATTCACAGGACTAGTATCGCACACCACGAATCGGTGCATGTCTGTGAAATTCCCTATTGTAACCTTTACCGGTTCGGTAAGGTAGGTCCTTATCTGGGTGTTTGACACACCAACTACTTGGATTGTTTCATCCGAGAGAGGAAGATTTTTCACATCTGCTGACATGACACTAGATCGCGTAGCTCCAGTGTCTACTAGAAAAGTAATGTTATCATCATTAACTTTCCCATCCACAAATGGTCCTGTCTGATCTATTTCTAGAGTTGTGCCAAGTACGCACCCTTCTTCCTCTCTTCGGCACCGTCAATAAATCTCCTCTGACTCACTCTCGTCATTTCGCAGCCAATATTGTGACACAGCGCTCGCGCGTTGCGGATTGTTTACCTGTTCTTCATTGTAGAATCCCGCTTCTTTGCTATATCTTTGGGTGTTCCTGCTTTGCGCCAATGGCGGTTTTGGCACCTGATTCTGTGGATTAACAGCCTTTTGCTGTTGCTGCGGTGGACCACTCACCTCACACTGCACCTGTGGATTCAATGATGGATTTTCATTATTAGTACTTGGTGGATATTTACACTCGGATTTCCAGTGCCCTAACCTTCCGCAATTGTGACACGGAAACTTCTTTTTAGCTTCTTCTATATTACCCTTTCCTTTTCCTGGGCCGAATCTCGGTTTAATGCCTGGGTTATTAGCTTGTTCAACCAGCTGAGCTTCCTGTCTCTCTGCGACTTTCACTTGAGCCCACATTGCCTTTTCTTTTAGTTTTCGCTGCTTTGCCTCAATCTCATCACTAAAGTATTTAGCATGCCTTAGGATCTCATCTATTTTCTTACTTTACCAGTCCACGGTATGCTGCTTAATTATTTCCCCAATTTCGGGACGCAAACCATACACAAATCTGTACACAAAATGACTTAGGTCCTTTTCTCCCAGATTGTCATCTCCACTGAACTGTTTGAAAGCTAATATTAGCCTTTCATAGTAAGCGTGAACTGATTCTTTCGCTTCTTGATGTGTTCAATCTATTTTAACCCAGTCTGTTTCTTTGGGAGGCACTTTGTTTTTCAAAAACACCATAACTTGTTCATATTTCTTCATTACCTCAGGGTCTGGTGCTCCTGTTTTGGGATCTCTCGGGTATTCTTTAGTTGGCCAATCTGTGACTATCTTGCATTCTGCCCATAGATCTGCTGGCACTATTATGTCAAATAGGCTATTTAGATCAATCCACAGTACCTTTGACAACTTAACAAATTTGTCTACCTGTCTGTACCACTCGACTGGCTTTTCTCGCAATCGAGGGAAGTCATTTGTAAATGACAAAATGTCCTGTCTTGTCCATGGGACATGCACATATCCCCCTCCTGGAATCTCTCTCATAGGAAATTCTGTCACTACCTTTTCCTTCTCTCTCACAGGAAATGCAGGAAAAGTTCTGTCTGAGGTATCATCCCGCTTCCTATACCACCTGCTTTTCCATTTGTCCACATCTCCCCATTTCCTCAACACAGTGATTATGTCCTTAATCTGCCCTATTCGTCCTGCAGTGTTCAGATTTTCAATATCTTTTTCCGTGAAATCCAATCGGTAAGGCTTCTGTAAAGCGTTTACCTTGTCCATGTCAATTCCCATTTCACTTGCTATTTCTGCTAGTCTGTCATGTAAATTCTTTGCTCTCCAAGTGATGCTTTTACATAAAAACAACAATTCCTCATCTTGGTAATTTTTCAGCTTTTCTGTGGGGATGGTCCCTACCATTAATTCTTCTAACACCATCCGTAATTTTGCCACATCAATGGTTTGTGATTCTTTCTCTTTACCTTGCAAGCCCTTCAGCCATTCGCTCAATTCGTCTGTAGTTATACCCACTGATTTTTCTACATTCCCTGGTTCCGTCAGTCTCTGTGGTTCTAATATTGGTCCCCCTACCATTCTGCTTCTCTCTACAGTATCAGGATTATAAAATGGGTTATTTGACACATGTAGTTCACCTTCACTCATGGTGTGTCTCCAAGGATTCTCTTTTGCTCTCATCAGGGGCTGTTCTGTCTGTCTATTGTTCACATACGGAACTGTTAGACCATGCTCACTTTCTTTCTGCTTCTCAAAAATGGGCATAACTGGACCTATGGTCACAGGAACTGTAACTGCTTCTAGATTTTTAGTCAATTCTCTCATTTTCTCTGTCAGTTCTAACGTGGTTTTTGCTAGTTCCCTCGAATTTTCACTCTCTACCTTATTTTCCATCTCTCGTTCCCTAAGAGAATTCCTTCTCTTTACCTCTGGAGTCGTAACTTCTGTCTTAATGATTCGCAGAGTTTCTCTCACTGGTGTACCTGCGGTCAGCGTTTCTGATTCCTCCCTGTACGGGGGTGGACTTTTGTAAAACATATCATCTAGGACATCATCTTCTATTTCATTTGCTCCATACCTTCTGAATTCTACATTATGTTTTTTCTCTATGCATTTCCTTCCTTCACTTTCCCCTGCAGTTCTTACTGGAAATAGTCCTTCAGTCATACTTGCGTCTCGCCACCTTCTCATTCGATCACAATGAGTTTCACGATCATTTGGCTGTCCGAACATATATCTATATCTACTGCCATTTCTCTGTTTTTCTCGCTCATGCATCTCGTCTTCCCACTCTGTCAACGCCTCAAACTGCGTAGGCCTAGGTCGCGGATCTAAGCTCATCATCCTCTCCCGTAAGTTCCTTAAAATTGCCAAATTAAAGGAACCATTTTCTGGAAACGCTAAAACTCTGTCTTCCTTTGTATATTTTGCCCAATTATCTAACCAGATGCAAGTATGGTACCCATATTTCGCAACCATGAAGGATGCGGGTGTTTTCGCTGGAGGAAGTAACTGTCCTTCCCTAGTCATAATCTCTTTGTCTTTCACAAACCATCCTTTTATTTTACCAAACAAGGATTGTTTCTTTTTCTCGGGTGAATGATAATACATTTTCCTTTCTCGCGTCAACCCTTTAGTCTTGTCTTTGACTGTACGATCTTTAGTCCAATAGCAACGCGACCCTTACTCACGCACCAATCCTGGCGCGTCTACGTCACTGTCACAATCTCCAATCCCTGCGCGACTCACACTAACGCACCAATCCTGGAGCGTCTACGTCACTGTCACAATCTCCAATCCTAGAGCGGGTTTACACTGACGTACCAATCCAGAGCATTTTACCCCTCTGACTAGCCGTCCAATCCCAGCGCGATCTTCCTGACGTCAGCAGTCGCTGCAGCAGCTCCTGCTCCTGACTCCTGTCTTCAGTCTACCCCTCCTTTACAAAACTACTCGGTAGACTTCTGTTTCAATTTTACAATACGATTAGTTACAACATACAAACATCTTCATTGTCTGCTCCGCTAACCACAGAATAGCAAAAGACCTTTCCCACGAGAATCCTGTTTTCCTCGAGAGCAGCGCTTACCTCTGCCCTACTACAGAATTGTTACGTCCATTGGCAAAGTAGCACATCCCTCTACTCCACCCTTCTACCAAGCATCAATTAACTGTTTTCTCCAGAATTGAGACACATAGGTGCCGATTCCGATCCTGGAGAAACTGGGTACGAACCGTCGGATGGAGCGTTTTCTCCGTCCGACTCGTACCCGGCCAAAAAACATTACAAAAATGCAAGTACGATTCGCATGGAAACACAATTTCCGTGCGAATCGTAAAAAAAACGACCGACGAAAATATACATACAAATGTGATCCGGGAAAGCGCCGACGTGACGTCGGGACGCATTCAGGCTGCGTTTCACGAACCAGGAAGTACGATCCGCACCGACGTCACCCTGCACGGATTATATTCTCCGGCTGCCAAAAACTGCCGGGAAATCAGGACGACGCGCACAAGGAGCACCTGTACGCGACGGACAGCCATGGACCCCAACCTACGTGTCATCCCGGCCCTCATAGCAGTCCACCTGCTCTACAGGAACCGACGCAGACGCCGCAGAAGGTCAGAACAACACCCAGGGGCAAAGGGGGGGGGCAGGGGCAGGACACATAACCCCCACCCAAGTCCCAAATCAGACATGCCCTGGACATACCTGACCTGCAGGACCTGGTCACCTCGAGGGGGTGGGGGCGTGTCCAGCAACGCAAGCGTCCGCCACAACGGAAGTGGATGTTGACGCAAACCGGCAACACAACAATTCCGGTACGTACCGTACCCACGCCTTAAGAGCGAGGGTACGGGTCGTACCACGCCCACCCCTACGTCACTCCAACAATGGCGGTACGGCCCGTACCCACGTTCTAAAGGCCTGGGTATGGGCTGTACCACTATTGTTGGGGTGATGTAGGAGTATGCGTGGTACGACCCGTACCCACGCTCTGAAGGCCTGGGTACGGTGCGTACCCCTACGGCACCCCATTGGGGGTCCGCACCGTACCCAGGCCTTAAGAGCGTGGGTACGGGTCGTACCACGCGTACCCCTACATCACCCCAACAATGCTGGTACGGCCTGTACCCAGGCCTTTAGAACGTGGGTACGGGCCGTACCGCCATTGTTGGAGTGACGTAGGGGTACGCGTGGTACGACCCGTACCCACGCCCTTAAGGCCTGGGTACAGTGCGGACCCCTACGGCACCCCAACAATGGTGGTACGCACCGAACCCACATTCCAAAGGCATGGGTACGGGCCGTACCCAGGCCTACAGATCGTGGGTACGGGAATGTACGGAGCGTACCCCCACCCGTGTATGTATGGAGCGTACCCCCACCTGTGTATTAATGGAGTGTACCCACATCCCACCAGTGTATGTACGGAGTGTACCCCCACCCGTGTATGAATGGAGCGTACCCCCACCCGTGTATGTATGGAGCGTACCCACACCCCACCAGTGTATGTACGGAGCGTACCCCCACCCGTGTATGAATGGAGCATACCCACACCCCACCAGTGTATGTACGGAGCGTACCCCCACCCGTGTATGAATGGAGCATACCCCCACACATGTATGTAAGGAGCGTACCCACACCCCACCAGTGTATGTACGGAGCGTACCCCCACCCGTGTATGAATGGAGCGTACCCCCACCTGTGTGTGAATGGAGCGCACCAACACCCCACCAGTGTATGTACGGAGCGTACCCCCACCCGTGTATGAATGGAGCGTACCCCCACCCGTGTATGTCCCGAGCGTACATGCCCAGACACAGGAGGGGTGGGTGCAGTGTCCACCCAGCAGTGCCCAGACACAGGAGGGGTGGGTGCAGAGTCCTCCCAGCAGTGCCCAGACACAGGAGGGGTGGGTGCAGAGTCCTCCCAGCAGTGCTCAGACACAGGAGGGGTGGGTGCCTATCACTCCCAGCAGTGCCCAGACACAGGAGGGGTGGGTTCCCATCACTCCCAGCAGTGCCCAGACACAGGAGGGGTGGGTGCAGAGTCCTCCCAGCAGTGCCCAGACACAGGAGGGGTGGGTGCAGAGTCCTCTCAGCAGTGCCCAGACACAGGAGGGGTGGGTGCAGAGTCCTCCCAGCAGTGCCCAGACACGGGAGGGGTGGGTGCCTATCACTCCCAGCAGTGCCCAGGCACAGGAGGGGTGGGCTCCCATCACTCCCAGCAGTGCCCAGACACAGGAGGGGTGGGTGCAGAGTCCTCCCAGCAGCGCCAGGAGGGGTGGGTGCAGAGTCCTCCCAGCAGTGCCCAGACACAGGAGGGGTGGGTGCAGAGTCCTCCCAGCAGTGCCCAGACATAGGAGGAGTGGGTGCCTATCACTCCCAGCAGTGCCCAGACATAGTAGGGGTGGGTGCAGAGTCCCCCAGCAGTGCCCAGACACAGGAGGGGTGGGTGCAGAGTCCTCCCAGCAGTGCCCATGAAAAGAAAAGGGTGGGGTACCCACAGATACAATGGCCACAAATATCAGTCCGGTGCCCAAAGACCCTGCAGAACACGTAACACATGTGTGCGAGGCTTGGAGTACACACATGCATAGTGTGTAAAAGGGAACATGTCCACATGAAGTCATGCCAATAAACTCCATACACAAGTACAGTGACCACCAAGGATGCCACTAATGATGCAGGTGGAGACATTGCCCAGCATGCATGGGCAAAGTTGAACGGATCCGTCACACACCAAGGAAATGTAGACACAGGTCAGCACAACATATTGGAAACACCCTGCAGGGAGGATATCAGGGTCCACAGAGGAAGGAACACACCTTGGGACAATTTCACCATACAGTAAGAACACACATGACCAAAGATTATTTGCAGAGCCCTTGTGATGGCACACAGATACCAGGGTCCACCCCATGAGCAGCACACCACAACATTTCCCAGACACCTAACACATTATCACCACCCCAAATCATGGAGCAGCACCACCAACAGCAAAACCAGAAAAGCAGTAGTGTACAAAGGAATAATAAAACAATGCTTTATTCAGCATGAGAAGAAAAAATGGTTAATAAAAGTTCAATATGTACAAGGCCCATAGGGCAGTCCATAGTCCTATTCCTGGTGGGGGACACATAGGGACGCGTGTCCCCTAGCTTGCCTGCACAGTTCATACCTCCTTTGCTTCCACAGGGGGGGGGTGGCATCATTTGGGGGGGAAGGACCAGGCACCGCAGGGACAGGAGGGGCAAGGGTAGGTGTTGTGGGTGCAGGGACGGAGGACTCCACCACAGGGGTTGGGGCAGCGCCAAAGGTGGTGGTGAGAATGGCGCTGCACACGGTTGCAAGGTCCCCCAGCGTCTCCCCTGCACCAGAAGGAATCACAGGCCCCAAGGAGGGGGGGGTCGGAGGGATGGGTCGCAGCGCTACTGGGGGAGGGTGTGGACAGGGGGGTCTCAACCACCCTGACCGGGGACTCCTTTGACCGCTTGCGGGGTCGTGTCACTTTGGGGCTCAGGGACAGAGCGGCCATGAAGGAATCTTTGTTGGAATCTTGGCCAGGAGAGCTGAGGGGAGTGGATTCAGGGGGAGTGGGTTGTGAGGAATGTGGACTCCCACTGTGGCTGCGTTTCTTCCGTTTGCCCCCGACCCAGTGGGTGTGCCTACTTCACCCTGTGTGTGCGTGAGAGGAGGTGTGCGCTTGGCTTTCCCTGGTGGTGTGGTGCCTGTGTCTGGTGGGGTGCGTGCATGGGGACGTCTGGGTGTGCGTGGGACAGGCATGGGAGTGGGAAGTGTGGATGGTGCAGGGGTGGGGGGGGACGCAGCGCTGCAGGAGATCCACTGCTGCAGTCAGTGTCGAGTCTATGGACCTCAGCAACTGGCGTTGGTCAGACTGCGCAGCTGAGATGCCCTCCATGTATGCCTCCATCTGGGTGAGCACACGGGTGTGGCCATGGAGGACATTAAGCATCGCAGTCTGACCAACCTGCAACTGGCGCAGGATGTCCACACTACATACGTTTTAGGGGCGTTTATTTTCCAACGCAAAACTTGTATTTATGCTGGAAAGTCCCATAAAAGAAGCACGAAGCAATGCTTTGTGTTACTCAGCGCCATGGGGGCCTTACTTGGGTACTACATGGGCATTCCCATGCAGCCACCCATGCCTTATGACGCAAAACCCTGTCTACAAAGAATTGTAGACAGGGTTTAGCACCAAAGGTTAACGCCACTTCAAAGGAAGCGCTAACAAGAGAATTTTTTTATTTTTCCTTTATTTTCCGACTTTGCATGTGTGGTGCACTGTGCAACACACACACAAAGTAAGAACAGCATTTACATTTGTCTAGGCATGGTATTTTGTACCGTAAGGGTATTCTTCCTGTATAAAACTTATCCAAGACTCATGCACACACCCTAGCACTATGGCGCTAAGGTGCGTGTGTTGCGCTTGGCAGCTGAAATCAGCGCCAGAGGTCTGGATAAGGGGAGGAGAGAGCCATAGCTCTGTAGATATGGTGCTCTCCTGCTCCCTCCATGTCACCCAATGCAGCACAGCCTCTCTGGGTGGTTGCTCTGTGTTGCATGTGGTGCAGTTCGGGTTACTCAATTACCCCTTGCTTCCACGGACAGACTGATTTCTTAGTCACACGCACATACACACATCATACGCTGGTGGGGCCCATAACACCAACATTCATTCTCTCAATCTATCCGTGCCTACAAAGGGATATCAGATCCAAACCACACTGGTCTCTTTGATAGAGGAAACCACTTCTCCTGAATCACCCTAACAATTCCTCCATCAAGAGGTCGATCAAATCATTTAGTTGTTATTTAGTTCAATGATACTTTTACTCTCAAATTAATCAATAAACATTTCAATGGAAATAATCACCCGACACAGTAATTCAAATAATGATTTTCTTTATCTAATTTATATGCAGGTTAAATCCTAATAATGCAATATCATCTTTTGTCATATTTACCTATTCTGGCTAATTGTCGTTTTCTAAGTCAGAACTGGTCCTCAGTAAATTCATCAGAGTTATAAAGTCTCCGTCCTCTCCGTCAGCATAAAGATTTCTGATCATCGATTCTCCGTCAATAGCTTCTGGATGAAGTGGCGTCTAGCGTCTAGCCTATTCCCTCTCTAGTCTACTAATATTTATACTAAAATTTACATATTAAAGTTACATTTTCTCATTTCCCAGGCCAACGATTGGCTGAATTATACATCTCAATACATTAGGAAACATTTTCAAATTTTCCCATGTGGAAGAAGTCTCAAAGCAAATGTATGGAAAAGACTAATCCGTAGTCCTAAATGTCTCAGTTTGTTGGAAACAGGTTGGGTTTGACAGTTAATATTTCCAATAGCAACATTTTCTTCACGTTCAGGGGCATTGGCACCTCGCCCAGGATAGTCTTCATGGACATGGTCTGACAGGTAACACAAGGGACACGAATGAAGTCAGTGCAGGCGCCTTTCTCCATTGTTCAAATGATGAAGTAATGTACTTTAGTTAGGTTTCAGTCGGCGGCCATCTTTTGGTAGGCCAGAATAGTCAACTTTAAGCAAAGAAACACAAAATCGCAATTAATACATAGAAATGATTAAAACAGTGTTAAACCCTTGCTAATACCCTTATGTGTATGCATTTATCTAGCCATATGCAACATCCAAAGCCATTAATGCTGGTTTATTTAAGCGCAAATCACAATAACATTATTTCAAGCAACATTTATCGTTTTAATATGCATACAAACTTAGTTCACTTATTAATTTTGCCATGCAACGCATTCCCACGTGTGCTCTGTCTGGTAATAGGGTTGGTTTAGTACCTTCACATCAAGCTATTAATTATTATAATTAATTATTAATCATTTTAATATAAACCTATATAAATGGATTGGGTATATAAAAAGAAAATATATTACCCGCTCCATAAATCCCCCCTTTGGTGATTTTATCACCACAAACAAAACCCACAAAAATCAATTTATTTTCCCCTTTTATGGGAATTCGAAATGTTTTCTTGCTCAATTAAAATTCTGTTTCTCCTTCATCTTCTCTTTTTGTTTTGTCATACATACTCTCCTTCGATTCTTCCAATTCAATCTCGTTAAAATCTCTTTCTTGTTTCTTTTCCTTCTTTTTGATAATTTCTCGTCTAACTTTCTTTTTATTTCTTCTATGTCTGCAACACATACATCCTAATCTAAGTATTAATAATGTGAAAATCACACACGTTAATGGAAATAATATTTTCCCTAATATTGTACTACCTAATTTACCTAAGAAAGTTTTAATAGCAGCCATCTTATCACTAATTCTAGTCCAGATACTTTCAACCTCCAGTGGTTTTATTTCATCATGCAGTTCTGTAATATTTTTAATATATACTTTTAGATCTTTGCTTTCATCAGGAATGTAAGTGCAACAATGTTGAACTTTCAGCATTCCACAGACTCCACCCTCTTTTGCCAATAAGATATCAAGGGCAAGTCGATTTTGCATAATCATAGCACGCATGGCAACAATTTCAGTGTTTTCCAAAAGAAATCCTCCAGCGGTGCTTGTTGACAAGCGATCCACTATGGTTGACAATTTCCGAATATTATTTGCATTCAAAGATATTCCCACTGCTGGTATCAAGGCTCCAAAAATATCACTTACAATTTCTAACCAAGTCTCTCTTCTACTACGCATTAGTAGGTTATGTAGTCCACTATTTTCTACTCTATCCATGTGAAAAATCTTTGGAAAGACCAGGCCAATATAACATGTGCCATACCAATGGTCGGGCAACCTGTAATAAGCCTTGTTCCCACAAATATAATACAGTCCAGGAAAAACTGGATCTTCTCCGCCTCTAAATCCCCATCCAGATACAATAAAATATGTATCATGACACTCACTTGTCCCTATATAATGATAATCATATTGGGATCTTTCCCTCATAATGCATAATTTGCCTTTCTGTGGTGAATCTATAGCTATTGTTGGTCTAGCATCACCCTTTGTCTCCTTTTTCCCATCTATTTCCCAAATGATTTCCCCCTCTTTATGTCCTTCTGCATTTGTATGTATGTTCAATCTCCTTTCTTCTACCATATCTAGAAATGTTTTCTCCTCTGTCTTCAAACTGCAAGTTAAATTGTTCCTAAAAATATATTCTAAAGTTAGTTCTTTAGTCTCTATAAAAATCTCACCTAGTACATTAGCAGTTTTGGCTGGATTCAATTCATTATTCATGGGCAATTGTCCGAGAATGTTATCTACATTAGACAGATTATATTCTAATTTCCCTACTTGATAAAATATACTAGTTAAAACGATACATGTTATTCCATAAGTTGCTGGAAGGTGATGATAAGTCACCCCTTCTGAAACAGAGGCAGGTAACTGCATACATACGTAGCAATCCCTTACGTCCATTGTTCTTACATATTCATACAATAATTTTGAAAAAACATTGCTAGAAAAATCAGTTATAGACCTATCCTTGTGCATGTGCTCAGTGCTTGTTTTAAATGGAACTACCTTTTGTGAAGTCTTCACTATGTTAGTCATATTCTCTGTATGCCCTTCTAGTGTATCTAAAGTTACTTTGAAAGAGATCAAAAGAGCGAGTACGCTCCAAAGAAGCATTAATAGTCCTGTACAACAACAACATGTCTTGCACCATCTTCTCATAAAGGTACATCTACTCTTGTTATCATCTATGTTAGCCATCTTGTTAAAATTGACCGTGTCTTTTGACTTAGCCTCTTCTACTCCGCTTCTTGTATTTTCCCTGTAAGAGCAAGGCCCTTATCAGGTGATCAAAATTCTTTAATTTCTTATTCAATCCTTTATTTTTCTACGACTTTCTTGAAATCACTCAGCTTGGCCTCTCATCGTTTTTCACTTCCTTCTTATCATCAACATACAGAATTTCCTGATCTTCCGCTTCTTCTCCGATATCGGATAGGATAACTCTCAGGATTTCCGCTGTTTCTTCTTCCTTCAATACTTTCAGTAAAGCCTCCTCTGGATTTCCTTGACTATCTACCTCTTCTCCTTGTTCAGGAAGTGCCACGTACGTCCATTCAGGTGACTTATACTTCTGGTTTGGTTTTCTCGATCGTTTGTTTCCTTCAGACACTTCTGTCTCTCCCTCTTTTTCTCTATGCTGACTTGTTACTTCATTCACTTGTTCAGCTTCTGAGGGTTTGACTCGTGTCAATCGATATCTTAGTCTCTTTATTTTGTTTGGCCAAAGATCTCCTTTAGCATTCCTTCTTGTTTTGCCGTCTTTACTGTTTCGTTCCTCAATCCAAGTTCTCTTCCTTAGAACTCGACCCTCTGCTATTTCAGTTTCACTGTCTTCAGAGTCTGTCTCGTTTGGTTTTTCTTTTCCAATAGTCTCTTTTTCCACCTCTTGTGTTTGCTCTACTTCTGTCCCTCCTCGGGTCTCCGGCACGCAATTTTCCTGCTGACTACTTGTCCCTTCACCTAGCTGTGTGTTGCGGTTCCCTACATTTCCTCGGGGGTCTTCCGCAATCTGTCCCTCTCTCTCTGTGACTGTCCCTTCTTCTCCTTCCAGAATTTCCTCAGGTGGAACTTCTTCTACTCTTTCATCTGGTGTAAATGTTACTTCTGACGGGACATTCTTTTCTTTTCTCTTCTTTTTTCTGCGCTCACCACTGGCGTTTTGCTCATCTCCAGAATCTGAACCATCTGAAATCTGCAATCTCTTCTTCAGAATTTCTTCTCTGGGAGTTGGAACTAGTCTTGGCTCCTTTTCCCCCCTTTCAGGATTTTCTTTTGACTTTGCATTCTCATTGCCTGAATCATCACTTGATTCTGAATCATCGAAGTATTCTTTTCCAATGCTATTTGTTGGATTTGGAACTCTCAAAGTGTGAGTTGCATTTATCCAATTTTTCAGTCCAGCACATTTCACAGCAGTTGTTGTAGTCAAAATAACTTGCCTTGGCCTTCCCCACCTTGGAACCAGGCAATTCCTTCTTCTGTGGACTTTTATTCTCACCCAGTCACCTGGGCTTAGGTCATGGGCTGGTTTTCTCTCAAGGGTGGTGGCGTCCGCTCCAACCTGGTGAAACACAGAATGGACTGCGTCAGCCAGGCCTTTACAGTAATCCAAAATCATGTCATCAGTTATTGTCATCAATTTGTTGACTGGAACAAATACGTGTCTTATGGCTCATCCCATGATAATTTCATGGGGATTCAAACCTGTCGTTCTGTCTGGAGTAGATCTGATTGTCATCAAGACTAGAAGCAAGACATCAGGCCATTTCATTCCTGTGGCTAAACACATTTTCCCTATTCTGTTTTTGATCGTACCATTTATTTGCTCAACCACACCAGAAGCCTCTGGTCGATAGGCACAATGTAGTTTTTGTTGTACACCCAATGCTTCACAAATCAATGCCATGATCTCATGTAAAAGTGTGTTCCTCTGTCTGATTCTATGGTTATTGGGAACCCGTATCTGGGGATGAATTCCCTCAACAAGAGCTGGGCCACTGTGATTCCATCACTTCTTCTTGTTGGGTATGCCTCCACCCACCTGGAGAACAGACAAACTACCACCAGAACATACCTCAGCTTGTTATAAGGGGGCATTTCAATGAAATCTATTTGCATTCTGGTGAAGGGTCCTCCCTCTCGGCCTATTGTGCCTAGGCTCACCACTATTTTCCTTCCAGGATTGTACTGCTGACATATCAGGCATCTTTGACAGAGACTCTCGGCTATCAACCTGAATTTTGCATTGTACCAGGTCTGCTTAAAAGCCCTTATCATGGCATCTCTTCCCAGATGTCCTTGGCCATGATACATCCGTGCCATGGTTGACATCATGCTATCAGGCATTACTGGTCTTCCATCCCGATAGACCCACACATGATCTTTCTCCCTTGGTGCACAACCTGCTTTTACCCACTGCTTCATTTCTTCATCTCCTGCTTCATCCTGCAACTGCCTCACTTCTTCCCATGTTCCCACAACGTTAGTAAACATTATGGAGCAAGAAAACATTTCCTTCTCCTTGGCCCTATTGATTGAATACTGATTTCGGGCACAGTACTGAGCCATGTCATTGGCGTATCGGTTCCCTGTAGTGATATAATCACTACCTTGACTATGAGCGGCACATTTTACCACTGACAGTTCTTTTGGCAACTGTATTGCTTCAAGCAATGTCCCACCACTTCTGCATTCTTTATAGGAGTTCCACTTGAGGTCAGGAAACCTCTCTGCACCCAAAGTTGGCCAAAATTGTGGACAACTCCAAAGCCGTACTGGCTGTCTGTTATCACAGTCACTCTCACATTCTTCCCAATATTGCATGCCCTTGTCAATGCCACTAGTTCTGCTACTTGAGCGGATTTAACTCCTTTCAAGTGTGATGCTTCTATGACTGCAGCAACAGTGCATATAGCATAGGCCGCACTCAACAATCCTTCGTCTGTTCTCAAGCACGACCCATCCACAAACAACACATAATCACTTTCTAGCAATGGTAAATCTTTTATGTCTGGTCGAGGTTTTGTGCAAAAATCAAGCACATCCAGGCAATCATGATCAACATCATCTCTTACCTCCACTCTCTCTGCATCAGGCAAAAGTGTAGCTGGATTCACATTCACACATCTTTCCAGACTCACATTGGTTGCACTTAGAATGACCTTCTCATACTTAGTCAGCCGACTATGTGACATGAACTGTGTTCGGCTCCTCGTTAAGAGGATTGCCACATTATGAGGTACAAACACTCTTACTGGATACCCCATCACGATTCCCTCACTCTGCTTTCGGCTTCGGCATGTAGCAGCTACTGCTTTCAGACACCCGGGCAAACCTACCGCCACTGGATCTAACATTGACGAAAAATATGCAACTGGTCTCCTTTGCCTTCCATGTTTCTGTATTAACACTGAAAGTGCACATCCATTTCTCTCACTGCAGTATAGTTCAAATTCTTTCTCGTAGTCTGGCATTCCCAAAGCTGGGGCTTCGCAAAGACTGTTCTTTAACTGTCTGAATGCTGCCAATTCTTCTTTATTCAGTTCAAGGGGGTCTTTAACCTCACTTTTTGTCAATTTTACCAATGGTTTGGCAATCAGGGAAAAATTACTTATCCACTGACGACAGTAGCCAACCATCCCTAGGAACATTCTCACCTCTCTTTGGGTCATTGGGGCTCTCATTCCTCTAATAATTCTGATCCTGTCTATCGTTACTTTTCTCAGCCCTTTTTCAATGGTATGACCCAAATATTGTACTTCTTTTTTACAGTATTGCAATTTTGTCGGAGATACCTTTAGTCCTCCATCTGCCAAATAATTCAGCAAAGCTATTGTGTCCGTTTCACAAGCTTTGCGTGTTTTTGACGCCACCAATAGGTCGTCAATATACTGGACCAAAACTGAATTTTCAGGCATGGTAAGACTTTCCAGAGATTTCTTTAGCAACTGATTAAAAATGGAGGGGCTCTCTGTGTACCCCTGTGGGATTCGCCACCATGCCAAAATACGCTCTCCAAACCGAAATGCAAAAATCGTCTGGCTGTCATGATGCAACGGAATGGAAAAGAAAGCATGACACAAATCAATTACTGTATACCATTCTGCATCATGGGGAATATGATACAAAATCACTGATGGATTTGGAACAATGGGACAACATGACACAACGATTTTGTTAATCCTTCTCAAATCTTGCACAATCCTGAACTTCCCATTGGGCTTTTTCAGTCCCATTATAGGTAAGTTATATGGACTGCTCATTATTTCTCCCAACACTCCTTGTTGAATCATTTTCTCAATTAAAGGTGTCACCCCTTCAATTATTTCTGGTGTCAGTCTATATTGGGGAATGTTTGGATAAACTACTCCCTCTTTTAGTGTGATCTTTACTGGATCTATATTCTCATAAGGCCTACATCTTCTCCAGTAAAATCCCAGACTCCTGCCTTCACTGACTGCTTCAATTCTTTGGGTAATTCATCTGGGTTAAATACTGCATAACTTCCTGTAATTTCATTTTCTTGGTTGGCTATTGTCATTTTATACAGTACATCCTCATCTGTTGTCTCAAATGCTATTCCGTCTGGAGTACAGAATATGGTGCAATTAATTTTGCACAGAAGGTCCCTTCCTAACAGATTCACAGGACCAGTATCGCACACCACGAATCGGTGCATGTCTGTGAATTTCCCTATTGTAACCTTTACCGGTTCGGTAAGGTAGGTCCTTATCTGGGTGTTTGACACACCAACTACTTGGATTGTTTCATCCGAGAGAGGAAGATTTTTCACATCTGCTGACCTGACAGTAGATCGCGTAGCTCCAGTGTCTACTAGAAAAGTAATGTTATCATCATTAACTTTCCCATCCACAAATGGTCCTGTCTGATCTATTTCTAGAGTTGCGCCAAGTACGCACCCTTCTTCCTCTCTTCTGCACCGTCAATAAATCTCCTCTGACTCACTCTCGTCATTTCGCAGCCAATATTGTGACACAGCGCTCGCGCGTTGCGGTTTGTTTACCTGTTCTTCATTGTAGAATCCCGCTTCTTTGCTATATCTTTGGGTGTTCCTGCTTTGCGGTAATGGCGGTTTTGGCTCCTGATTCTGTGGATTAACAGCCGTCTGCTGTTGCTGCGGTGGACCACTCACCTCACACTGCACCTGTGGATTCAATGATGGATTTTCATTATTAGTACTTGGTGGATATTTACACTCGGATTTCCAGTGCCCTAACCTTCCGCAATTGTGACACGGAAACTTCTTTTTAGCTTCTTCTATATTACCCTTTCCTTTTCCTGGGCCGAATCTCGGTTTAATGCCTGGGTTATTAGCTTGTTCAACCAGCTGAGCTTCCTGTCTCTCTGCGACTTTCACTTGAGCCCACATTGCCTTTTCTTTTAGTTTTCGCTGCTTTGCCTCAATCTCATCACTAAAGTATTTAGCATGCCTTAGGATCTCATCTATTTTCTTACTTTACCAGTCCACGGTATGCTGCTTAATCATTTCCCCAATTTCGGGACGCAAACCATACACAAATCTGTACACAAAATGACTTAGGTCCTTTTCTCCCAGATTGTCATCTCCACTGAACTGTTTGAAAGCTAATATTAGCCTTTCATAGTTAGCGTGAACTGATTCTTTCGCTTCTTGATGTGTTCAATCTATTTTAACCCAGTCTGTTTCTTTGGGAGGCACTTTGTTTTTCAAAAACACCATAACTTGTTCATATTTCTTCATTACCTCAGGGTCTGGTGCTCCTGTTTTGGGATCTCTCGGGTATTCTTTAGTTGGCCAATCTGTGACTATCTTGCATTCTGCCCATAGATCTGCTGGCACTATCATGTCAAATAGGCTATTTAGATCAATCCACAGTACCTTTGACAACTTAACAAATCTGTCTACCTGTCTGTACCACTCGACTGGCTTTTCTCGCAATCGAGGGAAGTCATTTGTAAATGACAAAATGTCCTGTCTTGTCCATGGGACATGCACATATCCCCCTCCTGGAATCTCTCTCATGGGAAATTCTGTCACTACCTTTTCCTTCTCTCTCACAGGAAATGCTGGAAAAGTTCTGTCTGAGGTATCATCCCGCTTCCTATACCACCTGCTTTTCCATTTGTCCACATCTCCCCATGTCCTCAACACAGTGATTATGTCCTTAATCTGCCCTATTCGTCCTGCAGTGTTCAGATTTTCAATATCTTTTTCCGTGAAATCCACTCGGTAAGGCTTCTGTAAAGCTTTTACCTTGCCCATGTCAATTCCCATTACACTTGCTATTTCTGCTAGTCTGTCATGTAAATTCTTTGCTCTCCAAGTGATGCTTTTACATAAAAACAACAATTCCTCATCTTGGTAATTTTTCAGCTTTTCTGTGGGGATGGTCCCTACCATTAATTCTTCTAACACCATCCGTAATTTTGCCACATCAATGGTTTGTGATTCTTTCTCTTTACCTTGCAAGCCCTTCAGCCATTCGCTCAATTCGTCTGTAGTTATACCCACTGATTTTTCTACATTCCCTGGTTCCGTCAGTCTCTGTGGTTCTAATATTGGTCCCCCTACCATTCTGCTTCTCTCTACAGTATCAGGATTATAAAATGGGTTATTTGACACATGTAGTTCACCTTCACTCATGGTGTGTCTCCAAGGATTCTCTTTTGCTCTCATCAGGGGCTGTTCTGTCTGTCTATTGTTCACATACGGAACTGTTAGACCATGCTCACTTTCTTTCTGCTTCTCAAAAAAGGGCATAACTGGACCTATGGTCACAGGAACTGTAACTGCTTCTAGATTTTTAGTCAATTCTCTTATTTTCTCTGTCAGTTCTAACGTGGTTTTTGCTAGTTCCTTCGAATTTTCACTCTCTACCTTATTTTCCATCTCTCGTTCCCTAAGAGAATTCCTTCTCTTTACCTCTGGAGTCGTAACTTCTGTCTTAATGATTCTCAGAGTTTCTCTCACTGGTGTACCTGCGGTCGGCGTTTCTGATTCCTCCCTGTACGGGGGTGGACATTTGTAAAACATATAATCTAGGACATCATCTTCTATTTCATTTGCTCCATACCTTCTGGATTCTACATTATGTTTTTTCTCTATGCATTTCCTTCCTTCACTTTCCCCTGCAGTTCTTACTGGAAATAGTCCTTCAGTCATACTCGCCACCTTCTCATTCGATCACAATGAGTTTCACGATCATTTGGCCGTCCGAACATATATCTATATCTACTGCCATTTCTCTGTTTTTCTCGCTCATGCATCTCGTCTTCCCACTCTGTCAACGCCTCAAACTGCGTAGGCCTAGGTCGCGGATCTAAGCTCATCATCCTCTCCCGTAAGTTCCTTAAAATTGCCAAATTAAAGGAACCATTTTCTGGAAACGCTAAAACTCCGTCTTCCTTTGTATATTTTGCCCAATTATCTAACCAGATGCAAGTATGGTACCCATATTTCGCAACCATGAAGGATGCGGGTGTTTTCGCTGGAGGAAGTAACTGTCCTTCCCTAGTCATAATCTCTTTGTCTTTCACAAACCATCCTTTTATTTTACTAAACAAGGATTTTTTCTTTTTCTCAGGTGAATGATAGTACATTTTCCTTTCTCGCGTCAACCCTTTAGTCTTGTCTTCGACTGTACGATCTTTAGTCCAATAGCAACGCGACCCTTACTCACGTACCAATCCTGGCGCGTCTACGTCACTGTCACAATCTCCAATCCCTGCGTGACTCACACTAACGCACCAATCCTGGAGCGTCTACGTCACTGTCACAATCTCCAATCCTAGAGCGGGTTTACACTGTCGTACCAATCCAGAGCATTTTACCCCTCTGACTAGCCGTCCAATCCCAGCGCGATCTTCCTGACGTCAGCAGTCACTGCAGCAGCTCCTGCTCCTGACTCCTGTATTCAGTCTACCCCTCCTTTACAAAACTACTCGGTAGACTTCTGTTTCAATTTTACAATACGATTAGTTACAACATACAAACATCTTCATTGTCTGCTCCGCTAACCACAGAATAGCAAAAGACCTTTCCCACGAGAATCCTGTTTTCCCCGAGAGCAGCGCTTACCTCTGCCCTACTACAGAATCGTTACGTCCGTTGGCAAAGTAGCACATCCCTCTACTCCACCCTTCTACCAAGCATCAATTAACTGTTTTCTCCAGAATTGAGACACATAGGTGCCGATTCCGATCCTGGAGAAACCGGGTACGAACCGTCGGATGGAGCGTTTTCTCCGTCCGACTCGTACCCGGCCAAAAAACATTACAAAAATGCAAGTACGATTCGCATGGAAACACAATTTCCGTGCGAATCGTACAAAACACCGACCGACGAAAATATACATACAAATGTGATCCGGGAAAGCGCCGACGTGACGTCGGGACGCATTCAGGCTGCGTTTCACGAACCAGGAAGTACGATCCGCACCGACGTCACCCCGCACGGATTATATTCTCCGGCTGCCAAAAACTGGCGGGAAATCAGGACGACGCGCACAAGGAGCACCTGTACACGACGGACAGCCATGGACGCCAACCTACGCGTCATCCCGGCCCTCATAGCAGTCCACCTGCTCTACAGGAACCGACGCAGACGCCGCAGAAGGTCAGAACAACACCCAGGGGCAAAGGGGGGGCAGGGGCAGGACACATAACCCCCACCCAAGTCCCAAATCAGACATGCCCTGGACATACCTGACCTGCAGGACCTGGTCACCTCGAGGGGGTGGGGGCGTGTCCAGCAACGTAAGCGTCCGCCACAATGGAATTGGATGTTGACGCGAACCGGCAACACAACAATTCCGGTACGTACCGTACCCACGCCTTAAGAGCGTGGGTACGGGTCGTACCACGCCCACCCCTACGTCACTCCAACAATGGCGGTACGGCCCGTACCCACGTTCTAAAGGCCTGGGTACGGGCTGTACCAGCATTGTTGGGGTGATGTAGGGCTATGCGTGGTACGACCCGTACCCACGCTCTGAAGGCCTGGGTACGGTGCGTACCCCTACGGCACCCCATTGGGGGTCCGCACCGTACCCAGGCCTTAAGAGCGTGGGTACGGGTCGTACCACGCGTACCCCTACATCACCCCAACAATGCTGGTACGGCCCGTACCCAGGCCTTTAGAACGTGGGTACGGGCCATACCGCCATTGTTGGAGTGACGTAGGGGTACGCGTGGTACAACCCGTACCCACGCCCTTAAGGCCTGGGTACGGTGCGGACCCCTACGGCACCCCAACAATGGTGGTACGCACCGTACCCACATTCCAAAGGCATGGGTATGGACCGTACCCAGGCCTGCAGATCGTGGGTACGGGAATGTACGGAGCGTACCCCTACCCGTGTATGTATGGAGAGTAACCCCACCTGTGTATTAATGGAGCATACCCATATCCCACCAGTGTATGTATGGAGCGTACCCCCACCCGTGTATGAATGGAGCGTACCCCCACCCGTGTATGTATGGAGTGTACCCACACCCCACCAGTGTATGTACAGAGCGTACCCCCACCCGTGTATGAATGGAGCATACCCACACCCCACCAGTGTATGTACGGAGCGTACCCCGACCCATGTATGAATGGAGCATATGAGGAAATATGAATTTTTATGGTCAATTGTGTCCCCTATCTAGACCCCAACGGCTCCATGTACATGCTACAAGTACATGTATGTTCCCTCCACTTCAAGCTATGAAGACGCAAATACAATTGTGTCCAACGTTAATATGTCCTCTTTCATATCTGCCATGAATGGGCCAGATATTCCGTTCCTAAGTATGCCTTGCCACCGTCTTTATATGGTATACTTTTCACGTTTTCCAGCTCTGGCAAGGTAGGCCCTGAATTCTGCCATCGAGCTTTTTCCTGTTTCTGCCTCTGAATGCTCCAGCCTGGACCTGCATCTGTATCTATGAACTTTGTCTTACTTCCTGCGCGGCTAACGGTGCCTAGCCCGGCCTGTTGCCTGCCAAAACTGTATTCAGCCTTCAAGTTATCTGCTCCGCTCCTCAAGAAATGCATTCTTGTCTAGTAGCTTAGGTAAACATCCCTCCAGCTGCAGAGCAAAGGGCCCGGCCTTACTGTCTCCGTGCAAGTAATTCATGACTTTCGTTACCATGGTAGGCCCATGCCCCCTCGCATCTCATGTAGACACTTAGACGCTTGTACACGCACTAGCAGTCAGTATAGAATAGGATCTGTCCGAAAAGACCTTTCCTTCTAGATAATATAGTTCCTTAAACACAAGATATTAGATATGATTTAGGACTAGGTTGTCCTGACACCCCAGACTTCTGTCTCCTCATGTAGGGCTAAATGTCAAGTTCCCTTCACCCTCTAGTTACACGTCAATCACACGTCATGCGGCTGCGCGCGCATCTTTGCCATGTATTTTTGCTGACTTTGCAGGATTCTCTTATGGATCCACCCACTTGTGTCATCATCATAATGACGTTTTTAGTATACGCCTCTATGCACGCCTATTGTAACGCCTTTTTATTACGTATGTGTATTCTTATCAGCTGTTACGCCTCCTGCATCTGTCTTTACTGTAATGCATTACTATATATGCTATAACCTGTCAATAATGTATTGCTGATCCCTTCCTGAACCTTCGTGGTGACGGAACTCGATTGCCTGGTTCGAACCATCATTCCTTTGTAAGGAATAAATTCCCTATTATACCCTCGAATACCACGGATTCTGCCTCTTATTTTTACTGAGTTATTCGTATTGTATTTTACCGCATAAATTAAGTCCAGGTAATTTAAATTTACCACATAATTGGCGCCCGAATAGGGACACCTCTCACACCCCACGCGCCGGAGGTGCGTTGCAGACCCGGTCTCCTGCCACAGCCGGACGGACAATTACGCGTACCCGCAGGATTTCCTGTATCTCCCTCAGGCCAACGGGGGCGACTGAGGCTGCGATCAACACCCAGACGAGGCGGTGAGGAGTGCGGAGAATCCCGACCAGAGCCTAGCTGAGAGAGCAAGATCCGAGGTATACAGAGGCCCACCAGATTCCGAAGTTCCGAAGTATCTAAGTCACGAGTCGAGTCCAGTCCAGTTTGGTCTAGTCCAGTCCAGACTTCCGAGGCCTTCCGTTCCGTGCTTCCCGGTGAGTACCGTTGCTGGGGACGCATCTAGACGTGCACATTAGTTTGTGCCGGTCAAGACGGGTCTGGGTACACAGACCTGGTCTGCACTGTTTTAGCAGTGTATCTGTGCTGTTTAGCAGTACATACAGTATATTTAGTTTTATGCAGTTAACTAGTTTGATTCTAATTATTATTGTTCGTTCTAAAATGTTTTGATATGTTTTAAATGTCGTGGTATGAGTGATTGTTCGATCTCCCTTATTGTGTTTATTGTAATTATTGTGTTCAAAAACCGAGTAAGAATTAAGTAACAAGGTTCAAGATGCCGTTATTTTCAAAATTAAGACAGATAAAAACTAGAAAAGGGATACTCGAGGAAGCTGTTCCCATTCCACCTAGGGACACCCCAGGGTACTTTATGTACCATAAACATGGCCTAGATGCCGTATTATATCTTGATCTATGGGTGGACTACACCAAGGATTTAGCAGAGAGTCAGAGATGGCCCGCTGCCGGAACATGGGATGCAGATTGCATCATGAGAATAGAAGAAGTATTATGGAAAAAGAAAGCCAGACAGTCACAGAAGGATGCCATTGAACTATGGCGTAAAGAATCGCATAGACGCACAGAGAAAGCGCTCAGAAAGGAAGAGAAAAGTAGGGAAGATTCAGAAAAAGCCCGAGAAAACATTTTAATTGACGAAGGTACCCGAGTAAAAACAGAACAAGTAGACAGACAACGAAACACTCTTATGAATGGTATGTATCCTCTTCTGGCCGAGGGTTTGCCTAAGGCCACCTTGGAGGTACCAAAAGATCTGCCACCTCCGTTACTCCCGATTAAAGTACATCCCAAGACCGCAAAAGATATTTTCCTTTCTTCCTATTTAGACGATGCAGCCCCCGAATATGCTAATGGTGCGCAGCCACGCACACCACCCGTTAACGACGCTCAAACCCAAAATCAGCTGCACCCATCTCCGCAGCAACAAACTCCTACTCAAGTTCTAACCATTCCATCTGTTTCTACAGTCCTTCCTGCACCCACACTCTCTACCCTACACCCAACAAATCCTTTTGGACTTGGCACCTCAGGAGGTGCGACAGGAGGTTTTTCCACGCCACCGCCAACAACTAGATTGACTTATAGGGATTTAGCATACCAACGTACACCCCAAAGAGCTAATGACAATATATTAAATGAGCCTCTTTCAGATTGTAGATATGATCCAGTGCCAGGAAAACACGACAGAATGTTGCTATCTTCAGTACGTTTGCGACGAGCTGCAAACTATTTAATGACGTTACCAGGAATGGTTGAACATCTAGACAAAATATATCGCTTTATCCAAACAGGGCAAGGTCCTGAAAGTATTGCCGAAGCCATGGAATACCAGAAAGTAGACATGCAAAAATTATTGTTACGCTTTTTCATAAACTGCTTGATCAGAAACAGAGACAGGCCTGAGGTAGATTCGGAGGAAATGCAAGTACTTACCAAATGGGGTCAGAATATAACAGACGGGAGACATGATAAACAGAAGTGTATAGAAGTCATGTGCCGAAGGATCAGAAAAGAAGTAGAACGAATACATGAAAGAAGAGCTGAAGCAGATAAAACTGAATCAGAGGAAGAGGAGGAGGAACAGTCAGAAATAAACACAGGACAATTTGAATTACCAGCTAAACAAATGATAGCTTATGTAGGAAAAGGAAGATCCTTTAATAAAACAATACGTCCGATACGTCCAGAATGTAACAGAATTTTTCAAACAGTTATCTCAAATCCAAGGACCCCTGAACACTTATTCCAGGCTACTGATAAATTACTTCGAGAACGAAGGGGGTACCATGTGCTCGATTCTATGGATGAACAAGAATTAGCCAGGTCAGCAGTACAATGGGCTGACAGCTCTGAAAAATACAGTGATGATGCGCTAGCACACACGTTTCTGAATCTCGCCCCAGACGAACAGCGTTTAGCTAGTATATACATGATACAACATCTCCTTATATTATATAAAGGCCAACACTCCGATCCTGGTCCCCTACCTGATATATTGATAGAACTACTCATGAATAAATGGAGAGGTCTAGGTACCGATCTAATTAAAGTAATTCTAGAATATAGACATAGATATAGTGCCTTTTTGTGTCCAGAACATGATCCAGCTCCTTCCATGGAGAGAAAAACGTATTACATAGACAGACAGAATCCCCTACGCGAAGTACACCCAGTCAGGAATGATGACAATACGTTTAGACGCGTGTTTGTGTACACGCCCATAACAAAAATAGAACTATTGGAAATGAAAAAATTAGTGCCCAGCCATGACAAAGATCCAGCAGGTTTTCACCGTGAACTAAAGGACATGTTACTCATGGGTGACTATACCTATCCTGACATTATGAAAATATTGAAAGTATTATTGCCTGCCGGTATTTACGAGAAACTCAAAGAAAAGGAATGGGAAGTGGGAGACCAAAAGATTGATTGGACCGCATTAGAAACCGAAGAAAATAACCGAACTGCAGGCGTAGGGCTTGGGGACAAAACAAAAGCATTGCCAGGATTATTAGTACAAGTATTGCCACGTTTATTAACTACGAAAAAGGAAGATTGGGGAGCAATCTCAGCTTGTAAACAGAAACCCGAGGAAGACACTAGTGATTTTTATTCCCGATTTGAAAAATGTTTTGGTATTAATAGCGGCCTGAAAGCAAATAGCGAGTCATATCCACATCTTTTTGTAACAAAACTAGTCGAGAATTCCCTGCCACAGGTTAAAAACAGAGTATTGAAAGTTGAGAGCACTTGGCAAGCTAACACTCCTTCACAGATGTTACAAATGTTACAGTATCACCAGAATAGAATTAGAGAAGAACAAGAACATGAACAAAGACGTATGAAAGACACGAAAATGAAAATGCTTGTCGCTCAGTCAGTTCCAGCTGACGGTCATTAAAAGGGTGCGACACAGTCCAGTAACTCAGCGGTTCCCGTTAAAGGGACATGCAACTATTGTAAACAGCCAGGTCATTATATAAACGATTGTGCAGTTCTGAAACATAATATCTCTACGGGTAAAACTAAGGAGAGACCGCGTCCGCCTAGACAGGATCAGATCCAACAACAAGTACCTCAGAATGTACAGCCTATGCCGGTTCCACAACAGACCGTAGTGGTTCCACAACAACAGCCACAGCCTATTGCTGCAACACAAAACACGACACAACAGATGTACCAGTATGCACAAAATGACTATCCAGAGTATCAGCGCTACACATGAAATAGCCTAGAGAGGGAAGTTGGCTTACCCCTTATTGAGGTTCCTGTAGATCAAGAGGGTCCTTATGTACAGAGTCAAGTATTAGGGAAAGATAGAAAGTTTCTACTTGATACAGGGGCAAGCAGAACAACTATAAGTCACGACGAAGTCCCAAGGGCACCCCTCTCAGGCTCACAAAATATTTCCCTTGGTTTTTCAGGAAAACCTACTATTAACGAAGTATCGCAACCACTTGCATTTACAGTCGGTCCATTGACACGGACTACAGATCTGTTGCTTACAAAATCATGCCCAGAAAACTTGTTAGGTATAAAAACATTGAAAGCTCTAGGAGCTATAATATGTTGTTCTCCGGACGGAGTACGACTATTTTTGCGTGACTTTAAAGGTCACTACATGTCTAGAGACATGGATCACAGGTTACAGAATCTACCTGCACATTTATGGGCACAAGGCCCCACTGATGTAGGTTGTATGCACATTACACCATATCGAGTTACACTCAAAACAGGAGTGGTATTACCACGAATGCGACAATACAAGTTACCGCCAGATGCTGTAGTGGCTTTACTGCAAATCATTGACGAGCTCATTGCACAAGAAGTGGTTGTAGAAACCGACTCCAATGTATGTAATTCTCCGATCATTCCGATTCTTAAACGAACCGATCCAAAAGCACCCCCAGTATATCGATTAGTTATTGATCTGCGCGAATTGAATAAATGCATTGTACCACAATATCCCGTGGTCCCAGATATCTCTTCATTACTGACAGCTATTGATTCAGAGGCAACGTTCTTTACTGTAATTGACCTCAAGAACGCCTTCTTCAGCGTCCCAATTGATCCGGAAAGCCAATATTTGTTCGGATTCAGTTTAAATGGACGAAGTTTTAAATTCGCACGCGCGCCTCAAGGATTTACAGAAAGTCCTAGCATCTACAGCCAAGCACTGAAAAGACAACTTGACAGTATCCACATGCCAGTTAACACTGCACTGCTTCAGTATGTCGATGATCTGCTGATCACCGCCCGAAGCGAACCCGAATGTGAAAAAGCATCACTGACGGTTTTACATTTCCTAGCCGACAAGGGGCACAAGGTGTCCCCTTCAAAGCTGCAATTTTGTGCCCAGCAAGTTGTGTACCTAGGGCACTTGCTGTCCAAATGGGGGAGACAGCTCACACCTGACCGCATCCAGTTAATTGTAAACATGCCACCACCCAAGACACAAAAGGAGGTACGGGCCTTCATAGGCCTCACTTCGTATTGCAGGCAGTGGATTCCCCAATATGCATTCTTAGCAAAACCACTCATTCAGTTGACAACCCAGGAGGCAGCGACATCGACTGTCCTCCCTTGGACTCCAGAACATACACAAGCTTTTGAAGACTTAAAGAAAGCTTTATGCCAAGCACCTGTTTTAGCGACACCATGTTACAGTAAGCCTTTTACACTCTTTGTTACAGAACGTGAAGGTACTGCCTTGTCAGTACTCACGCAGGAACAAGCAGGATCACACAAGCCATGTGCTTACTTTTCTAGCACGTTAGATCCCGTAGCTCAAGCTCTTCCTGCGTGTCTGAAATCAGTTGCAGCAACAGCTCTAGCGATCAGACAAAGCGATTCCATAGTATTAGGACATCAATTGACAGTACAAGTACCACACGCAGTAGAGGTTCTCTTGAACCGGACACAAACACAACACTTGACTATAGCACGACTGACAGGTTACGAACTCATATTGTTTCAGCCACACATAGAAATCAGACGTTGTAGTACATTAAATCCTGCCACACTCTTGCCATTAAGTGGAACAGACCCACTGGCACATGATTGTATTGAAGTCATTACCATTACGACGAAACCCAGACAAGACTTGACAGATGTCCCATTACCAGACCCAGACCTGACACTTTATGTAGATGGTTCATGTATGAGAACAAGTACAGGAAAGTTAGTGGCTGCTTATGCAGTCACGACAGACACCGAAGTCATTGAAACAAATTGTATCGACACACTATCAGCTCAAGCAGCAGAGCTTATTGCTCTGACACAAGCCTGTATTCAAGCCAAGAATAGAAAAGTTAACATATACACAGATTCACGTTATGCTTTCGGAGTTGTACACGACTTCGGAGTCCTTTGGCGAGAGAGAGGTTATTTGACTTCTCACGGTGCCAACATTCAACACGGTCCCCTCATTCAAGCCCTGTTAGATGCAATACATCTACCTACTTCAATATCTATCATGAAGTGTAAAGCTCATACAAAAGTCACCGATATTATTTCCCAGGGTAACGACCTAGCAGACCGAACAGCTAAGCAAACAGCACAGAATCAGACTCATGCAACTGACTTGACAAAGACAATAGTTCCGACGCCGACACACTGCATGACAGTTAAGGATCCCGCCCTTGATGTAATTGACATACAGACACATGCTACACCAGAGGAAATAAAGAAATGGACTGAATTAGGAGGGATCCAAACAGATCAGGGATGGATGACGAAGGGAAAATCTATATGGTTTCTCCCCGACTCAATGGTTCAAGTTATCATTAACACAATACATAGTCCAGCCCATCTAGGAGAAAAAGCTATGTTAGACAGTATTCAACACATTTGGTTCAACAAACACTTACGAGCTGCAGCCAAACAGAAAGTCCGAACTTGTATGATTTGTTGTCAGTTCAATCCAGGTAAAGGCGTACCTGTAGAGCAGGGTGGATTTCAACCTCCCGATCATCCTTTTGAAGTCCTCCAGATGGATTATATCCAGATGGAACGATGTCGAGGATTCAAATATGTCCTCGTAGTTGTATGCGCTCTTTCCCGTTGGACAGAGGCGTATCCCGTCTCAGATTACACTGCCCCGACTACTGCCAAACAATTAGTTCGTGAATTCTTCCCACGGTATGGTTTGCCCCGTATCGTGTACTCAGATAATGGCCAGCCGTTCTCATCCGAGCTAATGAAACACATTTCACTCTTGTTAGGCTATCAATGGAAATTCCACTGTGTCCGACATCCCGAGGCAGCAGGTCTCGTGGAACGTCATAATCAGACCCTGAAAATACGACTTTCTAAAATCTGTAGAGAGAAAGGTGTCGACTGGATAGTAGCATTACCGGTTGCACTATTTTACATGAGAATGGTAGCACATTCTCGCACAGGGCTATCCCCGTACGAGGTGGTCTTCGGTAGGCCACCAAATATGTGGGGGACGCCTATACCTCGTAAAATAACTGATGTTGATTGTAATATGCTGACAGATTACCTTGCTTCCTTGATGTCTGCACTACAATCTTGCCGTTCACAGGTAGCTGCAGCCTTTCCCGACAACACCGAGGTAAAGCCCCATGAAGTGGTTCCTGGAGATCTAGTTCTCATCAGAAACTTCGACAGGAGGAGCCCGTTGGAGCCTCGCTGGCAACAACCAAAGCTGGTTCTTCTAACGACGAGGACAGCAGTGAAGGTCGAGGGTCGCAAGGGTTGGTTACACTCGAGTCATATCAAGAAATTTCATGGACTACCATCCGATCTGAACTCTCAGCCCTGCCCCCTTCCAGAGACTGATTCAAAACTCCCCCTGGTTGAAAGGACCGAATCACAGGAATACAAACTGAAACTAAGGTCTAGCAAGTCAGACAATTCGATTGTTTAAGTCCTCTCCAAGGTGAATCGGTTGAATTAAGTCTTTGACATGTATCCTCTAGACCGAATGAGAGAGAGAAATAGACAGAAACAGCTCAAGAAACATGCATACTGTAAATCACTTCATAGTCACTGTATAGTGACATTGTTGATTATGTTTTTTCTAAGTCTTTTTTTTATTGCTGCAAGTATACTGTTACACATGTACTATCCTATTTTCAAGCGTGCTTACAATGTTACAGCCGAACATTCTTTTAGTGAACTACCTCCACATGAGTTGTCCTATAGATTTGCGCTGCGCAACAACACATTCATTAGTATGTTACATCATTCCCATCAGACCAGCAATGCTACAAATTGTTGGATATGTGGCCGACTCCCTCCCTATCAGAAGTACAAAGGAGTTCTGCCTCTCTTTCCGTACCCGTTTACACACAATGGTTCCTGTGGAGCATGGTTTAGTTTGATTAACTCTTTAGATTCAAACACTGTAGTTTACCAGAGCAACTGGGTATGGGGAAACCTGAACTTAGTTTTGCTTAAGGCCTGTTATCCTAACAAGGAGGGACTTCCCAAAAGAACAGGAACTGACCTAGAAAATGAAGTATATGGATTAGGTAATTTTACACTTAACCTCATGATTCTAAATGTTGAATCTGAAGCTACACTAGTCTTGCCTGCTATGTCCGTATTACCAGTCAAAGGTGAATTCTGTGTAAGAAAGAATGGTTCAGTACACCTGGGTCATAGTAAATGTACTACTGTGATCGAATTCAGTGATAAAGGCAAGTCTACATTTAGAGCTTCCCGTCACTCCTACTTCATCTGTGGTCACACCGCATATATACGCCTACCCCTAGATTGGGATGGTACCTGTTACATTGCATTCCTTCTGCCACCTGTTTTCCTAGCCCCTCCTGATTATCATAGAAATACCAATCTAGTACACCATAGACCCCAGAGAGATATCCCGATTGTTGACTATACCGAAACAGCATGGGAACAATATACAGACTTCAATAAAGGTCTCTTTCCTTACATAGGTGTTGTCTCAAACAGTAAACTGATACGTAGATTAACTAGAACCCTTGAAGCAGTAGTGAATGAAACTACCTCTGCCCTAGGCAACTTAACAGAGGAGCAGTCTGCGATGCGGATTGTTGTTCTCCAAAATCGTCTTGTCCTTGACGTCATCCTAGCAGATAGGGGCGGAGCTTGCAGGGTCATCGGATCAAGTTGCTGTGTTTTCATCCCAGAAAACGCGCCATCCGTATATAAGGCCATAACTCGTCTTCACAAGATTGCAAACCAGATACATCAGAATGCAGGCACCTGGACATGGTCCGGTTGGTTCTGGAGCGTGTTGTCAGCCTGGGGATGGAAAGTCCTACCCTTCCTAGGTATTGGCCTTCTCACAGTATTCAGTTGCTGCCTATGTCTACAATGTGGACCAGCGATTTGCGGCCTGTGTGCCACATCGTGTATTCCACGTTCAAGTTTTCATTCAAGATCCCGGAAGAAGAAAGAAGAGCAAATGATGTTACATGAACAGATTGATGGATTCCTGAAGATCGATATTTCATGAGGGTCCGTAGGGGACAAGGAGGGAATGAGGAAATATGAATTTTTATGGTCAATTGTGTCCCCTATCTAGACCCCAACGGCTCCATTTACATGCTACAAGTACATGTATGTTCCCTCCACTTCAAGCTATGAAGACGCAAATACAATTGTGTCCAACGTTAATATGTCCTCTTTCATATCTGCCATGAATGGGCCAGATATTCCGTTCCTAAGTATGCCTTGCCACCGTCTTTATATGGTATACTTTTCACGTTTTCCAGCTCTGGCAAGGTAGGCCCTGAATTCTGCCATCGAGCTTTTTCCTGTTTCTGCCTCTGAATGCTCCAGCCTGGACCTGCATCTGTATCTATGAACTTTGTCTTACTTCCTGCGCGGCTAACGGTGCCTAGCCCGGCCTGTTGCCTGCCAAAACTGTATTCAGCCTTCAAGTTATCTGCTCCGCTCCTCAAGAAATGCATTCTTGTCTAGTAGCTTAGGTAAACATCCCTCCAGCTGCAGAGCAAAGGGCCCGGCCTTACTGTCTCCGTGCAAGTAATTCATGACTTTCGTTACCATGGTAGGCCCATGCCCCCTCGCATCTCATGTAGACACTTAGACGCTTGTACACGCACTAGCAGTCAGTATAGAATAGGATCTGTCCGAAAAGACCTTTCCTTCTAGATAATATAGTTCCTTAAACACAAGATATTAGATATGATTTAGGACTAGGTTGTCCTGACACCCCAGACTTCTGTCTCCTCATGTAGGGCTAAATGTCAAGTTCCCTTCACCCTCTAGTTACACGTCAATCACACGTCATGCGGCTGCGCGCGCATCTTTGCCATGTATTTTTGCTGACTTTGCAGGATTCTCTTATGGATCCACCCACTTGTGTCATCATCATAATGACGTTTTTAGTATACGCCTCTATGCACGCCTATTGTAACGCCTTTTTATTACGTATGTGTATTCTTATCAGCTGTTACGCCTCCTGCATCTGTCTTTACTGTAATGCATTACTATATATGCTATAACCTGTCAATAATGTATTGCTGATCCCTTCCTGAACCTTCGTGGTGACGGAACTCGATTGCCTGGTTCGAACCATCATTCCTTTGTAAGGAATAAATTCCCTATTATACCCTCGGATACCACGGATTCTGCCTCTTATTTTTACTGAGTTAGTCGTATTGTATTTTACCGCATAAATTAAGTCCAGGTAATTTAAATTTACCACATATACCCCCACCCGTGTATGTATGGAGCGTACCCACACCCCACCAGTGTATGTACGGAGCGTACCCCCACCCGTGTATGAATGGAGCGTACCCCCACCCGTGTATGAATGGAGCGCACCAACACCCCACCAGTGTATGTACGGAGCGTACCCCCACCCGTGTATGAATGGAGCGTACCCCCACCCGTGTATGTCCCGAGCGTACATGCCCAGACACAGGAGGGGTGGGTGCAGTGTCCACCCATCAGTGCCCAGACACAGGAGGGGTGGGTGCAGTGTCCTCCCAGCAGTGCCCAGACACAGGAGGGGTGGGTGCAGTGTCCTCCCAGCAGTGCCCAGACACAGGAGGGGTGGGTGCAGAGTCCTCCCAGCAGCGCCCTGACACAGGAGGGGTGGGTGCCTATCACTCCCAGCAGTGCCCAGACACAGGAGGGGTGGGTTCCCATCACTCCCAGCAGTGCTCAGACACAGGAGGGGTGGGTGCAGAGTCCTCCCAGCAGTGCCCAGACACAGGAGGGGTGGGTGCAGTGTCCACCCATCAGTGCCCAGACACAGGAGGGGTGGGTGCAGTGTCCTCCCAGCAGTGCCCAGACACAGGAGGGGTGGGTGCAGAGTCCTCCCAGCAGTGCCCTGACACAGGAGGGGTGGGTGCCTATCACTCCCAGCAGTGCCCAGACACAGGAGGGGTGGGTTCCCATCACTCCCAGCAGTGCTCAGACACAGGAGGGGTGGGTGCAGAGTCCTCCCAGCAGTGCCCAGACACAGGAGGGGTGGGTGCAGTGTCCACCCATCAGTGCCCAGACACAGGAGGGGTGGGTGCAGTGTCCTCCCAGCAGTGCCCAGACACAGGAGGGGTGGGTGCAGAGTCCTCCCAGCAGTGCCCAGACACAGGAGGGGTGGGTGCAGAGTCCTCCCAGCAGTGCCCAGACATAGGAGGAGTGGGTGCCTATCACTCCCAGCAGTGCCCAGACATAGGAGGGGTGGGTGCAGAGTCCCCCAGCAGTGCCCAGACACAGGAGGGGTGGGTGCAGAGTCCTCCTAGCAGTGCCCATGGAAAGAAAAGGGTGGAGTACCCACAGATACAATGGCCACAAATGTCAGTCCGGTGCCCAAAGACCCTGCAGAACACGTAACACATGTGTGCGAGGCTGGGAGTACACATATGCATAGTGTGTAAAAGGCAACATGTCCACATGAAGTCATGTCAATAAACTCCATACACAAGTACAGTGACCACCAAGGATGCCACTAATGATGCAGGTGGAGACATTGCCCAGCATGCATGGGCAAAGTTGAACGGATCCATCACACACCAAGGAAATGTAGACACAGCTCAGCACAACATATTGGAAACACCCTGCAGGGAGGATGTCAGGGTCCACAGAGGAAGGAACACACCTTGGGACAATTTCACCATACAGTAAGAACACACATGACCAAAGATTATTTGCAGAGCCCTTGTGATGGCACACAGATACCAGGGTCCACCCCATGAGCAGCACACCACAACATTTCCCAGACACCTAACACATTATCACCACCCCAAATCATGGAGCAGCACCACCAACAGCAATACCAGAAAAGCAGTAGTGTACAAAGGAAAAATAAAACAATGCTTTATTCAGCATGAGAAGAAAAAATGGTTAATAAAAGTTCAATATGTACAAGGCCCATAGGGCAGTCCATAGTCCTATTCCTGGTGGGGGACACATAGGGACGCGTGTCCCCTAGCTTGCCTGCACAGTTCATACCTCCTTTGCTTCCACAGGGGGGGGGCATCATGTGGGGTGGAAGGACCAGGCACCGCAGGGACAGGAGGGGCAAGGGTAGGTGTTGTGGGTGCAAGGACAGAGGACTCCACCACAGGGGGTGGGGCAGCGCCAAAGGTGGTGGTGAGAATGGTGCTGCACACGGTTGCAAGGTCCCCCAGCGTCTCCCCTGCACCAGAAGGAACCACAGGCCCCAAGGAGGGGGGGGTCGGAGGGATGGGTCGCAGCGCTACTGGGGGAGGGTGTGGACAGGGGGGGGACTCAACCACCCTGACCGGGGACTCCTTTGACCGCTTGCGGGGTGGTGTCACTTTGGGGCTCAGGGACAGAGCGGCCATGAAGGAATCTTTGTTGGAATCTTGGCCAGGAGAGCTGAGGGGAGTGGATTCGGGGGGAGTGGGTTGTGAGGAATGTGGACTCCCACTGTGGCTGCGTGTCTTCCATTTGCCCCCCGACCCAGTGGGTGTGCCTACTTCACCCTGTGTGTGCGTGAGAGGAGGTGTGCGCTTGGCTTTCCCTGGTGGTGTGGTGCCTGTGTCTGGTGGGGTGCGTGCATGGGGACGTCTGGGTGTGCGTGGGACAGGCATGGGAGTGGGAAGTGTGGATGGTGCAGGGGTGGGGGGGGGACGCAGCGCTGCAGGAGATCCACTTCTGCAGTCAGTGTCGCGTCTATGGACCTCAGCAACTGGCGTTGGTCAGACTGCGCAGCTGAGATGCCCTCCATGTATGCCTCCATCTGGGTGAGCACACGGGTGTGGCCATGGAGGACATTAAGCATCGCAGTCTGACCAACCTGCAACTGGCGCAGGATGTCCACAGACTCGGCATTCGCGGCAGCAGTGGAGACAGGGGCAGGGGGTGCGGTGCCTGGCAAGAAGGAGACATGTGGTGAACTAGCACGGCGGGAAGGGACCCGAGCAAGTGGGAGGCCGGTGATGGTAATGGAGGGGGCGGGCAGAGATTGAGTGCTGCTTTCAGCTGTGGGAGCTGCCTCCGCCCCCTCTGGGAGCATAGCCTCGGACCCGTCAGCGTCATAGTCAGTGGTGGGACTTGACAGGTCCTCCGCCTCACTCCCCTCGGCCTCCGTGCCACTCGATGCGCCAGACAAGACAGCACTGGTGCTCGATCCCTCCTCACGGTCCGTGCCAGTGTCTCCCTCGGAGTCCCCCGACGATGCTGTGGGCAAGGTGAAGAGACAGGAAATAATCAGACACCTGTATACATATGTCACATGAGTCAAATCTACATAGGTCACAGTGCATAGCCTGAAAAGCAACATGAGTAACATCTACAATACAAGGTACATATGTAGGCCCTGCAACACACAGTTGGTTGACCCACCATGCCACTGAGAAACAATGGAGAGCATGACACAACAGCAAATTACTTGATATCAAATTGGACAGAGGAGCCAGGCTCTGGGGACAATCGTGCACAGCATCAGCACCACACAGCGTTGCCAAAAAAGGGATGAGCAGGAACCATGTCTATTAACTTTTTGCACATGCTGCAAAGCTAATACATTAAACCATGGCCAACATAACTGGGTCACTGCACCTTGAGTGTATGTCCAGACAAACATCACACACAGCCCAGACCAAGCAAGGAGACTTCAGATTTTTACATGTAGGCCTTGCCCGCACAAACCACCCCCTACCTGAGACAATGTGATTGAGACAGAGGAAGTACTTACACCTCTTACTCTGGGATAAAAACACATGGCCTGCACTAGATCCCGATTGTACACAAACTACCCCTGGTGCGCCTGTCCACATATATCATTGACAATCAACCATCATCAGATTGTCGTACCAAGGCACACAGGCACTGCCCACTGTGAGTATGCGCAAGCAAAATTGGGTCACACTGTACAGTGGACACATGTAGCACAGTTTACGTAAATACAGATTAGGCCAGGGTACAATGCCACAGAGCCCAACCTATGCCAAAGACACAGAGAATGTCCACATTGTTGGATGACACACATGATACCTAGGAAAAGGTGCCCCAGGGCACGGTAGTGGCCACACTCCTCCATGGTCCTGGATGGATATGACTGCAACTGAAGCAACCGTCCCTGCACTATGCATTACTCCCACTCATGCACATCATGTCAGAGGGCACAACATTGGACATGCATGCTGTAAGGCAGAACACTTTTAAGACACACTCCTATGTCGGAACTCACCATCAGTGCCAACTGACATGGACCCCACAATGACTGAACTGGCCAGGGCACATGCAAGGTCCCAAAACCTGTTACACACCACCCCCACACATGATGCTGCAAGCATTGGGCACTTGGATTAACTGGCAGCCTAGATAACCTTGTGCATGAGTGACTACACACAGACCAGGGAACACATGGCAAGGAGGGGAAGGGAGGAAGAACAGCACCTGTGTACTTTGGGGAACAGGTCATGCACTGCACATTTAAACCCTGGCAGTGTATCCATGCAACAGCGCACTTCCAAAAGCTGGTGACACACAACAAACACACATGTACCTACCCCCTTCCTGCTGCTGCTTCTCCAGTAAGCGCCTATCCAAGTCGGGGAAGACCACCGCCAGCACACGCTTATGGATGTGGGTCAGACGCCGGCGGTTCTTGTGGCTCTCAGGTGAGTCCCCCAGCAGGACCCGTGCGATCCTCCTCGTCCAGCACCGGATATCCTGCCAGCGTTTCCTCACCTGGGCTAGGCGCCGCTTCCGAACCTCCGTCTTCCTCACGGCACTGACGGCTTGCTTCCATATCTCCCCCTTGGCATGGATACCTACCTGTGAGGATGCAAAAGTGAGAATACTTTAATACACCTGAGCAATGACACAGAGACACACATCTTAATAATTTTTCTTGTTTGAACAGGCCATGGTATGCAGGCAACTCATTGCACGTTTGTCATAGGGACATTATCCTCTGGGGAAGGCCAAACGCACTACGTGGCATTGAAAGTACACAGGTGGCATGAGGGGTGCCACACAACCAATGATCCTGGATCACACTGTGCATCACAAGCGACACCAGGATTATGTACAGCACCTCAAAGCAGTCACATGCCCCAGCCCACTGACGCAACCTCAGAAGAGTACACAGACACACACAGGCATAGGACAATCACCTGCCATTGCCAACTGCGGGTACAAACCTCACTCTGCCCATGTGCCACTAGACTGGGGGGTGTCACAGGTGTGGGGCTGGCTCTGCACGGCAGTCACACAGCACTCCTCCCTGCTCACATCAGATGGGCAGGGTATATCCATCCCTCATGCAGCTGGCATGCAACACTCCACATATGCAATCACCCACATGACAGGGGACTCACACACACACACACCAATGTCCAGGGGACAAACACATCATTTGGACACTCTCAGCACAGGTACACTAAACAAACACACATCTATGGGTACTGTCACCTGTCACACTGGGGGGACCGCAGAATCACATCAGGACTGTAGAAACAACATTCCCAGGAGGAGTAGCCAGGCTGAATGTGGCATGCACCATGCATTGATTGTCACAGTAAGCACTATGCAAGTGAGGAGTGCACACAGGAACTGCAGAATGCTCTGCATGGGAGACATGAGGCATTCCCCACCCTGGGACCCACTCTAAACAACATTGCATGTCTGTCACACATGGACACAATGCCAGAAGTCACAAAAAAGGGGCACAGTCTAAGCTAGTGGAGTCAGCACCCACCTGCTCCCCTGGTCGACCATACAGCATGGTGTACTGTGGGAGGATCACATCCACCAACGCCAAATTCTCCTCCATGGTGAATGCCTGGGCTCTCTCCACAGACCTGGACATGGTGCCAGAGGAATCACGAGCAGCAGCAGTGTTGTGGAATGAAAGGATGTGCAGGCAAGTGCTCTCTCATGGGACCTGGCTGCCTTATATCTGCCTTGCTGGTCTGTTTCATTTACAGGAGTACAGAGCATCCTACATTTCCTCCAATCCCTTCAAACCTACCACAGTGAGTGGCTTTGCATGGTTTAAAAATTGAGCATGATGTCAAGTCAACAACCACTTTGCAACAAAGTATATTGTTTCCAACCGACTTCTGCTGGCCACCTGATGCAAAAATGCAAACTTTAAACTCGGTCTCCATGACAACCAGCATGCATTTTGGCCCTTATACTTGTCCCTCATGTGTCCCCTATGTTATTTTAATATTTACACACAGGTACCGTGCGTTCCACGGCCCTAGGGCACCCCAAATGCAGTGAAACGGACCCTACAGGCGTGTGTAGGGTCCCTATCACTATGGGAGTGCTGGCGTATGCGTACGCCATAGTAATACGGACCCTACAGGCGTGTGTAGGGTCCCTATCACTATGGGAGTGCTGGCGTATGCGTACGCCATAGTAATACGGACCGTACATGCGTGTGTAGGGTCCCTATCACTATGGGAGTGCTGGCGTATGCGTACGCCATAGTAATACGGACCGTACACGCGTGTGTAGGGTCCCTATCACTATGGGAGTGCTGACGTATGTGTGCGCCATAGTAATACGGACCGTACACGCGTGTGTAGGGTCCCTCCGTACACACGTGTGTACGGTCCCTATCACTATGGGAGTGCTGGCGTATGCGCACATCATAGTAATACGGACCGTACACACGCGTGTATGGTCCGTATTACTGTGGAGTACGCATACGCCAGCACTCCCATAGTGATAGGGACCATACACACGCCTGTACGATCCATATTACTGTGGCGTACGCATACGCCAGCACTCCCATAGTGATAGGGACCGTACACACATGTGTACGGTCCGTATTACTGTGGCGTACGCATACGCCAGCACTCCCATAGTGATAGGGACCGTACACACGCCTGTACGATCCATATTACTGTGGCGTACGCATACGCCAGCACTCTCATAGTGATAGGGACCGTAAATGCGTGTGTACGGTCCGTATTACTATGGCGTACGCATACGCCAGCACTCCCATAGTGATAGGGACCCTACACACGCGTGTACGGTCCATAGTACTATGGCGTACGCACACGCCAGCACTCCCATTGTGATAGGGACCGTACACACGCTTGTACGGTCCGTATTACTGTGGCGTACGCATACGCCAGCAGTCCCGTTGTGATAGGGACCATACACACGCCCTCAGTGCATATGTATGGTGCGTTTCACACCTGACAGTGGTGACAGGCGGCACACAGACAGGAATAGAGCTGTCATACTTGGCCAAGGCTGGACATCAAGGCATTGTCTGCGCAGTACTACATGTTTCGGGCACAGGTGTGTCAGGCTGTGATGTGGCACATTACTCCTGAGGTGTGAAGCAAATGACTGTATGATGAGCTGTGTACACATGTCATGTGTGATGGTACACTATGTGCCACACATCCCCTTCACTCCTTTGACATGTGTGCATGTAGTACAGACTTGTTGAGCCATGCGTCACTGGCATGGCACAGTCACCGACACCCGCAACTGTCCCCTGATGCCAGGTACACGGAATGTTACACCTGAGATGTGAATGCCCGCATTGCACGCTGTAACTATGTCATGTGTGTGTCATGTGTTCCCATGGGTTTGCTGTAGGTGTTTGGTCAAATGCATCTGCAGTTGCTGCAACCAACATGTGTCTGTGTGTAGCTGGGCATGGCACACTGTTACGCACACCAACCCACATGTGTAATCCGACGTAAGGTGTGTATGTATGCATCGACACGGAGTTTCAAAACAAGGACATATCTGCATACTCTCAATGTATGTGTGATCAGTCTTGACATGTACCCCTTGATGGCAAGGTGTGTGGCCTGTCCTTTTTACATTACATGTGACCTGTGCCTCTAGTGTTCCGCAACCTGTCTGTGTGATTAACATACTTATTCTGCACATATGCGGATGTCTGGCACTCCTGTGATGCGTCTGCCTGTTCACTCACACTGACCCACCGCTAGTTTAATGCCATGTCATGTTGAGCTTGAGAATCCACGTTTGTGGCTGGCTCTTGGTAGGAGTGTCACCTGCCTGGCATACGTGTACAGGGCATATTGCACAGACCTGACTCTGTAAGTAGCATATGTGTATTGCCTGTTGAACATGTGCTCAGTACATTGACATTGGTGGTGTACTGTACTCACTCTTCGTTGTCCCTTCAAATTCACTGCAGGGCTCCGCCTCTCCATCGACCAATTCCGGACTTGGCTGACCTGAGGGAACATGACTGTATATGGCGCTACCGCTTCCCCCAACAGTTGATTGAGGACTTGACGACACGGCTGGCACCACACCTCCAACCGCTACACAGGTATCCTACTGCACTGACACCCAAGATGAAGGTGATGGCAGCCCTACATTTCTTTGCCACGGGTATCTTTCAATATACCATTGCTCATGTTGGTGGCATGTCCCAAACCATGTTCAGCCGTGTTCTGCATGATTTTTTAGAGGCCATGTTGGATCACCTGGATGAGTTCATTAAATTCCCAACTCCTGAGCAGTTGACAGGTGTCAAGCGTGAGTTCTATGCCCTGGGAGGGATGCCCCATGTCATTGGGTCCATAGATGGAACACATGTGGCTTTGGTACCACCACAGGCACAGGAGGTAGCGTATAGGAACCGCAAGCATTACCACTCCATTAATGCCCTTGTGGTGTGTCTTGCCAACATGGTGATTTCACATGTCTGTGCTCGTTTTCCAGGATCAGCACACGATGCCTACATCATGAGGCGTAGCAGGGTGCCTGAAATGATGCTGCAGCTGCGCAACGAACGAGCATGTATTGTTGGTGGGTATACTCTGGCAGTCCTGTATTTATTGTCATCTTCCTGTCTTACTGCTTCTCCTGACCCACTCTTGTCCATGATGTTTCCATGTAGGGGACGCTGGCTATCTCAACATGCCATGGCTGATCACGCCTCTCCGCAACCCCAGCACGGCTGGCCAGCACCGCTACAACAACGCCCATGGGCGGACCAGGCGAGTGATAGAGAGGACGTTTGGCCTCCTGAAGAGCCGATTCCGTTGCCTCCACAAGACCGGTGGCGCACTCCCATATGCACCGGTGAAGGTCTGCAAGATCTTCCTCATGTGCTGCATGCTGCACAACATGGCAGTGGAGAAAGCTGTGCCACTCATCCTGGATCCGGATGAGCAGGAACATCCACCCGTGGAGGATGAAGGGCTTGGTCACGAGGCAAGTGATGTGGAGGAGGAGGAGGCGGTAGAGGACATCCGGAGTCGGCTCATACGCAACTTCTTTGCTTAGTGGTGAGTTCCAGTGTCTGAGTGTGCACGCATTGGGCCGTGTGTGGCATGTGTTGCGATGTGTGTGTCCATCTGCATGTCTGCCAAGTGAGTCAGAGGTGTGTTTGGATGTGTCACTCGAGTGATGGTGCAATAGAAGAATGTTTTTCCAGAGTCATCATTGTCACCTAGCATGTTGACAACCTTATACGTGTCGAGTACATGCACATGCATGCGGATGTGCTTCTTCTGGCTGACTTCTGGTGTGTCTCTCATCCACAGGTACTTGCGCATGCTGTCTGCTGGTGGCATTGTTGTGCTCCTACTATTCCTCATGAACACAGCAACGTGTGCTGAATCAGCGTTACATGCACGGAGAAGTTTGAATATCTCCTTAGGGTAAGGGATGCAGCACGGCTTTTTGGGAGTGGTATTTGTTTGGAATGTGTGTGCACTGCTCCTGTTCATGTTTGGATACTTTACATACATGCAGAATCACCATGGGGCACATGAAATGGAGCTGAATTCACCTGAATTGATGGTCAGACTTGGTGACAGTCATCTGTAATGGGATTGTGGATTGTGATGAAGCCATTAATGTGTGTAACACTGCCCTGGGAAACATACGGGTTGCACCGGGTTGACATGGTGTGTGAATTCCCCATTAGAGGCTCAATGGTGTATAGCAGCCTCTCCGTGAGCAGCAGGGGGTGTTTAGCTGTAACCCGTCACTTGTGTGCCAGTTCTATGGATTTCCAGCATCTGTGGTGCAAAGGGGGGTCCCAGTGTTGGTCCCACGTGTTCATCCACATGACCTGTGTATGTGTTGACAGAGTTGCATTAGCATTCCGACACACATGACTAATAAAGGTGTCCCTCTGCCTCCAAGGTGCCTCATCTCTGTCAATGGTGGTCTGTTGCCACTGTGCATGCAGCATGTCTGGCACAGTTCTCAGAGATGGTGCATATGAGTCTATGTGTAGATTAGCAAGATGCAAGCTGTTTGTCAGGGATTAGAATCTGTATTGTGCATGATGTCCATGGCTGTGTAGGTATTGTGGCATGTCAGTCTCCACGACAGCCACTGTGCTGCATGTGCATCCATTGTGTGTGTGTGTGCCATGTTGAACCAGACATTCCTTCCTTGACATACACCTTTTGCATGGTTCCTTCCTGAGATCCTTGTCTTTGTGTGCTACTTGTGGCATTGTTTTCTTGACATGGCGCATGCTGCTGCAGGCCCTGCAGCAAGGGCACCCAGTGTCCACGCAAACGAGCTGGTGTTCATCATGGATTGCTTGCTGACATTTGCTATGCAGATCTGCAGCATCTGTGCCTCATGCTGCAGCACACTCTGCATTATGCACAAGATCCCCAGTTCCATCCACCTCAAGGCAAGAGAGACCATCCCCCAGGTCAACTACGACATCCGTGTCTAATCCTACCCTGCACTCTACGGACGTGTGCGTTACAACTCCCATGATACTTGTCCACATCCAGGGTGCATCTGCACAGCTCTGCTTCTACATCCGGCGACCAGGCCACATCAACGTCCAACAGAGATGGGGGGGAATGAATCACTGCCAGCTGCAGGATGACCTTCTCAATACACGCACACACTCAGGATGCAGCCCACAACAACAACACAACCTTGTAGCACTGTGATCCAACACCCCATTGTGCCATCTCCATGCATCCAACCTTGGCCGGCCCACCATTCTCCACATCCACCTGACTCAAGCATGCAGGACATGGTTCTGCCACGTGTCTACACATACCTGGGAGTAGCACCCTAGGACACTCCACATGATCCCTGACCTCTGCGCATGACTGTTGCTCTTCTAAATAGGTCTGTAGGCACAGTTGTGCGGGCACCCCCTCAGCTGGTTGGGCCCATCACGGGTGAGTATGGTGCTCCATGTCTGTATTGGATGATACATTGTGACCCATGTGTGTCCTGTGCCAGACTCAGACCCCAGGGTATGGATGTTTGGAGTTACTTCTGAAATCAGGCATGGTTTGACTTTACAACACACACATGTAGTGGAATAATGCAAAATGACGGCATCATCTTGTGATTGTGATGAATTTTATTTGTGGTGGGGTACGAGTTTGGGGGGATGACAAGAGGTGCTTGGCGGGAGTGTAGAATCCAAAGTTCACAGGGGTAGTTGGTATCCTTGCCATTGAAACTCATCAGAGTCTATGCCACAGTCTTTGTCAACATTGGTCAGACAGTGACCAGCAAGGCCATGTGGCAGAGAATGTCATTTGCTGATGTGCTGCTGTTGGGCCAGAGGGCCAGGTGCCAGGCCAGGTGACCTGGGAGATGGTGATGTTCTGCTGACTCTCACGGTCTTTTGCGTGGATGACCCACCTTCCTGCGGGGACCCTCAGAAGCAGGCCGTGACGATGCTTGTGATGCTCCATCGGATGAATCCTCCTCCTCCTGATCCCTCCCTGTGGGTGGTGATGTTCTTTGCCTGGTGGCACAGGGAGGGTTGCCCATGTTTTCGGCAATCTGACGGAGTACACGGGTCATGTCCGTTTGCACCGCCACGAGCTCAGCTTGTCTTGCCTCCATCCGTCCTTGGTGTCGCTGTTGACAGGCATGTTGCTTGGCCTGCAGGGTCTTCATCTCCTCGAGAGTCCCCTTGATGTCTGTGAGGGTGGACGCAATCTGGACCATGCCCCTGGCGTCATGCCGGTATGTGTCCAGGATGTTGCTGACGTGGGACAGTACCGGTTCCTGAGCCAACTGGTCAGGTTCGCGCCTCCGCCGTCCTCCACTCCCACCACCCCTGCCCACTGGTGCCTGGCCTGCCGTTGTGGGCACATCGGGTCTCCGGGACCCCTGAGGAATGGCATTTGCGGTGTCGCCTGCCTCCTCCTGGGTGCCCGGAGAACCTTGTCCCTCCTGAACAGACTGGCTGTGTTGTTGTGTGCGGGCAGGGCTCCTGGATGTCTCCTGGGATGTAGCAGGAATGGGGGTGGTGGTTGGCACAGTTGTACCTGACGCAGGTGCTGCAGGTGGTTGGACACCACTGGGGCCAGGTTGGTCTGGGTCATCCACGGAGTGGTGAGAGTCGTCGCTGCCGGTGAGGTCCTCTTCACGCAGAGCCTGGTCCTGTGAGTCTTCCCCCCCAGTGTTGGGGGGAGATCGACGATGTTGCATCCATGTTTCATTCATTTTGGAGTTGGCACAGTTCCTCTGTGTGGTTGGATTTGGCTTGCATTCCTCTCACAGTGCACTCGTGCATGGGTATGTGCCTTGGCCACAGCTTTCGACACTTGAACTATGTGTGACACAATCTTAGTTGATGCATCTTTTTGGAACGCAGTCAGCAGTGTAGTGAGCGGGCGTAGCAAGCCATGCAGAGCCGCCTTACGTGTTGCACTGTATATGGCCAAATGGTGTTTTTTCCATGCTATTTGAGAATGCAGGTAGGTAACTTAAGCATTTGTGACAGGGTTCTGACAAACACAGTGGGTGGGTATACTGGGTGTAAGGTTAGGTTTGTGCCTGCAGCACGGATGTACTCGTGCAAAGATTGACACATGGCCCAGTGTTTATCAAAGGTTGAAGGGGGGGTTCACGCACTGCCAAACCTTGTCTACATGCACACAGTCCACCTGCTGACAAGCGGACATGGCCACAACACCCAGGATGGTCTGGCAGTAGTGGATCTGTTGCAAAGGATCATGGTTTGTGTGTGTTGGGCCTTTTTATTGGTCCATTTGTGGGTGTGGCTGTGTTTGAACTTTGGGTGGGTGTGTTATAAGGAGTGGTTGTGTTTTGGGCCTCTGTTTAGCTGTTTGGCAGTTGCAGGTCAGTGTATAGGATGTATTTGGGCTTGTTGGACATGTTTTGTGGTGTTGTGTGCATCGAATTGACTCTCCTTGTGTTGTTTTGGTTTGTCCTGGTTCAGTACGAGTGTTTTTGGCGTCTGTAATTTGCGTACATGGGCCATGTTGTTGTACAGTGCTGTCCTTTGCTATGGCTTAGTATGACTCGTACATGCGCGATAATGGGTGAGGGTGCTGGTGTAGGGGCCTGGGGTAGGGTGCGTACAGACACGGGCAGGGTGTTGGTCCGCACCGTCCATCGGTGGTGGTGTTTTGCACCGTATATACAGGGGGGGCTGGGTGTACGCTCCGTACATACACGGGTGAGAGTACGCTCCGTACATACACTGGTGGGGTGTGGGTATGCTCCATACATACACGGGTGGGGGTACGCTCCGTACATACACTGGTGGGGTGTTGGTACGCTCCATTCATACACGGGTAGGGGTACGCTCCGTATATACACTGGTGGGGTGTTGGTGCGCTCCATTCATACACGGGTGGGGGTACGCTCCATACATACACTGGTGGGGTGTTGGTACGCTCCATTAATTCACGGGTGGGGGTATGCTCCGTACATACACGGGTGGGGGTACGCTCCGTACATACACTGGTGGGGTGTGGGTATGCTCCATACATACACGGGTGGGGGTACGCTCCGTACATACACTGGTGGGGTGTTGGTACGCTCCATTCATACACGGGTAGGGGTACGCTCCGTATATACACTGGTGGGGTGTTGGTGCGCTCCATTCATACACGGGTGGGGGTACGCTCCATACATACACTGGTGGGGTGTTGGTACGCTCCATTAATTCACGGGTGGGGGTACGCTCCGTACATACACGGGTGGGGGGTACGCTCCGTACATACACTGGTGGGGTGTGGGTACGCTCCATACATACACGGGTGGTGGTACGCTCCATACATACACTGGTGGGGTGTTGGTATGCTCCATTCATACACGGGTGGGGGAACGCTCCGTACATACACTGGTGGGGTGTTGGTACGCTCCATTCATACACGGGTGTGGGTACGCTCCGTACATCCACTGTTGGGGTGGGGGTACGCTCCATACATACACGGGTGTGGGTACGGTCCGTACATACACTGGTGTACATACACGGGTGGGGGTACGGTCCGTACATACACAGTTGGGGTGTGGGTACACTCCATACATACACGGGTGGGGGTACGCTCCGTACATACACTGGTGGGGTGTGGGTACGCTCCATACATACATGGGTGGGGGTACGCTCCGTACATACACTGGTGGGGTGTGGGTATGCTCCATTCATATACGGGTGTGGGTACGCTCCATACATACACGGGTGGGGGTACGCTCCGTACATACACTGGTGGGGTGTTGGTACGCTCCATTCATACACGGGTGGGGGTACGCTCCGTACATACACTGGTGGGGATTTGGCGCATACATCCGCGGCCGGGGGGCGTTTGGCGTGTACATGCGGGGGCTGGGTGGGGTTCGGCGCGTACATACGAGGGCTGGGAGGGTGTTCTGCGCGTACATATGGGGTCTGGGGTGGGGTGTTCTGCGCGTATGCGGGCACATGTCTCCATGGTTGCTATGGGAGTTGGGTCCGTACAGTGTTTTTTCTATACGGTTGTGAAATCTAAAGGACGGGACTGATCGTACTTGCGCGGTCGGACTTCATTTTTCCCATTCGTACGGTAAATCACCCGGGGATGTGTCAGACACATTTTCCGACCCGAGGACGCGTGGGGAAATTTTTTCACTGCGATTCGTCTGGACTTTTTCCCATGCGAATCGTACTTGGCAGTTTGTACGCTACTTGTACGATTCGTACGGTAAAAAATCCGGATACGATTCGTACGGGGGAAATTTTTCCAGGATCGGAATCGGCCCCATAGTTGGAAACGCAATGCTCCTGAGAAATAAATCCAGAGTTCCACAATTAACCCGAATGCTATTTCATTCACGCACTTTCACACAAGAAAAAGTAGTACATTCACACAGAATCCTGTCTTTCCCGAGAACAGCGAACCGTCTGACCTACTACAGAATTATAACACACGTTAACAAAGCAGCGCTAACCTCTTACTTTGTCTTTCACTCAAGCTCAGAGAACACCTGCTACCTTTTCAGTGATAAGCGTTATCGGTATGCCAATTGGTTTCCTGGTACCTAAGACCAAAATTTCACAGATAACCCTATGCTATCTTTCACACTTCTCTCACACAGAAAATCTCACTGCTGGTAACACTCGGCGATGCTACCGAATCGAACCCAGACAATGCGCCGTGCAACTTCTATTGTCACACGTTTCTCCCGTGTACCTACGGGCAACCACAATCCCATCTTTCCCGAGAGCAGCACTTACCTCTGCTCTACTACGGAACTGTTTCCAATTCCCGACTTCCTACATCCCAGAAGCCGTACAGACAACATAAAACTCAATACGACCTCAACAAATAGTGTTAGTACATATATCAATACCAATCAATAATCGATAAACTATATACGTGCCAAAATCATTAAATCAAAACAATCAAAACCATTTCTAGCTATCAGAAATACGGGTGCAGTTCGGGTTACTCAATTACCCCTTGCTTCCACGGACAGAATGATTTCTCAGTCACACGCACATACACACATCATACCCTGGTGGGGCCCATAACACCAACATTCATTCTCTCAATCCATCCGTGCCTACAAAGGGATATCAGATCCAAACCACACTGGTCTCTTTGATAGAGGAAACCACTTCTCCTGAATCACCCTAACAATTCCTCCATCAAGAGGTCGATCAAATCATTTAGTTGTTATTTAGTTCAATGATACTTTTACTCTCAAATTAATCAATAAACATTTCAATGGAAATAATCACCCGACACAGTAATTCAAATAATGATTTTCTTTATCTAATTTATATGCAGGTTAAATCCTAATAATGCAATATCATCTTTTGTCATATTTACCTATTCTGGATAATTGTCGTTTTCTAAATCAGAACTGGTCCTCAGTAAATTCATCAGAGTTATAAAGTCTCCGTCCTCTCCGTCAGCATAAAGATTTCTGATCATCGATTCTCCGTCAATAGCTTCTGGATGAAGTGGCGTCTAGCGTCTAGCCTATTCCCTCTCTAGTCTACTAATATTTATACTAAAATTTACATATTAAAGTTACATTTTCTCATTTCCCAGGCCAACGATTGGCTGAATTCAAATACATCTCAATACATTAGGAAACATTTTCAAATTTTCCCATGTGGAAGAAGTCTCAATGCAAATGTATGGGAAAGACTAATCCGTACTCCTAAATGTATCAGTTTGTTGAAAACAGGTTGGGTTTGACAGTTCATATTTCCAATAGCAACATTTTATTCACGTTCAGGGGCATTGGCACCTCGCTCAGGGTAGTCTTCATGGGCATGGTCTGACAGGTCACACAAGGGACACAAACGAAGTCAGTGCAGGCGCCTTGCTCCATTGTTCAAATGATGAAGTAATGTACTTTAGTTAGGTTTCAGTCGGCGGCCATCTTTTGGTAGGCCAGAATAGTCAACTTTAAGCAAAGAAAAACAAAATCGTAATAATACATAGAAATGATTAAAACAGCGTTAAACCCTTGCTAATACCCTTATGTGTATGCATTTATCTAGCCATATGCAACATCCAAAGCCGTTAATGCTGGTTTATTTAAGCGCAAATCACAATAACATTATTTCAAGCAACATTTATCGTTTTAATATGCATACAAACTTAGTTCACTTATTAATTTTGCCATGCAACGCATTCCCACATGTGTTCTTTCTGTTAATAGGGTTGGTTTATTACCTTTACATCAAGCTATTAATTATTATAATTAATTATTAATCATTTTAATATAAACCTATATAAATGGTTTGGGTATATAAAAAGAAAATATTTTACCCGCTCCATCACATGTATCTGGCCCGTTGTGTTTTATTTATGATGGTGCTTAGGCAGAGAAACGCCTCAACAAAAAAGAGGTAGGAGAACATTGGACTGAGCTCTAAATACCTACTCCAGGCACTAGTAGTAAGGTAGAAGTTTCTTCACGGGAACTGGGGTGGAGAACAGCCCAGCACTTGGCCAGGTTAATTGGATAAATATATTAGGAGAAGTCTAGATAAAAAAGAAAATGAGTGTGAACCGATTACATAGAGCTAGTGGGCTTCAGAAGTAGTGAAGCAGTGAGACAATAGGCAGGAGTGTCTGGACCAAGTGCACAGACCCTTGAATGCTAAATATGCGAAAGAATGAGGTCCCCCTGACCTAGCTACCTTGAACCACTCGTGCTGGTGTTAACTGAAAGTTTGCCACACACAAGGAGATATTCAGAGTACTCGATCCATCTCTATCTCACTCCAGGAGTTCAGTTAGAAGAAATAATAACTGGAGGGATCCTATCCTATTTTCCGTTTCCTTCCCTCCAAGGGATGAACTGCAGGCACAAGGTCTACAGACCCTTTCCCCTGGTACCTGAATGTGAGTGAACTGTAAGTAACAGTGATAGGAGCTGGACAATCTATAAATGTAGTAGTAAGCCCCCACACAAGAGACGCCCGCCCATTCTATGTATCAACGATATGGTAAACACACATGAAAATATATTACAAGAGCGAATGGGATTCAGTAATGAGGGTGGGAAGTTGTTATTTCTGGAACATGGTACAGTCAATATGTAAAGATTAGCTAATTTACAGAAATAACTGAAAGATCATAAAAATAGAATAGGTGATGAGCAATGGCCACTGTTCATAAAATCTCATGAGGAAGACCACAAATGCAAACATGAATCCCAAGTCCAGAATGTGAAAGATACCCAGCAAAAGTTGGAGTACCAAATTAGCCAATTTATGGACAGAGTTAGTGTTAGAAGGCGACCTCAGAAGGGCCCGGAGGGGGCCCTGACTGGCTTGAGACCAACCCTCGAGGTATCGTAGCCGGGCACTGGCGGGAGACTCCTCAGGGGAGGAATCTCGTATCTAGGATCGTACACTCGGCACCACACGACAAAGAGACACAACACCGAGAGTTCTTAAGAGCAAATCTTTATCAGATCGGAGTGGTAAGATCTTTATGATCCGCAAGGCAATATATATACAAGTGGAGCGCGGGCTCACTAAGGGCCTCATGTAGGTAAATAAATTTTACCGGTTCTTAAATACCGAGCCGTACCGAATCGGTAAATTAGAATCGGTAAGTTATATGTAGGTAAAAATTCGGTAAAAGTTACCGATTCGGTAACATTCGGTAATCACGAATCGGAATTCACCGAATCGGTAAATACCGAGGTGGTATTTACCGAATCGGAAAATACCGAGGTGGTATTTACCGAATCGGAAAATACCGAATCGGTATGTACGGATTCGGTAAATAAAATCACATGACTTGACGAAACAGCTAATCCTGTGCAACGACAGCCCACCCAACCAGGAAGTGGCCACACCCAGGCAGGTGTACATAATTACCCGACCCTGGAGAGGCTTTGAGTGCAGAGGAGAGGCAGGGAGCCGTTGCCTGTGCGAGCGGGAAAACGAACAGCATGTCCAGCCAGAGAACACAGAGAGACGGAGGGGAAAGGAGGAGGAAGCTGAAATTTAGCCCCAAGGAACTCCAGGTGCTGGTGGAGGAGGTGGTGAAGCAGCACCAGAAGCTGTTTGGAAGGCAATCCCTGCAAGTGCCTGAGGCTGAAAAGCGCAACATATGGCTGGCCATCCAGGCGCAGGTCAATGCTGTGGGAGTGACCCACAGGGACATTGAGGTCCTCAAAAAGCGCTGGTATGACCTGAGGATTGTAACCAAGAGGAAGATGGGCGACATCCAGAAGGAGGCCAGCCAGACCGGAGGTGGAACCAACAGGGCACCTGCCCTCACCGAACTGGAGGAGCTGGTGGCGGCCACAATCGAGCAAGAGAGCGTCGTGGGTCTTGGGGACGCCGACAGCTCTGCCAGAGCCGCAACACACCAAGGTAAGACGAAAGCACAGCAATGTAGCCCCCCCTACCCCTATCCCACATCCCCCATTGTGAAACGAGAATCACACTGCAGTCCACACGTGTCAGTGCAGACAGGCAATGCATTCCGGGAGATGTAGTCAGGGTAACACTAACCATGACGTAAATGTTACAGGGCAACAAGGCATGTCACGCACTCGAGGCACAAGGAGACAGAGGACATTTTGGAATGTGAAATGATTTATTGTGACGCTTGCAATGCAGCCCTTCGGGGACACTGAGCCAATGTTGTATTTCTGTCCACAGATGTGACATCATGCAGGACAGGGCATGCTGCAGGAGAGACGGCACACCGGCCACAAATATCACCTCTAGCCAGCACAAGTTCAGACCAGGGAGCAGGCCCACTGGCAGCCGCACCACCAACACAGCCAGCCTCGCCGCACCCAGAGCCAGCATCACCTCACCGAGAGCCAGCATCACCTCACCGAGAGCCAGCATCACCTCAACCAGTGCCAGCATCGCCACTCATGTTCGAATCACCGGCCACATCTCCGCTTGCAGGTGTGAGAATGAGGAGGCGTCCAGCAGCCAGGCTACGAGCCTTAGACACCTCGTCAGACGACAGCATGGGCCCAGAAGACCGCACCAGGCCCCAGGAAGGGAGCCATGCCACTGTGCCCCACACCTCACAGGCAGCACAGACGGGAGCAAGAGGGCGCCGCAGGTCGCGTGTCCAGAGTCCACCAGCACCCATTGACGGCCATGGTGTCTTCTTGGGTCTCGAGGGCCAAATGTTGAAACAACAGCGCCTGCAATCAAAGGCAGTCATGTCAGTCCAGAGGCACATGCGGGTGATGAAAACAACATTAGTCAACATGGACAATAACATTAGCGGCATGGCTGCGGGCATTCGGGACATGTCCCAGTCAATCCAGCAGTTGTGCAGCAAATTAGATGCTGACATCGAAGCACGGCGCCGGGAACGCCAGAGAAGGGACACTACCAGCAGGGCACTCAACCGTCTGGCAACTGCGACTTCTCTACTGTGCCGGCGCTCTGTGACGATGCAGGAGGGCCTAACACAGTGCTGCAGCGACCTGTCTCGGGGGATGGTGCAGGTGACAAGTGCACTAGGGGTGCTATTGACTAGTCAGGCGTCGACAACTGCTGCAGGGGATGCTGCGGAGAGCATCGACACCAGCAGCAGGAGCAGCATCACACCCCCCGTCCCAGAAGCACGCAGGAGCAGCAGGCGGCTTGGGGTTGGCTCTAGTGAGGATGCACAGGCCGTGCAATCCACCACTGCAGCGCGTATGCGCAAACATTGATGTAGCCCTGCCTAGCCACTTCCCATTGGGTGACGTAACCCTGGACTTACTCCTTGTATAGATGGGATATTGCCAGATTGGCTTGTTCATGTGTTCATGGCGTGGTGCCACATTAAAACTACGTCATGACTTCTCACAACTCGCTGTGTCCCCTCACTTACTCAGAAATAGTTGCATGTGATCTCTGCCCGTCTCTCTCTCCCATCGATTGCAGTTGGCACTCTAGCTGCGTTGCCCTCTGGCTGGCCTGACTCATCCTCGTTGTCCTCAAAATATGTTAGTTCCACATCTGTACCTTTTTTCGTGGCAAGGTTGTGCAGCATTGCACAAGTGGCAATAATCTTGCAGCAGGTGATGGGTTTGTACTGGCGTGCGCCTCCGCTCTTGTGCAGGCAGCGGAACCTGCTCTTCAGTAGTCCAAACGTGCGCTCCACCACATTGCGTGTTGTTTTGTGTGCCACGTTGTATCGTCTCTCACTCTGGGTTGCTGGGTGTAGGTAGGGAGTGAGGATGAATGACCGGCATGCATATGCACTGTCGCCTAGATGAGTAAAAGGGAACCATCAGTAACATGCCTCTATACACTATGATTTGCAGGTTTCAAGGGGCGTCACTGTTACTTACCTAGCAGGTATCCCTCTCCGAATTCTCCGGCACTCAGTCGTGTGTAGATCCCACTATTCTGGAAGATGTAAGAGTCGTGGGTGCTCCCAGGAAACTTTGCAACAATATCTGTGATGATGTTCCCTGCATCACAGATCACCTGCACATTGATGGAGTGGGTGGACTTCCTGTTCCTGTAGATGTGCTCTGTGTCAGCTGGTGGACAGATTGGGATGTGTGTACCATCAATACAGCCGATGACATGGGGGAACTGTGCCATGTGATAAAAGTCTGTTTTTGTTTTCTGCAGTGCAGCCTGTGTGTTTGGGAAGCTTATGTAGTGGTGCATTCTCTGCATCATGGCATCCAGGAACTTCCTGAAGAAACGTGACAGGCAACTCTGGGTTACCCCACCCACCGCAGCTATCACCACCTGATAACTGCCGGATGCCAGCAGATGTAGGCTGCAGAGCACCTGCACATGTGGGGGTATGGCGTGCGCCCTTCTTATTGGCTGGTCCAGGAGTGGGTGAAGGTCCCTGATTAAGTCCATGATGGTTTCGGGGTGTAGCCTGTACCTCTCATGTATCTCTGCATTAGTCAGCTGGAATAGTGTGATGCGCTGTCTGTAGATGCGTTCCTCCCGTCGCCAAACCCTCAGTCCTGCTGCCTGTAGACGTAGGCGCCTTGCAATGACGTACATAGCGGCCATGTTGTCCACGCTGTTGCATTTTGGGATTGCTTATCTGCACTGTTGATGGTTACCACCTGCTTTCAATCCGTGTTAATTACCGACTCTTATTTACCGATTTTCTTGGATTTCTTAATTACCGAGTGCTCCTACATGTCATTTTAATTTTTACCACTTCATATTTACCACTTCATATTTACCGATTCGTTAATTATGTATTCGGTAAATCTGATTCGGTATTTTGGAATTCGGTAAATATGAATCGGTATTTACCGCCTCATATTTACCGAAAAGTGGCTTGTGGACTCCTACATCTCACTTGTCTGAATACCGGTCGGTAACGGCATATTTACCGAAAATCGGCCGTTACCGACCGGTATTTGGCTACCTACATGAGGCCCAAAGTCTTGGAGGGAGGTTAGGAGGTAGCGGGATAGTCTTTGGGGGGAATGGATCAAATGCAGGCGCGTATACGGCGCGCAGCTCACAATCCTCGAGCTGGGAGATACGCTTGTCGTCGTGGGGTCCGGCGGGACCAAGGGAGTCTGTGGGCACTGCGAGATACTCAGCAGGCTCGAGTACAAGTTCGGAGGTCTTACGATCTTCAGGGAGCCGCGAGTCACTCAGCAGGGCTCAAGCACAAGTTCGGAGGTCTTACGATCTTCAGGGAGCCGCGAATCACTCAGCAGGGCTCAAGCACGAGTTCGGAGGTCTTACGATCTTCAGGGAGCCGCGAGTCACTCAGCAGGGCTCAAGCACAAGTTCGGAGGTCTTACGATCTTTCAGGGAGCCGCGAGTCACTCAGCAGGGCTCAGGTGGTTCCAAGGCGAATCTGCCGGACAGTCCCAGAGCACCCCTTGTTATAGGGCGACTCCTCTTTGATGTCCGGAGTCTGTGCAGGCAGGGGTCTTGTCACCTGGGGGTCGCTTGTTGGGGGTTTCCTGCCATTGTCCTTTGATCCTTTCAGGGCCTGGTCGGGAGGAGCCCCAGACACCCAGCAGGCGTGGAGCCAGCCCTCAGGGAGGCCGGCAGGTCGATCGAAACCCACCGTCCCAGGGAAGCGCAGAGGTGTGATGGAAACTGCTCCTCCCTCTCTCATCCCAAGGGGGGCGCGATGTCCTCCAGCCGGAGTGGCGCCTGTAGGCTAGGGTCGCGCTGGGGCCGGGCGGCCATCTTGGTGCATGCAGTGGGCACGCGGGCCCGGGGTGGCCGAAGGAGGAAGGCCTATGGACGGGGGGAGTCCGGGTCGGGTGTGTGTGTTCTGGTGGGAAGGATCGGCTAGGCCAGGGGCTCGGGGCTGGTGTGAGGTGCAGGGGTCAGGTCTGATTATGTTACGAGGGCCGGGTCCAACACGCGTCCCCCCCAGCTGAAAGCCGGAGAGAACTACCCATCTTCTTGGGGGTTCTCTTCGCTGAGGCGGAAGAACCGGGAGAGGCCATCGGCATTGGCGTGGTCCGTACCAGGGCGATGTTCCACAGTGAAATCCATCCCCTGGAGGGAGATTGACCACCGCAGAAGCTTGGGGTTTTCTCCTCGCATCTGCATGAGCCATCGCAAGGGGCGATGGTCGGTCTGGACCCTGAAATGGGTGCCGAACAGGTAAGGGCGTAGTTTCTTGAGGGCCCAGACTACTGCGAACACCTCGTGCTCGATGGTACTCCATCTCTGTTCCCGGGGCAACAGCCTTCGGCTGAGGAAGGCCACGGGCTGGTCCAGACCCTGGTCATTTACTTGGGAGAGGACGGCCCCGATGCCATGCTCGGAGGCATCAGTTTGTACCACAAACTCTTTGGAGTAGTCGGGGGCCTGGAGGACGGGGGCCGTACACATGGCCGTTTTCAGGGCATTGAACGCCTCTTGGCAGGCAGGGGACCACTGTATCTTCTTGGGCTGCTTCTTGGACGTGAGTCCCGTGAGGGGACCGACCAGGCTGCCGTAATTCCGGATGAATCTCCGATAGTAGCCCGTGAGGCCCAGAAAGGCTCGGACCTCTGTTTGGGTGGTGGGGGGTTCCCAGGCTAGGATGGCGTCGATTTTGGGCTGTAGAGGGGCGACCTGCCCGCTTCCGACCTGGTGTCCCAGGTAGGTTACCGAACCTTGCCCAATCTGGCATTTGCTGGCTTTCACGGTGAGGCCCGCCTGGCGTAGGGCGGTTAGCACCCTCCGGAGGTGTTGGAGGTGCTCACTCCATTCGGAACTAAAGACTGCGATATCGTTGAGATATGCAGCGCTGAATTTTTCCAGCCCGGCCAGGACTCTATTTACCAGTCGCTGGAAGGTGGCCGGGGCATTTTTCATCCCGAAGGGCATTACGCGAAAGGGATAGTGCCCATCCGGGGTGGAGAAGGTGGACCGCTCCTTCGCTCCTTCTGTGAGCGCAATTTGCCAGTAGCCGCAGGTGAGATCGAAGGTGCTGAGGAACCGTGCAGCTCCGAGCCGGTCAATGAGCTCGTCGGCTCGGGGAATGGGGTGGGCATCGGCTCGGGTGACCTCATTGAGTCCCCGGTAGTCCACGCAAAAGCGGAGTTCCGGGGCGACCCCGGGGGCGGCTGCTTTTGGGACCAGGACCACGGGGCTGGCCCAGGGGCTGTCTGAGGGTTCGATCACGCCTAGGGTCAACATTTTCGAGACTTCGGCTTGGATACAGGACCGGACCCGATCGGGGACTCGGTAGGCTCGGTGTCTCACTGGTGGGCTGTCTCCGGTATCCACGTCATGGACACACCAGTCGGTGACCTTGGGGACCAGGGAGAAAAGGTCCAGAAACTGCCCTAGGAGCTGGCGGCAATCCTCACGTTGCTGGGGCGTGAGAGAAGGGGAGAGGTTCACTCCTTCTACGGAGCCGTCCCTCTCCTTGGTGCATAGAAGATCCGGGAGAGGATCCGACTCTTCTTCGGACCCGTCGTCAGTGGCCAGTAGGAGGCTCAGCTCTGTCCGCACAAAGTGGGGCTTGAGGCGGTTCACGTGGAGGACCCGGAGGGGGTCCCGGGGTGACTGGACGTCTACCAAGTACGTGACCGGGCTCTTTCGCTCAACTACTTTGAAGGGCCCGGTCCATTTATCCTGGAGAGCGCAGGGTTTCACGGGGGCCATGACCCACACCAGCTGGCCCGGCTGAAACTCTACTAGTGCGGCGTTCTGGTCGTACCAGCGCTTCATCTCCTCCTGACTCGCCTCCAGATTGGCCTCTGCCAATTCCCGGAACCTCCTAGTCTGATTGCTGAGGGTCAGGACGTAACGGAACACGTCTCGGGGGGTGCCTCGGGGCGCCGCCTCCCACTCTTCTTTGACTAGGCTGAGGGGCCCCCTGACGGGGTGCCCGTAGAGTAACTCGAAGGGGCTGAAACCCAAGGATTTCTGGGGAACTTCTCGGTATGCAAATAGGAGGCAGGGGAGCAGGAGGTCCCACTTACGCCGGAGGGGCTCTTCCAGGCCCGCGATCATCCCCTTCAGAGTCCGGTTAAACCGCTCTACCAGGCCGTTTCCTTGGGGGTGGTACGGGGTGGTGAACTTGTAGGACACCCCGCACTGTTGCCATAAGGACCTCATGTATCGGGAGATAAAGTTGGTCCCGCGATCGCTCACGACCTCGCGGGGAAAACCCATGCGGGAGAAGATCCCCATCAGCGCCCGGCCCACCACGGGGGCCGTGACGGTGCGCAGGGGAATGGCCTCAGGGTAACGAGTGGCATGGTCCACCAGGACGAGGATGAACCGGTGCCCCTGGGAAGTTGGGGGGTCCAGAGGTCCCACAATGTCGATCCCGACCCGCTCAAAAGGGGTACTAACGACAGGGAAGGGCTGGAGGGGAGCCTTGCGCTTCCCTCCACTCTTCCCACTGGCCTGGCACGTGGGACAGGACTTGCAGTGGGCTTCTACATCTGCTTTCATTCTAGGCCAGTAGAAGTGAGTCACGAGGCGACTGTATGTTTTGTCCTGACCCAAGTGGCCTGCGAGGGGGACGTCGTGGGCCAAGCCCAGGAGGAGGTTTCGGAAGCGTAGTGGTACCACCAGCACCCGGCCAGACCCTAGCTCCACCGACTTCTGTTCGCTGTACAGAAGGTCATTCTCCCAATAGACCCGGTGCATCCCCGTCTGGTCGCCTGCGGCCTGGGCCTCTGCCTGTTGCCGGGGCCCGACCAGGGAGGGACAGGTAGCCTGCTCTCGGCAGAACTCCTCTCGGGAGGGGCCCCCTTCGTGGCGCCACTGTGCTAATTCGGGCAGATCGCCTAACTCGGGGTCTGAGGTGGAGTCGGAAGGTGGCGGGTCGTTACTGGCGAGCGACTCTTCCGGTGGGGGGATGTGGGGGCCCTCGGCTGGGACCATCCCATCTTCAGGAGTCGGGGCGTCGTCGACGTCCCTCAGGGGGGTCAGTCGAGCCGCCATGGGTCGAGTGGTGGCGCACACCCACTCAGGGAGGCCCATCATCCCTAGGTGGGTCTTGCGCTCAACTTGCCCCCAGGGGGAACTTTCCAGGTCGTTCCCCAGGAGACAGTCGACGGGCTGGGATGTTCTCACTGCGACCTTCAGTTTACCGACCACCCCTCCCCACTCGAAGGGCACCAGGGCTACCTTACATAGGCTTTCTGTGTTGTCGGCTGAAATGACAGGGCAAAATACGTTGGGGAGGACCTGGTCCTCGTGGACTAAATGGCTGAGGACACCAGTGATGCTGGCCCCGGTGTCGCGGAGGGCTTCTACTTGGTGGCCATTGATCGTGACGAGCTGGCCATATTTCTTTGTGTTAGAGGGCAGGAGGCTCCCAGGGACCATCTCCCTATCCCCTAAGGACACTAGGGCCATAGCGGCTGTTTCCCACTCCTCGGCCTCCTCAACCTCCTCCCCCAGGGCTACATTGGCTATCTGTCTAGCGGGGGGTGCTGCCTGGTTGGTGCGTGGGCCATGGGGCATTCAGGGTCGTTGGCGTAATGCCCGGGCTTCTGGCAACGGAAACAAGTGATGGTTACCCGGTGCCCCAGTCTCAGGGGGGGGGCGGATACAGCTGGTGGGGGTGCCGGGAAAGGCGGAGGTTGGGACCTCGGGGGACTAGTCTGGGGCTCTCTCTGCCCTCCCTGGTTTCCCCCCCTCTCTGGCGGGGTGGTCCCTGACTGGCTCGGGGGTACTCTCCTACAGGGCCCCGGGAGACCCGGGTGTTGGTCCAGCGATCCGCCTCGACAGCCAGCTTTCTCGGGTCCGTGAGCTTGCTGTCGAGCAGATGCTGGCGTAGTTCCACAAAGCAGTTGGCAGCCAGGTGTTCCCATAACATAAGGTCAGTTAGTTCTTCCAGGGTGGTTACCTTGCTGCCCTTGATCCACCCATCGAAGGCACGGCTGAAGAAATTCACATATTCCACCCAGGTGGTACCCGGGATCTTCCTGCAGTCCCGGAACCGCTGGCGGTACATCTCCGGGGTGAGGCCGTACCTTGTGAGGAGGGCCGCTTTCATGTGTTCATAGGAGGTATGCATGGAGGTGGGTAGGTCGAGCAGGGTGTCTCTCCCTTCGCTCAGGAACCGTCCCCATAGCCCAGCCCCCCAATCCTTCTGCGGGACCCGATTGGAGGTCATGGCGACCTCGTAGGCCCGAAACCACTGCTGAATGTCATCATTCTTGTAATATTCCTTGACCACATCCTTGGGGATGTGGACCTTCTGTTCCGTCGGGGCGGCCGCCTCCCGGTTCCCCGGGGGCCGCGCTTCTTCGCTTCTTGCTTTCAGTTCTATCTCCTTCAAACTGCGTTCATGTTCTAGTTGAAGTCTCCTTCCCTCATGTTCTCGTTGGAGTTTCTTCTCCTCCAGTTCTCCTTGCACTCGCAACTGTTCTACTGCTAGCTTTTTCTCGGCTAATTTCAATTCGCCCTCAATTTTGAGTTTGGCTAATTCGAGCTCGTGATGGCGACTTTTTTCTCTGTCTGCGAGTTCCTCCGGGGATAGGCCCCCGTCTGGTACGAAGCCTCGCACCTGGTTGCTGCTGCGTTCTCCTTGGGAGGGTCCTGCTTCGTCGTGGGGCTCCACCGCTCCTTCTGGGCGGGAGGCTCCAGAATCCGCCCAAGCTTTCAGTGCCTTTTGCATATCTTCTTTGGTGTTGAGACCAGTGGTAGCGATTCTGAGTTCCTTACAGAATTGCTTTAGTTCTCTGTGAGTGTACTCTTCCAGCTGTTCCACCTGGAACACGGTGCTGGCGTCGTCTTCCACGAGAACCACGACGCTTCCTTCTGCCATCTTTGTCGGTAGTGCGTCAGCCGTTCACGGTACGATCTCTAGATTATGGGCCCGAATCCCGTCGCTTGCCACCAATGTTAGAAGGCGACCTCAGAGGGGCCCGGAGGGGGCCCTGACTGGCTTGAGACCAACCCTCGAGGTATCGTAGCCGGGCACTGGCGGGAGACTCCTCAGGGGAGGAATCTCGTATCTAGGATCGTACACTCGGCACCACACGACAAAGAGACACAACACTGAGAGTTAAGAGCAAATCTTTATCAGATCGGAGTGGTAAGATCTTTATGATCCGCAAGGCAATATATATACAAGTGGAGCGCGGGCTCACAAAGTCTTGGAGGGAGGTTAGGAGGTAGCGGGACAGTCTTTGGGGGGAATGGATCAAATGCAGGAACGTATCCGGCACACAGCTCACAATCCTCGAGCTGGGAGATACGCTTGTCGTCGTGGGGTCCGGTGGGACCAAGGGAGTCTGTGGGCACTGCGAGATACTCAGCAGGCTCGAGTACAAGTTCGGAGGTCTTACGATCTTCAGGGAGCCGCGAGTCACTCAGCAGGGCTCAAGCACAAGTTCGGAGGTCTTACGATCTTCAGGGAGCCGCGAGTCACTCAGCAGGGCTCAAGCACGAGTTCGGAGGTCTTACGATCTTCAGGGAGCCGCGAGTCACTCAGCAGGGCTCAAGCACAAGTTCGGAGGTCTTACGATCTTTCAGGGAGCCGCGAGTCACTCAGCAGGGCTCAGGTGGTTCCAAGGCGAATCTGCCGGACAGTCCCAGAGCACCCCTTGTTATAGGGCGACTCCTCTTTGATGTCCGGAGTCTGTGCAGGCAGGGGTCTTGTCACCTGGGGGTCGCTTGTTGGGGGTTTCCTGCCATTGTCCTTTGATCCTTTCAGGGCCGGGTCGGGAGGAGCCCCAGACACCCAGCAGGCGTGGAGCCAGCCCTCAGGGAGGCCAGCAGGTCGATCGAAACCCACCGTCCCAGGGAAGCGCAGAGGTGTGATGGAAACTGCTCCTCCCTCTCTCATCCCAAGGGGGGCGCGATGTCCTCCAGCCGGAGTGGCGCCTGTAGGCTAGGGTCGCGCTGGGGCCGGGCGGCCATCTTGGTGCATGCAGTGGGCACGCGGGCCCGGGGTGGCCGAAGGAGGAAGGCCTATGGACGGGGGGAGTCCGGGTCGGGTGCGTGTGTTCTGGTGGGAAGGATCGGCTAGGCCAGGGGCTCGGGGCTGGTGTGAGGTGCAGGGGTCAGGTCTGACTATGTTACGAGGGCCGGGTCCAACAGTTAGGGCTTATGCTTCAACTGCTCCACCTCCGTCGTATCCATTTACCCAGATCACTGAACCACATGACAAGGAGAAAGAGACTGAGAATGGGAGGGAGGAGGTGACGTTTGGGACATGGTCTCCATGATAGGTGTACAGCTCAGGATGGGTCTGATAACAGAGCCGCACCTTTGGGGGGGACCAGAGGATAGAGTACAAGGAGTTAATGCGCAAACGATTGTTGCAATGCAATTGACTGGCAGTACAGCAACTAAGTGAGAGGCTGATTCCACTACTGTGGATCCGTCTAGCGTATGCACACATTCCACCCCAGGATGTCAATACAGATGAGAATGAAGCCCCACTATTATCTTAGAAAGCTTAAGGATGGATGATGAACGTCTGTCTAGAAGGTGTCCCCCTTATCCCCATCCAAGTGATGCAGATGATAAGAGCCTTTCTGTAGGAAATCTGCCTTTTCTGCATGATAACCCAAGATTTTTCTCCTTTTGCTGGACCCTACATTTCAGCTAACTTTATATCTCTGTGTACCTTACCCCTGTGATCCAGGGGCAAAGTGCCCAACCTGCCCTTTTAACATGGTTGAATAAGCATACTCCTAAGTGGCCTAGCACATTTAACTTGTCTGTAAGTCGCTAGTATATGGTGTTGAAATTGCACACAGGTCCTGGTAATGAAATGCCACTAGTGGACTACAGCTCCTATTGTGCCATCCAGTATATCAGTAGTACAAACTTGGCTTCAAGCCTTCTCAGCGTAGCATGTCTGTAACAGTACAAAACATGCACTAGGACATGTCAAAATAAACCCTTTTTGTAAGTAAAAAATTCACTTTTAAATATTGGATGTCACCCCATGTCAGCTTTACAAGGCAGGGGCATGGGGCCCGATTCACAGAACTAACTTAAGACTTAGTAGTCCTAAATCCTGACTTAGGACTACTAAATTGAGAAAAATCCTAATTTTAAGACTTTCGGTATTCACAGAAGGCATTTAGGAGTCCTAAAGTTAGGAGTCCTAACTATACTACTACTAAACTGAGAAACATCCTAATTTTAAGACTTTCGGTATTCACAGAAGGCATTTAGGAGTCCTAAAGTTAGGACTCCTAACTTCTGTGAATACCGAAATGAGTAAGTGCCTTCTGTGAATACCAAAATGAGTAAGTGCCTTCTGTGAATACCAAAATGGTAGTAAGTTTAGGATTTTGTCTTAAGTTAGTTCTGTGAATCGGGCCCTTGGTATTTAAAAGTAGGACCTGCATAACTTTAACATTAGCATGTCCTTTCAGTGACTAGCCCCCAAAAGCAATTTTTAACTTTTGATGTGCCCCATTCTGTGGTTGTGCTCCCTCTCACCACAAAAATCCAGCACCTCTCCACAGCCCAACTGTACCAATACAAAATACTGTTTTTGTCTGCTTCCCATATTACGCTGGTCATTGTCCCACTTTTAACTCTGCTTCTCTAATGCCTAAAAGTGAGGCTGGAGATCCCTGCATTTGTGTCCTGGCCACTGTCCAAGTTACACTTTCCATATTGATTTGACTGATGTGCCCATTATTGAACTGCTGCGTGAATGGCTTATGTCTCAGAAATGACCATGATGTCCTAGTTCCTGGTTATGCAGGATGTAATGTGCATTAAATAGTGCAATGTTACCATTTACCAACTGTGAAATCATATTAAGTTGTTGAGCATTTCACTCTCACTGTAGTTTGAATCCTATTTACTGAAAGACTGTCACTGTATACACAGACTCAAAGTATGCATTTGAAGTGACACTTGGGTTCCTCTGGATGCAAAGAGGTTTCATAACCACTATCAGAACTCCCATTAAGAGTTGGCAGTATGTTAAAAACATTTTGAATGCATTGCAGTTACTAGGGAAGTTGGCAGTAGTGAAGGGCGCTGCTCAGCAGCACCCTCCTGGTAATGTTTCAAGGGGCAATGCCCTTGCCGATTCAGCTGCCAAGAATGCTGCATTGTCTAAAACTATGTATGGCTCAAGAACAGATCTATTTCCTGTACTAACATTAAAAGATTTGTCTCATTAGCAGGTGCAAGAGTCTGAAAATGAAAATTAGCTCTCGATCAAGCAGCAATGCAAAGGAGAGCCGTGTGGTTGTGGAGAGACATTCACTGGAATTGTGGTCACATCTAAACTTCTACTTCCCAACCTTGCCAGATTGTATCATGGAGCAACTCACATTGGTAGGTATTGCTTGATATGTACCGCAGCAACCTATTCTTTCCATATGTAGCACAGGGTTATTGCCAATCCTGTGCCATCGGCCTCTCAAACAATGCCCAAAAAGAGATCAAGGCCACCAGGGTGCCTACTTTCCCCATCCGGGTCCCATATTGCATATCAAGCAAGACTTTATACAGATACCTAAATGTGACAATTACTTATATAGTCTTGTCATTGAATGGATTTTTGTCTTTTTGATGTGAAATAATTTATTAAAATGTATTCTTTTTTTTCTAAATTGGTGTGGGTTTTTTCTCATGTGTTGTGCTTTTACTTTATTCCTGTTTTAATGCTGCATGAATATTTTACACATTGCCTCTAATTTAACCCTGACTGCTTTTACACCAACCTACCTGAGGGTTACGCATAGGGTAATTTAGTGACTTTTGTGGTTCACCCTGACAATGATTTTGGATGTTGCTTGTTTAGTGTTTCCCCCTTCTCAACCAACAACCATGTTTTTCTCTCCACATTGGTGCTCAGTGGTGGGATCCAGTACTTGTATTTGTATTGTACTACTCAGTGATAAGTGTACCACTAAAATCCCATTACAAATAATTTGATACCAATTCAATTTTTTTTAATTCTTCTTAATTGGCTATTCTTCCTCTTTTCAAATTCACTCCCATTCTGCCTGACTGCCTGTGCCTGTGACTCTACCTCAAGCATAGAGTTTGAGCCCAGCAACCTGGAGAGCTACACTGCAGCTGAGCTGTGATGATTTTGCAAAGAGAGGGGGCTTCCAGAAAAATGGAGGTCCAAGACCAAGGAACTCCAAAAGGCCCTCAGGGCCTGGGAGGAGGCCCACCAATTGCAAGCCACAGAAGAGGAGGAGGCTATAGAGGGGCAAGAAGAGGATCTGGGCACAGGTCCTGGGCTGCAGCACCTGGAAGAGAAGGAGGAGAATTGCTCATAGATAGGGAGCCCTCTCCCAAAGCAAAGAGCATTGTGTCTGTCAATGGTCTGTCCCAAGAGGAACTGAAGGACAGAATGGCTGAAAGGGGGTTCAAGCTGCAGCTGGCTAAATTAAAATTGGAAACAGCTAAAGAGGAGGCTGCTATCAAGAGAGCCCTTGAGGAAAGGAAACTTGCCCTGGATGAAAAGAAGGCTGAGAGAGCCTTGGAGAAAAAAATATATTGTTGGCTCATGAGCAGCTAAATCCAGCAGCAATGGTGGCGGCGTACATTTAGTATCCACTGTAGAGTTGAATGTACGCATATCTGGTGCCCAGCTATGTGGTGGGGGGGACATAACAAGTGGTGTTCTGATTATGAGAGAGTGCTGAGAATGCACAGGGTCCCAAAGGACTAATAGGGATCTAGCTTATGGAAATACATGCCCTCGGTGGGGAGGGACACCATTCTTATACTAGATGTGAGGGGCAAAATGAAGGATGCTCCTATGGGAGACATTTTTGTCTTCAAATTTGGGCTGACCCCTGAAATGTACTGGCTCAGGTTCGGGGACAGTCACAAACTCACAAACCAGTCTTGGGTAGATTATTTTGAGTATTCCAGCAAAACACTGATTGATTGGGTGAGGGGCCGCAAAGTTTATGATTTGACTGGGCCGTCTAATCTGATTTTGAGGAAGCATATGCTCAATATGTGTTTTACAGAGCTGCGTTAACACCTGATTGACAGTAAGCTCACTGACCCCAGGGAGCTTGCTAAGGGGTAGACATTTGGGTCAGCACCAGATTGTACATAAGGGAGTCTGGGGGGTCAGGGTCCCTACCAGAAGAAAGGGGGGGAAATAAAACGAAGAGTTCTATCAATGCTTCCAAAACCTTTCACAGGGGGAATGGAACTCAGCCCCATTCCGCTTAAAGAACCATGCCTTCTTTGATAAGAAGTCAGGTAAGTATAGCCCCATGTGCCAATATTGTTACAGGTTTGGGCACGTGAAAAGCAATGCAAATGTCCCAGGAGGGCACAGCCCCCGCAATGGTGGGTAAGCCCCTGGGTTCGTTAGTGTAGCACTTGGGGAGGAGAATATCCCAGTTAGTGTGAGGGTGAGAGCAGAGGTTATTTTAGTGTTCCTTGGTGACAAAGAGATGGTGCTCAAAGCCCACATCCCTTCCAATACTTTTAAGTATATGCAGTGGGTCCCCATCAATAGGTAGAGGGTAGAGGCTCTGAGGAACACAGGAACCAGTATGACTACTGTAAAGAGTCATCTGGTGTTCAGGTGTTTCACCAGGTTGTGGTGGCATACAACAAGGAGAGTCTCCACCCAGGTTCTCTGGTTCTCTTTGAGTGGCAGGGTCTCAGGTTTTCTAAAAGTAGCTGTTAGCCCTGCCATGCCTTTAGATTGTTGGTTGGTCAATGATCTGGATCATATTGTCTGGAAAGAAGTGTAGCTCAGGTCACACCTAGAGATGTTAGGGTTGCCTGAGTGGGTCTGCATAGCCGCACGGTCCATGGCTGCCCAATAGGAGCCTGGATCAATGGCCCATGCAGGTGCCAAGTTAGGGAATGGGGTGTGGGAAATCTGCCCCTGAAATTCCCATGGCCCGGGTTGATAGGATGCCTGAGGTGGCATGACAGAGCCTACTGGGAGGACATAGCAGCCCTAGGAGACCTGTCTGAGATTCCTGGATGGAAAGTTGATGGTGGGCCTACCAGAGAGGAGTTCTGTAAGGCACAAACAGTGTGCCCGCCCCTAGAGGGCATGAGGTGGAAAGCTCAGGCCCAGACAGCTGTTGACACATCTGGACATCACCTATATGGTGAGCATAAGGTTCCTCAGCCTGAGGCAACCCGAGTGTTGGTAGTACTCCAGTGCTACATGGCCTTCCTCTTGGGGTTGGCTGATGATATAACCCTGGCAGAACATATGGGGCAGGAAAAGACCTATTAAATGCTTGTCACCCACTTCTATTGGTTCCAGATGAAGGCAGCCTCAGATGCATTCTGTAGGTCACGCCGCACCTGCCCAGCCACGAGGTAAAACTTGGAAAAAGCTGAAGGCTCCACAGGTTCCCTTACCTGTCATTGGTACCCCCTTTTGAAAAGGTTGGCATCCACATTGATAGACCTTTGGACCCCAAAACTGCCATAGACAACACTTTTATCCTAATTCTGGTAGACCATGCCACCAGGTAACCAGGGGCCATACCTGTGAGACCTGTGACTGCTCCTACAGTGCTAGGGCTCTGATTGGGATGTTTATCCAACTACTGTTTCCCAAGTAAGTGGTGTTTGTCAGGGGCACCAACTTCATGTCTGTCTACATGACGTTCATGTGGCATGAGTGTGGGGTAATCCAAAAGTACTCCACGCATTCTATCACCCTCAGACAAATGGGCTTTTTGAAAGATTCAACAAGACCCTCAAGGGCATGATTAAGGGCCTGCTTGAGCCCAGGTTGCGGAAGTGGGACGTCCGCTTGCCATGTCTGTTCTTTGCCTACAGGGAGATATCAGAGAAGGGAGATGGGTTTAGACCATTTGAGATCATCTATGGTCATCCTGTTAGGGGCCCTTTCAGGCTGTTAAAAAAGGGGCGGGAGCCAGCTCCCATGAGGACCTCAAGATATGGTTCGCTACATGTTATCCCTCAGAAACCAGAGGCAAAAGTGCTGGAAAAAGGCTTGAAACTTTGGACTATAGTAGAGTGTCTGTCTGGCCAGAAAGCGTGGGTTATGGAGCCAGTGGAGCCCATGGCCATCCAAGACCATTTGTCAGGCCCCTATGAGGTGAAGGAGAGAAAGCAAAAGGTCACCTACTTGGTAGACCTCAAAACCCCCAAGATCCCATTCTACTCCATGTGCACCACCTCAAACCACACTATGAGAGGTCTGAGGTTACCATGCTCCCGGTGACAGATGATGGAGTGGTGGAGGAGAGTAGTCTCTCCCTGACCTCCTATCTTCCAAAGAGAAAGATGGATCAATGGAGGTTGTCAACCTCTCCCCTACCCTTGCCCCAGAGCAGCAGAAACACTGTCTCCAATTGTTGGGACACTTTACCTCCCTGTTCTCCTTTGCTCCTGGGCTTACACATTTTTGAATCAATGACATTGATACTGAAGACAGTATGCCTGTGAAGTTTAAAATCTGACGGGTTGTCAGACAAAGCAAGGGCTAGCATTAAGGAGGAAGTCTCCAAAATGGCTGGGGTGGGAGTGATTGAGCACTCCAGTGTGCCCCTGGTCCAGCCCAGTGGTGCTGCTAAAAGCTGCCTCACTGGATGCCACCTCAAGTGAACTAAGGTGGCTTAGCTCAGTCTCCAAGACTGATGCACATTCCATTCCCCAAGCTGATGAGCTCATTGACAAGCTGGGATCTGCCTCGTCCCTGAGTACTTTTGACCTCACTTAAGGATACAGGCAGACTGACATGACTATGGGGGACAAAGAAAGGTCAGCATTCTCTACTCCATAGGGCCACTTCAAATTCAGGGTAATGCCCTTTGGATTACAAAATGCCATTGCCACCATCCAGAGGTTGGTTGACAGTGTCCTAGCCGGAATGGAGTGATTCAGAGCTGTCTACCTGGATGCACTGTTCCCAATAACCTGCGCGTACTAGAGTCCGAGCGTGCAGTGTGCTGTATTCAGCGCGCACATCCTGCGAGACCGTTCACGCCACCGCTTTTTAAAAACGTTAGCGGTGCTAAAAACGGTCATTCCCGTGGCTCTGGGTTTTGGGAGGGCTTGCGTTTACGAGCAGATGGCCTTTGCACTTGCCTCATTCCTTTAATTACAGTGCACAGCTGCGGGGGTGACTGTGGGGCTTTGAGTTAGTATTCATGTTACTTGCAGCCCTTGCTTGTAATTATTATGAATACTAACTTAATGGCCCACAATCAGCCCCGCAGCTGTGCACTTTTAAGAAAAGAAAAACAGTGTCTCAAACACGACGTGTGTTTGAGACTCTGCTTTTCTTTTCTTAATTGTACACAGCTGTGGGGCTGATTGTGAACCTTTGTGATAGTATTCTTGTGAACTGCAGCACACACGGACTGCAATTAACATTTATACTACCTGAAAGGCCCACAATAACCCCCGCAGCTGTGCACAATTAAGAAAAGAAAAGCAGAGTCTCAAACACAAGTTTGCTGCGAAATCAGAAAGGGAGTGAGAGTGTGTGAGGGAATGGGGCTTTATTGGGGAGCTGCATGTGGTGTGAACAGTGAAGGGAAGAATGCATAATTTCAGTGTCTCAGACATCCTGACGAGTTAATGAACGTGCTTTGGAGATTGGAGAACACAAGTCAGAAATTTGAATCCTTGCTGAAATGTCCTTTGGAAAGTCCAGAGCCGGTTATTACTGTGAGTAACTGCTGCAGGAGCTTTCATCAGTCTTCCCAAAGAGAGAAGAGGAGCCCCTCTCCACAGAACCCTGCCCAAACATACACATAGCTCTCCTGTGCACACCGTCTTACCTATTCCTCAATTACTTTTAATAGAATTGTACCATGGATTGGAGACTCAGACACCAACTTCAGTGGAAGGAATTTAATTGTGGCTTATGCACTTGCCCAAATTGTGTGATTTTTGTCAAATATTTAGCAGTCCATATAATACTTACTATCTGTGCACGCATGTCTGATTTGCCATTCCAACAACAAGTCCTGATTTCTTTTCCTGGGAAGGAGGTGTTATTTTCAAAGACAGATCGGTGTTTACAGGTCTGGGTTAACAGCACGTGACCATCTCTTGGCTCAGAAATCTTACAGAGTGACTTGTAATACAGCGTCACAGAAAATAATAAACTGTTCATGGATTTGAGCATGAGGAGCACCTTTTACAAAATGCTTAATCTGATAAAAGGATCCTGCGTATTCCATTTTATATCTTTATATCTTCCATTTTTAGAGCTTTAATAAATCAGTGATGAAATCTCAGCCGTTTTTAAACCTGAAATTCGAAACCGAATATTTTGTAAAGGTTATTACTTTTCCTTCTGTTAAAAATCAGAGCAACTACCACCCGTTCTTTTTCCGAAGTTGAAGTAAGTTTAACTCTTATGGTAATATTTTTGCAACTCTTTATGATGTGGTTCTGCCTAAGGCAGCCACTATTGGAATGTGCCATTTTCATGTTTTTGGATTTGCAGGCTTAAAGTTCTTTGCTTTTCCATTATTTCTGTTTGCCCTATAATTTCTCTGCGTTCCAGATTTTTCCTTATTCTAAAATTCCCTTAATCCAGTTCTCCGATTCATAAATTTTCTCCACCCTACTAAATGTTCTTATTCTTCATTTTCACGTTTCAATTTTCATGTCTCAATTATCGTGTCCTCATATATTCTTTCATTATTGGTTCCATTCTATCCGCATTGTCCTGTAATGAGGGCTGCGATTTAGATACATACATTGCTATGTTGGCATAAGCGTGTTAGATGTTAGAAAGCCATCTTGCCACTTTTGCTGCCTTTGCACACGACACTGCAGATACATGTTATTATTTGAAAACTGCTTGCTCGCCTTTTTTCTTCACATGAGAACTGTCTGTTGTTCACATCCCTAGAAGTGCGCTGCGACCTTGGTCTGAACATTGTGTAAAGAAACAGTCTGGGTCGCCAGACAATGCATGTTTTTGAGTTCAGGTTGATCAGCCCACTATTTAGCCATTACACGCACGCAGCTGCAAATACCTGAAAGTCGAGTGCTTTTAATATTGCAGACTGCATGCTTTACACACATTCGGAAGAAGAGCTTTCCCAGGAGCAGAGTACACCTGATCCTGTGATGTGAATCCACTAAGCTGATCTTTACGGTATGGGGTTCCCCATTCAAGCCTAGAGACCTTCTACTAGTCTAATAATATTAGTTTACTAGCGAAAGGAAGGTGGCTGTATTCCACTGTCATTATATTATGATTACTCCTTTCATTTTAAATGGTATTGTAACAATGCTGATGGTTTTGATTTTAATCATTTGTCTGCTTATGTTAGACAAAGTACTGCATCTTAGGACACGTAGTTTATAAAATAAACCTTTTAAACTTTACCGTGTCTCTGATTACTCTAGTAGTGGACTGATATGATAATAATTACGAACAGGTATTTCTGATTCCCACCATTCCTGAGAGTACTCTAAGTCGCTTGTTCTGGGTTGTCTATACATTGGGACCTCCGAGATAATATGGATAACAAATGGGACACTGATGCTGGTCGGATAGGGGTTCTGGGTTCTGAGGTGAGTTTTTGGTACACCACAATTCACTGATGTCCTGGTTTCCTGCGCATAGTTCTGTGCATGAGCAGAATCCCTGCAACAGTCCTTTATCCCTTTCTATGTTCCCTCCCTCTCTCTCTTCTGTTATTCCTCTCCTTCTCCTTTTCCCGTATTCTCCTCTCTCCCCAACCTTCATGAACAGTCCCCATTATTTGTTATTATTCCTCTAGTACTCTTCCTTCTCTCAATGTATATTCTAGCCCAACTTTCTGACTCATCTCAAACTTCTTTCTACTACACTTTCCAATGCACTATCCTATTTCTCACCCTATACATCTTTCAATATATCCTCTACATCCACTCTCTCATTGATCCCAAACCCATGCCACTACTATGATCCCCAAAATAACCCTTTCTAGACTCTCCCCTACCCTACCCCTCCTTGCATCATCTGACACCTCTTTTACTATACTGATCCCCCAAAACAAACCTTTCTAAACACTTCCCTCTGACTCTTCCCCTCCAGAACCCCTGTTTACTCATCCAAAAGCCTCCTCCTACTGCTATGACCTCCCCCCCCAAAAAAACCTCCCCAACCCTTCGCAATCCAAATAACTGACTAACATATCTACCACTCAAATTACTTTCATATTTCACTATACTAATTCAACAGTAATCCTTATGGGTTCCAGAGTAGCGTGCTACTCGCCGAAAAAGCGCTTCGACACCTCGTCAGGGGTAGTAAGCGCTTTATAAGTTCAATTACAATACAATACAATGTATTTTTTGGCACTGCAGCAGGCATCCTTAAATGTTTTTGTTAGGCCTTGATTGCAAGTCTGATCTTCCTCAGCTAGCTGGTCTGCTGAGTTATTTTCTCTTTGCAGATCAGTAGAGCCTGACACCAAGATGGCAGCTTCAAAATCTTGCAAGATCAACAACTAAAGCTGCAACATTGTGAGACTTTAGTGGCAATCTTAGGGTCAAGGTGCCCCATCTTCCATCAGCGCTTGTGAAATCCTGATTTTACTGCCCCACGCCTACTGGAAGGCAGCAACATGCATTTTACCAGTGATTCTTTCAAAATCTTCACCAGAGCATCTCCAATCCGTCTATGAAGGATTCCCCCAATGCGCGCAGTGCACATCACAAGATGCGTGTACTAAAATTTCACATTTCTAGTCTTCATTCCCTTGAGCTGATATGGTAATAGTCCTCGGACTACAGATAAGGATAGCAGAAAAGAAAGCCAACTTTTTCCAAGAATCCGTACGATGAAGTACTGCATTTGGAAACACATAGCCTCCGAGAAAGAAAGCATTGGAAAGCCAAAGAGACAAAGACTCACACGTGTTGCATTATGCAAAAATTATGTTTATTACATTAGAGCCAGGCCTATTGGCAGTGTGTGTGTGTTGGGGGGGAGTAACAAGGAAGCATTGCTTTCTGTATAGCATGGATATAGGCGATCAAAAAGGTAATGTGACAAACAGCGTATTACTGAGTGCACTTTTCATATTTAAAATAATCCCTCACGGATTTCAATGGAAGTGCTTCCTAGGAGGGCGAATGGTGCACGAAACAGCCAATGGATAGAAATACTCTTCTGGGCAAAGCCAAATCCTCTCTACATTTTAAAGAACTGGTTCCAAGCAGCAGTGCTTTCAAGACTGACATAAAGATGGCAAAAGTATGCAGACTTGTCAAAGTATGCATTTGTCAACGTTTCAGACACAGCAGAAAGATAAAGAACCTTACAACTAAACCTGTTTAGCAGATGAACAACAGACACAATGGAGCAGCTTTTCATGTTTTTTCACAGCAACAAGACCATACAAAATACTAAGTAATTTGTCAAATGTGCATACTTAATTGGCAGAAAGAATCCAAGAATCCGATGTACGTTAAAAGGAGGGATAGCAACAGTGTTCACTTTATCGGTTACTCTAATGATGTACAGAACCAACAAGCACTGGCAAAGCCAATCTACCTGGCTTTAATATCTTAAACTACTCAAACACATGGATGAATGAAGCAATGTGGTTTACGTTCATTAGTGCAGTAAAGCCAGACCTATTCGATTTGCCAATGCTTATTTCCTTTTTACTTCTCCATAAAGCACTCAACGCACTTTTCTGACGATTCTGCAACATGGTAAGCAAATGAGATTCCCCAATTATTTGGGGTACAGAGCTAATAAATACCGCTAATAAATCCGGGAGACCCTGGAAATGCTTGTTTCTGTTTGAGTTTTCAGTAAGTGTAAAGCAATTTGTGGTCTGAGGTCCATTTTTCTGTAATTCTTTTACCTATTTTTAAGACCTTGTTGAGCTGTTCAGATCAGGCAGCGAGATGAGCTCATTCACGCATGCACACAGAAGACAGGCTGCACAACAGTAACCCAGGTTTGACCATTTTTCTTGCATTTTCATCCCACCTGCCATTCTTATACATACATTAGCTCCTCAGCCACGTTCTTCCATATTCTAGGCGGTAATGGATCTACCTGAGAGCCTAATGAGGTAGAAATTGCTATTGCTCTAAAGTTTCTTCTGTAATTTTGTCAAAAGACTGTAGCTTGTTGGGGTGACTAATTGAAATATCAGCCATACTGAGCTCATTCAGCATTGACTAATCTGAACTTGGAAAACTTGGAATACTATTTCTAGTTTTCAGTAGCCCTTCTTTAAAACCGTGATCTATCAATGGGAGAGAATTATTAATGTCCCCTAGTATCTCTTTAATCTTGTACACAAAGAACACAGATAGATCCTTACAAAGTGCTTGAGAAGGTTTAAACATTTGCCTAATACACTCTGGATTTGTCAGTCCGTGCATTATTTCAAATGTCTTTTTTTAACATTTTGCAGCTTCCCATCCAATGAATAGTGCTCCAGTTAAGAATCTTTAGTAAAATCATATGATGGTACCACAGTTGGAGTTTTGTGCTTTTGTAAACCTGAACTGTACTTGCCTGTGTAACCAATTCATGTATGGCGTGTGTATCGAAATTGCAAATCTGCCTTAAGACCCTTAACGTGGTGCTGTATGTGTGGAAATGCACCGTCTTTTCAGTTTTTTAAGCAAAAGTTTGGAGGGATATTTGGCGCTGCACACACGCGCGGTCTGGTTCCTGGCGCACATAGCCATGGCTGCAGCGCACAGAGACCCTACACTGCCGCACACAGAGAAAATAAATTAGAGGGAACATTGCCTGGATGACATAGCTATCTACAGTAGCAGCTGGGAGAACCACATGTACACTTCCAGAATGTACTTAAGTCCCTGCAACAGGCAGGACTGACTTTCAAAAGCAGCAAGTTCCAGAAAGGGCAGGGTACTGTGGCGTATCTGGGACATCTGGTGGATGGGGCAAAGTACAGACCGTTCAGACCAAGACTGAGACTATCCTGGCCTCGAAGGCCCCTAAATCTCCGAGAAAAGTTAGGGCCTTCCTTGGCCTCACTGGATACCATATAAGGTTTGTCAGGAGGTATGGCACATATTTTGTCCCCTTGACTGATCTGGCTTCCAAGAAGCAGCCCAAGAAGATGATCTGGACAGAGGCCTGCCAGAAAGCCTTTGACAACCTCAAGTAGGCCATGTGTAGAGAACATGAACTCAAGACCCCTGACTTCTCTCAGAAATGTGTAGATCAGACTGATGCTACAGAGCATGGCATAGGGGATGCACTGTCACAGTTGAATAAGGTAGCCTAGACTAACCTGTAGCCTTTCTCAGTAGGAAGTTACTTCACAGGGAGCAGAGGTGGAGCACTGTTGTGAGAGAGGCTGTTGCTGTGGTCTGGATACTGAAGAAGGTGAGACCATACCTGCTTGGGACTCACGTCTGGGTACAGACAGACCACAGACCCCTCAAATGGCTCATGCAAATGAGTGGTGAGAATACCAAACTATTGAGGTGGTTTGTTGTATTATTAATATTGGGAGGTATTCCTGCCAGGCACAGACCCGTTCTGGTCCGTTGGGCTCAATCGGTCTGCCAGGATCTTGCTTAGGATCTTACAGTCAGTGGAGATTAATGTTATTGGCCTGTACGAGGTCATCTGCGTTGCATCTCGCTCTGGCTTCAGAATCGAGACTATAAGAGACTCTCACAGCAAGGCATGCAATTTCCCCTCCTCTAGTGCTGCCTCATACATGTCTGCCTATTTTGGCACCAGTAATGTGGCAAAGATGCTATAGTATTCTAGGGGTAGGTCATCTTGCCCAGGGGCCTTATTCCGGGCTAAAGCCTGAATCGCTTGCTTCACATCTGAGGTTGTGATTTCTGTTTTGAATAGATCCCCATCCTCGTTCGGAATTTGGGGTAGTTTCAGGGGCGCAAGGAAGCAATCAACCTGTTCCTGACAGCCCCGTTCAGGGCTTCTATATATTGCTGTGTAATGGTTCTGCCTGCAATGTGGCTACCCTACCGTCTGGGCCCCTGATCTCAGTAATTGGTCACACGTCTTGGTTCTGGCAGGCCCGCCAGGCTAGGAGTGGTCCTGATCTACCCCCCTCCCTGTGCTTCCTGAGTGCATATAGTTTGACAATATATCCACCCAGATCTGCCAGCCCTTCCGCATACGTTGTCTTGGCTTCCGTAACTCAGGCTAGGGTCGCCAAGCCCATGTCTGCTGCCTTAGTCATGGCCTCTAACTCCTGTTCTGCTTTCTGCAGGCTTCAGTTGAGCATCCGGAGGATCCCCCCCTATCTGTCTGTTGCATGCCCCTCTAGTGACCACTTTCAAGGCATCCCAATCCAGCGTCCTGGTGGATACTGTGTTGGTATTTGTCGCAAAATATTCTTTGATGCTGTTTGCTTGGTCATGTCGGAAGACTGGGCCTTCCAAACATTCCCGCTGCAGTTTCCAGGTGGGGACTGGTGGATAAGGTGGTCGCCATTGGAGAGTTAGAAGATGTGCATCGTGATCAGAGACCACCCGACCAAGGTAATCTACTTGTTGGGCCATAAGGAGTATTGTCAGAGAGCATAGGATTCGGTCAAGGTGTACCTGTATAATATGGGGTATTGAGTAAAAAAATACAGCCTAGAGGATGCATTTCGGTTCCGCCATACATACGTTAAGAACCACTGCTTTGCCCATGATGGGAACCGCTCCGCTTGTGCTTTAGCAAGGAAACCAGCTTTTGGGGGTGTGACCGATCTAGGTATAGGTCCAGCACGCACTCAAAGTCTCCCCCCGGTACCCAGGGCGATGTTGTGAATTGCATCAGGGTTGTTGACAGAGAGTCCCAGAACTTCCCCTGGTCAGTGTTCGGGGCATAAATACTGTTTAGGAGTAGGTGTTGACCATCTAGGAGCCCTTCCATGAAGGCATATTGCCCCTCTTTGTCCACTACTATGCCAGTTTCTCTGAACGGGGCCCCTGGCCTTATCCAAATCAGCGCACCACACGCAAACTCAGAGAATATGGTGGCGCAGAAAGCACCTCGCCAACGCTTTTGCACCCATTCCAGTTCAATCTTTGTGAGGTGCGTCTCCTGCAGTAGTATTATTTGTGCTTTCTGGCGCTTAGCATGAGAATAGACTGCATACCTTTTGCTTGCTGTGTGCATTCCCTGGACATTGAGGGACATAATAATAGTGCCTGCAGTCACTGGCATGTCTGGATATGTTCTGGGATTGGGGGGATGGGTATAAGACACCTTGCTCTGAGCCTACCCCTGGCCCTTTGTCATATGATGCCAACCGATGAAGATGCTTGCCCTGGAGGGAATTACATTCATAAGGATAGGGGATAACTGAAGGGAAGTATGAAACTTTTGAGGGGACCAGGCCCCAACATTTTGGACCTATCACAACTGGCGATACGTCCAAACTGTGCATTAAACTAACTTCCTAGTGTATAGTGTGGGGGGCTGTGTGCTTGGGGTGCTACTTTGCTGTCTGTGATGACCTCTGTTCCATGGTATGGTGTTGGTGGGGCCCATTGTGCTTAGAGAAGAACAGTGGGGCGTGAGATGACTGGGGGGTTGTACAGTCTTAGCCTTTCTCCCCCAGACATGGGCAGCGTGGGTGTCTCAGTCGAATGAGGGCAAGGAGTGAAGAGGGGGAATGTGTTCCTGCGTGTCGTGTTCCCTCAGATCATTGTATCTACTGTTTGGGGGACCACCAAGGGGAGAGGGATCAATGAGTCTTCCTGGGAAATACTTGTGTCCCTAGAATCTTCTTCGAAGGAGAAGATGTGTGGGTCATTCTCTATGTCTGAGCCCGTCTAGCTAGGTTCAGGTTTGCCGCCGCTTGGATGGCTCTCCTTCGCTCTACTATCTTTTCCTCAAGGTTGGGGGGCTAGCCACTGGGCTCTGATGTTTCGGTCCCCATCGCTGGGAAGTTCTATTCCCCTTTTGGTGTCTGGATCGTGGCTCCTGTGTGCCAGGGGGCCATCTCCCGAAGGGGTTCTTCCATCGTATGGAGGTTCATCCAGTCAAACACTGCCTCCTTCTGGCGTAGCATCCACTTTGCCTCCAAGAAAGAAGCCTGCTTTCGCTGCACCACCCTGGAATAGTCTGGGAAGACCATCACCTGCTTGTCTTCCACTAGGACTGGCCCATGCTCTCTGGCCGCTCTCAGCACAGCGTCTCTGTCCCAAAAGTGGAGTAGCTTTAAGAGTAGCAGTCGCGGGAGCATCCCAGGGAGATCATCGGGCCGGGACCCTGTGGTCTCTCTCCACTGAGAATATGGGCATGAGTTTGGTATCTGGGGTGAATGACCTGAGCCATGTCTCCGTTAATGTCACCGGATTGGATCATTCAGCCCCTTCTGGTAAATTGATCACTCGGATGTTACTTCGCTGAGACCGTCCGTCCAAGTCATCTACTTTTTCCTCCAGCCTGTTCATATGGGCTTTGAGACCGTGCAGAGCTTCTTGCTGTGATTTTACTATCAGTTGGAAGGTGGCTACGGTCCTCTCCCCGTCCGTTACCCTATCGACTAGCTTATGGTGGTCATCTCGCAGTAGGCCAAGGTCCCATGACAGGGTTCCAAATCTGTCCTCCATTGTGGCCCTTGAGTGCTCGATTGCTACTAGTACTTTGTCCAGCTTGTCGGTCATCGACTGCGGGGTAGCTGGCTCAATCTCTGAGGTCTGGTTGGAGGTTATCAGGGGCGGATGTCGGTCAGGGGCCGGTGTCTGTGATTCTGCAGTTTGGCGTCGGAGTCCCATGGTGTTCTCAGTGGCGTGGCGGACCTTTCTCTTATGTGGCACCCGGGACAGTCTGACGAGGTCCACCGTTTATTGCATAAAAAGGGTGCTGCTGCAAGCACCTTTCTAGACTCTTGACTTTTCGGCTGTTCATTGTCTGCCTGCATGGCGGGCCTGGCCTCTGCTGAGCGGCAGCTCCTAGGAAGCGAGAGTGAGTGGAAGAATTGAGATCTTCAGTTGCACAATGGCTTCGCCACCCTGCCCAGCAGATTTTCTTTCCTGTGTGCTTGGTCCCCTGCTCTGTAGTGCCTGGGCAAGGTGGGGTTGTGTCCTAGTGGAAGGTATCCCTGGTACCTCAAACTTCAGGGTTGCTCGGTTAGTCATTCCGGGATTCCCCCATCATCACCCGTCCTGGGGATAGTTCGGTCCAAGCTCTGCTGGGCACTCACCGTCTTTCTTGTGCCTTCCGGCTCGACATCAGTCAGCACGGCACGTGCTGAGTGTGTGTTTACCTCTGTCAAGTTTTTGCCTGCATTTCGCTTCCATAGGCTTTCTTGGCCTTCTCCCGCTACCCGGGTGTGTTCCACTGGATCAAGATTCTAGCATGCCGCGGTTCTGGCTTGTGGCCTGGCCGGGGGGTTTCAGGGTGGCCTTGTCTTCTGGGCCTAGCACGGCCTCAACCCGAGGCCCTCGCCTCAAGGCGGATCCGCGATCTCCCCTCTCTCAAGGCGGGTCCAAGGCCTCTTCTCTGCACTCCTCCTCGGTGCTCGGTGCACCGGTGGCCCTCGGGCGTTCCACGTTCATCGGCCTCGCCTTCCTGGTGATCCTCAGGGGGGGCCAAGGGAGTTAGATGCCTCAGTCGGGGGGATCTCGCGTTTGTTCAGGCCCGGATCAGTTACCAGTAGGGGCCCCCTCCGGCAGTGAGACCCTCAACTCGAAGCTCTGTGTCATCTCTGGGCCCCCGTGTGGAGATCGCCGGGCCCTCAGCTGTGGGAGCGCCTCCCACCGAGCCGCTGCTAGCTGGTAAGGGATGGCCTGCTCACATCCTCTTAGTCCTGCTCTTTGGGGGGCTCGGTGTCGCGCTGCCTGGGTCTCTCAACGTAATATAAACAGTGGTTCCAAAGGTAAACAGTTATTTTCAATAGAACAGATCAAACAACATAAATCAAAAGAAATCAAGAAACAAAAACCAGAAAACACAGCATTAATAAATCAACCAAACAATCAATATTAGGCAATGACTTGTAGTTCAAAAAACAAACAATTTATTTTTTATATATTTTCTATTGGATATCAACTCATTTGGATATGGACAAGAAATGAAAGGCTGTATATACAATATTTTTGAAAAACGACGCAGTGACAAAGTGAATAAAGTGACTGGGTGTGATTGTGAAAGTGTAAGTATTTACAGTATATGTCAGTGATTAACAATAAAATCAGAATATATACAAAATACAAAAATTACAACAAAGTTTTTGTTGTAAATAGTCCCAAATTTCGTCATAAACAAAGAATAAACCTTGTAAGGCACATGTCCTAGTTTTTTATATTGTACACAAGGGATTCCAAATGATGGGGAACTGTAGAACCGTCAACGTTTCGACCCTATATCAACCACTCGTTGTATATAGTCATAACGGGTCTTCTTCAGGACACAAAGGGTGTATAACAGCCTAGATTGTAGGTGATGAGACTGATGTTCACTCTATTATCGCAATTGCCACTCGATATCAGTCAGATGGAACTACCAGGGTCATAGAAGAACTTGACTAGAAGGCAGATACGTCTTGGTCTACTTAGTAGGTCCTTTATTCTGTTTCTATAACGCTTAGATCAATTGCTGACTTAAAGGTAGGAACTTTACATGTACCGCTGCTGAAGTAGGCACAACCATCAGGATACAAATTCAACTGATGGTAACGGGTTAATCCTCTTACTCCTGCTTGGTCCGCTAGAAACTGCCAGGTCTCTCAGGCCGTTTTTTGGGCCGCATGCCGGTGCTTTTCCGGCCTCTGCTCTGCACGGCCTGCAGATCCCCAATGGGCTTCGTGTCCCGCCTCCCTTGCTGCCAGGGTCCGATGCTGGATTACTGCTAGGGATTCCCAAGGGGTCCCTGGTCTCTGTAGTCTTTATTAAGGAGCTGTAGAAGGAGAGGTCTTCGTTTCTGTCGGCCTCAGTTATGCACCTTCAGTCCGGGAGCTCCTCACTGCTGGCGGTGAGGAGACAGTCCGGTCACTCCCCCTCCCTACCATCAAGCTTCTCGCCCGTTCCTCACCTCCTCACCCTCAGCGGTGATAGGCCAGTGGCGACAGTCGGGGTGCAGTGATGGGTCGGGCCAGAGGCTCGCTTCGCTGTGGGTCGAAGCCCCTCTGCTGTACGTGGCTCGTCTCTACGGCCGCTTTCTGACTGCGCTGTCCGCAATTTTGGAGAAGCAGCCTCAAGATCAGGGCCTAGTCAATCTTTCTGTGCGGCCCCTTGTCACAGCCGCCGCCGATCTCTGTCCGTGCACTGGATGTTCGGTAGCGGGCACGCGCTCTTTCGCGCCCCTGATGTGCTCCACCGATCAGGATGTCTGCAGATTGTGGAGGCCGCCGTGCGGAGTTCTACTCGGGCACGTCAGCCATCTTGGCCGACTTAACCACGCCCCAAGTAGCACCTTATACCTGTATGTTCAAATACAAATGTTAAACTTTCAAGAAAGTATTTGCATAACCTTAATTCATTTAATGTCACATTTGCAGAATATATCAACATGTCAGGAATATGCATTTGGTAAAACCACAGCTACTCCTACTCATTTGTTGGAAAAACACAAATTTCATAATGAAACAATGGATCTTAGCAACAGAAAAACAAGACATTTACAGCACGATCTTTTTGTTAAGCTTTGTGTCAGGGAGATATGTATCTTGGCATTGCAAATGTATACTTTAATCGTTCATTGATCTGGAAATGTTTTCAGTAAACATTGTAGAAAAGATGTCCATTATAATGTGAATTAGAGGTAGTTTATCATATTGTTTTTTCAAACATGTTTTTATTGTGCTTTTTGAAAAGGTACAAAGGAAAGAGACGCACAGGTACATGTAATACTTTTGTTGATAGTGTGTTCAGAGACGTAGTTTATCATAAAGAACAATTCAATTAATGCATTTTGGGGCTTATTCACAATAAAGTGGCGAAGCGTGTCGTTAAGCCAAGAAGGCAAACAACACGCTTTGTCACTTTAGAAACACTGGGCTGCACCATATTTACTAGAATGTGGTGCAGTCCTGCATTTCCTCCTGCTCTGGCGCCAACTTTAGCTGCCCAGCGCCAACGTGCCTGTGTTGAGGGGAAGATTGTTTATGTGCAGGCAGTCCCCCCTTCCTGTACATTAACAATCTTTAAATGCCGTTTTGGAACTAGAAGTTCAAAATTGCATTTTTTTTTTTAATGATTGTTTAAGTGCAGGAAGGGGGACTATTATATTCCAAAGAAGATGCTCAAACATGATGTAGATGTTTGAATAGTTTAATCCTTGAAGAAAGATCCTATCCACCAGTAAGCAGAACAACAGCACAACTCCAACTGTCTTCTCAAGAACTTTTACTTCCCAACCTTCCACCCAATAGATAGAACATGTCATACATGGCAACATTAGAATAACTAACTATGTCATACCTAGCAACCAGCTAGAGAAAGAAGATACCACACATCTCCCTTCCTCATAACAAAACAACAAACTAAAAAAAACATTGGCACAAAACGCCTAAAATAAAAACAAAAAATATATACAAAATTGAACATAATCTTCCAGTTAACCAGAATACATAGCAAACAAGAAATAAATGTACAAAATCAAACATAGTCTTTCAAATAACCAGGATATGTAACAACCCTCGACGAGCGTCGGAGCACCTCCGCAGAAGTGCGTGGATTCACACTTGAAGAATTCTCCCCATTTCTTCCCACAGACCCATTCAACTTATGATGAGCCCCCTTGAAAATAACAACTCTGTTCAGATTCCATACACGGTGGTCTTGCGTCTTGACAGCATTCCTAAAAACCTTAATAACGGTCATAGGATCAAAATACTTTAAATTTGAATTACCAATTTGACCAGGTTTCTTTACAGCAACTAAGTCACCAACCTTCACCTTCAACGCTTTGACACCTTCCCTAGAATCAAACATAACTTTCCTCTCACGAGCTTTAAAATCCTCTCTTGCCTTGAGTTTACCTTCATCACACACATACTCTTTACCTCTGTTCACACCATACTCATTGACCCAACTGGGATCCAAAAAAGTGTTGGGGATTCTTCTACGAAATAAAAAGAATGGAGTTTTCCCTGTAGTGGAATGAGGAGTTCTTCTATATTCCTCAACTTTCTTTAAAACCTCACTCCTCCAATCCAAAGAAAGAGACTTCGCTAGAGTAATTGTCTCCTTTAACACCCTATTGAATCTCTCCACCATCCCATTAGCCTCAGGATGGTAGAGAGAACATTTCTTGTGCACAATCCCACAAGAGCTCAAAAATTCCTTCATTTCTTTCGAAACAAACTGTACCCCATTATCAGACAACATAGATTTGGGGAAACCTTCTCTACCAAACAAACTCTTCAAACATTTAATGATGTTCATAGAATCAATATGAACCAAAAAAAACACCTCTGGCCAGCGAGAGTACATATCCATCACAACCAAAAGATAAACCTGGGAACCACTAATATTAATAGGGCCCAAAATATCCACTGAAATCTCATCCCAAGGAGCCTTAGGACGGGACCTCACAACCATTGGCTGAACCCTAGGAATCTTAGATTTATCACTCAGATTACACAAAACACATTCACGAATCTCTCGCTCAATAAACTTGTCCATACCTGGCCACCAATAAGATGACCGCAACCTCTCTTTGGTTTTAGTAATCCCTGGATGACTATCATGACCAAGGTCCACTAATTCCTTCCTTAATTTCACCGGAGGAATAAGTTTAGAACCCCTAAATAGAATACCTCCATCAACCGCCAATTCATTCCTCACATACCAAAAAGGTCTCGTCATATCAGACCCACACTTCGCACTCAACCAATTGCCATGCATTAACTTTATTACCTCACAAAGAGTACCATCCAAAGCTACTTCCTCAGACCATTTTTCTTCTGAAATATGATGCGGTTCAACCATACAAACACATTCATCACCTTCATCGACCTCATCACCATCAACACAATTCTGAGGGACCAACCTTGAAAGCACATCCGCAACCATATTATCCACACCAGGAATATATCTGACAGAAAAAGAATACTCCTGAAGTCCGATCACCCATTTGGTAATCCTACTAGATATCAAATCCAAACCCTTCTCCTCAAATATTTCCACCAAAGGCTTATGGTCTGTTCTCACTTCAAAGTCAATTCCCCACAAAAACTTCTTTAGCTTTTTCACAGCCCAAAAAATTGCAAGGGACTCCCGCTCAACCACCGAATACCGTGACTCCGGTTCCCTCAAAGCACGAGAAAGAAACATGACAGTTCTCACACCTTCTGAACCCACCTGCTGCAGCACAGCACCAAGACCCTTCAAACTGGCATCCGTAGTCAAGATGGTTCTCAATCTAGTGTCATAACTTTGCAAAAATGGAGCAGATGCCAATTTTTCCTTAATACCCAAAAATTCCCTTTGACACTCACTTGACCACACAAAGGTAACACCCTTCTTAAGTAAGGATCTCATTTCAGACGTGTGTTCAGAGAACCCTTTAACAAACTTCGCATAATATTCAATCATGCCAAGAAAACTCATAAGTTCATCCTTAGAAGTAGGTGGAGATAGCTTATGAATCGAACTAAGCAAATCTTCTTTTGGTCTAACACCCTTCCCAGAGATGTTATGACCTAGGTAATTCAAAGAATCAGACCTAAATTTACATTTCTCAATTTTCACAGATAAATTGCCACTAGCCAACTTTGATAACACAGCTTCCAGACGAGCATCATGTTGCTCCGCATCATTACCGAACACCAGAATGTCGTCTTGATAAACACATACGCCCTTCACACCTCTAAGCAAACTGTCCATAACCCTCTGGAAAACCGAGGAAGCAGAAACAAGACCAAAAGGCATCCTAATGAAACGGAAAGTTCCAAATGGAGTAATAAATGCCGTAAGATCACGACATGATGGTTCCAATTCAATCTGGTGGTATGCCGACGTAAGATCGATTGTACTAAAAACCTTAGCACCACCCAGCAAAACTAACAACTCATTTATGTTAGGCAAAGGATACCTATCCACAATCACACATTTGTTCAATTGGCGCAAGTCTACACATAGACGCAAATCGCCATTGGCCTTCCTAGCTGCGACCACCGGAGAAAGCCACTCAGTACCTTCAACCTCCTCAATTATTCCATTTTTTTTAAACTTTTCCAGTTCTTTCTCTACCTCATCCTTAACGGACAAAGGAACGCCCCTAACCTTTGATGTAAACGGAATCGAATTGTTCTTAAGCTTAATCTTATGCTGATACCCTTTCAAACAACCCAAAGTATCATTGAATACACTGGGAAATCGCATTTTCAATTTTCTAGTAAATTCACACTCATCACCTTTACCAACTGCACACACAGGATCCCTCAGCAATATCTGCGGATCTGAATTGGGATCCAAGTACACACCAAGGTCACCCTGATGTAACCAACTTATCAAACTATCACCCTTTTTCGATACATACACCTTTCCAGAAGTCATCCTTCCTTGATACTCAATCATGCCCACAAAATACCCATGTAATTTTATAGGTTCGCCCCCATAAGCAACTGGCGTTATATCAGGTTTAAACAATTTCACTTTGTTTCTCAATTGGTTCACATAAAAATCATTGGACACAATTGTTATCTTAGCACCAGAATCAAACAAGACACGAGTTGAAACCCCATCCACAAGGATATCATCAAAAGGGCATGATTTCTTATTACCATTACAACTCACCTCCGAAACAATCTGCCCACACTCATACTCATCTGCACTCGTAAATTCAATAACATCCTCACATACATCCACTCTCTTAACCCTTGTAGTGGGTTTGGTTCTACAAACAGAAGGATAATGCCCCTTCTTCTTACACTTAATACAAGTATTATTAAGAGCAGGACAATTTCGATCATTTGCAAGATGACCAGACTTATCACATCTAAAGCACCTAAAAGAGGAAGGCATGCTATTCATATGCTTTTCTTTAGTATCTTGCACTCTAGGAAACACCTTCTTGTCAATCACAGGTCGCACCTTTTTCTCTCCTATAGCTTGCACTTTTGTGCCATCAGACTTATCCTTACTAATTATCGCCACACACTTCAAAGAATGCTCGATTCTTTTGGCCACCGCAATGACCTCATCCAACGTTGGTTCATCCCTTGCCCACAGTTCCTTTCTAACCTTATCCATATTGCAACCCAACATGAACTGATCACGTAAGTGCTCATCCAACAAAGCATCAAATTTGCATGAAGATGCTAACTTCCTCAAGTCCTGCACGTAAACAATCATAGGCAATTTGCTGTTTCTATGTGTGCTGCACAAGGCAGCACACATGGAAACAGCAAAAACGATGAGAAATAAAGCATTTCTATAATTTTGGTGCTGCCTCCTATTTACGCTGCCTTTGTAAATAGGCGGCAGGGTCAAAATCAATGGGTGTTGCGGTGGAATGCCCACAGCAACACCTATTGCCCTCCCCTTTCAAGCTAAATACAGCATGAAAGGGTGCCTTATTTACAAGGCAGAGTTAAGCCACGTTAAGTGGCTTAACGCTGCCTTGTAAATAAGGCAAGGCCCTTATTGCCATCACAAAGTCACTGCAAGTGACATTGTGGTGGCGATAGGGGCTTGTATATATGCCCCTATGTGTCGACATAATAGAGAATTAGAATAGATGTATTTATTTTAATTAAGATTTATGCATTTATTAGCCATTTTACTAATGTGCATTCCATTGAATTCAAAACAGTGTATCCATGATGCCAATAAAACGTCTTGTGATGTTGTGCCCATAGGGTGTGGCCCCCCTATATTGGCATTTTGAACGCAAATTAAAAGGACGTCACACATTTCCCTGTCTGTCCAGAGCCCAATAAAAAATTTGACCTTTTTGTGCCGTACAAACAGTGCCTAATGTGAGCAGGTGGTTGCATGTGGGGCCAGGGTTGGACTGGCTTATAGGGCAATCAGGGAGTGCCCAATGGGCTGGTGTGACAGATCAGTGTGTGAGCCCTTTTTTGCAGTTTGTGGGCCCATTTTATGGTCTGGTGGGCTGAATTTCACTGTTGATATCCCTGATATTACTCAAAACATTGCCTACAGCAAACATAAATACATGCAGTCTCCCATCCCTTGCAAAATACCCATATAGCATGTTTTTAGAAGTTCAAAACTGTCCTCATCCGCAAATGTGGGACACGTTTTTAGTTATCGGGTTCGCTAATCAGGGCCACTTTTATTTTGGTGCCCGGGCATATTTTTTCTCCCAGTCTTATCCTGGGTGGGGCCACCGGCACTTATTTTTGTGGACCGACACTTATTTTTCATCATCATATATTGATTGACATCAAGAGAGAGTAATATACATCCTACCTCTTTTGAGTCAATATAACTTTAGCCAATGTCACCCAGCACTTTATTTCTTTAAAAAAAATGTAATGCCCCACTTGTACGTTGTGCGTTAGCTGAATTTCTTTGGTCCTGCATGAAATGGAGGAGAGCGTGCTTAGCATGGGAACCCTGAGTCCACTTGAGATGTGAATGTATTTATTTTAGTCGCCATTCAGCACTTTATGAATTTTAAAGGATAAAGTAATTGTTTTAATGCATTTTAAACTGATTGTAATATTGTTTTATTATTGTAATTGATTTTAGCTTGTTTTTAATGTCTTTCTTTTTACTCGGGGCTCTTTATATGCAGTAGAAATACTGCGATAATTGTCTGACTGATTGAGTAATATTGAAAATGTAGAAAGAAGGAAAACGACGAACAAACAGTCACGAATAAAGAAAATAGGCATAAAAAACCTGAGTGTGGGTGCTGAAGGGGTGGAGGTGTGTGGCGTTGAATTAAAGAGAAGTGTGGCGTTATCAAGACTAGGCTCTTGCTATTCGGCACCCCAAATATTCGCAGAGCTGGCCTCGGGCGTCTTAGTAAAACTTTGGTCAGTGACTCTTTCTGTTGTACAAATTAAGCTCTGTGGATAAGCCATCTAATCGCCACAAAGAATCAACAAAATATGCATTATAATTTTTGATAAACTTGTGCTATTGTGTTCAAATGGTGATCTAGGTGTTGTGCTCTGCAGCAAACGCATAGAGAATGAGTGTTTCTTAAATTACTAAATGCGAAAGCAAAGAAGTAAAAAACACCTCCATATCCTTAAACCAAGAATCTTGCTATGTTGTGTCATGTTATGGTATGTCGATTTCTAAACTGAAAATATGACATGGAAATATAATAATTGCTATCCGATGGTAAATTCAGAAGAGGCATTTGAGTTCAAAACTATGTCTGCTTTAATTAAGATATGTAAAACCATCGCCCTGAAATATGATATTAAATAATGTGCATTGTAAAAAATGTCTCAAAAACGGTCTACTCGTGAATACTGAACAAGGTACGGTTATATTTTTGGATTTGTGGGCGTGTCCCTATTGAAGGCGATCCCTGATCGGAACAATAGCCAAGAAGTGGTCCTTCCTTTTGTAGCCAAGGGCAGCTGGTGCAGAAGAGGGAATGGCGGCGTTGCCAAGCTCCGCCCCTCCCCGCCCATCGGCGCCTCCTCTCCAAACCACGCCACAAGCATCCTTGGTACCAGGGAGGGAGCATGCAGCAGCAGCGGCGGTGGCCGCCCAGGATGGCCTGCCGCAGATAATCCGTGCACTAAAACACACAGCGATGACGCTCTTGTAACCGCAGGTACCGTAACATCATTTCATGCTGAATTATTCCTACTATTTGACAAAATGGCACCCTCTCTCTCACTCAGGGGGTCCCCCAGAATGAACCTGTGCTCTACACACAGTGAGGCGGGCTCTAGGCACACCAGCTTCGTAGCACTTAATGGTTGCAGGTGCTGATTTCCATTTCGCTGTTTTAAATGATGGTTTTATTTAGCACTCGCGCTGTCAAAATGATTCTAGCGCCACTTTATAATAGCAGGTGCATGTGTTGGCGGTGCGCCTTACAATGTTATCAATAACATTGTCTTAGTGTCGCGTGAACCCCAAGGAGAATTACATTTGGACTCGTAAAAATAGGATCTTGATATTTTGAGAACAAGAATAACGGTTTCTAAAATTCCCTAAAAAAGTACAAAAGGTTAAAAGCGCGTTTAGGGCTTGGAGAAACAAGAGGGGGCGCGACAGTCCTGACTGGAATATGACACGCGTGGCTCGTGGCGCAGATTCTTGCGCCGCCCACATTTTTTTTTTGCAAGGCTGAGATTTGCTACTTGCACCTGAACATCAGGGCAGCGTTTAATCCCGTTTCTGTCTATGATGATAGTTTATCTCTCAGCACCCGGAAAAGGCACAGCAATGCAATTATAAATCGCACAGCTAACATGTCAGACGAACAGATGAGTCAGTATGCGGTATCAGTGGCCCTCTCGCATTTAAAATGCAAAGCAGCCTTTCCAGCATCAGTGTGGCGCGGCGAGGGTGGCTCAGCTGGGTTTCCCCGTCCCCTCTCCCAGGAAATAACAGCATGACTGAGGAAGCGTGTACCAGCCAGCAGGAGCTGCTCCAGGCACCTTGTACTGAGCTAATTAAGCACGGATCTACTATCGTACTTCTTAAGGTAGATTTGTTCATTTGTGTTTGTGGTTGTTTGGTTAATTTTCCACAGTATGAACCCAACACAGAAGTAATTTGTGGGTCTTACAAGGCAATGGTTCTTATCCTTTCGACTTCTGTCGACCTCCACTGAATAATTAATGGGACCTGGGGACCCCCACTGAGCAATTTCTATAATGTGGACCTCAAACAATACACAAAAGTACAAAAAGAAGTATACACCCAAAAAATGCTCAAACATTAAAACATTTTGTGTAATTCATAATCAAATATAGAAATAATCTATTTTGCAATGTTGCTTCTTTATTTGTATACACGTTATTAATTTGAATAGTGTTATTGTAATATTTCTAAATGTTGCCAAAGTCTCGCTGACTCGTGAGTAGGCTTCACGTATCCCCAGGGTTCCTAGGGCCACAGGCTAAGTCCTAGAACAAAAGTCAAGGAACGACTGTTTTTTCAGGGAGGGTGGAGGGATGAGGGTTTAAACACCGTAAAAGAAATAGATTTTTAGCTTTGGCTTCAACCAACACCTTCTGGCTTTACTAAAATTATATTTATGATATACTTACTTATAGTTCAGCCAGCCCTCTTCCGTCTGGTGTTAACATAGGCCTTTTGATTTTACCAGCATTACATGTATAATGTACATACTTATGGGGGTTTTAAATCAGCCTTCTTCATCCATTGGTCTTTGATGGAATCACTCACATTTTTTGCCACCTCCTTAGCATACAGCATGGGCAGTGGGTCGCTCATTTTACCCATTGGCTAATTTCACTTTGAGTTACTGCATTCTGACCTTACACAAGGAGCATGCCTACACACAAAGTAGATCCCTTAAAGTGATAGGGAATACTATGGGAACGTGTGCTTTTAAACATTTTAATACAAATATTGAAAAGGGACCCTCTTCCCCCCGCTATAACATTAGACAAAAATCATGACAAAACAAAAGCAGCTATTGCTTGGCATTTTGACTTTGTCAATGCATTTTTACAGTGCAGACAGCTTTGAATGTGAACTAGGTTTCCTTTAGCAGCAGGACATTTACCCTGCCTCAGGTTTTTAAGTCTAGGTTAGATGAGCTCTTAGTGAGGTTTGGCACTGGTAGTCACTATGTTTAAAAAAAAGTAGGATGGAGGGAAAAATTATTTTCTGATCGATGAAGAGGCCAAGATGAAACAACCATTTGAAATTCAATAGGTCTCACATTTATGAGAGTTTGAGCTATTGTCATTGTAAATGACAATGCCTTTTGTTAATGTGTTGTTTTTTAAACAGATACATGAAAGGCATTGTAATTTATAATGCCAATAGTTTAAACTCTCGCAATTTCGAGACCTATTGCTTTGCAAATGAGTGCTATACAAATAGGGAAAACGCATTAGGAGAGAGCCTGTCCTTCTTGCAACAGCAGGCAGGACAAAGGTGTTAGAGAAAATACTACACGGAGGCTCTAATTTAAGCCTTCTGAGCAACAACATACGTAACAGGGGGTGTCGCCATGGGAGGGTACAAAATGAGACAAGGCGGTTCTATGGAGCAAATACTAAGCCTTTTGACCAATGAACAGTGACAATGACATAAGCCAATGAAAAATGTGGGTGGAGCTTCAAGTCCCTACCTCAATACAGCATGCCTCGCAGAGCAGTGCATGCGCTGTCCAGGCTCGACCTAAAAAATACTTACTTTTTTGGAATAAAATTTCCAAAGGCAGCATTTGGGATTTTTTTTTTTTTAAACTTGTTTTTATTATTATTAAAGTTAGGGCAGTGCACAATCACAGGAATAGCTATACAAATGCATTCTGTTGGTACATTATCAGACGTCAACGCTCATAACACTGTTACATCATAATAGTGGTCAGATCACATCTACGGACCCATAAATATCGCCTCACCCCCTCCCCGCTTGCATTTGGGATTTTTAAAAACATTTTAGTTGATTATTCACTGGATATCTGCTGAGATTGAGGCAACCGATGCAATGTTGAGCTAGATAGTCTTCTTTCAGTTCTACAAAACCTATAATATTCTTTCATTGAGTATTCATGACTATCGGGACTAGTCACAAAGGTATTTTGAGCTGCAATTTTAAATTTTTGGCCAAAAATACACTATTCCTGCCTGCCAAGAATTCACAAAGAGAGTGCCGGGAGACGTAAATCATTAATTACTGCAGATTTCTCTGTTATGAGTGTGTTTGTGAATCCCACTATACCGGTGGGGAGAGAGTCTTCCAATGTGTGGTATGCCTTGGAACTTTTGTAACACCCACAAATATGTACATTTGTGTGCATTCTCAAACAATGATAGGTCCCTTTCCATCCTGGAAATAGTTGAAGATTTTTCTCAGTTAAGGCCCAACATAACCCCCCTCCCAGTAGATGAAGATTAACGGATCATCCCTATGGTTGGTTGATGTGTATGGATAGGGCCTACTACATCAGAAAACATTATTCCTAATGGGACAAAAGAAAAATGTTCATTTGTACAAGGTTCTCCATTCCCACTGTACAGAATTATCTGCCATGTAGAAGTCTCCAACAGTGAGAATAGGAGCATGCCGTAATTGCCACATGAAATTGCCAGTAGTAGATCTGGAAATCTGTGAACAGTGCAGCTTTCTCAAGTAGTAACGCAAATGTTATTGAATAACAAAAACATGAAAGTACGTTCAGGAGGAGAACTAAATCTCAGGCCCATATATTTATACCAAACAAAATAGATAATAGACCATACTAGGAGAGGGTTAGTTTGTATACTTGTGGGCTAGGGGCTTGCAGTTTATTGCATATTAAATGTAGTGGTGGTTGGAACTCGTGGAGTTTCACTCCGGAGAATTCCACAGAGTTACATAAAAACTCAGTGAGATTCCGCTGAGTTCTGCCCACCTCAGCATTAGCCCGCTCTGCGCTCCCGTTATATCTAAGGGCTCCTCTGGCTAGCGCTCTGGGGCCTGATAAATTGTGCCAGCTCTTTCTTTGATTAATAAAACATCGGGAACGCGGACAAGGCATATGTGCCCCCTGCTCCATTCTCTTGTCATTAAGGCTCCTCTGACCAACGCTCTGGATGCTCAATGGGCAAATAAACTGCTTCAGTTCTGTCTTTGATCAACAAATGATGGGAGCATGGCTGAGATGTATGTGCCACCCACTCCGCGCTCCTGTTATTGAGATTGTTTACATATTGGAACTCCTATAATTCACACCCAGGAACTAGAAGATTGGTCATATCAGGGAAATCCAAGATCTTTGGTATCTTTTCCTGTGAAGAGGAACTCACAAGCTCCTCTGGCCAGCACTCTGGGTGCTACCCGGCCTGATAATTGCACCGGCTCTGTCAATGAGTGTGTGGGATCTTGATGTAAAATAGAGAGGGACACAGCCAGATCCGCAATGAAAACTTCAGTTCAAACTCAAAGTAAACACCCCAGAGAGCCTAAGGCTGCTAAAAGGAATACAAACCCAAACAAAACATTTTTTTCAAATACCAGTGTCGGAGGGGGTGGTTGCTAAGCCCTTCCTTACCTGCTATCACCTCTCTGAGCTCCGACAGGGCTGAGCACTATTTTTGGGTCAGACCTTGCGCCTTCAACTCCAGGCTGGAATCAGGATCATAGAAGCTAGCTGGTGCAGTGAGGCAGCTATCATCCTCCGGGTGTCCCCAGACCTGGCTGTACATTAGTGCCTTATGCTTAGCCGCACTCTGTTGTTCATCCTCTTCTCCAGTGTAGTCACTGTGCTGGGGTGGGACGTACCATCCTACAGGCTCTAAGGCATGAGTACTCATGACCATTTCACTGGGGGCCATAAAGTACTGTCTATGGCTTCCAGAGGACAACACCGATGTCAGCAGGAGAGGGGTGGGGTGTTGAAAGGTGGGCGTAGGGGGATGCAAAGCAGATTCATGCTAAACATAAGTTGTCCAGAAAACATTCTTTGCTTCTTTACCTTTAGTTTAGTTAACCTGCAAATAAAGTATGACAGTTTCATAGCTTCCTGAATTTTCCCACCCTGTCAAGTGAACAACAGCCCAGTGCTGCTGTTCATCAAAGGGCTGCATTTAAAGGTCAGTAGGGCCGCATGCGGCCCCCGGGCCATACTTTGAGTATCCCTGCCCTAAGGAAAGTCAGCTGCACCAGGCTCTGACGGACAGGACAGCCCTGCCGTGGAGAAGGGCGCTAGTAAGCTTGTGATGCGTGAGGCAGAATTTGCCAATCTGTCAGGGTTCTGTGTGTGTGGTAGGAAAATGAAGGTACAGTTGTTTAGTTTCTCTGGGTAGTGGGGGCAGATATTTCAGGAGATGTGGTCTCACTTTCTGTCCCAGTAAACTCTGCTCCACCAGCAGCAGATGGCAGAGTTTTTGCCAAACTCCACGATCAAAGCAGTGTGCGGAGTGGCAAAACTCTGCGAATTCTGCTGGCGGAGTCGATTTACCGTTCACCACTTATTAAATGCATATTTGGCCTTATCAAATAAGTAAGTTAGTGAGTAAATAAGTGAATGAATGAGTTGTCTTGTATTACAAACTCCAGTCTGTGATTAGTGCATGCTGGCTCACATTAAACAGATGAAAAATAAACCAAAAGCATCTAAATGAGTGACAGTGTATCTGTGAGTATGTAAGGGAAGTAGACTATCACAGTCGTAAGGGCAAAGTGAGCTTTCAATCACTGGTGCAGGTTGTCCCGGGAAGATTGGACATTTTTACTTGTTTACTTATCCGACAATATGTGAGGACTACAATCCATTAATAAAGTTTGACATGTTTGGCATTTCTGGTCTGTTACGTGTTGCTTATTTTGCTATTAAAAGTAACACCTTACATATAAAATCTGAATATCCTTAATGATGCCAGCTCTCAATACACTCTGGGCCTTTTTTATGGCAAAGTACTGCAACGCAGCACAGCAAGTCAACTTGCTGTGCTGTTCTGCATTTCAGGGAAAGGGCAGGAATGCACTGTATTTAAAAGAATACAACACATTCCTGTCCTTGTCCCTGCGCTGGCACAATTTTAGCTGCCTAGCACCAAAGAAGGCACCCTTTGCACCACTGTGCAAAGGTGCTTGCATTTCAGACAGAATTGTTTTTTGTGCAGGAAGGTACACCAACATGTTTTCTTAAGTACTAGGGTTCTTGTTGTGATTGAATATACACATTAGCTGAAGGGGCATGACAAGCACTCTCTAAAGGAGGATTTTTTTATTAAATTGCCTTTTTTTCTCTCTTTTCCGTTGTTATAGCATACTTTACATGTTATATTCATTTGGCAAAAGGGGAGCAGCGCAGACCACATATTTACTTTATTGTGTGAAAAAGCGTGCTTTATTAGAGACAGGTGCACATCACAATATAAACCTAGGCCTTTGCCCTACAAAAATAAACCTCACTATACATTAAGTCACCTATCGTCACTTACACCCACCCCTAAGCTTCCCGCCCTCTTTTACTTTCCATTTCGCAAACGTGTAAATCCTCCCCTGCTATTGAACAATTTCCCTTTAACCCCATTAACCTTGTAACCTACATCGCTTAACATCTAACTATCTAAGTATCCTAATCTAGCTATCTAAGTATCCTGTCTTAACTTTAAATTTCTTGTTTCATCCAGCTGTTTCTTTATTTCCACCCCTCGATTGTCCTGATTCACCAAATGTTCACAACAATAATAAACAGCCAACAGCCACTCAGAAAATAACTCCCCCTACTTTTCTGACCCCCCCAGGACCCGCTGTTGTCCCTACTCACATTCAATGTTCTATCTATCCTTTCCTTTAGCTGCAGCAAGTATAGCTCTAACCTGACGATGGACAAGTGGACCTTGCCTACCTCGAAAGAATTCCGCAGCATCACATTTTAACTCCAGGTGTTCAACTCACCAAAACCTTCATCCCTGCAAAAAACGCACATGTCCATGTTAATTATCTAGCCTGGCCTTATCAATAGTGGATGACTTCTTAGCCCCCTCCATTGTCTCCTAGGCAGGAATTCTGTCCACAGGATGAAACAGCCAGACCATTGCTGTTTGATTTCCCATAAATATTTCTTCATTTCCTTAAGCTGCTCTAGACCCTTGCATAATACCATATTCTCTCCTAAAAGGAGCCACAAAATATATGGTCATTCTCAACAACTAAATTAAACCCTGCAAGAGCTCTTGCCATCTCATACAACTTTTTCCATGTCATGTCACAAACACATTTTTGTAGAGCCTGAGGTTAGTGCCTTTGCCTTTTTGATGTTTGTGCCTTTCCGCCCACTTAATAAAGGAATGTCCTACGATCCTCATATACAGCTCAACTGCCTCCAGACCCACAAATGCACCTGAAAAGAACATTTGTAAGAAACAGTTGAATGTGCCATATCTTCAACAATCCCCTTTTCTCAGCCCCAAATACCGCCGGAAACAGTCTGAAGACCACAACCCAACTGCATGATCCTACCCCTCCTCCTTTGTGCTACCTCAGTTGCAACACCAATCCTGAACGAATGTGTTCCATAATCCCCTTGGGCTTCCCCCAGGTTGCAGATGCATTGTGTAGCACTCGTAGCAGATGGAAGGCATACAACTGCGACCCATTAGCATGGTGGAAAACTGCTCCATGGCCTCCACTAATCGCTCTCAGTTTTGCACCCCAGATCACCGGACACAAACCAGAAACAGGAAATACTGATAACACCACCTTCATGTCCTTGGCTCTTTGGTCTGTTTTCTATTTACAAAGGTGCAGCTAAATCTTGTCCTCCTCAGTCCCCATGTCTGCCCAATCCAGCCAGTCCACCCCCTCCCTCCCTAACAATTATGACATCTGGAAAGTTCCAAAGAAACATCCATGACATTAAAGTTGCAAAAACACGTTGCCTCTTGCATTCTGTTGCATATGGTCAGGGGAGCCCTCACTAACTCACCGAAAAGCTGTCTGGTCAATGTCCTCCGTACTCATGACCTCTGACCCCTTTCCCTTGCCCCTCCCTCTAGCATCCTTCTTCCCAGTTCTCCGGCCAATGGTGCATGGCCTAGAAGCGCGTGCACATAAATGCAATCTCTGCCAACTCCCTGCTATCATGATCCTAGATAATCCCTTTTCTACCAATGCCAAGATGAATTGGACTACGTCCTCTTCTCTAATCCAAACCTCTGACCTCCTTTTGGGGCCACCTGTTGTAAACTCCTCCCAGGCCTGGACATAAGATCTCCTGGTAGATTCTGCCAAAGACCCTATCACCAATTGAAGCATCCTCTTTCGACTATGGTGCACGTGTCCGGCAGCATTATTGTCCTGACCGTGTCTGCCTCTATGGCCAGTCCATGTAACCTCTCCCACTGTTAACGAGACATAGCATCTGCAATGTCATTGCCCACCTCAGGCACATGTCTAGCTCTGAAAGAAGCATCATGTTTTAACCAACCCATCACAGACCCCTTCCACAACTTGTGGACCTGCACCTTCCTTACAAACTGTTTGTTTACAATATGTACTTCCGCCATGATATTAATTCTGAACAAAAGCTTCCTGTGCGCCAATTCCTGACACCAGAGCATCACTTCTACTACTAGTGGGGAAAATTTAAGAAAGGCAGTAATCCTTTCCCTATGCTTCTAGTCCTCTGGCCACTCCTCAGCACACCACCTGCCCTGTGAGTACAAGCTGAAACCCCTTCTCCCTGCTGCGTCGGAGTTTATCTGCACCTCCCAGTCACTCTCTCTCAAGACCACTATCAGTATGCCATTGAAATCATCCAGAAATCTGCACTACATGCGTTTGTCTTCCTTAACACCGGCTGCCAATCGCATGTGGTGGTGAGGCAGCAACAGCCCGGCCTGGGACATACCCAACCACCTGCATAAAGTCCTCCCTGATCACACTACTTGACAAGAAAAATTCAAATGACTTAGTAAAACCTTTACTTCCCTGACTGTCACCTTAGGTTTTGCTAACATGGAGTTTAGTAACAATTACATATATGTTTTCTTATCTTCCGGTAGACGGTCCTCTATGGACCTTGAGTCTAGCTCGATACCTAAAAGAGAGAGTACCGTGCTCAGTCCCATTGTCTTTTCTGGAGCAAGTGGCCCCCTAAGGTCTTGAAAACTTGCGAATTGTTGTCAGCAGTCCGCAGAACCAGGATGACCCACAAAGAAGAAGTCATCAAACTAATGTGCCATCCTGCTTTCGCCCGTGTGCCACATGAAAAACCACTGTAAGAATGAACTGAAGCTCTCAAACAAAGCGCAAGAGATGGAAGTGCTGTATGAGCCGAAATTGACCTTTCTCCTTTTTTCGTACCATGCCGATGGGGGAAACTATCAAGTCTAGCATAGGCCATTCACTGAATGGTCCCGCCATGCGATCCTCCTGTACCGCCTTTAGTAGTTTTGCCCGTAACACCTGTTTATGTGACTTTTGCTGACTTCAATTTATCTGCCCATCGCCGCATCCTAAGCCCTTCGTATCCCAGCCTAAAACCCTCTTGGAGCCCCTTGCTCAACAATTCAGCATCCCTCCTGCCATGGTATCGCTGCAACCGGAAATTCAAGCGCCCAAATCAATTGGTGTATGAGCCCTTGCCCATGATGCCATGTGCTCCTCGCCCCCCGAAAACCAGCATGGTTACCCTGCTGTCCTCCATTCGCCCTTTGCTACTGGGGCCCTTGTCCTGTGGACTAGCCCTGGCCATCCCTCCCCCCCATATCATTGCACAAGAGCGTGTTTACCCATGCGCTTTGAGCACTTGTGCCGAAATTTACAGTAATCCCACGTACATATGCCTGTCTTAAATTCCCGTGCAAAAACAACAATTGATGGACAGAATGCAGAACAATGTCATACATTCATCCCAGTACAGAGATCTGGGCCTAAATCCATCGTTTTTTTGCTCACCATGCCACTCCAGTTTGAACCCAGCCATATGCAAATCAGTCTTGACCCTGTGCCTCATTGTTCGCCATAAGTTGGCAGGGTATGCTCAGACGTGAGTCCCTTGCTCACTTTGCCACTGGATTCAAGCAAGCCTGGCTGAAGACGGCTGAAATGCCAGAAACCGGTCCTAGGAAGCTTGTTTCCGGTCCAGGGAAGGCATGGCTTGGCAGTTCGGGCTGGACTGTTCCCATGAGGCACAGGGTCACACTGATTTGCATATGGCCATGTCTGAACTGGGGTGGCAGAGTGGGCTAAAGAACGGTGATGGATCAATCCCAGATCTGTTGACTGGGTGTGAGTGTTTGATTGGTTCTGATGCTCCGTCCATGACCACTCCCTTTTGTACCGCTTTGTTCGCCATAAGTTGGCAGGGTATGCTCAGACGTGAGTCCCTTGCTCACTTTGCCACTGGATTCTAGCAAGCCTGGCTGAAGACGGCTGAAATGCCAGAAACCGGTCCTAGGAAGCTTGTTTCCGGTCCAGGGAAGGCATGGCTTGGCAGTTCGGGCTGGACTGTTCCCATGAGGCACAGGGTCACACTGATTTGCATATGGCCATGTCTGAACTGGGGTGGCAGAGTGGGCTAAAGAACGGTGATGGATCAATCCCAGATCTGTTGACTGGGTGTGAGTGTTTGATTGGTTCTGATGCTCCGTCCATGACCACCCCCTTTTGTACCGCTTTGTTCGCCATAAGTTGGCAGGGTATGCTCAGACGTGAGTCCCTTGCTCACTTTGCCACTGGATTCAAGCAAGCCTGGCTGAAGACGGCTGAAATGCCAGAAACCGGTCCTAGGAAGCTTGTTTCCGGTCCAGGGAAGGCATGGCTTGGCAGTTCGGGCTGGACTGTTCCCATGAGGCACAGGGTCACACTGATTTGCATATGGCCATGTCTGAACTGGGGTGGCAGAGTGGGCTAAAGAACGGTGATGGATCAATCCCAGATCTGTTGACTGGGTGTGAGTGTTTGATTGGTCTGATGCTCCGTCCATGACCACTCCCTTTTGTACCGCTTTGTCTTAAAATCCCAGCATGTCCCAAGGGAGACTTATTTGTACAGGAACTCTTCCAATCTCTCACTTGCACATATACTCACTTATATACACCAATACTCACATATACTAGTGAGTTACTAGTAGTTACTCATAAAGACACAATTGAGACAGTCATTCACTCACTAACACACCCATACATCTACTCATCCACCTATACAGTCCTGCACACATGCTGTCTTCAACACATACAAATAGTGAGTCACTCATTCATGCATCTATGCACTAAGTAATACCCCCCACCGAACCATACAGACACTCAAACACTCATACTGATACTCAAAAAACCAACTATTAATCCATATAGACACTCATGTAGTTACTCACCAACCCATGCATGCAGCCACTTATACACAAAGTGAGAGACTGATACAGATATTTACACATTTAAACATTACTCACTAACCCATGTATTCACTAAGATACACTTAATCAGTCAGTTATGCAATCAATTTTACAAAAATAAATCATCCATTTAGACACTTATATACCCATTTATTCTTCCATCGACCTTGAGATATACATATATAAAACATATTGAATTTTCAGAAAAACACACATTCACTGGATGATGTCATCAGTGATGTCATCAGTGATGTCATGAGTGATGTCACTGACCATGTCATGAGTGATGTAATATGTGATGTCATCAGCAGTGCATTGCGGGCGCGCGAGTTATAGTTAGCTCAACTAACTATAACGGGGGAATTTCTCTGGTTTTGTACAAGTGAAATGTCCAACTAACTATAACGTCCCTGAAACCTATGGTTTTTTCAGTGAAATTCTAAGGTTTTTTAAATGCTAATTTCTAACTATAACATGCCTGAAACCTATGGTTTTTTCAGTGAATATATATATATATTTATTATACTATGTATACATGTGAAAATGTCTCGATCCTCCTGTTTGCCTCGGTGGCACAGAAAAAATGGGTGGAACTCACGTCAGCATGCCGACGAGGTCCTCTTATGGCTCCGATGACGTCATATGGTGTCGCGAGCGGAGCCGTGCTATTATGACTTCCTCGTCGACGTGGTAGAGCTAGGAAAGAATTTCCGTGGATTGCTGGTGCAGGGGATATTCACCTAAGTGTTCCGGCTAGTCCTTTGGGACCAACTGTTTATGTTGCCACTCCAGAAACCGAAACCAGTGATCCGAGGGCAGAGGCCCTGCAGATGGCACATGAGGTGGGGTGCTCAGTCGTGTGCACCGGCGGGGCAGCGAAGTGACAAGCACAACAACCCACAAAAAAGGTAACAAGGGCACTGAATAACACAGGATCTTCTCTTTGTATATGGCAGGAACAACAAAGTTAAAATGCCCTAGTACCAAAATGTAGAATTAGTGCTACAACGGTCTTCAAGAGGACCTGCAATGCCGCTTCTGCCTCCCGTACCCTGGAGGCGGCACATGGGTCATGCGGTACGGTCATACTGAAATGGGACGCACACTCGTTGGCCTCTCATGGCACTTTTCCACACTTCAGGAAGAAAGCTTTCAATTAGCTATGTTAACAGAACTCCTTTAGATCCAAACAGACTCTTCAACTTTCTCACCGGAAGTGAAACCAGGCCACGTGGACACTTTCACAATACAACAGCTGGGAATGCACTTTTCGGTGAAAAAAACACATTCCTTCCCCCTAATTAATCAAATAAATGTCTCACTGAAGAACAGGGGCCAGCTTCGATCGGTAAACAGCCGTTACAATGACTTTTTAACTTCACGATACCATTATAACGCATGCATTACCATGCATGCGTTGTACATCGCAAAGTCATTACTACACATTTTTTTAGAATGCATGGTCATTTACCACGCATGCATTTACAACACATTTTGTAGTAAAGGTATGTATGGTAAATGACCATGCATTCTAAAAAACATGGTGATACACCCTCTCCCTCTAAGGGAAACCTGCCGTCGGGATCTACAATAGTGCTGACAGCGTCGCAATTTTCTCCGGACTCCTCCTCCTCCCGGCAGGTTGCATGTTTTAGCGTTCGCTCATTCTGAAGAAGGTCTCCGTAAGTTTATAAAATCCTTACAAGTGCCCCGCGTTATGCTTAACGGCCCTTTTATTTCCCATCTGGGAGCTACCGGGATCCCGCCACGACCAGATCTGGGTCACTGAACATCCCAGGGATGCTTTTTGCCAGCTTATCAACCTGATCCCTAAGAGGAGCCAGCGCCCTAGAAATAGCCAGAGAGAGGGCTTGGTCCACTGCTGGAGGGAGAAGTTGGGGGCCATTCCTCCTCTACTTCCTGGTAGGAGGAGTAAAAATGGTCTTCTGGAGAAGACATGATAGCAGAGGGTGTGAGCACAGAACAAATGCCCTTAGAATCCTTAAGGCAGCCCCCTCACCGGTGCTCCAACAGCTGGGCTTTCCCCGAAGCTGTTATAAGAATAGACTGAGGCGCAATACCAATTACCACCACCAGGTGGCGCTGGTCACTAACGTAGCCGTGTGGGGAAATCACGGCGTAGCGGTGTCAAAATTAGGCGAGGGTTGGTCGGGAATCAAGCGGACCTAAAGGAGTGACCGGATTCCCAAACGCGCGTAAAGATCAGGAACTGCCTCGCTCGGACCAGACACGCCTGACAGGATCTCACCGCGCACAGAGCGCACAGCGGGAGAAACTGCGAGGGGGAGAACGCTCTCGGGCAAGAGCCTGCTGCGCAGGGAATATGAAACAATACCAAGGCAATAATGCTAATAACCTGCACAAGAAACCGTTCTACAAACAGCAACAACGTCAGATTAAGCCAAGAATGTAAGGAATGCACTTAACTGACGAGCAGTGAAGAAAGAGGAAGCGGAAGGGACATCACGATATTATATACGATGGACTGTGATATGATTGGACTATAGTTGCCTTGGAGGCTACCCTCCTAATGGTTCATGGGTTGTGTAGTCTTTTGTTTAATGATTGTTGTATTATGTTTTCTTTGAACTGCTATGCAAATAGAGTGAGGAAAGATATGCATAATCCTCACCTCTGTCCTGCCATAGAATTCATTAAACTTTATTCAATTCTGATTTAGAAACATAGATCAGAAATGTGTACATAAAAACAGTAAATCCTCTTTCCTAATACAATATAGTGAGAATAAATTAAAACCAGTAGGTAAAAACGGGTGTTACAAAGCCCGGTTCAGAGCAACTTCAGGTTAACAGAATCGTAAAGTTCAATGTTTCGCAAGATCAATCTCATGTACTGCATGCAAAATACGCACTAAGGGGTCCAAGTAAGATGAAACGCTCCAATACCTGACCAGTCTGCACTATATAAAACTGCAGAAAAACTAAAAATAAAAAGTGTTTTGCACACTTGTCATTGGGCTATATGTGGGCTACATCTGGGAGATATGTGTGCTACATTTGTGCTATTTTTTCTCTGGTGGCCATCTTGGAAGACCTATTGTTTATGAAGTTTCCTAATTTCCTCATTTACTGCAGTCTCTTCAGTAGGAAATGCTTTCAGTTTTTTACTTTGATTCCATCAAGAAGGCATTCAGATGTGTCACACATTTGCCATAAATTCAGAATGTTAGCTCTCTAGCTGTTCATTAGATCACTGTAGTAAAGCTACTGCTCATCAGGGAGTTAACTGGAAGTCTACTGCTGGTATTGAAAGTGATTGTTTCAGTCTGCATGTCAGAATTTTCTAATGAAATAGAAGAGGATTTGAGATCTCATTTAAAACATGCCCTAAATTTTCTTTCTGCAGCACTAATCATAATGAACCCCCTCATTTTGTTCCTTTTTAAATTAAATGTTTTAAGAGTTACCAGTTTATTCCAATCAAGATGTCTTCAGGTGTGCCATAATTTTGTCTTAAGTAAGACTATTGGCGCTCTAGTTGTTCTTTAGAACACTCTGGGAAGCTGCAGTTTATTCTAATCAAGATGGCTTCAGGTGTGCCATACTTTTGTCATAAGTAAGGCTGTTAGCGCTCTAGTTGTTCCTTAGAACACTCTGGGAAGCTGCAGTAGAACACAAAGGCATCAACTGACAGGCTGCTCCTGTTGAAATATAACAGGAAGACATTTGAGATCACACTTGAAACATGTCCTAATTTTTCTTTCTACAGCACTAACCATAATTTCTATAACAAAATGAACCCCATCATTTTGTTCCTTTTTAAATTAAATGTTTTAAGTGTTACCAGTTTATTCCAATCAAGATGGCTTCAGGTGTGCCATACGTTTGTCATAAGTAAGGCTGTTAGCGCTCTAGTTGTTCTTTAGAACACTCTGGGAAGCTGCAGTATAACACAAAGGAATCAACTGACAGTCTCTGCCCTTGTTGGATGTACATGATTTACTGAGAATGACAGACTTCATTCTCACATGACTGAGAAAGATAATGTGAATTTACAGAAAATATGGTCTCATTTTAGCTTCAGTTTTCTCTCATACATGATTCATGATATCCCAGCAGAAGGTTTTTCACAGGGTAAAATCACCTTAGAACACTCCACAATTCCTAAAATTAGTATGGTACCATCAACAAATGAATTATAATGTAAATAAAATCTGTTATCACCCTTTATAGTTCTCCTGTTGGTAACCCTCAAAATCTTGGATTCACTACAATGCATTTCAATGGGGTACTATCATGTATATTGGTCCCAAGATGGCTATCAGCAATTCAAGGATGAAGTGCTGACAGCCAATAAGATCTCACGATGAGATGTGTTGTTAGGCTCCGCCCAGATATTGAAACTTTTTCTTTTTCTAATTTCTCATGAACTACTGAACGGATTTACACCATTTAACAAAAAAGGGATCTTTCTGAACCAAGGGCTACCTTTTCACCAAATTTGGTGTAATTCCGTTCAGCAGTTTGGGCTGTAGCCGTGTCTAAAGTCTTTTATGGGAATTAACATGGAAAAAACACGTTTTGGGACCCCCCTTTTTTTTCAGCCCCCGCTTGCCGAATCACCTCGGAACTTTTAAGATAGGAGCTGACCGGAGCGCCCCACGAGTTTTGAAAATTTCGCGAAGATTTGTCAACCGACGCCAAAGTTATTGGGAAAATAATGTTACGATTTTCCTATGGATAATAGGTCCTAAGTATAACTACCTACTGGCAACCGCCAGTAGGTAATCTATATTATTAAATGTATAAATATATATAAGCAAATACTGGAAATGTGTGAGAAGCAGTAGCTTTAGAGTAGGAACGTTCTGTGACTTTGTGCACACCCACTAACTTTCATAACTTTCATGCTGGTGGGTATTCAAGTCCCCAACACACTAGAAATTGTTAAAAGTTTATTTGTACAAGCAGGAGTAGAACCTTTTCTGGGTGGGAAAAAAGTGGTTGTAGAAAAAGTTAATTTGCAACTGTTCAGTTAATTTTTGCATAAACAGAAATAACTTAGCATGTGTATTTGTATAGCACACATTCACCCTAGGATCTCTTTGTGCTGAAAGAATAGATGTGTATTGTTATGCAATTCTTGGTAGTCATTTTATCGACCATGAAAGGATGAAACACTGAGCGGCCCCACCAGGATTTAGATTTGCTCCTGTGACTATGTATATTTGCTCAAGCTAAAATGGAATTCACAAACGTTTTCTAGGAGAACAGTTTCCAGGCATACTTTGGAAAACTTAAGTAAACTCCAGAAAGTCCTACATTTAAACAAAACAAGACATATATCTGTGAGTGCACTTTTGCATCTTGGTTTAAGAATTGGACCCTAACTTATTTTCATCATTCTCTTAATGGTTTTGCACTGATTCTCCCTCAATTTCTTAAATATTGACTTACATCAAACATATTTTACTGAAAGATGAATCAGAGGAATTGTGTTTTAAGTTGTGCCAGAGTTTTAGTAAAGTGCTTTTTTTCAAGCTGCAGTTTTTTGTGTGGATATTTATTTGGAAAGCAAAAAATTACCAATCTTCGTTCAGCCTTCTGCATATTATCAGGGAGCATTAGAGGAATTCTTACATTGTAAAACGTTTTCAAATGTGCACACACTTTAGTAATGAAAACCAACCTGGGCACATAGCTCACTCCATTTACTTGCATCACTGGCCCTTATAGTGAATGCTTTGCATTAATGAATCATAAATATACGTTTGATCCATTTACACTTATAAAAAAAATCTTGCTTTAGTAGCAGCAATCGTTTTAAAAATCTGTGCTGTAAACTGGCAGCTAAAGGGGTTTCCCTTTATGGGGTTGGGCCTATTTGTCCATCAGACAAAGTAAACCTGAAATCTTGTTTCCCTTGACCTCAAACAAAATGTTCTGGGCATTGGGCAATAGGAATTCCACACCCCTGAAAACCGCCTCGTTCATGTAATCTGAAGCTTGCTGAAGCTCACTGGCATAAAAGTTATTGTGTAATGTACTTGACTGTGCTTGAAGCACCTAGTATATTGCTATGCTCAGGGATGCTGGCTGCAGGGATCTCGGATATGGGTAGAATGACTCTGTGTTACTAGACTAATAGCAGAATTTGTCATGACGAGTTGTTGCATTGAGATACCCTTTGGGGCCCATGCCTTTGAGTAATAACGCCATTTGGACCCCCCCCGAACTCATAAGTACGAACATACATTTTTCAAATTAGACGTGATATCATAACCCTTATGGGCATTGCTGACAAACAGCACCCACAGAGTACATTAGAATTTCTATATTCTAGGTCCTGAAGAATTGCCAAAGACCCATTTAGGCTATCTAGGTATGAAACATGTTGACCTCCCTCTAGAACCACAAGCTCATCACATTGCTCTATAGGTTCTGCAACATTGTTTTTAATCTTGACATGAACAACCCTTAATGATAAAAATGTGCACAATTGGTCATAGCTAATTTTAGTATACTACCCCCCAATCTAGCATCATTTAAGGGTAGTATTGTTTGCCATGGGCAGAACCAGGCAAATTCTTTGTAAAAGATCTTTGACAAAATACTGATCTTTGGAGCCCACTGGGTACTGCAGCACCCACCCAGCGACGAGCACAGCTCAATGATAATGCATGCCACCTTGGTGGACGAGGGCTTGCGCATCCCAAAAAGGATCCCCCATTGAGGTGACACTGCCCACTGTTTCATAATTCAAACTACTGGACTTCAGGAACTGCACAGATGGTCAAGGCTTTTGGTTTCAAAATAATATCCTATGCAAATGATACCCAAATCATCATCCCTTTTGGGCAAAACCTAGACAATGTTTAAAAATAGGTTTATCAACTGATTGAGGAAAATCGCTACATGAATGACTCACAACTGCCTACAGCTAATTGGAGACAAGACTGAGGTTTTCGGTTTGGAAAAGATCAGGGATATTGATCGGATGATTGGTGGCCCTCTTAGTTAGGATCTAAGCCTTGTCCCAGTAGAGTGGTAAAAAAGCTGGGTGTTCTTCTGGAAGAGAACCTGTTTATGAGAGATCAGATATCTGTGGTGCCTGTTTTAGCACCAATCACCTTCATAAGAAAGTATTTCAGTGACTCCCATTAAGTTCCAGGAGAACTGTAACTCAAGCTCCTGAATAAGTCATCTTGCGTGTGGGAATGCCCTACTGGTAGCAGCCAATGAGTCGGTCCTCTCTGAACTTCAGGTCGTTCAGAATACGGCTGCTTGCCTGCTCAGTAAGCTTCCCCCGGGCTCTCCATCTGTTTCTTTGCTCTTAGCTCTTCATTGGCTTCCAATCAGGAAAAGATCCCTGTTTAAACTTCTTTGTCTCACTTTAAAATCCTTGACCGTCATGGGTCTGATTATCTATGGGAGAAACTCATTATAATTATTGCCCTAGCTGAAATCTGAGCTCCAAAGACAAACTGCTATTGCATCACCGCTGTAATCATACTTCTAAATAGGGCGCCCGATCCTATTCTTACATTGCCCCTTATCACTGGAACAGGGTTCCCCTTCACATTCGAGCCTATGCTGATTTTAAAAGTTTTAGAAAACATCTGAAAACCTGGCTATTTTGACTTGCTGTTCTCTCTTGATTTTGCTGAGCGTCGAGATACTCCTTAAGGAGTGAGTTGTTGTACTATAGTAAATGGCCTTAATATAACACTTGTTCTGGAACTGTATACATTATGGGAGGATGTGTGCAGTATTGTTCCTCAACAGACTTTGACCTAGAATCAGAGAGAGAAACACAAAAGGGGGAAGAATGAAAAATAGAAGATGGATAAACAGTGATAGAAAAAACAGGGTTGAAAAAGAACCTGCAAGAGTGAGATAAAGAAGCAGAGAATGTCTGGTGGTAGATTAAAGAACCACCAGGTGGAATCAAGAATGCACAGCATTGGTATTCAGCACCACAATCTTTGATTGTGCCAGCCAATGGCTTGAAGTAGTTCTCCATCATAGCCAGTCTGGCGCACTCCATGATAAAAGGCACAGGGGTGATGCTATCCAAAGAACGTGCTTCTAAGAGTCCTCTGATTGCATCGAGAGTCTCTAGCTGCGGAATGCAAGTATACAATGACTCTCGGGCTCAGACAGTGATTCCTTGGAGTTCCAGATGACGATGCTCCGCCAGTAAGGGTGGGCTGATGGACTCCTATCTCCTGCGGGGGGGTGTCTCAATTATTCACAGGATCTCGTATACGCCCTTACAATAACTATTAGTTTGCTATCTTTGTTTTGAATGGACTGTGCTTATGTACAGTGCTCTCTTGCTCTCAGAACAGGTTTCAGCAATATAAAACTGCAAAAAAAGCGCTGTGTAAATTCTGCGGATGAGTGGACTTTATTGTGCAGAATCTCCTGGAATCTGAACATTCAATTTTTGCTGGAATTGATCACCCATTTGTAATTGTGCTATATACTCATTTTCTGTCCTGGGAGGGAACCTCCTGCATTTCAACTTTTATTTGGTTTGGTTAAGGGATATATGTGAGTGCTGCCTAAAGACTACATAATAAAATCCCAGCAGAAAGGACTTAACCATATGTTCTTCAAAGATTAATAAAAAGAGCACCAGTGAGTTCGATAGTTGTAAACTGAGGCATTTACAGTAGCAAGAGTTCCAGAGAATACTGTTAAAGACAATCATTCTTTGTATTATGTATGGGCGACGTCCAACCTCTGGCGTGTTCCGGGAACTTGGTTAGACTTTGTGCCCCCAGAGTCCTGAGGCTGTTCGTAAGCTGTCTGCTGAAATGTTCACAGTTGTCTTTCACAAAGCATTCCTTTCTGTTTGATTCTTACGGATTTACAGGCACATGCATCAAAGCTATTTGCGATCGCAAACGGCGCGAATCGCAAAAATCGGCCGTTTGCGATCGCAAAAATAGCTTTTGCGATGCATGAAACAACTTGCCACTCGCAATTTAAGAAATCGCAAATTATTGTGATTTCTTAAATAGCGATTGCATTTAAGGAATCCCTAATTGAGATTCCTTAAATGCAATGCATTACAGTTTCCAAAATAGCGATTTCGCTATTAGCGTGAGCAAATTACCATGAGGCTGGACCTCATGGTAATTTGCGAAAACTTAGAAAAATGCACTTATTTGCATTTTAATAAGTTTCATGTTGCCCACACACATGCCCTTAGAGCATGTGTGTATGCAACATTTGTGCAGAGTGAACATACATGGGTGCAATAGGGTGTCATTTTCACACCCTTGCACCATCGAAATTGCGGGAGCAATTTGCGAGTACCTACTGGTACTCGCAAATTGCTCCCGCAATCTCTAATTCATTCCTATGGGCCTGGAGGCCCATAGGAATGAATGGGAAGACATTCCTTAATTGCGACTCGCAATTTGCTAGTCGCAATTAAGGAATTTGTGGGAATCGCTATTTCTTTAGCGATTCCTACATGCATAGGGTTTTGCTATTCCTTAATTGCGATTCCTTAATAATCGCTATTAAGGAATCGCAAAACCCTATGATGATGCATGTGCCTGTTAGTCCAGACATAACTGTGTGCGGCGGCCATTTTGTGATAGATTTTCTATCCATGTTTTATTTAAAGAGTTCTACTGGCTTTTGCTTTAAGTACCATGCTATTTAAAAGCCTTTCTGCTGTCATGCCAATATCTCACACTGGCTGTCTGGATAAAGATGCTAAAGATCAGTGTAGCAGTGATTCATTAATGGCGGTGCCTGCTCTCTGTGTTGAAATGGGTGTTGGCCAAAGTAATGGTGCCTCTCTGGCCCTTGTTCTTATGAATTACAGTACATTTTGGTGAGTGTGCATGAGTGGATAGTTCGGTCAGCCAATATCTTCAACCAAGTTAAACCTCCCTCAAAACGTGATGTTTCAAACCTTAAGGAGAAATCATGATAGAATCACTGTGTGGTCCCAGAGGATGATCCCTCTGGAGTAATGCCTCGTTTTAAGCAGGAATGTCGTAGCTGAAGCTATTTAAATGATGAATCCATTTGTTGTGCAGACACATAATGGCTACATTCTAGGGACGGGGCATGTAGAGGTTCAGGACATCCCCAGCCAGAGTGCTGGTAATGTTATTCCAGGATTCAGTTTAGAACTGGCCAACAGCGCTACCATGGCAGTTTTAAGTTAACAACCAGTTTATACTGTATAGAGCTACACTCAGGCAAATATGTGGGATGTATATGAAGATAAGGAAAAAATGTAGAGAAAGCGTATCTATTAGAATCTGTGGATGTTAGTCAATGATCACTTTAGATAAACTCCTACTATGGTTCTTGGTTCCATAACTATGCAAAGATATGCTTGCATTTTTGGGGAAACAACAGCTCACCATTTGCACCATTGGTAACTGATGATTGGGCTCCAACCTTGAGAGTCTTTAATAGTTTGATGATTCTACTGAGACTGAATATTGTTGCCTAAGCCAATACAGATAAAAAAACTTGTGGTTGTCTATATGTTTACAGCCAATAGGCTTGTAGTCTTGTTTGAGGCAATGTGATGTCGTAATATAACAGGGATCATCTAATGAAAAAAGAAAATAAATCAATTCCCTTTACCCAATCCTCCATCACTAATAGCAATCTACATGGTTTCTTTGTTCGATATGTTTGATGATCACTTGTTGGGGTTTGAGTTGGAATCTGGGTTCATTCACTGAATGTCCCTTGGTTCCCCCTACTATAATGAATTGAATGAGTAATAAATACAGCTCACACCATGTAAAGCTCGCTCTGGACATGTGGCTTGTGGTTTATTTTCTTCCCTTCCCCTTCAATGGGTTATGCTTGGTAGACACAATATGTGCATGTGAAATTCCTTAGTGGTGTTCTGGTGGAACAGCTAAAGGTGATATTACAGGGAAGCTTCTTTGTAAGGTAATTAGCCTTAAGACCTGGAAAAAAAATGGATGAGCCAAAAAGGGCGAGCAGTCACTCCCACTCAATTGCAACTTTTAAAAAAGACACACCAGTCACTAACATGGTGACCTGCAAACCAGACAATAGCTGACAATCCAGCCAATAACAGAGTGTTCAATATTCCTATAATTAACATGACTAAGTCTGGACGGTGAACTCCGCTCCCCTCGCGGAATTTTCCGCACTCCGCGTTACACGGAGCTCGCAGAATTTTTTCCCTCACTCGCGTTCATCAATTTCAAGTTGACGAGTGCTAGTGAGTAAAATCCACCCCCCTGCGAGATTTTTCCTTGTTCGCAATCGTCAATATCAAGTTGGCTAGCGCAAGCGTTGAAAATCAGCCCCCGGGCGAGATTTCCCAACGCGGGTGGTCAGATTTCTCATTGCGAGTGGTCGCGTATTCTCGCAACCGCTTGCACTAAGAAAACGTCCACTCGCATTGAGAAAACTGCCCTCGAGTAAAAATCTACTCGAGCGGCAGAAAGGAAAGAGCGCCCACTTGTACTCTGCATGGTGCCGTTTGCGATGATTGCACAGTGTGGACAAGCACCTGGCACTGAAAATCACAGCGCACGGCATTTATCTAAAGAGGTTTGTTTGCACTTTGCAGAGTTCCACATGGCGTAACTCCGCAAACTCAGCCCAGGCTTAAACATGACTACCAACAGCACTTTGAACAACACAGCAACATCAACATGGTTGAAATAGCAATTAATTCATTTATTTGAGAGTTTTCTATAGCGCTCCATCACTGGGGATGCTGTGTGCACTCTTCACATAGAACAACAGGTTAAATGTAAACAGTAGTATCAATAATAGCAACAATTAAACGGATAACTCAAAGGGGTAGTATACATGGGGGCTTAATGTCCTGAAGCAAACATAGCAGTCTTTTGCTGGTTAGGTGAGGAAAGGAACCAAAGTTGTATACTAGATGGAATCAGCATTGATTGTAAATACTCATCAGGTAAGTATGTTCTGGAAAGAGGAGTTTTAATAGTTTCCTGAAAACCTTGTTGATTTTATTAATGTATAGTGCCACTGTGACACTGGGAGGTCAGTATCAATTGTGAAACTAAGAGGGGCATGGTAGTGGAGAGGAACACTGTGATCTCTGAAGATGATAGCTCTTTGAGTAGATTTGGATAAAAGTTGCTTTTGAGTTTCGAGGAGAATAAAATAAACACTGTCTTTTTTGGCTTGAGTTTAAGAAAGTTGTTGATCATCTATCCTTTTAGCCAGTACACAGCATGACGCTGCCTTATATCGAGAAGGTTTTGATGTACACCTGTGTCTCATCAGCATATTGAGGAAGCAGTTCTCTTTACCATCCCAGATTAAACTCATTGGCTCAAAGTAAAGACTGAAAAGAAGGGAGCTAGTATTCTACCTTGGGGCAAGATGTAAGCTTCCTTAGATGAATTTAAAGTGTAACAACTGAACTTTACTATTTGTGATCGTTAGAGAGGTATGAGTTAAACCAGTTCATCATGGATCCTCAGACACCCATGCAATGCTTGAGGTCTGATAATAGTCACCATCAATAGTATGAAAGGCTACAGTAGGGTTGAAGAGAATAAGAAGACATGAATCCCTACTATCCAGTACTGATGAACTTCATCCAAAACTTATAAAGTAGCAGTCTCAATACTGTACAGTGTGCGAAAACCTGACTGGCAGTTGGATAACGGGGGCTGTATTACGCACTGTCATTGTTTGCGCCCGGTTCACCTTTTAAAAAGGTGCGCTGTGTGAAAACAATGACAATGCAGACCATTATGGTGATTGTGCTGCCCCCAGAGCAGCCGTGATTCATGCTGCCCTGGGGGCAGTGCATTCTTGTAAAAAACGGAGCACCTTCTTGCAGCCGCTCAGTGTTTTCACAGTGCAGGTGGCAACCCACCTGCAGTTTAAAGCAGATTAAAGATCCCCTTCCAGGCAGGTGCAGTCAGTGACTTCACCCACCTGCAAGGGGATGTCAGGGGGGTCCATAGGACCCCCTTTCTCCCCTCCAGAGGGCTTCTCTCTGAGGGCACACTCACAGTGTGCCACCTAAAGTTCCACCTAAAAGTTGACACACTGTGAGTGTGCCCCCTGAGAGCTTCTTTGCCTCTGCGCCCACGTCTGTAATAGGTTGCAGAGGCAAAGGAGTTCCCGCATAGGCATAGGACACGCCCCTATGCAAATGAGGAACACCCCCTGATGGTAGCGCTGGCACTTTAAGTGCGCCAGCGCTATCAGTATTACTGAAGGGGGCACACAAGCGTCTGCACCCCCTTCTGTAATACCAAAGTTCCTCGGGGGGGCATGCAAAGCTGGCACAAACGCCCGTAGCACCCCCGGGACACTTATTGTAATACGGCCCCAGGTATTTACAGCTAATATAGTCTGGTAATTACAGAGCTACACATTTTCCAATAGATTTGCCTAAGCATAGCAAGTTAAAAACAGGTCTGAAAATAGAAAGAAGATTTAGGTCTAAGATAGGCTTCTTAATGATCGATGCAAGTTGACCCCGTAAGGAGTTAGTTGATGAAAAGGCCCCTGTTAGAATGAGACAGTTATCCGTTTGTACCACTTTTCTGCAAATACGTGGAAGTCGTCTGTGATGATGTTTGCTGGTGTCCAATCCCAACAGTAAAAGATGGGCTTGAGGTTTTGTAGAATCCCGATAAGGTCATTTCAGCTTACCCGTTTAAAGCAGTGCAGGCAGTTGGTGGTTGTGTGAAAGAGTGGCTCCTGATCCAGTTGCAAGAGAATTTTTGAGACTCTGGTTGATCTAATTAATAGTGCCATGGCTCACATGGCAAATGATATATAAATATTACATGAATACTTACAAATTATTTGTTACAGTTTGACGTTGTTAATATTGTTTGCTTACTTTGCTTGTTTGCCCTTTTGGGGTGTCTCTTACTGCACATAAACAATCCCAAACAAATGACGTTTTGCAACTTCTATGTGTGCAGCATTAAGCAGCACACATAGAAGTTTCAAAATGCCATTTAAAGATTGTTTATGTGCAGGAAGGGACACCTTCCTGCACATAAACAATCTTCCCCTCAACACAAACACCCTTGCACTATGGTGCAAGGGTGCCTGCGTTGGCGCACGGCTGCTACATTTAGCGCCAGCACAGGTGGAAAGCAGCTCTGTACCATATTGTTGTAAATATGGTGCAGTCCTGCATTTTGGAAATTGCGGAGCATGGCTGTAAGCCGAGGAGGCTAACTCCATGCTCCGCCACTTCACTAGTAAATGTTTCCCTTAGTGTCTTCAGATTGTAGCCCAGCAACAGCGTGCTACAGATCTCAAGGATGTGCTAGAAGTCTCCCCTACTTCGGGACAGGAGGCTGAAGGGTTCCATGTGGCTTGGGCTGACTGCATACCCACGCTTATGAGGGCCCTCAAGGTATCCATTATGTGTAAAGGAGCAGTGTGGACTTTAGACAATCCTGTTATGGTTACCTCTGACTTACAGACATGGTGTGCTTCTGTTCACCCCACCCTTCTTATGAAGGTATTCATCACAGACCCCAAGAGTGAAGGCATCGTTCATCACAAGGTTTACCCATCTGCCCTACTCTTAGACCCTCAATCACATCCTGTTTGTTGCTGAGGGGTTAGGAAAAGGGAAGGAGTAAAAACATATGGAAAGCAAAGATGGCTCTGAGATGCCTGTTTGTTTTCTATAAATGACCTGAAATCAGAGCAACAGACTTGCGTGCCGGGACTAGCAGCTACTAACCTTGGCTCCTACTTGCTAATTGACTCCCACGATTGTAACTCTTTTCACCTCTGCCTAGTGATAAAAAATGCTGCTGTGGTGGAACTGAGCAGGATCCGTTGTTGTCATGGTTGCATGAATCTGCCTTTTGTTTTTAATGCAGTGGATTTTTACGACGCTCTGCACAGTTCCAGCTGACAGCGTCTCTCATACTTTTGTTCTCATTGCATCTTTTCGTTTGCTCTGAGTTCTTCGGCGGATGCGTCATGGTCAGTAACCACCAACATTAAAGATTTGAGAATGCCCCTTTGTTTAATAATGTCTGGTTCAGTTGTAAACCCAATTATAACAACATCCCCTGTTTCCTTCATTTCAGGTTTATTCAGTTTTACAGATTTACATGATCTTTGTTAAAAATGTTTTAAAAAGCTTTATTATTGGATTAAACATATATATCTATATATGTATTCACTTAAAGAACCATAGGTTTCACACATGTTATATTTAGGTGGATATTTCACTCGTAAAAAAACAATGAAATTCCCCCGTTATAGTTACTTCAGATAACTATAACTTGCGCGCCCGCAATCCTCTGCTCATGACGTCACATATAACATCACTCATGACATGGTCAGTGGCATCCCTCTTGACATCACTGATGACATCATCCTTGTGATAGAGTGGCGGTCGCGCGAGTTATAGTTATCTGAAGTAACTATAACGGGGTAATTTCATTGGTTTTTTACGAGTGAAATAGCCACCTAACTATAACATGTGTGAAACCTATGGTTTTTTCAGTGAATTTGCAAGGTTTTTTAAATGCTAATTCCTAACTATAACGTGTGTGAAACCTATGGTTTTTTCAGTGAATTTGTATGGTTTTTTAAATGCTAAGTTATGTATGTATTTTTTTTTTTATATATATTTATTTTTCAATAAACTACGTATTACAATTTTTTTTTTAATGGTTTTTCACCGTCCGTAAATGTTTTTTTCTGCCTTCGGGGTCCTTCAGGGACCCCCTGACAAAGGCTAGGGGGTCAGGAACTCTCTACCCTGCCCCCTTTTCACGTTCGCCACCTTCCTTTTCCACTCTCGCACTGAAAACAAACAAAATGGCGGCCGACACTTCCTGATTTTGACCGATTCGAACGTTAACTGACATGTAACAACCAATCAGAATTACGCTCGCGCACGTTAGGGTGCGCGCACGGTGCGCGCACGTTAGGGTGCGCGCACGGTGCGCGCACAGTGCGCGCACGGTGCGCGCACGGTGCGTGGCTATAGATATGTATGTGCTTTTAAATGCAATTTTCTCTGGAAATACTGAACAGATTGACTCCATATATGCAAAAGGCACTTCCCTGACCTGAGGACTACCTCTCTGCCAAATTTCAAGTAATTCTGTTGAGCCGTTCGGGCTGTACCTTCGACTAAAGGTCCTATGGGAAAATGCATGGGGAAAACGTGTTTTGGGACCCCCCTTTTTTCTCTGCCCCCGCTTGACGAATCCCCCCAAGACTTTCAGGGTAGGAGCTGAGCGGAGCTCCCCATTAGTTTTGAAAATTTCGCGAAGATTCGTCAACCGGCGCCAAAGTTATTCAAAATAGAAGTTTCAGATTTCCTATGGAAACACGGTCCTAACTATAACTATCTACTGGCGACCGCCAATAGATAATATATGTATGTGTGTATATGTATATATGTATGTGTGTATATAAATATATATATATATATATATATATATATATATATATATATATATATATATATATATATATATATATATATATATATTGTAACACAATCCCGATAATGACAGAGGCTGTCTATCCAGGCGGTCCGTGCTGGGGCAATCGGCAGCCCCAAATATGTAACGCCAGCCAATTTCGGATTCGAAATCAAAGCACGGACACCAAGGAGAATTGCAATGTGAGACGGTTTAATCGCTGCAACCAATTAAACTGATTAAACTGTCCGTGCTTTGATTTCGAATCCGAAATTGGCTGGCGTTACATATATATATATATATATATATATATATATATATATATATATATATATATATATATATTTATTACCTACTGGCGGTCGCCAGTAGGTAGTTATAGTTAGAACCTAGTTTCCATAGGAAAAGCATTTTTTGATTTGCTGATAACTTTGGCGTCGTTTGACGAATCTTTGCGAAATTCTCCAAAACAAATGTCTATTCAGGTGAGCTCCTATCCTGAAAGTTTGAGGGTGATTCGTCAAGCGGGGGCTGAGAAAAAATGGGGGTCCCAAAACGTGTTTTCTCTATGTTAATTTCCATAGGATATTTTGAGACGGGCTACAGCCCGAACTACTTAACGGAATTACCCCAAATTTGGCAAAAAGGTAGAGCTTGGTTCAGAAAGTGACCTTTTTTTAAATGGGGTAAATCCGTTCAGTAGTTTTGAGAAATTCAAAAAATAAGAGTCAAAAAATCAATTTCCGATAGGAAACTTTGGCCAAGGCTACAGCCGAAACTGCTGAACGGAATTACCCCAAATTTGGCAAAAAGATAGTGCTTTGTTCAGAAAGCGATCCTTTTTTTAAATGTTTTAAATCCATTCAGTAGTTGCTGAGAAATTAAAAAAATAAAAGTTTTGATATCTAGGGCAGCGGTGGAGTCGCAAACCCTCCCGACCAAGATCTTCATTCTAATTGGCTGTCATGACCACGAGCTTTATTCTAATTGGCTGTCAACACTCCAAACCAGGAAGTGTTGGCAGCCATCTTGTGATTCGGTAGAAGCGAGTCACCAGAAAACAGAGAAATAAACATATAAAACAAGAGAAGAGGGCAGGGTAGAAACACCCTGACCCCCTAGGCCTGCTCAGGTGGTCCCAGAAAGACCCCCAGGCCCAAAAAAATATTTTTTTTTAAAAAAGAAAATCCACGCAATACGCGCTGGGGTCGTGAATTTCGACTACATTTTGTAAAAAAATAATGGAGCTCTGGTTCCCACGTTTTATTTTCATGAGGCCCCCGGGTGGGCTAGGTCCCGGGGGCATTTCTTAAAAAATAATAGCTCATGGGAGCTGGGGCGCATGGACCTCCTCCTGGAGCCAGTGATGGCCATGGGGACCGCCAACCCCCAGGGCCGGCTTCTGCAGTGTCCCGGGGTGCCCACCCCCGGGACACTGCTGTTTGCTCTGACAGGGCAGGAAACCTGCTCTCGCTTCCAAAATCCAAAGCAGATTGCTTTTCCACACGGGGAGCTACATGTCAGCAGCTCCCTGTGTGGAAAAGCAATGCCGGCCTATTTATTCACACTTCTACGCTGGAGTGGCGTATGTTGGACCAGCCCACTGCGCTTCCGCTTACAGGGGACGACGACTCAGGTACATGACCGAGATCTTCCCCACTGCCTGAGGTAACATGTTTGCGTCCACTGTCCACAACACTACAAGCACCAGCAGTGTATGTACACATGGAGAAGTTTGTGCTCTGCATAGTGAGGTCTGTCCAGCACATCACTGCTACACTTGGTATTGTGTGCATTATTATTGGTGGGTGACTTGCATCCTTTACACATGTTTGGTTGCCACATCTCGCAACATTCAGCTATTGTGTGACTGAGGGGCCATGTAGTTTTTGGAAGGTTCGCTGTCCTTTTGTGCGCTGCCTCGGTGGTAGTAGGTGGGGTGGTCTGGGGGGAGGTCCTGAGGGTAGTGGCAGCGGGTTTTGTGGCCTTCCTGGGTGTGGGAGGTGTATGATCAGTAGCTCTATGACATGTGTTGGACTTCAGATGTGATTCTGGGCTGGGCTCCCTTTCACACTGTAGGTAGTCATCCTACTTTACACCAGTAAAAGGCAGATGTTACATTCCTACTGCTAACGCAGCTTATCGCCTGTTTTTGGATCGCACCGCAGATTTGGCTGCTCGTTGAAAATATCGGGAAGTGGTGTTTTCATGTTATTTTTGCATAGGAACGCCTACTCTGCGGAAGCTATTGCTGGAAAACTGGCGATATCGGCTGTTTTCATCAGGTTGAGAATGGAATGATAATTTAAAATCACTGAAAAAACTATAGGTTTAATGAATATTATAATTAGAAATTAGCATTTAAAAAACCTTTGAAATTCACTGAAAAACCATAGGTTTCAGGGACGTTATAGTTAGAAATTATCATTTAAAAAACCTTAGCAATTCACTGAAAAAACCATAGGTTTCAGGGACGTTATAGTTAGTTGAACATTTCACTTGTACAAAACCAGAGAAATTCAAACGTTATAGTTAATAGAGCTAACTAGAACTCGCGCCCACACAATGCACTGCTGATGACGTCACATATTACATCACTCATGACATGGTCAGTGACATCACTGATGACATCACGGATGACATCTCAAATGACATCACAGATGACATCATCCATGTGATAATCTGATGCACCTCCTCACACCCTAATATAACCTTTGATACACCCACTCTAAAATACAGACTACCATTTTTGAAACCATAGACAAATCAATAGCAGTTGCTATAGACCCAATGACTAATTCCTAGCTATACACACACATTCATTCATTCACCCATACAGTTACTCATACATGCAGTCACTCATCAATACAGCACTATTATATGTACTCATACACCTATACAAACACTCATACACCGTCACTCATCCATAGAGTTATTGACACACCTAGCTAGTCATGTAAAGAATCAATAACACTGCCATTTACTCACCTATACAGTTATACATTCACTATCTAACCTATTCATACAGATACTAACATAAACTTATTTCTTATACAATCACTGACACAAGCACACACCCTTTTTTTACAGCCACTCTCACAATTACTCACTCTCACATATAGTCATTTATATACTCCAACACTCACATATACTGCCTTTCACATATGTAGTTACTCACACATATACCAGTGAGACATACATTCACTCACCAACACACTGATACACACACTCACTTACCTATACAGCTATTTCCACATGCACTACTGAACCCATATACCTAGTAAATTTTCCACTCACACATGTAGGCAGAAAGTCACACACCGCCCACCCATCCACACACACAAACACTGAGGCACCCATACAGATACTCATGCAACCAATAAGTAACCCATATAGACAGTCATGTACCTAATCATCAACCCATGCAGCAGCTTACACAACAACTGAGAGACTGATACAGACATTCACACAGTTTAGTCACTAACCCATGCATTCAGTAAGACACATTTAATCACTAACATACAGTCAGTCACACACCTATTAAATCCTCCACCAACACACGTATACACCAACTCATTCTTCAATACACCTTGGCATTAACATATTATCTACTTGCGGTCGCCAGTAGATATTTATAGTTAGGACCGTGTTTCCATAGGAAATCTCAAAACTCTATTTTGAATAACTTTGGCGCCGGTTGACGAATCCTCGCGAAATTTTCAAAACTAATGGGGCGCTCCGCTCAGCTCATACCCTGAAAGTCTCGGGGGGATTCGTCAAGCGGGGGCCGAGAAAAAAGGGGGTCCCAAAACGCGTTTTCCCCATGCATTTTCCCATAGGACCTTTAGTCGAAGGTACAGCCCGAACGGCTGAACAGAATTACTTGAAATTTGGCAAAGAGGTAGTCCTCAGGTCAGGGATGTGCCTTTTGCATATATGGAGTCAATCTGTTCAGTAGTTCCTGAGAAAATTGCAGTTAAAGTACATAAATATCTATAGCCGCGCACCGTGCGCGCACCCTAACGTGCGCGAGCGTAATTCTGATTGGTGGTTACATTTCAGTCAACGTTCGAATCGGTCAAAATCAGGAAGTGTCAGCCGCCATTTTGTTTGTTTTGAGTGCGAGATTGAAAAAGGAAGGTGGTGAACGTGAAAAGGGGGCAGGGTAGAGAGTTCCTGACCCCCTAGCATTTGTCAGGGGGTCCCTGAAGGACCCCGAAGGCAGAAAAAAATTAGTAATTTTTTTTTTTTAAATCGCGGGGTGCGCGCGCTGTGCGCTCACCGAGCGCGCACGGTGAAAAACCATTAAAAAAAATAACAATTTAATACGTAGTTTATTGTAAAATAAATATATAAAAAATATAATAATAAATACATAACTTAGCATTTAAAAAACCGTACAAATTCACTTAAAAAACCATAGGTTTCACACATGTTATAGTTAGGTGGACATTTCACTCGTAAAAAACCAATGAAATTCCCCCGTTATAGGTAGTTCAGATAACTATAACTCGCGCGACCGCCTCTCTATCAAAAGGATGATGTCATCAGTGATGTCATGAGTGATGCCACTGACCATGTCAAGAGTGATGTAATATGTGACGTCATGAACAGTGGATTGCAGGCGCGCGAGTTATAGTTATCTGAACTAACTATAACGGGGGAATTTCATTGGTTTTTTACGAGTGAAATGTCCACCTAACTATAACATGTGTGCAACCTATTTTTTTTTAAGTCAATTTATAATATATATTTAAACTTTACAGAAACACACATTCACTGGATGATGTCATCAGTGATGTCATTTGAGATGTCATCAGTGATATCACTGACCATGTCATGAGTGATGTAATATGTGACGTCATCAGCAATGCATTGCGGGGGCGCGAGTTATAGTTAGCTGAACTAACTATAACGTTAGAATTTCTCTGGTTTTGTACGAGTGAAATGTCCAACTAACTATAACGTTCCTAAAACCTATGGTTTTTCAGTATATATATATATATATATATATATATACATCAAATATATATACATCAAATATATCAGCATTTTCTTACAGTAAGGCAACAAAATAGATTTGGGGACTGCTGGCAAAAACACATCTTTGAAGCAGTTAGCCATCTATAGCAGCGGTCGATAACCTTTTTACTGCTGTGGATTTTTTTGCTTTGGCTCAGGGGATCCAGAGATCACCTGTGGCACGAAGGCAGGTGGGGCCCCATATACAGGTGGCTACTCAAAAGGGAGGGTCCAAGCACCAATGAGGTGGCACAGCACTCTGGTTCGCAGAGAGATAAACGTTGCTTGAAGAAAATATGTGATGTGGTAATGGAGTGGTGTAGGAAAATGTGCCTTATGCAGACATTGACATAGCAGAAGACAAGTTGCATGGCAAGGCATGGGGGCAGGCGCACAGGCCAGACATGGAAATAGATATTGCAGCAGACAGGATGCACAGCAAGGTGAAGGGGTGCAGGCACCATTGCCTCATGTACACATTAGTATCACAGCAGACATGGGAGAGGGCAATGCAGGAATGTCAGCCTATGGGTCTTAATGGGAGGGGAGAATTGCACATGACAGTAAAGGGAATGTGGACAAGCATGGCCTTGCATATGGCAGTTTTCCTCTAGAACAGCGACTGGAATGAGGTATATTTGCTCCCACGCTGACCTTGGGAAATCTAGAGTGAGGCTAGGCAACATTTCTTCAACATTGCAAAGTAGATTTGAGTTTAATATTTTTTAGGCTCAAATTGAGTTTTACCTATTCCATTTTCATCGTTTGACTTTGCCATTTTTGGTTCGGTTCTTTGGAGAGAGAAAATAATTTTAAAATTTTCATGGTGTTCAAACTGGTTATTAAGTTTCAAAATATTTTCAAATGAAGGCCAATCATCTTTTTAACAAACTTATGAATTTCTGATTATTTCATTTTCTTAAAAGGCAACCCTAAAACATGGAAGAACTTTAAATTTTAGAAGTACCACAGTCTGTCTTCCTTGTCTAATTTGCCTGTCATCTTCAGTGTATCAGCCCAGTTTCCTAGCTTCCCGTAACTCAACACTATAATATCGTGCAGATGGCAACCACCCCACCAGCACACAGGAATCACACCAAAGGAACACAAAAGGCAAGTCCATCTGCGCTCGGCCATGTCCAATGTCCAAAGACACCACCCATTTCAGGAAAGATGAAGAAGGTGATAAGAATATTAAAAACATTTTGCTGGCATATTTGCCTACTGATTACTATCTTTATTTCCTATTGGAGCAACTCTGGCTTCAGGCGATAGCTAAGATAACAAATGATGGCCTCCTACTTTCTAGGCCCCATCTGTCCACCTCATTTCATAGTTAATAGTTAAGAAAACAGATGTGGAGGCAATGTTGTGTACTGTACAATCAAACAGTAGTAGCACATCACCATTATATTAGGGATTTATCGTGAAGCATAATTCAGATTTACTTGTGTTTTTTGGATACATGGCTTGCTGACCATCACAATACACTTCTCAATAAATTGGTTCTCCTGGACTGTATTATCTTTAGAGCAGGCCGCTTCAACAAAAAAGAAGGCGATGTTGCATTCATTGCAGTGAAATCTCTGTCATTTGTGGCAGAACCCCTAGCCCCTAAGATAAATTACTATATACAATTTTTAAAATTTATAGTTAATAATAATTTGTTGGCATTGATGCCACCATTTCACCTTTTTCATTGAATAGCTTAATGGAGGAAATTGGAAAATGCAAATTTTACTGTTCTGGATGATCTTAATTTATGGTTCACTCAGTATACAGATCTACCAGACCGCTTTAAATCTAGCATGAATACATTTAACGACCAGCTAGTGAACTCAAACCCTGCACACACAGCTGGCCATTTATTAGATCCTATGTTCTGTTCATTGAAGTCAATTATTGTGAAGGATCCAATCAAATTAATCTGAAGGGATCATGCAGCTATCCCATTCAAGATAACCATAATGTTGTTGGATAATACGAAGTTAACTTTCAAACTTTTGAAAGATAGAGATTGGAAAAACTGCTCACAAGAAAATGGGCCTCTAGATTGATTGATGGCCTAATGACTGAAGCGTTGAAATACAATGATACTGATCAACAAATAGAGGCGTTTAAAAAGAGTCTGGCTGATTTGATAGATGATATTGGTCGAGCAGCTGCCACTTTATGAAAAAGTCTAAGAAATACAATCCCGGTTTTTCCACTGAGTTAGCCAGGATGAAACTTTGGGTGAGTCTAATTGAACCAAAATGGCACAGAGACTATACCCCAGAGGCTGAACTAAAATATACTGAGAGATTTGTACAGAGATGATGAAGGAGGCAAAAAAGTGTTTTCAGAAATTATAGCCAGCTCTACCAACTAAGCAAAAGAATTGGTTAGAGTAGTTGAACTGCAACACCCTCAGATTTTAATCTTAGATTCAATATTGTCTTAAAATGTATGCAGTACCCTGTCTCTTTCTTTGAGGACAACATCCATACAATGGACTGTGAGATACTTAAAGATAAAAACGATGAACCAGATATCAACTTTAATGGGGTTTACTTAATAAATTATACTGAACATTCAATCTAAAATGGAACATTTCTCCTCAATAATGTACTGTCATGGAAATTACTTTCCAAGATTTACTTGTCAAGCTCAATGCACAACACTACTCCTGCCAAATGGTTAAATGCATTTATATCTAAGATCACTGAGTGGTTTGTAACAATTTTCAGAAGGCATGGTCCCAGTTTTTGGGAAAAATGCAGTGATAAAGCGTCTCTTAAAAAAGCCCTTGTTAACGCTGAAATTGGTAATTATCGACCTATCTTCCTTATCCCTTTTTAGGCAAAAGTTTGAGAAAATTGTGTATACTAATTTGTAAAGCTACGTCAAGGAGAATGGTATCCTGGACTTTCTTCTAGCAGTCTTTCAAACAGGTCAGAGCACATAGTTGGTGGTTGTTTCTGTGCTGGATGACCTAAGAACAGCTGCTGACTACGATGAAATCAGTTTTGGTTTTACTTGGCCTCTCCATGACCTTTCATTATTCCATTATGGTTACTAGGCTTCAAGCAATTAGTATCAAAGGCAGTTCATTGAATCGGTTACAATATTTTCTGAAGGAAATATACCAGTCAGTCACTCTCTCAACATTTCAGAAAAATCCTAAATCAATTAAGCATAGGACTCCTCGGGGATATATAATATCACCTCTGTTGCTCAACATCTATATATGCCCTCTTGCTGTTGTACTGCATTAAATGGGAGTTTCTTTCTAAATATACACCAATGGTACCGAGTTTTTTTTTAGATTTCAGAACCGGAATGATGATTATTCTTTCTCAGGATCGGATTTAAAAACTTGGCTTTTCTATACATGGTGGTGGATGTCAAGAAATTTATTGAAATTACATCCTTCAAATGCTGAGATTTTATTAGCATCTGGTAATCTTCAGCGTATTAGTATTTCTGACTGACCATCAGAGATGGGCTGAAGTCCAGTACCTGCAAAATCAGTACTGAACCTTGGTATCAACATTAATTCTGATATTTTGTTCAAAAACCAAGTAGGAAAAGTTGCTAAAACATGCTACAGGTAGTTAAGAATTTTAAGAACTATATTGCTGTTTCTGAAAGGCAATCTTCATATTCCAGATATGAAAGCGCTCATCTAATCTAGGCTTGAATGTGTCAATACCATATCTCACTTTTTCAGCTTTTTTAATGGATCAGCTACAATGCTTCCAAAAGAGAGCACAAATCTCATCTGTTATGCACAAATTACACTGGTCGCCAATTAAACAAAGAATAGTGTTTAAGACTTTAGCCCATGCACATATGGTGCTTCATCAGCATCCCGAATTTCTGACAAAGACATTCGCATGCCGTTTCTCGCCCTGTGTCCTTTGCTCCAATTCCGAACATTTACTTGCTATCCCAGGGAATGCAACAGCGACAGTGGCCATAAACGAGGGGTGGTGAGGCGGGTGGGGTCACACGTGGCGTCAAGTGGAGGGGGGTTAATTCAATAAGAAAAAAAAAAGTACCTTTTGCCGCCGGCCGCTCCAGCGTTGCATATCATTGCACCGCCTGTCATCTTCCTGCTGGTCCCAGCAGCCCCTCTGCAGAATCTGCAGCGTTAGGATTGGTCTGAGCTGGAAGGAAATACGCCCTGCTCAGACAAGGGAGTCTGAGGGGTTTCTCTAGCCCAGCGGCTCAATGCAGCTGGGCTGGAGAAAACCTCAGTGCGGATGTGTGTTTTGGTCAGCCTGACACAGCCTGCCAAACACACATGAGCACTTAAGGAGTGGAGTGCACTAGCACTCCTCGTCCCCCCTCCCATGCCTCCTCCCCGCCCCTCTCAACACTCCTGGCTAAGAGCCCGTAAATGTAAATTAAAAGGATGCAAGAACATCATTTTATTTTACATTTGCTGGCTCTGAGCCAGGCAGTGGGGCGACGCAGTTCCGCCATTGTGGAGGAGCCGTCACTGGAATGCAACTGCTCATTTTGATGGCAACGCTTTCTCTCTTGGAGAAGCTAAGATGTGGAATTTGCTTCAAGTTGCTGTGAGCTGAAACTAATCTATGGTACTTTAGGAAAGAATTAAAACGTGTTTATACAACTGGTAGATGGTCATTCCTCCTTTCATTCTTATCCTGCCGTTGTTTATAATTAAGCACCAAAAAAGACAGTTGGACTATATAAGCAATAAGCATAGACCATAAGCTTCTGATCTTGGCAAGCTCAGACCTTTTCATGGCGACCCCCTAAGGTATGCATGATTTAGGCAATGTAGGAATACAGCAGTTTCTCTGCTTTTAGAGAAATCTAATCCCTCTTCTTCATCAGTTACAGCCACGGCAACATCCCTTCCCTAATCCCAGTAGTATAGCCCTTAAACCAATTTGGATTTAAATTACCTCGATGATTTATTTTATCAGTGGGTGGACAAGGTGGCAGTTCGCGGGAATGCACGGTTAGCATGGCAAAACACAGACACAAGTGGTTTTTGAGGTTATGTGGGAGTGCTGGTAGCCAGGGAAAGCAACTGGTGTTTTTATGTAAAAATATGGTTTTGTTTTAGGAGTTGTATCATGGAAGTCATCATTGTTGTATGTCAGAAGGGTAACATTAATGTCTTTTGAGATAATTATTTGTAAATCGATTGAGCTAAGAGAAATACCAGCTACTATATTTTAACATTTCTAACAGAGACACGTTTATCCTGTGGGCACCATGTTGTTATGTAGTCAAAACTGCAAGCATTGGTTTCGCATAGTTTTATTTCAGAACTAAGGAATTCTTTAAACAAGGATTGTGGATTTTGGCGGTATTGCATTGGGACATGTAAAGGAGATTGAAAGGGTGTCATTTCTGATATGCGTGGCTATTGGGTGACCAGAGCGTCAATGTAGAGATTTATATGGTACATACACATATTTGTATCAGAATGCTGAAACAAGATTTGGAATTGCTTAACGTATGGAAGATATAAACTAAGGGGCCTATTCATGAGAATGCCACGAGGGGCAGCGCAGCAAGTCACCTTGCTGTGCTGCACTGCGTGACAGGGAAAAGGCAGTAATGTGCTGTATTTAAGGCACTAGGGTACATACCAGCCTTTCCCCCTGGGCTGGCACCCTTTTAGCAGACTAGCACCAATTCAGGCTTGTTTTTGTGCAGGAAGGAACGCCTTCCTGCACAAAAACAATCCTGAGAGTCATATTCCTTTTTTAGGTCTCGCCTTGCGACACAGCGCATGCGTTGCTCACCTTGGCGAGATCTATTGTTGTAGGTTTTGCATCCGAAGGGGGACAGGAGATGTGCACTTGCCCGGACAGCCCACGTGCACGCTCACGACCGGACAGCTCATGTGCACGCTCACGTGCCAACAGACTCCACCCAGCGGCTGCTCCGGGGAAAGCAGGGCTCCCTGTGTTACAGGTTGGTGCTATATTACCTGTATCATATAATTACTGGTTAATTGCTGCTTGCCGTGGTAGAACCGTTGGGTCGAGCACAAACTGGCAGCAGCAGAGCTGCACGAGGTAACTCCAAACAAATCCCCGACGCTTAAAGGGCTTACACTGAATGTCAACACCGGGAAACAGCCACCGGCTTATGAATATCATGAGCGGCTTAGCGAGCTCCATTGTTTTTGATACGACAGGCAGGACGGTGTCCCTCTCCCAGCATCAAGCAATGCTAGCGATCTAACCCCCTCCCTTTCAAGTGTCAGTTACTCGCCCAGCTCTGCGCTTTGGCATTCTGGTACTTTTAGTTTGACACGCCTTTTAAATCCTGAACTATAAGCGCAATAAAGGAAAAGACAGTAACACTGGATATATGTTGCCCAATACCCATACCCGAGATGGAATAATGTGAGCTCCCTAACTGAACGTTCTTTCCAAATTACCTTCCTTGAGCAGAGAACGTGCATATTTGTTGTTTATATTTCCTGCTGTCCATAAAGTTTGCCCCAATTTGGACAATCACAAATCACCGCCAACGCAAACTTGATTTACAATAGCACCAAAAAGTATAGGTGTTTTCCAATATGATGAAGAAGAGGAAGTGAAGAAGGCAATAGCAAGGAATGAAGATAAAGAGGAAAACACCACAAGGAACTAGCATAAGGGAATAAAACAAAAAATAAGTGACAAGATAGAAGACAAGAAGTCAATGCGGTTAATTAGAAAAGGAAAGAGGCAGGTGAAGTAGAAGAGGAAAAAGGCGAAGAGATGGGAGTATACGACGATGCAAGAACAGAAGAAACAAAGCAGATATGAAAGCAAGTTATTTGTGAGCCCCTGTGTACTTGGGGTACAAAGTGCACCTGATGACTTACGGAGCAGGTCCCAGCTGTGAAGAGAGCTCTGCACCATCCCTTGGTGCGTGGGGCCCCACCGCACTCCCCGCCGGCTGCACCTCTTCAAAGCAGGCAGGAGCCACACATAGAACCGCTCAGGGAAAGTCCTGCTCACGCTGCCTTCCCGGCTCTCGACCGCCCTGTGAGCAGCGTGTGTCGCACCGTGTCAGTCAGGGAAGGCTGGAGGCTAAACCACACATAGCTACTACCACTCGCAGCGAGCGTATCAGGATATGGCCTGGTACTACCTATAACCCCTCCTCCCTTGTCAAGACCCACACAATATCAAGAACAAGAGTTTAGTTGGAAAAGGGGGTCGTAGATAACCCCCAACCGTATTTATTAACAAAATTAATCAAACCATGAATAATAACAATATTTACAAAATTACGCAGACAATCATATAATTGACATTTGATTACATTTAATATGTACAGATATCAGATGGCTATCCTTAACATAACTCTAATACAAGTTGTTCCTATCCGAACCTAAGCATAACATCATCCATAATCATAATGGCAATCATTTCTGCATATCCATGTTTGATCCTACGGCAAGGTCAATGACTGGTGTCAGATCCTTATCAATTAAACCCCGCCCTCCCGCTGGAGTGCACATTCGCAGAGGGCCCGTTCACAGTGAGGGTACTTTCCCCCCAGTTACCCCCGTACGCTCTGTATACTATCTCCATCAGGGGCCCTTGCAGTTCTGTGCCCTTTACTGGTGCCATTGTGCACATGCGGGGTGACCAACCAGCCTAGGAAAGCGTAACTCCCCCCTCCCCCGCACCCATACAGCCAAAAAGGCTGTAACTGCCCCTGGAGTTCTAGGAGGGATGACTTGTCCCTCCCCCTTGGGCGACCCCATTCAAGAATGGCGCCGCCCCCTGAGGACCTTAAATTTACTGCTCACCAATCATGACCTGACCTGACCTGAGCTAAAGAATGATGATGGATTAAACCCAGATCAGTTGACTGGGGGTGAGCGTTTGATTGGCTCAAACTCTCCGTCCATCATCCCCTTTGGTATCGCTTTGTTTGCCCTTAGTTGGCAGGGTATGCCCAGATATGGGTCCCTTGCTCACTTTGCCACTGGATTCAAGATAGCCTGGCTGATGAGGGTTATGAACCCGAAACCGGTCCCAGGATGCTTGTTTCCGGTCCAGGGAAGACATGGCTTGGCAGTTCGGGCTGGACTGTTCCCATGAGGCACAGGGTCAGACTGATTTGTATATGGCCATGTCTGAACTGGGGTGGTGGAGTCAGCTAAAGAATGATGATGGATTAAACCCAGATCAGTTCACTGGGGGTGAGCGTTTGCTTGGCTCAAACGCTCCGTCCATCATCCCCTTTGGTATCGCTTTGTTCGCCCTAAGTTGGCAGGGTATACCCAGACATGGGTCCCTTGCTCACTTTGCCACTGGATTCAAGATAGCCTGACTGATGAGGGTTATGAACCCGAAACCGGTCCCAGGATACTTGTTTCCGGTCCAGGGAAGACATGGCTTGGCAGTTCGGGCTGGACTGTTCCCATGAGGCACAGGGTCAGACTGATTTGCATATGGCCATGTCTGAACTGGGGTGGTGGAGTGAGCTAAAGAATGATGATGGATTAAACCCAGATCAGTTGACTGGGGTTGAGCGTTTGATGGGCTCAAACGCTCCGTCCATCATCCCCTTTGGTATCGCTTTGTTCGCCCTAAATTGGCAGGGTATGCCCAGACATGGGTCCCTTGGTCACTTTGCCACTGGATTCAAGATAGCCTGGCTGATGAGGGTTATGAACCCCTTACCCTGTCCCAGTATGCTTGTTTCCGGTCCAGGGAAGACATGGCTTGGCAGTTCGGGCTGGACTGTTCCCATGAGGCACAGGGTCAGACTGATTTGCATATGGCCATGTCTGAACTGGGGTGGTGGAGTGAGCTAAAGAATGATGATGGATTAAACCCAGATCAGTTGACTGGGGGTGAGCGTTTGATTGGCTCAAACACTCCGTCTATCATCCCCTTTGGTATCGCTTTGTTCGCCCTAAGTTGGCAGGGTATGCCCAGACGTGGGTCCCTTGCTCACTTTGCCACTGGATTCAAGATAGCCTGGCTGGTGAGGGTTATGAACCCGAAACCGGTCCCAGGATGCTTGTTTCCGGTCCAGGGAAGACATGGCTTGGCAGTTCTGGCTGGACTGTTCCAATGAGGCACAGGGTCAGACTGATTTGCATATGGCCATATCTGAACTGGGGTGGTGGAGTGAGCTAAAGAATGATGATGGATTAAACCAAGATCAGTTGACTGAGGTGAGCATTTGATTGGATCAAACGCTCCGTCCATCATCCCCTTTGGTATTGCTTTGTTCGCACTGGACCAGGGCTGAGCTCCTGGAAGTAAAAGGTGAACACTGGATAAGCCAAAGGGATCAGCTTATATCTAGTGCACTGGCTTACAGCTGCGGCCAGTGTAGGTAACAGAGGTGGGGTGGGGCAGAAGACAATAGACGTCGAAATTGGGAAAATAATATAAAAAAATGAATAAAACCACTTACTATGCGTTCGCCGAGTCGGCAATGCGGCGAGTGCAAGGTAAGTGGTTTTCTTTCTTTATTTTATTCTATGCTCCCTGTCCAGTTGTCCGTCGATTTCCCTCCTTCTCCGCCCACTGCCCCACCGCTCTTACCTGCAACGGCCGCAGCTGCTGTCCAATGATCTAAACTCAGGCTTCAACTCATATTCAGAGCTGCCTCCAGACACCGAGAGGAATCAAGCACGATTTTCCTATTTAGGTGTCCCACTCCCTCTACTCCCTGGCAATAAGCCCGAAGTGAGCTAATAGTCTCATACTGCTTCTGGTCAATCTGGTGCTATTACTGGAGCTTTCTTTCTCAGAGAAAACACAGAGGCCCAGACACAGGTTTGGGTAACAAAATTGACGCACACCCAGCGCAAAGTGTTGGGATGGGATTTACTATCGAATGCAACCCAGATTTTTGTTGGGAAGGTCCCAAAAGTAATAAAAGTTGTGCCATGCGCTACTTTGTGCCAGTGCCTCGGATATTAGTAAATCTAATCCAGGATATGGAGGAAAGACAGGCAGACTGACTCTTTGCATCGGGTGTGCGGTCATAGTCCTTCCCTAGGTAGTGGATATAGTGGAGGTTTTCTTTTGTAGGTCAATATATCGCATGTGGTATTGTGACTCCCCGCTAACCGTAGTTAGTTTCATGACTAGGCCGCAGTTAAAAAGGCATGTGCCCTGCTACTAGAATCAGCTGCCACCAATGATCAGTGGTCTTGTAGCCTGGTCATAGGGGGCAAGAGAACCCTTTTTAACTGGATTACCACTGTGGGTGGATTCATTTCACCCAATAGAGTCTGAAACTCTCCTGTTGCGCAACATACCAAATACGGTGTAGATCACTTGTTAGGACACTTGTGATAGGAGTCTCCTGCTCAAGGAAACATAACGACTGTGGAGCAGGATGTTTTGCAGATTTATTCCCAGGGACTTTTGACTTTGCACAAGTACACCATTCGCCACCATATTTCCCTCCAATTCCTTGTGCATGCCAGGTTGACAACTACCACCGCCACAGAGGGCACCAGGATTGTTGAGAGCAGTTGCACCAGCCTTCCACCACTCCACCTCCCAGACCTGCTTAAAGTTGCAGGCCTAGCATTGCCCTTGTGAAGAACTCTGGCAAGGAAAGCCATTTTTTTCCAACACTCAACAGATTTGACACCTGGAAGGACATCAAAAGGAAATTACAATTTTGCTTCAAAGGAAATATTCAAGTGACACTGGATTTCTTGCTCCGGGTCCCTAAATTTCATATGTATATCTGCGTGCGGAAGGAAGTGGTTAGTTTATGAAAAGGCTGAAAATTCTATTTTTAGCAGACATGAAAGACTCATTAGGGCTTTATAGCGAAAGGCTTTAAAAAGAACTAAATTTAACTTTGGGTAACAAAGCAAGGACTGGCGGCCCTGCTGAGAGACTACAAGCAGTGTAAAAGGAGGGACAGCTTCCATGCTTAAATGATAAAACTTGTCAGACAGAAAAAGCTAGTTTGGCTTTCACAGACACAGTCCTCTCTCCATTGCACGTTCATGGACCGCTTAGTTGCCTTTTTAAGGGAAAGAAACATAATATAAGTGCAATGACATTACAATACAATGCATTTAATTGGCATTCATGAAGACCGTCTAGTGAACTGTTGACTGATCGGTTGTAGAAAAGGTTGATTTTCTGACAAGCTGCTGTTGATAAAAGGAGAGTAGCGTCCGAACCGAGTCGGTTTTTATGGCTACCCACGAATATAATAGGATCGTTCCAACTGCGATTGCTTGTTTGTTCCTAGACAGGCTGCTACTAACTATCTTCCATCCTGAGCGCATCACCTTAGAGAGTTTCAACCCTCATCGCAGTGTCTCTCTGCAGGAACAAAGATGCTGTGCACCGTGACACTTCCTATGTCAATGCTAGGTGCTAGAAATTTATTATTAGCAACTTACCTAAGCATGTGGCAGGGTGGCTCAGTGAGTTGAACGGTGTCAGCTGAAATGCTGTGATTGTCAGCTTGGGAGTTTTAAATCCCAACAAGGCAGAATCATTCTTCCTTCATTCCGAGGTCAGTACATTCAGTACCATTGCATTGGGTAATATTAACAGCTGGTATATATAGCTCAGAAGTGTTGTATGAATTGCTTTATAAATTTAACCCTATTTGGAACTCCTCCATGATAACGGGAACCCTGTTTGGAACTCCTCCCTGATAACGGGCACTTACCCAACCACTTGGAAAAGGGCCTATGTCCTGCGGATTCTGAAGAAAGCGGACCTTGATCCAGCAGAGCTCAAGAATTTTAGGCCTATTTCCCTTTTTGCCTACACCTGCCAAAATTCTTGAGAAGGAAGTCCAGAAGCAACTATCCCATTTCTGAAGGCTAACAACTGTCTCCAGGGCTCCTAATCTGGTATGAAAACTAAAACCTTATTAGAACATCCGAATGTTGGGAGCTCCATTGACAACAATGGAGTAGCTCCAGGCTTCTAATGTCTGGTAGAAACCCGGAGCTCCAACATTCTAATGTTTGACTTTGTTCACGGCTGTGGCTGTGAACAAAGGCTTCAAGGAGCCCAAGGGGATTTCAATCCCCTTGCGCTCCCTGAAGCCGTTGTTTTATTTGTTAGAACATTCTACCCTCTAGTGGCAGAATGTTCTAATAGCCTTATAGCCCTTCATAGCTGGGATATACCGGCTATTAAAGTCCCCCTCCCTTGTTAAAGGCCCTCGCCTTCGGCTCAGGTCTTTAACGCTGAAGAGGGCTTTTAATAGCCGGTATAGCCCGCTACGGCAGGCTATAAGGCTATATTAAATTCAGATTTTGAATCTCTCTTAATGGCAAAATGCACAACTTTGGTCTACATCATTGTCACTACAAGTGAAATAATCTTTCAAAGTACTCTGATTCCAGGCCCTAATATTCTTTGTATTAATTGTTGTTTTCCTTCAACATGGACTTGTGGCCATTTTCTGAAACAACACGACGAGACAATTAATATTATTAGACACATTACTGCGCAAAACAAATTTGCAATCCTTTGGAAAATGGCACAGACAATCAATCAGACTTTATACCCACCACCCAACAAGTAATGTTGATAGGCTACCTGTTCTTCCCATATAACCAAGAGAGGGGTCTTCGCTGAATCCACCAGAACCCTGTAGTCATGAGCACACCAGAGCATTGCAGACAAGGGTCTCATACTCATCAGGGTAATACCAAAAGCAGGGACCCTGGCTTAACAAATTAAAAGACAGTAATCACAGGCTCCTCAAAATATTCAAGAAGAGCAGGACTACTGCTTTTCATGGTATTTAAGAGACATAGACCCTGGCTGTCCCAATTCGGAAGATAGGAGCGAGACCATCATGATATTATAGAATACAGAGACTGTGTGCGTATCAGTGCACTCACAAAGACATGTACCGTAGTTTAACAGAACAGAACACAGGCACCATGAACTTAACTGTTGAAGAAGATGGGGAGCATTTGTTTATCACTCCTATAATGAAGGCAGGGACAGTGATTGAACCAATTAGAAGATGGGTGCCATGAGCCCATTGGTGTTTTAAGAGTCCCAGGACTGTGTGTTTAACATGACAGTAATTAAGTTAGGGAAACTTGCTGAAGCCGTAGCAGTCCAGGTTCACTACCACTCAGTACATTAATGACTAGAGGAACTTTAGTAAAATTTTTCTGAAGGGAGAAGATGTAGCCTTACGGCTAGAGCGGTCTACCTCAAAGCTGGGGAACAGCGTTCGAGTCTCGGCAACGACACTCAACATCCTGTGATTCTGGGCATATCACTTAATCTCCCTATGCCTAACAAGAAAAAAATTAATGTGTCCATCTGTATTGAAACTGGTACTCATGTAAAGCGCTCTGATACCCGATTTCTCGAGTCTAGTTTGTGCTATATAAAACTCTACAAAACAAATTTTTTTTAAAAGGACCATAACCCCACTAGAGAATTAAAGAAGGCAACAGATAGCGCTCATCAGGATATTCGTGACAGCAGCAATCTGCCTGAACACATCAGAAGACAATCTTCTCTCCATCAGGATTTTAAAGAAGATGAGGACCATGCCTGACAGACAGGGTGCTGACTATCCCCACCAGAAAGCAAGAACCTTAAACACAGTAGGGGAGCAAATAATACATAGGCCAGTAGCCAATAGAAGACAAGGACCATGGGTCATTAGGGAACCAGAATGAGCTGAGAGTTGGCTTAACCTAATAAAAAAACGTACCATCATCCCACAAGAGACAAAGGTCATGTGTTTATCATGGAATTAATAAAGACAGGTGCCCTGGATAAATCCATCAGATAACAAGCGCAATGATCACATAAGGGCCACAGAAAATAATTAAACTGCGGTCAGTGAGGGTACTAATGAAGATAGTGTTCCTAGCAGATGTTTTCTGAAGAATAGTGACTGCAAACTAAGCAGTCACCTGTGTATAAGCAAAGGACACACATGAAAAGACAATTGTAAAGTGCTCATCAGGGTATTATTGAAATCTGGGGACCCTGAGGGAATCTGTCTGAGATAGCAAGCCTAGAAGCTTTTTGAGACAGGTCCAGATTGGTAGTACTGGGCACTAGGCATTTTCCCAGGAGGCTGGAAGGGGTGGGGCCGTTTTGTAACTGGAGGCCAATTTTGCAGGACACCGCTCACTTTAAACTAGCCCACTTTCCAGCTACTGAGGTATTTGGCACAACTGCACTGTAGGGCAGCCACTGTGCCCTATACACTGGATTCCAGTCAGCCGAATGAAGGGGCTTATTTACAAGCCCCGTGCGCTGACGGTGCATTACTTTTAATATGGGAAAAAGCGATGTACCGGCTGCGCAAGGGGCTTGTAAATTAGCCCCTAAGTGTTTTTGTCCATCTTTGATGGATGAGAATGAAATGTGCAGCAGTCAGTTCTAGTGACAGTGACAGTGACAGTAGAACCTCACGCAAGCACCGCAAGCTTTCATGAAAGTGCAAACTAACTGCCTGCGTTAAGGAGGGGGTTTGTTTAGCAGTCACACTAACATGTGGCACACAAGTGTGTTGTGTGTTGCTTGCCATATGTTTTTTTCTAACGTGCTACTCACTTGGTTTCAAGGAAAGGCTTGAGGTGCCCAAGGCAGCTTGCATCATTAGAGAAACAACAATTTGCAACCCCCTCATAGGCAACATGAGAACACTTTACTACTGATGCAGCGGAAATTTCACGGTAATTTCTCAGTGCAAAACCTAATTTACCTCTAATTTACCGCTGTAAAGGTACTGGACCCTTGCCACTGTATATTACCTTCAGGAGACTTTACATAAACATGAAAAATGAAAAATGCATTTAATATTTAAGCTAATAAAGAGAGTTTTGAGCCTTCTTAAAGGGTTTTATTTTCTAGTTAAAAGTTAAAGTTCTCTGACCCTTTATTCATTAGTCAAATATCAATCAAGTTACAGAATTGAAAATAGAAAAATAGAATGAATACAGAACATATTACAGCTGCATATAAAGCATCACATGTAGAAAAGAAAATGTGGCGCAAAATGTCAGTCAAAACTCTTAAAGAGTTTCTAAGAAAAGAGTGAGTCTTGCAAGGCTAATCAATAATTAATACATGGCAAAAATCTCCCATAAAGAAAAATAAATGCATAGGACAAATACATCTTTTCAAAAGCAATTAGTCAAAGCATGAAATTTAAAGTTTAGCACCTAAATTCTAAACCTGTTCTGATCCTCTCAGCTCTCTCTCTGCCTCACTGTGATGTTCATCTGTCTCTTTGTCTCAGGAGCTGCAAAATAGCCCCTCATTCTCTCTCTATGGCTTCCAGTTATCTGTCTAGTGTCCTGCCTGGCGTTCAGGACAAAATTAGCAAAAAGCCACCCCACCTTCCTCTGTCTCTCCTCAGACTCAAATCTCCTCCCAGTCTCCACCCGCGACGTTCACGTACCTAACTCATATGATGTCTGGCCTCATCTGCTACCTCTCCTCTCTACTCCTCCTAAAAGCAGCAAGCACACTCCTCCAAAGAGGTCATTATTTATACTCTAATTCTTGGCTGTTTGCACAAATAATGTTGCAGTTTTCAGTAAAGCTTGCACTGATTGGTTAGCATAGATGACATGAGGGTCTCACCATCCTGTTCTCATTGCAAATCCGGTTTTAACAAAAGAAGCGTTAATGCTTTGTACAATTATACGTTTTAGCAACATTCATAGGAAAAAAGCTTCAGTCCATTTCCTTTTTTTTCCTGTCACATCGCACGTAGGATAAGCACATTCCACAAACACTGGTACATTGGCAGGACTACAAGAATTTAAAGTACGGTGTCCTTGAACTAGGTCTTCACTTGAGGCACTTGGCAGTATGTAGCTGTTTTCTGCGCATGCTCTCTCATTCAATACACTTCACAGCCTTGCTGGATTCACAGGCAGCCATTTTATCTTAGGCCCAAAAACAAAAAAACACAAAAATAGTATTCATTTACGAAACAAAAAGACATTCTGTTTACCTCCCCATACTAATACCTTGTATTATTTATTACCTAGCAAAAGCTTATTAATTTAAAGCAGCTTTTCCATTATTTGTGCACAACATTCAAAAATGTGAATGTACAACATAGCATAAAACATGCACCAGTGCAAATTTTCAAAGCGCACACAGTTAATACATACTTATAGTAACATGCTCTAATGTTTTAGATATCTTTTCATGCAACATGCTTTAGACCCATGTGTAGTGATGGTGCCTGGTTGATTAATTTAATACACATTATAAAAAGATGTGTTATGAACTGATTATGTATTTGTTTAAATATGCAACAAAGCCAAAGTCTCTTGAGACAGGGAACAGGAAGTGTAATTTATAAGGGAAAGGAGCTGGGAAGAGAGAACACATTCCATGATTAGGTTCAAAGCTAAAGAGGGAACTGAAATCACAAGTTTTCTCTACACTGCAAAAACACATGTTAATTCAGCACAAGCATTTCAGACTGAAAGCATTGGGTAGGCCTCATGTTATGTCTTTCACTTTGCTTTGCACCCAAAGTGCCACTTTTAATAAGCATTTGACTAGGCCTCATTTCATGTTTCATGTGCCATGTGTTTTCCACTTGCACCAAAATCTGCCTCATTTTAAATGCAGTCTGTCTGAAGCACAAACATAAAGCAATGCCTGACTCCAGATGAAATCTGAGCTACATCACTAGTCCTGGACAGCAGCCAGTCACGGGCGGCTGAAGAAAACCTGCCATTCACAGGCATCACAAGTTAGATGCCCCATTTAAGAGGTAAATGTATCCTTAACGGAGGCAACATTTCACCTAAACAAGGTTCTCGCCATTACGGGGTGGTGTGTGAACAATGTCAAGAATGTTTGCGGGTATATAGTTCAAAGATGGATTTGAACTTTGAGATGGGACCGGAATCTTCTTGTCACTGTGCCTTTTCATGCTGAAGTGGAAATGGACAGCTACAGCACAAGCCTGTTTTAGAACAATGTATCTGTGCAAGGCTGGACAGGCCTTTTATTCCAACTGGCATTTCCCCGGTGGGCTGGAACCCTAGAAGGCCTGATTTGAAATCCCATGGCCACTCCCTGGGCATCTGCCACTTTTCCCAGCCGGAATAGGTTAAATGCAGCAGACCCGGGGCAGGGACGGCTGGTGTTCAAGGGCAAAGGCGATGTTGCCCGACCATCAGTGGTGATAGAGCGCAGGTTACCAGCTCAGGTTACACACACACATACCTAATAGTCACCTGGGCCCATAACATTCACACAGATAAGCTAGCAAACCCCGCTGACATCAATTTTGAGTTTTACCTGTAATTTGATTTTCACCCTTACCAAGTCTTACCAATTTGATCTCCTTAATAATTCCTTTACTCAATGAATCAGGTTGCTGAGATAGTTTAAGGTAGAAAATGACATGTAACTTTAAACTTGAAATAACCACAAACTCCAAAGTTTTAAAATCTTTATCTAAATCAATAAATTTGTGAGTCAGAATCAATTACAGTTTAAAAACATTCTTCTAAGAGGCAAAATAAAGTCAAATATAGCAGTCATAATAATGATCAATGAAACGGTACCTGTAAAAAGGAAATAGGGAGAGAGAGAGCAGGTACAAGGACAGGTTTCTCAGAATTATATTTACCTAGAGTGATAGATGAACCCAACTCCTTGAAGATTGGGCCAGATAGAATCTCCCAGGACAGATTGCAGACCGATTATTAGGCAGATTCAGATCTGTGAAGGTGACCTCTTCTAAGTGCAACGCCAGCGTCGCACCCCTCTCTGGCACTACTCTCCTCGGGTGTCCCTCTTCCAAAAATCCCCTTCTAGATGATTAGAAATCAGTAGCAGCATACGTGTTGGGTCGGTGACGAGTCGGAATGACGAATCTGACAAGTCTGTCAAAGTCTCTAGCTAACTTACCTCAATTATACTATTCTGTATTCGTGTCCCACCAACAAAAGTTGCAATATTTGTGTTTTCACCTATTCTGATTGGTCAGGGCGAGGAGGTGAGTTCATCACACTACATTAAAAGTAATATTTTCTCTTTGGACTATTGTTCTATGTTTCCGCCCCTTAATTTACTTTCTCATAGCTTTATTCCCACGTGCATTTAACATTATGATCAAAACAAGTTATACATTTTATTCAAAATTGTTGCTCTCGTCCGGTTCATTAGTTTGCTTTCCCAGACGTCTTCGCCCAATGTGGCCTTGGCTGTGATTCAAGTGTGCCATCAAGTTTCTATGTGCCTGCGCGCTGATCAGGTGGGGTAGGGATTTCAGTCACCCTCCGAGGCCCAAATATGAACTAATAATAAAGTCAGAAAAAGACACGTTAGAATGTGACAATAAATGATTTCACTGTATACCACTTATCTCTACTCTATCCCCATTTAATTATTTTAACCTTTTCGCATTAGTGCTTAGTAGAACTTATAGGTTTAGTTTATGTGATAGCATGTACATTACCATGTGAGTTTCAAGCGGCCGTTTTTAAAGCTATTGCGCAGCTGCAAATTTTTCCCACCAAGCGAAAGAAGACATCATACTACATAGATGCAGTAGACACATACGCAGAGACTTTCCCATGTTTTTGGCGGCCATTTTTAGACACTCTGGTTACTTGTTAGTAGTAAACATAGGCAAGCATCCCCTGGATACAATTTTTTTTTTTTTTTTACAGAATTTCATATAGCGCGAACTTGACCAGAATCGGGTATCAGAGTGCTTTGCATAGCACCAGTTGCATTACATGAGGACACAATAATGAATGTAATGCAATATTAGTATTTACAAGACTTGTTGGTTACATTGTTACATGTTATTTGAAAGGATTGCATACAAGCAAGTTTCTAGAATACAAAACCTTGCTCCATTAATCCCCTCTTTGATCGCATTTAATGCTATCACTAATTTCTACTAAGTCAGATGCCAACTTTAGCACATCTCAATTTCTTCATCAACCCTTTCATTTCTTTCTTTCTCCTTTTTGCATTGTAATCCTCTCATTCTTTTGTAAAAGTCTCCTTTTAATTCTTCTAATTGTATTTCTTCAAGTTTTCTTTTCTTACCCCTTTCATTCATTTCGTATCTCCTTCTCCCTTTACAGCATTTGTACCAAAACATTATTGCTAATACTAATAGTGTTATTCCCATTAAGGGCAGTATTATTTGACCTGGAATACCATTACCTATGTTGGAGAACCAACTACCTAAGTTAGAAATGCTATTTGTCAACTTCTTCCATACACTTTCAACTTCCAGTGGTTTCAACTCTTCTTCTAATTTCGTAATATTTTTAATGTATCTTCCAGTTTCAACACTTTTATCTGGAATGTACGTGCAACAATGTTGCGTTTTCAATAATTTACAGAGTCCACCCTCTTTTGCCAATAGTATGTCAAGAGCAAGTCGATTTTGCATAACCATAGATCTGACCGCAACTAATTCAGTGTTAATTATCAAGAATCCTCCAGCAGTGTCAGTAGATAACCGATCAACTACTGTAGACAACTGGCAAATATTCCGTGAATTTAGAAGAACTCCCACTGAAGGTATCAATGCACCAAAAATGTCACCTACAATTTCTGAAAAACAAGTTCTTTTTACACGTGTTAGTTCACTATTGTCTTCTTTGCTTCCATTGATTCTCTTTACATGATAAACTTTAGGGAATACTATTCCAAAATAGCAACTCCCATACCAATGGTCAGGCAGCCTAAAATAGGCTTTATTGCCACACACATAATAGATTCCAGGAAATACTGGATCTGTTCCTCCTTTTAGTCCCCATCCCCCAATTACTAAGAAATTATTTTTACATTCACTGGAACCAATAAACACATTGTTATATTCAGTCTTTAACCTATGAATACTGATTTTTCCCTTCTTTTCAAAATCCAAGGACATAGCAGCATGAGTTTTGCCATTTGCATAATGCTCTTCGTCCTCAGCCCATTTTGGTATCTGAGGTTTATGTTCAGCAGCTCTTCTTTGAAAATCCTGTCTCCTTGTCTCAACTAAATTCAAAAATCTTTTCTCACCTTCATGCAATTTACAAGTTAAATTGTGCTTATGTGCTTCAGCTATATCTGTTGCTGTCATTGGTAGAAAATATTCACCCATAAATTGTGAGTCTCTCGTTCTAAGGACAGAGTTCATACTCTTTCACATAGGAACCTCAGAAAAGTTCACATCTACATTAGAATAATAATACTGCAATTTCCCTGTTCTATAAAATAAGCTTGCTAAAACACTACACGATAAACCATATGTCAATGGTAAATGATGATATGTTACTCCTTCTGCTACAGATGCAGGTAATTTCATACATACATAGCAATCATTAACCTCCATGGTCTCTACAGATTGTACTAACAGGTTTGTAATAACATTTAAGTCTGTATCATTTTTATTCACAGTGTGATGCAAATCTAACTCATCCGGTGCTTCTAATTCTACTTTGTCTCCTTTGATGGTATCTACCTTTTCATGTGTATTAGTGCTATTTTGTACATTTGTAACTATCAAATAAGGAATGGCCACGGTTAGTACTAACCATATTATGAGTACTAAAAATATACTACCTATACATATTCTACAACATTTCTTTACACAATTTGGTTTTCCAGCAGCTCTATTTTCAACCATTTATCAAATGGGATAAGAAGATTTCTCTTCTTTACTTTAGTATTTTAACTTCGTGACAGAATATAAAGGGGAAACTTCTTTTCAAGTTGGTCTCACTTCTTCATCAATTTGCTCTGCATTTAAGCTTTCATCATCTTCTCCAATTATTTCCAAATTCTCGAAATCTACAAGAATAATGTACGTCCATTTAGGACCCTTGAATTTATTATTTACTAATTCCAATCTTGGACTTCTTCGTTTTGGTATGTCAGTTGATGGTCCAGATCGACTGAATACTTTGTCTACTTGCTCTGGTTCTCCTGTTATGGGTTTAAACCAGTATTTCACTTGCCTGAAAACACTAGGCCAATTATCGCCTCTTTTGATTCTTTTAGCTTGCACTGCGCTTTCACTTTCTTTGAGTGATCTTTTATTTTCACTAAGTTGTGGCACAACTTGATTATCTTCGTTTTCCGAATTCCTCTCTACCTGACCTTATCCAGGGTTTATTATTTTAATGTCACCTGCCTGGATGCGTTCTTCTTCACTAATTTGACCCTGTTCAGGTTCAGTTTTGATTGGCTTTTCTTATTCTTTTACCTGAACTTGATTGACTTTTCCAGTCTAGTCCTGCTCAGGTCTTTCTGTTTCTTGATTTTCTTCTGCTTGAACATGTTCTCTAAGACCTATCTGTCCTTCCTCAGATTCTGGGGCTGTGACTTCAACTTCGTCTGTCTGAGTAAATTGCTCTTTGAGTTTGAGTTTGAGTTTAAGGGTTTTGTAGAGCGCTCATACACCTAGCGGTTTCTTGGCGCTAAATGACTACTACTACTCAGGGGGCAGGAAGGTATGGGGAAGTGACCGTTCAAGAGGGGAAGGCTTGGGTAAAGAGAAAGGTCTTGAGGCCTTTACGGAACAGAGGGTACTGGGAGCAGGTTCTCAGGTAGATTGGAAGGGAGTTCCAAAAAGCTGGGGCCGTGGTCGAAAATTTGGAGCCACCCCACTTCTTCCGTTTGAAGCGAGGGACCACGAGGAGGTGGTGGGAAGAAGAGCGGAGTTCTCTCGATGGAATGTAGTCTTGAATGGCTGTGTTAATGAAAGAAGGGGCAGAGCCTGTCCGGGCTTTAAAGATGGTACAGGCAAGCTTGAATAAGGCGCGCTGCCGGACAGGGAGCCAGTGCAGGGAGACAAGGAGGGGTGTAACGTGGTGTGATTTTGGTAGATTAAAGACTAGCCGAGCGGCTTGGTTTTGGACCAATTGGAGACGCCTCATGAGGTATTCAGGCATGCCGTGATAAAGGGCATTGCCGTAATCTAGGCGAGATGTTACCATGGCCAGAAGTATTAGCTTGAGCGCATCAGAGGAAAAGAATCGTGAGACTTTACGAATTGTCCTGAGGGAGAGGAAGGCTGAGGATACGACGGCAGAGACTTGAGAGTGTAGGGAGAGTTGATTGTTAATTTTAAACCCAAGAGTTTTGACGGAAGGGACAGGAATGGGTGGGGAGCCTAAGGAAGAGGGCCAAAAGGAAGAGGACCAGGGACTGGAGCAACCACCTGTCAACACCAATTCCGTTTTATCGGGATTGAGTTTCAGGTGGTTGAAGTTCATCCAGTCCTGGATAAAAATCATGATGAACTGAAAATTAGATATTGACTCGGGGGAGGAAGAGAGGGAAAAGATGAGCTGGAGATCATCTGCGTAGTTGTAAACAGAGACCTCCAGCTGCTGTAAAGCAAAAATAAGGGGGGCAATGTAAAGGTTAAATAAGAGGGGGGACAAAGAGGATCCTTGGGGGACCCCGCACTGGATGGGCTGAAAATCAGCTGAGTACTCACCCAGGCGAACCGCCTGAGTCCGACCGCTCAAGAAGGAGGATAGCCATAACAGGGCCGTCCCTCCGATTTCCGCCGCCTCGACACGTGAGAGTAAGATGGTATGGTCCACTGTGTCGAATGCGGCGGGAAGATCCAAAAGGACCAGGGCCTGTGGTTGATTAGTGTCCATTCCCTGACGTAGGTTATCCAGGACAGATATAATTACAGACTCAGTTGAATGAGCTGGGCGGAAACCGGCCTGTCTCGAAGCCAAGACACTATTTCTTTCCACAAACTCACTCAAGGTTTTGACTACATGACGTTCCAGTACCTTTGCCAAGAAAGGCAGAAGAGAGATGGGGCGGTAGTTGGCTGGATCCGAAGGGTCCGCCCCAGGTTTTTTTAAGATCGGAACGATCACTGCCGATTTGAGTGCAGGGGTAACAATACCCTGGGACAGCGAGCTGTTGAGAAGCGTAAGGGGCGGTGAGGGGCAGTGAAAGTAGATCTGCTTCAAAATATAAGCAGGGCAGGGGTCCAACGGGGAGCCGGATTTAACCAGCGGAAGAATAGAGGAGAGTGAATCGTTCGTGAGGGGAGGAATTGAGTCAAGACGTGCTGTAGCTGGAGGACAGCAAGGATCAGTGAAAGCCGGGGAAGGGGGGGGGGATCTTAGCTTTAATCTTACTAATTTTGTCGAGGAAGAAGGAGTTGAGGGAATCGCATAGTGGTTGTGATGGGGAAGGTTTGAGTGAGGCTCTATCGGAATAAGCGAGATCTTGAACGATGGAGAATATTTCTCTTGGCCGGTTCTCCGCGAGCTGGATTTTGGATGAAAAGTAAGTTTTTTTGGTTTCCAGTATGGATTTCTTGTATTGTACTAGAAGGGCAGTGTAGCGGGTTTTAAAAACAGGACAGTAGTTCCGCCTCCACTGGCGTTCCGCTTGGCGGAGATTAAGTTTTTGGGTCTTCAGATCGTCAGAGAACCATCGGTTAGCATCTTTGGGGCGTTTAGACGAGATGCGCTTTAAAGTAGCGATGGTATCGCAGCCAGCCCGCAGCCAGCTGCTGATGGCTTCTGCTTGTCCAGAAGAGGGCAGCCCGGTAAGGTCGGGGCTGGAAGAGAAGAGGGTGGTAGATAAAGCCTCGACATCAACGCGGTTCCATGATCGTGCCCAGATGTTTCTCGCAGGAGTGGACTTAGGTAATGAGAGGGGGGATAGAGAAAAAGTGATCAGAGAATGATCTGACCAAAGACACGGGGAAATAGAAAGTGAGGTGACCGGGCAATCACGGTGCCAGATTTGGTCAAGGATGTGTCCCAACTTGTGCGTGGGGGCATTGACGACTGAAGTGAAGTTGAGCGACTGAAGGGAGTCTGAAAACTCTTTGGAAGTTGCGCATTCCGCAGGGTCAGAGGGCCAGAAGTTAAAGTCTCCCAAGACTATAATGGAAGAGTGGTTGACTACCAGAGTCGCCATTAGGTCTTGGAAGTTGGGGAGAAACGTTTGAGGGGGGGACGGGGGTCGGTAAAAAAGGACGCACGTGAGTGGAGGAGTAAGAGAAAGTGAGCGGACAACTAAACAGTCTGATGTTCCCAGGGAAGGGGAGACTAGAGGTTGAAACGTGAATTCTCTACGGGCGATCAGGGCAACCCTTCCACCAGGCCTACCGGAAGAACGGTCGGCTCGGATTGCATAGTAAGATGGGGGGAGTATTGCCAGCAGGGAGGGGAGAGAGCTGTCCGAAAACCAAGTCTCGGTGAGGAATAGTAGGTCGGGTTTGTGAGATTCGAGTAAGGTGAAGAGATCGAGCTGATGTTTGACTGCCGATCTGGTATTGAGATACATAGCAGTTACAACTGTGGGGAGAGGGCCAGTTAGAGGCAGGGTTGAAGGGTGGTTAGTCGAAGACGAGGACACGGTATTGATGTGAAATTGGTTATGAGAAGTCAATAGTCCAAGACTGGTGGTTCGGGCTGTGGTGGCAGCAGGTAGTGGCCACTTGCCTTGAAGATCGGTCAGTTGCAAGCGGGAATACTGGATGGGAGAGGCAGAGTGACTGGCCTCTGGCCTCGGTCGGTCGCGGACGGGGCAGACGGGCTTTCCTTAGGCGCGCCTTTGGCGCGCAAACGGCTCGTCCGCTGCGCTTCCCGGGGAAGCACATTTGTGATGGGGGATGAGGCGGTGGGCGTGGCCTCTGAAGGGGGCGTGGCCTGAAGCTCGAGCGTGGCGCTGAAACAGCGTCCCACGCCTGCAAGTGGCGAGTAAATTAGCCCGTGAACAGAGCCAAGTGACTGGGGGTAAGTGAAGTTAAAATACAGCAAACAATTTTAACAGTTTTAAAACGAAGCAGTCTCCCGGCTTTCCGCCTCAGGAGCAGCGTGTAGTCAAGTGAAGGCGCTTGCAATCAGCGTCTCACTTATACTGGAGGGCGGTGGGCGTGGCCTCCGAAGGGGGCGTGGCCTGAAGCTCGAGCGTGGCGCTGAAACAGCGTCCCACGCCTGCAAGTGGCGAGTAAATTAGCCCGTGAACAGAGCCAAGTGACTGGGGGTAAGTGAAGTTAAAATACAGCAAACAATTTTAACAGTTTTAAAACGAAGCAGTCTCCCGGCTTTCCGCCTCAGGAGCAGCGTGTAGTCAAGATAATTATCTGATTCTGCTCAGGTTCCCTAACAATCGTGGTTTCACTTACCTGAGCGCGTTCTTCTGTTCCTACCTGGTCCTCATTTGTTTCCTACAATTTCTTCAGGTATCTCAACTATTGGGATCCAATCATCCTGACTGGTGCTTGGTTGTTCTTGATCAGCTACTTCAGGATTTATTATTCAAGTACAACCTTCAGCCCCTTTACCTGCTTGAGTCTGTGGAGGTTCTTCTTCGTCAGGTGCTGGTACTCTTTTAGTATGGCTTGCATGAATCCAATTAGGCAAACCTGCACATTTTACTGCTATAGTTGTAACCAATATAACCTGATGTGGTTTATCCCACCTTGGTGCTAGGCACGATTCTCGAGTATGATTCTTCACTTCAACCCAGTCACCGGGATTCAGATCATGTGCTTGGTTCGGCTGCCTAGGGACTGCATCTTCTCCAACCTGGTGAGATATAGGACGCACTTGGTCAGCCAACTCTTTGAAATACTCCAGTACCAAATCATCAGTTATATTTAACAGCTTGTGTCCTGGTATACATGCCTGCCTTATTGTTCTTCCCATGATTATATCATGGGGACTCAATCCGCTATTCTTGTCTGGAATACTTCTAAGTCCCATCAGAACAAGAGGTAAAGCATCAGGCCAGTCCAGTGGAGTGAATGCACACACCTTTCCCAGCCTTGACTTAATTGTGCCATTCATTTTTTCTACCACTCCAGATGCCTCTGGGTGGTAAAAGCGATACCTAAGGGGATGATGGACGGTATGCACAGTGCAGCTTTTGTTCAATTTTGAATGCTTTACAAATTAATCGAATTGTTTCATTATTAAAATGAGACCCTCGTTCTGATTAAATAGTTACTGGAAAACCGAACCGCAGTATAAGCTCTCCTAATAGGAGTTTGGCCACTGTCTAGCTGTCATTTCTTCTGGTGGGGTATGCCTCCACCCACTTTGAAAATAGACAAACGATGACAAGTACATATTTCAATCCATGGCAAACAGGCAACTGAATGAAATCAATTTGAAGCCTTAAAAAGGGACCTTCAGCTTTTCCAATTTTCTCTGTACAGACTACTGTTTTCTTGCCGGGATTCATTTGTTGACATGTCAAGCATCTTTGGCAAAGACTCTCTGCAATGTTCCTGAACCTTGGATTAAACCAATCTCGTCTGAAGAGTCTAATCATTGCATCTCTGCCTATGTGGGTGTCTCCATGATACATTCTAGCCATGGGTGCAAGCATACAGTCTGGCAATACAGGTCTGTTATCTAAGTAAACCCATACACCATCTTCTGCCCTTCTCTGACAACCAATCTTCCCCCATTCTTCTCTTTCCTTTGCCTCTGCTTCATCTTGGAGTTTCCTTACTTCTCTCCAGGTTTGTAATCCTGACAACAGCATCATTTGGCAGCTGATTCCACAATTTTCAGCTTTCCTGTTTACTGCCATTTGAAATTTTGCGCAGTGTTGAGCAACCTGGTCAGCATATCAATTACCTGCATTCACACGGTAATTTCCTGACTTATGTGTGGCACATTTGACCACTGCCACTTCTTTTGGTGATTGTATTGCTTCAAGCAATTCTTTCACAAAATTCCCGTTTTTAATGGGAGACCCTGAAGAAGTCAGTAAGTCTTGCTGCATCCAGAGTTGGCCAAAGTCATGCACAACCCTGTAACCAGACTATCAGTGTAAATGGTTACTCTAAAATATTTCCCATTTTTGCAAGCTTTAATTAAAGCTATCAATGTGGCTACTTGTGCAGACTTGACTCCTGGTAAATAGGATGCTTCGACTATTCCAGCCAATGTACATACAGCATAAACAGCACTCAACCCTCCCTCCTCATGGCGCATACATGAGCCATCTACAAAAAATTCGTGCTCAGCATCTTTCAAAGGTTGATCCTCTATGTCTGGACGGGGTTTAGTACTGAATTCTGTTATGTCAAGACATTTGTGTTCAGCTTCATCTTTCACTTCCTCATTGTATGGATCTGGCAACAATGTAGGTGGGTTAAGAACAGTACATCTGATTATGGTCACATTTTCTGCTCCTAATATGATCCTTTCATATTTTGTCAATATGCTCGGAGTGAGATACTGAGTTTGAGTTCTTGTTAAAAAAATCACAACTGCATGAGGGACGTATACCTTAACAGGGTGTCCCATCACAATTGACTTGCTTTGTTCTAAACTTACGCACGTTGCAGACACAGCTTTTAAGCATCCTGGCAATGCAGATGCTTCAGGATCTAAGGTAGCAGAAAAATATGCCACAGGACGTCACATTACACCATGTCTCTGTGTTAAGAGTGAGAGGGCACAATTAACTCTCTCACAACAGAATAATGCAAATTCTTTAGAATAATCTGGCATACCTAGAGCAGGTGCTTCACATAAACAATTACGCAATTTTTCAAAAGATTGCATGCTCAAATCATCCCACTCTACTGGGTATTTTGCTCGTTTTTTTGTCATTTGTATCAAGGGTTTTGCCAGGAGAGAAAACCCCACAATCCATTGCCTGCAATATCCCACAGCACCAAGAAACATTCTTATTTATTTTTGTGACTGCGGTAGTTTCATTTGCTTTATTATTTTTATCCTCTCAGTGATCACTCTTCTTAATCCTCGTTCTATTTGGTGTCCTAAATACTTTACTTCATTTCTGCAGAATTGTAATTTTTCAGGGGGCACTTTATGTCCACCTTTTGCTAGATGGTTCAATAGGGCAATGGAATCAGTTACACAGTCACTCCTTGTTTTAGACGCGACCAATAGGTCATCAATATACTGCACCAGGACTGACTCTCGAGGTAGTACCAATGTCTCAAGGCATTTTTTCAAAATTTGGTTAAAGATCAAAGGACTTTCTGTGTACCCTTGAGGAACACGATTCCAAACATAAATACGATACTCAAATTTAAAGGAAAATTAAAACTATCAGGATGCAGTGGGATGGAGAAGAAAGCATGGCATAAATCAATTACGGTAAACCATCTTGCATTCAATGGTATTTGGTACAAAATGACTGCAGGGTTGGGTACTATAGGGCAACATGGCACAACAATCTTGTTTATCTTTCTTAAATCTTGAACTACCCTATATTTTCCGTTTGGTTTCTTAATGCCAATTATAGGTGAATTACATTGACTACTCATGATTTCTTTTAAGATGCCCTGTTTGACCATTAGATCAATTTCTGCTGCAACATCAGCCTTTACTTCGGGACTCATTTTGTATTGTCGAGTATTTGGATAGACTGCACCTTCTTTCACAGTCACTTTAACAGGGTCTTCGTCTGTCATTAACCCTGCTTCTTTTCCTGTAAAATCCCAAACTTCAGGATTCACTGTTGTTTTGACCTCATCAGGTAAGTCATCTTTGGTCATCACTGAATATAATTCATCTACTTCTGTTTTCCTTGTTCGGCTTACATGATTTTATATATTCCATCTTCATCAGGGGTCTGAATGACAACACCATCCGGTGTGCAAAATATGGTGCAATTCATTTTGCACAACAAGTCCCTTCCCAATAAATGTACAGCACTTGAATCGCACACTACAAACTTGTGCAGTTCTTTAAAATTTCCAATGCACACCTCCATTGGTTTTGTAAAAGGGTTCCTAATTTGTTTATTAGAAACGCCCACCATTTGGATCGCTTCTCCCGAGAGGTGTAGGTTTGGGATGTCTGCTGTTCTCACAGTAGAACAGGTAGCACCAGTGTCCAACAAAAAGGTAATGTCATTTCCTTCTACCTTTCCATCAATGTACGGACCTGACTGATCTACCGATGAGGATGCACCAAGTACGCACTCCTCTTCCTCCCCTCTCAGGCACCGTCATTGATCTTGATCTCCAAAATATGTATCCTGCAAAAGAAACTGCAATGTTACATAATTTTTCTTACCACTACCTTCTTGGAATCCTGTGTCCACACTGTACTTGGCTTGACTCACAATATTTGACAAAGAGGCAGGTGGCAATTGACTCTGTAGGTTTACAACCTGCTGTGGTTGATTTATTCCCATGAGGCACAGGGTCAGACTGATTTGCATATGGCCATGTCTGAACTGGAGTGGCAGAGTGGGCTAAAGAACGGTGATGGATCAAACCCAGATCTGTTGACTGGGTGTGAGTGTTTGATTGGTTCTGATGGTCCGTCCATCACCACCCCCTTTTGTATCGCTTTGTTTGCCATAAGTTGGCAGGGTATGCTCAGACGTGAGTCCCTTGCTCACTTTGCCACTGGATTCAAGCAAGCCTGGCTGAAGACGGCTGAAATGCCAGAAACCGGTCCTAGGAAGCTTGTTTCCGGTCCAGGGAAGGCATGGCTTGGCAGTTCGGGCTGGACTGTTCCCATGAGGCACAGGGTCAGACTGATTTGCATATGGCCATGTCTGAACTGGAGTGGCAGAGTGGGCTAAAGAACGGTGATGGATCAAACCCAGATCTGTTGACTGGGTGTGAGTGTTTGATTGGTTCTGATGCTCCATCCATCACCACCCCCTTTTGTACCGCTTTGTTCGCAATAAGTTGGCTGGGTATGCTCAGACGTGAGTCCCTTGCTTACTTTGCCACTGGATTCAAGCAAGCCTGGCTGAAGACAGCTGAAATGCCAGAAACCAGTCCTAGGAAGCTTGTTTCCGGTCCAGGGAAGGCATGGCTTGGCAGTTCGGGCTGGATTGTTCCCATGAGGCACAGGGTCAGACTGATTTGCATATGGCCATGTCTGAACTGGAGTGGCAGAGTGGGCTAAAGAACGGTGATGGATCAAACCCAGAACTGTTGACTGGGTGTGAGTGTTTGATTGGTTCTGATGCTCCGTCCATCACCACCCCCTTTTGTACCACGTGGTTGATTTATTAGCACCTCATTCTGAGTCTGTGGATTTAAATTATGATTTAGGCCATTATTATGTTGTATGCTTTTACACTCGTTCTTCCAATGCCCCAATTTTCCGCACCCATGACAGGGAACTTTTTCTTGGTCTCTTCTCTGCTCAACCGCCCATTCGGTTTACCCCCATTATTTTCCCCTGATCTTGCCCCCTTCCTGTATTTCCTGCCTGATTTTGTAACTGGAGTTCTTGCTGTTCTGCTAATTTCACGTGAGCCCACATCACTTTTTCTTCTAAATTTTTTCATTTATTGTCAATATCATCTCCACAATATTTTACATATTTTAAAATCTCATCTGTTGGCTTTGCTTACCAGCACAAATTATGTTGCTTAATCATTTCAGATATTTCTTTTCGTAACCCTGACACAAACCAATATACAAAATGTGTCATGTCCTTATCTCCGATATTTTCAAATCCACTATACTGCTTGAATACCTGTAAAAGGCGTTCATAGTAAGCAAGTACAGACTCATCCTTTTCTTGGGTCGTTCTATCTATCTTTATCCAATCAGTTTCTTTTGGGGGAATTTTCCCTTTTAAGAAAGTACTTGGTTATATTTCTTCATAACCTCCTCTGACGAAGCTCCTGTTTTCTCATCTCTCGGGTACTCATCGTTAGGCCAATCAACTGTAATTTTACATTCGGTCCAGAAATCAGCAGGCACCACTATGTCAAATAAATCATCCAAATCTTTCAACAAAACTTTCGAAACCTTCACAAATCTCTCAACTTGCCTGTACCATTCCACTGTTTTTTCTCTCAACTTAGAGAAATCATTTGCAAATGATAAAATATCCTGTTGGGTCCATGGGACATGTACATAACCCCTCCTGGAACTTCTCTCATTGAGTATAACCTTTCTGTCTTCTCTGTTTCTTTCATTAAATATTCAGATGTCACTCTATTTGCCTGGGCTTCCTCCTTTTTCTTTGACCACCAAACTTTCCACCTGTCTAAGTCTCCCCATTCCTGCAATATAGTCATTAATTCTTTCACCTGTAATTTTCTTCCTGATACGTTCATGTTTTCCAAATCCTTATCAGAAAATTCTGCTCTATAAGGTTTTTGCAATACTTTAGATCACCCTATTTCTATTCCCATTTCAGAGGCTAAATTTATCAATTTTTCATGGAATGCTTTTGTGTCTCGGGTTATGCTTCTGCAAATAAACAGCCATTCTTCCTCACTATAGGTGTTTAACCTATCTATTCCTACATTTCCAGCTATCATTACTTCTAATTAAACTCGTTATTTGAATATGTCTAATATTTTCGGCGGTGAATTTGGTTTCTCTATTTCCTGTGCCCATCTTTCTATTTCTTCTGGGGTTACAATTGTGGCACTTTTTGATCCGGTGGCTGTCTCGATTCTTACCTCTTTGGAGCAAGCTGATGTGACTCTTCGGGGTGTGTCATTTATTTGCCCTCTCATCGGTAAGTCCATTAATGAAATTACAGACTCGCAATCACTAGGTTGGTCATCAACTACTAGCTTCTCTTTTCTTGGCTCAATAATGGGTGTGGTCATGACAGGTGGTTTAGGGCAATTTGATTTATTCCCGTACAATGGGACAACAGGTCCGATTGTCACTGGTATAGTCAGAGCTTCGGTATGTGTGTTTAACTGTGTTATCTTCTGTATTAATTCATCTCTATACTTATTTATTGCTTCTCTTTCTTTTTCCTGTACCCTTTCCATTGTTCTCTCATGTACTATTTGTGGCACTAAAGGTGTATCCAAAATCGGAGCACTCGGGGTAGTTCTATTAGGTCTTTCTTGATAAGGCGGAGGATTTTTCATTAAAATATCTTCTAAATAATCATCTTCTGAATCTCCGCAACTTGTTAACGTTTAATGCTTTTTCTTTTCTGTGCACTTTCCTTCTGTCTGTTCCTCAGCCATCAACACAGTTAACATGGCCTGCCTCCACTGTTTCATCTGCTTATCTCGGGTTTCACATGGAAATTTTGGTTAAAATCTGCTCAAATTCCCGTCACTCCTGGGTCTATCTCGCTCAAATGCCTCAGTCTCCCATTCTTCTAGTGCTTCATACTGAGTTAATCTGGGTCTAGGATCTAACTCATTCATTCTAGTGCGTACATTATGTAAAATTCTTCCATTAAATGTTCTGCTCTTTGGGAACACCAATATTCCATCATCTTTTGTATATTCTACCCAATTCTCTAACCATACGCAAATATGATAACCTCTTTCTACCATCATATAGGATGCGGGAGTTTTCGGAGGAGGAATGAGAATTCCTTCACTAGTTTTAATGAGTTTATCCTTTTTAAAATTTCTGCATAAATGACATTTTCCTTTTCTCTCCATACATTTTGCATGATCTCACTTTTATGTACTGTTCGTGGGCAAAGCCTAAATATCTTCTGTCTGGGCGAGTCCCTATTAAAGTAGGATCGTGTCTCCACATGAAAGACCCACTATCAATTATTATTATGGCTTCTATTTTCAACTAATCAATTGTTTGCTTTTACTTTAACAATTGACCAATACCAGCACAGCTTCTTATTCTTCTCACTGATCAGATTCTGTTTTGCTATGCATTTAGCCAATACTAGCGCGGCTCTCAGTGATGTCAGTATCACTCCTCACTACTGACCCCTCCTTTACAATTCTTGCGTCAGTCAATCCCCCGCTGTTTCAACCAATCCCAGCGCTGCTCTTTGTGACGTCAGTGCCGCACCGGCAAATTACCCCTACTTTGCAAGGTAATACAAAAACTTATTTTCTCACAATTTTGCATGCAATTTTCATTAATCAACAACATAGAAACATTCGCTACTGTGTCTGATCCTCTAAATTCAAAGAATAGTCAATCTTTTACTGCGAGTAAACCTTTTTCCGCTTACTCTTCACACACTACGAGTAAAACCCTTCCGCTTACTCTTCACACACTACGAGCAAAACATTTCCGCTTACTCTTCACACAAGCATCAGAGAACCTGCTACTCCTTCAGTATTACCCTTTCTAGGTGATATAAGACCAAAGTTTCACCAACGAACTCCTTTGCTACCAATTACTCTCACTTTTATGCAAAAGAAAATAATCCCTAAATCAGTGCTTCTAGTCCTGCATAACTTTCAGCACTTTCCTGATCCAGACAAGTAACCTCACTGCAGTATGGCTTCCATTTGCCAGCCGCTATTCAATATTCCCGGGAATTTCCATACGACATGAAACAATACATAACAATTAACGAATAGCAGTTGTTAATGCATAAATCAAATAATTCAATCCACAATATTCTCTACCTAATTAACTAGAACCTAACCATGCCTCTGCTACCAAAGAAAACTGATAGAGCGCAGGTTACCAGCTCAGGTTACACACACACATACCTAATACTCACCTGGGCCCATAACATTCACACAGATAAGCTAGTAAACCCCGCTGACATCAATTTTGAGTTTTACCTGTAATTTGATTTTCACCCTTACCAAGTCTTACCAATTTGATCTCCTTAATAATTCCTTTACTCAATGAATCAGGTTGCTGAGATAGTTTAAGGTAGAAAATGACATTTAACATTAAACTTGAAATAACGACAAACTCCAAAGTTTTAAAATCTTTATCTAAATCACTAATGTTGTGAGTCAGAATCAATTACAGTTTAAACACATTCTTCCAAGAGGCAAAATAAAGTCAAATATACCAAAGTCATAATTATGATCAATGAAACGGTACCTGTGAAAAGGAAAGAGAGAGAGAGAGAGAGAGCAGGTACAAGGACAGGTTTCACAGAAGTATATTTATCTAAAATGATAGATTAACCTAACTCCTTGAAGATTGGGCTAGATAGAATCTCCCAGGACAGATTGCAGACCGATTATTGGGCAGATTCAGATCTGTGAAGGTGACCTCTTCCAAGTGCAACGCCAGCATCGCACCCCTCTCTGGCACTACTCTCCTTGGGTGACCCTCTTCCGAAAATCCCCTTCTAGATGATCGATCAGTATCTCTTTTTCTCGAGCAGAGTTTCTGGCAGCAGCAGGGTCTGAGACAGCGTCTCCAACAAAATCTGTAGCAGCATACGTGTTGGGTCGGTGACGAGTCGAAATGACGGATCTGACAAATCTGACAAAGTCTCTAGCTAACTTACCTCAATTATAATATTCTGTATTCGTGTCTCACCCCCAAAAGTTGCAATATTCGTGCTTTCCCCTATTCTAATTGGTCGGGGCGAAGAGGTGAGTTCATCACACCATATTAAAAGTAATATTTTCTCTTTGGACTATTGTTCTATGTTGCCACCCCTTAATTTACTTTCCTATTGCTTTATTCCCACCCGCATTTCACATTATGGTCAATACAAGTGGTACATTTTATTCAAAATTGTTGCTCTCGTCCAGTTCATTAATGTGCTTTCCCACGTGTCTTCGCCCAATGTGGCCTTGGCTGTGATTCAAGTGTGCCATCATAGTTTCCGGCAAGTTTCTATGCGTCTGCTCGCGGATCAGGTGGGGTAGGGATTTCAGTCACCCTCTGAGGCCTAAATATGAACTAATAATAAAGTCAGCAAAAGACACGTTAGAATGTGACAATAAATGATTTCACTGTATACCACTTATCTCTACTCTATCCCCATTTACTTATTTTAACCTTTTCACATTAGTGCTTAGTAGAACTTATAGGTTTAGTTTATGAGCTAGCATGTGCATTAACATGTGAGTTTCAAGCGGCCATTTTTAAAGCTATTGTGCAGCTGCAAAGTTTTCCCACCAAGCGAAAGAAAACGTCATACTACGTAGATGCAGTAGACGCATGCGCAGAGACTTTCCCGAGTTTTTGGCAGCCATTTTAGGACACTCTGGTTACTTGTTAGTAATACACATAGGCAGGCATCCCCTGGATACAATATATTGAATGTAATGCAATATTAGTATTTACAAGACTCCATCAGTGGGAAGGAGAAGAAGAAAATGTAATAAGCTCATGTTAAATAACACAGCTTTGATTATTTTTTTCGTGGTGAGGGATTGGAGCTAGAACTGGAGAGCCCGGAGCATGTGTAGGACGAGGAAAGTCTCGCCCTGAAGGCAAAAATCAGGGCAGTGACATCACAATGGTGGGCATTGGAAGGTTAAGCAATGCTGAATCTAGTTGCATTTGGGCGTTTATTGTTCTGGCCTAAAGTGGAGTCAGCAGAACTCCATTCAAGTAATGGGCTGGGGTGGAGCAAGTCGATGAGGACAAGGAAGGAGTGCGTGGTAACCAGCTAAGTGTGGATTCCCCCTCCTCTACTATCACCCACTGCTGGTTTGCTTTTCAAAGCTAATGGGGAGGCTGGAGGAGTAGTCCAGAATCTCTTGAGCCTCGCTTTCAGTTTCATTAGTGGAGAAGTGTTCGAAAGCCCATATTTATCAGCCAAATCATTAGTGAGTGTTTCTGTGTAACCTAACTTTCCTTGAAAAATGGAAAAGCCTCGCATTTTCTCCTGGTGGTGTTTTTATGTATTTCAAAGCCTCAGTGTTATCATAAAATGAGGCATTGCCTTTAACTCTCATGTTGCAGGTCCTTACGTTCCTTCAGGAAAGCGTTTTTCTCCTTTAGCTGCATGTGTTTGGCCACAGATTGCCCAGGGTCAGAGGAAGTCTGGGTGGAGATAAGCATCCAGATATGTTTGGAGCGAAAGAAACAGGTCTTACCTTCCCCCTCCTCCTCCTCCTCCCTAGTATGAGTACTGAATTGATGAGCGAGCGTGGACACCTGCTCATTGACACTTCATTCTCTTTTCTTTCTGTTTTCCTTTTCCATCTGTGTTGAGAACACACATTAATGAATTAATAGTTTTAAACTGTTTTTATGACCAAGTTAGATGGTTATAGAAATGTGAGAAAGTGCTGCTGTGTGCTTTTTTTAAATCATTTCATAAGAAATCTCAGCACAGATGGGAGTAACAAGTACAGAACAATGTCAAGATGTGCATGTTTTCCTTTTAAAGTATGTAACTTGAGCAAAAAACAAACAGCAAATGACTGCTTGTGTGATTGTTGCAAAAGACACACAGATGATGGACGGAATTCAGAGCAAATCAAACATTCACCCCCAGTCAAGAGATCTGGGTAAAACCTATCTTTCTTTTGCTCACCATGTCACCCCAGTTTAGACCCAGCCATATGCAAATCAGTCTTGACCCTGTGCCTCATGGGAACAGTCCAGACCGAATTACCAAGCCAGGTCCTTCCTAGAACGGAAACAAGCATTCTGGGACCGGTTTCGGGGCATCACCCCTCATCGGCCAGGCTAACTTGAATCCAGTGGCATGGTGAGCCCGGCACCTACGTCTGGGCATACCCGGCGCACTTTGGGCGAGAAAGCAAAAGACACACAGATGATGGACGGAATGCAGAGCAAATCAAACATTCACCACCAGTTAAGAGATCTGGGTTAAATCCAGTGTTCTTTGGCTCACCAAGCCACCCCAGTTTAGACCCAGCCTTAAGCAAATCAGTCTTGACCCTGTGCCTCATGGGAACAGTCCAGACTGAACTACCAAGCCAGGTCCTCCCTGAAACAGAAACAAGCATCCTGGGACCAGTTTCAGGGCATCACCCCTCATCAGCAAGGCTAGCTTTAATCCAGTAGCATGGTGAGCCCGGGACCCACATCTGGGCATACCCGGCACACTTAGGGTGAGAAAGCAAAAGACTCACAGATGATGGACAGAATGCAGAGCAAATGAAACATTCACCTCCAGTCAAGAGATCTGGGTTAAATCCATTGCTTTTTGCTCACCATGCCACCTCAGTTTAGACCCATCCATATGCAAATCAGTCTTGACCCTGTGCATCATGAGAACAGTCCAGACCGAACTACCAAGCCAAGTCCTTCCTGGAATGGAAACAAGCATCCTGGGACCGGTTTCGGATCATCACCCCTCATCAGCCAGGCTAGCTTGAATCCAGTGGCATGTTGAGCCCTGGGCCTATTTCTGGGCATACCCAGCACACTTAGCGCGAGAAAGAAATTGTTTTTTTGCATTTGTCACCCAGAGTGGGATGCGTATGTCCAGTCGTGGGTCCCTTGCTCTCCGTGCCACTTTCAAATTTCACCAGCCGTCCCTGCTGGGGATGCTTCAAGAGAGACAATAATAGAGGAAGGGCAAAAGTGGAGAGGAAGTGATCAGAGAGGGATACGAGTGAAGAAAAGAGAGACTGGATGGATGGCAAGCGAAAAACCGTATGAGAAGACGAAGAGAGAGTGGCTGATTGAACATTTTACAGCAGGGCAGCTTTTGGTTCCCCACTCACATCATTGCAGGAGGCACTCGAGAAGGAGTATGTACATCTTGAATGATGCTTAGTAACTCCAATAGCCTCAAATCCAAAACTGTAAATCAAGCATTATCCTGCTATGTCTCAAATTAAAGAACGTGCAGCCCCCAAGCCACCTGACTTTCACCATGAATCCTAGCCTTTCACAAGGGTGGTCAAATACATTCTTGCTCTTGTTCAGAGAATCTCTGTTGAAAGACCATCTGTGGTAACTTTGCAGCTCGTGAATACTCTTTCTTGGTTCCATTGGCGGATACAGATGTTTCGTCTATTGGGCATTATATAAAAGGCTCCATTTCCTGCTGGTTGGGCCGCCATCTAACCATTCTTCAAAAATAAATAAAGAGAAGCCTCAAAAAGATGTGGAACATAGAAACAAGCTGTGCCCATTTAGTGACGTTTCCTCTAATGCAGATGACTTTTGATGTGTTTTTCGACTTTTTGGCTCAGGGACATTATGTAGATTATATGCAGATAAAGCTGGTAAGTGCATCTTTCTACACTTTCTGCACTTTTCCGCACTCACTAAGCAGCCAATGACAGGCAGTCAGCGTGAGCTCTGGGATGGGATAGGTAGGAGGACTGTGGATGATAGATTGTTTCATCGAGCTGTGAGAACACCTTCATAAGTGCAACCCACTGCCTTATTCATGATACGCGTGGGATTCATGAATAAATTAACATGCTGTTATGAAATGTTTTTGCTATTCATGTGCCCATCTAAACACTGACTGCTTCTAGATGGTACATGAGCTACTTTCTGTTTGGCAATAGCAATTATTAATTAATGAGGAGGTGGCCTAGAGTTTGATTAATATCTGTATTTGATAATGTTCTATGCATATAGGTTACACCGTGCAAACTTGATTCATGTACTGGCATTTCAGACACTTGATTTACCGCGGTCCGTCGTGGCAGTGGGCGGTGTGGCAGCAGTAATGTGGTACCTTGTGGGACTGTTTGCTTGTTTCGATGCACAACAAAGCGTTCAGTTTCGATGAGTGCAGCAGTACAGATGCTTTGAGTGATCTCCCTCCTGATTGTATGGCGCAGCTTGCAATCACTCTTCAAAATGGAGGGCGCAAAAACCTGCTTCTCCTTTCAGAACTAAGGTGTTTGCAGTTTGCGGAATGACTGGTATTGATTGTTGTGATTCTCGTGTGCTGCAGGGAGACGAGACGGAACGGAAACACACTCTTCCTGCTGCCTGTAAAACAAGCATCGTGCAGCCAAGCATCCTGCGTTAAATGGAAGAGTTTGACATCATGGGCAAGACTACATAAATTGGCCGTGAGAGGCTATGGTGAGGGCCACTGGAATTATGAGGCAGGGGTGGATCAAATTATGCAGCAGGATTGAGTAAATTATGCGGCATGAAAAGGCAAATTATGTGGTGCATAGGTTTCTCCTCATTAGTATCAGTTTAACACCCAAATATAGCAATCAGCAACAAAAAGTTCACCAGTCAAACTTTGCAAAAGTGCCTCCCACTGCGCGGAAAAACGTCACAGCGTTTTAGTAACTTTTGAATCGTTTGAGATAGAAACAAAATGTTTTTGGGTAAAATCTGCAGATTATTCAGCAGACGATAGATTACGCTGCAATGCGACAAATCCATAATTATGCACAAAACGCCGCAGCCACAGAATTGCATAATTCCAGTGCCCTGGCTATAGTTTACTTTGATCATATTAATCCTTAGCAGTTGAGTTATAATTGATGAGTTATTGATAACTATCGGATGTGTTAAATAAAATCAAACTCGTAATTCTGACCCATGCGTAAACAGGCGGTTACCCATGGGTGGAATTTAACAAGCAACTTGTAATCAGGGCCTAAGTGTAGTGACATTACATTTGACTCCTTAGGGAACCAGGAATTGTCTGAACAAAGTTTTCCTCTTGACTTTTATGTAGTAAGCACGGCTGCTCCCCATGCTCTGCCTGTTATGTGTATGTGAAGGAAGCTTTCACTGATGCAGACTGTGCTATAAATTCTGCTGCCTCTTTTTACACATGTCTTTCCTGGGGATAGCATTTGCACTGTTGCAGACACCTGCACTGCAGCTCCTTGTACTGTACTATGCTGTGTGTGACGGGAGGCTGCAAACATATTTTCACTGTTACATACAATCAGAGGTGGGCGAGCCAACAAATGATTACAGAGAGCCGAGCCAGAGCCGAGATGAGTGTCTGGATGAGCTCTAAGAGCCCATGCACAACCAAGCCCTAAAAATGTTTGATAGGTAGACTGTACATCAAACATCGTGTAAAAATATGCTAAAGACTCTTCAATATTCAAAAAAACTGTGTTTCGACAACGTGCAGAAGAGTCTCAACTCACGACATCAGATTATATCACTGCATTGAGAGACATTTATTGAAAGTAACGTTTTTTAAATATGAGCTTAAAAACATTAATGCTCCCCCACCACTCCCCCGTCATGACAGCAGTACCATTGGTAAATTAGGAGGCAGGTCGGTTGTCATGTGCACCCTTTGTGCGGCCTGGATTCCTACCTCGAGCAATCTTATAGGCTATTTAAATGAGACCCAAGGAAGGTGGTTGTGTAGCACACACCCTGAACTCACCTACTTCAAAGTGCTCTTACATGCAATGAAGGAAATAGGAAGAACGAGGAAATGAAATATCTGCCTAAGATCACACAGTTTGGTTAAGCGGAGAAGCTGAGAAAAATTCCAGGCTTTCTGATTTACATTGTGCCATTCAGCCTCTATAGGGATGTCTCTTTCCTACTCATGTTTCACATCAAAGGTTAATGTTTCTTCTTTAACCCCTTTGCTGCTGCGGACATTCCGCTGCAGCGCTGGGGGGGGCAGGGGGGCAGCGCGGTGGGCCTGTGCTCATGACGGAGCCGCTCCGTCATGAGCCACAGTTGAGCTGTGCTCATGACGGAACGGTTCCGTCATGACTCCGCCCATTTGCGTTGTCCCCCCGCACAGGCGGGGAAACAGCGCCGCGCAGGCGGAGCGGCCGCCAACGGGAGTGTCATGACGGAACCGTTCCGTCATGAGCACACGCCAACCGTGGCTCATGACGGAACGGTTCCGTCATGAGCAGGAAAGGGGTTAATAAAGTATGAAGTTGTGAAGAGGGGTCTAAAATAGCAGGAGTATCGTGTGCTATAGGCAGTTGAATGTAAATATCCATAACCATTTTCTTGAGCAGGTCATATTTGTGGATAAAGGAAGAAGGTAAATTGAAAGATTGGCTAAGTGTATTAAAAGGTGTAAAATTTGAGTGTGAAAATAGCTGATGAATCCACATTAAACCCCTTTGTCTCCATGTCTTCCAATAAAATGGTTTACCTCGAATGATTAGATTTTTGGTATGCCAAATCATTGATTCCAGGAAAGAGTCAATAGTGAGGTGAGTTGAAGGTGGAACTAAGTCGAGGAGTTTGGAAGTGTGTTTTATCATAGGGGTGGAGAGAGACTGTGGTTTAAGTGAGAAGGAAAGATATTGATAAAAGGAAAAGGGGGCTAAAAAAAGGTGTTCAATAGAGGTCCAAAGAGGGCAATCATCAGTGGAATCAAGCAACCAAAGAGAAGCTTGACGTAAAAAGAAAGCTTTCTGGTAGGCCTGAAAATCGGGAAAATCGGGATAATTGACTCAGCCGTCTGTCTTGGGACGCGATAATTTTAAAATAGACATTCGAGGTTTCTTATTACTCCACAAAAAGGAGGAAAGGATGGAGTTAACTTTCTTTAAAAGTTTAGCGGTGACAGGGATTGGAATATTGGAAATCGTATATAAGACTATGGGTGTTAGCATCATCTTTATAGTATCTAAGCGGCCCCACCAGGATAAATATAGGGGATGCCACTTAGCAGTTAACTCTGAGATTTTTTAATACATTTATTCACGCATAATGCTATTGTATCCGAAATTGAGGAGGTAAAATACCGACCTAAATATTTAATATAATTGGAGCTCCATGTGAATTTAGAAGCACTAAATTCCTTTTTTTAAAGTATATTTGAATAAAGGGCAAAATTTCACATTTATCATTATTCAATTTATAACCAGATATGAGTGAGTATGATTGCACTTCTGTTAAAAAAGCAGGAATTGAGTCATCCGGCGTTGACATGAAGAACAAGATATCATCGGCATAGGCTGCGAGTTTAATGTGGACATTCGAAGTTTGAAAACCATATATGTTTGGGTTCTGACGCAATTTAGACAAAAAAGGTTCTAAAGCCAAATTGAATAGGAAAGGAGAAAGGGGACACCCTTGGCGTCCACCTCTACCCACATTGATAAAGGGGGAAATCAAGCCATTAGCACAAACTACAGCACGGGGATTGGAGTAAAGGAGGCATAGTAAGTTTATCAAATTCGCGCCGAAGCCAAACCATCTGAGAGTGTAAAATAAATACTTGCACTCAACTCTATCAAAAGCTTTTTCTGCGTCCAATGCTATTGCTGCCAGGGAATGTTTTAGATGAGAAGACTTGGATAAGACATTGAAAAAAAGTTGCGTATTGTCTCTTATAAGCCGTCCTTTGATGAAACTGGACTGTTCTTTACCCAACAAGGTTGGTAGATGGGAGTCCAAGCGTATTGCTAGTGCTTTAGAGAAAATGTTGTAATCAATGTTAACCAGGGAAATGGGTCTGTAATTTTTACAATATTTAGAGTCTTTACCTTCTTTAGGAATGAGACATATGTGTGCTTCTGAGAAGGAACCTGTGGAGCTGTTCGCAGAGCTAAAAAAGTGTAGCAGGGTATGCAACTTGGGTAATAGAAGTTTAGAAAAGTGAATATAGAACTCAATTGTAAAGCCATCTGGGCCAGGTGCCTTTTCTTTGGAGTTGTTGGAGAGCCTTTAGGAGTTCTTGTTGTGTTATTTCAGCTTCTAAGGAAGATAAATCCGGTGGGTCGTGGAGAGGCTTTTGGATATTTGAGAAGAACTGTGACAATGAGTGATCAGAGGACTGTGTTTCAGATGTATAAAGTGACTGGTAAAAGAGAGAAAACTGGTTCACAATTTCAGTGTCCTTGAATTTTAAAACAGAAAGATCATCGTATACAGAATCAATATATAATTTGTTCTACCAAACTTTTAAATAGTTAGATAATATTTTCCCTGCCTTGTTTTTGCCGCCATAGAATTTTGCACTGGATTTTAAAAGATATAAAGAGGCGTCGGCCATTGAGCTCTTATTAAATTGTAATTTAGCATTTATAAGACTTTCCTGCGAGTGAGAAACATAATAGGAGTGCTCCAGTTTCTTAATGTCATTAAGGAGATCATTGGTAACTTTACGTGTGTTTTTTCGTTTCTTTGCAACAAAGCTAAGGATGAAGTCTCTGGCTGAGTCCTTGAAAGCATCCCATATAGTAGAAGATTTATCACAAAGTACTCGTTAAAAAAGGCAGTGAAGGAGGCAGTAAACTTGGGGTCTAAGAGAAGCGCATTGTTAAATCGCCACCTTCAAGGAGCATTAATCTTGGGTAATATACATCCAATTGGTCGCACACTGCTCGTCCTACCAGCGTGTTACCCCAAACCATGTGGTCCATGAAGTCAGCATCAGCGAGTGCGCCTCTGCCAGGGTATTAAGCAAGAATCAAAGTCGCGTTGGCCATCCCTGGACACGTGTTTCGAGGTCATTACCTCTCGTCAGCAGGGAATAGGCATGTGTGTAGGGTTGCTGCGTAGGCTGCCAAAAATTGTTCTCAGGTCCGGTACCGCTCGTGGCACGCAGGTGCATAACCATGAGCTCGTCAGCCCCACCGGCTCAAGGGAGCCTGAATATAAACATAAATCCAATTGGTCGCACACTGCTCGTCCTACCAGCGTGTTACCCCAAAGCATTGTGGTCCATGAAGTCAGCATCAGCGAGTGCGCCTCTGCCAGGGTATTAAGCAAGAATCAAAGTCACGTTGGCCATCCCTGGACACGTGTTTCGAGGTCATTACCTCTCGTCAGCAGGGAATAGGCATGTGTGTAGGGTTGCTGCGTAGGCTGCCAAAAATTGTTCTCAGGTCCGGTACCGCTCGTGGCACGCAGGTGCGTAACCATGAGCTCGTCAGCCCCACCGGCTCAAGAGGGCCTGAATACAAACATAAATCCAATTGGTCGCACACTGCTCGTCCTACCAGCGTGTTACCCCAAAGCATTGTGGTCCATGAAGTCAGCATCAGCGAGTGCGCCTCTGCCAGGGTATTAAGCAAGAACCAAAACCGCGTTGGCCATCCCAGGACACGTGTTTCGAGGTCATTACCTCTCGTCAGCAGGGAATAGGCATGTGTGTAGGGTTGCTGCATACGCTGCCAAAAATTGTTCTCAGGTCCGGTACCGCTCGTGGCATGCAGGTGCATAACCATGAGCTCGTCAGCCCCACCGGCTCAAGGGAGCCTGAATATAAACATAAATCCAATTGGTCGCACACTGCTCGTCCTACCAGCGTGTTACCCCAAAGCATTGTGGTCCATGAAGTCAGCATCAGCAAGTGCGCATCTGCCAGGGTATTAAGCAAGAATCAAAGTCGCGTTGTCCATCCCTGGACATGTGTTTCGAGGTCATTACCTCTCGTCCGCAGGGAATAGGCATGTGTGTAGGGTTGCTACGTAGGCTGCCAAAAATTGTTCTCAGGTCCGGTACCGCTCATGGCACGCAGGTGCGTAACCATGAGCTCTTCAGCCCCACCGGCTCAAGGGAGCCTGAATATAAACATAAATCCAATTGGTCGCACACTGCTCGTCCTACCAGCGTGTTACCCCAAAGCATTGTGGTCCATGAAGTCAGCATCAGCGAGTGCGCCTCTGCCAGGGTATTAAGCAAGAATCAAAGTCGCGTTGGTCATCCCTGGACACGTGTTTCGAGGTCATTACCTTTTGTCAGCAGGGAATAGGCATGTGTGTAGGGTTGCTGCGTAGGCTGCCAAAAATTGTTCTCAGGTCCGGTACCGCTCGTGGCACGCAGGTGCGTAACCATGAGCTCGTCAGCCCCACCGGCTCATGGGAGCCTGAATATAAACATAAATCCAATTGGTCGCACACTGCTCGTCCTACCAGCGTGTTACCCCAAAGCATTGTGGTCATGAAGTCAGCATCAGCGAGTGCGCCTCTGCCAGGGTATTAAGCAAGAATCAAAGTCGCGTTGGCCATCCCTGGACACGTGTTTCGAGGTCATTACCTCTCGTCAGCAGGGAATAGGCATGTGTGTAGGGTTGCTGCGTAGGCTGCCAAAAATTGTTCTCAGGTCCGGTACCGCTCGTGGTACGCAGGTGCGTAACCATGAGCTCTTCAGCCCCACCGGCTCAAGGGAGCCTGAATATAAACATAAATCCAATTGGTCGCACACTGCTCTTCCTACCAGCGTGTTACCCCAAAGCATTGTGGTCCATGAAGTCAGCATCAGCGAGTGCGCCTCTGCCAGTGTATTAAGCAAGAATCAAAGTCGCGTTGGCCATCCCTGGACACGTGTTTCTAGGTCATTACCTCTCGTCAGCAGGGAATAGGCATGTGTGTAGGGTTGCTGCGTAGGCTGCCAAAAATTGTTCTCCGGTGCGGTACCGCTCGTGGCACGCAGGTGCGTAACCATGAGCTCATCAGCCCCACCGGCTCAAGGAAGCCTAAATATAAACATAAATCCAATTGGTCGCACACTGCTCGTCCTACCAGTGTGTTACCCCAAAGCATTGTGGTCCATGAAGTCAGCATCAGCGAGTGCGCCTCTGCCAGGGTATTAAGCAAGAACCAAAACCGCGTTGGCCATCCCTGGACACGTGTTTCGAGGTCATTACCTCTCGTCAGCAGGGAATAGGCATGTGTGTAGGGTTGCTGCGTAGGCTGCCAAAAATTGTTCTCAGGTCCGGTACCGCTCGTGGCATGCAGGTGCATAACCATGAGCTCGTCATCCCCACCGGCTCAAGGGAGCCTGAATATAAACATAAATCCAATTGGTCGCACACTGCTCGTCCTACCAGCGTGTTACCCCAAAGCATTGTGGTCCATGAAGTCAGCATCAGCAAGTGCGCATCTGCCAGGGTATTAAGCAAGAATCAAAGTCGCGTTGTCCATCCCTGGACATGTGTTTCGAGGTCATTACCTCTCGTCAGCAGGGAATAGGCATGTGTGTAGGGTTGCTACGTAGGCTGCCAAAAATAGTTCTCAGGTCCGGTACCGCTCGTGGCACGCAGGTGCGTAACCATGAGCTCGTCAGCCCCACCGGCTCAAGGGAGCCTGAATATAAACATAAATCCAATTGGTCGCACTCTGCTTGTCCTACCAGCGTGTTACCCCAAAGCATTGTGGTCCATGAAGTCAGCATCAGCGAGTGCGCCTCTGCCAGGGTATTAAGCAAGAACCAAAACCGCGTTGGCCATCCCTGGACACGTGTTTCGAGGTCATTACCTCTCGTCAGCAGGGAATAGGCATGTGTGTAGGGTTGCTGCATACGCTGCCAAAAATTGTTCTCAGGTCCGGTACCGCTCGTGGCATGCAGGTGCATAACCATGAGCTCGTCAGCCCCACCGGCTCAAGGGAGCCTGAATATAAACATAAATCCAATTGGTCGCACACTGCTCGTCCTACCAGCGTGTTACCCCAAAGCATTGTGGTCCATGAAGTCAGCATCAGCAAGTGCGCATCTGCCAGGGTATTAAGCAAGAATCAAAGTCGCGTTGTCCATCCCTGGACATGTGTTTCGAGGTCATTACCTCTCGTCAGCAGGGAATAGGCATGTGTGTAGGGTTGCTACGTAGGCTGCCAAAAATTGTTCTCAGGTCCGGTACCGCTCATGGCACGCAGGTGCGTAACCATGAGCTCTTCAGCCCCACCGGCTCAAGGGAGCCTGAATATAAACATAAATCCAATTGGTCGCACACTGCTCGTCCTACCAGTGTGTTACCCCAAAGCATTGTGGTCCATGAAGTCAGCATCAGCGAGTGTGCCTCTGCCAGGGTATTAAGCAAGAATCAAAGTCGCGTTGGTCATCCCTGGACACGTGTTTCGAGGTCATTACCTTTTGTCAGCAGGGAATAGGCATGTGTGTAGGGTTGCTGCGTAGGCTGCCAAAAATTGTTCTCAGGTCCGGTACCGCTCGTGGCACGCAGGTGCGTAACCATGAGCTCGTCAGCCCCACCGGCTCATGGGAGCCTGAATATAAACATAAATTCAATTGGTCGCACACTGCTCGTCCTACCAGCGTGTTACCCCAAAGCATTGTGGTCATGAAGTCAGCATCAGCGAGTGCGCCTCTGCCAGGGTATTAAGCAAGAATCAAAGTCGCGTTGGCCATCCCTGGACACGTGTTTCGAGGTCATTACTTCTCGTCAGCAGGGAATAGGCATGTGTGTAGGGTTGCTGCGTAGGCTGCCAAAAATTGTTCTCAGGTCCGGTACCGCTCGTGGTACGCAGGTGCGTAACCATGAGCTCGTCAGCCCCACCGGCTCAAGGGAGCCTGAATATAAACATAAATCCAATTGGTCGCACACTGCTCGTCCTACCAGCGTGTTACCCCAAAGCATTGTGGTCCATGAAGTCAGCATCAGCGAGTGCGCCTCTGCCAGGGTATTAAGCAAGAATCAAAGTCGCGTTGGCCATCCCTGGACACGTGTTTCGAGGTCATTACCTCTCGTCAGCAGGGAATAGGCATGTGTGTAGGGTTGCTGCGTAGGCTGCCAAAAATTGTTCTCAGGTCCGGTACCGCTCGTGGCACGCAGGTGCATAACCATGAGCTCGTCAGCCCCACCGGCTCAAGGGAGCCTGAATATAAACATAAATCCAATTGGTCGCACACTGCTCGTCCTACCAGCGTGTTACCCCAAAGCATTGTGGTCCATGAAGTCAGCATCAGCGAGTGCGCCTCTGCCAGGGTATTAAGCAAGAATCAAAGTCACGTTGGCCATCCCTGGACACGTGTTTCGAGGTCATTACCTCTCGTCAGCAGGGAATAGGCATGTGTGTAGGGTTGCTGCGTAGGCTGCCAAAAATTGTTCTCAGGTCCGGTACCGCTCGTGGCACGCAGGTGCGTAACCATGAGCTCGTCAGCCCCACCGGCTCAAGAGGGCCTGAATACAAACATAAATCCAATTGGTCGCACACTGCTCGTCCTACCAGCGTGTTACCCCAAAGCATTGTGGTCCATGAAGTCAGCATCAGCGAGTGCGCCTCTGCCAGGGTATTAAGCAAGAATCAAATTCGCGTTGGCCATCCCTGGACACGTGTTTCGAGGTCATTACCTCTCGTCAGCAGGGAATAGGCATGTGTGTAGGGTTGCTGCATACGCTGCCGAAAATTGTTCTCAGGTCCGGTACCGCTCGTGGCATGCAGGTGCATAACCATGAGCTCGTCAGCCCCACCGGCTCAAGGGAGCCTGAATATAAACATAAATCCAATTGGTCGCACACTGCTCGTCCTACCAGCGTGTTACCCCAAAGCATTGTGGTCCATGAAGTCAGCATCAGCAAGTGCGCATCTGCCAGGGTATTAAGCAAGAATCAAAGTCGCGTTGTCCATCCCTGGACATGTGTTTCGAGGTCATTACCTCTCGTCAGCAGGGAATAGGCATGTGTGTAGGGTTGCTACGTAGGCTGCCAAAAATTGTTCTCAGGTCCGGTACCGCTCATGGCACGCAGGTGCGTAACCATGAGCTCTTCAGCCCCACCGGCTCAAGGGAGCCTGAATATAAACATAAATCCAATTGGTCGCACACTGCTCGTCCTACCAGCGTGTTACCCCAAAGCATTGTGGTCCATGAAGTCAGCATCAGCGAGTGCGCCTCTGCCAGGGTATTAAGCAAGAATCAAAGTCGCGTTGGCCATCCCTGGACACGTGTTTCTAGGTCATTACCTCTCGTCAGCAGGGAATAGGCATGTGTGTAGGGTTGCTGCGTAGGCTGCCAAAAATTGTTCTCCGGTGCGGTACCGCTCGTGGCATGCAGGTGCATAACCATGAGCTCGTCATCCCCACCGGCTCAAGGGAGCCTGAATATAAACATAAATCCAATTGGTCGCACACTGCTCGTCCTACCAGCGTGTTACCCCAAAGCATTGTGGTCCATGAAGTCAGCATCAGCAAGTGCGCATCTGCCAGGGTATTAAGCAAGAATCAAAGTCGCGTTGTCCATCCCTGGACATGTGTTTCGAGGTCATTACCTCTCGTCAGCAGGGAATAGGCATGTGTGTAGGGTTGCTACGTAGGCTGCCAAAAATTGTTCTCAGGTCCGGTACCGCTCGTGGCACGCAGGTGCGTAACCATGAGCTCGTCAGCCCCACCGGCTCAAGGGAGCCTGAATATAAACATAAATCCAATTGGTCGCACTCTGCTTGTCCTACCAGCGTGTTACCCCAAAGCATTGTGGTCCATGAAGTCAGCATCAGCGAGTGCGCCTCTGCCAGGGTATTAAGCAAGAACCAAAACCGCGTTGGCCATCCCTGGACACGTGTTTCGAGGTCATTACCTCTCGTCAGCAGGGAATAGGCATGTGTGTAGGGTTGCTGCATACGCTGCCAAAAATTGTTCTCAGGTCCGGTACCGCTCGTGGCATGCAGGTGCATAACCATGAGCTCGTCAGCCCCACCGGCTCAAGGGAGCCTGAATATAAACATAAATCCAATTGGTCGCACACTGCTCGTCCTACCAGCGTGTTACCCCAAAGCATTGTGGTCCATGAAGTCAGCATCAGCAAGTGCGCATCTGCCAGGGTATTAAGCAAGAATCAAAGTCGCGTTGTCCATCCCTGGACATGTGTTTCGAGGTCATTACCTCTCGTCAGCAGGGAATAGGCATGTGTGTAGGGTTGCTACGTAGGCTGCCAAAAATTGTTCTCAGGTCCGGTACCGCTCATGGCACGCAGGTGCGTAACCATGAGCTCTTCAGCCCCACCGGCTCAAGGGAGCCTGAATATAAACATAAATCCAGTTGGTCGCACACTGCTCGTCCTACCAGTGTGTTACCCCAAAGCATTGTGGTCCATGAAGTCAGCATCAGCGAGTGCGCCTCTGCCAGGGTATTAAGCAAGAATCAAAGTCGCGTTGGTCATCCCTGGACACGTGTTTCGAGGTCATTACCTTTTGTCAGCAGGGAATAGGCATGTGTGTAGGGTTGCTGCGTAGGCTGCCAAAAATTGTTCTCAGGTCTGGTACCGCTCGTGGCACGCAGGTGCGTAACCATGAGCTCGTCAGCCCCACCGGCTCATGGGAGCCTGAATATAAACATAAATTCAATTGGTCGCACACTGCTCGTCCTACCAGCGTGTTACCCCAAAGCATTGTGGTCATGAAGTCAGCATCAGCGAGTGCGCCTCTGCCAGGGTATTAAGCAAGAATCAAAGTCGCGTTGGCCATCCCTGGACACGTGTTTCGAGGTCATTACTTCTCGTCAGCAGGGAATAGGCATGTGTGTAGGGTTGCTGCGTAGGCTGCCAAAAATTGTTCTCAGGTCCGGTACCGCTCGTGGTACGCAGGTGCGTAACCATGAGCTCGTCAGCCCCACCGGCTCAAGGGAGCCTGAATATAAACATAAATCCAATTGGTCGCACACTGCTCGTCCTACCAGCGTGTTACCCCAAAGCATTGTGGTCCATGAAGTCAGCATCAGCGAGTGCGCCTCTGCCAGGGTATTAAGCAAGAATCAAAGTCGCGTTGGCCATCCCTGGACACGTGTTTCGAGGTCATTACCTCTCATCAGCAGGGAATAGGCATGTGTGTAGGGTTGCTGCGTAGGCTGCCAAAAATTGTTCTCAGGTCCGGTACCGCTCGTGGCACGCAGGTGCGTAACCATGAGCTCGTCAGCCCCACCGGCTCAAGGGAGCCTGAATATAAACATAAATCCAATTGGTCGCACACTGCTCGTCCTACCAGCGTGTTACCCCAAAGCATTGTGGTCCATGAAGTCAGCATCAGCGAGTGCGCCTCTGCCAAGGTATTAAGCAAGAATCAAAGTCGCGTTGGCCATCCCTGGACACGTGTTTCGAGGTCATTACCTCTCGTCAGCAGGGAATAGGCATGTGTGTAGGGTTGCTGCGTAGGCTGCCAAAAATAGTTCTCAGGTCCGGTACCGCTCGTGGCACGCAGGTGCGTAACCATGAGCTCGTCAGCCCCACCGGCTCAAGGGAGCCTGAATATAAACATAAATCCAATTGGTCGCACACTGCTCGTCCTACCAGTGTGTTACCCCAAAGCATTGTGGTCCGTGAAGTCAGCATCAGCGAGTGCGCCTCTGCTAGGGAATTAAGCAAGAATCAAAGTCGCGTTGGCCATCCCTGGACACGTGTTTCGAGGTCATTACTTCTCATCAGCAGGGAATAGGCATGTGTGTAGGGTTGCTGCGTAGGCTGCCAAAAATTGTTCTCCGGTCCGGTACCGCTCGTGGCACGCAGGTGCATAACCATGAGTTCGTCAGCCCCACCGGCTCAAGGGAGCCTGAATATGAACATAAATCCAATTGGTTGCACACTGCTCGTCCTACCAGCGTGTTACCCCAAAGCATTATGGTCCATGAAGTCAGCATCAGCGAGTGCGCCTCTGCCAGGGTATTAAGCAAGAATCAAAGTCGCGTTGGCCATCCCTGAACACGTGTTTCGAGGTGATTACCTCTCGTCAGCAGGGAATAGGCATGTGTGTAGGGTTGCTGCGTAGGCTGCCAAAAATTGTTCTCAGGTCCGGTACCGCTCGTGGCACGCAGGTGCGTAACCATGAGCTCGTCAGCCCCACCGGCTCAAGGGAGCCTGAATATAAACATAAATCCAATTGGTCGCACACTGCTCGTCCTACCAGCGTGTTACCCCAAAGCATTGTGGTCCATGAAGTCAGCATCAGCGAGTGCGCCTCTGCCAGGGTATTAAGCAAGAATCAAAGTCGCGTTGGCCATCCCTGGACACGTGTTTCGAGGTAATTACCTCTCGTCAGCAGGGAATAGGCATGTGTGTAGGGTTGCTGCATAGGCTGCCAAAAATTGTTCTCAGGTCCGGTACCGCTCGTGGCACGCAGGTGCGTAACCATGAGCTCGTCAGCCCCACCGGCTCAAGGGAGCCTGAATATAAACATAAATCCAATTGGTCGCACACTGCTCGTCCTACCAGCGTGTTACCCCAAAGCATTGTGGTCCATGAAGTCAGCATCAGCGAGTGCGCTTCTGCCAGGGTATTACGCCAGAATCAAAGTCGCGTTGGCCATCCCTGGACACGTGTTTTGAGGTCATTACCTCTCGTCAGCAGGGAATAGGCATTTGTGTAGGGTTGCTGCGTAGGCTGCCAAAAATTGTTCTCAGGTCCGGTACCGCTCGTGGCACGCAGGTGCGTAACCATGAGCTCGTCAGCCCCACCGGCTCAAGGGATCCTGAATATAAACATAAATCCAATTGGTCGCACACTGCTCGTCCTACCAGCGTGTTACCCCAAAGCATTGTGGTCTATGAAGTCAGCATCAGCGAGTGCGCCTCTGCCAGGGTATTAAGCAAGAATCAAAGTCGCGTTGGCCATCCCTGGACATGTGTTTCGAGGTCATTACCTCTCGTCAGCAGGGAATAGGCATGTGTGTACGGTTGCTGCGTAGGCTGCCAAAAATTGTTCTCAGGTCCGGTACCGCTCGTGGCACGCAGGTGCGTAACCATGAGCTCGTCAGCCCCACCGGCTCATGGGAGCCTGAATATAAACATAAATCCAATTGGTCGCACACTGCTCGTCCTCCCAGCGTGTTACCCCAAAGCATTGTGGTCCATGAAGTCAGCATCAGCGAGTGCGCCTCTGCCAGGGTATTAAGCAAGAATCAAAGTCGCGTTGGCCATCCCTGGACACGTATTTCGAGGTCATTACCTCTCGTCAGCAGGGAATAGGCATGTGTGTAGGGTTGCTGCATAGGCTGCCAAAAATTGTTCTCAGGTCCGGTACCGCTCGTGGCACGCAGGTGCGTAACCATGAGCTCGTCAGCCCCACCGGCTCAAGGGAGCCTGAATATAAACATAAATCCAATTGGTCGCACACTGCTCGTCCTACCAGTGTGTTACCCCAAAGCATTGTGGTCCATGAAGTCAGCATCAGCGAGTGCGCCTCTGCCAGGGTATTAAGCAAGAATCAAAGTCGCGTTGGCCATCCCTGGACACGTGTTTCGAGGTCATTACCTCTCGTCAGCAGGGAATAGGCATGTGTGTAGGGTTGCTGCGTAGGCTGCCAAAAAATTTTCTCAGGTCCGGTACCGCTCGTGGCACGCAGGTGCGTAACCATGAGCTCGTCAGCCCCACCGGCTCAAGGGAGCCTGAATATAAACATAAATCCAATTGGTCGCACACTACTCGTCCTACCAGCGTGTTACCCCAAAACATTGTGGTCCATGAAGTCAGCATCAGCGAGTGCGCCTCTGCCAGGGTATTAAGCAAGAATCAAAGTCGCGTTGGCCATCCCTGGACACGTGTTTCAAGGTCATTACCTCTCGTCAGCAGGGAATAGGCATCAATCTTGGGTAATATATCTAGGCCAATTGAAAAAGGGCATGATCTGATAAGAGAATAGGACCAATAGCAGCGTAAGAAAGGGACTGTGAGATATTGTGAGAAACAAAAATATAATCAATCCTTGATTGAGTTTGATGCATTGGGAAATATTAGGTGTATTCTCTAGTGACCGGATTACAAAGACGTCAAGCATCCAAAAGTTTATGTTGGGTGATAGTGTGGACAAAGGATTTGTGGGGGTTGTTGGGGATAATAGACACTTTGGAGTTCCTATCTATAAATGGGTCTAACACTTGATTACAGTCACCTGCTAGTACAAAATTGTCCTCAATGCATTGGGAAATTTGTTTAGCTAATGTGGGCCAAAAAGAGACATCTCCTCCAGTAGGGGCATTGACATTAAGGAAAGAAACTGAAACACCCCTCAGCAACATTTTAACAATTAACCATCTGCCATCCGCGTCTGATTCTTGCGATATAAATGTAACTGGAAGAGATTTACGACATAATATCATAACTCCATTGCGTTTACCATCTCCTTGAGAAAAGAAAATTTCCCCGACCCAACCTTTTTTTAACTTCAAGGATTCAGCCTCCGTAAGATGTGTTTCTTGCAGGAAAACAATATCAGCACCTAGTTTAGCAAGATGAGTTAAAACTCTCTGTCTCTTAATGGGAGAATTTAATTCCCTCACATTCCAAGAGACTAATTTTAATGCCATGGAGTATCAACAATGGATTGATAAAGAAAGCTAAAATAAGAGTCCAATTCAATAAACTCATAACTAAGAATGTGGAGATAGAAAAGAAAGAAGTGAGTGGTTGAATAACTCTCAAGCTAAAAAAGATTAGGAAAAACAGATAAATGGAGCCATAGAAGAGACTCCGGTAGAGCAACGCAAAAAAAGAGAAAATTTGTACAGAAGTGGTGAAAAAACAAAAATAAAGGACAGATCAGAAAAATAAAGATAGATACAGTTTTATTATTTGAATGAAGAAAGAAGTAGATAGAATACAGACATCCGAAGAGAAAAAATAGGGAAATGAAGTGCAAAACAAAGAACAAAAGACAAAACAAATAACATACCTACACAAAGGGAAGATGGATGTGGGGGTGGGTGGAACCACATGGAGCAGATGAACCGTCTAGGGAGACTGGACAGAGCCGGGGGGGAACCACGCCATACCGTAGACATAACTGTGAAAAGAAAAAGAGTATCATGTTTAATGTTGCAATAAATAAAGAACGAAGAACATGTAATAATGGAACCTAGACAACATGAATTCAGATTAACAGAAACAACCATAAACTATAATACTGAGCAAAAGTAAGCTTCCAATATATCGATAGAAAGCAAATAACAGTGCGAAGCCTGCATTGTAAGGAACAGTGACATGTCAAGAGTACTATTCATAAGAGTCATGTAATGCTTGAAGAGGGAGAGCCTGAAGAAGCCATATAAACCGTGTTATGCGAATTAATGAAGCTTTGTAGACGAATTGGATCCTCGTAAGATGTTGTTTCATTATTATAGGTGACTTTGAATAGACATGGGTGATAGAGACCATATCTTGCGCCCATAGAACAAAGGTCAGGCCTCATATTTAAGAAAGCTTTGCGTCTGGAGACTGTGGCATAAGAATAATCTTGTGCAAAAAACAACGTAGAGCCAGACCATGAAATACTTTGGATAGCATTAGCAGCAGACAGTACTTTCAATAAATCCGTGTACTCAAGAAAATACAGGATTATTCCTCTTGGACGTTGTGAGGAGGAGTTGTTGATGGAAGCTCGACCTAATCTATGGGCGCGTTGTATATTTAACACGACATCCTCTGATAGGTGAAGAATCTTGGGGAGGAAGGATTTGAAGAAACCGATAGGGTCCGCACCCTTGTCTCCTTCTACCAGACCATATATGCGTATATTATTTCTTCTGTTGCAATTCTCAAGGTCCACCTCAACCTGCTTTTGAAGTGATGATACTTGGGTCTGCATGAAAGTAACACACTTGGAAGTTTCTGTAAGGGAGGAAACATTTTGTTCCACTGTTGTGAGTCTTGTGTTGAGTAGGGACCAATTGTCAGAAAGAATTTGTAGTTTAGAATTTGTTTCCTCAACGAAAGGTCTGAGGGCTCTTATATCCTGTAATAACAGTTCCATTGAAACTGGAGATGATGGTTTGGGTGGTGAGGGTGGATCTTTCTTCAGACGTTTTACGTTTGATTTTCCTGACGTTGCTGGTGTGGAATCCATTGTTGTGTTGGTATCTTCTGTCTCGAACAAACCTGAATCCTCCAATCTGGAAATTCTGAAAATATTTTAGAGTTTTTGACAAAAGAGTGTTTGGGCTTAGAGGTAGTGCAGAGAGTTCTCTTTGTCCTACCCATCAATTTATAGAATAGGCAAGATACGAAATCAGATTATCCTGAACACAGCAGGTGTTGGTGAGAAAAATAGCGGATCAGAAAACTATGCAATATAAGGATATGCCTTTCAAATAGAGTTACGCAATCATAAAGAGAAATTCAATGCATTTCGCTCCTCAAGATGATTAAAAGTGTATTCCTACAATGATCCTCACATTATCTTCGCAACGCATGCCCAAGTGAAACGGAATATTCCTTTTCCAAGTGTGATATAATTCGCAATTTAGTCATGAAAAACGCTCCACAAAATGGTGGCTACACCCATATTACCATATAATACCATCGGGATAAGGTAAAATGAGGGTGCTTCACCACCTTCAGTCTTTGCTAATAATAGGAGTTGAAGAGCTCGCAGAAGCCTTGTAATGTTGTTCAAATAACAAGAGTACCTTTTTTGTTTCTGTAGTAAGGAGGAGATTATCTGCAGCGTGAAGTGCTCTTACAAAATGGCGGCTACACCCACATTACCATGGAATGCCATCGAGGTAAAGTAAAGTGAGGGTGCTTCACCACCTTCAGTCCTTGCTAATAATAGGTGCTGAGGAGCTTGCAGATGCCTAGTAATGTTGCAGAAATAACAAAAGAACCTTTTTTTTGCCTCTGTAGTACGAAGAAGGTTATCTGCAGCGCGATGTGCTCTTACAAAATGGCAGCCACGGTAAAAACGGCCTCGCAGCTGGACACTTATCACATAATTAAACCTTCTTACTGTTGGTAAAATCGGCAAACAAGGTCAGCCTGGGAGCGAGTGACACATCACGAACTCATTTCTTCGTTCGTTGTCACGTTAGCGGTTCTGGAAGCGTGTCTCTCCTTCACCGGTCGCCGGAGCATCACACAAACGCCGCTATACTCGTTGGGCGTTTAGCCACGCCCCCTACATGTGTATTTTTTTATATGTTTGTTTGTGCATTGTGTTTGTGCTATTTTGCTCAGTAGAGAGCAACACAGATACCCCTGCTTCTCGTTTGGAGTAAGTGTAAGAGAAAGATTTGGGTGGCCTGGGCAAGACCTATTTTGGGGTCTCCTGTTAACAAAATTAGAATTTTATTACTCATGTCCTTCCAACTCCAATGATGCCACTGGGGAGAGAGATTCAGAGGAAAGGTTAGCCAGAGACAGGGAGAGGGGCATACACGGAGAAATAGAATAGACAGAGGTCAAATAATGATAAAGGTCATCTTCTCATGGGCCCCCTTGGAAGATTGGGGCCTGTGCATTTGCCCACTTTGCCTATGCCTTAAAACGTCTCTGGTTGGAGTTATTGTATTGCCCGTAATTCGGCCCTTATTTACGAGGAGTTAACGCTGCCTTTGCATCACTTTTTGTAACGCTGCGGCGGCGTAAAAAGTGCGCAACACTGCGCCATATTTACAAAGTGACGCATCTAGGCAGATGCGTCACTTTGTAACCCCCTGCGCTACATTATACCTGCATCAGGTATAATGTATGTAGGCTGGGCGTTCTCCAGTAAAAATGGCTCGTAGAAGTGGTGCAGTGAAATTTATGAGATTCACTGCGTGAAATCCTTACACCTGCTTCACAGCAGGCGAAGGACTTACGCAGGCCCTTTTACATATGACTCGCCCATGTGAAATGACACATTGCTGGAGTTGCGTCTGTTTTGCGACACACTCCAGCAATGCGTCATTACTGCTTCACCAGCTACGTCAGGATTCCTGAAAGAAGCTGGTCAATCCTTGCGACATGGAGCGCCGTAATATAAATACGTCGCATCCAAGGTGTCCCAAGGAGGCCACAATGAAAAGTGTTACATCGCTGATTTAAACCAGTGGTGTAACACTTTTTATAAATGAAGCCCTTCATTTCCCCCACTTCTGTGTTAGTGCCAGCCAGGAAAAAAGAAGGACGTCCCCAAAGCTCTTGGAGAGAACTTCCAGCACATTAAACACTTTGATTCTTTAGTTTTTTTCAAAAACAAACCCAGACTTTGTGAGTTTGTGTTTGCTAAACAAAAAAAGGCCAACACTCTACCATGCTTCCGTTATCAGGGTGGGCCTGTCGGCATTCTGCAGTTTGGCTAAAAATAGGCAAATGCCTGCTGCCCACATCACACGTTCCTGTTTTATTTAGAGGTGGGGAATTGCAGAGTTTCTGACAGCAGAGCCTTAGTCAACTCCTACATTCGAAACACCTTCCTGGCTGCATGCCACAAAATCGCTGCTCCATGATGTCACAAGATCTTCCCATTTTAGGTCTGTTTCTGTTTTTCACCTGTCCAATCCTGCCATACAAAGAATGGTGTTCCAAAGCAGATTAGAGAAGAATATGGTCCCGTACATGCTGGGGGAACCCACAATGATTTATTTATTTCTTAAAAAAAGAAGAAAATGCTGATGGGACCTCCATTTTAGCATGATATGGTCAACCAGTAATCATTCTGCAATTTCACTAAATAGACACTGGCCATGTTGGAGGAAGCTTTTCAGGTGCAAAATTTCCACCTGTATGTTGGAGATCTTTGAATAGGGCATGTGGTATATCCACCGCCCATCAACTTGATAGCTCATCTGCCCAAGGCTAAATTAGGCATCATGGTAGTATCTCTTGGTGGAAGCTGACAAAGCAAGATTGGTTGTACCCTGTTTTGTTCTGATCTTGGCTTGGAATTCAACCAAAGAGAACTGGAATGATAGATAGTTCAGCAGCAATCATGCAGATAGAACATCACTTCTATTCATGACCTTGAACATGACGATTCCATTTCATGCAAATGTCATCTATCCCATTCCAACGCCATAACAAGTGCAAGGAAGCACAGAACTTTGCAAGAATTCCTCTTTCCTTCCACATAAAAACCACAACCAGTGAAACAGCTCCTCTGCTGCCCCAATGGTAGGAGGGTGAGTTTGTCATTTGGAGAGAACTATGCATGCCGACCAATGTAATGCTATGCACAAACTATCTGTATTATTTCATGTAGCATGAAACTCAGTGTCTGAGAGAGTGGGTATAAAGCAGCCTTTGCTGAGGTTATCATATACTTTCGACAACAGAAGTGTGACTTACCTTCTCTCTCTCTAAGGACAACTACTCTGTTTTTATTGCTGCATGGATAGAATAAAAACAGCCATGTTCAATGTATTACCTGTAGATCGGAGGCTTTTCGACTAGAATTGTAGTCCTGAACAGCAGCCCAGTTAATAAAGCTCGTGCAGATCAACATTTTTTCTAGGACGAGGTCAAATCCATGACTCCAGGATAGCAAATTGGGTTTGACGCGTAAACATCAGTGGAGTGGAGTGGAGTGGAGTGGTGTGGAGTGGAGTGGTGCACAGTTGAGTTGAGTAGACCTGAGGACATTTATAAAAAGAACAACACATAGGCACATATCTATACTGTGTTCCAAACTAAAACCCACTTAGAGGGAGTTCCATAAGTCTATTTGTGGATGAAACAGACCCTTTCTCTCCCTCCTACAAGTCAATAGACAAAATGAGTCAAACAGCAAGAGGTCTTTTTCCGTGGGTCTCTGAACCACATACGTTTTGTAGCAGATTATATTGTTGGCTAGATATATGGGGACTGAGTAATAAATACCATGATGTCATCTGCATAGACTTTTAGAATTGTGCTCAGTTTTCAACACACAACCAATGTAAAGCTCTTCTAAGGAAGCGTGATACAAATGTACAGAGTCCTTAACTTCACTTAACTCCAGCATTATTACATACTGCTATTATTAAATGCATTCCTGGTCATCCCCAAATTATTTTCCCCTATGGCTTAAGGTAGAATGGAGTGACACGAACATGGTGGGAGAAAGGAGGAAAGCCTGAAATGCTTTAGCTTTGTCTAAGGACCTGATTATGGGTTTTGGTGTTATTTAACACACCTGAAAAATAACGATGCCATGGGGTACGTTATTTATCGGGTGCGATAAATAACACCTATTATGAGTTTATGGGGAATAAGATGCGTATTTTGGTTTTTAACGCACATAAATCCGCATGATATGGTGAATATCGTATTCTTTTCCCCAGTTACATTTTGGCAGGTTTGACCTGACGAAATGTAATGAAGGTTAAGTTATTTGATGCGTCCTATAAGTATTAGATGCTTTAAATACCTTCAAACTTGTAATCCCAACCCATGCCTAAACAGGGGTTTATCCGTGGGTCAGAATTAACCTACCCACTCTTGATCAGGCCCAAAGTGTCCAGTGCAGCAGCTGTATATACAGCTTTTCATGTGTTCTGAACAGGCTTGAAGTTTAGCAAATTGATCGTCAACCAACCAAAGTCTTTCGAAATCTGGGCATGTTTGGCAAACTTGTGAAACTGCCCCAATATATACGTAATATGGAAGAAAAGTGGTTGGACATAGACATTAAAAAGGCATGCCTCTGCCGTGCAAGTAGTTCCTCAACAGTGGTGCAGGACAGTTTTGTGTCCCTGTCAGTGTCAGGCATGCAAGGAGCAGAGCAGGCCTAATACGTTGGAAGGCAGCGTTGTCTTAGTCTATTAGATACTGTACAGGGGTGTTCGAAAAAAAGCCTGTATGGCTTCAGCCTCTGTGAAAAGCTCTCCTCTTACTGCATCCTCAACCGGGTATCACTCCTACCCTTATTCACAACTACTAGGTGTAACCAGCTTCTTTAATGGTAAAATGGCTTTCATAATGCACAGCATGCTTGAGTCTGCTTAAACCGTGTTAGGCACCCAAAAATTACTCTTACCTTGCGCTGACCCAACATTTACGTTCAAGCAAATTGCTACAAACAAAACCAGTTACAAATGGTGATGCAACGGTAGGCACTGCCAGCCCAAACTAACCCCTGTCTTTCCAGTTCCCTGGCAGTTATGCATAGTTGTGCCAGTGTAGCAATGATCAAAGCAGACTTGCTATTCTGGATAGGAAAGGTTGCCAGAAGTTATCAAAGACAAAATCAGAGGATATGAAAAAACAGGCACGGTATAGCTGCTTCATCTTTAACACCAATTCCCAGGTTCACTAAGGGCTTGCTTTGCCCTTGTGTGGCGCAGGGCAATGTAAGTCCTTATCTGGGATTTACTAAGGCACGCAAAGACACTTGGCGTCATAATGCAACGCAGCACATAGCATTGCCTTCCGATACTTTGCGTCAGGGAGGCATCCCATGGGTGGAGCATGGGAGTTCCCCTGCATCCAACCGTGGGTTTTGACGTAATCCCAGATTCACTAAGGTTTGCCCAGGTGTAACGAGGAGAAATATCTTTAATTCTCCTTGTTACGTTCTTTACATCATGCATGGTTAAAAGGAAAAAGGATTGTTTTTGTGCAGGAAGGTACTCCTTCCCGCACAAAAACAAGTCTGCTCATAACCCAGCCATCCTTGCAGCAAGGCAAAAAGAGTACCTACATTGGTGCTAGGCAGCCTCAAGTGCACAAGCGCAAGGAGGGAGCAGAAGTGCCCTATATCTTAATAGATATGTCGCATTTCTCCTCTCTTTGGTTTACCCATTTTACATGCTTTTACAGCTGTTCACTTCAGCCTCTTTCGTTCTTAAGGCTTGCATTGGATGCTCATGGGTGCTGTAAAAAATACAAAGCCTGATTATGATGACACCCTATATACTAGGTGTCAGTCATAGCAGCTGTAAAATTTGCTGTCACTATAAAATGATTGCGCCTTGGAATCGTAAATAATTATTGCACTGACTATGACTAATCCATAGAGTGTTCTTATAGCTGCCGTGTTTAATGTTTAAGAAAAGGGGCACACCATCATCCCAATGTCTTAAGTTCTACTCCATGTAAAGGATTTTCCTAATATTAATTTCTAGCAGCTTGTATTGCATTAACTGGAATTTTGTAGGTCTGTGATGACACGGTCTTTGGGGCAGTGATATTTACAGAGAGTGGTTCCTTGACAACATTCTACACATTAGACTATTCTCACACGGTAAACAGCGTTTAGTTTGCATGCTGAACGCTGCATGCCATAACAACGCGGTTGTTACAACGACTGTGTTGTTATTTCGCATACCGTAACAACGCAAGTCGGAACAACGACTTGCGTTAGGGGGCAGAAGGTGTTGAATTTATAATCCAACACCTTCCCTAGTGTCCACAAAGACTGGAGTTGGAATAGTAAATTAAACTATTCCAACATCCAGCGCACCCTAAAAGCAAGTTGTTGTTCCGACTTGCGTTGTAACGGTATGCAAAATAACAACACGGTCGTTGTAACGACTGCGTTGTTTTGGCATGCGTTGTAAACGCATGCGAAAAAACGTCATATATTCTTCTCACACTCCCCTAGATGTGGCACACCTTTCTATCCAAAGCAAACGATTAGCAATCCCTGGTCACCCAGCTTTGAATGGCGTCAGTCTGAGCCCACTAGACATAGAGAGCAGACTCAGGTTTGCAGAGCTACAGAAGTATGAAGATTATGATTTAAAGAACAAGTTAAGGCAATAGAAGGAGAGGCAGATGAGGGGAAGGAAGGGAAGGCTCGGAAAACAACAGAGACAAAGAAAGAAAGCAGGGATGAAAAAAGACCTGTGAGAGGAGTGTGAGAGGAGATGAAGAGACAAAAGAATGGAGTAGTGGTAGAAAGAAGCGTGAGGTGGAACCAACAACAGGTAGCCTTGGAACTCAGTCACCCCAGCATTCAGTAGAGCTGGCAGTGACCTCCTAAGAAATTGTTTGAGCCCTTCACTTATTCTTTTTTTCATAAAATAAGGACTGGTTAGCATATTATTTGTGTTTCCTTCAAAAGCATAACTAAGTCAAGATATAGGATATGACAGTGCAACTCATGCTACTTTTAGCTAGAAGTAGCTTTGCAGATGCTTGATGAGAGCCCATGGGTGGGTCTTTTTCCCACTTTACTATACAGCTTGTGAAAATGAGTATTAGCCCAACCCTGGATAAGCACTAAAATAGCACTACACTCTTAAGAGGAAATATGGCTCCCAACAGTGGGATGTGGTGCTTGAGAGACTATTGTTTCCTCCAGATACTCTCCTGTTGTGAGCTATGCTTATTTAGGTTAGCGAGGCGAGGTCTGCAGCGTACAATTATATGCATTCTGAAATACAGTATACAAAATGTGCGCTCCTGTGTTTCCTATATGGGTTAATTATATGAAATATTAAGTATTCAGAGCCCCTCTCCCAGGATGTCCTCACAGGGAAAAAGATATGGGATTGAAGAAAGTTGATGATACTGTCTTCTCATCTTTTTGTTGTTGGTGCTAAAAATGCAATACAGAGCTAAAAAAAAGAAGCCAGACCACCACAAACTCAGTGCCTTGACAGGAAGCTAATACCAAGAAGGCACAGAAGAGCTGAAGTAGTAAGTGGCCTAGGAGAACTTGTGAATGTCTTCTTGAACATCTGAGATATGATAATATTTGGCTGAAAGACCTAACTTTGACACAGTACTTACTGCCTTATGTGCCTGACATTCGACTGAGCTTCATGTGTAATTTTGTAATCAACGTAAACATTCAGTGAGCTTAGGAATTGAGTAGTTGCTGGGGAGCTTATAGTCCCTTAGATTTTAGAGTTGGGGACACAAGTCAAGAGTCTAATTTTACTAGGAATGATTGGAGACAGGGGAAAACAAACAAACACTAGTCCCCAGCCCACACAGAATATTATGGACCCTCTCACTGATCAGCAGTGGCCAAAAGAAGACAGGGTGGTTGTGACTTAACTTGAATGTGTCCCGCCCATGTGGTCCATGGTGTATGCTTAGTGCATGATAAGGTCACACTGTTCATTTTCAAGGAAAACAAACAGGGCACTCAACCTTCCATTCAATGAATCCAACTATGTTTCCCTGCAAAGTAATCAGAGTTGCTATTCTTTTCAATAAAAATGTTGATAAACAAGTCATAGACTAGAGATCAGATCCATCCTGCAATTGAGTAGCATCTAAAGACCCTCAGGGCCCAAGGATGATCACAAACTGCATTTGAAAAATCCTGCACATTTCACATTTGTGTGTTTTGAAATCAGTTGGAGAGTTATTTAAAATCTGGCGGGCAGTCAGCCGGAGAGCCAGGTCAGTGGAGGCAGTGGCATTCAATCTCCTGATGGAGGGCTGCCAACCAGATATAGAGGTCCCCACCTGTTCGGGCATGGATCTCTGTACCTTCAGTGCAACGAGCGCGTTATTGGTTCCATGGAAGGCACTGATCCTTTGCCGAGTGCAGATGTGCCAGTTCAACAAAGCTGGAGTTTGTGCACAACAAGATAACAATGGCTAAGATGCAGGGAATTGTTTCCCTGCTTGTGAGTGACATCATTTGTGTTCTCTACAAAGGGCACCCATACCTTGCATGGCAGTCCCAGGTATGAAAATCTAGTGAATACCTTGTACTGGACAGGACATCAGATCAGAGAATTCACAAGGCAGAGCCCCTTGAAACCCTTCAATTCCCATACCAAGTGGGCAGGGGAACCACAAGTTTGCAGAGAGACTTCTACTGTTAGGGCATCTGCCAAACTTTAAATGCCTCCTTCACTAACAAATTGAAAAAATAGACAGAGCACTTGGTGAAAAATGAAAACAGGTCAAGTAGTATTTGCTGATTAAAATCGTTAATGTTACCATGTTGCAATTTTGCAATCTATCAGCAAGGAAGCTGATGCACCCCTGAGACCATCGTTCTGTGAAATTTCTAAAATATCCCCCACTTGTGTAGTCTTTGAGGAAGGCTGGCCGGTAGCATTAATGATGGTTCATGAGCGGAAGGCAGCAGTTGATGATAGGCCACAAGTCACTTTTTGGTCCCAGGCACCTTCAAAACCTGTGACTAGAGAGACTCGCTGTTTTCACACTGCGATACTCTGCAATATGTGTTTTGCCTTTTAAAACTGTATGGTTTTATGGTTTTTATCTGAAAATCGAATAAAGCTTATTTGATTGATTGATTGATTGATAGAGAGACATGCGGAGAAGAATTTTGTCTCCAACCATATTATGGGCCCGATTCACAGAACTAACTTAAGACAAAATCCTAAACTTACTACCATTTTGGTATTCACAGAAGGCACTTACTCATTTTGGTATTCACAGAAGGCACTTACTCATTTTGGTATTCACAGAAGTTAGGAGTCCTAACTTTAGGACTCCTAAATGCCTTCTGTGAATACCGAAAGTCTTAAAATTAGGATTTTTCTCAGTTTAGTAGCAGTATAGTTAGGACTCCTAACTTTAGGACTCCTAAATGCCTTCTGTGAATACCGAAAGCCTTAAAATTAGGATTTTTCTCAATTTAGTAGTAGTAAAGTTAGGAGTCCTAACTTTAGGACCCCTAAATGCCTTCTGTGAATACCGAAAGCCTTATAATTAGGATTTTTCTCAGTTCAGTAGTAGTATAGTTAGGACCCTTAACTTTAGGACTCCTAAATGCTTTCTGTGAATACCGAAAGTCTTCAAATAAGGATTTTTCTCAATTACGTAGTAGTAAAGTTAGGACTCCTAACTTTAGGACTCCTAAATGCCTTCTGTGAATACCGAAAGCCTTAAAATTAGGATTTTTCTCAGTTTAGTAGTAGTACAGTTAGGAGTCCTAACTTTAGGACTCCTAAACTGAGAAATATCCTAATTTTAAGACTTTCGGTATTCACAGAAGGCATTTAGGAGTCCTAAAGTTAGGAGTACTAACTTCTGTGAGTTCCGAAGTGAGTAACTGTCTTGTGTGAATACCAAAATGAGTAAGTGCCTTCTGTGAATACGAAAATGGTAGTAAGTTTAGGATTTTGTCTTAAGTTAGTTCTGTGAATCGGGCCCAATGAGTTTAGATTGACCCAGGTGTTGCACTGGTCGGGGAGTAGGGACTAATACACAAAGGCCAACAGAGAGAACACATCCCCCAAATCTATCTTTTCAGCTCGATTAGGAAGAATGGAACATCCCTCCTATACTCAGTGATAAACTATAGATATGCAGACTGGGTTCCCTCATACATGTCTGCATGGAAGACCTGGATTGTGAGATCACCAAAGCAACCTGAGAGGCCATAAGGGCCACGGCTTTCAAATCCTCGATATGCATTCAGCATAAAGCCATAAATGGTAGGCCGGACCCGTGCTGGAGGGGCTGGAGGGAAAGAGGGGATTTGATTTATCCTGACTGCCCAACTCACATTGGCACAGTTCCAGAAAGAAGGCATGACTCCCCCATTACATGTATGGTGGACCAAGATTTGGTCCATCTATGCAAACGAGAAATTGACGGCCCTAATGCAAGACACACTGTACAAATGTGATAAAATATGGTCCCTGTTCCTGATTTATATGAGAACAGGCAAACGATACAGTGGAGGGCGTACAGGTAGACCATCCGTCCTCCAACATTCCCGACTGGACAACATGTCCTCGAAATCTGACTCGGCCTTTCCAATACTCCAGACTGATATCCCCCTATACACCAACCCTCCATCACTACATTGCCCCCCACCCAAGCTCTCTTAATTTCTTCCCACTTCGTTTCACCACAACGAGATGTAATTTGCCTTGGGATGATATCAACTGTGAATGGCAGTAATTATAGTTACTTTTATGATTGTATATATCTTCAATGCATGGCAGTATCTGTGGTAATAAATAAAACGTTCAATAAAAAAATTGTGACTGCCTGGTTCATGTGTGCATGGAAATTTATGGGGTGGAGTCACTGCTACAAATGCTGTAGCATGCTCCGAAGGACTCTCGTCTGGGTATCACAACCTGTAAAAGCCACATTTCACTATACTCCCCACGTACCCTGGTACTGGTAGTTCAGTTTTTCCACGAGGCATAGATGCAATAAATAACCAGTAAAGAAATGGAGGAAGAGTAAAATATCTTGTCACACACACAATCAAACCACAGTAGCAGAGAGATACAAGTCTTGGCAGTCTATTCCACACCATTGTGGTCAGATAGGTTCAGCCAGCAATCGTAAGACCTGAAACTACCTTCTGGCCCAAGGTCCTCCTGACTCAGAGTTGTGAGGAACCACCTGCAGAGACAGCCCAGTTGAAGAAAAATGGCCAGGACCTCATACTCTTGTTCTAGGACTCTAGGTCCAACATCACCACGATCATGGCCTGGTTGTAGCCACTTTGGTGATCCTTCGCAGTAGAGATCCAGGCCAGAAATTACAGCCTTAGACCCTGCCAAGTCAGAATGTCACCATTTTCCAAAGCATCATTACCAAGGAAGAGCTTTCATAGGCTACCATGCCCACTGTTAGATCTGGGGGTCTCTAGTTGGCAGAGGTAGGCACCTTAGACCAAATAGGAACCCTTGCTTCTAGTCAGGGTACAGGGACAAACACGGTAGATAACCCCTGCTCACCCTCTAGGTAGCTTGGCTCGAGCAGACAGGCTTATCCCCAAGGCAATGTGTAAAGTATTTGCACGTAACAACCACAATTACCCCCCTAGTACACCACAAACGTAGACCACACCGGTAAGTATATCAAAAATATAACTTTATCTAGTTTCAGCAGTGGAAATCAATTATCATAGCGTTGCACATTAATCGTTTTCTTAGGTTGGTAGGAGCATAAACAGATAGTCTCTAGTCTCTCGTGGGACTTCGTATTCAAAGAAAAAGAATAAGTTCGTAGGCTTTCAGTAGTTAAATACCCACGTTCCTCCAGCGGTGCCTCCTGCGCTTATAACTAAAGCGCTCCTCTCTGGCTGCGCGGTGCAGGGCTTTCACAGCTCCCGAGTGATGGACCAATCCGGTCGCGGCTCCCTCGACGAGCCCCCTGTGACGATGTCGACGGCACCGGAGTCAGCCACTCGCAGCGCGGCTCTTCCGACCAAGCCTCCTACCAGCAACCAATCAGGTCGCGGCCTCCTCGTTCTCTTCTCTGCGGCTTCGCAGAGCAGGGAAGTGCAGCCCTCGATCAGTTTCAGGCCCCCGGGCCGCGGCGGTGTATCGCGGGCAGGGTATTCCACGGCGCCCCGTGTCAGCGGGTCGATCGTGACGCCGCCAAGCCTCACAGTGGCTTAGTTAGCACGGGGGTCGCCCTCAATCCTGCAGCCACAGCAATACACGTGCCGAAGAGCACGTCGGTCTTCTCAGGGCGGCAACCGGTGTCAGGCCAAAATCAGCGCGGCACTCTCCAGCAAAACAGAGAGCAGCCAGTGCACTTCCCGGGGCAGATGTTTAGACGCTTGGTAGAACAGTCCACGGTCCTTGCAGCACACAGCAGCACAGAGGGGACACAGCAGAGTCTTACAGTCTTGGCAACCTTTCTATCCCTGGGTTGCGAAACAGGAGGCCAGCTCTTCTCAGGCCCTTGGAGATTCAGAGTTGAAGACACAGCACAAAGCAAAGTCTTGTTAGGTCAAGTAGGTTGGGTCACAGCACACAGCAAGGCCCCTTCTCCTCCTCAGCTTCAGTTGCACAGCAGAACAGGTCAGCCCTTAGAGCACACAGCAAGGCAATCTTCCTTTAGTCCTTCAGCAGTCTGTCTTTCAGCAGAGGTTCCTCTTGATTGTAGAATCTAAAAATCTGTTGTCAGGGGTCTTGTACTTATACCCCTAAAAGTCTTTGAAGTCTTTGTGCAAGTGGGTCCTGAGCCCGGTCTTATCCAGTTCTGGGTGTTGCTGGAGCACTTTGTTTTCCTCTCTTCTGCTTGAGCTTTGAGCTTAAAAAGTTCAATCTCATGGGCCCTAATCCTCTGATTTTCCTCCAGTTCCTCTGGAGAAAGGCCCCTACTGGAAGGGGTGCTGCCAGCCCTAGACGCTGGCCTATTCACTGGCAAATCACTGGATCCAAATCCATGCTCCTGTGCACCATCCTCTCCAGTCTCTCCAGAGGCGTGGGTTCGAATCCCACCGCTGCCACCAATATTAGATCTGGGGGTCTCTAGTTGGCAGAGGTAGGCACCTTAGACCGAATAGAGACCCTTGCTTCTAGTCAGGGTACAGGGACACACACGGTAGATAACCCCTGCTCACCCACTAGGTAGCTTGGCTCGAGCAGACAGGCTTATCCCCAAGGCAATGTGTAAAGTATTTGCACGTAACAACCACAATGACCCCCCTAGTACACCACAAACGTAGACCACACCGGTAAGTATATCAAAAATATAACTTTATCTAGTTTCAGCAGTGGAAATCAATTATCATAGCGTTGCACATTAATCGTTTTCTTAGGTTGGTAGGAGCGTAAACAGATAGTCTCTAGTCTCTCGTGGGACTTCATATTCAAAGAAAAAGAATAAGTTCGTAGGCTTTCAGTAGTTAAATACCCACGTTCCTCCAGCGGTGCCTCCTGCGCTTATAACTAAAGCGCTCCTCTCCGGCTGCGCGGTGCAGGGCTTTCACAGCTCCCGAGTGATGGACCAATCCGGTCGCGGCTCCCTCGACGAGCCCCCAGTGACGATGTCGACGGCACCGGAGTCAGCCACTCGCAGCGCGGCCCTTCCGACCAAGCCTCCTACCAGCAACCAATCAGGTCACGGCCACCTCGTTCTCTTCTCCGTGGCTTCGCAGAGCAGGGAAGTGCAGCCCTCGATCAGTTTCAGGCCCCCGGGCCGCGGCGGTGTATCACGGGCAGGGTTTTCCACGGCGCCCCGTGTCAGCGGGTCGATCGTGACGCCGCCAAGCCTCACAGCGGCTTAGTTAGCACGGGGGTCGCCCTCAATCCTACAGCCACAGCAATACACATGCCGAAGAGCACGTCGGTCTTCTCAGGGCGGCAACCGGTGTCATGCCAAAATCAGCGCGGCACTCTCCAGCAAAACAGAGAGCAGCCAGCGCACTTCCCGGGGCAGATGTTTAGACGCTTGGTAGAACAGTCCACAGTCCTTGCAGCACACAGCAGCACAGAGGGGACACAGCAGAGTCTTACAGTCTTGGCAACCTTTCTATCCCTGGGTTGCGAAACAGGAGGCCAGCTCTTCTCAGGCCCTTGGAGATTCAGAGTTGAAGACACAGCACACAGCAAAGTCTTGTTAGGTCAAGCAGGTAGGGTCACAGCACACAGCAAGGCCCCTTATCCTCCTCAGTTTCAGTTGCACAGCAGAACAGATCAGCCCTTAGAGCACACAGCAAGGCAATCTTCCTTTAGTCCTTCAGCAGTCCGTCTTTCAGCAGAGGTTCCTCTTGATTGTAGAATCTAAAAATCTGTTGTCAGGGGTCTTGTACTTATACCCCTAAAAGTCTTTGAAGTCTTTGTGCAAGTGGGTCCTGAGCCCGTTCTGATCCAGTTCTGGGTGTTGCTGGAGCACTTTGTTTTCCTGGCTTCTGCTTTCTTTTCAGAGTGAGGGGCAGAGTCGTCAGCCGCCCAGCAGGAGGTGGAGCCAGCAGTGTGGCAGGCAGGCACAGCCCTATTCACTCCCAGGTGCTATCTCCTCCCTCCACTCTACTTGCAAATGACGCCATTCAGCAAAGGGCTGACTCAGCCAACCTCCTGGGGGATCCCCAGCCCCTGTCACTCTCAAGCCAGACAGTCAATCCACAAGCATGCCCAGGCACACAGAGGGGTCAGACAAGAGAACAGCTACTCTCTAAAAAGTGCTATTCTCCAACTCAGGATTTAAAAACAACCTCTCCTAAAAGATGTGTTATTAAATGCTGAGCTCAGGGATATCAAACACTCATGTCTTATCTTGTTCCTATGAGAAGATAGGCGGATAGCCATTGGCACCAGCCTCCCCCATGTTAGCCTATGGAGCAAGATAACCTTGCAGCAGTGAACACACAAAATGGCCGCTGTTCACTACCAGAGCATGATACCTGCACTAGTACATGCTCTACCTTTTACATAAACTGCACCCTGCCCAGGGGGGTACCTTGGGCCTTCCATAGGGATGACTGACGTGTATAAAAAGGGAAGGGTTAGGCCCGGTCAGTGTGGACACTGGCCAGGTGGACATGGCAGTCCGGGGACTGCATGCAGGCCAGCGGTGGCAGGCCTGAGACACCATTTTAGGGCTACACAGGTGGGTGGCGCAATCAGCGCTGCAGACCCACTAGTAGCATCTGTCATCACCAGCCCTGGCACACACAGTGCACTTTACTAGGGACTTCATGGTGATACAGATATGCCAATCAGGTATATCCAATCAATATGATATTTTACACAGGGAGTACTTACACTCTGGCACTGATTAGCAGTGGCAGAGTTTCCAAAGCATCTAAACCAGCAAAAACGAAATCCAGCACAGCATCAAAAATCCAGGTAGTAGAGGCAAAAGATAGGGAAAAAACCCACGCCAAGAATGTCAGGTCTAACACCCACCATTATCAGGCCTGGCACAGAACTGTCTCAATTTGACCCAAGAATCTCTGGTCTCGACCAAAGCCAGCAGAATCACCTGCATAGCATCATCAGCTTGAACCGTGACTCAGGTTGCAAACATTTAGGTAAGAAAGCATAGTACTCAGCCATTTGGAGGACCTTGAAGGCGAAAGCATGACCAGCTCAGTGGAATCTAGTAGTGTAAGCTTCAGCCAACAGTGCCATTTCAGTACACAAGGGCTCCTCGAATGCAATCTTTTTTTAGCAGTGCCTTATCAGTCGCAATCAGTGCCAGATTGGATAACCAAAAGCAGCTATCGCAAAAATATTACAACCAGACATTCTCCATTTGTCTATGCGCAATCTCTCTCTTTCAATCCATCCTGTCTCTCTATTCTGTCTCTGATCACTTTCTCACCGCCTTTGACTTCCCTCTCTCTATTTCTCACTTTTTCTTGAAGCTTCACTGTGCCTGCAGCATTTATCCTCACGAAGCTTAGGAAAATGACAGAGGCACCAGGAGCAGCCCCTGGCTTCTAGCTGGCCACCGAGGGCTCCAGCCCACCAGGGATGTCACCAGTGGAATAAATGGCCTGTCTGGCTCTGGTTGTAAGGGACCTCAGCAGTGTGGTCTTCCTTCAGCAGTTCCTGTTCAGTACTATAGGACCCTAACATGTGACATTCCACCAAGAATCAAATTCTTCTTTAGGATGCCAAACAGCATCAGTTTCTTCAAGTAGTGTCTTCCCGGAGGAGAAAGACTCAAGCAGTGCAAGCTTCTTCCACTAATATTTTCTTACTCCATTAGTATCCCAGGTAGAGTCCATTTGCCCAAAATGTACTTTCTCAGTTAACATAGAATCAAAGCAGTGGGACCTTCCATCAACAGTGCCTTCTCAGTGCTGTAGAGCACCAGCACTATGAACTTCCTCCAGCAGAACCTTGTTAGCTGATAAAGAACCTCAGAAGTGTGACTTTACTCCACCATGGCCTTCTCATGCTATCGGACCCCAGCAGTGTGAACTCCCTGTAGTAGTGTCCACTCTGAGCTACAGGACCACAGCAGCCTGACCTCACTCCAGTGATGTCCTCTTTTTGCAATAGGACACCAGCAGTGTGACCTCCATGCAGTTGTGTCTTCTCTATGCTCTTAAACCCCAGCAGTGTGAAGTCTCTCCAATTGTGTCTTCATTGTACTTAAAGAACCCAGAAGTGTGACCTCCCTCCTCTCCATTGGTGTCTTCGTGGTACTATAGATCCCCAGCAGCATGATATCCCTCCACCAGTGTCTTCTTGGTGCTATAGGACCCCAACAGGGTGCCCCCTCCCAGTGTTGTCCTTTTGCAGCTATAGGATCCCATCAGTGAGGCCTCCATCTAGCAGTGCCTTCTCAGTGCTTTAGACGCCTGTGATGCAACCACCCTCCAATGAGGCCTTTAGGTGCATAGGTTCCCATCAGTGTGACCATCCTCCAGCAGTGCCTTCTCAGTTCTGTAGGACCGCAGGGGACTGAACTCCCATTAGCGGTGCCTTCTCAGGGCTCAGGCCACAGCAGTGTGACCTCCCTCCAGTGGTGCCTTCTCTGTACTGTAAGACCACAGCACCACCCTTCTCCCAAACGTGTTAATAGTTAGATCAACCAGACTCCTACCCTGTTCTCTTCCATCACTGTCTTCTCAGTGGTTTAGCTCTCTACCCAAAGCTTATAATTTCAAACTGTCCAGATTTTGTACAACCTTACTGACTTTTTCACTCTTCTAATTCAATTCTATACAATGTCTTCTTCCTTTGGGGTTTTGAATGCTGCAACAGTAAAGCCACTGGCAATTTGTATTGGGTCAGTATTAACTCCTACAGGCTAACCTTGTCCCCCGCAAAATGTTAGTGTCTCCCATACCCATGTTTGCAACCTCAAACCTTTTCTCTGAGTCTCGATTGTAGGTTTGAAACTCAAGAAAAAGAAACACTCAAAGCAATATTTTGAATGGAATGTAAATAAACATGTTTGTTTCAAAAAATGTATTCCAACTGACATCTTAATTTCTTGGAAATCAAACAAAGGTCATGGTACATGAGAGTTACTCCTGCCTGAGTGGTGTACCATTATATGTATGTATGACATATCTTAGTAGATTTTATTTACTATGCCTAGATGAACATTAAATTCTAAAGTATGGCTGACACTAAAGACTAACTGCCTTGTTTACCTACAGGACATTCCAAAACATTACCATGATGACGTCTGCTGCAGCTACCCCACCGGCCGACGCCATTTTTCCTACGCTGGCGTCTCAGGAATTCTGGAGGTCCCAAGCATGTGGCTACTCCGCGTCCATCTCCGGCCACATCAGTCATCGAGCCAACAACTTTAAACGGCACCCAAAGAGGCGGAAACTCATACGGCCATCGCCCCCGCCACCGCCCAACACGCCATGTCCTATTGATCTGATTGATTTGTCAGACATTCCCCCTCGGAGGTCTTTCGTAGAACTGATGTTCAATGGTTGTGTTCTGTTTGGGATCGAGTTTTGCTACGCCATGGAGACGGCCTATGTCACTCCAGTACTGCTGCAGATGGGGCTTCCTGACCAGCTGTATGGGATGGTGTGGTTCATCAGCCCAATTCTAGGTAATGAACATGTAATTCTATAAGCTATTTCTATTTAACTCACTCCACAATTATGCTGTGATTCTGCACCTGTGCTTAATGCAACACAAAGGCAATCATTCAGTATCTAACAGGAAGAATGTATGAGATCAGCAATCCAGCAAAGAATGCAGCATCACAAAACCTTCTTTAATTATCCATATCGTCCTTAAAATTACCCTTAACAGTATGGTCGGCATAGTATTAATATGTAAACAGATACATTTCGTGTTTAGGTTTTAAACCTGTACTCATTATTGTACCTTTTTTGAAAGATTTTTATACAGTAAGATTTCCAGCATGTGTTGTTGTGCCATACTGTGAAGTAAGCTACAATGGTGAAAAGAGGTCATTCAAATGGGTTAGTGTAAAGAAATGTTGTTAAATGTGGTGTACAGATTCAAATGCGCCATTAGCATTCCCTCCCTACCTTTGACATCCGCATAGTACGCACTATTTAAGATGTCATTAGTAAGGGTGATAGGAGAGGAGATAATAGCACACCCTCTGAACCCCTTTCTGACAGTCCTTTGTGAGTATGTTTCAGGCTCCTCAAACATACCGCAGTAATGTTAACCCAGTATCTCATACTTTTTTCGGTGACAAGGCATACTGCATGTTGAAAGACAAATTAGGAATCCAGCTGTTAGGAAAGAATTACTGGACCTCATCTCTCATACTTTCAATAATATGAGAAGCAAAAAATATTGAAAAGCATATGTAGTATATAAGATATATGACATATTGTCGACTACAAGCAGCACAGGCCATAGAAACTCTTCAAAAACATTCAGTCAGAGAATCCTTTTCCAGATGGAACCTGTTGTTGTGCTCATTTTCAGCAAGGCACTTGCCACGCTCAAGTGGTCCTGCTTTTAGTAAGTTGCCTTGTACTGAAGTTTTGATTGGTACCATGAAGCTTAAATGTGGGTGCCTCTTGTTCATATTTTGTGGAGGCACACCGTCTGTTGGGAAATCCTTGGATAAAGACCTCCAGGGGGCAGCACAACGTGTAGACCAATGTTTTCTTAAGACAATTGCTAATGAAAATGTTCTCACACTTTTCTGACCTTTTACATGCAAGAGAAAGCTTGACAGCACGTGCGAACATCTGTGCATCATTGACTTGCAGATAGGTGTATGTTTCCCGTTTTCACAGTCAGGAAAAGGACCAGGCTGCTAACCAAAATCAGCCATGATAAAAAGGTTCAAACCAGCCCAACACAGTAGACAACCATAGACTGAGACGTGGAGGCGTGGTTGGATTCAAGGCTTAAGTTGAGAAAGAATTAGTGCAATGGCCAAAGTTCTGCTCAAAAGCACAGGTGGTGCTCTCAGCTGTTGGGGTTGCTGAATGCCAAGGCTGTGTAATCTTCATTTCACATCATGCCTCTTTCACCCCCACCAGACACTCCCTGTCCATTTCTCTCCTTTTTCAAGTTCCTTTCATTCCTGCTTTCTTTGTTTTTCACTGTTTTTCCAGTGTTCTCGTCCTCCCTTTTTACCCCTTTTGTGTTTTTCTCTGTCTTGCTCTGAGCCAAAGTCTGATGATTAAAAATAAATGGCGGTCTCCCAAAAGCAAGTGTTAGTGGGCCCTGGCGCTCGCGTAATGAAACTTGAGCGGACTCATTAAGGAGCTTTTCTGGGTAGAGTACTGTGCTGAGGGGGCGGTCCCTGGAACTTGCCCCCACCCGGACCGTGGAGCTGCGGGGCCTGTGTGACGCTGTGTCACAGCAGACCATCTTGCTCTGAAAGAAGCTTTCTAGAGTCTGCAGCCTGCTGTGGAATTGCTAGAGAGGCAGAATCACCAGTCTGGCCCTGGTCAGGAGCCACACAATACCCACCTTGTCACACTGTGTAGCACATGTTCTGTATAGCATACACATATTAATAGCTCAGAACACATATGCATTGTAGGTGCTCTTTTATGATTAATCCCGTTTTAAGAGGAAACCCCAGTAACTGGCAAGTGCGGGCAGTCACATTGGTAAATACTAAACATACAACCTTCAAATGTAAATATGTACTTTTATGTATTTATATCATGTGTTGGTGATGGATACATGTCAAAATAGATAGATAGATACAAAGGAGCAAATAAATCTCAAATCACATTCATCAATCAATTACTGTACATTATATTCCATGATCCAGTCCGTCTGCCAAAGATATCCAAATTTATGTTGATGATATCAAAATGTCTTATTTTCAATAGTTCATTCAGTCTTAATCATATTCTTCATTAAGTCACTGATTAATCCATCAATTCTTTATATTCATTAATTCTTTATAATCACAGCCACAGCCTACGCGTTTCGTCCTAACCCAGGACTTCATCAGGGCTGTAAAAAACAAAAATGTATATACTAATCAGTGTCCTATTTCATTAAATCATAACACATTCTTATTATCGATTGCTAATCTTAACCAACAAATTGTTAGCCTGCCTATCTCCATTCTGTCCTTTTATGAACAACAATAGGATGGAAAAACTTATAAGAAAGAACTCTCAATCATAATAAATCAATGTTTGAATACAACAATAACTTCATTTAAGCAAACAGTGTACATCATAGTCATATACTTCTTGTACATCAAATCTGCATCATTTTTATACTCTAACAAATTAGATCAGTTGGCCATGTACCTGAATCTTTCTCCTATACTAATTTAGTCACTTTACCCACTTTAACTATGATTAGTTAGTGCAATCTACATTCTGTTACCTTGTGTTTTTGGTAGTCAATGGTTATGTTTCGGCAGTTCACGACCTCTTTTTATTGACCTTCTTAATTTAATAATCTTTCTTCCCAATAGCTGAAAGCAAATTATACTGAGATTGGCTACCAACCCACATGTATTTCGTCTAAGTTTAACATTTAGCTCGAACAGCTACATACCTCTTTTTTTCTTCTTTTTTCATTCAAATTCTAGATTTTATCTTGAAAATGTTTCATTGGCGGTGTTACTATTTTTAACTCTAAAAAGTAGAAGGTATAATTTTCAGCCTGAGTTGTGTGTACATCACATCAGATTATCAATCACCCTGAATTCCCAACCATATTGCACCTACAGCTTAAAATTTAGTGATATTAGTATCAAGTACCTTATTATTGAGACAGGATGAGCAGTCTAATTCCATGGTCCAATGACGTGCTTTCCTGATAATACAATAGTCCTCCTTATTCCTAATTTTATAAATTATAATGATTAACATGTATCTTCAACCGTATTGATATGATAATTAAACTGTATCAACGCCCACATACCAAAAGTTTTCTTTCTTTTAAGATGCCACTGTTCTATAACTTCCCTTTTTTCATTCTTATTCGATTCTTGAAATTTTTTACCTGTATACTGCCACTGGTGGATTTAATTTCCTATAATATATCACGGAACATTTATTAAAATCGACCCCAAATGTTATTATCTTCTCTAAAACCATCCACTTGACCCATGTATTCTCACCGTTATCGATGTCTCAAAATCCGTCACCGTTCACTGCTCGTCCCAGAAATCACGACTTAACTCCACTTCACCAACTCACCTCTTTTTAAATGAAATCACACCAATCAAATTCAATATCCAATTTGTCCGTTCTCCAATCCGACTCATCCTATTCAATGCCCGCGTATATCGCCAAGATCAGTTTCCTGTCAGGTCCGCTAATTCGATTGCCCAATCACAAATCAGATTTAGTTATATCCGATAGTCGTTTGTCTGGTCCACCGTGTGTTAAACTACCCCTGTTAATTGCCTTCCTGATTCCGTTCCCTTTCAGGTCAACTTATGTCAGTCAACCGATCAGAAGCCACTATGTTTAATTTAGGTTTTTCGATCGGCTCGCTACCCCGAGTACAACTATAACTAACCCTCGTGCCACAAACGTTTACGGATATTTGTTCTAACTTCTTCGGACGTCCGCTAGTTCGTGCGCTTCCATGAAAATTGAATAAAATTCAACCTCTACACATTAGCTGTCTAATGTATATTACCTGCAATATTACTCGAGGGTAATTGACACAAACCCCTTTACCTACAAGACCTATTATGTCAGACCCTGATCAAATTCACAAATCTGTTCGTACGAATAAACCAATATCAGCCTAAGTCACTCATTTCTACAATCAATGGCCACATTTTAACTTGATCTCCACTATGTCATACTAATGTGTATCAGTATCCATAATATTCTTAAGAAAGTCGTGACTAAAATAATCTGGTTAGGAGGTTGAGGTATATAGTTTAGATCTAGTTATAGAAGAAAATGAGGTGCTTGAAGTTTTTGTTGAGTTGATTTGGATCAATATAACAGTAATATTGATAGTAGATCCTTGTGGCAGCATATTATGGATACTGATACACATTAGTATGACATAGCAGAGATCAGGTTAAAATTTGGCCATTGATTGTAGAACGAGAACTCCCGCAGCGCAGGTTCTCAATTTTGATCAGCAGCCAGCTGTACCTGCAGCGTATTCTTCCCTGTCATTGCTGACTCCACCGGCCCTCCACCGGCCATAGCAGACTACAAATTCCAGCCCTGCCTGTTACCGTCGGTGCACGGCCGCAACATCACCCATCAGTGCCAAGAGGCGCAACATAAGCGAACGAGAACTCCCGCAATGCGGGATGTGCACGGACGAAGCCCGGAACAAGGGCGGACCCGTCTGCGCCCATCCGCGGGAGGCCAAGGCTGGGCTAAGAGCATCACCTCACTGGTAAGGAGCCGGATCATATAAATTGTATAATTTAGTGAACTTAAAAGTTAGTGGATCATGGGCAAGAGAAAATTAGCCTCTAATGGAGGGAAGCCACTACTAAAAATGTGCCTATCACTAACTTTCTGAAAAATGCTGTGGGGATAATTAATAACGAGATAACCCAGGTTGAGGAAGAACTCGCAGCCACAAAAGACGCCCTAGATGCTGCACTGAAAAAGTCGCTACCAGAGGCTGGGAGCGTGCCAACTGTTTCACCTCTTACAACGAATAAGCGGAATGATAAGGGGAACGATAAGGACCCTATGGTAGAAACTACAAGCCTTTGTGAAAATAACACAGCGAACATTACAGGCAGGGAAAATTCCTGTGTTCTGACGTCCCCTCTGGAACTTTCTGTGCTATCTGATTCCTTGGAACTGGTTTCTCCACCGGCTAAAAAACCGAAACAACTTCCCAAAGTAAAACACATGCCTACAGCAACCCAGCTAACAAAAGTGAAATCTAAACCGAAAACTAAAAAAGGACCGAAAAATGTGGGGGTGTCAAATGGTTTGGGGGGGACCCATATGGATAACCATGCTAAAAAAACAATAAATCTGGAAAATCTTTTTAAAAAACTGCATGGTAAAATGGACAGTATCGAACGCCGACTGATGTCAGAGATTGAACTAGTTGAAAGGATGTTATGCACTTATTAGAACTGGTCTCTGAATCACTACCCACAAAGATATCGAATAAAACACTCAGCATAAAAACATCAGCTGAGACACAGAAAGAAGGCTTTGGGAAATCACAGCGAGCAAAAAGCATCCAAGATCTATGCCTTCTGTACCATCTCAATGGAATGACTTGTCACCAGGCCAATCAAAAAGGATGGAAAAAGACGGTTCTGTTAATTTAACTACTACAGTTAAAGTAAATAAGCCGGAAATGATAGAAGGGTCAAAACTGTTAACTAATAACTCTGTGGAAGTTCTGCATTTACCCCCACAGGCAACCCCCTATGTGATTATTCTGAAAAATGTCCCTAAAGCTATGGAAATCGAAAGGGAATCATATGACACATTAAAGAACCAGGTTGTGCACGGGATTTCTATTAAGTCTAAACTCAATATTAACTTACTACAACAAAATATCATAATGTTGAGAAGTGTGAGTTGGGTAGGGAGTTCAAGGAAAACATGCCAGGGAGACTGTGTGGTTGTTCATTTTCGTAGCAGGGAACTGGTAGGAAATATGTTAGATTTTCTTTTATAATTCTGCAGTAGAATCCACTGCACATTCGGGTGATCACATCACTGCTGTTCCACTTGGATACTTCTATAGACCAAAAAAAGAGCATTTTTATAATGAAATTAACAACTTGGGAAGGTATGATTCAATGGGGATTACCCCGACATTTAACAGATATACCCCACTAAGAAGTTGTAGCGACGTAGATTGACAGGTGAAGGAAATTATTGGGCTATCAGCAAATAGTCAGAAAATCCCTTTTAAGTATAACAGAATACAGCATGATGGGTATTTATACTATGAAAGGGATAGTAGGACTATTGTGCTAGCCAACGATCCCTCGAACAGAGGTCTCCAGATTGTGAAAAGGAAGTAAGGAGTACCGTTCAAGAGGATGGTGTTTGTCACCACCCTCAAGGAAATTTATGTATAATGTTGCGGAATGTGGCAGGTGTAAAAAATAAATTAAATGATGAGGAATGGTTAAAAAAGCTTGAGAACTGTGCTCTAATTTTGCTCCAAGAAACGTGGCAAACTGAATCATTTTTTATAAATGGCTATCAAACTATATGTACACATGCCACATCATCTAGAATGGGCCGAGCAAAAGGTGGCTTAGCAGCCGCAATCCCAGTATCCTCTCCCCTCACTTTAAAAAGATTATATATCGTGTCACAATTTTATCAATTATTTTATTTTGAAGTTGAGGGGAAACAGCCCATTTTTATAATTCATTTTTATAATAACATTTTTGATAATACAAGATCCAAGGTAATTAATTCTCTAGAAGAGGATTTGGATGGTTTCCTAAAAGGGATGTGGGGTGATCATATGTTTATCTGGGCCGGAGACTTTAATAATACAAAATGTGAAGCTATAGCAGGAGAACAATGTGGCTATCTTGATTATTATGGGGACCGAAATTCCCATTATTCCCATGACACTTATAGTGAAGCTATTAATTTTGCTATTCATAAATATAATTTAGTAATTATGGAATTAGATGATTTTGATGGACAGTCACCCATCCAGACATTTGTAGGTGCTAGATCGTCTTCAGCTGTCGAACATTTTATTGTCTCAGAACAATGCAAGGATCTAGTGGAATCCTTTACAGTTTGTGCAAGCCTATTTAGTGATCATCACCCCTTAACACTGACTTTGAAGCTCAATATATCTCGGAGAAAAAGAGAGAAGGCAGCTGATACTAACATCGAGACCCAAGGTAACAACGGAGTCTCAATAAAATGGTTAGGTGTTAACCCTTCTTTGTTTATGGATAATCTTATTGTGAAAAAACAGCATGATATTGATACCTGCCTAGATAGTTCCTCCGTTAATTCGGATATTATTGCCGCTTTTTCTATTATTGTTATTAATAAAATAGCGGACGATTTAAAAATAAAACAAAAGAATAAAATGCGTAACCAAGAACCTAGATGGTTTAACCAGGAATGTTCAAGGTTAAATAAGGAATTAAAATCACCTTAAATACAAAACCCAGGAACAATTCTGAAATAAGTAACCTACGGAAAAAGTATAAAACGGCCCTGAACCTTAGGAAAACTGAAATCCGAGAAGAGGCCTGGGACAAATTAATACAAGCTGCAACAACTCGTGATACAACTCTTTTTGGAAAACCATTAACTATCCTTTTTTTAGAGATATTTCAGCTGTAACAATAGATGTTTTAGTTCCATTAGAGGAATGAATAACGCATTTTGAAAGTATTTTTAACCCAGGAGGTGCCATAGTTATGCAAAAGGAAAAAAGCAATCTTATTATAGTTAAGCCTGTTGGGTTACCCCGGTTATCCCTAGAAGAAATTAAAGGGGCACTTAATAAAAGTGCTAGTGGTAAAGCCACCAGACCCGATGGGGTCCCAATCGATGTCTTTAAGCATGATATCGAATTTTGGTCACCTATCCTATTGAACTTTTTTAACGCAACCTTTGATGGAATGCTACCTACATCTTGGGTTGAAAGTATAATAGTTCCCATATTCAAAAAAGGGGATAGAGGGAAGTCTAACTGCTATTGTCCCATATCTCTCCTTGACTCTACCTCCAAATTGATGGGGAGAGTCCTGCTGTGAAAATTAGAAAACTGGTCCTCTAAGAATAACATACAATCAGAGGCCCAGTATGGTTTTAGGAGAGGTATTGGGACGATAGAACAATGTGTAAACTTGGATCTCTTGATGGGAAAATATACCCTAGCAAAGGGAGGGTCCTTACACCTTTGCTTTGTTGATCTCACCAGTGCTTTTGACCTGGTAAACCATGATAAACTGTGGCATACACTGGTTGAGCTAGGTGCCCCCAAAGATATTGTTATTTACTTGTCCCAGATCTATACCTTTTTACTATCCAGAGTCCGGTTTGGTATAAAGAGTGAATGTATGCCGGACTTTAGGGTAACTCAGGGGAGAAGACAGGGGTGTGTCTTAGCTCCCCTTTTATTTTCATTATATATAAATAATGTTGACTCTTTTTTGCAGAACCTAAAGGCCGATGCCCCAAAGTTAGGTGCTCGCCCCTCCCCAGTACTCCTTTATGCGGATGACCCCGTCCTTATTTCAAGGACGGCAAATGGTCTGCAATGTCTGATAGAAAAATGTGCTCACTTCATGACTGAAAAGGATTTAAAGCTGAACTTAACAAAAACCTTTGTCACGACTTGTGGTAAAAACAGAGCAAGGATTAAAAAGCATTATGTGGGCGGCACCATAATTGATAGAGTCTCAAGTTTCATGTATTTGGGCTTACTGTTTAACGAAAATGGTACATGGGGTTCGCATATTAACCTATCTAATTTAAAATTTATACGAACAATAGAGGGTATATTTAGATTTTCCACAAAAATAGGAAATAAACCCATAAGGGAAATGCTCACCCTATATAGAAGCAAATCTATCTCAACTGCATTCTACGGTGCAGCTCTATGGGGAAGAGCTAATATTGCAACCCTCCTATTACAAGAGAACAAGTTTTTAAAACGCTTGCTAGCAGTTCCAAGTTCTACATCTAATTGTCTAGTCCACAGAGAATTGTCTGTCCCCTATATTAGCGATTCTATAAGAACAGCTGGTCTTACTCTATGGCATGGGATATGGACGAGAGAAGAAGCAAGGTTTACTAAGAATATAATACTGGATTGTTTGACTCTGGACAATAGCAGAAAAATACCGTGGCTTGAATATATTCAAACTTTACTAAAAAGCTGTAAATTAACTCTAGAGCGTAAAGAACCTATGTCTATTCAAGGGTATAGTAAAAAAGAGTTAAAAATAAGGCTTATTGCCGCCATGGATTTGGTAAGGGATGGAGAATCGAGCACGAAACAAAGTATTATTTCTTACTATGAGCGCCCACTTTTTGTGGGCATACAATCCTATCTCATTAAAGTAAGAAACACTCAACATAGGTTTTTTTTAACAAGATTAAGGCTTGCATTCCCTAAGTCCAGGAAAAAGATAATATATTTTACCAAATTGCCCATGTGATTGGAAATCACCTCAATCCACGCTGCATTTTTTATTATTCTGTAATTAATTTTTATAGGGACATTCGTAAACTTGTTTTGAAACCTCTTTTTTTAGCAAATACACTTTATCATTATAATCAAGCTTTTAATTTTATTTGTAGCATAGAGAATGATAACATCATAAATGCTGCTTGCAATTTTATACAAATGTCTATTAGGAGAAGAAAGAACTACTCCTATTTAGAGGCATTAACTTATGAACAATATGATGATTGAAATTGGAGTCATAATGCCCTTTATCCCAAATGTATGATATATGGAATTGAACGCACTATACGCACTTTTTAGAAGTTTTTTAAGACTGACGATTTTAATAGATTTTAATGAACTTTTACTATATTGAATTCCTTGGATTATTAATTTAAAAAATGGACTGTATTTTTGTAAATAATTGTGAGGATGTATAAGTAACATGTTTTTTTATTATTGTCATTAGAATGCTTTTATGGTCATGTATAATGCACCGAATAAAGCTTTTTTAAATTTGAAAATTTGATTAAGACTGAATGAACTATTGAAAATAAAAATAAAATGATACCATCAACATAATTTTGGATATCTTTGGCAGACGGACTGGATCATGTAATATAATGTACAATAATTGATTGATGAATGTGGTTTGAGATTTATTCGCTCCTTTCATTGTATATAATTCAAATTTGGGGTGGCTTTTTGAGCGGTTGACCACAGAGAGTAGAGCGTCAGATTAGAAGTTACTACGATTAAAATTAGTGGCTAGTGCGCAAAGTTACCTAAACTTAACCGCTGGAGGTATTGAATATAGATAGATAGATAGATAGATAGATAGATAGATAGATAGATAGATAGATAGATAGATAGATAGATAGATAGATAGATAGATAGATAGATAGATAGATAGATAGATAGATAGATAGATAGATAGATAGATAGATAGATAGATAGATAGATAGATAGATAGATAGATAGATAGATAGATAGTATACCCTTATACCAGTGGCATTCCATAAGGAAAAGCATTTGTTTGTTTACTTATAACTTTGGTGCTGTTTGACAAATCTTCACAAAACTTTTTTTAAAAAAAGCCTCATTCACCTCAATTCCGTCCTGGAAAGGTTTGGGGTCATCTGTCAAGCAGGTACTGACAAAAAAGTGGGGGGTGGCAAACAGCCTTTCCCCCTTCATTTTAACATAGGTAAATTGAACTGTGATACATCAAAAACTATTGAATGGAATTACGCCAAATTTGGTAGAAAGTGACATCTTGGTCCCGAAAGCGTGCGTTTTGTGATTTGGTGTAAATCCGTTATGTAGCTTTTGGGATTTTATTTTGTTAAATAACACTTTCTTTTTATTTTAGTAAATTGAAATGAACGAAATAGTAACCAACATGAGCCTTGTACTAACATCTACCCTTCAACTCCCACCTCCCCACTCTCCCACAGACAGCTTCGTAGTTCAGTCTTGCAAGTATTCGTAGAAATGTTCACAAAAACAAATGGGAAACATTAAGTCTTGTTTTCCAGCTGAGTATCCTTAGGGTAGTCCATCACAGCCACACTTTGTCTGCTGTTCTTCCCCCCCCTGACACCCATAACCTTTTCACTTGCCTCCTTTATCCTTACTCTTTGTACCATCCTCTCATATCCTCTTGAACATTCTGGGCCACCATCTACCCCGTGTATATCGCCTTTTCCTTGACATAGTAAATATTCATCATTCGCTCCCAGTCATCCAGCTTTGGCCCTAGTCTGTTTCCCCAGTGTATTGCAACTTCTCTTTTGGCTAGTAGGAGCCCCAGGTTAATTTTTGACAAATTAAGGCTAAAAAACATGGCATATTTCACAGAACTGAGGATCTGTGGAGATGGCAGCGCTTAAGATAAGATCTGATTGGCTGCCATCACATCTATAAAGATGTGACGGCAGCCATTTTAGTACTTTGGAACTGAGTACCCTGTTCTCGAAATAAGTTTAAAAAACTATACAAGGGCTGAGGTAAGGGATGTCATCAGTGATGTCACTGACCATGTCGTTAGTGATGTAATATGTGACGTCATCAGCAGTGCATTGCGTCCGCGCGAGTTATAGTTAGCTCAACTAACTATAACAGGGGAATTTCTATGGTTTTATATGAGTCAAATGTCCAACTAACTATAACGTCCCTGAAACCTATGGTTTTTTAGTGAATTTCAAAGGTTTTTTAAATGCTTATTCTTAACTATAACGTCTGTAAAACCTATGGTTTTTTCAGTGAATTTCGAAGGTTTTTGAAATGTTAATTTCACATTCTAATATTTATAAAACCTATATTTTTTCTATTTTTTTTGTAATATTTTGTAACTCTCTTATCCTCTTTTTAACTTTAAAAATTATGTAATGTTTTATATCTTCAAAAAAAATATGTATATCTTTTTTTTTTAGAAAACTAGAGTCCCGTACCGTTAGTGTAGTTGCTAAACTCGTAAATGATGCACATTTCGTATCCAACAGGTTTGTGGCACCGCGTCCCGCATAATATCATATACGTATAAGGTCGTGCCAGCTGCTACTTTGGTTTGTGACTGGTATGCAGTACCAAGCTGCGCGCGACATCATGTATGTGTGGGGTTGCACCCGCTGCACGTTGCGTATGTGACGAGTGCACGCTGCCAGGCCCTGTGTTACATCATAGACGTATAGTGTCACGCCGGGTATGCCATTCCCTCATTTTTTTTAATGTCTCAAAACTATATCTAAATAAGTTTAAAGAGTATATGAGAGAAAGCGATAAATATATTTCTAACTGTAATAAACTTATATTATGGTAAGTATATTTTCTCAAAATCGCGTCGAGTGCGGCCTCCTTGCATGCCCGGTGCGCGATTGCCATGTGACCTTAAAAAAAAGCATTCGATTGGTTCATAAAATTTCCCATTGTAACAGTTGGAGGACCCCACCCATTTTAGTCATTCACTGCACAGCGTTTGATGAGAGACACCTCTTCTGGTTAGGGAGCTTTTTTGAAAAGTTTTTTGCTGTGTACACATATCTTATACTACACACAACATGCAACGATCATCTTGATCAATATTCATGGTCCGTACAGTAGCCTTCCACGTGTGATGGCCATGCATCTGAAACGTTACATCAAAAAACAAATGTGTGTTAGACAATGCCCCTGGTGTGTGTGTGTGTGTGTGTGCGCATTATTGTGCTGCCTTTCGGCCTGGGTATTGGTGGCTCGAAGGGGTATCATCAGCCACGGGCAGAGTGCACATCCTAGATCACATGTGACAAACAGTAATGTATATATTTGTGTTGCAGTATGCTCTGTTGTCAGGCTTTACCAGTATAGTAGTGTGTCATATGTGAGACTTTCAGATTCATGTTTGACATGCATTGCTTGACTGTAATGAGCGTTATCACTGTGTATGACGTAGCCTCACTGCTGATCCTCCCGCCATCCAAGCACATTCACTTGTGTGCGCTTCGCGACAGCAACACTTTCAATAATACCACACACCATTGACATGCTTGTCTGCGCATATCCACAAGCTTGACAACGACATGTGATGTTGGCCATTCAACGTTTTCGGACAGCATCTCATTACCGATAGTTGCCGCCTCTCGGTACATGCTACATTAATGTAAATTGCGGATTGTGCAACATCAAAACTGCAACAAGGACACCCACATAAGTACACTTCCTGGCCAGGCAAGAACTGAACAACGCCCAGGTCCCCGGAATAATTATTCACACCCCTACGCTGGCCTGGCGTTCGCAAGCCCAGCCCACTTTGCGTAAGTATAAATAGGATAACGACGACGCCACATGTCCCAGTTCTTCCACACTGCCTCAGGTGATATGGCCGCATCCACCTTGCATATCACAATGCGCAATAAAAAAAAGGGATCTATGAGGTGTACACCATCCTCGCAATCAAAACTTCATTTTATTTGTGAACCCTGCTGGCTGCCGTGTTTTGACACACAACAATGACAGCAGGTGAGCAGTGGGGCCTGTGTGCACAGGGGCTGCAATTGAGCGCGGGGCTGCGGGAGGGGTGGGGTGCATCAGCCTGGGTGCGCAGGTGCGAACAAGTGATGTTGCCGTGTGTAATGATGTGATCTCTGACTTCATTCAGTCACATCTCTGTCTCATTTTAAGGACCTGCTAGACCGTACTGTACTCCTGAGTCAGCGGGCAGCACTGCCTTACAGACACGTGGTGTTGGCTTTTGGGGCACTGTAGTGAGCTGATTACTAAGTGTACATGTACACAGGCTTGCGCCACTGCATTACACGCACACATTATGCTTCTAGAATGCGCTCTGTTCCTTTGAATGTTAACGTTGGCATAACATATTATTATTTAACCTTTTGTATTCTCGTACACTCCAACTCCTCTTTGAACCACGATTACCACTAACACTTGGTAGATCGTACTTCAAGAAGGAAGGATGCACTTAACTGGTGTTCTCTATTAAGCTTGAAATAAACCTTCATTTACCTCAAGACGTTTCCAGCATTATATTATTTCTCCCTTTTTAGACACTGAGTTAGTTGCACCAAAATGCGTGCAGCAGATGCTCAGCCTGTGATGATGCCCTGGGCATTCGGACGCCTTCAATCGTGGTGTCAAGACACCGTCCCAGACCGGAGACCTGCTGTGCCACCCTGAGAGAGGCACCCTGGAGTCGGAGCTCGCACCGGCACGTCATCGGACACACCGGTGGTGGCAGGTGAGCAGTGATGCCTCGGTGTGCAAGAACTGCAATTGAGGACAGTGCGGGGGAAGGGGCTGGGTGCAGCAGCCTGGGTGCACAGGTGCAGGCAAGCGATATTGCCACAGATAATAATGTAATCTCTGGCCTCATTAATATCTCTTTTTCATTTTAAGGACTTGCTGGACTGCACTCCTTCTCGCGGACCCCAGCGTCCCAGACACACGGGTGACGGGAGGTGAACAGTGAGGGCTGGGTGCAGTAGGCCGACACTCTGTCTCCTCCTTTTCTTTTGACTCTCCCTCCCCTTCTTCCTTCCACCCACTCGCTCTCTGTTCCATTCTCTCTTTCTTCCTTTCATTCTGACTACCTTTCTTTTTCTCTTGGACATGGCACACATACTTATGTTTCTTTTTTGTCTTGCAGGTTTTGTACGCTGCTTCGGGAGGAGTCCCACCCACTTATTTCATGTTATACTGTTGTTTCTTCGAATAAAGTTGCGTTTCCATTTATTTGTGCTGTTTTAATAAAGGTTATTTTTTTACCAATAAATAAGTGAGTGTATGAGTCTTCTTTTTCTGACAACACTTGTCTGTAGTTTATTGTGAAAATCGGCCGTTGATAGGTTATGAGGGAAAACATTTGTAATTTTGGGGTGCACCTACCAAATATAAACCAACAGACTTACATAAATGAAGCCTGGCTAATTCTACAACTGCAAGGGTTCTATGAGTGTATCACTTTATAACACCATGAGTACTGCCCGTGTGATTACAGAACCAATAAGGCACTGCCTAGGGCCACCGAGGCTTCAGGGACTGGCGAGGCCCACCTTGCATATTTAAGTAAAGCCCCAGAGATTGCTGATCCCCGGACTTGAGTTGTCCTCGAAGCCCCCCGAACAATTAGTAAACGATACCCGGGGAGGTGGCGATCCCCTAGGCTGTGAAACGTCTCTGTGCCCTTCCACACCTAATTTACATGTGAGAGTAAGTTCCCCAGTGCTGTAGAGACCCCGCAATATAATAATAGGATTGGGCCCGGAACATTACCCACCAGGGGGCTCATTTAAATGAACGGGTGAGAACCTGCATCATTTTTTTTTCTCCATTTTTACCATCCAGATCCGCTTTATTGAAGCGATTCGAGGTTTTTCTCCTCTCGCTTCAACGAGGCAAACAAGGATTTGCTATCACAGGGTGGAAGCCATGCTCCTGCCCTGTAATAGCAAACATAAATGTCCCACAGATGCACACCCCGAGACATTGTATGAGCTGCGCCTGGGAGGTGGCGCTCCATAGGGCCATGATGCATTGGTTACTGCATAACTACAGAATTAGTATAAACGCGTACTAACACTACTTGCACACGTGTAGTACAGTGACCAGAGTGTAGTGAAGAGGCAGAGGAAGCCCAAAATCAAAAAATATAAATCCTACCAGAGGTCGGATCACATAGTTCGAGCCGATGACCCTGGGATGAGTAGAAACAGCTTCACGAAGAAAATGGGTCTTCAGCAGAACGCAAGGAAGCTTGAAATATTCGTGAGTGCTGCCTTCTTTTTACCTTCTCCCGCTCCTCACCAAATTTATGTAGTGAAGAGGCAGACAGCAGTGGATCCTATAAGTAGATTTATTACAGGAAAAGAAGACAGCTTAAACAGCCACCAACAGGAGCAGACAGCAAGGCAACCATCTTCTCCAGCACCATGTACAAACTCCCCAGGATTCCCCTCATGACAGCCCTACATTCTAACATTACATACTTACGTTCTAGTAGCATTACATACTAACATTCTACTATGACTTACATTCGAATACTACGCAGAGCACATTACTTTACAGCAATGAGCTCATGGTTTCATCCACAAGTCTTGAGACTGGTAGGGGTGAGTAGTTCGCTTCCCACTCCCTGTATTGTATAAACGCAAACTAACACTACTTCCACAGGTATGCTACAGTGCCCAGAGCACATCACTTTACAGCAATGAGCTCACGGTTTAGGCTCACAGTTAAATACCCGAGTCTTCAGACCAGTAGGGATGAGTAGTTCGCTTCCCACTCCCTGTATAGTATAAACGCACACTAACACTACTTACACAGTTATACTACAGCGGTCAGTATGCTACAGCGCCCAGAGCCCATCACTTTTACAGCAATCAGCTCGGTTTCATCCCCGAGTCTTCACACAGGTAGGCGTGAGTACTTCGCTTCACACTTTCGGTATAGTATAAACGCATCGTAGGGGTCAGTAGTTTGCTTCCCACTCCCTGTATGGGGTAAACGCCTACTAACACTACTTCCACAGGTGTGCTACAAAGACCAGAGCACATCACTTTACAGCAATGAGCTCACGGTTTAGTCTCTCAGTTTCATACTGGAGTGTAGCAGCATCTCATCTCAGCACCATGTCACTCTGAGCAACACCGCACTTTCAGACCGGTAGTAGTCAGTACTTCACTTCGCACTCCCCCACAGAGGTTACAGTGCTACTATCCTCCTGTTTCCTACTCTTTTCGCCTTTTTTCCCCTTACTTGTTTCAACGGAATCACAAAATGGCTGCCAACACTTCCTAGTTGCAACAGCTCGCAGCCAACAAGCAGCAAGCTCATGCTCGTAACGCCTCAGCCAATCAGATGGCAGAATTCCCAAATATCGATATCTGTAAATTTCGATATTTCTCCAAAACTACTGAACGGATTTACACCAAATAAACAAAAGCGTGCTTTCTAGACCAATACCCTTCTCCCTGCCAAATGTGGGGTAATTCTGTTCACCTGTTCGACCTGTAGCCTTGTCTAAAGTTTCCTATGGAAATTGCATGGAGAAAACACATTTTGGGACCCCCCTTTTTTCTCAGTCCCCCCTTGACGAATCACCCCCAAACTTTCAACATAGGAGCTGATATGAACAAAGAATTAGTTTGGAAACGTTCATGAAGATTCATCAAACGACGCCAAAGTTATAAGCAAAATAGAAAATACTCTTACTATGGCAACTTGGTCCTAACTATAACTACCTACTGGCGACCTCCAGTAGGTAATATATATATATATATATATATATATATATATATATATATATATATATATATATATATATATATATATATATATAAAAGAAGCAGAGAACACTGGGTAGTTCTCAAGTTTAGGTGGAAAGCAGCTCCTGTATGGAGCACTCTCAACACCAGCGACACTCTAGATCTGCTCACCTCAAATGTCTGTTTTTCTATCAAAATCTTTAAGCATAGGATTAGCACAGTGCCATCCACGCCGAGATAGAAAAGGACAAAGTCTTTTGCCATTTGTACAGCAAAGTCTTTAAGCATAGGACTAGCACAGTGCTGTCCTTGCCGAGCTGTAAAATGACAAAAGCCAATTACCACTCCAGGCACAGTATTACAGCTTTGAGTTGGTAATATACCAATCAAGCCAACCTGAAATGAGTAAATGCAACCCCTGACACAGTGTTTCGCTCTAATTAGAGCTCTTCAGAGAGGTATAGCTTTGTCCAGACACAAGGGAGCACCCAGTATAAGTCAAAGAAATACCCTTTCAGGCATAGAGTGACGAATAAATTATGCAAAAAAGAAGCAGAGAACTCTGGGTAGTTATCAAGTTTAGGTGGAAAGCAGCTCCTGTATGGAGCACTCTCAACACCAGCGACACTCTAGATCTGTTCACCTCAAATGTCTGTTTTTCTATCAAAATCTTTAAGCATAGGATTAGCACAGTGCCATCCACGCCGAGATAGAAAAGGACAAAGTCTTTTGCCATTTGTACAGCAAAGTCTTTAAGCATAGGACTAGCACAGTGCTGTCCTTGCCGAGCTGTAAAATGACAAAAGCCAATTACCACTCCAGGCACAGTATTACAGCTTTGAGTTGGTAAAATACCAATCAAGCCAACCTGAAATGAGTAAAAGCAACCCCTGACACAGTGTTTCACTCTAACTAGAGCTCTTCAGAGAGGTATAGCTTTGTCCAGACACAAGGGAGCACCCAGTATAAGTCAAAGAAATACCCTTTCAGGCATAGAGTGACGAATACATTATGCAAAAAAGAAGCAGAGAACTCTGGGTAGTTCTCAAGTTTAGGTGGAAAGCAGCTCCTGTATGGAGCACTCTCAACACCAGCGACACTCTAGATCTGCTCACCTCAAATGTCTGTTTTTCTATCAAAATCTTTAAGCATAGGATTAGCACAGTGCCATCCACGCCGAGATAGAAAAGGACAAAGTCTTGGGGGCTTTCCTGTACGCTTGCTGCTGCTGGGGGCTTTGAAGGACCCTCACCTGCCCTTCTGCTTTTCTTGTCCCTCTACAGCCGTCCTGCTCTCCCTCCCGCCGCTGCAGTAGAACACCCTGCGGCCGCCGTGAGGAGGGGGAGACTACAACTACCGGCAGCCTCTGAACCAGCTGTTCACAATCTCGCGCCCCGAGGCGCATAAAAGCGGCGTCATCCCCCGCGTCGCGGGACCGCGTGCGGGCGGCGCCGGGCTGAGCCCGGGCAGAGGGCGGGCTGTCTGTGGCCGTCAGGGGACGGAAGAGGCGGGGCTGGGCCACCCCCCTTGTTTCTACATACCAAACAGGTAATCATTCTAAGCATGGGTAAACGCACAACGAAAACTACTTGCGCTGTCACTGCCGCTCCTGTTGATTCGACCACATCAATAGACTCACTGTTGGCCAATGCTCTCACTATGGTCGCCAATGAGATCGCTGACACCGAACGCAGAATGTCTTTTGGATTCCCCACCACTACTACCACTGTGCTATGTTCACAATCTCCTAAGGCCTCATCTAACCTGGACCTCCCCCTCTCCCCTATAGTAACAGTTATCAAACCAATTAGCAATGTCGACACCTTAAGTTTGACCGCTGGAAAATCAAGTCTTCAGACTATTGCTGTAACAGACTGTCTAGCGGAGCCAGTACCAGATAAAACGTCATGCTCCAACAAACTTGCAAGGGAGAAACGCAAGAGAGGCCCAGTGAAATGCATAGTAAACAAAAGGAAACAACCAGGCCGATGCAGAAATCAACCAACGCCACAGAGTATGTGGAACAAAGATAAAGCTAAAGATTGTGAAATAGTTATATCAAGTGCCACTGAGGACTTACTACTTTCCTCATCTCCATCGGATGAAGGATCTGAGAGACCTACCACTCTCACACGAAGACTAGAGTCCCCAACTGCGGACAAAAGTATTTGTGGGGTCTCTATGTTATCCAAGGAGAGTAGCGTTAATACAGTCAGTACCCAGACTGAGTCCACCGATCAAAATTCTTTATTTAAATTTAATGGCAACCTGATAGAAACAATTGTCGATACCATTTTTAAACAAGTTGAAATTCAAATAGTCAAACAATTTAATACTGTTTTTAAGAGACTGGACAAAATCGAAAACCTTGTTAAAAAAGAGGAAATTAAAAGGAAAGGAACTATTAGCTTAGATGTTGTTCGAGGTGACAAAATTATGAGTAAATTGGAAACCCTATGTAATGATTTGAGGGAGGGGGGCCAGAATGTCGCTGCCGATTCCAGCCGCGTAAATACGCAAGGCCCAACTGTTGATAAAACTGCTTTATCTAACAGTATTTCAGCTAACATTTTACCTACATTGTCTACGGGCCTTGATCACGACCCCACTGGTTTAGAAGGAATAGTAATGACTGGTACCTCAATTTCGGATGCTAAGACCCCGCTAGCCTCCTCAACAGACAGGACAGGTATTACCTTGGATGGCATAAGCACTGGTGGAGGCACATCAGTAAGAAACAAACCTACTAATAATTTAGGGCAGCCCCTCAACTTACCTCCAGAATCTTGCCCATATGTTTTAGTGCTAGCAGGCGTACCCGCTCTAAAAGAAGGCCAAAGTGAGTCATGGGTACAACTACACAATAAATGCATTAACTGGCTGACAAAACATAAAGGGGCAAGATGGAACATATCAAATGAGATTATATTAACTCGTAGGGTAAGTTGGGTGGGGCCACAACAGAAAAATATTAGCGGGGACTGTATAGTGATTAACTTTAGACATCCGAACTTTGTAAAATATTTTATGGACACATATAACACCCATGTCAGTACATTCACCGCAATAAGCCTTCACCCTTTGGGCTATTTTTATAGGCCCCCCCACAGACCAATTCAGACAGTCCCTAACACCATCCCTATAGCTAACAGATTCTCTGCCTTATCGGACTTAGGAAGTTTAGACTGACAACCACCAACACCTCCTATTATATTGGATAAGGTTGTTAGCATAGTGCCCATGGATACGGTTAATCCTACACGTATCCATAAACTTTGTCCAGATAGATTAGTCCTTCCACATGTAGCCTGTTCAGATCGTCCCATTACTCCCACTTCTTCCACTACTACCCTATCAACTGACACCCTAAGTGTCATTAGTTGGAATATTGCAGGGCTTCCAGGTAAGATGAAAATCAAAGAATGGGTTGCCTGGATAAGTAACTTTGATGTGGTAATGTTACAAGAAACATGGTGTACATCTACCCAACTATTGGAGGGTTTCTTTTGCCACAATCTTATTGTACCAACTCCTGCTCTGGGACGTCCAAGTGGCGGTCTATCTATCTGGGCAAAAATTTCGAAGGACACGAAAATTGAACCTCTAAATGTGGTTAGTAAAAATCTGGTAGCCGTAAAATATGTTGCAAGGTTAAAGATTTGTTTTATAAATTTTTATAATAATGATTTTGTCAACCATCCTAACCCCACCTTTTTAGAACTGTTTAAGTTTATCGATGATGTTGCGGATGGTGAAAAATATGGTCTATTCGATGGCATTTGTGTTGGCGGGGACTTTAATGCTCATATTTATACTACATCTCCGCCCTGTAGACGAGGCTCTGAACTATTGGATCTTTTATACAGTAGAGACCTAGATGATGTTATGGGCCATTTTGGAATCGACGAGGGAAAGGTACCGGCCCCCACGTACATCGGCCGTGGTTCCTCAACCACGATTGACTATATGTTTACCTCTTCCCCCCTTAGTGAAGTGTTAATTAAGTCTGAGGTTGTCAGCAGCCCATACAGTGACCATCTACCATTAGTAATTTATCTTAAATCTATTAAAAAGCCTGTAGGTCCATATGAGGTTGGAGTTCAAAATATTATTGTATCCACAGACAGACTAAGGATTATCTGGAGAGGGATTAATAATCGAGAGATTTTAACTAATGTAATTAAGAATAATCCCCTGCTGATTTCCAACTGCCTAACATTTGGTGGCCCTGATATTACTAGATCCTTTTGTGATCTATGTGTAGTAATAAAAAGGGCTATTTCCAGACCGGTAATAGAACACAATACAAATAATCATAGATGGTTTGACACCAATTGTTCAAGGGCTAATAGAGAACTTAGGAAAGCTTTGGAAGCTAAACCCCGAGATGTTTCCCTTGTCAGTTCATTACGCTTTAAATATAAACAGGTTTTAAAAACCAGAACTGAAGAGCTCTTAATAAGCCACTGGGATAATCTCACTAAAACAACTGCCCTAAAAGATACTACTGGTTTCTGGAAAGAAGTAAAAAGTCTGAGAGCCCTGGGAAGTAACATCACCCCGATAAATTGTAATATCACAGGAGATTCATGGGTCAGCCATTTCTCAAATCTCTATGCCACAGCTGGGAATTCAACCGAGGATAATTTCCCAGACGACACCGTAGTCATTACATTAGAGGAGGTGGAGGAAGCCATCGCGAATAGTGCTGGCAACAAGGCCCCCGGCCCGGATGGTCTGTCCATCGACCAGATAAAATCAAATACATGGTTTTGGGCCCCCCTACTTTGCAATCTTTTTAATAACTTAAGTAAGGAATTCATCCCTCCCACATGGTCTTGTAGTACCATTGTTCCCATCTTTAAAAAGGGAAATAGGGTGGACCCGGGGTGTTATCGTCCAATATCTTTGATCGACAACACCCTGAAGGTCCTTGGCAGGGTCTTATTCGACAAAATAAGTACCTGGGCAGACGAAAACTCCATTATCCACCGTTGTCAGCTTGGCTTTCGGAGCAAGCTTGGCACGGTGGAACAATGTTTAAACCTTAACCTCATAATGGCCAAATATACGAGAGCTAAACGATCTCCTCTGTATTTTGGCTTCATGGACCTTAGTTCAGCGTTTGATTTCGTTAATCGCTCCCGCTTGTGGTCCATTCTTTTAAATTATGGCTTAGACGAACCTCTAGTCCACTTTCTGGCCAATCTTCACCGCAACCTGTAAGCTCGAGTTCGACTAAATAATGATGGTGAGGTTTCAAATGAGATTTTAATCGGCAAGGGGGTGAGACAGGGCTGTGTCTTGGCCCCCTTGCTTTTTATCTTATACATCAATGAATTAACTCATTCCCTATGCAATTTGACAAAGGACGTTCAAATTATCAATAAGAAACCTATCCCGGCGCTACTTTACGCGGATGACGCGGTCCTTATGGGCCGCACCCCGAATGCTCTGCGTATTCTAATATCGGGATTTGTTAATTATATGTCCGATCTAGGGTTGTGCACTAATTTCAACAAATCATCCTTTATAATGACTTGCGGCCCTAAAAATTATAAAATCCCAAAGATTGTGATAGGTCCAAACATCCTAAAAAGCACCTGCACTTTCCCCTATCTGGGTCTGTTATTCTCTAATAGCGGTTCGTGGCAACCACATGTGGCAATGGGGAGAAATAAACTTTCAAAATCGATTAATTCCATCACCTCCCTACGCCAACCACGTCAGGCTGATGTGGTTCTTAGCTTACTACAAATTTACCGAACCCAATGTCTCCCAACTGGCACATATGGTGCAGAAGTCTGGGGGTTTTCGAACTGTAAAGCAATACAGAGCGAAGAGAATAGATTCTGTCGAAAAATCCTGGGGGGAGTTATTAGTGCACCGACCTTTGTATGTCACAATGAATTAAAATTACAATATGTTGAGGATTTTATCAGAGCGAGACCTGCATTATTTTGGCTAAGGATATGGCAAAACCCGGCAGCTTCTCTGACTCGTGAGATTATCTTAGATTGTTTGAAAAGTGATAATGTAGCTCTAATCCCATGGATTAATGCGGTAGAAAGGAGCCTTGTGAGTGTCAACTACGGTCACCTCTTCATATACCCGGATAGGATTGACGGCTCCCATAAAAACTTGGTGAGAAGAGCACTCTATCAGCATTTTCATAATGAAAGGGAAAGAGCAGTTTCTGTGAAACAATCCACAATTGATTATTTACCAATCCAGGAATCTCACATTGAATCCCTGATGTCCCCCCAGCCCTATTTATGTAAAAAACTGGGTAGATGGACCATAATCTTATTATTTAGATTCAGGGATAGGAGCATTATAAACCTCATCTGCTTTCCACTGGGTTATATTAAAAACCCGGAAAAACTACATTGTCCTTGTGACCGCGGTGGAACCCAGAGTATGCCCCATTTCATTTTCGGCTGTGGTTTTTATATGAAATTTACAAGACATTATTTAATACCATATTGTAAGAAATATGACTTGTCTAACCATAACCTTGCCTATAGACACTTTTTAATGCTAGGATCTGATGAATTAATTTTTAGAGTTAGTAGCTTTCTTAAAGCCATTGTATGCTCACGCAGGTCGTTGAAAATTGATTAGCTCTGCTTAGACATTCACTTTGCACTTTAAAGCATGTCTTGCTGAAATTCAATATATTATATTAGTTTTACCATCATAAATCTATGAGCTAATTTTCTATGTATAACCTCATATACTGTTGTACGATGGCCTCTTTTGCACAGCCCAGCCAGTAGGTTATCTGTGTTTTCATTGCTGTTTTTTATAAATTATATTCTTATATGTAACAAGCAACGGCCCAAAATTGTAGTATTTATTGTGTATTTTAAAATGTTTGTCTTTGTGCTTTTATGGATGGTTTGTTGAAATCCGAATAAAGTCTATTTGAATTTAATTGAATTTTGCCATTTGTACAGCAAAGTCTTTAAGCATAGGACTAGCACAGTGCTGTCCTTGCCGAGCTGTAAAATGACAAAAGCCAATTACCACTCCAGGCACAGTATTACAGCTTTGAGTTGGTAAAATACCAATCAAGCCAACCTGAAATGAGTAAAAGCAACCCCTGACACAGTGTTTCGCTCTAATTAGAGCTCTTCAGAGAGGTATAGCTTTGTCCAGACACAAGGGAGCACCCAGTATAAGTCAAAGAAATACCCTTTCAGGCATAGAGTGACGAATAAATTATGCAAAAAAGAAGCAGAGAACTCTGGGTAGTTCTCAAGTTTAGGTGGAAAGCAGCTCCTATAGATATATATAGATATATTACCTACTGGCGATAGCCAGTAGGTAGTTATAGTTAGGACCACGTTTCCATAGGAAAACCTCAACATTCTATTTTGAATAACTTTGGCGCCGGTCGACGAATCCTCGCAAATGTTTCAAAATAGGTGGGGCGCTACGCTCCGCTCCTACCCTGAAAGTTTCGGGGGGATCCGTCAAGCGGGGGCTGAGATAAAAGGGGGGTCCCAAAACGCGTTTTTCCCATGCATTTTTCCATAGGACCTTTAGAACGAGCTACAGCCCGAACGGCTGAACAGAATTACTCAAAATTTGGCAGAGAGGTAGTCCCTAGGTCAAGGAAGTGCCTTTTGTAGGTTTGGTGTAAATCTGTTCAGTAGATTCTGAGAAAATAGCCTTTAAATCAATATATATATCTGAGCCAGCTTACGGTACGCTTACCGTACGCTTACGGTAAGCGTACGGTGGCGTGCGCGAGCGCGATTCTGATTGGCTCTTAGATCTTAGTAAACATTCGAATCGGCCGAAACCAGGAAGCGGCGGCCGCCATTTTGTCTCTCGCACTGAGAGTGATTTTTAAAATATCAAGCCCAAAAACATGTAAAGGGGCTGTTTTGACAACTCCCTCCCACATAGTCATGTTGAGGAAGTCCCCAAACATCCCCCAAGTGCAAAAACGGTTTTATTTTTTTTTCGGCAATTTCGCGGGGTACGCTTACCGTACGCTTACCGTAAGCGTACGGTAAAAAAATAAAAATAAAAAAAACACTATCCACACTTACCCCACCCCCTGTGCTTTTGGTGGCCGAAGGCCACCAAATGTACAGGGCTTATGTTAAGGGCAAAAAACACTATCCACACTTACCCCACCCCCTGTGCTTTTGGTGGCCGAAGGCCACCAAATGTACAGGGCTTATTATAAGGGAAAAAAACTTAGCATTTAAAAAACCTTGCAAATTCACTGAAAAAACCATAGGTTTCACACATGTTATAGTTAGCGGAAATTTTACTGATAAAAAACCAGTGAAATTCCCCCGTTATAGTTAGCGCAGGCAACTATAACTCACGCGACTGCAATCTTCTGCTGATGACATATGTGTCTTTATGAAAAAAAAATATTTGTAATATATGTATAGCTAAAAATGTATGGAAGAAGACATGGGCAAATAAGTGTCTAAATACAGTATTAGCATCAGCAGAGGATTGCGGTCGCGTGAGTTATAGTTGCCTGCGCTAACTATAACGGGGGAATTTCACTGGTTTTTTATCAGTAAAATTTCCTCTAACTATAACATGTGTGAAACCTATGGTTTTTTCAGTGAATATATATATAGATAGATAGATATTACCTACTGGCGGTCGCCAGTAGGTAGTTATAGTTAGGACCCCTTTTCCATAGGAAATCCGCAACATTCTATTTTGAATAACTTTGGCGCCGGTCGACGAATCCTCGCGAATTTCTCAAAATAGGTGGGGCGCTACGCTCCGCTCCTACCCTGAAAGTCTCGGGGGGATCCGTCAAGCGGGGGCTGAGATAAAAGGGGGGTCCCAAAACGCGTTTTTCCCATGCATTTTTCCATAGGACCTTTAGAACGAGCTACAGCCCGAACGGCTGAACAGAATTACTCGAAATTTGGCAGAGAGGTAGTCCCTAGGTCAAGGAAGTGCCTTTTGTAGGTTTGGTGTAAATCTGTTCAGTAGATTCTGAGAAAATAGCCTTTAAATCAATATATATATCTGAGCCCGCTTACGGTACGCTTACCGTACGCTTACCGTAAGCGTACGGTGGCGTGCGCGAGCGCGATTCTGATTGGCTCTTAGATCTTAGTAAACATTCGAATCGGCCGAAACCAGGAAGCGGCGGCCGCCATTTTGTGTATTTCACTCTGAAAAAAAAGAGTGAAAACAAGAAAAGGGGGCAATGAGGAGAGTTACAGACCCCCTAACATTTGTAAGGGGGTCAAAGAAGGACAGAAAAGTACAAAAAAACCATTTATTGATTTTTAAAAAAATCACGGGGTACGCGTACGGTAAGCTTACGGTAAGCGTACGGTAAAAAAAAAAAAAAAAAAAAAATGAAAAGCAGATTTAAGAGTTTAGATATTAGGGAGCTCTAAAAAGAGCTGTTGTGTTTATGAAGTCATTTTTTTAGTGGTACCTACAAGTAAGTACCGATGCAGAGTCTAAGGTTCAAAAGGAAGACTCTGTTCCCTTCATCATTGAAGTGCACACCATCTCCTCTATAAATGTCTTGCATGTCATAACGCAAGTTGTTGTGGTAAATGGCACCCATACCATAGTCACGGAGGAAAGCAGAAACAGATTTGTTGACGTGCTTTCTTGCTTTGTCAATCTGTGGACAGAAATGATTGGACCAGTTCCATTTTTGCCTTTGGCATATGTTGGAAAACACAAAGGCAGTTTTAGGGAAAAGTGAAAACAGTTGTGCAAAGGTGTCCTTCATAAGCATTTCCAGACCTACCCCAGTCAAAGTGCCTAGGTCATTGCCACCACAGTGCACTATTATGAGGTCAGGGTGTTGGATTTGCATGAAGGATTTCACCAATGGCATCAATTGGTGCCACTTTAACCCTCTCTGACCAATCCATTTAATGTCTACATTTGGCAAAGCAAGGTCTCTCACCATATCTGTTTTCTCTGCATACTTTTCACACCAGAAGACATAGCTGTGCCCTACAATCCACACTGTGAACATCTTCAAAGGAGAACTGGATGCACTCAGGAGGTGTCTTTCAGTAGAATGGCAATATGAAAAGAAAGACAGTTTGGAAATGGAGGCATACATATTTTTTTCAAAACAAAAAGAACTGATTGGCTGTTTCATACCATTCTAGAATAAAAACTAGGCTGTATGTGTAAATTAATAGAAGCATGTTTTGTATTGGTAAAAAAAATGTGTAACCAAAGAACAGTACTATGGATTTGCTGTTAGGTTTGAAAAGTCAAGCACTCTTGCTCTGTGGAATTGAAACATTGTTTGGCGAACTTCTGACCTAACTCAACACAGCAGTGTTCCATGAGCTGTTGCTATGGTAGCAGGCAGAAGTCAAGTTGGGGGAAGGGTACTAGGCAGAAGTCAAGTTGGGGGAAGGGTACTTTTGGAAAAGGGTTGGTTTTCAACCAATAGAAATGTGTGATTACATTTGAAAAAAAGGGGGAAGCACTGAGATTTGAAACTTACATGTATATGTGTGGAAAAATAGAGGGAAAGTTTGCCATTATCTGGTTCTGCTGAGAGGAGAGAGGTGAACACAACAGAGATCCTGGCTCTGATAATCTGCTGTTTGAGTGTCACATTTCTTTCACAACTAACTAATTTTAAAGGTGAGTTTACAGTTTGAGAGGGGATGTATGTGGTAACTTAAGAAATGAATAATAGAAATGGAAATTGTTTTTGTTGTAGTTGCGTTTATCATTTTCTGTTTTGGGAGAAATTTAAATGTGAGGAACATGTAAAATAATATGGAGTATGTTTTCACAATAAATTAAGGTGTACTGGAAAAAAAAAGAATAGTTTAAGGGTTTGAGGTTGGACTCAGTAATGCAAATACATTCAGCATCACTAAGGCTGGTTTCATAATGTGTCAGTCTGTAAAAGTGATTTTCACTTGCCCCGAAAAAAAAAAGAGCAGTAAGTGTGCTTTCAAATTGGCAAAGAAATTTCGTTTTGGGACTAATGTGAAAACATGACTCTGTGTGCAGAGAGGAATTATAGGCAGAGATTTATTGCGTATTGCTCTGGTGATTTCACAGTTGCATTAGATGGAAAGGGGGAGCGAATTTTTGGGGGAAGAAGCAGACTCTTAGCACACACCCATGTGCTTGCCATGTATAATCATGCACAGTATTTACAAGCGAGTGGGGTTTTCAGGTTACAGTCTGTAATGCAAATACATTCAGCATCACTAAGGCTGGTTGCCCTTGCTGGAGTGTAGGCAGTCACCGAGAATACACATGGTGGTGGTCTGAAAAAACAGTTTGGACATGTGCATTTAAATAAATCAAAAAAAGTGGTTTCATAATGTGTCAGTCTGTAAAAGTGATTTTCACTTGCCCCGAAAAAAAAGAGCAGTAAGTGTGCTTTCAAATTGGCAAAGAAATTTCGTTTTGGGACTAATGTGAAAACATGACTCTGTGTGCAGAGAGGAATTATAGGCAGAGATTTATTGCGTATTGCTCTGGTGATTTCACAGTTGCATTAGATGGAAAGGGGGAGCGAATTTTTGGGGGAAGAAGCAGACTCTTAGCACACACCCATGTGCTTGCCATGTATAATCATGCACAGTATTTACAAGCGAGTGGGGTTTTCAGGTTTCAGTCTGTAATGCAAATACATTCAGCATCACTAAGGCTGGTTGCCCTTGCTGGAGTGTAGGCAGTCACCGAGAATACACATGGTGGTGGTCTGAAAAAACAGTTTGGACATGTGCATTTAAATAAATCAAAAAAAGTGGTTTCATAATGTGTCAGTCTGTAAAAGTGATTTTCACTTGCCCCGAAAAAAAAAAGAGCAGTAAGTGTGCTTTCAAATTGGCAAAGAAATTTCGTTTTGGGACTAATGTGAAAACATGACTCTGTGTGCAGAGAGGAATTATAGGCAGAGATTTATTGCGTATTGCTCTGGTGATTTCACAGTTGCATTAGATGGAAAGGGGGAGCGAATTTTTGGGGGAAGAAGCAGACTCTTAGCACACACCCATGTGCTTGCCATGTATAATCATGCACAGTATTTACAAGCGAGTGGGGTTTTCAGGTTTCAGTCTGTAATGCAAATACATTCAGCATCACTAAGGCTGGTTGCCCTTGCTGGAGTGTAGGCAGTCACCGAGAATACACATGGTGGTGGTCTGAAAAAACAGTTTGGACATGTGCATTTAAATAAATCAAAAAAAGTGGTTTCATAATGTGTCAGTCTGTAAAAGTGATTTTCACTTGCCCCGAAAAAAAAAAGAGCAGTAAGTGTGCTTTCAAATTGGCAAAGAAATTTCGTTTTGGGACTAATGTGAAAACATGACTCTGTGTGCAGAGAGGATTTATAGGCAGAGATTTATTGCGTATTGCTCTGGTGATTTCACAGTTGCATTAGATGGAAAGGGGGAGCGAATTTTTGGGGGAAGAAGCAGACTCTTAGCACACACCCATGTGCTTGCCATGTATAATCATGCACAGTATTTACAAGCGAGTGGGGTTTTCAGGTTTCAGTCTGTAATGCAAATACATTCAGCATCACTAAGGCTGGTTGCCCTTGCTGGAGTGTAGGCAGTCACCGAGAATACACATGGTGGTGGTCTGAAAAAACAGTTTGGACATGTGCATTTAAATAAATCAAAAAAAGTGGTTTCATAATGTGTCAGTCTGTAAAAGTGATTTTCACTTGCCCCGAAAAAAAAAAGAGCAGTAAGTGTGCTTTCAAATTGGCAAAGAAATTTCGTTTTGGGACTAATGTGAAAACATGACTCTGTGTGCAGAGAGGATTTATAGGCAGAGATTTATTGCGTATTGCTCTGGTGATTTCACAGTTGCATTAGATGGAAAGGGGGAGCGAATTTTTGGGGGAAGAAGCAGACTCTTAGCACACACCCATGTGCTTGCCATGTATAATCATGCACAGTATTTACAAGCGAGTGGGGTTTTCAGGTTTCAGTCTGTAATGCAAATACATTCAGCATCACTAAGGCTGGTTGCCCTTGCTGGAGTGTAGGCAGTCACCGAGAATACACATGGTGGTGGTCTGAAAAAACAGTTTGGACATGTGCATTTAAATAAATCAAAAAAAGTGGTTTCATAATGTGTCAGTCTGTAAAAGTGATTTTCACTTGCCCCGAAAAAAAAAAGAGCAGTAAGTGTGCTTTCAAATTGGCAAAGAAATTTCGTTTTGGGACTAATGTGAAAACATGACTCTGTGTGCAGAGAGGAATTATAGGCAGAGATTTATTGCGTATTGCTCTGGTGATTTCACAGTTGCATTAGATGGAAAGGGGGAGCGAATTTTTGGGGGAAGAAGCAGACTCTTAGCACACACCCATGTGCTTGCCATGTATAATCATGCACAGTATTTACAAGCGAGTGGGGTTTTCAGGTTTCAGTCTGTAATGCAAATACATTCAGCATCACTAAGGCTGGTTGCCCTTGCTGGAGTGTAGGCAGTCACCGAGAATACACATGGTGGTGGTCTGAAAAAACAGAGATTTATTGCGTATTGCTCTGGTGATTTCACAGTTGCATTAGATGGAAAGGGGGAGCGAATTTTTGGGGGAAGAAGCAGACTCTTAGCACACACCCATGTGCGCAGAGATTTATTGCGTATTGCTCTGGTGATTTCACAGTTGCATTAGATGGAAAGGGGGAGCGAATTTTTGGGGGAAGAGGCAGACTCTTAGCACACACCCATGTGCTTGCCATGTATAATCATGCACAGTATTTACAAGCGAGTGGGGTTTTCAGGTTTCAGTCTGTAATGCAAATACATTCAGCATCACTAAGGCTGGTTGCCCTTGCTGGAGTGTAGGCAGTCACCGAGAATACACATGGTGGTGGTCTGAAAAAACAGTTTGGACATGTGCATTTAAATAAATCAAAAAAAGTGGTTTCATAATGTGTCAGTCTGTAAAAGTGATTTTCACTTGCCCCGAAAAAAAAAAGAGCAGTAAGTGTGCTTTCAAATTGGCAAAGAAATTTCGTTTTGGGACTAATGTGAAAACATGACTCTGTGTGCAGAGAGGAATTATAGGCAGAGATTTATTGCGTATTGCTCTGGTGATTTCACAGTTGCATTAGATGGAAAGGGGGAGCGAATTTTTGGGGGAAGAAGCAGACTCTTAGCACACACCCATGTGCTTGCCATGTATAATCATGCACAGTATTTACAAGCGAGTGGGGTTTTCAGGTTACAGTCTGTAATGCAAATACATTCAGCATCACTAAGGCTGGTTGCCCTTGCTGGAGTGTAGGCAGTCACCGAGAATACACATGGTGGTGGTCTGAAAAAACAGTTTGGACATATGCATTTAAATAAATCAAAAAAAGTGGTTTCATAATGTGTCAGTCTGTAAAAGTGATTTTCACTTGCCCCGAAAAAAAAAGAGCAGTAAGTGTGCTTTCAAATTGGCAAAGAAATTTCGTTTTGGGACTAATGTGAAAACATGACTCTGTGTGCAGAGAGGAATTATAGGCAGAGATTTATTGCGTATTGCTCTGGTGATTTCACAGTTGCATTAGATGGAAAGGGGGAGCGAATTTTTGGGGGAAGAAGCAGACTCTTAGCACACACCCATGTGCTTGCCATGTATAATCATGCACAGTATTTACAAGCGAGTGGGGTTTTCAGGTTTCAGTCTGTAATGCAAATACATTCAGCATCACTAAGGCTGGTTGCCCTTGCTGTAGTGTAGCAGTCTGGACATGGGCTTTTTAAAAAATCTGAAAAGTGGTTTCATAATGTGACAGTTTGTAAAAGTGATTTTCACTTGCCCAAAAAAAAGAGCAGTTAGTGTGCATTCAAATTGGCATAGAAATTTCGTTTTGTGACTATTGTGAAAAGAAATGTAGTAATATATTTAAATACAATAAAGGAATTTTTTTTTAGTTTTTTTCAGGTATTGCTGAAGAGCAGTGAACAAAATTTAAGATGCCTACAAAATCCAGAGTTCAAAAAACGCTAAAAAAAAAACTATATTTGAAGACAACTGGAGGACCAAAGTTAGTAGAAGATGCTCATGTTGGGAAAAAGAAAAAATCTTCTGGTAAGCAGAAAAAACAATTTCTTAAAAATATATTCAAAACAAGGAAAAATGTACAAAATGTCTGTACTGGAAAGAATGTTACGAAACGAACAGAACAGGAAAAAATTGAGAATTTAGTTAATGCAAATATACCTTCTGCAACTGAAAAGATTTACATAAACAGAAAAACAGCGTTTAAAGAGATACGTAGAAAAATGTTTCAGAGAAGAGTTATGTCCAATTTGATAAAGGATGTGAAGAAATATAAGCAAAAGGCAAAATATTACAAGAGAAAAAAAGAAATTGAAGCCATTGCAGCAAAGGCATTAGAATTAAAAAGGAAACTATTCATATTAATTTTGAATAGGATGCGTACATTAGACAAAATGGTTAATGTACTGAAATCACATAGCAAAAGGAAAAGAGTAGTGAACAGAACAAACTTTTGTAAAGTGTTTTTAGGAAAGTGGATGCATAGTTCAAGTAGTGAACCTTTTTTTAATGAAGAGAGCTATTTTCAAAGTAATAGTTTGCTGCATGCAGTTGACACCAGAGGTCGTTCATACGAAGTAACAAATGGTTGCATAATGGAGAAGGAGATAATGGTTCCAAGAGATGAGGTACAAGTGATGGCAGATGAGGCAATGGGGAGACGTCCTAAAGCCCCAGTGTACACTTGGAATTGTAGTAGTATTTGCACTGTGCGTCAGGAATCTATTGACAAATTTCGAGAGTTTCTAAGAGAATATAGTAAAAAAAGTGTAAAACAGAAGATTAAGGTGCTTCAAAGTCTGGATCCATGCAGAGTGAGAGAGAATACTGGTTTGCAGGGTCATTCTCTGGCTTGTCTATCTAGAAAAGTGTGCAATAGTGTTTTCCATCATTTTAGGATGCTGGCTGTTCATCATACTGAAATGAGAAAGTTTGTGAGACGGTTGTATTTTGCCAAAAGTCCAGCAATAAAGTTAAATGAATTGAATAGGGCTCTGTTCCGAGGAACAGTATCAGATGTAGAGAAGGTTGTTGATGAAATTCAGTTTTGTTACTTTGGTCCTGAACAAAACAGTGCAGAGAAGGACACAGTAAATGAGGAAGAAGTGGAAGAGAATGTAGAACCCTCTGTAAGTAACACATTTAATGATCACATAACAAAATTTGCAATAGTCTCTAATGAAAGACCAAATTTTACTTGTATTTGTTGCCGCAGAACTCATTATAGAAAACAAACTAGGAATGTTGATCTCTACAGAAAGAGTGAAAATGAAGATAATTATAAGTGGAAGGATTTTGCCACATATATATTTCTAGAAAATTGTTTTGAATTGGGTGAAGATCAGCGTATTTGTAAATACTGTTACAACAAGTTAGAGGAAAATAGAATGCCGACCAGAGCTGTACATAATAATTTAGAATTGGATGCTATTCCTGCTGAACTTTCTGAATTAAATACATATGAGTCTATACTCATTCAATGTGTTCATCCGTTCCAGACCATAGTACGTATGGAGCCCAAAACTGGTAAATTACCTCCTTCAGATTTACTGAGAGGTTTAAAAGGTAGAGTGGTGTATTTGCCCTTGGATTTGAAAAAAAATATGGAAACTATTGATGCGGATACTTTGGAAACTGAACCATTAATTATTCTGGTTAATGGTGTACCTACAAAGAATAAGAAGATTTGGCAGGAGCTGGTAGATGTGCGGAAAGTACAAAGAGCAAATTTGTATTTGAAAAAAAAATAACAAATGGTATGAATCAATTTATATAGAAGAAGAAGAAGAAGAAGTAGATTTACAAGAAGACACAGAAATACCAACTGGACAAATTGAAAAAGTGGACAAGTCAAAGGAAGAAGAATTTAGCATACATCCTCTTCATTCGAAAGAAGTTATGGGAGACAATATTGATCTCTTTCAGATGAAGAAAGCAAAAGGAACTCCCGTGAGTGTATGGGAGGAGAGCTTGGAAGCTCGATGTTTTCCCCAGCTGTTTCCTAAAGGAAAAGGAGGACGATACGATGAACGTCCAGAACAGATTCCAGCTTCTGAGTATCGGACTACAAGACTATATGCAGAAGATCCCAGATTTCGACAAAGTATTCCTTATTTGTTCCATCTTTTATTTGAAAGCGACTTGTCTGCACTGTCTTATGCAGTAAATCACATTTTAAAAAGTGGAGTACATTTACAAAATGTGTCTGCTAAGGATTTTATGGAGAAAGTGCAGCACCGAGATGATCATTTGGAAACACAACTGATCAATCTGATGGCTTGTCAGCGTGGGACAAATGAATATTGGTACCGACGCCATGGTGAACTAAAATGCATGTTACGGAATTTAGGAACACCAACATGGTTCCTTACCCTAAGCTGTGCCGAGTACGCTTGGGATGATTTACTGGATTTTCTACGAGAGGCCAATTCAAACATTAAAAACATCGAATACAAGACAGCAGGAGAACTGTGCTCATTGGATCCGGTTAATGTTTGCAGATATTTCAATCATAGATTTGAGGCTATGATGTCCTTCATCTGCAATAAAAAAAATCCACCCCTTGGAGAAGTAGTGGATTTCTTTTGGAGAAAAGAGTACCAGGCAAGAGGTGCTCCTCATATTCATATGCTGTTGTGGATCAAGGATGCCCCAAAGTTTGGAACAGATGCTGATGAAGCAGTGTTATCTTACATTGAAGAATATGCAACATGTGCTATACCAAAAAGCACAGAAGAGAACAAGTTAAAGGAGCAAGTTTTACGTTTCCAAAGTCATCGGTGTGGAAAATACTGTCGACGGAAATACAAGAGCAAAGAAAAATACTACACTAAATGTCGATTTGGATTTCCTAGACCTGTTCTTTCAAATGGAAGAGTCAACAGTTTTATGTCAGCTGTGAGACATACTATCACAAGAAAATCACCTAAGAATACCTACAACCTAAAAAGAAAAGAAGAATCAAAAAATATAAATGACTACAACCCAGTCATTTTATCCATGTGGAACGCTAACATGGATATACAGTATGTAGCTGACAATTCCATTGCTGTTGCTCGATATGTAACGTCTTACATTACGAAATCAGAAAAAACAGAATTGAAGGAAATGTGGGAAGAGATTTCTCACGAGAAGACTGTCAGTAAGAAGCTGTACAGTTTCAGTTTGAAGATGTTATCGCATCGAGAAATTGGATCCTACGAATGTTCAGATAGGTTATCTTCTGCAAGTCTCTACTCGAAGTCAAGAAGAAGAATTTGGGCAAGTTTAGGCCTTGCAGCAATGAGAAATCGGGTACTGAAATCTGTAGGAGAAATTGAATATTTGGCCGAGAATGACCCAGAAAGTACAGATATTTTGAAAACAAACATGTTGGACACATATTATCCCAAGAGAAGTCAACATCTGGAGAACATGTGTCTCTATGAAGTGCTGCAGAACTACATTTATTCACGGAAAGCCACAGAAGACATCAATAATGGAAAATATAAAGTCGTTGGTGAAGAAGGATGTTTGGTGAAGCAAACAAAAGGAAGTTTGATAAATCACCGGAAGCTGAGTTGCGACACTACTGACAAGAAGGAATTTTACTACTTGGCTCTTTTACAGTTGTTTAAACCATGGCGTACAGAGGGTGAACTACTGGGAGAATTCCAGAGCTATGAAGATTCTTTTAATGCTTGCAAAGACAGCATACAATGCAGTACATTCTCAACTTATCTGCAAATGTTAAATGAAGAAATTGATCAGGAAACTACAATTGCAGCAGAAATCGCTAGAGATAGTTCTCAGGACAGCCAAAGTTCAGGAACACTCAGTCAAGATCCCCTAGGACAACCAATCATTGAAAATGAAGCATCAATAGCCATGAATGAAGTGGAAACGGCTATGAATCAAGCTCAAGAAGAATTTATAGACTTAGAAAATTTGGAAAGACAACTGAATCAAGAGCAGCAACAAATTTATGAAGAGATCAAAAACAAAATTGATCACGGATTTCTACATGAAAAAAAAGAGTGCTCATGCACATCATTTCATCCAATCAGGATGTATGTAAGCGGACACGCTGGAACTGGAAAAAGTTTCCTAATAAAAGTCATCAGAAGCTACCTAAAGCAAAAAACGGATTCTACTTTGTCTTGTGTGGTTACTGCTCCAACTGGGTTAGCAGCATATAACATAAAAGGAATCACTTTACATCGTTTGCTAATGTTACCAGTGGAGCATGAGAACAAAATACAATTCAACAAGCTAACTGGAGAAGCATCCTTGGAAGTTTCAAGAGTATTGAAGAAGATGCAAGTTCTCATTATTGATGAGGTGAGCATGGTATCAAACTTAATGCTTGCCTTTGTGCATTTAAGAATGCAGCAAATTTTGAAGACAGACTATGACATGTTATTTGGTGGAAAACACGTCATAGTTTTTGGAGATCTTTTGCAACTTACTCCAGTTAAAGGACAACCAGTGTTTAATACTGTCACACATGAAAACACGAAGAAGTCATTGGGAAGCATCGGAAATACAAATATTTGGTCCTTCTTTGAGTACAAGGAACTTACTACTAATATGAGGCAAGCAAACGATGAAGAATATGGAAGTATTCTGAAAGATATCAGGATTGGACTACTCACAGAAGTTGGCAAAAAAACATTACAGAGTCGGCTGCTACATAATTTATTTCCAAAGGAAGAAATAGTTGCAGAGAAGATATACAAGAACATTGCAGAAAACAAAAGTGTCATCTGCTTAATGCCAACTCTACGTGAATGCTCAATATTCAATGAGGAGCTTTTGAAATTGGAAAAGGAAGAGATCAGGAAATTGGAAGCAGTGGACAAAATTGAGGATGGAAGAATTAGTGTCACAGTAACAGGCAAACTGAAAAATAAATTGGACTCACTAGAGAAGAACATCTCCAAAACAGCTGGATTAGAAAAAAATCTATATGTTTGCATGAACTGTAGAGTATTTTTAAGGAGAAATTTGGATGTTGAAAAAGGTTTAGTTAATGGAGCGATGGGAAGAGTTGTGGGTTTTATTAATTACCAGAAAAAAGAAGGAGTTGAATGTTTAAAAATAAAATTTGATCAGATAGAAGAAGTTAAAGATATTTGTCGTTGTACAGTACGTTTTATGCTTGTGAAAGACTTATATGTACGTAGGAAGCAGTTTCCGTTTTCTCTAGCATATGCTGTAACTATTCACAAGTCTCAAGGATTGACTGTAGATTGTGCATTTGTGAACATTGGTTCAACTGTGTTCAAAGAAGGTATGGCATATGTAGCTTTGTCACGAGTGAAAACATTATCAGGTTTATTCATGATAGACTTTGATGACTCAAAAGTTAGTGCTGATACAAACTGTGTAAAGGAGTATAATAGATTAAGAAGAAGCTATGCTCCTCATTTAGGTCAGTATCCTGTGTTGGAGAAACGTGTAGTTTCTCGTAAAAGAAAAAATGAGAATATCTGTAATGAAGATGTAGAGAAGAGGAAAAAAAAGAGGAGTGATGTAATTGCAAGCAAAAAGAAAAAGGAAAATGAAGAACAGGTTGTAGGATGTCATTTTGAAAATAGCTCTGGTGTCAACTGCTACGCAAATGTAGTGCTGAATGTTGCATTTTATCTGAAAAGTTTGCAAGAGCAGATAATAGTAAATCAGGGAAAAAGATTCTGTTCAGAGCTGAGTCTCCTTTTTCAAAAGCTGAGTAAAGATAAAACTCAAATAGAAAGTGCTACTGAAATTAGAAAACTTTTAGATGTATGTTCAGGACGAACACAGTTTTCTCAAAATGAACAGCAAGATGCACATGAATTTTTGATGTATTTTCTTCAGGTAGTGGAAGAAGAAGGAGTTCCCATTGACATTTTTTTTGGTCTCTCTTATAAATGGGAACATAGTTGTGATAATTGTTATAATATATGTGGCTCTATTGTTGATAATGAAAGATTTATTTATTTGACATTGCCAGAGAGTAAAACAGTCACTTTTGCAAAATTAGTTAAAGATGCTAATCATAGCATGAAATGTAGTGAGTGTAATTCTGACATGTTTTCAACATTAATTTTAAAGGAATACGGACACTATGTAATTTTAATGATGCAACGATGTAGAGCTGATGGTTCAAAATTGGATACTTTAATAAAGAAGTTTACAGGACAGCAATTATCAATTTCAGGAAAAACTTTTGTAACTGTTGCAATAATTTTCCATGATGGACCTACTGTTACTTCTGGACATTACACAGTTTATCTTAAATGTGAAAAAGGCTGGACACTGTGTAATGATTCCCAATTGATTTTCAAACAACGTTTGCCTTTTGATTTAGCAAATTCCTATCTAATCTTCCTGAAACCTAAATTTTAGACAGATTTGGCAAGATCTCGACAAAATAATTTTACCATTTTACTGGATTACCATTACAATTTTGTAGAAAAAAGATTTTTTAAATTATCATTTGGCCTAATGGAAAGATAACCAATTGTAATGTGGACTTTTTAAATTTTTAATGAAACTTTGAAAAACCAATAATTTAGAGATTATCGGTAACTTCTGCACATTTTTAATTTTGGAATGTTATTGGACTGCCATTGGAAATTTTTTCAAAAATGATTTAAAAAATTACTATTTGGCCATGCGGAAAAGTAACCAATTCTATTGTGGACTTAATAAATTATTCAAAAAATTTTCGTGAACCAAAATGTTACAGAGAATCGGTGAGATCTGGACAAATTAAACTTTAGAATTTTATTGGATTACCGTTGGAAATTTATTCCAAAAAAAAATTTAAAATTACTATTTGGTCTAAAGGAAATGAAATCAGATGTATTTTGGAGTTATTTGAGATATAATATTGTGATTATATTTCTGAAACAAACATATCAGACGGTATTTTAAAGAAATAAGTATTGGTATTAGATGATATTTTTTTAGAATATTATGCATTTCTATAATGTTAAGTTTAAGTAAAAAGAGATTCTGGGCTTTTTTATTACAATCTTTGTGATTGTTATTTTTTTTTGCCCGCTGTAAAATGATGAATGCAATTGCTTTCACAATTTATAGTGAAATGCAATATATTCTGAAAACAGCAAAAATAAGGCAAAAATATTTTTTGGAAAAAAATGTAAATATGTGTACTGTATTATAAAATGTTTTAAAAATATTAATACTTTTTTCTTTTTTTTCAGATTTATATAGAAAATTTTCGAAAACTAGAACCATTTTTAAAGCTATTTTTAAAAAAAACAAATGAATAAATATTTTTTTGAGTGAGTATGGTAAGTCAATAATAATAATTGTAGTCTCTCAAGGACCTTGTAATGTGATAATTGATTTTTCGTGTTTTTAAAAAAAAAAAAAAAAAAAATTACGCGTACCGTACGCGTACGGTAAAAAAAAAAAAAAAAGTTTTTAAAAACATATATACAAAATAGATGAAAGGTAAGGTTGGCTCTTAAAAGAGCCGTTGTGTTCATGCAGGGACAGAGGAAAGAAAGATTGGGAATATTAGACGGTACGACAAGTGTGCTGATCTATTTTACTGTTCACTAGGGAAACACTGGTCTCCCTATAAGTAATTAGATCGTGACAAGTGGCGCACCGTACTTCAACCCTCGCAAACCGAGGGTTAATTTCCAGAGGGCCAGCAAAAGGAGATTCTCCCCCCACAGATGAAGGGCTCACCTGACCTGCAGAAGAAGGAGTCAGCCCTGCAGATGATGGTCCAGGCTGAGCTGCAGTGGATGTACTGGCTTGTCTTTCTGAAGAGTTACCTCCAAAAAGATGACCATGTGTCCTTCTGTGTACATCCTGGAGGTGTCTCTTCATGGTGTGATTCCCAAAGGAATACTTCCTGTTAGGATTACCTCTAGAAAGTACACGCTTACACAGCTTACAAGTCACTAAGGGTGCATTTACCTTTTGCTGGCCTTCAGGAAAAGTAAAATAATCCCATACATAAGAGGGCTTTTGTTTCCTCGATCTCTGCCTCAAGACAGTGCTGCTAGTGCTAGCCTCACTCTCAGAAGAGCTCGGCTGTTCTGCCATCGTATCCCAAAGACAAACCAGCTCCTTCTCCCAAGGGATCACAAGCAGAAATGAGGGGAATGGGTGTGGTGTAGGAGAGTTCTAGAACTGAAAGTAGTTTCAACCAATCAAAAGTTGTGTTTCATGATCACATGACCTACCGTACGCTTACGGTACGCTTACGGTACGCTTACGGCAAAAGTGCGCATGCGCGTAAAAAAGACACGCGCTTGCGCGCATGCGCATAACAGTCACTCCCGGCACTTCCGCGTAACGTGCGCGTGTAGCGTACACGCGTACGCGTCCCACGCGGAGTACGCGCGGCTACGCAAATTGCGTAACTATACGCAAGCAGCGTAGGAAAATTACGGACGTTGCGTAAACCGTACGCTTACCGTGAGCTTACGGTACGCGTACTAAAAAAATTTAAAAAAAAATAGAAAAAAAGTACTGCAAATAAATTTTAAATGTTTATTTTAAAAAATATATAAAAAAAACATATTAAAGAATTTTAAAAATTTAATCATAGTCTTTATAAAAGGTAAGAAAATTAAAATAAAAATATGTTAGAAAAAATAGAAGAAAAAAAAAAATTTAGCATTTAAAAAACCTTGAAAATTCACTGAAAAAACCATGGGTTTCACACACGTTATAGTTAGGAATTAGCATTTAAAAAACCTTGCAAATTCACTGAAAAAACCATGGGTTTCACACACGTTATAGTTAGGAATTAGCATTTAAAAAACCTTAGAAATTCAGTGAAAAAACCATAGGTTTCACACACGTTATAGTTAGGAATTAGCATTTAAAAAACCTTAGAAATTCAGTGAAAAAACCATAGGTTTCACACATGTTATAGTTAGCTGGACATTTTACTCGTAAAAAACCAATGAAATTCCCCCGTTATAGTTAGTTCAGCTAACTATAACTCGCGCGCCCGCAATGCACTGCTGATGACGTCACATATTACATCACTCATGACATGGTCAGTGACATCACTCATGACATCACTGATGACATCTCAAATGACATCACTCATGACATCACTGATGACATCATCCTTGTGATAGAGTGGCAGACCTCCTCTCACCCTAATATAATCTTTGATACACACATTCAAAAATAGAGACTACAATTTTCAAAACAATAGACATACCAATACCAGTTACAACAACCTCTTCAGTAATTCTAAGATCCACATACACATCCACTCATTCACCAACAGTCCTATACAGTCACTCATCCATGTACTCACTCATCATATGTACTCATACACCTATACATCCTGTTACACAATGCCACTCATCCATAGAGTTACTCACACACATAGTCACTCATGCTAATAAAGAGTCAAACATCCATTTACTTGCATATATAGTTATACACACACCACCGCACTTACTTCTACAGAAACTTACACATACTTAGTCTTTTAAACAATCACTTATAGAAACACATACTTATTCATACAGAAACTCTTTCAATCTCTCTCTCTCACATATACTCACTTATAAACACCAATAGTCACATATACTAGTTTAAAACATATGTAGTTACTCATAAAGACACTACTGAGACAGTCATTCACTCACTAACACACCCATACACACACTCATCCACCCATACAGTCCTGCACACATGCTGTCTTCAACACATACAAACAGTGAGTCACACATTCATGCAACTATGCACTACATAATACCCCCCACCAAACCATGCAGACACTCAGACTGATACTCAAAAAACCAACGAATAACCTATATAGACACCTATGTAGCTACTCACCAACCCATGCAGCCACTTATACACAAAGTGAGAGACTGATACAGATATTTACATATTTAAACATTACTCACTAAGCCATGTATTCACTATGATACACTTAATCAGTCAGTTACACAATCAATTTTTCAAAAACAAATCATCCATTTAGACACTTATATACCCATTTATTCTTCCATCGACCTTGAGATATACATATATAAAACATATTTACTTTTCAGAAAAACACACATTCACTGGATGATGTCATCAGTGATGTCATCAGTGATGTCATTTGAGATGTCATCAGTGATGTCATGAGTGATGTCACTGACCATGTCATGAGTGATGTAATATGTGACGTCATCAGCAGTGCATTGCGGGCGCGCGAGTTATAGTTAGCTGAACTAACTATAACGGGGGAATTTCATTGGTTTTTTACGAGTAAAATGTCCAGCTAACTATAACATGTGTGAAACCTATGGTTTTTTCACTGAATATAGATATATATATTCATATCCTTTCATGTGTTTCCCGCAAAAAGCCTTGCCTCATCCACCACTCAGGGCTGGTGCAGGATGATGGGTGTGAGTCCCATTTTGAATGTAGAAAGAACAGTCCTCTCAGGTAACGGGCTTATGCACAGTGATTGGGCTCTGAAGGCATGACCGGCGATGTAATGATGTGGAAATCCCGATGTGGGGGATGTAAGCACAATTTCTTTATTCATTGGAGAAGAATGTGCTTATTGGACATTGAAGTCCAAATTATAAATATATACTTTGTTATTGTCACCGCAGTCATACTCACATATGTGGGCCACAGTATATCCAGTAAGAACTTTGCCGTTTGTCTTTGGTCCGAGCTCCACCAATAGGAAAAAGAGATGGAGGTTTTAAATGAACCAAACTCTGAGCCTGCTTAATATTGATGTAACTGCATGGAAGAATGCATAACGCCAAAGCTTGCCTGCAAATATAGTCATTAAAATTCCCCGTGAGTGCTCCGAACTGTTCTATAGTTGTTGTGTAACAAAAAAATGGGTCTCACCCCCGTTTACGGACGCACCCGTCACCGTGTGCTCAAATTCCTTTGGTTTATTCTTTGACAGTCATTATGTGTTTCGGCTCCAATGAGCCTTGTTCACATGACAGCCCCTACGTCAATAAGTAATGCTTTTAAAGTGACTGGTCAAGGTGAAAAACATTTTTAAAAAACGCAAGCATAGATATACACAACATGATATGTGCATTATCTTATCAGTCTTTCTTTCTCAGGCCATATATTCTGACTCCTCATTTCTGAAACAATTTCATTTTTGCATATTGCCTTTTTTGGGTGATAACTATGTGAACATTTATAATGGCAATTTTCATTTTGTGATCCTCATTAAATATATCATTGCTAAGACCTGATACAAACGAATTTGGCTGACAAGATTCTATGAGCCACTGGCTGAGATGGTTTTTCAACACACTAAGACTAAAGTGTGAATAGCAAAACAATGATTATTTACATATATCCCATACATTTGAATAGCATGTATGAAATCACTATGAATATTTTAAAAACAAATAGACTCAAAAATATATATATATATAAAAATATAGATGCTAAAATTAACATGAATATAGATATAAATATCTGTCTAAATACAGTATAAAATCCATGTAAAATACAATCAATGTCTTTGCCAAAATTATGTCATCATTTAAAACCCAGACTGATTAAAATGTTGGTCTCCTGCAGCATTTCAATTACGTGTAAACACAGAGTGCTAAAGTTGGTTAAGGGGCATTCAATATTGGGGCTACCTTTCTGTTAATATTTATTTGCTTAGTATTTTCTTGTTATTCTTTATTACTTTTCACAAATTAGTCTATTGTAACCAATTCTGCCTGGTTGCACCCTTATGTGTTGCCACCCTTAACCGTAAAGTGCTAAGTGCTATAGTGCTAAAATTATAACTTAAAACCAGTGTGTGAAACATAGTTAAAAATGTCTCTTTGCAAATGTTATCTCCACCATGACCATTATTCTTATAATAGCTTAAAATCAACTGGTTAAGACGGCTGCAATTACAATATATGGTATAAATACCCTTGCATATTTTTTTACATTTTTTGGTCAGTGATGTTGCTCTAGGGATTAATAAATAATTCATGATGTTGCGATAATGGGGTTGCTAATACCATTGATTGTGATACTTGATCTTAATGCACATTCATTGATCTTCAGTGTAGGCATGTATAGAGGTCTTCTGATGTATTAAGACCCCTCGGACATATGGAATCTAATTCCAAGATGTAACAAGTCTCTAATTTTCTCAATTTTGCCTCCCTGTTTCCACCTCTCCTAATCTGTGGCACTGCATCAATTAGAAAATACTTTAAACCCTCTGTCCTAGATCCATATTTGTCTTTGAAATGTCTAGCAACAGGATAGGTGTTATCTTGGTTCTGAATGGCTCTTAAATGTTGGAGCACCCGTTTGTGTGCCTGGAGTTTTGTGCTTCCAACATACTGCAAATTGCAGGGGCATTGGAGGACATTGATGACATGATCAGTTTTACATGTCATAGCTTTACTGAGTGCTTTTATTTACCCCATGTTGGCAGGCTTTACATGTTATACATTTGTAAACCCCGTGTGGGTAGCAAGCCAGTTTGTACTTTCCATTATTTCAGGGCTTGTTTTCACCAAGCTGTCCTTCATAGAGGGACCCCTACTATGTGTGAACGAAACCCTATTAGGTAACAGGTGTCCTATCACCGGATCATTGAGTACTAATGGCCAATTTTGTTTGATAATGGCCCTTATATTCTGTTCTTGCTTGGTATATCCGATGATGACTCTAAATACATTATCTGTGTTAGGATTTGCTGTTTCGTTAGCCTGGTTGGTATCTGTTGTTGGACAGATGCATTTGTCCCTGAGTAGATCTGCTCTATCTACCTTCATGGATTTTGCTATGGCTTTGTTTATGGTTTTGATTGTATAACCATGTTCCCTGAATCTTTGCTTGCTAGCCTCATGTGCCTGCTCTAGGTCCTCCTTTGTGCTGTTAATTCTTCTAAGCCTCAGCATCTCGCCGTAAGGTATACTCTCTATCAGGTGTCTCGGATGAGCACTGCTGGCATGAAGAATAGAATTGCCAGCAGTCTCCTTGCGGTATAATCTGGTTTCTAACCTTTTGTTAGACACATATACCTGGGTATCTAGAAAGTTAACATATTCCTTACTTAAGGTGGCAGTAAAGTGCAGGTTAATGGCATTAGTGTTGATCACATTGACAAACTCTGTCGCTGTTTCTTTGGAGCCCTGCCAGACTACAAATAGGTCGTCAATAAATTTAAGCCATAATTTGACATTGTTGCATAAAATCTTCTTGTGTACAGCTCCTCCCACCAGCCCATGTGGCGACAAGCATAGCTAGGGGAGAAGCTTTGAATGTAGAAAAAACAATCCTCTCAGATAACGAAGGAAAGAAAAACCATCACACAGCGTGTCAGCATCATGTGATATTTAATCAGCAGCGCGTTTCAACTTATTGCAGGTCTTCATTACGGCTGCGAAGAAAACCTGCATAGGTCTAAACAGGTTGCCGATTAAATATCACATGAAGCTGACATGCTGAGTGCAGATTTTTCTTTCTTTCGTTACCCAAGAGGACTGTCTTAATTTCTACACATATCTACATATATATATATATCTATATCTATATATATTATCTACTGGCGGTCGCCAGTAGATAGTTATAGTTAGGACCGTGTTCCCATAGGAAATCCGCAACATTCTATTTGGAATAACTTTGGCGCTGATTGATGAATCCTCGCGAAATTTTCAAAACAGGTGGGGCGCTCCGCTCCTACCCTGAAAGTCTCGGGGGGATTCGTCAAGCGGGGGCTGAGAAAAAAGGGGGGTCCCAAAACAAGTTTTTCCCATGCAATTTTCCATAGGGACCTTTAGTCTAAGGTACAGCCCAAACGGCTGAACAGAATTACTTTAAATTTGGCAAAGAGGTAGTCCTCAGGTCAGGGATGTGCCTTTTGCATATCTGGAGTCAATCTGTTCATTAGTTCCTGAGAAAATTGCAGTTAAAAGTACATAAATATCTATAGGCGCGCATCGTGCGCGTACGGTAAGCATACCGTACGCGCACGCTGCCGTGCGCGAGCGCAATTCTGATTGGTTGTTAGATGTCAGTAAACATTCGAATCGGTCGAAATCAGAAAGTGTCGGCCGCCATTTTGTCTCTCGCAGTCTGAGGCAGTGAAAAACAAAGGTGGAGAACGTGAAAAGGGGGCAGGGTGGACAGTTCCTGACCCCCTAGCCTTTGTCAGGGGGTCACTGAAGGACCCCTCAGGGTGAAAAAAACATTTTCGAAAAAGCGCGAGGTGCGCGCACCGTACGCGCACGGCACGCACAACGCATCGTGGGCGAAGCGCACCGTGCGTGCACGGTGCGCGCACGGTGAAAAACCTGAAAAAGAAAAATATTAATAAATACATAACTTACCATTTAAAAAAACGTACAAATTCACTTAAAAAACCATAGGTTTCACACACGTTATAGTTAGGAATTAGCATTTAAAAAACCTTGCAAATTCACTTAAAAAAACATAGGTTTCACACATGTTATTGTTAGCTGGACATTTCCCTCGTAAAAAAACAATGAAATTCCCCCGTTATAGTTAGTGCAGGCAACTATAACTCACGCGACCGCAATCCTCTGCTGATGATGTCAGATATTACATCACTGATTACATATGTGTCTTTCTGAAAAATAAATATTTGTAATATATGTATAGCTAAAGATTAATGGAAGAAGACATGGGTAAATAGGTGTCTAAATACATTGATGTAATATCTGACGTCATCAGCAGCGGTCGCGTGAGTTATAGTTGCCTGCACTAACTATAACGGGGGAATTTCATTGGTTTTTTACGGGGGAAATGTCCAGCTAACTATAACGTGTGAAACCTATGGTTTTTTAAGTGAATATATATATATATATATATATAGGGACAGAGCGAGAGTGAGTTATTGATATACACGTATTTTCCATTGAGCTAAGATTTTAGAGAACCCCCCTGGAACTATAGCAAGAAATGCAAGATGGTATGAATAAGATTGGCATTTATGGTGCACATAAAACATGGAAGAGGGATCAAAATCAGCCTTCATCTCATTATTAATTCCAGTCATTTAATGGGAGAATTTTCTTCGGTACTAAGCAAATCAGGAAAACAAAAAATAAAACATTAATGCTGCCCCAGACGGTTCAACCAAATGCACAAAGTTGTTACTTCCAAATCTGGAAGAATTTGGTGCAGCACCTGCTGATTCGGCTCAAAACAATCTGCTAGCCCTCACTTCACCGCACGTTGCAAGATCCGCTGTTTAATGGCTGGTTTGTAAATGCTGCTCAAACTTGACCACTATATCCATAATTACTTTTATCACGGTGAAGAACACGGCACAAAAAGTAAAGGCATGGATACAGTTACCTGCTAGGCCTGAATAGGACTTTTTAAAGTCACTTTTCTGAAAATTGTGTTTGTATATAATTGTTGTGGTTAGAGTTGTACTGCTGGTATCTACAGAGCTCTGTATGGTTTGGTTGATCAATGAATTAATTAAAAACACAATTTTTCCTGTTCCCACATAAAATGATTAGATTTTCTCCAATAAGTTTTACGAAATTAAACGTGCAAAATTTCTGTTAGAAAGGGATTGCGCTTCATTTTTCATTTAAATTGATTCAAAATACCACAGGAAAGGCATAGTAGGCTCTTTCCGTAGGGCCCACAATTCCAGCAAGACAGATGATCCTCTACCCTTTCTCAATGGACCGGTATATAGGGAATCAGGAGTATCTGCCAACTAGTAGACACACGTCTCTTTAAGTATGGTATCCAGGAGCAGAAGTGTGATACTTGTTCACTAAGAAACTGCTCTGTGACCCGATAGTCCACCAGGGACAGTGCAAAGAAGGTCTTACCTTCCTGTAATACTACAGTAAGCTTACTACTATCAGTGGCGTAACAAAACTTAAGGAGCCCCCCCTGCAAAGTATATGGAGGGAGCCTCCAGGCTCTGGACCGCTCCTGGAGCTCTCAGATGCTGCCTGCGCTCATTGCAGGAGGGGGCCCCCCTGGAGCTCCCCCCTGCACCGTTGGGGCTGTGGGGGTTTTTGTTACACCACTGACTATGATGTCTTTTTCCCCTTCCAAAATTCTATTCAGCCCTTCTGCATAGACAGGTTTTCCGAAGGGAAGCCTCCAGTAAACTTGGCTGTCTTCCAAAAACTCAACACCCTCTGTGAGGACGTGGACTAAGGATCAGTACATTTCTTAATTCTTTAAGGAAATAATCAAGGGTATGATGTTACCGGGGTGGTGGAACTGGGCATGAAAATGTATAAGCGGTGGTCAAATGTATTTTCCCTCAGCAAATACGTCTCTCCCTTATATGTGTGACAAAGAGATTTGATGAGACCAGGGCCGGCTTTAGCGCTGGTGGCACCCTGTGCGACAATGTTTGTTGGCGCCCCCCCCATGTCCACCTCCACCACGGATTCTCTCACTAGCACCCTTTAACAGTCTCCATAACCACACTCTCTCAGATACATTGAATTAGTTATATAGCGGCACTCATACCAGTGTAGGGTGTCAGAGCACTTTGCATCACATGCATCACACACACATTACACAGAGACAATCAATCATACGTGTTTTAAATCAGAGTATAGGAAATGTTTACATAAGCCAAAGGACTAAAAGTGTAGGAGTCACATGTCATCCATACTGTAGGCAGGCGCGCATCAGCCATTGGCCTCACAGGGCTTCAGCCCCCCGCCCCCCCCCCCCCCCCGTCGTGTGTGGCAGCATGGGATGAGACAGCTTCCCGGCGCACACACAGCCGCACCCGAGCACTTTACAGGTCTTTAAAAGAACATTTGCATGTTAATGAGGCCTCGCTGGTGTTTCACCCCTTCTAAGAGCCCCTGCAGCTCCACTTTGCCTATGGCTTAAAAGATTCAGCCCCCCCCCGAAATTTTTTCTTAGCCCCCCCCCCCCCGAAATTTGGCTCTAGTTGCGCCTCTGACTGTAGGCAGTATAGTTTAAGAGTGCTTGGTGTGGAGAAGCACACACTCGAAAAAGAAACAGCATAGTTGGGAGTTTTCTTTAATAATAAGAATCGATTTCTAGTCAAATTAACTCTTTATGCAACATTAATCAATGTTCTAATGTATGCTTTGCAGTGTGTATGCAGTTCTATGATGAAAGTTAATAGCGCACTGTTGAATATTAGGACTTTAAGTTATAAATTGCAAGTAGCAAAGGGATGTCTCTTTTAAAAGCAGTAACCTGCTGATCTGTTCACATTATATGCACTCTGTAATCAACTTGGTACACATTCTTTGCAGCAGGCATATTAACCCTCTGCACTAACTTCACAGAGGTCAAATCCTCAACTATACAAAACTCTCTCCAGGAACATAATTAATCACAGGAGTTATCTTGACATTTTTGTGAGGCCTGGTAATTGCTGGAGGAAAGAAATGCTGCAGCAGGTGCTTCAACAACATAATAAACTTGCAATCACAGCGCCCCCAGGAAGCCAGCACCCGGTGCGGTGGCACCGGTCGCACCGCCCTAAAGCCGCCCCTGGATGAGACGGAAGGTGGAGGATGACACCCGCCTGCGGTGTCCTAACAGTTATGCACGTCAAAATACCTAGGGGCAGATTAATGTTCTCTGGCGCATCCCTGCAAATCAGCAGGGATGCGCCAGGGAAGATGAGTCACGCAAGTTTTCCCTTGCGCCACCGCAGATGCACCGCATTTACAATGCGGTGCATCGTGGCGCAAGGACAAGCAGATGCGTGACGCATCTGCCGGCGTAAGGTTGGCGCATTGCTGGAGTTGCATCGCAACCGCGACGCAGCTCCAGCAAGGCTCGGGGTGCCCCTATCCCTAACATGCTGCGTCAATCCTTACGCCTGTTTCAAGCAGGCGCAGGGATTTGATGCAGCATGGCCGGAAAAGTGACTGAGCGAAATCTTGTAGATTTCACTCAGCCACTTTTCGGAGGCGTTCCTGCGCCGGAACACCCCCCCCCCCCCCGTGCAGGTACACCCACATGTGGCGCAAGATTTACAACGTGACGCATCTCCCTAGATGCGTCACGTTGTAAATCTGCCGCAGCATGGCGCTGGCTTTGCGCCGCCGCTGCGTCACAAAAGTGACGCAATGGCGGCGCAAAAGTGACGCACAGGGCTTATAAATCTGCCCCCTAATCTCAAAATGTATCCCTTAGCCTCAGCTCACAATCTAAAAGAAGTCGAGGGAGAGGAGAAGGGGCAGTGGCGGGAGCTCCAGTTACAGGAGACACCTTTGTCTACCTAGAGAGCACAGGACAAATAGTTGTTAGGTAATGAGTATCACGGAAAGTGTCAGTAGGTCCTTTTGTCACACCCCTTTCATGGAGTCGGCATCTCGAGAGCCTGATGCTGAGAATCTCTCTCCTCAGTCAGAAGAGATTTATCAGTTATGTCCCATACCTTTTCACGAAAGTTGGCTTCACAGAAAATCCCCCATACAGCCCTCAGCGAACCCCACACGGCTTGCCCTTCCGTGGAGCTGTCCATTCTTTAAGCCCTTTTGAGGATCCAGTATAATTTCTCTGCAGAGAGAGTGCTTGCTTCACCACCCTTGTCACTGCAGCAGTGATCCAACTAAAATGGAAAAGGACCAACAATGTGTAGTCTACATGGAATGGAGGGTGCACTGAGACATTTTGCCCTAAAACGGACACATTAAGTACATGTAAACAGGTACAATGGTTTGGTAAGAAAACATCTGAGGCATAATAAGTACCGAGAATACAATCTTTTGTTTCAGGTTTTATGCTGCAGCCTTTGTTGGGAGCCTGGAGTGACAGGTGCACCTCGAGATTTGGGAGGAGAAGGCCGTTTATCCTTGTGCTGGCAATAGGTTTGTACAGTCATAAATTTGCAAATCTATACATATTTATTTGATTTATTTTACGTATTTATTTAGCATTCTTAACATTTTGAACAGAAACTTTACACAAAAGGAACCAAACCAATACGCAAAACAGTACAATAAGGTTGTTAAAATAAAGTCAATTTTTTCCGCTGTGGTGTGGACTAATTGTAAAAAGAACAATTGATGGGCAGAATGCGGAACAATGTTGTACATTCACCCCAGTAAAGAGATCTGGGGCTAAATCCATCGTTTTTCGCTCCCCATGCCATTCCAGTTTGAACCCAGCCATATGCAAATCAGTCTTGACCCTGCGCCCAATGGGAACAGTCCAGTCCGAACTTCCATGCCAGGTCCTCCCTGGACTAGAAACAAGCATCCTAGGACCGGTTTCAGGGTTTCACCCCTCATAAGCCAGGATAACTTGACTCTAGTGGTATGGAGAGCATGGGACCCACATCTGGTCATACCGTCCCACTCGGGGTGACAAATGCAAAAAGAACAATTGAACTAATTGTGTCATTTCTATGGATATGATTGAAAAAAACAGACACGCATCCTGGAACATGTCTTTAACTAGTTAATTTTTCTTTCCGGTACAAGTGTGGGGTCTCATTCTAGGTGTCGCAGAGATGACCCGAAAACTCCCCCCCACCCCACCGAAGTGATCGATGCTGGTGCATCGACACTTCAGGAGGGCAAAAGTACCAGGCATAATGAGAATGAATCTAAGTGATATTTTAGAAATGTGAAATCAGTGAAGGGATTACTCATTCCAGACCTGATTTCCTTTGTTATCCCACATTCCTCCTCGGTTATTCATAGGTAGATTCTGGGGGGAGAAATATATCTGGGGAAGATATACTTAGCCTTTGTGTCGCTCTTGCATAGCTCAAGGCAATGCAGTGCAACGCCAATGGTTTTTGGGATTTACAAAGCCGCTCCAGGCCTCAATTGCATGGCCTTGCGTGGCTTTGTAAAGAAATGTAACACAATGCAGCAGTTTGCGCTGCATTACATTTGTTAGTGGTAGGCGGTTCACAGATGCAGCATTGCCGTTCTCATGCCTCCATTCATGCATTTGTCATAGTTTCAGATTAACTAAGATTTTTAAGGCTGGAATTGCGTGAAACTGGTAAGCTTACCACAGAAAGGAGTAACCAGGAGAAATATGTTTAACCTCCTTATTTCCTCTTTCTCTCTGTAGTGCATTCTGCATCAGACATAGAAAGAAGAAAATGCCTCTCTGGATTGCTTTTGTGCATGAATTTTCACTTCCTCCACAAAATCAATACTGCCTGTAACACGGGCACCCTTGCTGTATGGTATAAGGGTGCCTTCATTGGCGCTAGGCTGACACAAGTGCACCAGCACTGGGGAGAGCTGAGGAGCACCATATCTTAGTAGGTATGGCGCTCTTCAGCTCTCTTCTGTTCACGCAACGCAGTGCAGCAACTTACTGCGTTGCGTGAATTCTTAGTAAGTCTGTCCCGTTATCTGCAAAGTTACTGTGGATCCCATATTTCTGATGGACCGATAACGTCTATTATGAACACCATCGGAAATGTGTATGGCTTTTATCCCCTCCACTCTGCCCTAAAAAGTTCTCTTTTGTCTGAGTTAGCAATGATTTAAGTTGAAAGAACATGATCAGGCAGACCTAAATGACATGCTGCCTTGTTATTTGTATAGCACACCTCTGCCACTGGTATAGCCTAATGCTGTGGAGAGTTGCCTCTGATGTGTGGGAGTCAACTATTTCTCATGTCACTTAATTCATTATTTATTGCCTAATGCATAGCCTATGTGATTTTTAATGACGATTATGCTATTGTGATTATGTGATTGTTGAAGAAAATAGAAATTAAAAAATGGTGCTTACCGGCTCCAGTAAAGAGTTCATATTCCAAATAATTAAATTGACAGTGAGGCACATCATGTGGACAGAGTTATTCATGTTTTGCCTTTATATCACGACTGGTAGGTTTGACCTGACAAAATCTGTCAGGGGAAAACTATGGGTCTGTAATTATTAAAGCACAACCCCAAATTCTTATTGTTGTGCACATTTCTGTTTGCACATGGATTGGAATTTAACCCTCAGTTGTCAAGTCAAGTCAAAATAAGCTTTATTTGAAATCACAGTGAATCATAAAAGCTGCAAAAATATATACATCATCTGAGTTAGGAACAGTTAAAAATAAATTCAGTTTGCAATCAGGGTTGTGCTCTTTCTATGTGTTTAGTTACTTTCTCAATATAAACCAGACCACTAGCAATCTCATGTACTAAACCAAAACTTCTACTTTCTACCTAATGTAAAGGTCGTAATGTTTACAAAATGTCTGCACTCTGTGGCCCTCATTATGGAGCCTGTGAAATTCCAGCAGGGGCACAAACTCTTGTTTGCACCCCGCTTTGGATTCTGAGTCAGAAGCTACTTACACACGCTGCAGGTGCTTTCCTGCACAAGTTTTATTTAGTAAATCTGGAGCTAATCCTGCAGACAAACTGGAAATATTTCACACCTCGAATGGAGTAAAACATGCACACTTAGCTCGTTGGGATCCATTCTGATGTCTGAAACTTGGACTGATGTGCAAATCGCTCAGCCAGTAAAAATATAAAATGTGCCATCTTGTTTCAAGAGTGCGTACATTGAACCTGGAATTGCATGACTTTCATCATAAGCATCAAGGCCCAAATTACATACACTTTGCATTGGGTATGTGTTATGTTTTTTAGTGCAAATGTGAGATTTGCCAACCAACATAAATTACATTTTTCTTTGGATTGTATCCCAAAGTGATGCAAAACTGCACAATGGGCTGCCTTGCATTACTTTGTGTCAAGGGGGCATTCCATGGGTGGTGCAACGGTGACACCTTAAAGCATAGTGTTTGTACCATACATACAGTACAAAACCTAACCTTTCCCTAATGTAGACACCCGTGCGCTATGACACAAAGGTGCCTGCATTGGTACATGGCAGTCCCTAGCGCACCAGCGTATGGAGATAGCAGAACAGTGCCACATCTTAGTAGATATGCCGCTGTTCTGCTCTCTCCCGTTCACGCAATGCAGTGCAACGACTTTACTTGATGCTGTGCATTGCGTCTCTTCTATGTAAATCTGAATCGTAGTTTCTGAAGGTTAATTAGATGTAAACTGAAATAGGAACATGGTTACACTTTTTAATTTCTCTAAAGGAAATATATTGGAAAAATACTGTCAGCAGAATCTATGCTTTCTCAGCAAACTTGCCTCAACCTTCTGCTGATGTGCTGATCTATTCAGAAGGAGAAAAGACTTTTGAGCCCAGTGGCAGCTCCTCCGCATTGGCAGAGGAGCATTGTCCCACTGCCTGGCTCAGAGTCAGCAAATGTAAAATAAAATGATGCTCTTGCGGGGCGGGGCGGGGTGGGTGGGGCAAGGCTTAGGCATTGGAGGGGGAGGAGGAGTACTATGTGCACTCCACATCCTAAGTGCTCATATGTGGGGGGTTTTCTGGCTGTTTCAGGCCGACCAAAACACACAATGCCACTGGTCTGAGCAGGGTGTCTTTCCTGCCTGCTCACACCAATCCCCGCCCTACCACCCTTTGTTTATGGCAGCTGCCGCTGCTTGAGCCCTAGAATGGCAGGACCATGAGTCAGGCATTCTCCTTCATCACCATTTCTCTGTATGGGATGCTTCTCTTTGCCCCCCCGTCCACTCACAATGATCACGCACAAAAAGAGACAACGTCAGCCAAGGGATTGGCCTGCTTTTTAGATCATGCTGCTGGCTCCCACTCATCTCGTACTGCCAAAAAGGAATGACCCCAAAACAGATGTCCATTAGAAAGGTATCCACTGTAAAGACCATTGTAATAAACCTTTACCCCCAGGTCCCTTATGTCCTCGTCCCATTCATTACATATTGGAGATGACCATCTCCACAACAGAAAAAAGACAGAAGAATGCTGTTACACTAACCCCGCCCCTCCCACAGGGAGTATATATACCGGCCTAACCCAGTATTCTCCCTGTTCTTTTTTTCTGTCTTCCAACAGAAAGGGTTGTGAAGTTTGCTCTTACCTGCTGTTGGCTTCTGGGACGACTCGTCGGGGCTGCTGGGCTGTCCTCTGCATCCCTGAAGTCTTCCTCGTTGTCTCGTCGAGCTGCTGGGCTTCTCGACGTCCTGTTCTGCGGACTCCTGGCCTGCCGGGCTTGCCGGGAGGCGCGTTGTGGGCGGCCGGTCCTTTGTGGCTGGGGTGCCGCTCCTCCTGGGCTGTTCCGGGTTGAAGGCCGCCTCTTCCTGTGGCTGGGCCGGTCGCGAAGACGCGCTACTGTTGCTGTTTGGGGCACCTCGGGCCGGTCTTGGTGAGGCTCCTGGTGTTCCTGGGTGCCGGTTGCTGCTGTTGGATTCGGCTTTCCTCCCTGGACGCCTGGGGGTGCCGGTTGCTGGCGTCTGGGCTGGTGGTTGGGGGTCAGTCTTGAGTGTTGGTGGTTGACGACCCCCGTGGTGAGTACCGCATAACGGTTTATTTTACCACTTACTTGCGGCGGCCCACGGGGAGCCTGGGTCATGTTCCCATTTTGTCTTTCATTTCTCCCTCGGACGCTGGGTCTGGTGGCAGGGTGGACTGCTGCTTCCGTGTCATGGGCCTGTGTTTGTTCCTCATGTTCGGAGGTTCGACTCCTGAAGTGGGTCCTCTCAGCTTTTCATCCTTTTGGGGTTGTTCACATGTGTGCCCTTGTGTTGGGTGACGGACATCCATATGTTGTTCAGTGCCAAGCTTTAACGATTCCTTTGTTATACGCATGGGGGTCTACCGATGCTGTGTTTGCCGTTCTTGCAGTCCTCTTCCTGTCTTGCTGAGTCACTGTGGCCTGGTGGTTGTGGTTATATACTCTTGTATTCATTGGTCTGGGTTTCACTCTCTTGTGTTTCCCTGCATGAGTTGGCTGTCTGCCGGGGGTGGGGTGTGGATACGGATTGCCTTGTTTCCCCTCGTGCTTACTGCTGCTGTCATATATGTTTCTATGGGTGTGTGTCCCTCTGGGCAGCATGTAGTCTGCTGTTGCACTTTGGATGGTCTTGGTGCAGGGGTTGGGGGCGTTGTTCGCCCCTCCGGGTCGCTGCCGCTTCCTGGGCTTCTGGTGTTCCCTGGGTTGCGTGCTTTTTGCCCTGGTACGCTGCTGCATGTTTCTTCCACCTTTGTCCCCTTTGCTTCTGCGTCTCTTTGCGGCACACCTCTCTGTGTGGATCTGTTGGGAGTGGTAGTGTCCATTCTGCCTTATGGTCTCGTTTTTCCTGTATGGGTCCTGCGCTGCGTTTTAGTGTCACGCGTTGGTACCTGTCCTGGTCTTCGGGTGTCGTTGTCCTGTTGTTTTGGTGCTGGTTTGTTGCCGGCTAGCTCTCCCTGTCGGGGTGTTCCACTGTGCTCGCTGGGCGTGCCTTGGCTTGGCCGGTCTGGTTCTTGGGGTTCCTGGCTGTTCCTTCTTTGCCTCGCTGTTCCTGCGATGGGCTGTTTCATTATACTTCGCTCGGGCCCTGGTGCCTGGTCCTGTGTCCTGTGCGGTTCCACTCCACAGCTTCTGTTGCTGCGTGCTTCCCCTGCTGCCCCCTGTGTGTGCTCCTGGTTTGGGTCCTGTTCAGCCTGGGGTGGCTGGGTTTGACCATGGGGTCTCCTGGGTGCTTGGAGCCTTTCTCTTCCTTCCTTGTGTTGGTTCTGGCTTTGTGTGGCGTGGGTGGCTTGTCCCTGGCTTTGGGCTGCTTCGTGTGGCCTGGCTGGGTGGTGCTCTGTTCAGCGGCTTGCCGCTTCCGTGCTGGGTTCGGCTGTCTTTGTTATTCTGGGCTCTGGCTCTTTCCTTGCACTGTTCCTGGCTTCTGTGGTTTCCTTGGCTTGGTCCTTGTGTTCCCAGGCTGCTGCTCTCCGCTGGTTTCTCGGGAGTTGCCCTTGTGGTTCTGTCTCCTGTGCTTGCCTTTTGCCTTTGGTTTCCTTTGGTGGGTCCTGCTCGCACCCTTCGCCTCTGGTCTCGCCTTTCCTGGCTCCTGGTTCTGTCAGTGGTGCTGCTCGGTCTGTGGCAGCTCCTGCTGCGGCTCCCTGTCTGCTGGATACTCTGTCTGTTGCCTGTGTCCTGCTTCGCGGCTGGTTCTGGTGTTCAGCCCCTGCTCGCTTCGGGTGGCCTTCCCGCTCTGTGCACTTCCTGTGGTGGTTGTGTCTTTGGGGCTGAGTGGGCAATACTTTGTGTGTGTCTGGCTGGCTTCCCAGGTGCTGTTGGCCTCGGCTGTGCTTCCGATGGCCTGCGGTGTTCTTCTCCGCCCTGGTTCCCTGGGGGGGGGGGGGGGGGGTAGGGGCCTGTTCTTGTCCCTGCCTGGTCCTGTTTCTTTAGCCGGGGTTGGGCCTAGTTTTTTGTTCCCCGTGGTCCTGTTGTTCTGGGTGCCGTTTTCCGGTCGCTTCTGGTTGCGGGCTTGCGGCTGCCTCTGCTTGGTCTCCGGCAGTGCCTCCTTGTGGTCTCCGGTTGCCTTTGCTCCCTGTTGGCAATTGGGTGCCTGGTTGCATCCTGGTGGGGTGTCCACCTGGATCTGCTGGTGCTGTCTGCTCGAGGTTGACCGGCTGCTCGCTTGTGCTGGTTCCTCTGTGGTCGGGTTCTGGTCCTTGCGTTTGTGGGGTGTTCCTGCTGTTGTGGCCTCTTGGTTCCAGCTGGGCCTGTTTTGGGCTGTCTCCCACCTCTGTCTTTCCTGTTTCCTGCTGCCCCTGGTTGTGTAGGTCGGTCGGCGTGCCTGGCTGCTGGTCCCCTGGTCCTCTGGCGGTCTGCGGCTTGTTTTGAGGGGGTCTGGTAGCTTGTTGCGTTGCTTCCTTGCCTGAGCCTTCTCTCCTCTGTTCCCTGTGGTTCGGCCAGGTTGGGCCTGGTTCGTACCTGGTTGTGGGGTCTGCCCGGTTGTTGCGGGTACTGGGGGCTTCCTTTGGGTGGTGTTCCTTTCCGGCTTCGCCTGTGGTGCTGTCCCCGGAGCTGCTTGCTCTCTACCTTTTGGTTTTGTCCTTGTGGCTGCTGGCGGTTCTTCTCTTCTGTGAATTCTTCGGGATTCGGTTCCCCTGTGGGGTGCTGGGGCCTGGTGTCTTCCGTGTTCTCGGCCCTTGCTGTTCCGGGTCTTTGTGCGGTTGCCTTGTTGGTTGTGGTCGTGCTCGCTCCGCTGTTTTCCTTGCAGGGGCTCTCTGCGCCCATCCGGCCTTTGCTTGCCTGTGCTCTGTTGGGGTCCTCCCCTCTTTGGCTTTCCACGAGTGTGTTTTGGGCCTTCGGGTCCTTATGGTCGGGCAGTTTGCTTGGCTTCGGCTCTGGCTTCTCGCCTGCTTGTGTTTTGTTGCGGTTTCTGCCATGGGGTTTCTCCCCTGCTTCTGCCTTCCTCTGATGTGTGCTGGGCCTTGGGGTTTGGTTTGCCTGTTCTTCTTCCGTCCTGGCTTCTGTTGCTTCTGTGGCCGGGCTGGTTTTGGGAGTCCTTCCCCTCGGGGGTTGGTGTTTCCCGACTTTGGTGTGTGGACCTCTCCGGTTCCTTCCGGGCCCCTGGGGAGTCCGGTTGTTGGGCTCGGGTCTTTTCTGGCCTGTGTGTTGTTGGTCCTGCCTTCTGCCTGGTCTTGGCTGCCTCAGTGGGTTGTGGTGTCCGTTCTCTCCACTTCCCTTGTTTGCTGTGGGGCCTGCTGTGGTGTGGTTTGGCCTCTATGGTTGTCAGCCTCCTTGTCTGGCTGGTCTCCAGTTGTTTTGTTGGGTGCGCTCCTGTCTTGGTGGGGCTCCCTCTTGTCTGGGTGCTCTGCCTGGGGTTTTTTGGCGATTCTTCCTTTTTGGCTTTCCTTCAGTGGCTGCCTCGGTGTGGTTTCCTTGGTTGGCTTCTTTTTTTTGGGGGGGGGAAGGCTGGCTTTTCTGCTTAGGTATTCTCCAATATGTAATGAATGGACGAGGACATAAGGGACCTGGGGGTAATGCTCTATTACTTACCGGTAATCTTCATTACTCCGGGTCCCGTTGTCCTCGTCCCATTAATACGCCCCGCCCTCCCTCCCGGACGGCCGGCCTTCCTGTTGGGGGCTTGGTGGTTCAGGGAGAATGCTGGGTTAGGCCGGTATATATACTCCCTGTGGGAGGGGCGGGGTTAATGTAACAGCATTCTTCTGTCTTTTTTCTGTTGTGGAGATGGTCATCTCCAATATGTAATGAATGGGACGAGGACATAAGGGACCCGGAGTAATGAAGATTGCCGGTAAGTAATAGAGCATTCTCTCTGGTGAGTTATAACAATTGGGAAAGTGAAGTACAGTGGGTTACGAATAATAGAAGGATAGAGAAGGAATATTCCACTGGTAGCACATACCCGTGGATGGAGTGGTTTAATGCCTGTCCTGTCTTTCCAGGTGCCTTATTTGGTCTGTCGCTCTTGCTCAATGGCAGGGACATTGGACTTTCAATGACAGACACTGTGAGTGACCATAAGTGGGGCATTATCCTCACAATATGCGGGGTCGTCCTGATGGACTTCAGTGCAGATTCAGCGGATAACCCCAGCCATGCGTACATGATGGATGTATGCAGCCCAGCAGACCAGGACCGGGGACTCAACATTCATGCTTTACTGGCAGGTAGGCTCTTTCATTTCTGTGGCTGTAGTGAAGTCCTAAAACGCGATGAAAGACAAATGACAATAAACGTGCATGTAAAGAGAATGATAACACACAATGGCAAGTCAATTTCAAGCATTAAACAAGCATTGTCAATAGGGACATCTTAAGGATTTTGGGGGTCCTGGGTCAAACATATTCTGGGGGACCCTTTTCGGAACGGCTTTGAATTTATGATCCAGTTTCAGCTCCTTCAAATCCTCTTTGGCCAGATCACTGACAGTGCACAGTCACACTTGTCCAAGTTCTAAATGTGTTTACATCTAACATTTAGGGATAATGATGTGTGTTTTCAATGTTGTGTCACTGCAGCTGCTTACTAATATTACGGCTAATAATCTCTGTGACGTGAATAAGCGAGGTCCAGTTTTGATCTAAAAAAATATTTTTTTATAGATGTTGCATGGAACCTAAGCACATTTGTCTGCAAAATGTCTGCAATAGACTCTCACACATGATCCACATTAAAAATACGTTAAAGGAAAACGGTATTTGAAACAAATCTGTTTAAGAATTATTTAAGGCATCAGGGCAAGACTCTCTCCAGAACAGATCTGGCTGTATAAGTGGCCACTTTGCCCATGTCTTAAAACAGCTCTGATTGTCAAACCCAATAGGTCTGCCTTGCACATTAAATTGTGCGCCAGATCTATTGTCAGCAGCAGCATGGTGGTGGCATGATAAGGAGCCATTGCGCACTATGACGATCAGCAGCTGCCTGGTGGCAAGATGGAATTAAGAGTCCGGGCGCATTAAAAGGCATGAGTGATCTAGCTACATACAGGATGTTAGGGAGCAGGCTGGCGTTCATACCTCCAAGAGCTACTCAGTGGTAGGATGAGAAGTAGCCTCCTGCCATAGGCCTGGCAGACAGTAAAAGCTGTCTGTAGCCAGACTTAACAAGGCTCTTTGCTATGCCAATTTAAGTAACAACGGGAACTTGCCGTGGAGGATCAGAAGATTTGGTTAAGCAATGGAAGCCAATGAGTAGGAATTCGGGTCTTCTGGCTCCATGACTAGGAATTTAGCAACTAGTTCAAGTTTCCTCTCTACAATGCCAGAGGCACAAAACATGACCTTCCTTAAAGGATCCAGCCCAACAGGGGTGCGTTGCGTTCAATTTCACTGCACACATCTGGTTCCATGGATCATTCATCTTTCCCTCTGAAATATCACCAGTAAATACATTACCCTTCACTGTTGCGTTATTTTGCATAGCTCTGTGCTGTGTTATGTTTTTATGATCTGATATTTGTTTAGTTACAACGCACTGCATGCTGCCCTGGTCCAAATTATTGATTTGCAAGCTCCTCCTTATGATCCCTCCATGCGTACATTTTAGCACAGACATGCTAGTAGGGAATTCAGCTTTATGACTGTTGGGCTATCCTACAAAACGTGTTGTTTTGGGTACAATTAATTTAATTAAACAACAGGTCGTTATTTTAGATAGTCCAAACACAATCTAAATCGAATAACCTATGAACCACCACACCCATCATCTGTTTACTGTTCCAATCCTTTGATTTCCAAACCACAGCCTAGAGTATAATCCAGCCCTTTTGTGATTGAGAAGCACAGTGGGTGGCTGACCCCCAGTTTCCCCTTATGTATAAGGAATTATTTGGCACATCTACCAGACTTTAGTGATAATACTGTCCTGATTATTTTAACTTTTCTCCTTTAGCTATTCCCCTTTTTAAGTTGCATGTGCTAATCAATCAAAAGTGAATATGCGTGATTAATATAGAATGCAAAATCAGTTTATGTTCCTTCTCTAGTAGCACGAGTTTTGCTCACATCATTACCCAATTAAATGTTTTATCTAGGCTGTTACCACCAATAAAATGTTGATGCTAACAGAGAGTGCAAAACACGAGAAAGGTCTGTTTGTGCTCAGCTCAAAATGAAAATAGTAGCAAATGCCATTTGCACCTCTTTTCATGCTACCACATGGTACCAAATACAACATAAATGATATTTAAATAATTATTTACATGAAGCAAAGGGAAGAAGGGAGATATTCATAGCAGTGTTATCCAGCTCAATGGTACTCATTTTATCAACCTCAGCAGGATAAAGAACGGAGTACACCCACCAAGAATTGAACCTGTGACCATGAGGGCAAACAGAAAGCTATGTTGTTGATGCATTATCCCACTGAGCCACCATACCTCTATAAACAAGTTATGGATATTAATTTCTTAGAAAATATATTGAATGAAAAATGAAAACATGCCAGCAGAATTGCCTGCAGCGTAAGATAATAAATTGGGTCATATATGTCTATAAACCTCAAAAGAGATCTGTGAGGTCTGTGGAGTCAAGAGGAGGCAGATGTGCAAGCAGACTGATCGATCCGACATTCCCTTTTCTGCCATTTTTGTTTTTTTAGCTATATTTTGTGATCCTTTGTATAGAGAATATGGCTCTGATTCCAAGTAGGTCAGTGTTTTCTGACCAAACTTTTTGTGCAGGAGGCAGAATTTCAAGTTGGTTGGTATTTACCCAACTAGTGCTTTAAATACCTCACCCTTCATTAAATTTAGGCAGGTCAAACATGCCAAATGTAACAGAAGAAAACAGTACAGTATTTACCGTATCATGTAGATTTTGGATACCGTGTGCGATAAATAGCACCTACGTTTTCAACCAGGGCCTTTTCAATGTATCTAAATGTCATATTTAGAAATTAATTTAACTTAGGATCTGACAACAAATAGGAAGTCAATTGAAGAGTTTCTTATGAGTGCCAGACTGGTTCATGCAGGGCCAAATAGAAGCAAATCCTAAAGGTAAAGGAAATAAACTAAATAAATACATCAAATGTAATAGGCTACCATATTAAGGCGTTACAGAATACGTTTTCTCAAATATACCTGACCAACCCCCCGGTTCTCTCTTAAGCCAGGTCTAAAGATTTGCAGTAATATCGACCTCCGTCTGGTTATTTTTGTTCCATCATGTCCCAAAAATGTACTTTGAATACAACTTCCCAGTAATCGTACACCCACCATCTTTCATGATACTTTTCTTGTATCCTGACATCTATCAGCAACTTCTCCTAAGTTACGTTTGTGCCAGATCGTTTAGATACTATTATTTGCTTTGTCTAGTAAAATGCAATATGTGAACCGGCCATTTGGTGCTAAATGTGGCTGCTCAGTGACACCAAAGAATCATGCCGCTCCAGTTTTAAGGTTATAATGCTAGCTGCCTTTATATCCTGCCAACAAGGTGGTTATGGGAACTACGGCTACTACAGTCTCTCCGGCAAAGATCAATGTCATCTTTCAACCAGTGTACTATCTGGGCAGGAGATCTAAAAAAACTTGGTAATCACCTTCCACTGGAATGTACTCCAAGATGATGAAGCTGAAGTTCTTTAGGTGCTTTAAAAAGTCCCTTCCACTTCAAGTCCAGGAATGGCTGGTTTGGGTCAATTTCCCACTTATATGTGATTGTTCCTAGGGTGCTTATCCTTTAAAGTCATAGGCCGTAGTAGGAGACCAGTTTATAACTTGTTCTGTCTTCCTGGACATTTTCCATCAGCGTCATGAGCAAAGTCAAAAAGTGTGTTATTTGAACGTATTTTTAAAGATATAATTTGAAAGGTTAAATTTAGCATATACAAATTTCTTTTTTACAAATTCATTCCTGTATGGTATGAAGAAGCTCAGTCTATATTCATGATAAGACTGCCGCATCCTTAGTTGATGCCATCCTAATTGCATGAGTGTTGTCTTCTATCTTTGCTACAGAGGCTAGTTTATGCATTCATATTGTTATGCGGTCTAAGCTTCAACTTTTTATTTTTATTGTGGCTCTTGATCCCTATCCTAAGCAATATCTCTAAAGTCATTCAACTGTGTTGAAAACTGGACCACTTACGTGTATATTTTTGTGTTTGTGCAAGCTAGTCTACTATTCTTTTCTTATTTTATGTAGCGACTTAAGTGCATTCTAAGCTTCAACCTGTAATATGACAGTTTCTTGCTCAAAGTATAGAAGACCAAGCTGCTCTGGTGTGACCAGGAAACACTAGAACGGATTATAGATAGTCCTGTGTAAAATGTTATTAACACTGGAGTAGTCAGAATAATTTTGGTAATTTTGTGTTACTCTTTTAATGTAATTACTGAAAATTACATGATTGTGACCATTCATGTAATTCTGAGTAATTTGTCCCTAACATCCTACCTCTCCAGCACAGGAACAATGAACTTAGCAAGTGCAAACTGTCTGCTGCTGTTCGCACTCTGTTGCATATAACACTAATTACTTAGGTCAAAATGCATCCTCTGGTCCATATTGGACACAAGGATGCATTTTGTGCTAAGAAAATACAGCTACCCCATTTTAAAGGGTCCAGTGTGGTGTCTGTGATGTTATGGAGCGGAGCACAGCCATCACCTTGCTGCAAAAGCTTTAGGGCTTAGACAACAGTCCTAAAATGTCTTTCAAGCAGGACTGTTTTTAACGTTTTTCAAGTGGGAGAACTGGAACCATGACTTGGTCTTCTTGATGATGCATAACTCAGTGTAGAGGGTGAATCACAGTGACTGTGCTGGTTGAAACTTGGAAACTGAATCCATGTAAGCGCATTCCAATAAGCATGAATTGGTCCTGTTTTTGTTTGGAGTAGGAATTCGGTCTTTGAGGGATGAGTTTTTAGTTGGTGTTGAATATCCAGGCCTGAATGAAGTGGAGACAGTGTTTGAGGGTCTGAATTTTGAGAGATTCGATTTTAATTCAGAGTTAGGTGTCATCTGCATATTGGTATATTTTAATGTTGTTGGAAGTAAATAAGGTTCAGGCAGGATCCATGTACATAATGGAGGGCAGGAGGGAACCTTGTGAAGGAGAGCTTCTGAAATTTTGACAGTACCCATCTGGATGAACTGGTGATGTTTATATGGACAGGAGAAGAACAAGTGAAGGACAGCTATGGCAATTCCTATTCAAGATGCAAGGGTGTGGGTGATCCAATGTTGAAGGCAACTGAGAGGTTGAGAAGTAACTGTCGGCAGGATTAGTTCTTGTCTGTTTCCTACACTTTTGGCTCTTTCAGTGCCGCAGCGTGACCTGAAGCCTGACTGGTAATCACAAAAGAATGATTGGTGTTGAAATTTTACCTGGAGTTGAGTATAGACTGCTTTTTCAATGAAATTGGCAATGAAGAGTAGATGGGGATGGAACAGCCTTTTGGAAGGTCAACATGGTAGACAGCAAGATTTTTTAATGAGAGGAAGAATATACCAAGCCGTGAGGCCTACAGGAATATGCCTGTGTGAGGGAGATGTTGATGTTGAGTTGGGGCAAGAGTGCTTTTCCAGAGAGGGATTTAATGAAGGATGAGGAAAATATATCCTCTGCAATGGAAGTGGCTTTGAAGAAATAGAGAATTGATGCAAGGTCTGTGAGTGAGAGGATGTAGAAAGATGATAATTGAGGGATGTTGCACAGTAGGATGCATAGCAGAATGGATTTAGGCTAAGTGCCAACAATATGTTGTCAAACATTCTGTTTCATATAATTGAAGAAGCGGCAGTGAAGTGTGAGATCAGTAGGTGTTGGAGGGGGCTGACAACACTTGATTACCTTGCAGAGCATTCTGCTTGTATTGAATATTTCGTTAATGGTGTTGGTTTATTTGGCTTTGGCTGAGATGATTAGGTGGCTGAGCGTTGAGCTGATAGATTTTAGTAGTGTGAGATGATCAGGGCACCTACGTTTCTTCCATTTCCTTTATTATGTGTGACTAGTGTACTTGTTGTCAATGAGTTCCTTGGAATACAAGGAGGCAAATAGTTTGGATTTGTATTTCCATCTTTTCTATGGGACAAGGATGCTTATATGGTTATGCAGAATGTGTTGGCTTTATTGACAAGTGTACTCAAATGAGGTGCAGCTGAAATTAAGATTGTGTTTTGTGGTGTTAATGAATAAATCCTTGTTATCCCTTTAATTAGCATCAGTGTCTTGGTTGGGCATTTCAGTGATCAAGCAAGCATCAAGTGTTTGATGTGGCATCAGGTCTATGAGCATGTTTCCTCGTGTTTGCACATGAGTAGTGATAAGTGGAATGTGCATGCAGTTTAAGGTGTGTGCTATTTAAGTATGGTACAGATATTTCTGATGTCCGGGTCTAGGTGTAAGTTGGTGATTAACCCTGCAGGTGATTGATGCTCCCACTGTAGGGGCAGGGGTGGAATCCCAAACAAGAATCATTCTTGTCTTCATCTGCCATTTGTAAAAAACACACTGGACGTGGGACGCCCTGGTGTTGAGCCATGGCGGGGCTGGATGATGCAGGTAGTGTTCATGTTTTTTGCTTTTGTAAAGCGCATGGCTGCCCGAGGGCTTCCCCGCACTGGTGAGGGCTGACAGAGTGACTATGCCGACTGGTTCATCTTGAAGTAATCTGAGGCCTAGTGGGAGCTCATTCCACAGCTTTGGTGCCAAGTGTGAAAAGGCTCTTCCTCCCCATCTTGTCCTTTTGTCTCTGGTCGTGCTTAGTAGATGTAGTTGAGTGGCTCTTAAGAGCCTGGTTGGAGCATGCCTAGATACAAAGTTTCTGAGCCTTACTGGACCTTTATTATTTATGGCCCTATGAGCGATGCAGAGGAACTTGATTCTTGCCTCAATCGGCAGCCAATGGAGCTGTTTAAAGGATTCTCCTACTGAAACATAACTTGGAACCTTTAGCAGGAGCCTGGCTGCTGTGTTTTGCACCACCTGAATTCTCTTTATTACATAATTAGGCGAGCCCACATAAAGAGAGTTGCCATAGTCTAAATGCGAGACAATGAGGCACTGAATTACGATTTTTCTTTGATGATCTGTGATCAGCGCTAGTATCTTCCTGATCATTCTAAGTAGCCCGAAACACATTCCAGATAGTTTATTTGCTTGGTAGTCCATTGCAAGGGTACTATCCAGCCAAATTCCTAGATTCTTTATTGAGGATTTTGTGTAAGGAGGGTTACCCATACCAATTGGCCAGCTATCCAAAAGTCTGGGAATTGCCATGTTTTCTAGTATCATTAATTCAGTCTAGTCGCCATTTAGCTTTAAGCAACAGTTCGCCATCCAAAGGCCACTTTTCCAAACAGGGTATCAGTTGTTGGTTACCAGAATTGGGGCCGTTTCTCAAAGAGACAACCAGCTGGGTGTCATCTGCATATGACACATCCAAGATGCTGAACTTTTGCACTATGGTGGCAAGCTGTCGAGCTTATATGTTAAACAGCGTAGAGCTAAATAACGATCCCTGTGGCACTCCACATATAGTTGTCAAACTCTCTGAGAAAAAGTGTTTTTCCATCACCTGATAGGATCTGTTTTCCAGGAAAGAGAGGTGCCAGTCCATTGCTCTATCCTGAATTCCTACTTTCCTTAGCCTGTCTATCAAGATGGCATGATGAACGGTGTTGAATGCGGCGCTCAGATCGAGCAATAGGATAGCGGCACAGCCTCTGTTATCTAGCAGAGCTTTAAGCTCCTCTGTGACCACAGAAGTGACACGTCCGTGCTATGCTGAGCACGGAAGCCCATCTGGGTTGGGTGGAGAACGTGATTGTCCTCCAGAAAGTTGACTAGTGACCGGTTGGCATGTTTCTCCAGGAATATGCCAAGAAAAGGAAGTAGTGATATGGGTCAAAGATTACCAAGTGATGCAGAATCTAAGTGTTTTGTTTTTAGTAAAGGTCTAATTATTGCATGCTTCCAGTGTCTTGGAACCACACCCACGTCTAGTGAGCTGTTAAGTAGCTCCATTAGAGAATGGAGAATAGCATCTGAGGCTTTGGATACGATATAAGGAGGTGTAGGGTCTAATGGAGATCCTGATTTGGTTACCCTTTTCAAATTAAGGATGGTTTCTTCATTGAGCCTAGGGAATTGTGCTAGCATTGGAGTTGGAGATAATTCCCTGACATTAATTTCCTCCGCAGGAGCTGGTTCGGTATTACCTTGAAATTGGCTATTAATATCTGTTTTTTTTTAAAGAAAGAGGCTATTTTGTGACAACTTTCTTTTGTGGTTTGTGGAAGAGTGTTATTTCATGAGGGGTGGTCAAGGATTTAACCACTCTAAATAGTTCCTTCTGGGAGTTTGAGGCCTGTGTGATTTTTTCCTGTAGTGCACAGTAGTTCAGACTCCCAATGCTGACGTAGTCTTATGAAGTGCCTTCTTGGCCTGGGGAATGCTGACTGTCTTAATTTAAGTTTACAGAAAGAGGGGAAAAGATGCTAGGTCTGAGATTAGATGCTGAAGGGTGTGAGCCCAGGTTACATAACAAGATGCAAGATCTGATTCCATTGGTAATTCCTCTTTCTCCCTCACAGAAAGCAGCAGAAGAATCTTTGAAGGAAGCATAAGAAACCTGTGGTAACGAGGGCCATAGGAGTAGGAAAGAGGTTATAGGCAGCAATAAAAGCGAATACAATATACCGATTCATGTGCATTAGGATGCACTTGTGGGCCAGAAATCTTTGAAAATCAGGAAATTTACACATCGGTTATTTATAAGTATGTTAATGTATTACATGTATAACAAAAAAAACGTTTTATTCATATGTTTATGTTTGCAAGTTTAGAAGGAATAAGTCATTTTTAGGTGAGACAGCATAGTCTTGTAAAAGGAGATCACTTTTTTTCAGGGTATTAACAAAGCACTTTAAACATGCTCCGACAGAAGCTCAGTGTTCCACTACAGTGAATGGCTACACACTTGCAAGCTTGCACAACAGAGATTTTACGGCTGTATTTCAAATGAAAGGTGTACGTGTCAATGATTTTCTCACAGTGTTTACTACTTTTGAGGCTGCTTATGCTCTATTTCACTAGAGAATGTTTGTTTCCTTCCTAGGTCTTGGCGGTGGATTTGGTTATGTTGTCGGAGGAATTAACTGGGATGGAACCAGCTTTGGAAGAGCGGTGGGAGGCCAGCTGCGCGTCATATATGTCTTCACCTCAATCACTTTAGTTCTAATGACTGCCCTCACTCTGAGTAGTATTCCAGAAAAACCTCACCTTTGCTCATACAACAAGAAAAAGGTCATGAAGAGCCCAAGTCTTCCTTTGCCCCCCTCACCGCCGGTCTTCTTTGATGAGACTGAAAATCAGAACCTTGACCCCCATAAGTCAACTCGGTTGTATGCAAGTTTTACAAGTCCCATTTCCCCACTCAGTCCATTAACGCCAAAATATGGCAGCTTAATGAGCCGGGACAACTCTTTAACTGGAATCAATGAGTTTGCCTCCTCATTTGGTACCTCAAACATTGACAATGTACTCATAGACTGCTATACAGGAAGGCAGGAAGTCTCAGGGAGCTTGCCCAGGCAGGCAGGTAGCCTACCAAGGCTTCCGGGCAGTTTGTATTGCCATGAAAATGGATCTCTATCAGCTGGGGAGCATTCTGCGATCACAGGATTGGAAAGAGATAGTTTGAGACCTGGCTCTCTGGATGCATCAAAGCAAAGATCCTCAGGGATCCTAAAAAGGCCACAGACTTTGGCAATTCCAGATGTTATATCGGCAAACTGCTCAGACAGCAGCAGGAGGAGGAACGTGACCTTTAGCAAAGAGGTAAGCAAAAATCTGAGCTATGATGATAATGATTGTTATTCACTAACAAATTAAACATTAGCAGTAGAGTCGGCATCAGTTTTAATTTTAATGTTTCTCTCTTTACCTATTTATGGCATTTGACCTAAACATTCAGAATAACTAAAGAAAAGTTTGAATTGTGATGCAAGACATCCTACCTTGTGGTGGTGATGTTTACTTTGTTTTACAGCACTTGGCTACCCTAACTTACACAATAGAAACATCACATATGAGATTCGACAGACAGGCTCACTGATTCAATATTATTTGCAGATGTTTTTCTATTGTCCCTGTTGAAGTCATGCTCCTTTGAATTTATCTGAATTCCACTCCAAAACGAACAGGTCATGAACATCCAAAAATGGCCCAGGAATGCTTGATCGATGTCAGATATTAAAGATATCAAATGGAGATAAATCTACAGTCTAAATAGGAATAATTTAAATAGCCATCAGTTATCCTGTAAATCTGCATAAGATTTTATTAGTCATTGGCCAACAATAGATATCTCTGCCTTGGGTGGTCAAATTTGTCCATGTAGAACGTGCCTTATAGCAGTAAGTCCATTTATATTGGTTTTCAAGAATGGAAACAATGCATCCAATGTATTGAGACTAACTATTTGTTCAATATTGAATGTACATGGTCTCTGCTGAATTTACTTGAACTAAATCAATTTTCTCATGATTCAGTGTACACATTATTAAAATCAATACCCTAAGTGAAGGATAGGTGAATGGGCTTGGGAAAGAGGACCAGAAGGATATCATGGAGTTTTCCCCGTCAAATCCTGGGACACATTTTCACAAAGGATGGAAAAGATTAAAGTATTACTGCCCACATGGGAACTGTTATATACATTCACAAAGAATGCAAGATGTGAAACCTGTTAACACATTATTTTTCACCAGTAATGCAATCAGTATTAGAAATTCAATTTTATGAGATAAGGTAGGAAATAGTACAGATTGCAGTGACCAAGTCAGAACTTCCAGAAACATCACTGCAAAGTCCCCCAGGGCTCTGCTCTAAGCTCCGAAGATCATCCCGTAATTACTGGCTCATTTTCTTAAAAATGTATTCCAGACTATTCTCTTGTCTCGTCTGGACAACTACAACGTTATCTCCATTGGTCTTGTCTTGGCTGCAGTGCAAACAAAATGCCACTGAGCCTCTTGTACTTGGCCTTGACAAATTCACTTGGATCTCATCATCTCTGTTCTCTCCATTGGCAGCCAATCTACTTAACTGTAAGTAAGTTTAAATATTTCTGTCTGTGTCACAAAGCACTGATCAAGATGTCATCCTCATACATGACCATTCATTTTACCATGCATTTCTGTCCAGGTTACATCAATTCAATTCTGCTAAACTTTCAACTATACCTGCATAGGTGTGTGAGTAGGTCTGTCAGTGCCTGCATGGATTTCTAAGAGGGTGGGTGTTTGAGTGCCTGAGTGGCTCTGTCAGTGGGTATGTGAGTACCTGTGTGGTTGTGTCAGTGGGCATGACAGTGCATGTGTGGGTTTGTGAGTGAGTGTGAGTGGTTGTGTGGGTCTGTAAGTGCCTATGTGGGTGTGTGAGTGGGTCTCTGACTGCCTATATGGGCCTGTGAATTGGTGTGTGAGTACCAGCATGGATATGTAACTAGGTGTGTGAGTGCCTGTGTTGGTCAGTGAATGGGTCTGTCAGTGCCTGCATGGGTCTGAGAGTGGGTATGTGAGTAGCTGTGTGGGTCTATGAGTAGGTGGGTTTAAGAGGGCCTATGTCAGTCTGTGAGTGGGTGTTTGAGTGACTGTGTGGGTCTGTCAGTAGGAATGTGAGTACCTGAGTGGTTCTGTGAATGGGTGTTTGAGTGCCTGCATGGGTCTGTCAGTGGGTGAGTGACTGCTTGTGTGGGACTCTGAGTGGGTATGAAAGTGCCAGCATAGAACTGTAAGTGTGGTCTGTGAGTGCCTGTGTGGGGCTGTGAGTGGATGTGTGAGTGCCTATGTAGGTATGTGAGTGGGTCTGTGAGTACCTGTGAGTGGGTTTGTCAATGCCTGCATAGGTCTGTGAGTGGGTGTGTGAGTACATATGTGGGTCTGTGAGTGGGTCTGAGAGTGCCTGCATTGCTCTGATTGGGTGCGTGAATGTCTGTGTAGATCTGTGACTGGGTGCGTGACTGCCTGTGTGGTCCTGTAAATGGGTGTGAGAGTACCTGTGTGGGTGTCTGAGTGGGTCTAAAATGGTGTGTTTAAGTGTTTGTTTTAAAAGTGCATCAAGATTTATGGATCTGTCACGGATTTACATGGGGGTCGCGCATAGCTTTGCAAGGGCTCCATGGATCCCCGAAGTGGAAAAAAACGGTTATAACTCAATTTCGTACCCAGCATAAATCCCGCTGGCACGCCTCTGTCAAACGCACCAAAGTTATAAGTAAGTCAGAAAATGCTTTTCCTATGGAAACTAGGTCCTAACTATAGCTACCTACCACCAGTAGGTACTATGTGTGTATATATATATATATATATATATACATATATATATTACCTACTGGCGGTCGCCAGTAGGTAGATATAGTTAGGACCTATTTTCCATAGGAAATCCGCAACATTCTATTTGGAATAACGTTGGCGCCGATTAACGAATCTTCGTGAAAATTTACAAACTTTTTGCCAGCTCCGGTCCGCTCCTATCCTGAAAATTTCACGGTGATTCGTCAAGGGGGGTCCCAAAACGCATTTTCCCCATGCATTTTCCCATAGGACCTGTTGACGCAGCTACAGCCCGAACTGCTGAACGGAATTACACCAAATTTGGCAAAGAGGTAGTCCTCAGTTCAGACTCATGCCTTTTGCTTAAATGGTATAAATCTGTTCAGTAGTTCCTGAGAAAATTAGAGTTAAAAAGATAGATATATCTATGGCCTTGGAGGATCCGCGCATCCTCCCCGCACCCAGCGCGCACCCTGCTGTGCACGAGCTGTATTCTAATTGGCTGTCAACACTCCAGATCAGGAAGTGTTGGCAGCCATCTTGTGCCTCGGTAGAACCGAGGCACAAGAAACTTAAAAAACAAACGTGAAAAACGCGACAAGGGGGCAGGGTTGAAACACCCTGACCCCCTAGGCCTGCTCAGGGTGTCCCACAAGGACCCTAAGGGCCAAAAAAAGATTTATATTTATTTAAAAATCGGCGAGATTCGCGCACCCAGCGCGAATTACGGCTGAAAATAAAAAAAAATCTGAATATTCTACTTTGCCCCCGGGGGCCAAATCCCAGGGGCATAATTAAAAAAAAAGTTTGGGGTGAGTCCCAATCCCCCCCACACTGCCCCGGGGACCGCCACCCCCCGGGGCTCCAAGATTGTATATGCGGGGGGCTCACGCCCCCCCTCAGCCCCGGGGACCGCCACACCCCGGGGCTTCGTTACCATAGGTGGGGGGTTCGCAACCCCCCAGCCCCGGGGACTGCCACCCCCCGGGGCGTAAAACGATTTGATGGGGGGAGCTCTCAGGCCCCCCCCAGCCACGGGGACCACCACCCCCCGGGGCAACTTGTACATGTTGGAGGGGGGACATGCGGCCCCCCTCCTGGATCCTTGTATTGGCCCTGGGGACCGCCACCCCCCAGGGCCAGCTCCTGCAGTGTCCCGGGGTGCCCAACCCCGGGACACTGCTATTTGCAATGGCAGGGCGGGAGCTTTGAGGCTCCCACCCTGCCATTGCAAACTGCTTTGCTTCATTGAAGCGAGAGTAGGGAAACCTGCTCTCGCTTCAATGAAGCAAAGCAGATTGGTTTTCCACATGGGGAGCAGCATGTTAGCTGCTCCCCATGTGGAAAAGCAATGCCGGCTCCCGCAGGAGGCGGGGAGCCGGCTGGGACCGTTAGGGGATTGAGGACCACCCCATGGTCTCCAACGAGAGGCCAGGCCCCGAGGGATTGGGTCCCCGGGGCCAGAAGAGGCCCGGGAGGGGGGCCACGTGGCCCCACTCCCCCATTAAATAAAAAAAAAGAACAATGGCCGTCCCCGGGGATGCGGTCCCCGGCGCCTTAAAGTGGCCAGAGGAGGGGGGGCTACGCAGCCCCCCTCCATAAAACATTTTTTTAAAAAGGCCCATGCCCCGGGGGATGGGGTCCGCGGGGCAAATTATGGCCTCGGGAGGGGGGCCACGCGGCCCCCTTCCCGATTTTTTTTTCAAATATATGAATTGGGGTCAGGCCCTGGGGGATGGGGTCCCCAGAGCCAAAAAAATAGAAATAGAAGGGGGGCTACACAGCCCCCTTCTAAAAAAAGAAGGGAAAAAAAACGGGATCGGGCTGGAGGCCACGCCCCCTCCTTACACCACTCTGCAAAAGCGCCCCCTGGCGCATTTGCAGAGGGGGAACTAATTCCCCTTGAATACTGGGGGTCCCTGGTGGCCAACTAGCCCACCAGCAACCTCCAGTATGCGCCAAGGGGCTGCCTTGCAGAGAGGTGTAATGAGGCCACGCCCCTTTTTACACCTCTCTGCAATGCAGCTCCATGGCGCTTACTGGAGGTACCTGGTGGCCTAGTTGGCTGCTAGGGGACCTCAGGATTCAAGGGGGATTAATCCCCCAACTTAAAATGCGCCACAGGGTGCGTTTGCACAGTGGTGAAGATAGGGGGCGGGGCCTGAGGTGATACTGTGCAAACACGCCCTGTGGCGCGTTTTAAGTTGGGGAATTCATTCCTCTTCAATCGAGAGGTCCCCTAGGAGTCAACTAGCCCACCAGGTTCCTCCAGTAAGCGCCATGGAGCTGTGTTGCAGAGTGTTGTAAAAAGGGGTGTGGCCTCTGAACACCTCTCTGCAACGCAGCTCCCTGGCGCATACTGGAGGTACCTGGTGGGCAAGTTGGCCGCCAGGGGACCTCAGGATTCAAGGGGACTTAATCTCCCAACTTAAAACACACCACGGGGCGCATTTGCACAGTGGTGAAGGTAGGGGGCGGGGCCTGAGGTGATATGTGTGCAAACACGCCCTGTGGCGCGTTTTAAGTTGGGGAATTAATTCCTCGTTAATCCAGAGGTCCCCTAGGGGCCAACTAGCCCACCAGGTGCCTCCAGGAAGCGCCACGGAGCTGCGTTGCAGAGTGTTGTAAAAAGGGGCGTGGCCTCGGAACACCTCTCTGCAACGCAGCTCCCTGACGAGTACTGGAGGTACCTGGTGGGCTAATTGGCCCCCAGGGGACCGCAGGATTGAAGAGGAATGCATTCCTCAACTTAAAACGCGCCACAGGGCGTGTTTGCACACGTCACCTCAGGCCCCGCCCCCTTCCTTTACCATTGTACAAATATTCCTCTAAAATCAGCCGAACTACAAATTCCGATTTACTCACCTGTTCTCAGGAGAGAACCCTGTGCTGCATCTTTTAGACCAGCACTGACCCTGAAAAGTAATTCTAAGCATACTTACCAGTAACTTGTATTTCCTTCCATAGGAATCCATTGTGTGGTTTTCAGCAGAAAAGTTTCGAAGTGTCCATTTTTGAAACGTACAAATATTCCTCTAAAATCAGCCGAACTACGAATTCCGATTTACTCACCTGTAATCAGGAAAGAACACAGTGCTGCATCTTTTAGACCAGCACTGACCCTGAAAAGTAATTCTAAGCGTACTTACCAGTAACTTGTATTTCCTTCTATAGGAATCCATTGTGTGGTTTTCAGCAGAAAAGTTTCGAAGTGTCCATTTTTGAAACGCACAAATATTCCTCTAAAATCAGCCGAACTACGAATTCCAATTTACTCACCTGTTATCAGGAGAGAACCCAGTGCTGCATCTTTTAGACCAGCACTGACCCTGAAAAGTAATTCTAAGCGTACTTATCAGTAACTTGTATTTCCTTCCATAGGAATCCATTGTGTGGTTTTCAGCAGAAAAGTTTCTAAGTGTCCATTTTTGAAACGTACAAATATTCCTCTAAAATCAGCCGAACTACGAATTCCGATTTACTCACCTGTTATCAGGAGAGAACCCAGTGCTGCATCTTTTAGACCAGCACTGACCCTGAAAAGTAATTCTTTCCTTAGGAATCCATTTTGTGCTTTTAAGTAGAAAAGTTTCTAAGTGTCTATTTTCACAAACTAAAAATATTCCTAGAAAATCGCCTGTATGACTTAAACACATTCTTTCAACTGTTTACAGGAGATTCACCTGTGCTGGATCCAGGATCCACCACTGAAGAAAAAGTAACGATAACAGTACTTACCCGCTAAGTGAATTTTATGCCATGGGATAACATTGGTGATTCTATGTGAAAAATGTTCTGTCAACATTTAAAATACAATAATAATCCTTAAAAATCACTACTGTAACCAAAACGCTTTTACTCAACTGTTTACAGGAGATGTCCAAGGACTGAATCTAGCATCCAGTCCTGTGGTTAGAAAAGTAATCCATAAAGAAACTAATTGCATTTGACTTGAAATTCACATTGAGCTCAATGTTGCTTTGTGTTTGAAATTGTGTTGCCCATTGCAACAACTGTAACTACTGTACTTAAAAGTCTATTTCCTATTTGCAAAGTATTTAAACTAAAGTAATTCATTCTGAGAAAGTATATTTTGTATTGTAATGTACAATGTAATTAAAAAAATAAAATATCTAAAAATAAACATTTTAAACAATGTAGTAAATCAGTATAAAAAAATCAGTATAACAATTTATACATTAAAAATTGCCATTTACAAAACCTTTGAAATTCACTGAAAAAACCATAGGTTTCAGGCCTGATATAGTTAGGAATTAGCATTTAAAATACCTTTGAAATTCACTGCAAAAACCATAGGTTTCAGGCCTGATATAGTTAGGAATTAGCATTTAAAAAACCTGCTAAATTCACTGAAAAAAACATAGGTTTCAGGCCTGATATAGTTAGGAATTAGCATTTAAAAAAACCTGCTAAATTCACTGAAAAAACCATAGGTTTCAGGCCTGATATAGTTAGGAATTAGCATTTAAAAAACCTTAGAAATTCACTGAAAAAACAAAAGGTTTTAGGGGTGTTATAGTTAGCTGGACATTTCCCTCGAACAAAACCATTGAAATTCCTCCGATATAGTTAGTTGTACTAACTACATCTCGCGCGCCCGCAATCCACTGCTGATGATGTCACATATTACATCATTCATGACATGGTCAGTAACATCACTGATGACAACTAACTATATCGGAGGAATTTCAATGGTTTTGTTCGAGTGAAATGTCCAGCTAACTATAACACCCCTAAAACCTATTGTTTTTTCAGTGAATTTCTAAGGTTTTTAAATGCTAATTCCTAACTATATCAGGCCTGAAACCTATGGTTTTTTCCAGTGAATATATATATATATATATATTCACTGAAAAAACCATAGATATTACAGACATAATAGTTAAGAATTAGCATTTAAAAAAACCTTAGAAATTCACTGAAAAAACCATAGGTTTCAGGGACGTTATAGTTAGTTGGACATTTCACTCATAGAAAACCATAGAAATTCCCCTGTTATAGTTAGTTGAGCTAACATGACACAGATAGATTGTGGAGGTGGGTACGGGCACGTGCGCTCGACTCCTTTTTATTACCAGGGTCACATATCAAGTGACGTCTGTGCTGGATGCATGTGCGGTGAGTGTAAACCAGCCCTCAGGGAATGGTTGCTTCTAGCATCAACTACAACAGTAATCATTGGATCACACACAGAGATTCAATAATAAAAGGGTCAATAGTTTGTACTGCAGTAAGGTAGGGACAGTAGATGTAAAATAATACAGAAAAGAGGACAATAACTTGTGGTATACTGTGGTATACTGAGATACAGGCAGTAGATCTGAAATAATAAACAAAAAGATTGTATCATAAAGGGTCCAGCAGTTCTAGTGCACTCAGATAGCCACATCAAAAGCATTCAGCATGTGCACAGCCAGCGATGAAGCGTGCTGCGAGCGGGCCGTACTAGCAGCAATGTCTGTTGCCATCAACACTGCATCATCTACAATAGTGACTCGATCTCAATTGTGAACACTGCTCTCTGCAGTGTAGGATAGAGAGAGCGGTCAGCAAAGACCCACAGCTATGTAAGGTGGACTTGAGCCACACAGTTTGTCGTACGCAAAGCAAGAAAAAGCGTGTGCGGAGCCTGCGATAACGCGTATGCATGGTGCGGACAGAGCGCACTGCAGCAATGTCTTTTCCTACAGGACTGTGTCATCTACAATACCGACTCGATCTGAATTGTGAACACTGCTGTCTGCAGTGTAAATTGAAGGCATTAGTCACACAGACATCCATTAATACTTTTTCTCACTTCCTCTTCCCAAAATACAACAACATAAATTACAGAAAACTCTGCAATAAATAAATCAAAACAATTCGAATTGCGATTTCTACTGTCCACAGTGTAGACTATTCAGTGTTCCTTTGAACTTGCAAGATGAATTTCACCATTGCACTAAACATATAATTCATCTAAAAAAAATTCTTCAAGCAAATATACTAAAAGAATATTCTGAATATTTCAAAACGTTGTAGTTAGTTGCCTACTGAATTCTGTAATTAAACAATCACAACTCGATCTGAATTGTGAGCCCTGCAGTGTAAGCCAGAGGCAGTAGGCATTAACACCTCACAGCCACGTGCCATTGGATTTGGATGCACAGAGCTGGTTGCACCTGGTTGGAGGGGGTACACAGAAATCATCACAGACTTTAACTTCTGACATCCTCAATCATATAATCAAGACCCTGTTTCACTGTTCGGACCTTCTGTACCGCGGTGTACTCCTCCGACTACAGTCAACCAAGCCCAATAATCACGTGCAGCAATTAACTACGGAAGCACAGACACTGACTGATGCACCTCAACGGAAATAGTTCTGTGAAAAGCAGGCAGCAGTTAATATCGGTCACCGTCCATTGTGGGATCAAGACACCGTTCCACTGTTAGGACCTAGAGTTGATTGCACCTGTTCAAAGGGAGTACCTTCATCTCCACTCTGAGATGCAGTTCTAACATTGTCAATTGTGGGATCAAGACACCGTTCCACTGTTGGGACCTAAGGTTGGTAGCACCTGGTCGAAGGGAGTACCTTCATCTCCACTCTCAGATGCAGTTCTTACATCGTCCATTGTGGGATCAAGACCCCGTTTCACTGTTCGGAGCTGCTATAGCGCGGTGTACTCCAGCCACTACAGTCAGCCAAGCCAAATAATCATGTGCAGCAATTACCTATGGAAGCATAGAGTCTGATGCACGTGAACAGAAGGAGATCTGTGAAAACCCACTAGCAAGTAATATTGGACATCGTCCATTCTGGAATCAATACACCGTTCCACTATTGTGACCTACAGTTGGTTGCACCTGCTCCAAGAGAGTACCTTCATCTCCACTCTCAGATGCAGTTCTAACATTGTCCATTGTGGGATCAAGACACCGTTCCACTGTTGGTACCTGTTCGACTACTGTTAGTAGTATACAGAGCACTCCACGCTGCTGGGTCTCAAACTGAACGCTGTGTGCCTGTGTCACAGTAGCCAGCATTGATCTGAGGAACCTTCCGACCTCGTAGACCTCACCCCAGGAGCTTCCACCAGCACGTGGTGGGCCCTCTTTCACATAATGCGGTAGCGAAAGGTGAACTGTGGGGCATATGTGAATCGCAGCGGCCACAACAGTTTCTGAGTACCAGCAGGCTGAGAGCATTATTCCCGCAGCCACCTTCGCTCACGGCGTCAGCCTTGTGGCGGTGTAAGCTGCGCAGACCTGGCAGACACGTTCGCCATTCCGGAAGAGAACCACAACCAGAGTAACATGCCTTTTATTCATACCCCTACGCTAGCCTTGTGTACGCAGAGCCAACCCACTACGCTAAAGATTTGGGGGGGGGGGGGGGAAAGGGCACGTACACGCTATGTTTTTGAAATCTTCCCTACTGACTGTACTATTATGGTTCCGTCCACTATCTACTTCACTCAATAGATCATCAGTGTATGTTCACATGTACATGTGTGTGCTCTGCATACTCAAGTCTGTCCGGCTCATCCCCATAACACTTTGCATTGTATACTTTTATAATCGAGAATCACTTGCCACCTTCGCACATACTTTGCTCCCATCTCTCCCCGCATTCTGCATTGTGTAAAAGAGGTGAAAGCCATGTTTGGTTTGTGTACATGGCTAGCCACGGTTCCCACAGTACGTAGTGTCATCACGTGTGATAGGTGTACATGTTGTTTGTCATGTTGTATGCAATTATATAAGGTAGCACATTTATTCACGAGCAGTGGTTTCTCCCATTTACATATAGCTGTCTTAAAGAGCATACAGAAGTTTTTCTCACAGGTGCAAACTGTGACCACAATGGCAGTCATTCATTACTATGCAAGAATTTCCAACTGCACGACACTTCGAAGCTTACAGCCCCCAACCTTGCCTGCTTTCTTGAAAGCACTCCAAATCCCACAATCACACCAACATGCACACAGCTTTCTAATAGCAGTTATCTGCTTCTCAATAACATGCACTCCTACGGAATATGAGGTGGCATACCGTATGTCCTTACTGTTTCAAACCGAGTAACTTCCTGTAGCAAGGTTTACTCCCACCCACACAAACTAACTCCCAAACTTCAACTTGGCCTTGAATCCCTACTTTGCAAACAGATTTCATTAAACTAACCAAACTAAAGCGTTTTTCTTCATAACAGAAGTGTCCCTCACTTCTGCAAAAGAAATGTATCGCCTGCAGATAGCACGAACTTCCAGTAAAATACACTCCCTTTTAGATTCGAACCTCCCATTACAATTGTTACCCAATTTTCAACACATCTCACACTCACGGTCTGGCACACTTTTTTAATACGGTCTCCTCTGGCCTTCTCACAGCCTTTCAAACTATTTTTCGTATAATACCACACTTCGTTTATTCGATCATCTCTGGAATAACAGGAACAGGGCCCAAAATTCTCGCTCTCTTTGCGGCCGTCCTACTACTATTTTTGTGTGTAAAAAATGACTGCGCTCCCTGTGGTAACAAGCATCTCTGACAGAATACACCTCTACGCAAAGCTACATCAATACTGTGAAAAAATAGAACAACTTTTCGGCTGCCTGCCTCTATCTATTATCGGAGCCAGCTACAACATGACATTTATTTACACATATACAATCTGCGTGCAACCATCTTTCTATTGCAAAACTTGCCCATTCGACTGGCGAATGGATGTATGCCTTGCCAACATCCCAACAATCGCTCCCGATATCCAGCAGGTAATGGAGTATCTTGAAATCGATGAACTCGATTGTTCAGGCAGTAGAACAATGGCGGATGCAGCGCAAAAAGGTATCGTGGCGGAATGGGATTTCTACGCAGCCGCGCAAGATCTACAACAATGTACGACCTTTGACAACATCGCAGATTGCCTGCCAATTCAAAAAGCCGCTCCAACATTCGAGAAACATTACTGTCCCTTCGAAGATATGAATTGAAACGCTTTGCTTTTCTCACACGATGGCAGCAATGACCTCTTGGAACATTATGCATCTCAAGCCGCTGAATAACTTCCGGACTGCAATCTCCAAGACTTGTAAGAAATTCCCGTTCTTCTTGGATTGATTTTTACCAACTTTTTTGAGTTTTTCTTTTCAATTTTTTTAATGCACTTCAATTGAACTATTTTCATTTAATAACTTTCTAAGTATGCTGAGGCATTTGAACTCTTTGTCGTCAGTGATGTTATCAGTGATGTCATTTGAGATGTCATCAGTGATGTCGTACTTTAGAATTTGGGACCGCGTAGGAGGCAGGGCCCTACCCCTGTCTATCTCGGTAATAGTGTACCGCAAATGGTTAATGCGGTATGTACACGTGCTTTGTGTAACGTTTTAGCTATGAATGCACTGTGTATACGCTATTTCACATCACTACGTGGGTTCCATTTTGTATCGGTGGCCATCTTATGGTTGCCCTCACATAGGCTATATAACATGAAGCGAATACGGGCCTTTTAGAGCACATGTGGCTTTCTTTGACTTTTCTGTGACCTGGGCAGCTTGGCTCCGCTGCCCCAGGTCAAACTGGTCCCACGAGTTCCCCGTCCTCTGGCCACCTGTGATTAGCATCAGGGCTTGACACACCATAAAGTCTTTTCATCCTACACAAGCCTCCAGCTAATCTCTTTCTCACCTGACTGTTCCTGCTTTATGGCTTGTTTCCCAAAACAGGAGATGCTCATGTTTATTGGGGCCTATCGATATCTGATGTGGGATCTGAGCCTTGCTGTGTAAATAATTGCGGGCTGGCTTAACTGGAATGTGGGATGGTCATCATGACTCTGCCTTTTCGTTTGTAATGTATACTTTAAATGACCATACCATAAACTAAGGAATGTATGCCTGAGGCAGGAAATTCTGTATTTAAGGAGAAGCCCGTTTCTGTGATTTTCAGCAGTCTCCTGAGAACATACACGCTGTTGTACTTCTAGGATACCTGTAATTGGTCTGCAGCCAATAAACTGATCTTTGACTTCACCCAGAAGACTCTGTGTTTCTGTAGGTCTGAAACAGGAAGAACCCCGAAGTCATAGGGTGTGTTCCCCTGCACCGCTGGGTTTAAAATACCCAGTACTTCAGTGATGTCATCAGTGATGTCACTGACCATGTCGTGAGTGATGTAATATGTGACGTCATCAGCAGTGCATTGTGGGGCGCGAGTTATAGTTAGCTGAACTAACTATAACGGGGGAATTTCTCTGGTTTTGTACGAGTGAAATGTCCAGCTAACTATAACACCCCTGAAACCTATGTTTTTTTCTGTGAATATATATATATATATATATATATATATATATATATATATATATATATATATATATATATATATATATATTATCTACTGGCGGTCGCCAGTAGATAGTTATAGTTAGGACCGAGTTTCCATAGGAAATCTGAAAATTCTATTTTGAATAACTTTGGCGCCGGTTGACGAATCCTCGTGAAAGTTTCAAAACTAATGGGGCGCTCCGTTCAGCTCCTACCCTGAAAGTCTCTGGGTGATTCGTCAAGCGGGGGCCGAGAAAAAAGGGGGGTCCCAAAACGCGTTTTCCCCATGCATTTTTCCATAGGACCTTTAGTCGAAGGTACAGCCCGAACGGCTGAACAGAATTACTTGAAATTTGGCAGAGAGGTAGTCCTCAGGTCAGGGAAGTGCCTTTTGCAGGTCTGGTGTCAATCTGTTCAGTAGTTCCTGAGAAAATAGCATTTAAAAGCATATAAATATCTATAAGCGCGCACCGTGCGAGCACCGTGCGAGCACCCTAACGTGCGCGAGCGTAAGTCTGATTGGTGGTTACATGTTAGTCAACGTTCGAATCGGTCGAAATTAGGAAGTGTCGGCCGCCATTTTGTTTGTTTTCAGTGCGAGAGTAAAAAAGGAAGGTGGCGAACGTGAAAAGGGGGCAGGGTAGAGAGTTCCTGACCCCCTAGCCTTTGTCAGGGCGTCCCTGAAGGACCCCGAAGGCAGAAATTTTAAAAACAAAAATTAAAAAATCGCGTGCGCGCACGGTGAAACCCCCCCAAAAAACAAATAATAATTTTGAATACGTAGTTTATTGTAAAATAAATATATAAAGAAATAATGATACATAAATAAATTAGCATTTAAAAAACCGTACAAATTCACTGAAGAAACCATAGGTTTCACACACTTTATAGTTAGAAATTAGCATTTAAAAAACCTTGCAAATACACTTAAAAAACCATAGGTATTTCACTCGTAAAAAACCAATGAAATTCCCCCGTTATAGTTAGTTCAGATAACTATAACTCGCGCGACCGCCACTCTATCACAAGGATGATGTCATCAGTGATGTCATGAGTGATGCCACTGACCATGTCATGAGTGATGTAATATGTGACGTCATGAGCAGTGGATTGCGGGCGCGCGAGTTATAGTTATCTGAACTAACTATAAGGGGGGAATTTCATTGGTTTTTTACGAGTCAAATACCTATGGTTTTTTAAGTGAATTTGCAAGGTTTTTTAAATGCTAATTCCTAACTATAACGTGTGTGAAACCTATGGATTTTCAGTGAATATATATATATATATATATATATATATATATATATATATATATATATATATATATATATATGTATTCACTGAAAAAACATGGGTTTCAGGCCTGATATAGTTAGGAATTAGCATTTAAAAAACCTTTGAAATTCACTGAAAAAACCATAGGTTTCAGGCCTGATATAGTTGGGAATTAGCATTTAAAAAAACCTGTGAAATTCACTGAAAAAACTATGGGTTTTAGGGGAGTTATAGTTAGCTGGACGTTTCACTCGAACAAAACCATTGAAGTTCCTCCGATATAGTTAGTTGTACTAACTACATCTCGCGCGCCTGCAATCCACTGCTGATGATGTCACATATTACATCATTCATGACATGGTCAGTGACATCACTGTTGACATCTCAAATGACATAACTGATGACATCACTGATGACATCATCCAGAGAATGTGGTTTGGTTTGTTATTTAAATATGTATGATATATATAGCAATTTGCATTGAAGAATGAGTGGATATATAAATATAAATATCTGGATGGAGGATTTAGTAGCAGTGCAATTGACTGTTTACTTGACTAATTTATAGTGTCTCACTAAATATATTGGATAGTGACTAAACTGTGTGAATTTCTGGATCACTTTGCCAGTTGTTGTGTAAACTGCTGCACTAGTTGGTTACTAGCTACGTGAAAGTCTATATTATTTATTGATTAGTTAACTGACTATTTGTATGGGAGAGTGAATGAGTGTGTGGTTCGGTGGGGGGTGTGTGACTGCCCAAAGATGTGTGAATAGTTGATTCAGTAGGTATATGAGGTTAAAACTACATGTTATAACAGTTGTTTCGGTGAGTGAATATCTTTATGGGTGTGGCGATGGGCAAATATATGTCTCGATGGTACAAGTCCAACAAACTAGAAAAATAAAAGCCAGTGTATGTGTCAGTTGATGTCTATAAATAAGTATACATAAGACACAGTGATTGTATGAGTGACGGTATGGATAACTGTATAGTTGTAATAGTGATCTTAAAACACACTAAGTATGAACTATTATCTATATGAATAGATGAAGTGGTGTTTTTATAAGTGTATAGCTAAGTAGAAGTAAGTATAATCCATTGTTTGCATAAGTGAGTAGGATGACTTCATAAGTGATTAGGATGTGTGCTGGTGTGTAATGTCAATATAGGTGTATAAATATATTTGATAGTGTTCTATTGATCATTGACAGCATGTATGAGTGAATCTATAGGTAAGTGATTAGATGTGTGTATAGATCTAGGAATCACTGAGTGGGTGTTTAGAAACTTGTATTGTTGTGTCAATGGATTTTAATCTGGCACTCTCTATTTTACAGTGAGTGATGAAAGGTTATACTAGTGTATGATGAGGTGTATCTGATTGTCACATGGATGATGTCATCAGTGATGTCATCAGTGATGTCATTTGAGATGTCATCAGTGATGTCACTGACCATGTCATGAATGATGTCATATGTGACATCATCAGCAGTGGATTGCGGGCGCCCGAGATGTAGTTAGTACAACTAACTATATCGGAGGAATTTCAATAGTTTTGTTCGAGTGAAATGTCCAGCTAACTATAACACCCCTAAAACCTATTGTTTTTTCAGTGAATTTCTAAGGTTTTTTAAAATGCTAATTCCTAAATATATCAGGCCTGAAACCTATGATTTTTTCAGTGAATTTCGCAGGTTTTTTAAATGCTAATTCCTAACTATATCAGGCCTGAACCCTATGGTTTTTTCAGTGAATTTCAAAGGTTTTTTAAATGCTAATTCCTAACTATATCAGGCCTGAAACCTATGGTTTTTTCAGTTAATTTCAAAGGTTTTTTAAATGCTAATTCCTAACTATATCAGGCCTGAAACCTATGGTTTTTTCAGTGAATTTCAAAGGTTTTGTAAATGACATTTTTTAATGTATTAATTGTTATACTGATTTTTTTGATTCTGATTTACTACATTGTTTAAACTGTTTATTTTTAGATATTTTATTTCTTTAATTACATTATACATTACAATACAAAATATACTTTCACAGAATGAATTACTTTAGTTTAAATACTTTGCAAATAGGCAATAGACTTTTAAGTACAGTAGTTACAGTTGTTGCAATGGGCAACACAATTCCAAACACAAAGCAACATTGAGCTTAATGTGAATTTCTAGTCAAATGCAATTAGTTACTTTATGGATTACTTTTCTAACCACAGGACTGGATGCTAGATTCAGTCCTTGGAAATCTCCTGTAAACAGTTGAGTAAAAGCATTTTGGTTACAGTTGTGATTTTTAAGGATTAATATTGTATTTTAAAAGTTGACACTTAGAACATTTTTCACATAGAATCACCAATGTTATCCTATGGCAGAAAATTCACTTAGCAGGTAAGTAGTGTTATCGTTCCTTTTCCTTACTCAGTGGTGGATCTTGGATCCAGCACAGGTGAAACTCATGTAAACAGTTGAAAGAATGTGTTTAAGTCATACAGACGATTTTTTAGGAATATTTTTAGTTTGTGAAAATAGACACTTAGAAACTTTTCTGCTGAAAACCACACAATAGATTCCTATGGAAGGAAATACAAGTTACTGGTACGTACACTTAGAATTACTTTTCAGGGTCAGTGCTGGTCTAAAAGATGCAGCACTGGGTTCTCTCTTGATAACAGGTGAGTAAATCGGAATTCGTAGTTCGGCTGATTTTAGAGGAATATTTGTATGTTTCAAAAATGGACACTTAGAAACTTTTCTGCTGAAAACCACACAATGGATTCCTATGGAAAGCAATACAAGTTACTGGTAAGTACGCTTAGAATTACTTTTCAGGGTCCGTGCTGGTCTAAAAGATGCAGAACTGGGTTCTCTCCTGATAACAGGTGAGTAAATCGGAATTCGTAGTTCGGCTGATTTTAGAGGAATATTTGTACGTTTCAAAAATGGACCCTTAGAAACTTTTCTGCTGAAAGCCACACAATGGATTCCAATGGAAAGAAATACAAGTTACTAGTAAGCACGCTTAGAATTACTTTTTAGGGTCAGTGCTGGTCTAAAAGATGCAGCACTGGGTTCTCTCCTGATAACAGGTGAGTAAATCGGAATTCGTAGCTCGGCTGATTTTAGAGGAATATTTGTACGTTTCAAAAATGGACACTTCTAAACTTTTCTGCTGAAAACCACACAATGGATTCCTATGGAAGGAAATACATGTTACTGGTAAGTACGCTTAGAATTACTTTTTAGGGTCAGTGCTGGTCTAAAAGATGCAGCACTGGGTTCTCTCCTGATAACAGGTGAGTAAATCGGAATTCCTAGTTCGGCTGATTTTACATGAATATTTGTACGTTTCAAAAATGGACACTTAAAAACTTTTCTGCTGAAAACCACACAATGGATTCCTATGGAAGGAAATACAAGTTACTGGTAAGTACGCTTAGAATTAATTTTTAGGGTCAGTGCTGGTCTAAAAGATGCAGCCCTGGGTTCTCTCCCGATAACAGGTGAGTAAATCGGAATTCGTAGTTCGGCTGATTTTAGAGGAATATTTGTACGTTTCAAAAATGGATACTTCGAAACTTTTCTGCTGAAAACCACACAATGGATTCCTATGGAAGGAAATACAAGTTACTGGTAAGTACGCTTAGAATTACTTTTCAGGGTCAGTGCTGGTCTAAAAGATGCAGCCCTGGGTTCTCTCCTGAGAACAGGTGAGTAAATCGGAATTCGTAGTTCGGCTGATTTTAGAGGAATATTTGTATGTTTCAAAAATGGACACTTAGAAACATTTCTACTGAAAACCACACAATGGATTCCAATGGAAGGAAATACAAGTTACTGGTAAGTACGCTTAGAATTATTTTTCAGGGTCAGTGTTGGTCTAAAAGATGCAGGCCTGGATTCTGTCCTGATAACAGGTGAGTAATTCGGAATTCGTAGTTCGGCTGATTTTAGAGGAATATTTGTACGTTTAAAAAATGGACACTTAGAAACTTTTCTGGTGAAAACCACACAATGGATTCCTATGGAAGGAAATGCAAGTTACTTGTAAGTACGCTTAGAATTAGTTTTCAGGGTCAGTGCTGTGCTAAAAGATGCAGCCCAGGGTTCTCTCCTGATAACAGGTGAGTAAATCGGAATTCGTAGTTCGGCTCATTTTAGAGGAATATTTGTACAATGGTAAAGGAAGGGAGCGGGGCCTGAGGTGACGTGTGCAAACACACCCTGTGGTGCATTTAAGTTGGGGAATTAATTCCTCTTCAATCCTGCGGTCCCCTGGGGGCCAACTAGCCCATCAGGTACCTCCAGTATGTGTCAGGGAGCCGCTTTGCAGAGAGGTGTTCAGAGGCCACGCCCCTTTTTACAACACTCTGCAACGCAGCTCCGTGGCGCTTCCTGGAGGTACCTATTGGGCTAGTTGGCCCCTAGGGGACCTCTGGATTGAAGAGGAATTAATTCCCCAACTTAAAATGCGCCACAGGGCGTGTTTGCACACATATCACCTCAGGCCCCGCCCCCTACCTTCACCACTGTGCAAACGCACTCCGTAGCGTGTTTTAAGTTGGGGGATTAAGTCCCCTTGAATCCTGAGGTCCCCTAGCTGAGTCTGAACTCAGGACTACCTCTTTGCCAAATTTGGTGCAATTCCGTTCAGCAGTTCGGGCTGTAGCTGCGTCAATAGGTCCTATGGGAAAATGCATGGGGAAAACGTGTTTTGGGACCCCCCTTTTTTCTCGGCCCCCGCTTGACGGATCACCGTGAAATTTTCAGGATAGGAGCGAACTGGAGCTGGCCAAAAGTTTGGAAAATTTCGCGAAGATTCGTCAATCGGCGCCAACGTTTTTCCAAATAGAATGTTGCGGATTTCCTATGGAAGATCGGTCCTAACTATATCTACCTACTGGCGACCGCCAGTAGGTAATACATACATATATATATATTTTATTTATTTATTTATTTATTTTATTTTTGTGTTTTATAGAGCGCGATCTTGATCTGTTAGGGTATCAGAGCGCTTTACAGAGTCATAGAGTTGTGCAAAGTGCATGAAATCATAAGAGTATACCATCAATTGGGAGGGGGCAGGGTGCTGGGTACAGGGATGGAGGGATACAATGTACAGTTTACATTACAGTTACGCAAGACAAGGCCCCAGGTTTCTTGGTGGGGTGACTGGTTCATCAGAGGGAGGCAATAGCCGTGAGTTGATCAGGGTCTCTGTGGAGGTTGAAGGTCAAAGTTTAAACGAGGAATTTACCCATAAGGAAGGATTTGGCCTCCTTTTTGAAGCGTGCAAGAGAGTGGATTCTTCTGATGGCGGGTGGGAGAGAGTTCCATATTCTTGGTGCGGCCCCAGCGAAAGCACGATTGTACGTTTTTTTTCCCGAAAGCATGCAGGCTGGAGTAGGAGGTCTCTGGCGGACCGTGATTTTCTGATTCCTCTGGATACCACAAGTTTCTGTGCAAGATATCCAGGGGAGTTTGAATATAAAGCCTTGTGTGTGATGCATGCCAGCTTAAGCTGTATTCTGGCCTCGAGAGGAAGCCAGTTCAGCGCCTTCAGGTGTGGAGAAATTTGATCAAATTTCCTTGTGCCGGTAAGTAGTCTGGCGGCCGCATTGAGGCAGGCTTTTAAAGGTGCCAGGGAGATCCTGGGTAAACCCGAGAGGGTAGAACAGCCATTTTCCAGTCTAGAGATGACTATTGCTAGGACTGCAATTTTTAGGTTGGGAGCGTCAAGGAAGGGTTTCAGTTTTCATAGGTAGCTCAGGTGGAATCTGGCTGATTTGGCCATCGAGTTGATGCGGTCTTGCATGTTCAAATTGCAGTCCAGGGTTATTACCAGTTATTTGGCCGAGTCCACGATGGCCAGTGGGCAATTTAAGGCGGTGATGGCCTTAATCCATATCTGAATCTCAGGGTCAGTTTTAGGAGGGGAAATTAGAAGAAATTCTGTTTTCTTTGCATTGAGTTTGAGTTGATTGGAGGCGGGACATTGGACGGTCAGCTTCAGGGTCTCATTCAGGGAGAGAATCTCCTCTAGGAATGAGATTTTGATGTAGATCTGAGTGTCGTCAGCATACATATGGTAGGAGATATTTGCAGTGCGTAGGACTTCGGCAAGCGGTTCTAGGTAAAGGTTGAAGAGGGTGGGGTACAGCATTGATCCTTGAGCGACTCCAACAATGACCGGAGAGGGAGAGGACAGGTTGCCGTTAATTAGGAATCTCTGAGATCGATTTTGGAGGAAGGATCTAAACCATTCTAGGACAGAGCCATCTAATCCCATCCTGAGTATGAGGCGTTCGAGTAACTCTCCATGGTTGACCATGTCGAAGGCCGAGAATAGATCTAGGAGGATTAGGAGACAAGTTTTGCCTTGGTCAAGGGCTTGGAGGGCATCATCAACGATGTGGAGCATGATGGTTTCAGTGCTGTGTCCCGGTCTGAATCTAGATTGGAAGTCAGTGAGTAGGTGGAAGTAGTTGATGTGTTGACTTAGCTGCAGTTGCATACACTTATCCAACACTTTAGCTAAGAGAGGGATGTTGGAAATAGGTCTGTAGTTGTCAGGGGAGGCTGGATCCAGCGACGGCTTTTTCAATATGGGGAGGACTTGGCCGGCTTTCAGAGAGTCAGGAATCGTTCCCTGCCGGAGAGAGGCATTAATTATTGCAGTCCAGCTAGGAATAATGGATTGGGCAGCGGCAGCTAGGCATTTGGAGGGGAGCGGGTCGTTGAAATGGTTGTTCGGGTTTAAGGTAGATAGGATTTTGGAGACGGAGTCTATGTCGTAGAGTGTGAAGTCAGTCCAGTGTGCTTGATTCTTAGGTGAAGCCTGTTGTGGTGGCGTGGAAGGAGGAGGCAGGTCAGGGGGGGTAGAGAGTATGAGGCGGAACTAATTTCAGTACCTAAGGCTTTGATTTTGTCTGCAAAAAATGAGGAGAATTCCTCGGATGATATTAGAGACTTGGGGTTTTCTTTCGATGTTTTGGCCAGTTTGTTGGAATGGTGTTTGACCAGTTCGAAGAGTTTGCGGGGTGTGTTCTGGGTGTTCCCCAGTTCCGATATGAAGAATTCTTTTTTTGAGTTGAGATGTTCCTGTTGTATGTATTTCTGACCTGGAGGAGAAGTTTTAGGTGAGCGGCAGAGGGGTGCTGTCTCCAGTTTCTTTTGGATTGCCGAAGGGATCTCCTCTCATTGTTGAGGGATCCAGTGAACTAGGGGTTTCTATCTTTGATTTGGGTTATTTTTTGTTTTAGTGGGGCTAGGTCATCCAGAATGTTCAATATAGTCGCAGAGTAGTAATCGTTGAGGTCATTGACCGTTTTGATATGCGACGGGGGAGGTCAGATTTGCACCGAGCCTCCAGTTCTTTGTGGTCCAGGTTCTTGGTGTCTCTGACCCAGCGTTTAGGAATCACCGGCTGCGGTGCCCTTGTCCTGTGGGTGCCTGGTAGTAGGAAGGCAATGGCGTGGTGGTCAGACCAGTCACAGGGGTCTATGGAGATGAGCTTGACAGTAGATTCCTTAGAGATAATCCAGTCAAGAGTGGCCCCTTTCGAGTGATATGGGAGTGAGCAAGATTGGGTCAGGGTTTGATCGTCCAGGAGGTCTTTAAGGGCGTTGATATGAGGAACCTTGGGATCGTTCCAGTGCAGGTTGAAATCGCCAAGGAAAATGTCTTTAGCGTTGGAGGAACTCTTTGCTGTGAGAATTTTCATGAGGTGATCAGTGAAGGAGTCCTTCATGCCTGGGAGGTGGTAAAAGATGTGCAGGTTGCATAGTTGGGTGGAGTTACTGCAAATGGAGAGGGCGAGGTATTCGCAGGAGTCGGTGGTATCCGCCAGAAGTTCCGTGACAAGAAGGTTAGAGCGATAGATGCAGGCGATGCCACCTCTTTTCTTGCTATGTTGCCTGTCCAGCCTTGCAATGTTATAGTTGGGAGGGACTAAGAGGTCTAGGCATGGGGATGAGGAATCGTTTAGCCATGATTCTGTTAGAATTGCTAAGTCGAGATTTTTGTTCAGGATGAGAGCAGCAATATCGGCGGCGTGCTTTACTGCCGATCGACAGTTAATTAAGAGACCAGTCAGAGAAGGGTCGGAGGGAGTGTCGGGAGTCGGGCGGACAGGTGTACAGGCGCTAGATTGCTTTTAATCACACTTCTATTACGGAGGTTAGCTGATCTGCAGGGGTTGATAGCGACCGTGCAGATGGGATGTTTGGCACTCACGTCTGATAGGCAGGGGGTAACTGGGGCTGCGTTGTAGTCCTGGAGGATGGCAAGGATTTCCTTTTCAGTGAGGTCTAGCGGATTTGGTGTGGCGAGGGTAGAGTTGTAGTACAGGATGAGAGATAGGGTTTCCTCCTCCGATAGGTGGCAAGGATGCTTACGAGGGCGAAGGGGCCTCAAAGACAGATGTAGTGGGTGTTTGGGGAGCTCTGTGATAAGAGGGGGTTGGAGTTCAGCAGGGGCTTGAGGCTAGCGAAGGAGAGTTCGGCGAGGTGAAGGAGGTTCGATCCAGAATGGAGAAATGGATGCTCTGAATTATTTTGGCAGCTCTGGAGTGCAGAGTATAGATATCCATATAAGGGGAAGGCGCTAAAGGACAGGGGGGCAGTGTTTTGACGGCAGTTTTATCGTTATGTCTACGGGATAGGAATGAAGGGCTAGCTCGACCTGTGTCGTAGGACTTTATGGGCGTCTCAGTCTCACGGTCGGAGTGGGGAGCTAGTGGGGAGGGGACCAGAGGTCTAGGGCTGATTTTGTTGGCAAGGCCGGGGGACATGCTAGGAGGGTTAGGATGGACAGTGTTAGGAGCAATAGGAGGGGTGGTTTGTGGGCTAGCAGGGCTAGCTTGACCTGTATCATAGGTCATTGGAGGCGTACCAGTCTCAGAGTCAGAGTGGGGAGCTAGTAGGGAGGAGACCAAGGGTCTTGGGCCGATTGCGTTAGCAAGGCTGGGAGACAAGCTAGAGGGGTTAAGATGAACTGTGTTGGAAACCTCAGAGACAGTATGGGGAGATAGTGGGGAGGAGACCAAAGGTCTCGGGCGGTTGTGTTAGCAGGGCCAGGAGATGACCTAGAGGGATTAGGAGGAACTGAGTTGGAAATCCTGTGGGAGGTTAGTCACGCTAGGCAGGCTGGTCGGAGGATCGTCGAAGCAGGTGTTAGGCGCCCTGCTAGTGTCGTACACATGGTTTCTGAGGAGGGTAAAAAGGTCCACAAATTAATTGAGGTTTTTGGTTGAGGCTTGTATCAATACGATACCGCTTTTGTAGAGGGTGATGGTGAGGTCAGTTTGCAGGGTTGCGTTGGGCGCTATTGTGAGCTTAGTGCCGTAAGGAATGTTCCTGGTTGTGCGTACATTGAGGAGGTGCGCAAAGGTATTGCACCAAGAAGGGGTTCTTCTGGAGTAGAAAACGAGGTCATTGATGACTATGCCGTTATCTGCACTGAAACGCAGGTCAGAGATCAGTGTCTCAGGGTGATTTTTCAGGGTGGAGTGCTTGAAAGATTTTGTAGCGGTTTTGGAGAGGTTAGGGGGTAAACCAGGGTTTATGAGTTTACTCCAGTAGCGGTCAGGCCAGGACCTACCATGTTGGCTAGGGTTGGGCACTATAGGAGAGACATGGGTCAGTAAGCAGCAGATTTTCTTATGTCCGTGATCATTAGGATAGTAACCTTATGGGAAATAGGAAATTGGCTGGGTCGTAAGTAAGAAGAAATTCCCAGCGCTTTTTCAAGTTCAACAAGTCTTTCATTGACAACTAAAGCAGGTCAGTGCCACTTCAAGATGGCCGCCACCTGATCAAGCCTGGCTCAGGGTGCAGCTGTAGACCCTGTTGCCATTGCCTGATCGAGCCTGGCTTGGGAGCAGCTGTAGACCCTTGTTTGTTTTAATGGTGCAGTCAGTCCTCTTTCTGTTGCCATTGCCTGATCGAACCTGGCTCCGGTGCAGCTGTAGACCATTGTTTGTTTTTATGGTGCTGTCCTCTTTCTATAGCCATGGCCAGGTGCCGCCATTTTCGTGGGTAAAAGGCCTGAGGCAGTATGGAGGAGCAGCTCTGTGCACAAAATGGCTGGGGGCAATAAAACTGTTATACCACTGACCAACAGCTTCACCGTACAGCTAGAATTCCGATACCAGACCTACTCCTGTAGCCTGGATATCCCTGTGATCCTGATTATGCACACTGCACACTCCAAGCAAGGGAGGCTTCTCCTCTGCGGGGTTGATGCTCCTTAGGAATATATCTTCGGGACAGGCTCGCTGCTTCACAGCTCTTTTGTATCCCTGCTGCCCCGGCGCAATCGGTATGGGAGCACTGCATCTACCTGCATCAGGGGGCAAGGCGGCCAACAGCTCCCCAGGGCCTCGGCTAGCGCTGGGTGTGCCAGTCGCTAGATGGAAAACTTGCCTGAGGGCTCAGCGCTATTCCACCAGTTCCCGGTGGGTCACAGTCTCAGGGGCCCAAGATGTTGAGTGGCCTGCAGCTGGGTGGGGGGAGGGGTGGGAACAGACTCACCGATGTCTCAAGTCTGGGCGATCATCCTCGGTCAGTCCCCCAGCAGCCCACTTCGGAGATGGATAACCGGCCTTCAGACTATGTCAGCTGGATTCGGGGAGCAGTGCTCAGCTGGAGCTCCATCAGTCAGCAGCAGTGAGGCATCAAGCGGCCAGCTCTTCTGGACAATGACCGACGGTCCTAGTTGAGGTGAGAGGGGTCCATGAACGCTGGTCTGTGCGGTGCTGTGGGGCCAAGCTTGCGCTGTATTGCTGTATGATGATGTAGGATGGCAGCAGGGCGAAGGAGGGCGATGGATGGCCGAGCTGTACAGGGATATTGACCGATATGGTGATCCCTAACCCAGGAGCTCAGTGGCAGAGCTCTCGTCCGGTGGCCATCTTGCCATACATATATACATCAAAACAATACCCTTTCAGGCATAGAGTGATGCATAAATTATGCAAAAAAGAAGCAGAGAACTCTGTCTGCTTTTCTACCAAAGTATTTAAGCATAGGATTAGCACAGTGCCATCCACGCGGAGATAGAAAGGGACAAATTATTTTGCCATTTCTACAGCAAAGTCTTTAAGCATATGACTAGCATGGTACTGTCCATGTCGAACTGTAAAATAACAAAAGCCAATTACCACTCCAGGAACAGTATTACAGCTTTGAATTGGTAAAATACCAAAGAAGCCAACCTGAAATGAGTAAAAGCAACCCCTGACACAGTGTTTCGCTCTACTTAGAGCTCTTCACAGAGGTATAGCTTTGTCCAGACACAAGGGAGCATCCAGTATAAGTCAAAACAATACGATTTCAGGCAGAGAGTGATGCATAAGTTATGCAAAAAAGAAGCAGAGAACTCTGGGTAGTTTTCAAGTTTAGGTGGAAAGCAGCTCCTGTATAGAGAACTCTCAACACCACCAACACTCTATATCTGCTCACCTCAAATGTCTTCTGTTGCAGCTCTAGAGTAATAGAATAAACCGAGCCACATTTAAAACTTCCAAAGCACCTTACTCCATTTGGATGCGAGGGCAAAGCTGTTATCGGCCCTATGTTTGCAGAGCGCTTGATAAATTGTACTAATTAATATTTTCCAAGGTGTCTTATGCAAACAAGAGAGTAGGGCCTAGCTGCCCAATTCAGATATAATCTTACATTCAGTCATAAAATAATCCTGTATATGAAGGTGTTTAAAAAAGAAATGGTGACGGAGATCATAAGAGACCTGGAGCCCAGTGAATGTGCAAAATCCATTAAAGTCATAGAGTTGGCCCACGGTCTCCACCCCATAGCACCGCCAGGCTTTACCCACTACATCTTGGAATATAGCCAGGAATGCTGGGTTATCCCACAAAGGCGTATCTGAATGAATCAATGGGAGAGGCTATTTATAAGATATTTCCCACCATATAGTAAGAATGTCCCCAATAAACTTAAACCTAACAAGTTTAAAGTAATTGGTATCTCCGCATCTATATAAGAATAGCCTATAGTCTGGCCCTAGTGCTGATCGACAACAGAGAACTGAAGAGTCCTGGTAACTTTGCATTAGCAGATTACGCAGGAGACCCGCAAAATCTACCCAAAAATAAAGCTTAAAATCGGGAAGCTGCAGCCCACCCTGCTCATAAGGAAATTTGAAAAGTCTGATAGCACGTCTAGCCCGCCTACATCCCCAAAATAAGCTACCAATGGCACATTCACAGTGTTAAAAAAAAATATTGGAGGATTGCCTGAAATAGATATAGAAATTTAGGCAGAGCATTCATTTTGATAATTTTGCATCTACCAATGATGCTTATAGGGAGCTTATTCCACAGCCGCAATTTACTAATAACTGAAAGCAGTAGGGGTTCATAGTTCGATTTGAAAGCTTTCCTAACCAGCGGGCTTAATTGGACCCCTAGATATGTTGCAGATAACCAGACCGGATCGGGCTTCTGGTTTCAAGTTAAGGAGGACTAGAGTCTTTGATGTAAACACAACACAATAGTCCAGCACTCAAATTTCAATCAAAGTATATATAAAGATATTTAAATACAAATATACATTAATGAATCATGTTTCATAAAATCAAATAGTAGTTCAGCAGAATTGTTTTCATCAGATCCTTTATTCAAAAACTTATTTCCGGCAAGATAAAAAGACCGTAGCCAACGCGTTTCATCCTCGCGGACTTCTTCAGAGCACAAAAAACGGTCTGTACTGAATTGCATTCACAAATAGGTTTTCTCCTTTTTAAAACCTCATACAATCTGAAAGTATCTGAGAATTTGAATATCATATGTGATGATTATTTGTAAATTTGATTGTTGTATTTCACACAACATAGGACGGTAGCGTCAGTCACTAAACCTGACTGACGCCACGCTACCGTGCCGGCTCACCGAATTCTATAATAAGTTGGAAATCGGAACGGAAGATGATTGATATTGACTAATCCTATGTTGTGTGAAATACATATATGTGTTAAGTATATAACCAGAGAATGATCCAAATCTATTTGCCTCCTTAATAATGTATTCCAGTGTGACTGATGTATTTGATGAAAAGACAGCCACGTCGTCGGTGTATGCTGTTGTAATTTTTTGTTAAAGCCCCCCCCCCCCCCTTCAGTCATGGGCTTAATTTGCTCAGTCCTATACAGAGAATGCAGGAAAGTCTTGATGTACAGTGAAAAAGAGGCGATAGAGGACAGCACGGCTGAGTGCCACAGTAGATCTGAAATGATTTTGAGACTATCCCGGCATAGACTAACTGCGTGCTAGGGTTCCTATATAGCTACTCTACCCACTTGCAGAGGCTGCCATTGTTGCCCAGAGTGCATCCCAAATGACACGGCCAAATGCCTTTTCGGTGTCTAAAAGTATCAACCCTAATCTTTGACCCAGTTTCACTGCTGCATAGAATGCAGCAATAGCCACATTGACACGACAAGTAGTATCCCTGCCAGGAATAAAACCGTGCTGTTGTTGCTAGACTAAACTGACATAAGAGGAGCAAGTCGGATAGAAAGAATCTATGCAAACATTTTTCCATCAGCATTAATAAGAGATATTGAACGGTAAAATACCCGTTTATTTGATGGATTACCTTGCTTTAAGAAGGCTGTGATATTAGTCATATTGCACATAGCAGGCACTTCACCACGGGCATCGACATGCCAAATGAATAATAATAATAATATCTTTAAATGTTTTATAAAATTCCAGTGGTATGGTGTCTTCTCTTGCAGCCTTGCCAGATAGTAGAACCAAAAAAGTGCTTTTAACATCGCTAATACTAATATCTTGTTCAAGTATGCTAGTTTGGGGCTCCATCAGAATGGGCAGTCTGCTGTCCTGAACATATTGTGCAAACCCTTGAAACCGACTGTAAAGTTCTTTGTAAAAAACTAAAATTGTTCCGCAATGGCCTTGGGGTGAGTGCACACCACACCATCACTACCTTAATGGAGTGAATTACACCCCTGGATTTCAATCCACAAATTGGTGAGCAAGTATTTGTCCTACCTTTTCCCCATATTCATATTGGAGGGCCGGATTCTTGGCAAAACTGGCCGCAATCTCTTCTCTTAGGGTCCGACGTAATCGAGACCGTTTTTAATCAAATCAAGGTGGTTCCTAAGAAACCCTGCTGCAAGAGGTTCGATGCCCACTGAGTGACAAACAGGTAGAAATGACGAGGGGGGCTGAGGAAGTTGTTGAGTTTAGTTATTGTTCACCATTGATATATCTGAGAAAGCGCCAGTGATCTGGCTCTTATGATTCTTAAAAATGTAAACCCTTCCTCAAAGTGGTAGTATGAACCCCCAGAGTGAAAGAACAGGAGAGGCCACAGCCCCGGGTAAGTTATTGGAACTTTTTGACCTTGTTTTAAGTCTTTGAGACGGGCTTTTGCCTTGAAGTGTCTCACGTAGGACTATGGTTAATGTCAAGGGAGAGAAGAGGCTTGGAAGAAAAATAAACAACATTTTGAAAGAAAGAAAAAAACAACGGGGTCAGCCAGTGGCTTTGCTGTTTCTGTACCAGTATTGTGATGATTCTGTACCTCTGATATTGAGTGATCAAAGAGGTTTTCCCAATCACATTTCAAGCGGTTGACCTTGTATTGTACTACTTTTCAACAGAAGACTTCAACGATACCCACGTTAGGTATTCTGACAGTCATGCAGGCCCGGCTGGTACAGGTAGCAGCCATAGGGCAGGGAAGGGCGGAGGGGGTTCGACACGATGGGATAGGGAAAGTAAAATAAAAAATAGATAAAACCACTTACCTTGCGCTTGCTGCATCGCTGAGTTGGCGATACGGGGAGCTCAAGGTAAGTGGTTTTATTTTTTTACTTTCCCTATCCCGTCGTCTGTCGACTCCCCCTCCGCCCCACCCCACTGTCCCACCGCTGGTACTAGTGCCAGCTGCGCCTGCAGCCATGTCTATGAGACCAATGTACATAAGCGCTTTCTGCTCAGACATTTCTTTGCCAAGACAGAGAATTACATTATATTCCTCCTGTATATTTATGGTCAGCAGGGATGCTCTGTGCTATAAATTAAAACTGTATCTCCCAATGACTAAATTGTTGGTAGCCTGTATTTGTGCCTCATCAGCTGGCAGGTAGATCGTCATATTGTAATTCTCAAAGCATTTTGCTTCCCTATCCACAAAGGAAAATAGAGATTTTCCCATCAGCAGGGCACCAACACCACTACAGGCAAAATTGGAGGGTTATCAGACACAAAAACCTTACGTTTTGCAATGTGTCCCTGTGCATACCAATCCAGCAGCTGCTCCAGATCAGGGCATATAAATTCTCCCTACTTCCACGGATAGAGTAAATTCACAGATACACGCACATACACTCATCATAAGCTTGGGCCCATTTCACTAACATATACTCAATTACTCTATCAGCACTGAACCTGTAGAAAGAAACCTTCTAAACACCCTGCATCTGAACCAAGGTCGATAAGACCTAATTGACACTGTCTTGAGTCATGATTTAAACAATAATAATCAACAATAATCAAAATAGAGTACTCAATAATTGACAAGAAATAACCACCAACACTGTATTTCAAAATAATGGTAATTTATCTAAAATTAGCTCAAAGAAAAATCAATTCAAAAGCAAAATCATTATTCTCATAATTACCTATTCTAGCTAAATGTCATAAATGGGTCAGGACAGGTCTCTCAGTAGAAGTCTCCCAAGTTGCCGTCCTCACAGCATCGATCCTCACCAACGCAAGTTTGAAAAGAAGTGGCCACAGACCCTCTCTAGGCTAACAATACTTATAGAAAATTTAACAAAAGAAAGCAACATAAAATGTTTTAGATATCCGCTGAACCGCTGAGCAGAGCGAGTAGGAAAGGATGTCACATCGCTACATTTGGAAAAATCTCCGCTCAGAAAAAACACAAAAATAAAAAGACGGAAGAAGGAAACTCAAATTTGCAAATGTTTCTTTCACGTTCACATTTCCTCGGAACCAGCATTATAATCACAAAGTTCATTGTGGCTCCCTTGTCCTCCAAGGACACTTGGACTCTCGCCCAGAGCTGCTGTCCTCACGGAAAACTTTTTAACCAGGAGAAGACTGTGGTCAGATGACTCTCGACCAGGTTCAGCAAGGCCTTTTCATCAAAATTTCATCACTCGAATGTAGGCTTTAAACGACAGCCATTTTTCAATAGGCCAAAACAGACCATCTTAATTAAAAGAGACAAAAACAACGTTATCACAGCATAGTGATTAAACAGTGTTAACCCCACTAATACCCTTATGTGTATGTAATTATCTAGCCTTTGCAACACAGAAAAGCATTAGTACACGTTATTTTAAAAGCGTTTTGTACTTTAAAACAAACAACACTTAGCAACATCCATTCAATAAAACCTGCACACTATTATTAAGCAACATAAATGCATTCCCACATGTAGTTTTCTCCTGTTAGTTCTTCTTGGTTAGTCAGAATTTCACACAAAACAAATAATTAATAGTTACAAATTAATAATTTTATTTCACAACATATAGACAAACTGGAGCTTCAAAACCCGATAAATTTTCAACAGAAAACTCTGCTCTTGAAATAGGAGATGGACTTAACCAGTGAGGTGGAATATGAGTTAGATGCAACTTACCTGGATAGGTCTCGTAACAAGAACGAACCACAGGAGGAGGCTGGTTCTGCTACCTGGTGTAACTGCCTGGAATGGAAACAATACAGCAAGGAATTTTGAGCCTCTTCTATCAGCACCGCTTTCCTCAGACAGTGGTCCAAGCTTAACTTCGTGAAGCATCGGTTGACTTTGACCACTACACCTAGGCAGAAAGTCATAATTCAACTGAAATACCAACTGCATCTCTGGGGCATTAGATTATTTTAATCCTGAAAGGTCTTCCATCAGCTAGATCCCTGAGAACCACACTCAACAAGGACAAGCCATCAGATATTGGTGGAAGCACACTCATGCTACCCTTGGCCTTCAACCTAATATGTGTTCCTCCTGTACATTTTGTTTGCGCAACTAGGCCATGTGCAAGTTGGATGGCCCTTGGATGGGGGAACTCACTTCCTCACTGACTGAAGAGGTGTTGACCATACCCAGTTTACACACCCAACTACTTATCTCCTTATTCCCCTTATTTAAAAATAAAAAAAAATATCTGCTGAGAAACTGGGCCCCCTTTCTTCTGCATGCACACCAGAAGGAGCAGAGATCTTGTCATGATGGTCACACACCAGAGAAATGAAGAAATGATCCAGGCAGTTGTTCCTCGAGTACAGACATGAAAATGGGGTGTGAGCTAGCTGCAGCAGACTGTTTATGGTTCTGTCCTCATGACTTCAACATCGGTTACCATGCTTTGAGTGATAGTGGGAACACTGAGCTTTGATCTGCCAATCAGAAACAAGAATAATTGTTCTATCTGCTGCTGTTCTCCTGCTGTTTAGATTCAGTAACAGGAACCTGAAGTAGACAGAGAAAGTGGGAGCATTATTTATCCACACAGGATGACATTAGGGGGTCGAGTGCTATCAGCATTAATATAAACATATAGGCGAGTAACTTTCAACTTTTAACAGCACATCCTGAAAATATATGCTTTTGTCTTTGGCTCAGTCCCATAATTGTGAGGCTAATGTAAAAAGGTATAAACACCAGTAGAGGGCTTAAGCTAGTGGTAACAACTTGAGTAGATGGCAATAACATATATATGTTGCAGCACAGACTACCCAATCCAAAGAAGAGAGAGAGATAGAGGCAAGCGAGAGAGAGTGAGAAAGAAAGAAAGAAACAACATCACAATATCCAAGAAAATACAGGGAAAGAGTCTCTTAGTATTTAATCACTGAGAACAGGAGACGAAGGTTCCAGTCCTCTGTAATCTGCAGAACAACTATATCCCTATAATTAATTGCACATAACATGCAGAGCACTCACCTCCTTGCAGAAGAACTTTAACCTCCACACTCCCTCTTCCAACACTCCATTTCCCAACATTGCTCTCAACAAATTCCTTGGATTTCACTCAACCAAAAAAGTGTGAGAGCATCAGCGGTCAAGAAGATACATTTTGGAATTACCATCTGCTCATCAGAAAGCGAATGGTTGACCATACCAAACTCAGGTGAAACCTCAAGATCTGATATTCCAAATTCCATTTCTCTTGCTCATCTCTGCAATTAGCGAACATACATACCCTGACCAGCAAGTTCACATCATTATACTATAGAACTATAAGAAAATCCTACCATGCCAAAGATCACAGGGTCTAGAGAGCAAAGACTAGAGCAAAATGAACACTCAAAGGAAAATTAGTTAATTAAGGGCATCACCAAAAAGTAGTAACTTCATAGAGATATGACAGGGAAACTGTGCCTGCATTTCAGGCCACTGTGAAGTAACAGGGAAGGCTTAGTCTGTGGGGATAAAAACTGGGATGTGTTTGTTTTTTTACATCATCGGGTAGCACTGGAGTGTAGTAAAAGATGGTTGGAGGTTACATTTCGGTGTCTTTTCTGTTGAAAAGACCCACTCTCTATATTTTGCTGCTTTGCCCATGAGCATTGGCACCATCCTCGACCTTGATGATCAAAGCTGTTTCATTGATTGATAAATAGAGATTTTGTGCCTCTGGCAGGGGAGCCCATTCTACTGATCAAAAGATTATGACTATTGTCTTGAGTTCTATTCTGTCCTGTACTCAGGGCCTTATTTAGAGTTTGACACATGAGTTACACCTTAACAAACGTGGCGGATGTCATGACTGCTGCATTACAAGTTCAATATATCCTAATCCATGCGACAGGATATCCGTCACATGTTGATGGAGCATCCTGTTAATCAAACTCTAAATAAGGCCCTTAGGGTCAACAGAAATCATTGAGGACTCGGTTGACCAAGACCAAATAAGCATCATTACAACATAGGAACAACACCTTCTAGTTCAATATTTGTGAATATCATATAAAGATATTCTGCTTTTCTTAAATATTGCAATGCCAACCGCCAGCTCCTTGCTTCATATAGAAAGCATAGGTTACTGCTTTAAAGTTCTTCAAAACCAGGAATCACAATTTAAATGTACATGTTTGTGTAGTGCTTAATTTGCGTCCATCATGGGGGTTGGGTGACGCCGACACTCATTTCCAGGGATTGTGACTTATTTTTCATTATCTGACTTGATCCAGGCAAAGAGACAAAATGTCAGAGTACGGAAAAAGAAGGACCAGAAACAGCATTGGAAAATGGAGACAGATGGAGAAAGCAGGTGTGAATAAGGACATGCAAGAGTGAGATAGAGGCAGGAAGTTAAGGGTTGTGAAAGAAAGAGGCATGAGATGGAATTAAACGAGTCAGCCTTGGTATTCAGCAACCCTAGCCCAGAGAGGCATCGGTGGTGGGATCCTAAATAAAACTTTGGACCCCTGCACTTACAGTTAACAAATTAAGCACTGTATGTATGCAAGGAACAGAGCAACCACTAGCTGAATAGCGTTATCTTCAATAGGAAATAAATATTATAATGAAATGTCTTCATTATATTGAGATCTGTGAAATTGGACAATACCATAACTAGCTACTGAATGGGAAGAGGTGTGTCGCCGCGGCCAGGGCGACTGACTCCGGAATCTGGGGATCACGGTTTGATCGCTGGCGGCAGATTAGCCCAGCACCATGTGACTCTGGGCAATAGCTTGCTTAATATTCCCGACGGCCCCCAGCGCCTGGAGACCCTTACGGGTGATTGTTCTCGCTTTACAAATGTGGATTATTATTATATCTAGTTGCTGAGTTACAGTAATGGTTTCTGAATTGTAATGGGTACTTCTGCCTATTTGTGTGCTTCCGGAGCAGTTTGGTAATACATAAGAAGTCGTAAGCTTGTGTGCTGTCCCTTCTGCCAAGTGTAGAGCTGACATGCCCAGAGAAATGCTGGTTCATATATTTACATTAAGAAGTAGCAAAAGTCAATAGGCAGGTATCCATTGGAGAAGAGAACAGTCCCCATGCATTAGGATGTGGTGGTCCACGTGGTCAACAGCCAAGGGAGTAGCTAGAAAATCAAAATTTCCCCCACTTTGAAATAAATATCTTGATGGCACCAAGCAAACGAAGCAAGTGAGCTCAAACCTCCCTAGAAGAGATCAGTTGTCTTTTCCATCCAAGCATCTATTCATTCATCCTTCCACCCTTCCATCTACTATTTCTCCTTTACAATCTGTCACCCATTCATTCTTTCATCTCTCATTCAATCTTCCCCATTCCCTCCATCCACTTTGCCATAGATCGATCCCTCCATCCACTCTGTCATCCAACCATCCACTCTGCCATTCGTCCATCCATCTATCCACTGTCCCATCCACTCTGCCAACCATTCACTCATCCTTTCACACACTCATCCATCTATCCCTATACTCTGCCATCCTTTCACCAGTCCATTCACCTATCCATTTTCTCACCCTCCCACCCACTCATGCATCTACCCACTGATTCATCCATCCAATCATTCATTCACCTACTCATGGATCCACCCTTCCTTCCATTCAATATTCCTTTCTTCTTTACATTTTATATATTCCCATCTTTCGTTCTTCCTTGCTCCTGCATGTTCTTTAATTGATGCTCAATTCTTTATATCGTTATTCATGAGCTGAGTTGCTGGCAGTGGCGAAGCTAAAGTGGGTCGTGGGGTGATCCGCTCTGGGCGACACTGTTTTTTGGGGCAGCAGAGGTGATCAAGTTGTGTCTCTCAACTACCACCCCCCACCCCTGCCCTCCACCCCGCCCCCTGAGAGCAAGTCATCCGTCGGCCAAACCAGGTGGCAGTAGGCCTAGCTACGCCACTGGTTGCAGACTGAAGAGGCTCATAAACACCCCCCCCCCCCAACCCCCGCTGTAGCTGCTAAAGCGGGGGGTTCTCGAGGCCCCTGTAACAGGAGGTGTGCTCAGTCAGGCAGCTACAGCTTGAAGAGGTAGGATTTCAGGTGTTTTCCGACAGACGTCAATGTGGGTTTTACTCTCAGGTCAGTTGATAGTGAGTTCCAAAGGAGTGAGAGAGTACCTGAGAAGGACCAGTGCTACAGAAAGCACATTGTTATAAGGGGGCACATGGCCTAGTTACATTGGGCACCAGAGAAAAACAGGGAAACACACCCGTACCTGGTGTTCAATTCCTCTCTGTGGTACTTTGTGGTTATTCAATTTGTGTCCTACAAAATAAAAAACATTGATGAAAAAGTAAGCATTGAGATTCAGCAGTGGAAAGGCAAGCTGGCTTGTCAAGTTCATGTATTGATGAAAAATGGGGGGGGGGGGTCTGAATCCCGCGTAGATAGCCATCTTTCACTTGGTTTAGTTGAACTTCGATGCTGCGCTCAAGCGTGTTCTCTGTTTGCGCTCCATGTAATGTAGTTCGCCTGGCACTGCTCAGAGCTCAGCTGCACCCAGTTCTCTTGAGCAAGTCAGCGCGACCTTCTGCACAGAATATTTGGAATGTCTGCAGATTTATCGTCCTGGTCAGCATTTCACAATGTAATTCAAGCCTTTAGGGAAGCTTCTCTAGTGAAACACAAGGTCAGTACTTGGAGGTTGCAATTGTCATTTCCTTTAAGTGTGAAATTCAACCAGTTCATGAAAGAGAAGCCTTTTTACACCTTCTCTGCAGCCTGTTTTATTTCTGTGGCTAGCTCAAGAATTTGAGGCAGCTGAGGTGCTATCTGGACAACTGACTTGTAAACAAAACACAAATGGCCTTTGTTGTTGCTGTTGTAATGCTGTTTTATAGTTATGGGGCCGAATTACGCAAGTGTCCTGTGGAGCAACGTGCACTGATTTGTGCAAACCTTTGCAGCCCAGACCACTTTCATATTACAGCCATTGTGCGCCTCCTTCTGTAATAACCATGGTGAAAGCGCGCATTTTACAACCACACAATAACAATTGGGTGCTCCTTGATTTGCATAGAACCTTGCTACACGCAGTTGTGGGTCTGCCTTTGTCAATGTGGGGCTGCCTTTCTTCTTAACGCCCACTTTGTTTTACTCCAAACACACAGAAGGGGATGGGAGAAATGCTTGTAATAAGTCTAACCACTGGCAATGCTCAGAGTAGGATTCCATCCTATTGTTCTTTTCCCTACCATGCCACCTCAGTTTGGACCCAGACATATGCATACTTTTTTTATTTTGACTTTTTATTGATCATAACAAAAACACAGCAAATGCATTTCATCCAAAACTATCACAATCAGATACAAAGCGTAGATTTCAGCCATATGCATTCTTGACACTGCTCCAATATGAATAGTCAAGCCCAAACTGTGGCACTGACACAATAGCAAGGTGAACAATAATGTTTGACACAAATATTGTATCAAATATATTGTTTACCAAAATATTGTGTTCCTACCTATACTTTTAATGGTAAGTTCTAAAATATTGGGGTGGGGAAATATTGTTGACACTAATATCGTCCAAAAATATTTAAACAAAATATAGATTTTTTTAATATAAAGAGAGTTTAAAGTAATAAATGTTAACTATTTTAATATATAAAGTTAATATATTGTCTAATTCCACTAATATTCCACTAATATGTAATGCTATATATATAAATATATAATTAAATGAACACACAAATATATGCATATATGTGTATTTCTGTTTATGTAAAATGTATGTATATAGTGAAACATAGTTAATACAATTATTAATTTTACATTATGTATATTTTTTAAATATTTAAAATGTATTCCCATGAAACTAAAACATATGCATATACATATATATGTATATAATACATACACACTAAAACAATATAAACAATTCAATAACAAAAATATAATAATTAATATAGACAATAAATTCAATATTACAAATTTAAAACCCCCCAAAACACATTTACTGAAAAATAATGTAAACAGTAAGGAAAGCATTGGACTTCGGAAGGGTAATAGTTAATATTCCCACTCCAGTTTGTGCAACAGTAGTAGGGAAATGTTAGACTTCAGAGGGGTTACATTTACTATTCCCCCTCCAGTCTAAGCAACAGTAGGGAAAGTGTTGGACTTCTGAGGGGTTGCATTTTCTATTCCCATTTCATTCTATAGAACAATAGGAAACGCATTGGACTTCAGAGGGATTCAATTTACTATTCCCACTCCAGTCTGTGCAACAGTAGGAAAAGAGTTGTACTTTGGAGGGGTAAAATGTGCTATTCCCACTCCAGTCGGTGCAACAGTAGAAAAAGTGTTGGACTTCAGAGGGGTACGATTTACCAATACCACTCCAGTCTGTGCAAGGGTAGGCAAAGCATTGGACTGCGGAGGGATTCAATTTACTATTCCCACTCCAGTCTGAGCAACAGTAGGGAAAATACTTCACTTGAAACACACTACATATTTGAATGGCCCTATTAATTTACAAAGCAATCTAAAACTGTTAATATAAACAATATTAATTAACATAAATATATATTAAAAATAAAAAAAATTAAACAATGTACACATTTAATAAGCGATTTATAATTAATTATCACTTATAAAATAATTGTTATTTCTTTTTTTTTTTTATTATTTTTATTATTGTCCAGGTACCAAAAACAATATACATTTACATTTTACAATCCCATTCGAATAATTTATACCAAATGAATAATATAGTTCTGTAATTAACAAACTTGGGTCCTATTAACTGAGCAAAGTGTTACAGATTAGAATCCCTCCATCTTTTTAATGGAGCCCACAAATCCTGTCCCTCTTCTCTTCTTCTCCTACCCCAATGAACAAAAAGGGAAGATTCAATATTATGTATACCCAACAGTCTTGCCAGCCACATATGAAACACCGGCGCTTGAGTGTCTTTCCAGCCCGCGGAGATAAGAATCCGAAGAACCGAAACAGCAATAAAAACAAGGGCTTCTGCTTCTTTATTCAGCCCCAACTTACTGTCCGTTCCCATTATCATAAGAGTAGGGGATAAATTAATCTTAACTCCTAACAGCATCTCCAAAAATTTCTCAATTTCCCCACAAATTACATTTAGTTTCTCACATTGCTGAGACATGTGTACTAAATTTGCTGGTCCTTCCTGACATCTAGGACAGTTATCATTCTCCCTTTTACCCCAAATAAACAATTTAGCTGGCGTAAAATACAAATTAAACAAAGTTTTATATTGTTGGGCTTTCAAATTTGTTGATCGAAACAACCTCATAGCTAACTGAAGTGCTCTGTCAATATCAACATCCGGGTCTCCCAATCTCGATACCCAGGCAGCTTCCATTTTTTCCAAATCATCGGGGATCTCTAACAATAGAAATCTATATACTAATTTAATCTTATTACCTCCTTTTAATAAGTAATCCATCACTTTAATTCTGCTCCCTATAATGATCCTTGATCTTAAAGCCATTATAATACTATGAATTTGGACAAACTTGAACCCTTGATTCCCTGGAATATTGTATTTTTGCTGGATATTCTTGAATTCCATCAAGACCTCCCCTTCAAAAATATCACTTACTGTTTGAATTCCATGATGTTCCCATAGTCTCCCCATACTATCCCCACTCAATTGCGGGAAAACCTTAGAATTCCACAATGGTGAATATCCATTAACTTTTGGTATTGATAGTAATTTTCGAACTTGTTTCCATACTTGCCAAATGCCTTCAAGCGACTTGTATCTCATTTTTTTGAAATATCTTCTCTCAGTTTTCCGTAGCAGAAGCCCCAATGCTTCTCTGCCTAGCATAAGTACATAAATAGAGGGGGGATATTGAGTGCCAAATGATGATTCCAAAAGGTTAGTGGCAGGATCGAATAGGATTGCCATCTTAGTCAACAAACACGCCCAATAGTACAATCTAATATTCGGCATTGCTAACCCCCCTTTTTACCGTGGAAGGGACAAATACTTCATTGATCGCCTTATTTTACCGTATTGCCAGATAAAATTCACGAAAGTTGCTTCTATTGACCTTAATATACTCTCATCTATCGCAAATGGAATAGCACGAAAAAGATATAAAATCTTAGGGAACATAGTCATTTTCACCACATTAACTCTCCCTATTATAGACAGATGTAGGGTATCTATTCTTTTAAGGTCTGCCGTTATTGATTTCAACAAAGGGGCAAAATTTTCTTTTATGATCATATCTATAGCTGAGCTAACCATAACCCCTAAATAAACAGCTGACTCAGTATATCTTATATCCTCTTTTTGAATATTAGCTGTACAAATTATCTGAGTCTTATCCTCATTCAAACGATAGCCGGATGAGCGGCCAAATTCCTCAGCTATCTCTTTCAGAGCTACTAATGCCCTAGTCGGCTCGGATGTAATTATCGCCAGATCGTCCGCATAAGCCAATAATTTGGTCTCCATCTGATTACAGACTATTGGTTTAATATCATTGCAAGCCATAATTCTACATATCAAAGGATCTATATATAACGCAAAAAGGATAGGTGAGCAGGGGCACCCCTGACGCGTCCCCCTGGAGATATGAATTGATTCTGAGCTTTCACCCATTAGCTGGATTTTAGCCTCAGGATCACAATACATGGCCCTAATAGCTTTAATTATATTAGGGCCGAAGCCCCTTTGGTCCAATATCCCCCATAAATACTTCCACGCAACACGGTCGAAGGCCTTTTCTGCGTCGAGAAGGATCATGGCCATCCTTCCCCCCAAGGCAACCTGCACGTCGAACAGAGTGATCGCTCGCCTAATATGATCGGTTGTTCCTCTGCCTGGAATAAATCCGTGCTGCCACGGGGAGACAAGACCGCCAATAATCCTTCCCAACCTTTTAGCCAAAATCTTAGCATAGATCTTATTGTCCGCATTAATGAGGGATATTGGCCGATAGGATCCAGGGTGCTCTTTAGGTTTTCCTTTTTTATGGAAGACAATAATATTTGTCTCATGCCAGGACTCCGGTATCACTCCCGTACACATTATCCCGTTAAATAGATCCAACAATATCAAAGCAATTTCCTTCTGAATGCATTTATAAACTTCTAGCGGGATACTGTCCGGTCCTGACGCCTTTCCGGTTGCCAACTCCTGTAATGCCTCCACTACCTCATCCATTTCCAGAACCTTGTCTAGCTCTCCTTTATCGGTCATGCTTACCAGAGGCCCACTATCTACAAACTCATGACTTCCAGTCTCTGAATCAATCTCTTCCTTATACAGTGTCTGATAAAAGTTTCTAAAAACTTTTAATATATCACTTGGTTCAGAATAATTCTGATTGCCTTCACATATGTTTGAAATAGTATTTTTGATTTTCCCTTGTCTGATCCGAAGTGCCAATAATCTACCTGCCTGTTCGCCAGTCTCATATAATTTACCTCTATGGGTCTGATATTCACCTGCAGCTTTCTGGGCTACCTGCTTATGAAGTTCTGCTTGTATAATGGAGATCCTCTGTCTAGTCCCCACTCCATCTTTTCCCTGGCCAATTTCCCTCATATGCTGTTCTTCTGCTTCTGTTATCTGATTAATTAATCTTAGGTTCTCTGACCGATCTACTTTCCTACGGTTAGCAGAGTAACTAATTGTTTCGCCCCTCAGTGCTGCCTTAAATGCGTCCCAAACATTATTTCTGGATGCGCTAAAACGGTTAGCATCAAAGTAATCCTGCGTCCATTTTCTTAGGTGTTCAACATAGCTACTATCCGCTAACAATTTCCTTTCAAAGGTCCATCTTGAGAATTTTTTTTTAAAAGCCTCACATTCATATTCCAAAATCAAGGGGCTATGATCAGACATAGTTTTGGGTAATTTATTAATATTAACTTTATTCAATTCTGTTGCTGATACCAAAAAAATAATCCAGTTTTGAATATTTCTTAAAAGGACACGAGAAATAAGTAAAGCCCGGATTATTGGGCTCCTTATTTCCCCATACATCTACCAGCCCATATGATTTAACCAAGGAACTAATAGCTCGAAATACCCTAGGTTTTCGCCCTAGATAAGGGCCTTTATTTATGAAATCAATATGAATATTAAGGTCACCACATACTATAACTGGGCCAGACCAGTTTGCCAATTCTACTTCCAAAAAATCAAATATTTCAGGATCATCCTGGTTAGACCCATAGATCACACAGATTGTGCACCCAATTTCCAATTCTACCAATGCCCATCTCCCAGTTATATCGGCCCTTTGACGTTTTGCCCCTCCCAACGTTGATTTGGCTAAAATTGCCACACCTCTTAAAATAGACGTCTGTGATGAACAGGTCAGCAGATCAAAACCTTTAATATTTATCAAATGTTTTTTTTCCCAGGGTAAATGCGTCTCCTGTAAACACAAGACATCTATAGAGTTTAACCTAACGAAGTGCCCTAATCTCTGCCTTTTCCTCCAATCATTTAAACCACCTATATTAACTGTGCATATCTTAAGTTTCCCCATTGCTATCTTTTACATCTTACTTTGACTTCACCAAAATTCAGAACCCAAACCGTTATAGAAATACAAAAAATATCGCTCCTGAAAATGGCACCTGGACTTATTATTTTTTTAGGTTTTTTCACCTCCTTACCCTTCCCCCCAGCCAACCCCAACCCTCTCACCCCACCCCCCCACCTCCACCTCGACCCCCTCTCCTCCCCTTACCCCTACCCCCATTCCCCAGGAGGCGCTCAGACCAAGGTCTGTGCATGTGATGTGAACAGCATTAGTGAGCTGGGTGGTACTTAAGCCAATCGTCAAATATATCCATACCATACCAGTACCCCCCCTCACAACTAGTAGATCCGAAGAGCTTCTATAATACCCCTGAGATAAAATATTCAGCCTTTTGGATTACCCAGAGTGTCCAAGAATTCTTTCGCCTTTATCTCAGATGAAAAATATCTTGTCTGTCCGTCATAAATCACTTTGAGCTGCGCTGGATTAATTAAATAGCACTGAGTATTTCTTTCTTGAAATGGCTTAATTAACTGCCTCAGTCTCCAACGTCTCTCTACCGTTGTGTGGCAGAAGTCTGCACGGACAAAGAAAGAAACCTCCCCATTTGATCTTCTTGCTTCTGGTCTAGCTTTTTCCAAGATAGTCTGTCGCAGGAGAAAGTTCCCCAGGAATACTAAGATTGCTCGTGGTTTTACCTCGCCTCCTATCGTTGCTCGAATCTTAAACGGGGTGCGGTGTGCTCTTTGAATTTCAGATGACCAATTCCATTCTAATAGCTCCGGGAAGGTGGATTTAAATAGCTTAATTATATATGCTCTGGCGTCTCCAGCTTCCACCCCCTCGGGAACCCCCAGCACCCTGAGATTGTTCCTCCTCTGTCGGTTTTCAAATTCTTCGAGCTTCCACTGGATATCGCTGATTTGCGCATTCTGAACCTCAACTTGAGTAGAGGTGTGAGCCGTTTCCGCTTCCGTTTCAACAATTCTCTCCTCTAGGCTCGTCACCCTCTCCCCTATATTGGTAAATGCCTTGGAAAGCTTCCTTACCACCCCCTGCATCTTTCTCATAGCAGCTTGAGCTTTTCGACTGTCCTGAGAGGTTTCTTCCCAGTGCGCAAGGATAGCTTGATGTATGACCTCCAGCATTGTGGTATTTTCAACTGTTTCCGAAATAGGAGTGGCGGATGAATAGTCCCATTTTAAATTACCACTTCCCCGATCTTGAGCTTCTACCTTTGATTTAGATTTAGATTTTTTGGTAATTGTGGGTGGATCCAAATCGCTCTCCTCCAAGTCAAATTCGGGATTACTGTCCCCCGACATTGAGCTTTGTTCATCCTGAGACCACTCTGCCCCTTCGGAGACTGAAAAGAAGCAGTCACTATGCTCCTTTTCCTTATCCTGAGTAACCTTATCTCCAGGACCCACATCTGCAGCCGCCATTAGATTGCCATCCTCTCCAGGAGAAATCAGCTGAGATAGCCCTAATTCAACACTTTCTCCCGTCGTTTTAGGTAATTTCTCCCACATACCATTGTTTGCCAACAAGTTAGACCCTAGCAATGTATCTGGCAGAACAGTCATTCCAGAGTTGCTGCTTTCATTTTCATTCACAGGCAAAGGGGGAGGGGTAACCTTCACTACTTTTACAGAAATAGCCGTAATATTGCTTTGGGATAAAGTCTGGGTTGCTTCATTACCTTTACCCCCGTTTTCATCCCTTACGGGCACCTCCGTAGCTGCTTCTACTGCAGTTTCACTCCTAGGCTCCTTTCCACGGGCAAACAGTTCTGCTATTGACGTGCCGCCTATTTGATTCTTGCTCGAAGCGCCGCCTTTCCCCCGACTCACCGGGTCAGCTACCGACATCCGACGAGAGCCCATTGGATCCGCCGCACCTGTCTCCAATGCCTTTGAACCCGTAGCAGCTCCCGTAGCAGTTCCACCTCGGGGCTTTCGTGCCATGGCGGCCGCCTTAGTTCCTGCAGTGTTTGCTGCTAGCTTCGGAGGCATTCTTCGTCCAGTCCTCGTCCTTACTCCCAACAGGTAAGAGAGAAACCTCCAAATCGGGCGTCCCGTTATCTGTACTGTAATCGAGGTGCTGGCCGTCCAGACTTTAAACCGCATCTCCGATCATGTATTCCTTAGCGGCTCGTACTCGGGTCTGTATGGTCACCTACACCATCCCGGCTCACCGATGCTGCTATCGACCTCTAAGCAGTCGCCATCTTGCCTCCGCTGTGGATTTTTTTAATATAAAGAGAGTTTAAAGTAATAAATGTTAACTATTTTAATATATAAAGTTAATATATTGTCTAATTCCACTAATATTCCACTAATATGTAATGCTATATATATAAATATATAATTAAATGAACACACAAATATATGCATATATGTGTATTTCTGTTTATGTAAAATGTATGTATATAGTGAAACATAGTTAATACAATTATTAATTTTACATTATGTATATTTTTTAAATATTTAAAATGTATTCCCATGAAACTAAAACATATGCATATACATATATATGTATATAATACATACACACTAAAACAATATAAACAATTCAATAACAAAAATATAATAATTAATATAGACAATAAATTCAATATTACAAATTTAAAACCCCCCAAAACACATTTACTGAAAAATAATGTAAACAGTAAGGAAAGCATTGGACTTCGGAAGGGTAATAGTTAATATTCCCACTCCAGTTTGTGCAACAGTAGTAGGGAAATGTTAGACTTCAGAGGGGTTACATTTACTATTCCCCCTCCAGTCTAAGCAACAGTAGGGAAAGTGTTGGACTTCTGAGGGGTTGCATTTTCTATTCCCATTTCATTCTATAGAACAATAGGAAACGCATTGGACTTCAGAGGGATTCAATTTACTATTCCCACTCCAGTCTGTGCAACAGTAGGAAAAGAGTTGTACTTTGGAGGGGTAAAATGTGCTATTCCCACTTCAGTCGGTGCAACAGTAGAAAAAGTGTTGGACTTCAGAGGGGTACGATTTACCAATACCACTCCAGTCTGTGCAAGGGTAGGCAAAGCATTGGACTGCGGAGGGATTCAATTTACTATTCCCACTCCAGTCTGAGCAACAGTAGGGAAAATACTTCACTTGAAACACACTACATATTTGAATGGCCCTATTAATTTACAAAGCAATCTAAAACTGTTAATATAAACAATATTAATTAACATAAATATATATTAAAAAATAAAAAAAATTAAACAATGTACACATTTAATAAGCGATTTATAATTAATTATCACTTATAAAATAATTGTTATTTCATTATTATTTAATTAATTTTAAACCATACACCCTACAAACCTAGCAGCCCATACCTAAACTATAACTAAACTAAATAAGTAAAACAGAGTTTACATGATTAATCATCAATTAAATAAGTAAACCCCAATTAATAATTAATTGTTAATTAATTATTACTTAATACAATTTTTGGCCTGTACCCCACAAACCCAGCAGTCCACACCGAAACTATACCAAAAAGGTATAATTATTACACAATATACATAATTATTAATCAACTAACATATTAATAAAGATAAATAACTAATTATATCAATCACATACTTACTTAAAACTTATTGATTAATAATAATGAATTATTACTTAATTAACTTACCATACTATCCCCCTACAAACCCAACAAGCCGATACAACACTATAAATTACTATGCACAAGTGCACATGCATTGAAAGACTGAGCAGAACTTCAACACTGTTGCTTAGTCTTTCTGTGCAGTACTGTCCCCAACACACACAATTTCACGTTTGTGCTGACAATGGCAAACTTAATTTCGGAATCGGGAGTACGGTCCTGGTCTGTACTGGGGGCATTAGGTAGTGGTGTTCCATGACACAAGCTGTAGCTGTGCACCTGTCAGAAATTGTGTTATTAAGTTGGGAGAGCGGTACTCCTAACAACTTCATAAACACAATTTGGTTAGACTAAATACAGTTCTAAATCTCTGCTCAACACAGGGTAGTTGTGGCACAAACTGCAGGCAGTTCCCCAGAGTATTGTGTTAAGTTCAAGCTGAATCATGAATTTTAAAGTCAAGGGAACAACACAATAAAAATCCAAAACCAGCGTAAAAAAAGTGAAAACATTTTCATGAACAAAACAACACAGAATCAAAATCAGATACGAGGAGCCTGGGATGTGCATTTTTAAACTTTTAAGGCAAAAAGTGACTTAAAAAAGCAAAACTATGTAAAGCATCGGTTCATAGTTGACCAGGACTTAGGCATGATTTAAGGCCAACTTCAAAGTAGCAGAAACTGATTATACTGATTATACTAAGCAGATTACAGTGGTCACAGTTTTTACCTTAGTATTTAATCTACTTTTTGGAACTCAAAGGGGGTCATTAGTATAGCGGGCGGATCACCGCCGCCCATATGGCGGTGGCGATCCGCCCGCTAAAAGTCACCGCCCTCTTACAAATTCCCCCGCCACATTACCATGGCTGGGGGGACCCCGGCGGACGGGAAGACCGTCCACCGATTTTCCGCCGGTAGGCAATCCACCCGATTGCCTACCGGGCAAAAAAGCATTTCATATGGTGGCGGTATCTGGTAGACACCGCCATCCATATTACAATGCATGCGGGGACCTGCCTTTCCGTGGCCGCAACGCCGCCACGGAATGACAGGCGTTTTTTGACATTGGGGGCCCGTAGCGGGCCCCCAGGGATTCTGGGGGGTGGGGGATGCACATGGGGGTACCTATGGTACCCCCCTGCATTTCAATGTACAACGTGGCAGGCGCCGCATGGTGCCTGTCACGTTGTGCATTGAAATGCACAACCTGCCTTTGTGGATCGCCACCGCCTGCCGCAATGTTGAAGATGTGCCATGTGCCCGCCAGTGTGGCGTGCACATACTAATCGGGAGGGCGGGACTACCGCACCTTTACATTTGTGAATTGGCTCTTAAGTGTTTGAGGATCCATGTATGCAGCCTCTGACAGCCAGTGACCAAAAGCTGTACCTTTAAAGGATGCAGGGGCTGATCATAATTCTTAGTTGAACTCTCTTTCAGAGGCAGCATGCCCAGCAATAAAACTTTAAACCAATGCACACAACCTGTCTCTGAACAGAAAAATGAAGGCATGTGGAGAGCAAACAAAACCACTTTGCACATCTCTGAAGGACACCTGCACACAAAACTTCATTCACACATGCACACATGAAGGAATGTATTACTTGTCACTGATACGGGTGCTTAGGGTGAAATATACTACACCTCTTTGAAGGTTACGTGTGTACAGAACAGAATACTCGATATTCCTCTGAAGGACACTAGCACCTGGGTGGTATACACTGCAGCTGTTATAGGAAGACAAGTTAATGCACCTCACTGAATTACATTCACATTAGACAACTTTACTGCACCTTTCTGAAAGATGTACTTACTGGAGCAAAGTACACCAGAACACCTGCTCTTAAAGAGCATGGCTACACTTATTGCCAGAACATAGCGTACCTCGCAGAAGTACACATCCACCCCAGGCCTGGCTCCAGTATTTAGGATCTGGGTGGCATTAAAGAAAAATAGGTGGGCCATAAAGATGATTAGAACATTGGAACGTTGGAAGCTCCATTGAAGACAATGGAGCGCTCCGGGCTAATACTGGCCGGTATAAGCCCGGAGCACCAACATTCCAATGTGTCTTTGTTCACAGCTCTGGCTGTGAACAAAGACTTCAGGGAGCCTGAGGGGATTTCAATCCCCTCGCACTCCCTGAAGGGCTTTGTTTTGGTAGAACATTCTGCCCTCTAGTGGCAGAATGTTCTAATAGCCTTATAGCCCTTCGTAGCGGGCTATACCGCTGTTAATGGCCCGCTGCTGTTGTTAAAGTCCCTCGCCTTCGGCTCGGGCCTTTAACGCTGCAACGGGCCATTAACAGCCGGTATAGCCCGCTACGGCGGGCTATAAGGTTATAGTGTGGCTGTTCAGAGACTCCCAGGTGATTGAGAGCTGGGTCTGTGCATGCTGGGTGGTCTTGTACGGGTGTGAGCTGTATACCATACCTATTACCGGATTCTGATTACTGGTTTTAACTGTGTATTTCTAGAGGTTTAAACCCATAGGTTTGATCTATTTTGCTCTCACCAGGTCACCATGCTTTCTCTCTGTGTCACCCTCCTCTCGTCCGACGTCACCCTCCATTCTTTCCATTTCACCTTCCTGTCCTGCTCATTTCACCCTCTACTTCCACTCACCCCACTCTCTCCGCTTTACATGATCCTACTCTCGCTCCACCTTAGCCACCTGTTTCCATACGTGCCTTCACTTTCTTCACTTCACTCTCATATTTGTCTCACCTCACTCTCCTCTCTTTCCACCTTATCCTACTTTTTCCTTCTACTGACTTTGCAAACCTCTTCCTGTGCGTCATCTTAATCTCACTGCACTTCACCCTTCAAAATTTTCATCTCAGACTTTCCTCTCCACCTCACTCTTCTCTCTGCACCTCACCCATCTCTCTTTCTCGCCCTTTTCTGTTTTTCACCCTCCTCTCACTTTTGCTCACCCTCCTCACCCCCTCTAGCTCTCCTTCTCGCCCTATCACTATCCAACTTTTGTTCTCACTGTCATCTCACAGTCTTCCCTCCTTCCTCAGTCTCTTCCCTATTACCCTCCTGGCTCTCTGCTTCACCTTCCCCTCATTCCACCTCACCCATCCCTCTTTTATCAGTTTAGGTCCCGTAGAGCAGCAGCACTATAATGAGAGCCTCTGGAATTATGCAACTGGGAAGGACCAAATTAGGCAGAAGAGTTGACTAAATGTTTGCAGTTTAATGTGGGGTAGTAATACTTTATTATTTTGTCATTTTTCTGCACATATTAACCCTGTGTGTGGAAAAAGGTTTCACCTCATTAATGACAATTAAATGTTTGCGATGGGCCTTCCACTGTGCAGCAACACATCGTTAGGGCCAGATGAAAGACTATTCACTTTTGCGAGTCTCAAATTGTGTCTCATTGCGACTCGCAAAGCTCAATGTACAACAGTGCCTCAGACACTGTTTGCGATTCCTAATGGGGTCGCAAATTGCATGCCTCATTAATATTCATGAGGCAAGCGCAATTTGCGACCCCATTGGGAATGGCTAGCACTCCCAGTGATGGTGACCTGCTGGGGTCAGCGGACCACCATGTCTGTTAGTGCTTTTTAAATAAAGCATTTTTTTTTTTTAAATCAGCCCGTTTTCCTTAAAGGAAAACGGGATGCATATAAAAAAGAAAAATGAAACATTTCAGTTTCACTTTTTATGGGCAGGCAGTGGTCCCTGGGACCACTGCCTGCTCTTAAAAAATATTTCCGCACAGACTCACAAAGGAGAAGGTGTCCCCTGGGGACCCCTTCCCATTTGTGAGTGGTTTACCACCTACTTGAAGTAGGTGGTAAACTGCAAGTGTTTTGCAGCCTCAAATGCGGTTGCAAGACAATAGTACATGATATTCAGACTCGTTATTAGGAAGAGATGCCCTTTCCTAAAAGCAAGAGTCGCAAATGCTATTTTGTGAGTCAGTGACTCGCAAAATAGCGTTTGTACGTGCCAGGACCCTTTATTGTGGTCGCAAACGGGCGATCTCCTGTTAGCAAGCGCAAAAAAGGGTCGTACATCTGGCCCTAAATGCACAGTCACTGGTGCCCCAAAGTGGGGTATATGTTGTTTAAGTTCCTTCTAATTATAATAGAGATCTCTGCTTTCAGTGAGCACCCTGAGGGAATGAGAGTAGGCAGCACGGCAGCAGCACATGTTGCCATTGCTGTCATGGAATTGTTGCAATGGCTCTTCTTTTTATAATAGGCACTTGCGCTGCTCCCGCCCATTCTGTATCAGTGTTGATTCAGTGAAACTTGACAAGTCTTTTCACTTTAGAATAGTCAAAACTTTGCCAGTGCCAGAGTTTGTTTTGCCTAATATAGTGCCATAAGCACTGCCACTGAAAATCTGTGAATCTGCGACTTTAGCATTTTCAGCATAGTTATGGATTTGCATCATCATCTGCTGCATAACTTGCAGATTTTAAGAGAATGTTTTTTCTGTCCCAAAGGGATCAAAAACGACTAAATACACAGTGGAATGTGTTACTGTGCAATGGAGACCCTCCAGAAAGGGTGACTGTTAGCCTTTTAGTTGCATATTCCTGCACTTTAGTGTTAAGTTGGTACTAATGAGGTGTAATCTTAGCCTTTTAGTTGCATATTCCTGCACTTTAGTGTTAAATTGGTACTAATGAGGTGTAATCTTAGCCAAGGCATTGTTAACGTGTAAAAATGTAAACAAAAATGACGCAATGCTATCACAAAATGTGCCAGTTAACATTGTGTAATTTGCCTTTTCTTGCCACATAATATAGTCAAACCTGCAGCATAATTTGGTTTTACCCTGATGTATAAATCTAGTGACCCCATCCAGAAATAAGGAATAGCATTACAGCAGTGAGAAAATGCAAGAAAACACAACTTAGGGGCCAATTACAATGTCGTTAGGAAAGCATTTCCAATGAATCGGGTTAGGAATGCTTTCCGAACGATTCGGATTCCGGGAGTCCTACTGGCTGATTACGATGTGTCTGTATGCTTGCAGGCTCGGTTCGGTCGGATTTGCATTGACTTCAATTGGAGCCGGTGTACCGACCGAGAACACAGGCTCCCATTGAAAAAAGGGGTGGTTGGGGAAATCCTTGCACCCTGGGGCGGGCACCCCATGGTGCCTGACACATTATGCATTTTTGGGAAAAGAGGTCCCTTTCGTACCCCCCCAGGCCATAATTAGTCGCCTTCGGGGGAAGGCGGGGCCTGCAACGAGTACCCAAAGACTAATTCCGAAAGCCGTTTCGTCTCAGTCTAACCGATTCCGAACGGCTGTCCGAATTGGTCATCGTACTTGGTCGTTGGGAAACCGTCTCCATTGGGCTATATAAGTCAGATCCGAATGACGAGGGCTGCCTGAATCCCATTCGGAAATGAGTCGGACAGCCTGGACGGCTTCCTTGCATTATACTCGGTCATCCAGAAAGGTGACAGATTCAGTAGGAAATAAGGGTTCCAAATCGGATTCAACAATACCGAATCCTATCCGGAGCCCTTCCTAACAACATCGTAATCGGCCCCTTAGATGTATATCCTGATTGTATGGGCCTTTTTACTTACTTTTTTTGAAATGGCAAATTCCTTCACACTGTTTCTTAACTAAAACTGTTTTCAATTCTCAATTACTGTGTAACCGCAGGGTGTGGTCTAGCTATAGTGGGCGTGTCTCCAGTACCTTTTCCGTTTTGAATGCACAGTAATAGGAACCATCCCTTGTTACCTTAGCTCTGTCCTATCCACTGAAAATAGCCCACGTAAATTTTACTCTTGTTTAAATCTACTCTTGCACCTAGGTGCAAGTCTACACTTTTGCACTATTCTCCATTTCAGAGTCACCATCTAATTGTAGACTTACATGTCTCAACTCCTCAGTTCAGGGAGTGGGGGCATGTAAGCTCTTTTTGTTCTGGGCTCTTATTTGGATATGAAATAATCTTGGGCGAGTTTCCTGGCCTTCTTGGATCCACCATGTTTTCTGGATCAATGCCTAGCTGGGTTGGGCTTGGAATCTAACCTGGCTATGGTAAGTCTCATGTATGCAACTTCATTGATTATTTACTGCTTTGAAACAAGGAATATTAATTTGCAAAACCCTGATGTCTCTATTTATTCACCATTGGTCGGTGCATGTTGCTTGACACAATTTAAAGTAAACCCTTGAGGATGAGTGACTTGTGAATTCCAGGGCTGCTTGTGCAGTGCAAGAATCCAATGCTTGAGACGTCTGCATCACACTAGTTACAACACTTCACCGCATAATATCTAATTGCTCTAGTTGTGGTGAGAAAGCTTTTGCAAAGAGATGGCATGTTTCTATGCTGTATGAAAAGGGGTTGTAAAATCAGCGATTTAACAATCGGTTGAGTACGTTTCAGAAACCCTGGAAGCTAGCACACCGAGACCATTATTTGGGTAAAATGTAATTTGTGTTGAAATTCGGGAATCTTCCTGGTTTGTCTTTCAATGCTGGGGTTCTTCCAAGTCACTGCTGTGGTGTGTGTGATAATAGTTTGATTTTTGAACCAGGCAGGTTCTTCTGGTTGCTGTTGATTACTCAGGGGCCATTATAACCAATGACAGAGGAAGCCATACTTCTTATTCTCGCTTTGTGAAATTGCCTTCCTTCCTTTAACACACAGTTTCTTTTTTGTTTGTCTTGTTATCATTTATGTTTAAAACTCAAGTTATATGTTATTTGGATTTAGTTAGACCACATCAGTGTAATGTACTCTGATGTTTAGAAGTACAATAGACATATGTATTACTATCATCTATATGTATTAGCAGGTCATGTTGCAGGAATAAAATCTAATAAAATAAATTGAATTAAAAAAAGAAAAGGAAATATTCCCAGTTGAACAATGGCAGGTGAAAGTGACAACCATGGCTGATGTAATGATCAGATAAATGTACTTTCACCCTGAAAATATGAATAGAATGGCAGACACTGGAAGGGACTGCAAAAAGGCTTTGGAGTTAAGATCTGCCTCTATTTTCAATTTATGGGGTTCTTATGTGGCGGGTACTAAGTGCTCTGTTATCTAAACCTAAAAATAAGGGATGATAGAAAATGGTTACCCCCATTTCTAGAAGCAACTTAGAGACGCCATCTACATGAAGATGAACTTAAGAAGTTACCAGTTCATTAGAGTCATGACCACAAGAAGGATAGGACATCAACGTTGATTTCATCCCTGCCCCTTATCAGGCACATGTTTTGAAGATCCAGCTAAAATAGCTGAAATAATGGTCCAACATTATGACTCTATTTATAGCTTCGAGCAAAATGTAGATATGAGCTCTCTAAAAAAACATCTACTCGAGAATGATCTACCAAAACTTTCTGAGACTGAAAATCTCGGTATGAAAGGACCTTTTACGATGGAGGAGCTAGAAGGCGTAATTAAAAATCTGCCAAATGGAAAGGCCTGTGGCCCGGATGGACTTCCACCCGAATTTTATAAGGTTTTTTTAAGCTCATTTGCAGAATTTTTTCTCCAATTATTAAACTCTATGTTAGAAGGTGGCGAGGTGCCAGAATCCTTCCGTCAGGGGAATATAGTGAGTTTTCCAAAGAAAGGGAAAAATATTGAAGATCCAAATTCCTATAGACCAATAACATTACTTAATTTGGACTACAAGATTTTGACCTAGCTTCTGTCCCTTCGATTTAATAAACACGCTGCGAACTTGATAAATAGCGACCAAAATGGTTTCATCGCAGGGAGACAATTAGCCACCAATACGCACTATCTTGTGGAAGCACTTGATTATTTCGAGATACATAAAACACCTGCCTTGGTGATATTATTTGACGCCGAAAAGGCTTTTGATTTAGTGGTATGGGAGACTCTATTTATGATCTTAGACCATTTCGGCATCCCCAGCAAAATCTTATCCCTGATCCAGCGACTATATGGCAATGCGGAAGCCAATATAATTATTAACACCTCAATAGCTGGTCAGGTTAAAGTGAAACGTGGCACGCGACAGGGGTGCCCCCTGTCGCCAGTTCTTTTTGCGTTTTTTATTGAGCCATTGGCAGGCGCAATAAGGAACTGCCCAGTAATTTCTCCCCCAATTCCATCAATGTCAAAACTGAAGCTTTATGCTGACGACATAATGCTCCTGATTAAGCCAGAGATGGAAATCCAAACTAGAGTTTTTCAATTGTTTGAGGCTTTTGAGACATTAGGGGGATATCGTATTAACAAAAATAAAACTGAAATTATTCAATGTGGCGGGGTGACCAGCGATCTACATATAGATATTCGATTTTGTATTAATTCTAACCCGAAAAGATATCTCGGGTGTATTTTTCGAATTTAGTCTCCGACCTGTACCATTTGAATTATGTGCCATTAATTCGGAAAACTCAAGCTTTGCTGTTGCGCTGGAGCTCTCTTCCCATTTCGATTTTAGGGAGAGTTGCACTTATTAAAATGTCAGTCTTACCTCTTTTTAATTTTTTATTTTCAACTATTCCATGCACCTTATCAAGTTTGTTTTTTACTAAAATAGAGTCAATGTTTACCACTTTTCTATGGGCAAAGAAATCTTCACGCATTGCACTAAGCACCTTATACGAGAAGAAGGAACAAGGAGGGCTAGCGCTTCCAAATCTCAAGGATTACTATTATGCATATTTTGCACAATATTTAACGAGATTTCAGCCTCCCCCACAAGTAAATTTTTTCATTAATAGTTTTATGGATCTTATGCTTAAAGAAATCAGATTCAATCACCGCTTGCAATTTTTAAATCCCCTAAACTGGTTAGGTATAAGTGCCTCCATTGGGTATTCAAAAAACGACAAGCACTGTTTAAGAGATATTCTATCCCGGCCATTAACTCAGGTACTCTTTTGGCGGGGATACTCCCCTTAGCCGGGATCGTATCCTCTATCGAACTTACGTTAAAATGGGCTATGATAGGATTCTGCCAAGTAGGTGATTTTCTGCAAAATGGTCAATGGTTATCTAAGCATGAAATTTTACAGAGAGCTCCGAATGATTTTATTCTATTGGGATCTTATAATATGTTATACAAATTTTTCTCAGATTTAGATATGTCCCAATTGAATGGGTCAAGCCAGTTAGTCAATGATCTACTATTAGTAGCATCTGACAGGAAACCTGGTGAGTGGAAACAATGCTTAACCTCGGTTAAGAGTTTGGATCTTGCACAGAAAGCAATAAAAAAATGGTCTGATCAGGAGGATGTTGAAATTTCTATGAATGTTTGGATGACGATTAATAGATTAAATTTTAACACACTTAGAGGTGCAAATTGGCGTAGGATGCTTTTTTTCAGTAAATGGCTAGTATATCGCACACCTTCTGTTTTGCAGAAAATGTACCCTAATTCTTCAGCTCATTGTTTTAGATGTATCAGTCACCCGGCAGCTAATTGGACTCATACTATGTTAAAGTGCTAAAAAATTCAAACATTTTGGGAAGATGTTTTTGGTTTTCTTGCAATTGAATGTGATTTACAATGTTTAAGATATTATAAACTGATCCTTATTGGTTATGACCCAGATCTTCTACTCCCAGACCAGATGGTCAAACTTGTATATATCGCTATGGCAGTAGCTAGATCTCTTTTATTACAGAAATGGAGAACAGATTTAGTCCCCTTACTAATGGAATGGGTCAATAAGATGCGGGCGGTTAAGCGAAGTGAACGCATATACGCTATGAGAATAGGGGGTCTCAAAAAATTCACGAAAATATGGTCTTCCTATTTTGATTAAAAAGTCCTGGGGTCTATTATCATTATTATCATCCTGATATAAATTGGTGTAGCAAGAACCAGTGAGTTTGAAGGAAGGATTGAGTCTAATTTTTTGTACATGGATATATATCCTTGGGGGATTTTATCGGCAGTTGAGACCTGGTTTTAGCAATCCTTTTCTAAATCTGGATGTATTTTACTACTTATATATGCAATGTGTTTTGAATTTCGGGTTGATATCTTTTATTTTTTCATGTATCAGATGTGTAAAGGTAATCTGCTTTTAGACTTCAATAAAAAATAAAAAAATAAAAACGTTGATTTCATCCCTTGCTCTTCGCTGGTTAAGATTTGGAATTTTTGACAAGTTCATCTCTATTATATGCTCTCAAGTGGCCTTAAATAGATGGCTGGAATTTGCAAGCCCAATACAAAACTAATGTAACATAGCATATGCACTGTGCTTCTTAAACAGGTATTCATCCCCAAAAGGATGACTGCTCACTTTCTACCTTGCAGCATGCTTAGACTCACTGCAATGGGTATTGGCCTGGGCGGCCCCTGTATCTGCAAGGTTGCAGTACTATGGCAGCCTCTCAAGAACATGCTGATGGTCCCCTCTGATGGACTCTGCCCCAGGGGAATCGTCCTCTCAATACATCACACTATTTCCCTGTAGGCTAATCCGCCTCAGCCGCCTCCCTGCGATTGACTTTCCTATATTAATGCAGAAACTTTGCATGGTATGCGTAACTCTATTAAAAATGCTATTTGAAAAGACCAAGGTGTTTCAGGCCGTGTTTTCTACTTCACTTATTTAACTATGTTTGGTCACACTCCAGTGTTTTGCCTATAGGCAATCATTACATGACTTTCCCTTGATGAATGAACACATTTTGAGACTGATGTATGTCACAGACCTCACTTTCGCATGTTCTACAGCTGTTCCTGATACAATAGGGGTTTTAATGTTTCCAGAGACAAACTCATTTGTAGTAATCGCCTTGCATATCTGTTTATTTCTTCATGCGTTCAGTCACTGAGTTCCTGAAGCATTGAGTGCAATCCAAGCACTTGACACACTAAAAGGGGTTTGCCTGGGAAATTTACTTGAGAACCATTAACTATGTTTGACAATAAGTGCTCATCAGATATGTAACATTTGAGTAAATGTGTGCATTTTATCTGAAAGGAAAAGGGAAACACTTCTTCTCAAAGCTAGCTGATAAGACATATTGCTAAATAATATTTGTGATGTTGATTCGAAAAACATTTTCTGTTACACACACTATAGCCCAAAAGGAACTGAAGTCCATGAACAAGAGTGCAGCTTTAAAATCTAGGATACAAGATGGAAAGACGGTTTCCAACAAATACACCAACAGCACCAAAGCAGTGATGGGATCAAAACAAAGGAAATATATGCGAACAATGAGAGCATTAGTCACAAGACATAAGCTGATAACAGAGGTCAGAGATGAGACGTAGGGCCTTGTGGTTTATAAGATCATTTTTAGATCATTCCATAGAGTGGGACCACAGCAAGAGGAAACCTGCTCAATAGTATCTTATATGTTTTTGTTGTACTAAATCCTCAGTCATCAGCAGAGCAAATGGACAAAGGTAGTGTGGTGGAGGAGGTCTGGGGACGTAAGAGATGCAATGCATGCAGCTGCCAACCACTGTTAAATCAGATAAATAAGCCTTCACTGTGATCATGATATTAGACTTGAGAAAGTGCACACTCAAAGTATCTGCCATGCAACAGACATGATCCATGACTTGTAGTGATATTATATATGATCTGACACAAGGCTGAGTGATTCCAGGGGTAACACCAATCAAATAAAACCTTACAAATATATGAACAGTGATTGTGATTAATACAATCTACTTCTCTGAGTATTTTACTATTTTCTTGTTTGCCAATAATGTAATTGTAGGCTCCATTGTGGCTTAAGAAGCTGACTTTATATGTACAACCTAGTACACATTGCCTGGTTAATAGAATCAAATAGTTCATAAGGGGATGCAGGAAATTATGAGATTTTATTTCAATACAGTGACCCTCAAAGCTGGTGAGACTGGGACAGCGTTAGCCATATGTCAGGCACACCTGATGTGGAGCCTCCTCTGCAGAAGCCACATCACCTTTCAAAGTCATTGGCCCAGCAGCCAATGTCCTGGTTTCCAGATGGACAAGTATGCCTCTAAAAGGCATGTTTAACCTGAAGAAGAGGCTAGCAGTGCTTAGGCAGAAATAAAGTCACTAATGTTGCATCAGTTAACCTTCCATGATTTAATTCAGAGGTGTTTACATTTTATGCGCTGACGCTGCATTCTTATGGTACAGGTGGCTAACATTTTGCTGACTGGTGTAAAGTATGAGAGTGAACTGAATGGATCGGGTGAGATGTCTGGGCAACCGCTTTCCATGAAACGCCTCTGCTCCACCATCTGCAACATGCCAAAGGCCCTGCGTAACCTCTGCATCAACCACTTTCTAGGTAAACTTTTACAAAATCCTATTCTATGTCTTACAGAATTAACTACCATCTGTCTAACTTCCAAAAATACTATTAAACATTGAATGTAAACATGTTTGGGCAGATCTAGAGGAAATAAAGATGACCACAAGATCCCCTCCCTGTAAACCTTCTAGTTTGTAAGGTATATATGTTTTACATATAAACTTTAAATAACTGTGATAATAAGTTCCATCAACTAACTTCACATCTAGATATTTTCTACTTGGTACACTGGGCATACCTTCGGTTAGGCTGCTTTCTTTTATCTCATTATAGCTCCAAAATGTATTCTTATATTACAGATTTTTATTTGATGACTTCATATACAGATGGGTGCATTTCAGCTTGTTTGAAGTAATCAAATATTTGTTCATGCTTTTTAATGCAATCTCTTACTTGAAACTATCCTCAATAAGGAAACACTTAACAGTTTTCTACCTGGTTTTCATCTCATCCATTTAAATTATTTTTCTGTATTTAAATGCAACATTGGAGCTGCATTATATATTTTATGAGTTCCTTCTATATTTAGCTGTGATCACAAATATATGTTGGTACAGGGTTGTCTCTCACTTTGGTATGTTATTTGAGATCTAGTATTTCTCTTTGTGGAAGGCATACCATGTGGTCTCAAAATCTCACGATTGTTTCATCAGTGCTTACAGTGTTATTTGTCATTTCACTGTTTACTCCCTTTTTTCATTAAGCACCCATTATTGTTTATTTGGTTTTCTTCTGAAGCAGATAGATATGTAAATAATGTTTGCAATTCCCCTTGTCAAGCATGCTGGTATCTAAAATGTTCTATTAATAATAATACATACATATATTCAATTACATTTGAACATAGATTGTTGTTTTTTACAAACACCTATTTTCTACATTGCAAGAAATAAAATAATGTAAAAACAAAATATTTAGGGAAATCTTATTTTTATCACGTATAAAATACTCACTTACTGAAAAAAATCTGCCTCAAAGCAATACATTACAAGATCCCATTTTTGTAATTTGAAATGTTGGGGCTCTTTTTTTCACAAACAATAGCTTTTTCGGGCATTCATAGCTAGTTATTGGTTTAAAACATTTGGATTGCTAAAGTAATAATAAAATGTTATAGAATAAAATAACATTTTCAGATAAATAGAAACCTGAACCTGTTGAAATGACAACATTTCTTGTGAGGCAAACAATGCCAAAATATGCAAATCTAACTTTTGGCCTGGATACCATGCACACACCTATATGACAGTTTCAGCTTTTAGGCATTCCTTAAGCATTTATTTCTGATCTAACCTATTGTCTTATTGCTTAATGCCACTATGGCAATACTATAAAAAGGTTTGTTTAATGTATTCTTTATGTAGTATACAATAAGTATTTACCATAATCATTAGCACACAGCGATCAACTGTTCACACATACACATAGTCACACAACATCCAGTGATTTGTTTAGTTTTGATTGAAAGAAATGTAGATCTTTGAAGAATGTGATCATACCAAACTTTCATAACTGGTGACATAGACCATAAAATATAATATAGAGTGGTCCGTATATTACTTCTATAGTTCTACTAAAAGTAAAATACACAGGTGTACATACATTAGTAATTAAAATAGTTTCATGCACAAAGATAACATCAGCACAGTATAAAACATGATACTGGTAGAGTATTGCCGCATTATTAAGATTATGACTTTGTGAGACAACATGGGCAATTGGAGATAGTAAACTAATGGTTTTTAAATGATGTCAATCATCTTGTGTTAAAATAGGTGTTTGCTGGAAAGGCTGCCCTGGTTTGAAAGCTCACTTCAAAAACATTCAGCATTTTGTCTTTCTAAGATTGTTTAAAAAAAGAGTACCTTTTGTTCTTTGTTAAAAGAGACAACTCATTCAGTCAATGTAATATTATTATTCACTAACTCATGCTTAAAGAATGTAAGAAACACATCCAGATCTGCCATCATGTCAGGTTAATGTACCATGTTGAGGAGTAGTTATCTTTCCAAAACCCTAAAATGTTCCTTAAATGTGGAGTGAAAGAAATAAGTGGATTTCCTAACAAATGCAGAGAGCACAGATATAATAATTGCTACCTGTTGTGTTTTTCCCATTCAAAATAGCCAAGCAGTTGAGCATCATACTAATAATTTTATGAAAATATATGTTTCATTAAGAATGGCTTTCTCAAAATAAACATAGTTGATACACTGACTAAGAACAGCAAGTGTTGTCCGCAACATCTTCTATTGGGTGGAACAATGGGTCACACCAGTATGTGTCTAATTTCACCCGAAGTGCTCCTAACTCAACCAAGAAACTATCAAAATGGGTTCACTGTAAGGAAAATGGTCGTACCTTAATTTTGGGTGTTGTACATGCTAATCGCTTGTCAATCAGAAGCATCACAAAGTTAACCAGAGATTATGTTACTTATATTGAAAAAATGTTTTCTATCCATAGGCTGGTTGTCCTTTGAAGGGATGTTGCTGTTCTACACAGATTTCATGGGAGAAGTGGTGTTTGAAGGCAATCCTAAAGCCGCTCACAATTCAGAGGAATACCAAAAATATAACGCGGGAGTGACCATGGGCTGTTGGGGCATGTGCATCTACGCCTTCAGTGCAGCCTTCTACTCAGGTACTAAACTGAGCCCCTTATTTTTTCATACCAGAAGATGGAAGGAAACAATTTCTGTACTCAGAATTATCATTGCATGTGAAGTATCTAGGGTGTACCTTGAGAGTATGATGATGTAATTTTCACTTGAACATGATCAAGAGGACCACGAGCTAGTAGGCATCCGGGGCAATCATTCTTTTGAGGACATATATTTAAATGCAATAAACTTTTGAGAGTTGTGTTAAGAAAACTATCAGATTACAAAAATTCAAAACAGGGGATTGATGCTGGCCTTCAATTTGAACCCCTGGGTTCTCACTCAACCTTAGTGTTTCATTGCCTGGCAGGTACCTTCAGAGTCATGTGCAAAAGCATGTGCTTGAAGAGAAACACCTACTGGATCAATGACTAGATCTACATATCTGATGTCCCAACCACCCTATTCACATTATATCGATGAATACACTCTAACTATAGTAGACAGATTATATACAACAGTTATTGCCAGGCGTCCCGAATCTGCCAGACACTAAAGAACCCTTAGTCATTGCCTACTTTTTGGTAGTAGCTTTAACATACTTTTGCTAGTCATAACCTGGTTCTGAGGCCTTAGAATGTTGCATGGAACTCTGTAGTCAATGCTCGTTATGAGGTGTTTTGACTACAGAAATGAACTCTGTACAGATTTTATAGTAGGTCCTCATGGTTCCTCAGAAACTGCAGTGTTATCCAATTCAAGTACATATGTCCTAAGGTATTGGTAGAGAATATTTCTTTCCAGATCTACATCAAAAAAATCTTCATGTACTCAGCGCCAGCAAGGGCCATCTAGAGAGCTGGTAAGTGCTCTCTGTCTGTAGTGTGACACTGAGGATGCACCATTATCAAACGCGCCAACTTTGAAAATAATTATACCATGAGAGGGGGTGGGGACTTCAAGAGTTGAAGTCAAGACGGTGCTTGGAACCCATCGGCACCCTGGAGGAGGAGGGGTGGAGAGCCTGACACTGCCCAAGCTCACCCTTACACAATAACAAAGGCTTTTGAGCCTGTCCTCGACGTCCTGGTAACGCCAAAAGAATGTCGGTACCCATAGACTCCAACCACAAGCTGGAAACCCATTCTCTTCATGGGGTTCCTGCTCCCTATGTTGCAGGGTGTGGTATCAGCTCTTCTCCAGGAGATGTAATAGGAAAGCTGATCGTGTGGCACACAGTGGTACCGTAGCCTTTCAGTTCGTAATGCAAGGTCAACTTTCCCCACCTAGCCGTCCCTCGCTGTCCAATTAAGTATCATGTGTTTCATTTTCTAATTTGCAACTTGCACTGATGCCCCGTAAGCGGCAGCAAATGTTGTACACTGTATACAATAATCAATATGATGTTTAACCGTTGATCTCTAAAATGGTTTCAGGTGTAACCAAACATCTCATCTTATTGTAGCATGATGCGACAGGCAATTAGATAAGGCCAGTATGTAGTCGCAGAAGCTGCGTCTGCCAAAAGAAAACCCAATTAGGAAAAGAGTATGATCATTTAAATTAAGCAATTGTTTGACCTTTGGGTACAACTTTTGACATCTTATTCTTTTACAACAAATTACTGTCGGAAGTTGCTTGCTTTCTAGCAGGACTTCTATTGGTATTTGTTTATAAAGTGTGCGCCGCACAACTCAATTGGTACTTGGTGCATTGAAAAGGTTTCTTGATTACAATTAGTAGTTTATGCACATAAAGGATACATTGACACAAATTTCCAATTATACGGTTACTGAACGTCACAAATATACATATAATGGGCCTGATTCACAAAGGTAAACTTACACTTTTGTGTAAGTTTACTCTTTTTCGATATACACAAACTACTATTTAATAGTAACTTTGCGACTGCGGACACTCCATAGTCGGGGCGGAGAACTCCTCACATATAAAGATAGGACGTGCCCATCCATTTATGTCCAGAGTCCTCCGCCCCGACAGTTGATAGATAGATAGATATATTTTATTTGAACAATTAATTAAAATCATTGCAATTCATACAAAAAAGAACATAAAAAGCACTCTCTGCTCTCAATTTAAAAGAACAAGGATAGGAAATTCATAGCTGACCCAGCAGAGGTTCATGTGTAGTATTTGCCGGTAAAATTGAGTTAATCTTAATCATAAATTTTACGAATCGGTCAGCCATCTGAGCTGAGTCCCCCTTCATATACTCCGCTAAGGCTTCTTGGCATGTCCGCACGTTAAGAATTCTCAAGATGGGGCTCAACCAAAAAGTTTGAAGGGGGAGTAAAGTTCTACAGATGCACAAAACGTGTGTTAAGTTTTCTTCCCCGTTGTTGCAAAAGCGGCACTGGGAGGACATATCTGCCTTGTACCTCCGTCCATATTTGTACGCCACCAGGGGGATTAGTCCAAAGCGTAGTCTCATTAACTGGTGTTTCACTGATGGCTTCATGGAAGATGACAGATAGTGAGGTAGGGTTTTTAGATCATAAAGTTTTGATGCCCAGCTGCCATGTGATAGCTTTTTCACGGATGATGCATCGTGTTCCACTGAAAGTATCTTTGCTTGTTTGGTCAGAGCTTTGGCGGCAACCCCTATGGGCAGTGAGCTCGCCCATAGATCATGAGCTTCTAATGCGTCCAAGCAGAATGTTAAAAATGTATTGCAGGAAGTGCTGGGATTATTTAACAGTGACCAGATGCAACTCTTTAGTGTGGAGGCTTGAGCCAATTTGGTTTTTGCACAGTAGGCAATGAATCTTGCTTTCATTATCCAATGTTGAGAGAACAAGCGGAACTCCATACGGATTTGTGCATGAGAGGTCGAATTAGGTAGGTGAAACACTCTGCGGAAACCGGCTGATTGCATTCTGTCCAACCAAGTGAACATTTTGTCTTTAAAAGTAGTGGCGCCAAAGGCTATTGTGGATAGTAATTTGGCATCTATCACTCTAATTAACGGGGTGAGGTCTGGAGAATGCAGAGCTTGCTTAGTTCGTCGGAAGGCCCTCTCCAGGCTGCGAGCCACACTTTGCATTGCAGCGATTTGCGTACCCGGGCTCCCTCTATGGTCTATCCAGACTCCAAGATATTTATGTGGTGACTACCTCTATAGGTTTCCCAGCGATGAACCAGGGGCGCTGTCTTGCTCGACTTCTCGAGACTATCATCGCCTTGGTTTTAGAGATATTAATCTTGAGTGCATTAGTTTCACAATATGTTGCCAAGGAATCAAAAAGTCGTTGAAGGCCCACTTGTATTTGATCAAGGAGAATTGTATCATCTGCGTATTGCATTGACTGGATTTTAACAGATGCGATACTTGGTGGGAAAGCCTGAGAGCGGGCCAGCCACTCCGGTAAATCTGCGAGGTACAAATTAAAGAGTAGAGGGGCCAAAATGCATCCCTGCTTTAGGCCTCTGTTGGTCATGATTTTTTTGGTAGTAGACCAGCTAGCGGAGACTTTTATTTTGACCCAAGTATCGGAGTACAGAGCGATAAGGGCATTCAGTAGGGTCTGCAGAATGCCACATTTGAACAATTTCTCTCAGATCCTGGGGCGGACAACGTTGTCAAATGCCTTTTGGAAATCAATAAATCCCAAGAACAGCGATTTTTCCTTTGTCGCAAGTGTAACCTCAGTCATGTGGGCTAAGCAAACCAGATTGTCCTCAATGTGGCAGTCCTTTTGAAAGCCAGTTTGCGTAAAGGGTATTAATTTACGGTCTTCTGCCCAACTGGTCAGTTCTTGTAATAAGACGCTTGCGTAGGCCTTCCCATCAACATCAAGCAGTGCAATCATCCGATAGTTATCGGGATTAGATCGCTGACCTTTTTGTGGATAGGGACAAGGAAAGAGCCTCGCCAAGAGTCAGGAATGGGTCCACCCATTCTGCATGTCTCGAATAGGGGGGCCAAGAGCGCTGCCCACTTGTGTGACAGCTGAGTCTCCGCAGTAGTAAAGCTACTATTAAATCATAGGTTGTGACTACCGAAAAAGAGTAAATGCACACAAAAGTGTAAGTTAACCTATGTAAATCAGGCTCAGGGAATTCAACAGCACTTAGCGGTGGAATTAACAAAGGTGCTCTCCCCCTAGTGCCTTTCACCAGAAGCTTAAAATATATGATAGCACCCGGCCAAATTCACAACGACTTTGCTATTTGTAGGTGTAGGAGTAGGAATAGGGAGAGAAAGCAAAAGACACACAATTGATGGACGGAATGCAGAACAAATCAAAACATTTTCCCCCAGTCAAGAGATCTGGGTTAAATCCATTATTCTTTTGCTCACCATGCCACCCTAGTTTAGACCTAGCCATATGCAAATCAGTCTTGACCCTGTGCCTCATGGGAACAGTACAGCCCAAACTGCCAAGCCAGGTCCTCCCTGGACCGGAAACAAGCATCCTAGGACCGATTTCGGGGTTTCACCCCTCTTCAGCCAGGATAGCTTGAATCCAGTGGCACAGTGAGCCCGGGACCTACGTCTAGGCATACCCGGCGCACTTAGGAAGAGAAAGCTAAAGACACACAATTTATGGACGGAATGCAGAACAAATCAAAACATTCTACCCCAGTCAAGAGATCTGGGTTAAATCCATCATTCTTTTGCTCACCATGCCACCCCAGTCTAGACCTGGCCATATGCAAATCAGTCTTGACCCTGTGCCTCATGGGAACAGTCCAGCCCAAACTGCCAAGCCAGGTCCTTCCTGGACCGGAAACAAGCATCCTAGGACTGGTTTCGGGGTTTCACCCCTCTTCAGCCAGGATAGCTTGAATCCAGTGGCACAGTGAGCCCGGGACCTATGTCTAGGCATACCCGGCGCACTTAGGAATAGGGCCAGATTTTGAGTTTTGCAGACAGTATACTCTGTCACAAACATAGCGGAGTACCCTGTCCTCCAAACCTTTGGTCCGCCTGCTCAATATTGATTCAAGAGGATCGCCAGTTTTTTTATGGTGATGCCCATGCTTTCTCTGCCATTGGAAAAGCTACTGCGATAATCCGATGGAGTAGGGTCCGGTGCAGTCACTGCATCAAGCTGCATAGCCTATTTAGAGCAGATGGTCTGATGTCCTTTTTTCAGACAATCACTACCAGGGAAAAACTGTCCGTCATGAACAGAAAAAAATATAATGAGCCGCACACCCTGGGAGAAAACTATGGGAGTTTGTTTCTGAAAACACTGGGGGTCATTACGGTGGCGGTTGGACTTTCGTCCGACCGCAATCTTTGCGGTAGTGGGCCCCCCCGCCTATGAGGCAGCCTAGCGGCCTACCCACCAACTGCATTACGATGCGGCTGCCACCGCAGTGGTCGCAGGCCCTATTTTTTGCATTGCGGTGGGGATGCAGTCAGCAGCTTCTGCCACAATGCAAAACAATAGGCAGTTGCATATCCCTGCAAAACATGGCAGGCACCACGCGGTGCCTGCCACATGGCGCAGGGATATGTAGGGGGGCACCTTAGGTGCTCCCCAGCGCCCTTGCCCGAGCCCCAGGGCCCCCAAATCCATTTCCACCAGCCGTTTTGTGGCAGGTTGACCACCGCAGAATGACCGGCAGAAAGGGATATTATAATCCCTATGGCTGTGCCTTGCTAGCACCGCGGCAATGAATGAAGGTCTTCCGGGGAGGTCCGACAGGTGGTCGGAGAAAGACAGCCTGTCGGAACCGTTGTTGTTGGTCTTTCCGACCGCCACCTGTCTCACCGCCAGATCCGATGGCGGAGGGCCAGCCACCAACAGGCTGTTGATGGCGGGCCCACCGCCATCCTAATGAGGCCCACTGTTTGGATGTGTGGCCCCCTAAAAGATGGCTGCAATGCACCAAACTTTCAGTGCTTTTTTGGTAGCCACCATGACGGTGGTTCCCGTAAATGCTCAAAGGTCACTGCTGGCCCTGGTGTGAACTCAAGAAATGCCAGTCTCTTGTTTGTCATGGTGGTGGACATAATATCCTCTGCCACCCTGGCGGTCAGACTAAAGACCAACAAGAGCCAAATCAGCCCCTTACTCTTGTAGTACTCTTGACTTACTCCTGAAATCCACTAATAAGCTAGGAGCACTGCAAGAATAAGTCACATAAAAATGGCATTGTGGCTCACGGTTTTCTGTTGTGTGGCTGATTGCCTTGGCGTGGAGAACAGAGGAATGATCACCTCCTAAAGGCATATTAGCATATTTTCTTTTCCATTATCACCATTCTGTGGCATGCACACCACCATTCAAGTATAAATTGAGGTGCATAGATGGGTTGGTGCAGCTATAGGTCCCTCTGGTGCAACATAGATGTGCTTTATGTGCGCAGCAATACCTATACCATGGTGGTTGTATTTGAGGGGTACTGTGATGTATGTTATAGGTGGCAAGGTGCCATGGTCTGTGTGTATGGTGTTGACTCATGAGATCAGGTAGGCAGCTGTACTATTGGATCATGGTGTCATATGTTGATTCAATGTACCTGGCACAAACCTGCGTGAAGAGGAGACCTGTGTCCCACGTCATCTGGACAATCATGTTGTATCTGCTTTTCCTGTTGTGAAGGCACCAATCTTTAGCCTTTGGCCCCAATAAATGGATATGAGTGCATTCAATAGCAAATTTTCAATGGCAAAAAATGCAGACTGACAGCCTCAACAGTTTGCCTTACCACAAGAAATTTGAGTTGCCTGCGGATATCTTAGTTGGGTATACATTATCTATACAGAAGGCAAATCGAGAAATGTCATGTGCCAAACCCACCATATACAGATGCCCCCCTCAGGCACAGGAATGCTGGACTGCTAACCTTCCGATGAGGAATATTGCCAGCCCAATGTTGTGAGGCTCAGTCCGTAATAAAACAGCATTCGGTACTTCCTGACTACCTTTTTCCATCTCTTGGCAAGTTTCTGTTGCCCAGCAATCTCTTACTATCTGACTTAAAGCTGTGGTTTAAGATATATCTCTGATGGTCACAAAATGTGCTACTCTGATACCCTTAGATTGCGTCAAAGGGTCACCTTATGGATATTGGACAATAAGGCTAAGACTGAGGCAGCAAGCATGAATCACAAGGGTACATCTCAAAGCAGTAGTACGTAGAAGACATTTGCAGGTGCAGGACTATCTTCAAGGAGTATTCTGGAAGCAGTGGACATAGGTCAAAGGCACAATCTAAAAGATCATAAGACTAGAAACCAATAGGGCCTCCATATTCGCTCCTATCCTAAAGGGCAATTGGGGGGATTGACAAAGGTTTAGACTTGTCTGGGCACATCTTAAAATGATCAAGCTGAAGATGCTCCTCTGGCCTCTGGTTGACTAACAATCAAGTGTAACATGTTATGTTATATGTTATGTTATATTGATTTGTATAACACTCTAATCACCCGAGAGGGTTTCCAGGTGATTGGGCAGGTATAGGTATGTGCTCCCCAATGTGCTTATATGAAGATACCAGGCCTTAAACTTCTTGCGAACTCAAGAAGTGAGGAGGAGGCTTTAATGTGTTAAGGGAGGTCTTCCATATTTTGGGTGCGATGTAGAAAAATACGCGATCTCCAGTTTTGCTTTTGTGGAAGAAGGGAATGTGTGCAAGAGATAGCAAGGCAGAGCGTAGGTGTCTGGTGAGTTGGTGAAAGTGTTTGCGGCTGTTCAGGTATTTTGGTCCTCTGTTGTGTAGGGCTATGTTTGTGTGCTTCAGGAGTTTGAATTGGCTGCTCTCGTGAATGGGGAGCCAGTGAAGTGTCCTGAGGTGCTGTGTGAAGTGGGTGCAGCTTGGGAGGTTGGTTATCAGTCTTGCAGCTGTGTTCTGGGTGGTATGTAGTCTGTATAGGACTTGTTTGAAGATGTTTAGCATACAGTGTGTTACCGTACTCCAACCTGCTTGTAATGAGTTCTCACAAGATGGTCCGTCTGGTGTTTTGAGGCACCATTTGAAGATTTTTCACAGCAAGCTTAGGATGTGGAAGCAGGAGGTGCACACTGCGTTGACTTGAATCGTCATGTTGAGCATGTTGTCCAGGATGAACGCTAGAATTCTTGCATGATCTGTGGGTATGGGTGTCGGTCCTAGCTCCGATGGCCACCAGGTGGAGTCTCATGGGTAGGTCTTGTTGCCGAAGACCGGTACTACTGTCTTGTCAGTGATGAGCTGCAGGCAGTTGGTTTGCATCCCGTCTGATACCATGGCTATGCAGTTAGTGAAGTTGGTTCTAGTGGTGGTTGTCTTGTCTGTCAGGGAGATGATGAGTTGGGGGCGATCGGCGTAGGTGATGTGATTGGATGATGGTGGTGAGTGGTGTCATGTATACTTTGAAAAGGTGGGGCTAAGGGACAATCCCTGTGGGACACGACATATCAATTTCTCGGTCTCAGATGTGAGGGGTGGCAACCTGACCCATTGGGTTCTTCCCGTGAGAAAGGATTAGATCCATTTGAGAGCCAAATCTTGTGTAATTTTCTGAGGAGGTTGCTATGGGAGACAGTGTCGAAAGAGACAGTGAGGTCGAGGAGGATGAGGGCCGCTGTTTCTCCTTGGTCCAGGAATTGAACGTCGCCGGTGGCCGAGATAAGTGCTGTTTTGGTGCTGTGGTTCTTTCTGAATTCTGATTGAGTGTTGTCTAGAAGATGGTAAGTTCGAGGTGGGTTGTAATCTGCTTGGTTTATGGCCTTCTCAATCACTTTGGCTGGATAGGGGAGCAGCGAGATGGGTCCCAATTTGCTCAGTAGATTTGGGTTGACTGTGGGCTTCTTGAGGAAGGCGTTGATTTCTGCAAGTTTCCATTCATCTGGGAAAGTGGCAGACGTGATGGAGGTAGGGATGATGTGGGTCAGGGTGGTGCTGATTGGTGATGTTCCCATGTAGATGTAGTTGGGCATGGGTCCATTGGATGGTCCTCGTTAATGTTGCTGTGTCATTTCTGGTGAGAGTTGTCCATTAGTTCAGGTGGCCATCTTGATTGGTAGTGCGTAGGTTAGTAACAAGTTCTCTGGGGCTGGGTTGGTGTGCTAAATTGCTGTAGATGTTTGCCATTTTGCTGTGGAAGAAGTTGGATAGGTTGTCACTGAGTTGTTGGGAGTCAGCAATGTTTCTGCTGAAAGTGAGGTGAAATCCTTACCGATCGGGAAGATCTCCTTGCTGCTGTTGATGAGTGCATTTGTTGTAGTGTGTGGTGCAGGGTGAGTGTGTAAGCATTGAGGGTGCTTGTGTGGCATGAGTATTTGGATTGGGAGGGGGTGTTGAGGATGTAGCAAGTATTTGCGTGGGGTGTGTGGCTGCTGGAGAACCGGCAGTGGGTGCAGGTGAAAGCTCCCACTGTGGTGTAAAAGCATGGTGTGTCAGCAGTTGGGAGAAAGGCATCCGGAGTCTAGCGACCTAAGGAGTGCGGCAGAGTATCACTGGGTGGTGATCGGATCAGGGTTCCAGGCACTGGGCGTGGTCCATGTGTAGATGGGCGCAGACGGGCTTGCCTTTGTGCAAGAATGACTGAAAAAATATTTAGATTATTTACTTTGCCTCCCTTTTTTCCTCTCCCCCATGAAGTGCACTCACACTAGATTCACTACCCTAAAGAAGGGGAAAAATATGGATGTTCAGGGTCCCAGCCCTTGGGAGTGAAATAGTGCTCTGTAAAAATATAAATTTTTAATATCAACCTGCACTTATATTAACTCAACAATAATGACTACGAAAGTATAGTTATGGAAAGTGGAAGTGGGGTTGAGAACAGTAAATCTATACTCCCTTTGGCGATATGTTGATAGTCTATTGGAGTCAATATAAATGTTGCTTGATATTACTCAGTTTGGTTTTTTGATATAGTTCTCTGTAAAACTGGTGACAAATAAAGAATTCCGCAGAGAAGTTGCACCTCACTTCCACCTGGTGTCTTAGTACCTGAGCACAGGTATCCATTAATTTCTGTCGGACACTCTAGAACTCCAAAGAGGCTTAAGTTGACATGTGTTGTAATGCAAAATTAGCATTTAAGAATCAAGTCTGGGCTGGGAGATGCTTTTTTATTTAATAATGGTGCACAGGCCATAGTACACTGGAGGAGAATGTATGGATTTATTGCACATAATCATTAGATAAACATGAGAATTAGTGAGTGATTTTGCTACAAAATATTGTGCCCATATTAGATATATATACTTTATTGCATGCTTTTGATGAGGGGTGAAATATCGGTCCTCCTCTACCCTTCTGTGATAAATTGTTGGGTACCCCTTCAGGTTGCCCTATCCCTGAAGAAGAGACCCTCTTACCTCCTGCAATCTTTTGTTGGCCCGGTGCTTAATTGGTTAAAAAAAAAAGTAAGGCCCAGAGCACTTCAGGAGGCCACTACAGTTTGCACCACTCATTGCTCCTGTCAATGCTACCAATGCCAGTATCAACACAACTACTTATCATCATATTCCTATTAGTGTGACAATTTGGATTATTTAGACCCCCCCCCCCTCCCCCCAAAGAAAAGCTACAAAGCTTTTAGAATGACTTAGGTAGCAGATATTATTACGTTTGAATATATTTAGAATTATTGAACACTCTTGTGTTGTGCGTACCTCAAATTTACACATACAGTGCCACCATGTGCCACCATGTGGCGGGCTATCATTAGGCCAAGTGTTGAGAAGTAAGTGCCAGTGCTCAGCCCCAGCAAACACTGGCTTGAATGAAGCATTGATTGGCGCCCCACTGCAAAAGCCGCCATGATTAACATTGGTCTATTTCATCGCTAACCTTTGAGAGGAAGACTCTTATTCCTTCTTCCTATCACTGACTTGCGATTCAGAGGCCATGACTCACTTCCCTCCTGTTCATTAATGGCCTCAGTGGCCAGGAACACATTATTCTATTAGTCTGTTCATCATGACTAAGTAAATAGGAAATATGGGCATCTTTGTCATTTCTCAGGCTAAATTCTGTTTCTGCTGATCAGCGGAGGAATGTGCTTCATTCACTTCCCCAGCAGAGTACAGCCTTCCATGTTTAGATAGCTCTGCCAGGCAGGTGGAGTCCTCTGTGCCCACATCACTGTCACCAACATGGAGCTCCACTGAAAGCACTGAAGATCTTTTGTGTAGGCGTCATGGTCAATGTACCCACAGACCAACGTTTTTTTTTTTTAACAAAAAAACAAAAAATGAATGACCCAGATGCGCTGGGAGTTTCAAAGAAGTGCGTGAAGACCATTGTTAGTTTTTTCTCTTTGCGAGTTTAACAGGCGTTCCCTAGGGGCATATTAACAAGGGCTTTATCTCCGCTTTTTTGGCTTTAAAAGCCAAAGAAGCGGAGATAAAAATATCGCCCTATCAACAACAGGGTGCTAACATGCAAAATCGCATGTTAGCACCCTTTTTCACTACGCTTCCCATTGCATCTCTAATGAGATGCAAAGTAGGCGTTCCAGAGCAAAATAATAGGAGAAAATGTCGCTAAGCGACATTTCTCCTATTATCAAGCTTCACGCTAACCCTGTTAGAGACAAAAAAGCAGCGCTGACCACGATTAACCCTGCTTTTTTACGTCTGGTAATTTTCAGACTTAGCCATGTAATCCAATGGGAGGTGGATTACATGGCTAAGTCCACCATGGGCTATCAACAAGGATATCCATATCCTTGTAGTTTTATCGCTGCATTACCAGCGATAACCTCCCAAAATGCCGCTATTGCTGGATTTGTTATCGCCTAGGCAGTTAGCGTTGTTAATAACGCGATAACCAGGCGATATTATCCAGCGATAGCGGGCATTAAAAAATTAACGCTAAGCCCCCTTAGCGTTAATTTTCCCTGTTCCTTGTTAATATGCCCCCTAGTGTTTCCAAACAGGAGAAACTGAAGCCAGTGTAGGAAACGTGCTGGTTACCCAACTCTTAATCATATAGTGGAACCACACGTTTGGAGGACAGGGTTCTGATCTACATTTTTGGTGGACTACAAAACTCTAATTTAGGTCACTAACCAATGTTTCCCAAACAGTGGGGTGTGTCGTGTCGTGGTGGTGAAGTACGACAGGAGTCAGTGTCCGTGTTCAGGTACCTTTATTTGTTCTTACAGCATATGCTCACGCGTCCTGCTTCGTCCCTGGTCTTCCCTTGTCTGTCCGTCCCCCACCCCCTGACCGGAAGTGGTGTCCGGTTCCCTGTCCATTTCCCACACAGTCGGGTCCAGGGTCCTAGTGCCCTGTGCCCTGTGCCCTGTGCCCAGGTCACGACATCTCCCCCTTTGTCGCAGAAAAGACAGAGATATAGTTGAGAGCGAGAGAGAGAGAGAGAGAGAGAGAGAGAGAGAGAGAGAGAGAGAGAGAGAGAGAGAGGGAGAGAGAGAGCCCTCCTTACATTTCTTCAATCAGTCTCTTTGGTCTTTTGCCCTCTCTTCTTTGGCGTGTTTCTCCTTTGTCCATCTGCTCCTCTTCATTCTGTCTTAGGCCTGCGTCTCCTGTTGCAACATCCTTTCCGTCTTCGTCCATGATCTTTAGTCCCTTGAAGTGTGAGCTGTTTCGTGTGATATGGTAACGTCCTGCTGATGCAGTTACCATGGGCCCTTTTACCTCTGTCACCGTCAATGGCTCCTTTGAGAACGGGCTGTCCGATTTTCTTAACTGTCGCTGCCGCACCACAACAGTATCGCCTTGCTTGAGGTGTGCAGGAGTGGCATGTCTCCTTGCGTCGGCATATGTCTTCATTTTATCCTTGGCCTCTTTGTCTTTGATGGCGACGCTGCTGTGTTCTGGCATTGTTGTTGCTTCCATCTGCGGTAGCCTCGTCTTGCTTGATCTGCCGAGAACTAGCTCCGCGGGACACCGTCCTGTGGAGCTGTGAGGAGTGTTCCGATAGTCCCTTAGTACTTGACACAGAGCCTGTCCTATTGATATCTGCGCCAGCTTTGCTCTTTGGACAGCCTTCTTTATGTTCCCCATAAATCTTTCCACCATGCCATTGGCTTGTGGCCACAGCGGCGTTATTTTCCTGTGGTGGATTCCTAAATAGTCCATGAATTTTCGAAATTCTTCTCCTGAGAATGGTGGACCATTGTCTGTCTTTAATGTTTGTGGGGATCCCCACGCCGCAAATATGTCGTCCAGAGTGGGCAGCGTTGCGCTTGCTGATGTTGACGATACTTGTCGCACGATGGGAAATCTGGAGAATTCATCAATTATCACGAGCAGGTAGTTGCCCGTTTCCAGAGGCCCATAGAAGTCTGCTGCCAGTTCTGTCCACACTGCCTGCGGTAGTTTTGACATTTGTAATGGTTCTGGTTTTGCTGGCTGCCCCGTCGTTTGGCAGATGTGGCAGTTTGTGATGATGGCCTCCACCATATTGTCCAAACCCGGGAACCACACTTTCTCCCGTAGTAGTTTCTTTGTTGCCACCATGCCTCTGTGTGATTCGTGCGCTAAGTTTACAGTCTGTCTCCGCAGAGCTCTTGGTATCACTATTCTTGTTCCTCGCATTATTATGCCATTTTTTGTCTCTGATAGCTCTTCATTAATCTTTTTGAACGCCAACATTTCTTCTTTTATCACTCCGTTTTCCATGATGCTGTTGTTGTTGACATGCCTCCATCTCTGTTGTCTAGTTACCATTTTGACCGCCTGCATTGTGGTGTCCCGCCCTGTTTCGAGCTCCAACTCTGCCATCGTTATTGATCCTGGCGTGTTTTGTTTAAGTACAAAGTTCAGGTATTCTTCGGCTATTGATGTTGTTTCAGTTGTCTGTGGCAACGGGTGCCTCGACATGTAGTCTGCCGGGTTATGCTCTTTCCCTGGTTTGTGCACAATCTTGAAGTTGTAGTCCATGAGCCTTATGCCCCATCTTTCTATTCTAGGTGGTATTTTCGCGTTGGGATTTCCATAGATCGTTACTAGGGCCTGATGATCCGTTATGATGGTGAATGGTTTCCCATATATGAACATGTGATAGTGTTCGCATGCCCATACTACTGCGAGACTTTCTTTTTCTGGCTGTGAGTATGCCTTCTCGATTTCAGACAGGCTTTTGCTTGCGTATGCCACTATGTTTCTTGGGGACTCTTTACCTGGTCTATGTTGTGCCAGGATCGCTCCTAACCCCACCGGGCTGGCGTCCACCGTCAGTTCTGTGCACAGCAGGGGGTCGAAGTATGCCAGATGGTCCACCGCTGCCACTGCATGTCTGATGGCCTCAAATGCTTTGTTGCAGTCTTCGGTCCACATGAATGTCTGGCCTTGTTTCGTTAATTCTCTCAATGGTGTGCTTACCGTGGCAAAGTCTTTAATGTACCTCGCACAGTAACTGGCAAGCCCCAGAAATGACCTCACTTCTGCAACATCGCTCGGAGGTTTTGCTTTTTCCAGCGTCTCCACTTTGCTGCGATCTGGTCGCATCCCTTTTTTTGAGAAGATGTGTCCGAAGAACACCAGTTCATTTCTTCCTATTTCGCACTTGTCTTCGTTCAGTGTTAGACCTGACTGTTGCAGTTCGGAGCATACGTCCCGCAATACTTTGTCATGCTCGTCATCTGTTCGACCAAATACCAAAATGTCATCACTGTAGTTGATGCTGTTTTTTACTGGCCTTATGACTTGCCGTATTGTTTCTTGAAATATTTCTGCCGCCGATGAGATGCCAAAACTCAGCCGCTTGTACCGAAATAGACCCATGTGTGTGGAGAATGTCGTAATGTATCTTGACTGTGGGTCAAGCTCTAGCTGATGATATCCTTTGCACAGGTCCAGCTTTGAGAATCGGCATGTGCCAGTGAGGCAGCTGATCATGTCATTTAGGTGTGGTCCAGGGTGTCTTTCTCGTTCAATTGCTGTGTTTGGTATCCTCATGTCTACACAGATGCGAATTTTTGATGTGTTCTTTTTTGGGACTGCCACTATCGGGGACACCCATGGCGTTGGTCCGTCCGCCGGCTCTATGATGTCCTGATTTAGTAATGCTTGTATTTCTTCCTCGACTTGCGGTTGCAGGTGTATCGGTACTCGCCTGTGATGTTGAGCTACTGGTTTTACTGCTTCATTGATGTGCAGTGTTATTTGTCGTCCTTTCAGTTTTCCTAGTCCATGTAGGATCCTTGGATAGTCTCTCAGGATGTTTTTCTTCTCTGACATGTGGTATGTCATTGCGAGGAGACCCATCATCTGTGCTGTAACGTTACTTAGTAAGCATGGTGCTGGTACGTCACCTTTCAGTACATGTATGTCTTCTTTTCTTGATCTGTCTTTGTATATGAGTGTCTCTGTGAATTTCCCCATGTTGATCACTGGTTTTTTTGATCCCCACGTGTATACGTCAACCGTGGATGGCACTAGCGCCGGCTTTATCTCCATCTTTTCATATTCCGATGCACACATGATGTTGCACGTGGCGCCGCTGTCTAACACGAAGCATGTTTTGTGTTGTCCCACATCTATGTTCACTGTTGCTGTCTTTTGTACTTGATCTTTCTTTATTAGGTTGGTGATTTCTCGCCCTTTGTCTTCTTCAGCAGAGGCACCTTCGGACATCAAGTATAGTCGTCCTACGTTTTCTTGCACCACCTCTCCATCAGATTCCGTTGACGAGCTGCGGTTTGCCGTCTCCATGTGCCTGGCATATCTGTTTGTCGTCATTCGTTGTCTTCCCGGTCGTCCTCTCTCACTTCTGAACTCACTTCTGAATTGTGTGCCCAGACACGCGCTAGCAAAATGATTGCTCCTGTTGCATTTTCTGCATGTCTGACCCATTGCCGGGCACACGCCGGTGTGTGGGAACTCAAGTCCGCATCTGTAGCATGTTTTTTCATGTTGTTTCCTTGGCGGTTGCTCATTGTTCTCTTTCTTCCAATTGTTCGCACGGCTTCTTCCGACCATGCGGTTTGCTTGCTCCATTCGCCTCTCTTTGCCAAGCTCCATCTGCTTTGCTTGTGCCGTCGCCCTCGCTTCCGCCCTGGCCATCGTTAGAATTTTCTCCAGCGAAGTCGGCTCCTTCAGAATTCGTGTGCGAAATTCCATTGACCTACATCCCTCAATGATGCGCAAACAAATTGCTTGTTCGTTGTCGAACTTGTCGAATTCGCAGTGTGTGACCAGTTTGCGCAGTCTTGTCGCGAAGTCATCAAGGGACTCGTCTGTGTGTTGAAATGCAATTACGAAGGTGTATCTTTCGAAATCAATGTTTCTTTGTGGATCAAATCTGTCTGAGAGGCACTTTATTAGCCCTTTGTATGTTGCCGTTTGGTCATCAGGGAATGTGACTAGTAGGTCATCTACTTCGTCCCCTACGAGATTTAAAAATAGATCCAGCTGCTTAGCGTCTGTTACGTCCGTGGCGCGCATGTATCGTTCGAACTTGCGAACCCATCGCTCCCATCTTATGCCTACTTGTGGTTCTGAAAGGTTGAATGGAAGCGGTCTACGGTATTGAGCGCTAGGTTTGTCACTCGCTTGTTCAGACATTATTGTCTCTTTGTTTTTCGCAGCTTTTCTTCTTCTTTCTGCTTTCTTTCTGCGGTTGCCGCACTTTTACTTCTTTTCTGTACTTTGTTTTACTCTAAATTGCTTTATTCCCCTTTTTCTTTATCTATTTCCTTTGTTGATGCACTTTTTCTTCTTCTTTAGTCCTTACAATCTCTTTTCCCACTTTATTTTCTGTTTTTTCGTTTATTTCCTGACTTTAAAATGGCTGCCAAGCCTTTCTCGCTCCTTATTCGTTGATTTTGCCTGTTTTCAAAATGGCCGCCAGGTCTCGCGAGATCGCGGGGACCTTGTGAGTTTCCGCCTGACTCTAAGATGGCCGCCGGGCCTTCCGCGGCGCTGATTGGCCGCTTTCGCCTGACTCTGAAATGGCTGCCTTCTCGCGAGATCTCGCGCGAGATTTTCATACGTTTGCTCACACGCGCGCTTCTTGTTGTTGTCCTTACCGGCTTGCAGTCACGGCCGGGTCACTTCTTTCTTTCCGCTGTTTGTTACGGCCGGGGTGGGCTCCCGCGCCGTTTCTCCGCAATCTTTATTGTTGCATTTGACTCAGGGTGGGCTCCTGGCGTCTTCTCGTCGCTCCTGGGCGCAATGGACTCACGCGCCGATGATCGCACCTTCTGTCGCCAGTTGTCGTGTCGTGGTGGTGAAGTACGACAGGAGTCAGTGTCCGTGTTCAGGTACCTTTATTTGTTCTTACAGCATATGCTCACGCGTCCTGCTTCGTCCCTGGTCTTCCCTTGTCTGTCCGTCCCCCACCCCCTGACCGGAAGTGGTGTCCGGTTCCCTGTCCATTTCCCACACAGTCGGGTCCAGGGTCCTAGTGCCCTGTGCCCTGTGCCCTGTGCCCAGGTCACGACAGGGTGCAATCAGCAAGTCACAAGAGCACGCTGAAAACGTTATAGCGCAAAATGCTCTGTGGAATATTCCAGAACAAGCAATCCCACCATCAAAAAGAAATGGCAGCTGGGTTCAGGGCCAGTGTTGTCGCCAAACGCTTCAGGGCTACGAATCCTTAATGCGAGGTTTGTAGGGGACAAACCTGCGGCATGGACACATATCTCGCAAAAGGCTGTCAATATAATAGATTGTACGCCCACCTCCTTTAGCCTTTTTAATTAATTGGTGACTTCAGAAATTGAAGTACGGGAAGAGAATGATCACAACCCACACCATCGCTGATATTATAATTACTGACTCAAGCACTCAGAACTTGAAGCGATTAGGATGGTATGTCCAGCAGCGAAATGAAGAAATGAAGTGCTATCCAATTACACCAAACTGGTGAGTGAATATCAACGTGCGCCACCTAAAGTCATTTGTAAATGGGAAATTTACTGTGAGGCTTTGCTAAAAGAGTACAGCGTAGAAAAACAACCCACCAATTTCCTAACGGCAAACACGAAAATTTTCCACTGGAGAACAAAACACCTCCTCGAAGCAAAAACGACTTTAAAAAGGGAGCTTCGCCGATTACAACACAACTATTTTGTAAAAATGCGCCAACACAGGGTGAGGAATCTGGCCCGTTCGGGAGGCACCTTGACAAGTTTTGGAAAACAATGCTCCATACAAGCAAGTCCAGAAACATCAGAACTTTTTGGACAATAATCAACGAGGTAAGCAAGGACTCGACTGCTAATTATGATGCAAACATAAGTGAGGAGGCTCGGGCACATTACTTGCACATTCATTATTCTATCACGCAAACAGAATCAATGGAAACCGCGTCATGTAACCAACGTAATATTCACCTCTTCAAGCAAACAGAAACATCAATAACAAGTTTGTGAAATGCAACTGACCTCCAGTCAACGGTATAGCCAACTACAGCTGTATGATTGGATGTGACATGTCTAAATGATACCATTATTGACGGGTCTGCTTGTCGAGATTGTTGGTTTGACAACATAATGCTGCCCCCCAAACGACCTGACACAAAGGTTGAAATGATGGAAGGAAGCCATGCAGCATGACTGAATATGCCCGGAACAAAACCTGCTTGTAAAAAAAACACCAAATGCGAGCCACATAATGGGAAAAAAGCAAGGGCAGAGCAAAAGTCAAGCCCCACTGAATATAATATAAGGAACAGTAGAATGGATGGAGCATCTGGACCCAATGAGCTACCGCAGGCAGACCTATCCCAGGAATCCCCAGAGCACTGGGCAAAAAAACTAAACCGACTATACAGTGCGGTCTGTCTGTAACAAGCATTACCAAATTCATTGCGAGGATCAAGAATTCGGCCAATCTTTAAAGGGGGCGACAGAAGCCATCCTTAAATTATGGATTAATTGTGCTATTGGACACTGAGGCCAAAGACTTTGCAAGTCTAGTATTCCAACCCCCTCAAACATGGGTAGGCAGACATGCATCCATCCCAGGGAATCAAACTGGTTTTAGAGCTGCCCAGAGCACGCTTTCATTGTTGGCAGTCCTAACCCTTTGCATGGAAAAAGCCTTTAAAGCAAAATCACCATTTTATGCATATTTTATTGACTTGAAGGCAGCCTTTGACAAGGTTCCACAAGATCTTCTTTGACAGAAACTAACCCACATTGGGATCCCCATAAAACTAGGAGAATCATCCACCTCTTTCACACTGAAACTTGGCTTCTCATTAAGTTGGGAGATGGCGCTAAGCTGTCCAAGAAAATTTACACTCCAGTCGGCCTAAAGCAAGGGTATGTTTTAACCTCAATACTATCTAACTTCTATATATCAAGCCTGTCTATAGAACTAGATCTCATAAATGTGCATCCTTCTAGGTTAGAGAGTCATCCCCTCACCCACATCCTATACGCAAACGACCTACTCCTGATTAGCATGACACCTGTGGAGTTGCAAAGGCTTCTGGATGCCCTGCTCTGCTTCACAAAATGGTGTAAACTTGAAATGAACTATAAGAAATTTAAAAAGAAATAACGGGATCATGGAGCATTGACGGGATTCAACTCACCATTGAACGAAACATAAATGCCTGGGGGTGTTTTTTGATTCAAGAGATAACTTCTGCTGACACTTGGATTTAATGAAATCGGAGACTGCCTTTCTGATATCAGGTTTCTAAACACTTGCAAGTTCATCGATGAGCCCACTTTTAGGGTCCTTAAAGAAGCTCATGGCAGCAAAACCGCTCTCCACAAGTGCGTGTGGGTGTCATGTAACTGTTGGAAAGGAGGCAAAGTTATCAGAAAAGCCTAGAATTAGAACTGAGGGTCTCTAGTTGGCAATGGTATACACATTTGTCCAAATAGGGACCCTTGCATCTAAGTCAGGGAAAGGGGATTACACTACTGGATAACCGCTGCTCACCCCCTTGGTAGCTTGGCACGGGTAGGCAGGCTTATCTCAGAGGCAGTGTGTAAAACATTTGTGAACACACACAATAATACAGTGAAAACACTACAGATTGATACCACAACGGGTTGTTTAAAAATAAGTATTCTTTATATAGACTTAACACAAGACCACAACGACGAAAAGCCACAATACGATAGTTACTATAAAGCTTCACGATGGTAGAAGCATTTCAAAAATAGGTTTTTCAATTACAGCAGTCTCTAGCAACAGATAATCCCAACAGGAGTTATCACGAAGTCGAGGCAAAAAGGTTCCCAAAGTACGGCGCCAACTGCGAGGTGAGCAGCGTCGGGCCCGGAGTCAAAACAGACCCCCACAGAACAGTACCTGGGAAATCTAAAACAAAGACAGTTCACGGGGTCAGGGAGAAGCGGTGTCGTTGGCGTGTTGCAGCATCGGTTCCGTGCTTCGGGGGAGGCAATGCGTCGGTGTCCTGGATGCTTGTGCAGGCAGGGGAGGCGTTGGTTCCTGACAGGGGAAGAGGTGACGTTACGATGGCGCCGACGCCACGGTTCCTTACGATGTCACGATGTTGATGGATTCCTGGCCACCTTCGTTGAGTATCGGCTCTGTGATGATGTCGGTCTCGGAGTCGATACGGCACAGCAGCAGGTGTCGGTCTACTTTACAAGTCAGAGAAGCATTCACGACTTTGATGCAGATGGCGGTGACGTTCGCTGGCTATAGTGTTGCAGAGTCCTTCTTTAGCTACTGAAACAGCGACCAGAAGCAAGCAAACAGAAGGGGTGAAGTCTTTTGCATCCCTGAAACTTCAGACAGGAGGCAAGCTCGATTCAAGACCTTGGAGAAATATTCTGTAAGATAATGAAATTCCATAAAAGTTCCTTCTCCTTTCCTCAGCAATGAAGACACCACTGCAGGCCAACCCACCAACAGCAAAATGTCAGAGGGGCAGTACAACACTCCTGCAGCTTCTCTCGGTTCTTCTCCATGGCAAAGGTTCATCTTGTTTCCAGAAGTGATCTAAATTCTTGGGGTCTGGGTCCCCATATTTATACTACTATTTCCTTTGTTCTCTTTAGGCATAGGGTCCTGAACCCAGCCCAAACCAGTTCTTGGTGCATCCTGCCAATGCGCACCTTCTTCCTTTGTCGGGATGGGCCAGGGCCTTCAGACGTACCACAGGAGGTGGAGCCAGCATTGAGGAAGGCAGGAACGGCCCTATTCAGGTCCAGGTGCTACTCCTCCCACCACTCTCCATGTCGATCGGCCTATTCAACCTAGTGCTGACTCACCCTGTCTCCTGGAACCCCCCAGACCCTGTCACTCACAAACCCAGACATACAATACACATGCTAGCAGAGGCAGGCTGGATGGTTAGGTAAGAAAATACCGACTTTCTAAAAGTGGTATTTTCAACTGTTAAACTCAAATCTCTACCTCACCCTCCGGGTCAGTTAGGATTATAAGATGTTATGATCAAACTGCCTGTTGGCCTATGGAGAGAGGTAGCCTTACAATAGTGAAAAACGAAATAGGTTGTAATTCACTATCAGGTCATGCTACACACATCAGGGCATGTCCTACCTTTTATGTACAACCCACCCTGCCCGTAGGCCTACCGTAGGGGTGACTGATATGTAGAAAAGTGAAGGTTTAAGGACTGGCGAGTGGGTGCACTCACCAAGTTGCCATGGCAGTCCCAGACTGCGCACTGGCTCTGCAATGGCAGGCCCGAGTTACACTTTACGGGCTACTTCGGTGGGTGGCATAATCAGTGCTGCAAGCCCGCCAGCAGCATTTGATTTACACGCCCCATGCACACGTGGTGCACAATACTAGGGTCTGACAGTAATTCAAATAATCCAATCATGGAGTCACTAATTCACACATCAATTTATCAAAGGGAGCAGTTGCACTGTGGCACTGAATGGCAGTGGCACAGTGCCCAAAGCGGCTAAACCAGCAAACATATAAAAAACGGAGGAGGCAATCAGAAGAAATGGAAGGGAGACTCACGCCAATGGTACCAGGTCTAACACGTGTCCCCTCCAGCTGAAATGTGGGGAGAACTACCAATCTCCCCGGGAGTTCTCTTCGCTAAGGTGGAAAAATCTGGACAGACCATCAGCATTGGCGTGTTCTGTACCAGGGCGTTGTTCCACCGTAAAGTCCATCCCCTGTAGGGAAATGGACCACCTCAACAACTTCAGATTCTCACCCCTCATCTGCATCAACCATCTGAGGGGCCTGTGGTCTGTCTGAACCCGGAAGTGAGTCCCAAACAGGTATGGTCTCAACTTCTTCAGCTCCCAGACCACAGCAAATGCCTCACGCTCAATTGCACTCCACCTCTGTTCCCGTGGAAGTAAGCTCCTACTGATGAAGGCTACGGGTTGGTCCAGGCCCTCCTCATTAATCTGTGACAGAACAGACAGAACAACCCCCACACCATGCTCTGAAGCATATGTCTGAACAACAAATTATTTTGAGAAGTTGGGCGCCTGAAGCATGGGTGCTGTACACATGGCAGTCTTTAGGGCGTCAACAGCCTTCTGACAGGTGTCAATCCTGTTCACTCTCTTGGGCTGCTTCCTGGAAGTCAGCTCGGTCAAGGGTGCAACGATGTTGCCATACCTCTTGACAAACCTCCTGTAGTACCCTGTGAGTCCTAAAAAGCCTCTCACCTGTGTCTGAGTCTTCAGGGGCTCCCATGCCAGGATTGTATCAATCTTGGGTTGCAGGGGCGCCACCTGGCCGCTCCCCACCTGGTGTCCCAAGTACACCATGGAACCCTGCCCGATCTGGCACTTACTCGCCTTGATCATGAGGCCTGCCTTCCCAGAGGTGTCGCAGATGTTCTTCCCAACTTAAGCTGGACACTGCAATGTCGTCCAGGTAGGCGGCAGTGAAATCCTCCAGTCCAGCCAACACCTGGTTGACCAACCTCTGAAAGGTGGCAGGGGTATTCTTCATCCTAAAGGGCATAACCCGGAATTGGTAGTGCCCATCTGGTGTGGGAAATGCTGACCTCTCCTTTGCCCCATCGGTCAAGGCGATCTGCCAGTACCCAGACATCAAATCAAACATACTGAGGTACCGTGCAGCCCCTAGCCGATCAATGAGCTCATCAGCTCTGGGGATGGGGTTCGCGTCAGTCCTGGTGACTGAATTGAGTACTCGGTAGTCCAGACAGAACCGGAGTTCGGGTGTGGCACCAGGCACGGCAGCTTTTGGGACCAAGACCACTGGGATGGTCCACGGGCTGTGAGAGGACTCAATCACCCCTAAGGCAAACATCTTGGAGACCTCCTCCTTGATGTACACTCTAACACCCTGTCAGTCACTCTGTAAGCCTTGTGCTTCACAGGAGGACTGTCCCCAGTGTCCATGTCATGGACGCGCCACTCGCTAATACCAGGAACCAGGGAAAACAGATCAGAGAATTGCCCCAACAGTTGGCGACAATCTTGCTGCTGATCAAGGGTCAGTGTGGCAGTGAGGCTGTCACCCTCCACTGACCCATCTTGCTCGTTCACAGACAGGAGGTCTGGAAGAGGCTCGGTCTCCTCCTCCATTCCATCATCCGTCGCTAAGAGCATGCCCACTTCGGACCTTTCTAAGTGGGGCTTCAGGCGGATAACGTGCAGGACCACAAAGGGTTCCTCGGAGACCGCAAGTTCACCAGGTAGGTGACATCACTCTTGCGTTCCACCACCTCAAATGTTCCAGTCCACCTGTCCTGTAGCACACAGGGCTCTACAGGGGCCATGACCCAAACTTTCTGTCCAGGTTGAAGCTCGATCAGAGTGACATTCTGATCGTACCACCACTCAATTTCCTTCTGGCTGGCTTCCAAATTCGCCTGAGCGAGTTGTCTGAATCACCGAGTTTGGTTCCTGAAGGCCAGCATGTAACTGTATACATCATGGGAGGCTGCCTGGGAGATTGCTCCCAGCCTTCTTTGACCAAACTCAAAGGTCCTCGTACAGGGTGTGAGAAGGTGGCCTGATATATGCTGTCCACTAGTTCTAGTGGGCACCTTGTATCAGTCCAAACAACCCCTTATGGTGAATGGTTAAAGACAACCTTACATGAAAGCTATCCTAGTGGTAGCTATGGAGAGCAACCTTCAGGCTAAGTCTTGAAGGAATGTAAAGCAGCTTGTTTTACCAGTCTATAATCTCTTTAATGATCAAATGAAAGGACAACCACACCAGGTATATATTTAAAATATATGTATTTAGGTTAACACACACCCCTCTAGTCTCTTTATGAGACTGGAGTTTGAAGTACTTAAGTTACAAGATAGCAATCATCAGTAATAGCACAAATACACGTTTGGTCCCTAGGGGCGTACCAAACCATATACCAAAAAAGTGGTATAAGAACCACGACTGGAATAGACACTAGGCCTATAGCCTGTAGAATCGCTGGGACCCCAAGGAACCACCCAAGGTAGTGACACAGTGGACCCACGGGGACTGTATGCAGTGTGTAAACACAACCGCAGGTTCCTGTCATCTTCTATGGGCAATGTCGCTGTTGGAAATTTAAAGATCAGGGACACTTCTAATCGAGTCAGGACCAAACCCTTTTGGACTCAAGAAGTTCTAGGGCTAGCACCCACGAGAGCACCGGAGTACTCGAGTTACCTCACCCAGGGAAGCCGGGTACATAGGTATCTTTTGGTGTGGGGTTGCGTCGTCGATTTCAATGGGAACCTGAAAAGAACTGCTGCTGCCATGAAGAGGAGAAGTGTCCGGAGAGATCCAAGCCTGGATCTAGGATGTAAGGAACCTGAAAGCAGAGGGGACAGAGTCTGGGTCACTTGCCAGTGACCTAGGGTAGGATGGACCAATGCCCACAGATGTTGGGTGCTTCAGGTGAGTTGATGGGTGTCTTGACTCTTCAGCCTCGAGGTCCAGGAGGCGTCGATGAAGTCCATGAGCCGGATTGGAGCTGTCCCATGAAGTCTGTCGAGTGCTGCGGTGTCGGTGACCAGAATGGACCCAACAAGCCTTGGCAACGGCAAGTCACTGGAATTCAGAGAAAGGACTACGGTGCAGCCCTGCAAGGTCTGTGGGACTCACCCAGCTAAGTCGGGGCACGTCTGGAGCAACCAGGTAAGCCCAATCAGAAAAGGAGTCGCCTTCGTGGGGACCTGCTAGCCAATGGGCTAGTGATCGCGAAGGAGCCTCGAGAGGTCGCACTTGAAGCTGGACCACGGGTCACTCATGGAGTGGAGGCCAACAATCTTCAGTGCAGGAGGTGCCCAAGGCTGAGGCTACACAGAGCCCAAAGCATAACTTCGAGGAGGACCAGGAAGATAGTGTAGCTTCAAAAGTTCACGGTGTCCAGGGGTCAGGGTTCCACGTCACCCACGATAGCCACGGGCCTCAGCTTTGCTGTGGACTCAGGGTAGCCTCGGGGAAGTCTGGAAATCTACCTCTGGGGATGCAGAGACTTCGGCGTCCAGTGGGAGCTTCAGAATTGCAGACCAGTCAGTTGTTTCTTTGGTGCCTGCCAAGCAGGGGAGTCACTCCTTGACCCCAAGGGAGATCTCTTCAGTCTTCTAGTCAGGATAGAACGTAGAAGGTCCAGGATGTACGTTGCAGAGTTTTGTCCAGGGTAATCTAAAGTCCTAGGGACTGGATTCCTATACTTATAGTAAGTTTAGGGGATGGACTAACTCTAAGGCCCCACCTATGGGTGGGCCAGGAAAGAGGGGTTGTTACACCCATTTCCTTTGTCCAGTTTCGCACCAGAGCAGGGGCAGGCAGCCCCTGCAACCGGTTTGAACTGGAGTATGCACAGGGACACCAAGTGTGCCCCCAGTGCAGGACTTCAAAGCACCAGAGAGTGCTCCCGCCCAGCCCCAATACACATCAGCCTGTCTGGGGAGGTGGTCACACCTCCCTTCGACAGGAAACCTATTGTCCAGGCCTCCCCTGCCGGAGTTTCGGTCAGCAGCAGGAGGCCAGATCCGTGTCTGTGGCAGAGGCATCCATTTTGTGATGCCAGGGCTCAGGAAAATCCTACCAGGTTTAGCCAGTGTGAACATGTCTCTCCCTCTAGAAGGGTGGAATGCAACCCCCGCCGCCAGGACTGGTGGGGGGGGGTAGTATTCCAAAGCGTTTGACACCAAACACAACATGTTTTGATGCAGCCATCCCAAAGTTAGCATTTACCGCGAAGTTATAATGCACTTAAGAGTATATCGTATGGCTGTATCACAGAACAGCCATAAGGAAGTATTTCCGAAAGCTGCAGAGGGGCTCAACTCAAGCTTGGACACCCTCTCACATCAAACCAAGCACTCTGCCTTCAGGATTGTCAAGGCCTGCCATAGGAGCGGCTTAAAGGTTTATATGTGTCTGTATAGGGTAGTGATATAGGTAGCCTATACCACAGTAAGGGGTGCAAGCACACCCTTACCCAGGCTGCAGTAGCAAACCTGTGGTGCCATTTTGGTGTGCTGCCCAGGGGTGGCATAATATATGCTGCAGCCCCTGGTAGGCCTCTGAGGTACCTATGCCCTAGGTACATAGTATACCATATACTAGGGGCTTATAAGGCACTCCAGAATCCAATTAGATATGTACCTAATGTACATGCAAACCATTTTAGAGAGGAAGCAGCTAGGCTGTGTTCCTGATTAGCAGGGCCACAGCCAGACTAAGGTCGAAAAACAGTGAAACACCAGCAAAAAGTGGGGGTACCCATGTGAAGCAGATCCTACTCTCCTACACAACCCCCTCCCAAACGCAGTGACATTAAATTAACCTTGACCAGTTCAGTCTTCATGTTCTAAGTGGAAATACCTAGAGAGTCCATCTGCATTGGCATGGTTACTCCCAGGTCTATGTTCCACTGTAAAGTCCATCCCCTGTAGGGAAATGAACCACCTAAGCAGTTTGGGGTTTTCACCCTTCATTTGTTTTAGCCATAAGAGCGGCTTATGGTCTATCTGAACAAGGAAGTAAGTACCAAACAAGTATGGCCTCAACTTCTTCAGAGCCCAAAACACAGCAAAGGCCTCCCTCTCAATGGCTGACCAACGTTTCTCTCTAGGGGTCAGCCTTCTGCTTATGAAAGCTACTGGCTGATCCTGACCTTCTTCATTCAATTGTGACAGTACAGCCCCAACCCCCAATTTAGATGCATCAGTATGAACAATGAACTTCTTGAGATAGTAAGGACGCTGCAGAATGGGAGCAGTACACATGGCCTGCTTCAGGTCATCAAATGCCTTTTGACAGCTAGCTGTCCACTGAAACTTTTTGGGCATTTTCTTAGAAGTTAAGTCATTCAAGGGTGTCACTATCGATCCATACCCTTTGACAAATCTCCTATAGTACCCAGTCAAGCCTAAGAAGGCTCTCACCTGAGTCTCGGTAGTTGGCGCAGTCCATTTCATTATGGTCTGTATTTTGCTCTGCAATGGTTGAACCTGGCCTCCACCTACAACATGGCCCAGGTACACAACCTGACTCTGCCCTATCTGGCACTTAGTAGCCTTGATAGTTAGGCCTGCTTTTTGCAGGGCCTCCAAAACATTCCTTAGGTGGACCAGGTGATCCTCCCAGGTGGAGCTAAAGATAGCAATATCATCTAGATATGCTGCACTAAAGGCTTCCAGGCCTGTGAGAACTGTATTCACCAACCTTTGGAAAGTGGCAGGTGCATTCTTCAAACCAAAGGGCATTACCACAAATTGGTAGTGCCCACTAGGGGTAGAAAATGTTGTCTTTGGCTTTACATCATCAGCTAGTCTGATCTGCCACTAGCCAGCTGTCAAGTCAAATGTGCTAAGGTACTTGGCTGAGGCCAAAGTATCTATAAGCTCATCTGCCCTTGGTATTGGATGGGCATCAGTCCTAGTGACTGCATTGAGACCCCTGTCGTCCACACAAAACCTCATCTCTCTTTTTCCACCACGGGTGTGAGGTTTTGGCACAAGGACCACTGAACTAGCCCAAGGGCTATCTGATGGTTCAATCACACCCAAATCCAACATTGTCTGGACTTCTGTCCTGATACAGTCCCTGACATGGTCAGGTTGCCTATAAATCTTATTTTTAATAGGCCTACTGTCCCCAGTGTCCACTTCATGAGTGCATCAGGTAGTCTGACTTGGAGTCAGTGAGAACATGTGTCTGAACTGATTGATAACCTGTCTGCAATCAGTTTGCTGCTGGGCAGTAAGGCTGCCTGCCAAGGCAACACCATCAACTGACCCATCATCAGGGTTCTGTGAGAGGAGGTCAGGGAGTGGGTCACTGTCTTCCTCTTGTCCCTCATCAGTTTCCATGAGCAAGCCCATGTCAGCCCTGTCCACATATGGCTTTAGCCTGCTGACATGGAGAACCCTATGGGGACTCCTGGGAGTTCCTAGGTCTACTAAATAAGTAACCTCTCCCTTCTGTTCAACAATAGTGTGGGGTCCACTCCACTTGTCCTGGAGAGCTGCTGGGGCCACAGGCTCCAACATCCACACTTTCTGTCCTGGCTGATAAACAGTCAGTACAGCCTTTTGGTCATGCCAGGCTTTTTGCAGTTCCTGGCTAGCCTCAAGGTTTTTGTTTGCCTTTTTCATGTACTCAGCCATCCGGGAGCGGAGACCAAGTACATAGTCCACTATGTCTTGCTTTGGGGGCTTGAGCGGTAACTCCCAGCCTTCCTTCACCAAACACAATGGACCCCTGACAGGGTGACCAAACAGATGTTCAAATGGGCTGTAGCCAACCTCCTTCTGAGGCACCTCCCTGTATGCAAATAAAAGGCAGGGCAAGAGCAGGTCCCAATTTCGCCTAAGCTTCTCTGGGAGTCCTTTGATCATGCCCTTTAAGGTTTTGTTGACTCTCTCAACTAAACCATTGCATTGTGGGTGATAGGGTGTGGTCAACTTGTAGTTCACTCTACACTCCTTCCACATAGCTTGACATAAAGTATGCATCTCTGTCAGATACTACCTCCTTAGGAAAGCCTACTCCTGAGAACACACTCAAGAGAGCTCTTGCCACTACAGGTGCTATAGTGGTCCTTAGGGGAATTGCTTCTGGATACCTGGTGGCATGATCCACTACCACCAGTATAAATCTGTGCCCAGATGCTGTTTGGGGATCCATGGGACCAACAATGTCAATCCGTACCCTTTCAAAGGGCACCCCCACCACAGGTAGTGGTATCAGGGGGGCCTTTGTAGTGCCACCTGCTTTGCCCCTGGCTTGGCAGGTTACACAGGAGCGACAAAACTCCTTTGTGTCTTCAGACATGTGAGGCCAGTGAAAGTGAGGAACAATTCTGTCCCTATCTTGTTCTGGCCTAGGTGTCCTGCTAAGGGAATATCATGGGCTAGTGTCAATAGGAAACCCCTAAACTTCAGAGGTATAACCAACCTCCTGGATGCACTAGGCTTGGGGTCTTTACTCTCTGAGTAAAGGAGTTCATCATCCCAATAAACTTTATGGGTGCCACTAGCATTCCCAGCAGCCTCATCAGCAACTTGCTGTCTGAGGGTTTCAAGAGAGGGGCAGATTTTCTGCTCCTGGCTCACATCAGACCTGGAAGGGCCCTCTGTCCCCAAGAACTCAACCTGGTCAGGTTCAAGCTCCTCTGGGACAGTTCCTTCTTCAGGCTCAAGATCATCTCTCTGAGGAGACTGATCAGCATCCTGAGACAAGTGGGAAGGCTCTGCCTTAACCCTACTGCTCCTCCTCTTGTGAGGCACCTGGTCCATTATTCCAGAATCCAGAGCCTGTCCAGCTTTTGACATTTTAGCCTGTGACCTTGTCACAGCAAAGACATGCGCAGGGATCCCTAACATTTCTGCATGTGTCCTGAGCTCCACTTCAGCCCAAGCTGAAGTTTCTAGATCATTGCAAAGCAAGCACTGCACGGGTAGGTCTGGACTTACCACAACCTTCTTAAGGCCAGTTACCCCTCCCCAGGAGGAGTTAACAACTGCCAGAGAATGGTCTGTTCTGACATTGCTAGCATTGGTCACTTGATACATTTCACCAAGTATAATCTGCCCAGGATCCACAAGATCTTTTGTCACCATTGTGACACTTGCTCCTGTGTCCCTGAATGCTCATGCTTCTACTCCATTAATTAAAGGCTGCTGTCTGTATCTGCCCAGGTTACTGGGGCTCACAAAGGGGGACATATCCATGCCCCCATCACTGACAAGCACAGCCTGATTTGGTATTCTGACTAGGCCAGAGTCCATCTCAGAACCCAGGGTCAACCCTACTACACCCTTATTCAGTGTATTCCCACCACCAATTGTAACTGCACTAGGGGGAGCAGGTGCCTTAGGGGCATTGGTGGGGACTGGAGTATTTTCTTTGGCCTTGGTGCAGTCACTAGTCCAGTGAGTTTTCTGTTTACAGATTTTGCACCAAGGTTTCTTTTGGCCTTTCCCTTAGTGAGCCTGTGAATCCCCACCCGAAGAAGATTTTTGGGGCCCTTGTGAAGACAATGGTCTTTACCCTTGTCCCCATCCTTATCAGAGTTTTTGTAATCTTGCTTCTTAGGGTCACCACCTTGCTTCTGTACTTTCTGCTTCACCCTGGTTCTGACCCATTTGTCTGCTTTCTTTCCCAATTCTTGGGGAGAGGTCAGATCAGAGTCTACCAGGTACTGGTGCAACAGCTGTTTTTGACAGTTATTAAGAATCTGCTCCCTCATTATCAGATTGTACAATCCTTTGAAGCCACACACTTTACTGCCCAATAACCAACCTTCCAGAGCCTTAGCAGCACAGTCAACCAAGTCAACCCAGTCCTGATTTTGTGCTTTTTGGGTGTCTCTGAACTTTAACCTGTATTGTTTAGTGGTTAGGCCAAACCCATCTATTAGAGCACTTTTCAAGACTTTGTAGTCATCAGCATCCTCTTCTCTTACAGTGAGGAGCTTGTCTCTACCTTTGTCTGCAAAGGAGAGCCATAAGATTGCTGCCCACTGACCTTGAGGGACCTTCTGTACTTTACAGGCCCTCTCCAAGGCAGTTATCCATTTGTGGATGTCATCCCCACTCTGGTATGGAGGGACAATCTTACTTAGGTTTCAAGGTCATAAGACCTCTCCCTATCTGTAGGGAGATTGCTGCCACCAAGGGAATCTAGTCCCTCCTTTTTACTAGCTCTGTAGAGCTCCAGGGCTTCTCTATCTAAGGCCATCTGCTGCTTTCTGACGTTGAAATTGTCTTGCTCATACTTCAGCAGTCTCTCTCTCCTCTCCTGGGAGGTCTCCCTCCCTCTGTGAGAAGAAACAGAGGTTCCTATAGAGGAGTTAGACTGGATAGATCCCCTTGACAGAGATATATCTCTTCTAGCCCTGTTGCCAGGCTTACCAGGATGAATGAAGGAAGTGGCATTATTGTCATCCTCCTCATCCTCATCCTGGTGGTCTGTGTTCACCAGAGTCTGGTCATTGTCACCAGTCTGGTCAGCATTAGAGTTAGGGTCTGGGAAGTTTCCACCCCTAGACCCACCCTCAGGTGCTGCCCCACCCACACTGTCTCCATCATCAGGCCCACTAGGCCCTGTGATATCATCCAGTTTCAGTATCTTTATGAGATGGTGGGTGGATGGACTTTTGCCTGTCTTCAGCTTCCTAATGGAACATAAGGCCCTAAGCTGAGCAAAGGTGAGATCCTCATATTTATAGGGAAGGAGCTCACTAGTTCCTGGTAGGAACCCACTGGTTCCAGGCTGGTTAGACATTACTAATGTGGTGTGGTGTATTGCACTACCTACACTAGTGTGGCCTACTAAACTCTCTTGAGTTGTAGAAAGGGTGTGCAATCCCTTATCACACAACTCTAAGTTCAGTAGAACTTACTGTAGCTAAACTTGAAATTATATGTACCTCGGGTACCTTTAGTGGTTTTCAGTTGATCAATTCAATAGAGATTATCTGGTAAAACAATAGCAAGCTGGAATCCCACACGCTGCACACCAATTTGAGAAGGTGGCCTGATATATGCTGTCCACTAGTTCTAGTGGGTACCTTGTATCAGTCCAAACAGCCCCTTATGGTGAATGGTTAAAGACAACCTTATATGAAAGCTATCCTAGTGGTAGCTATGGAGAGCAGCCTTCAAGCTAAGTCTTGAAGGAATGTAAATCAGCTTGTTTTACCAGTCTATAATCTCTTGAATGATCAAATGAAAGGACAACCACACCAGGTATATATTTAAAATATATGTACTTAGGTTAATACACACCCCTCTAGTCTCTTTATGAGACTGGAGTTCGAAGTACTTAAGTTACAAGATAGCAATCATCGGTAATAGCACAAATACACGTTTGGACCCTAGGGGCGTACCAAACCATATACCAAAAAAGTGGTATAAGAACCATGACTGGAATAGACACTAGGCCTATAGCATGTAGAATCGCTGGGACCCCAAGGAACCACCCAAGGTAGTGACACAGGGGACCCACGGGGACTGTATGCAGTGTGTAAACACAACCGCGAGTTCCCGTTATCGTCTATGGGCAATGTCGCAGTTGGAAATTTAAAGATTAGGGACACTTCTAATCGAGTCAGGACCAAACCCTTTTGGACTTAAGAAGTTCTAGGGCTAGCACCCACGAAAGCACCGGAGTACTCGAGTTACCTCACCCAGGGAAGCCAGGTGCATAGGTGTCTTTTGGTGTCGGGTCGCGTCGTCGATTTCAATGGGAGCCTGCAAAGAACTGCTGCTGCAGTGAAGAGGAGAAGTGTCCGGAGAGATCTAAGCCTGGATCTAGGTGAGTTGATGGGTGTCTTGACTCTTCAGCCACGAGGTCCAGGAGGCGTCGATGAAATCCACGAGCCGGATTCGAGCTGTCCCACAAAGTCTGTCGAGTGCTGCGGTGTGGGCGACCAGAATGGACCAAACAAGCCTTGGCAACGGCAAGTCACTGGAATTCAGAGAAAGGACTGCGGAGCAGACCAGCAAGGTTTGTGGGACTCACCCAGTGAGGGTAAGTTGGGGCACGTCTGGGGCAACCAGGTAAGCCCAATCAGAAAAGGAGTCACCTTCGTGGGGACCTGCTAGCCAACGGACTAGTGATCGCAAAGGAGCCTCAAGCGGTCGCACTTGAAGCTGGCCCACGGGTCACTCGTGGAGTGGAGGCCAACAATCTTCGGTGCAGGAGGTGCTCAAGGCTGGGGCTACTCGGAGTCCAAAGCACAACTTTGAGGAGGACCAGGAAGATAGTGCTGCTGCAAAAGTTCACGGTGTCCAAGGGTCACGGTTCAACGTCACCCACGATAGCCACGGGCCTCAGCTTTGCTGTGGACGCACGGTAGCCTCGGGGAAGTCTGGAAATCCACCTCTGGGGATGCAGAGACTTCGGTGTCTGGCGGGAGCTTCAGAATTGCAGACCGGTCAGTTGCTTCTTTGGTGCCTGCCAAGCAGGGGAGTCACTCCTTGACCCCAAGGGAGATCTCTTCAGTCTTCTAGTCAGGATAGAACATCGAAGGTCCAGGATGTACATTGCAGAGTTTCGTCCAGGGTAATCTAAAGTCCTAGGGACTGGATTCCTATACTTATAATAAGTTTAGGGGATGGACTAACTCTAAGGCCCCACCTATGGGTGAGCCAGGAAAGAGGGGTGGTTACACCCATTTCCTTTGTCCAGTTTCGCACCAGAGCAGGGGCAGGTAGCCCCTGCAACCGGTTTGAACTGGAGTATGCACAGGGACACCAAGTGTGCCCCCAGTGCAGGACTTCAAAGCACCAGAGAGTGCTCCCGCCCAGCCCCAATACACATCCGCCTGTCTGGGGAGGTGGTCACACCTCCCTTCGACAGGAAACCTATTGTTCAGGTCTCCACTGCCGGAGTTTCGGTCGGCAGCAGGAGGCCTGACCCTATTCTGTCGCAGAGGCATGCATTTTGTGATGGCAGGGCTCAGGAAAGTCCCACCGGGTTTAGCCAGTGTGAATATGTCTCTCCCTCTGGGGGGTAGTATTCCATAGGAGTGGCTTATAGGTTTATATGTGTCTGTATAGGGTAGTGATATAGGTAGCCTATACCACAGTAAGGGGTGCAAGAACACCCTTACCCAGGCTACAGTAGCAGACCTGTGGTGCCATTTTGGAGTGCTTCCCAGGGGTGGCATAATATATGCTGCAGCCCCTGGTAGGCCTCTGAGGTACCTATGCCCTAGGTACATAGTATACCATATACTAGGGGCTTATAAGGCACTCCAGAATCCAATTAGATATGTACCTAATGTACATGCAAACCATTTTAGAGAGGAAGCAGCTAGGCTGTGGTCCTGATTAGCAGGGCCACAGCCAGACTTTGGTCAAAAAACAGTGAAACACCAGCAAAAAATGGGGGTACCCATGTGAAGCAGATCCTACTCTCCTACACCGGGTGCCCATACAGCAGCTCATAGGGACTGAACCCTAAGATCTTTTGCGGCACCTCTCAGTAGGCGAACAGAAGGCATGGCAAGAGGACGTCCCATTTACGCCTCATGGGTTCTTCGGGACCCATAATCATGCCCTTTAGGGTCCGATTGAATCTCTTAACCAGCCAGTTACCTTGGGGGTGATAAGGAGTGGTGAACTTATAGGTAATACCGCACTCCTGCCACAGAGACTTCATATAATTTGAGATGAAGATGGTAACTCGGTCGGACACCCCCTCTCAGGGAAACCCCACATGGGAAAAAGTCCCCATCAGTGTACGGGGGCCGTCACTGTCTGGAGAGCGATGGCTTCCGGGTACCGGATAGCATGGTCCACAAAGACCAGGATAAACCTGTTGCCCTGGCTGTCTTGGGGTCCAGTGGCGCCACAATGTCAATGCCCAGAGAGGGTACTGACTGCAGGGAAAGGTTGGAGAGGAGCCTTGTGCTTCCTTCCACTTTTCCCGCTTGCCTGTCATGTTTGACACGCCCTACAATGAGTATCTGAACTCTTCCGCATCTGGGGCCAATAAAAATGGGTGACAAGCCGTTCAAAGGTCTTGTCCTGCCCCAGATGTCCAGCTAAAGTTACGTTGTGAGCTAAACCCAGTAGGAAGGCTCTGAAGCGCTGGGGTACCACCAGCACATGTGCTGACCCAATCTCAGCAACCTTAGACTCGCTATACAGGAGGTTGTTTTCCCAGTAGATCCAATGTGAACCAGACTGATCTCCTGCTGCCTGGTTTGTGGCCTGTTGCCGCAAACCCACAAGAGAAGGGCACTTCTTTTGCTCCTCACAAAATTCCTCCGTGGAGGGGCCTCCTTCCTGCTGCCAATGGGTTAGCTCAGGCAGGTCTCCCAGTTCGGCCACTTGTTTCCCTGTGGGTACCAGGGCATCCCCCTCGAGGTCTGCCTCCTGCTGGACCATGGGAACTATGGGGGCTGGTTTCCCGTGCCCCCTACCTCTTCTCTTTAAGGCAAGGGTCTGGGCCATACTTTCAGGCTCCAGAACCTCTTGAACACCCTTACCGGCTGCCATCGATCAAGTGGTCACACACACCCACTCCGGCTGACCCTATATCTCCAAATGAAACCATCTCTCCACCTTAGCCCAAGGGTAGTTCTAAAATCATTGCTCAACTGACAGTCAACAGGCATGGCAGGCCTCACAGCCACTTGAAAAGTCGTAGAGCTTCCACCCTATGGCCATTGATGATCACCCACTGTCTGTACCTTTTAGTGTTATCAGGCAGCTGGGTCCTCGGGACCATCTCAAAGTCTCCTAGCAAGACAACGGACATTTCTGCGGGACCCCACCCACCTTGGGCACCCATCTCCTCCCCCCAGGGCTATACTCGCCATCTGACGGGGTGGTGCACATGGTGGTGCTCTGGAATCCCTCAGGGGACATTGAGCATCATACCAACTGTGGCCCACTTGACCACACGTAAAGCACTTTGAGGAGCCCCTCTGAGCAGGTTTACCTGTCGGGGCCTCCTGCTTCTTCTCAGGGGGAGGCTGGGAACCCTTCCCTTGGTTCCCTTGGGAATTACTTTGGGGACTTTCTGGAACTCCCTCTGCTTACCCTTGTCCCCCCCACTCTTCTGCTGGGGACCCTGCCCACCTTTGGTGAAGTCTCCCACGTGACCCTTGTGGACCAGGGTACTGACCCAGTGGTCCGCTTCCTCAGCAAGCTTCCTAGGTTTAGTCAACTTGCTATCAATAAAGTGCTGGCGTAGCTTTGGAAAACAATTAGCAGACAAGTGCTCCCAAGCAACCAAATCATAGAGCGCTTCAAAAGTATCCTCTTTGCTATCCTTCATCCAACCATCCATCGCTCTGCAAAAGAAAGACTGATACTCCACCCAGGTAGTCTCCTCCACCTCTGTCTATAGAGTTCTGGGGTCAAACCATATCTCGTCATCAGGGCTTCCTTCATATGGGTATAAAACATCCTATTCTCACTGGGTAGATCTAACAATGTATCCCTCGCATCACTCACAAAAGAGCCCCACAACCCCGCGCTCCAATCCTTCTCAGGGATCCGGTGGGCCAACATTGCTATCTCATAGGCTGCAAACCACTGCCCAATATCTTTCTGTCTATGAAACTCTTTGATGACATTCTTGGGGATGTGGACTCGGCTTTCTACAGGCACAGAAGGTGCACTCCCACCAGAGGGGTTGAGTTCTAGGCCTTTCGCTTTGATCTCTAACTTCCTCAACATTCGCTCATGTTCCAACCTCATTCGCTCTCTTTCCAAGGACAACCTGCTATTCTCCAGGTCCCTCTGACCCTCCATCATGAGCCTGGCCATCTCCAGCTTGTGCACCCGATCCCTCTCTTTGTCTTCCAGCTGTCCTGGGGACAGGCCTTTGGAAGAGATGCTACTGCTAGGCGGGGACGGCACCCCTGCCCCGGCTGGAACCAATGGTCTATCCAGCTGCGCTTCCGCATCCCCGACTGGCTCCACCACCAGCTCCGGTGTATTTCTTGTTTCCACCCAGGTCCTAAGCGCCTTTTGGTATTCATCCTTTTTCAAAATACCGGGGGTAGCAATTTGAAATTTCCTGCAGCAGTACTTCAGTTGTTTTAAATTGTAGGTTTCCAACCTCTCTTCCTCAAACTCGGGAGCCATTGATGCGTCAGATGCTGGTCGGGTCATGATAGTATGAATAAGCAGTTCTTAGCAAAAATAATGGTCCAAGGAAAAATTTCTACTCAAAAGTACGTGGTCGCGTTTTGGTCTGCACTCGCTAGTGGTGTACAAAAACCACTATGTGCGTCACAAATGCAAGTCCGAATCCCCCCGCTGACCACCAATTTTAGAACTGTGGGTCTCCAGTTGGCAATGGTATACACCTTTGTCCAAATAGGGACCCTTGGGTCTAAGTCAGGGAAAGGGGATTACACTACTGGATAACCCCTGCTCACTCCCTTGGTAGCTTGGCATGAGCAGGCAGGCTTATCTCAGAGGCAGTGTGTAAAGTATTTGTGAACACATACAGTAATACAGTGAAAACACTACAGATTGACACCACACTGGGTTGTATAAAAATAGTATTCTTTATATAGACTTAACACAAGACCACAACGACAAAAATCCACAATACGATATTTACGATAATACTTCCCGATGATAGAAGCAATTCAAAAACAGGTTCTTCAATTAAAGCAGTCTCTAGCAACAGATAATCCCAACGGGAGTTATCACGACATCGAGGCTAAAGGGTTCCCAAAGTGCGGCACCAACTGCGAGGTGTGCAGGGTGGGGCCCGGAGTCGAAACAGACCCCCATGGAACAGTACCAGGGAAAGCTAAAACAAAGACAGTTCACGGCGTCAGGGAGATGCGGTGTCGTTGGCGCGTTGCAGCGTCGGTTCCTTGCTTCGGGGGAGGCGATGCTTCGGTGTCCTAGATGCTAGTGCAGGCAGGGGAGGCATCGGTTCCTAACCGGAGAGGAGGTGACGTTATGATGGTGCCAACACCACGGTTCCTTACGATGTCACGATGTCGATGGATTCTTGGCCACCTTCACCAAGGATCAGCTCCATGATGATGTCAGTCTCTGAGTTGATACGGCACAGCAGCAGGCGTCGGTCTACATTACAAGTTGGAGCAGCGCTGATGACTTCGATGCAGATGGCTGCGGCGTTCGCTGGCTTTAGGGTTGCAGAGTCCTTCTGTAGCAACTGAAACAGCGAGTTCCAGAAGCAAGCAAACTGAAGGGGTGAAGTCTATTGTATCCCTGAGACTTCAGACAGGAGGCAAGCTCGATTCAAGCCCTTGGAGAAATATTCTGTAAGATCATGAAGTTCCGTAAAAGTTCCTTCTCCAGTGCTTAATTTGTAAAATATTAAGTGCAGGTACTCAATTTTTTTTAGGAGGCCACACCCACTTTCCCAGCTCCACCCACGTCTTCCAAAGGCTCCACCCACTTACTCTTTTGGCTCTACCCACATCCTCAACTGGCACTTCTGAGAGCTGTAATACCCCGTGATTCCATGATATATAGTGGGTCATGTCCATCAAATATCCAGGTGCTTTAGGCTTGCATAGTCATAATATGCACTATAACGTCTTCAAATTCACAACCCACGCACTGCCCCTAGTGTCCAAGCATAGTCCAAATGTCAACAAACAACCACCATGTATAATCCAATTGCAGCCACATGAGCTCAGACACTACCTTAAATTTCCAACACAGCTCCATAATGCACAAGGCTGCGAAATAATGTAATCTGCAATCCTAGGTAGTGTACAGTGGTAGGTGGTGTTCCCCTCAAAGCTGAAGGTGTGATATTGGTGCGTGTGCGCCACTGCTTTTATAATAGGGTTCCCCTTAAGTGGTTGTGATAGGCACCCTCGAGCAAAGGGGATAGAGGGACTCCTGCTTTGACTGAGACGCAGTGTGCTGTGAGTGAGGGAGGGCTGACTGAGTTTATTTCAGGGCTGGAAAGGCAGACCCTTCCTGAAAGCAGCCTTTCAGCCACCATTGGAACGGGGTAACTAACCCCTTCCAATCTACTGGCTCAGCCCCTCCTAGATTCTTATTATGCAAGGAGCATAGGGGTAGTCGATTCAATCAAAGTAAATTGATTTTTTTTTGTACAGCAGGAATGCTGAACTCACAAATTGGAATGTGCTCTCGGATGTGATAAAGAATACAAAATTGGCTTTGAAAAATGTAATATTTCCATAGGATGACATAATGAGACCAGTTTATGGGTCATGTATATAACATTTAGGTCAAATGGATTCTTCAAGTTACCATACCTGGAAGTTATTTTTTTTATTTAGGTCTGCAGAGGTATCAATATGTGGATGGAGCCTAAACCCCTGTCTTAGTAGGACCCTGAAAGCTCTTTTTGTTGATGACATAAGGTCAAGCACCCTTTAAACTGTGAAGGCAGACAAAAAGTCCATGTGGACTAGTGTATCCATGGGCTCTTAAACACAAAACTGCACTCCGAAGTCTTAAGTTAAAGATTGCCTCCCTCCCATCTGTGGTGTTGCCAGAGTAAAAAATAAAAACCTGTAAATTATCACGTATCTAAGACCAGCTGGATGTAGAAACACAATGATCACAGCTGTTTGGAGGGCAAGCATTCTTTGTGGATGTACTTACACAAATTCTGCACAGTCAAAACATGTACGCCGGCAACCAACAGATGGGCTGAGCCAAATCCCCTCACCTGGTAGTGACGCTTAAAGCCCTTTTCTTAACTGATCACATAATGTCTGGTGACAGTTCTGCTGTCAAGCCAGGCCTAAAAACGGGTTAAGTTGTCCCGGACTACAGCAGGAACAGTACAATCTTAAAAATGGCTCGTTTGTAATAACCTGATGCTATCTCCGATGTATGGGCAAAATGTGTGAGTGCTTCAAATAGGATGTAGTGAGTCATTGTCTTCACCTCAATCATAGATAACATGTTTTACTGTGACCCCCCCACCACCGATGGAAATTGCTCTTAGCTTACGGAGACATTTAGTCCATTTTCTCAACATGTAACCTCAAACACTGCAGGTGTGCTACATGTGCAAATGTGCCCTTTCAACAGCTGGTTGCTCTTACCTCCTGCTCTGCGAACAGTGCCAGCCTCTGCAGGACGTTGCTGGCGGGCTCCCTTTGGCAGGTGGCACTCTCATTTACCCGGGAGCTGGTAAAGCTGTTGTAGCCACAGTGTAAGGAGAAGGTGCATACGCTGTTGCCCCGGTACATGCAATTGAAGAGGTGGCAGCTCAGGGCGTGAGCATGCTGGTGTTTTGACACGGTGGACAGCTCCATTACTGCCACACAGCAACGTGGCTCTTCACCGCATGCCCCCATTAACTGATTGCAGGTCAGCACACCGTCTGGGGCGGCCAGAAACATGGCTCCAACAGCTAGCGAGTCTTTGGGGTTATGGTCCTGTAGGGTGGTAAAGAGGCCCTCAGAGACATCGTCACGCAGCTGCTGTTGTCCCTTCCCCTGGATGTGTTACATACAGATGGTGCAGGCACTGCAGGGCCTGCTTGGCCATGGGTATTTTCAGGTTGTTTTTAGTAGCCATGGTGGACACACCCCTCTGTTGTGCATTGACTGGCCTACGTGCTTCCCCTTGAACAAGATGGACTGCCCTTGCCTGATCATTTGGGGTCTGTGGCTCATCCTGCATGTGGTGCACGTGCACCCCTTGCGCCTCGCCTATCCCCAAAGGTTTCTCCTGCAGGTGGTGCAAATCCAGAGCCTCCTCCAGGCTCCTCATTTCTCCTCTTCACCGGACACCTGGACCTTGGGGAGCGGGCAGCCTCGTCCTCAGAGGCCCAGCCCTGAACTCGCAGGGTCCCCAGAAACATAAGATCATATACAAAAGCTGCGCGGGCCGGTGACAGGCCAGGCTGGCTGCTGGCACCTGCAGGCTGCATTCTTCGCTGTCAGACGAACCTGCTATTATGAGCCCATACCCAAAAAACTGAACACTGTCTAGCTGTGCCACACATGGTGCTTCTAGTATTTGTGACCTGTGTATTTCTGTCTGCTTTTCATTTCCGTCCTAAGGCAGAGAAACCGTTCACAGCCTTGGCTGCATCTCTCTCTCTTTACTGTGAGTGGTTCTGCCGTCCATGACCCGGAAACATAGCTGCCAAGGTTTCAGATAGCTATGTGTGACATTTAAATAATGAAATTGCAATTATGAGTCACATTTCAACGACTATGAGTGACACTTTCTTGCAAACAAAATCAAGCAATGCTGACGAGGGAAACTTATAAATATCAGAATGTACACGCATTTGAGCAACAAGAAACTCCATGAAGATTTTAAAACTGCTGCAAAGCACCAGAAATGGTCTCTCTGTCCACGTGGGACCCGGCCCAACAGGAAGGATATGCGATGGGCTAACATGAACAAGTTACACACGGAGGCATCTGAGCTGTCTAAGAGTCACCCAGTCTCAGCTGACTAGCACAAGACAGGCTGCCAAACACCATTTTGCAATACCTCACAGGCTGAGGCCGGCGCAGTAATCTCTCATACAATTTAGCAGACAATTTAGGATTGTCAGAAACATGTGTGAGGTGCATGGACCGGGGAATCAACATGGGGTGAAGGAGGAAGACATGGATCAGCAAAACCCGGATCAGTTGAAACCAAGGAGGAAGACAGGGTGCTGCAAGCGCAATATAATGAAAGCATATTTATAATCAGAGTAAGAGAGAGTTCACACTCCAGGCTGCACTTACTTTGCCCTTGCTGTGACCTCAACGACTCCGACTTCTGATGTTAAGCAGCTGCGTGGAGAGACTGGTGCGCCTTATATGCTGAACAACTCCAGCGCAAGGCCTGCCCCGGGCTGTTAACTCTACTGCCAGCTTCCCGGTGCGGTGGGTGTATTAATTTAAATTAACTGCAGTGGGAGCCTGCCGTGCCCACGTAAATTTAACTCTGGCGGCAGCAGGACGTGTGTGCTACAACAAAACTCGTCTTCTTGAACCCCTGACTCTGAGTCACGGAAGTTAGGAATGTAGCAAATATGCCCTGCCGCACCCGGTGGTGAATCCTAATATAAATGTTACATTAACACTTAGCAGCCACAGCTGCAGACTCCAAGACTGCCCCGGGAGCAGAGTGCAGGGCGCACTGCCACTCCTAAAATAGAATCAAGCTAGAAGTAAAATGAAAGACTGTCGTGGAAACCTCAGTTTAGCACAATCTGCACAGCTTTCAGTGAGATCGAATCCAGTACGAAAAAACGACAATGATGCATGGCTTGCTGGAACAGTAAATTAAAATATGGTAAAAAAAAAAAAAACACATGGCAGCCTGTCAGTAGCGCCGGTGCTAGCAATTAAGTGAAAGCACCGGCGCAAATTAAGCACTGTCCTTCTCCTTTCCTCGGCAATGAAGACACCACTGCAGGCCAACCCACCAACAGCACACTGGCAGAGGGGCAGTACAACACTCCTGCAGCTTCTCTCGGTTCTTCTCCTCGGCAAAGGTTTGTCTTGTTCCCAGAAGTGATCTAAATTCTTGGGGTCTGGGTCCCAATATATATACTACTAATTCCTTTGTTCTCTGAAGGCAGAGGGTCCTGTACCCAGCCCAAACCAGTTTTTGGTGCATCTTGCCAGTGCACACCTTCTTCCTTTGTCGGGGTGGGCCAGGGTCTTCAGACATGCCACAGGAGGTGAAGCCAGCTTTGAGAAAGGCAGGAACGGCCCTATTCAGGTTCAGGTGCTACTCCTCCCTCCACTCCTCATGTCGATCGGCCTATTCAGCCTAATGCTGACTCACCCTGTCTTCTGGAGCCCCCCAGACCCTGTCACTCACAAACCCAGACATACAATACACATGCTAGCAGAGGCAGGCTGGATGGTTAGGTAAAATACCGACTTTCTAAACGTGGTATTTTCAAACACAGAATGTTAAAACCAACTTCACTAAAAGATGCATTTTATCATTCTGAGTTCAGGCATACTAAACTCGAATCTCTACCTCGTCCCCCGGGTCAGTTAGGATTATAAAATGTTATAATCAAACCGCCCGTTCTGGCCTATGGAGAGAGGTAGCCTTGCAATAGTGAAAAACAAAATAGGTTGTAATTCACTATCAAGTCATGCCACACACATCAGGGCATGTCCGACCTTATACGTACAATGCAGCCTGCCCGTGGGCCTACCGTAGGGGTGACTGATATGTAGAAAAGGGAAGTTTTAAGGACTGGCAAGTGGGTGCACTCGCCAAGTCGCCATGTCAGTCCCGACTGTGCACAGGCTCTGCAATGGCAGGCCAGAGTTAGACTTTACGGGCTGCTTTGGTGGGTGGCACAATCGGTGCTGCAAGCCTACCAGCAGCATTTGATTTACACGCCCCGGACACACGCGGTGCACAATACTAGGGTCTGACAGTAATTTAAATAATCCAGTCATGGAGTCACTAATCCATACATCAATTTATCGAAGGGAGCACTTGCACTGTGGCACTGAATAGCAGTGGCACAGTGCCCAAAGCGGCTAAACCAGCAAACATATCAAAAACGGAGGAGGCAATCAGAAAAAATGGAAGGGACACTCGCGCCAATGGTACCAGGTCTAACACCTAGTGATCAGTCTTCAAGCTCCCAAATTTTCCTCACCCGGGCATCTACAATTAGAGCTAGGCCTAACAAAACAGACTCTGACCTCAAAATGTTCTTTCATAAAGATGTGCCATAGATTTAAATTAGCTGGGGAAAATACACTTGCTGCTTACGTGTAAACATGAAAAAACCAGCAGAATTCAATCGCCTCATTTAGCTGCTTTATACATGACGCCCTAATATTGCTTCGAGTTACCAATCTATGGTCCACACAGGTAGCAGCTGGTGAGTTTAAAAGGATACTAAATAAAGTAACAAGATAACTTTCAAGGCAAGAAGATAAAGTGACACTAGCAAGTCAAGCCCGATCTTGGCAAGTGATAAACTCTTATAAGTCCCTAAAGCAATCTTATTTCGATTTTGGCTATCCATTTAATAAAAAGCCCAAGTTAATGTGCCTTCGCCTAGGAATTCTACCAACTTTGGACGGTCTTACCTTTTGGTTAAAAAAGCTGAGCCCTCAGAATGCAGACTGTGTGGCACCCGAAATGAGACCCTAATACATGTACTCTGCATTTGTCTGAGAAGAAAGTCTAACTTTACGACTTTTGGTATTCACAAAAGGGATTTACGAGTAGTAAATTTAGACTTTTGTCTTTAGTTTAACTTACGTTTTTTTCTCAGTTAGACTTAAAACCAAAACTTAAGTTAAACTGAGACAAAAGTCCAACTTTACTACTCAGAAATGACATTTGTGAATACTGAAATTCGTAAATTAAGACTGGCACCTCGCTTTACCTTTTTGAATCGGCCCCCATGTTTTTATGGTCCTCTTATAATTTTAATGAAGAGTACTGAAGTATTTTTCCTTTCCTTAGTTCATTGGTCACTTTCATTATTCATTTTCTTATTGTACAAAACAAAATTGTAATGTTTTTAATTAACTATGCACTTCAGAAATAAATTTTAATTTTAATTTGTGGGGCCCGACCCACAAGTGAGTCTCAAGCCCATTTTTGGTACATCATGAAGTCCAAGAAATAAATAAAGATCCCTTTAAATTCGAAAAGTATCTTGTCACATTTGCTGAGCTTCAAATACAGAGTTCAAATGTCAGGCTATGTCTTCTGACAAATTGCTGTCTATGTTTTCTTTAACATGGAATTGGTGTTTACAAACTCTTCTCATTTTACAGAGAAATAAAAATAAAGTGAATTACGTTGCAATCTTTCTGTGGGTTCAGAGAGTTTAAAGGAAAGGCTGTAGAATGCCATTTTTCGTAACACACACCAAAATGTAAATACCTGTAAATTAACTTACACATTCAGCCATTCGGAAAGCAAAAATAAAGTTATTATTTTGTAAATTTAAAGAGTGATGGAAACTTATAATAGGCTCAAAATAAATCAAGACACTTTTTCTTGGGGCAAATGATAAAGATTCACTAAAGCATGATTTCCACACATTATCAATTGTGGGCAGTATAGTTTTATCAGTAAAACTGTATCTCTGTATACATTTTGTGGCCATTTCAATGGAAAATATGCTGTCTGTAAATGACAGTGCACTGCCTCACGATGCTTTAGTTACATAAAAAAATCGCCCACCTTTAAGTCCATTAAAGCTGGGTGGGTAGAGAAGGTTTCTCATGCTAAAAAGTGGGTGATGGACCAGGTGGGTATGGGAACCGCGATTGCCAAAAGAGATATTGCTTGGAAGTGGAGAACCACCCATGTTATCTGAATGGGGGGCAGGGATGGACTGGTGTGCACAAGTAGAAGAACCCATCTACACTGCCATAGGCTGCCCCCTAAAACATGCGAAGATCTGGGGCACATGGTGGGAATGCTATGTTTATGGATTTGTAGAGCGCTGTAGGAGAAACATAACATACACCGATCCTGACTTGACATTCCAAAGGCGGGAGTTTAAGGAAAGAGCCATGTTTTAAGTCTCTTCCTGAATGCGAGTTTGTTGGTTATCATGCGCACATCCCTGGGCAGGGTGTTCCATATTTTGGGGACCAGGTGCGCGAAAGAGCTACCTCCCCATCTGGCTCTTTTTATTCTACTCTGTTGCGTGAGTAGATCTGCTGAGGATCTTAGACTTCTGCTTGGAGTGTAGTGAGTGACCAGTGTTTTGATTAAGACAGATCCTCTGTCATTCATGGCTCTGTGGGTGATACATATTTCCTTAAATTTGATCCTATCCTGGACTGGGAGCCAATGTAGTGTCTTCAGGGCTGCCCTGGCTGACTGTTGTCTAGGGATTTGGAGCAATGTGCTTGCTGCGGCATTCTGTACCACTTGCTGCCGATTTATGACGCATTTGGGTGAGCCAAGATACAGAGAGTTGCTGTAATCCAGCTGTGACATAACTAACGCTTGGACCACAGTTCTGCGGGAGTGTTCAGGTATGATAGGGAGGATTTTCCGGAGCATACGCAGTAATCCGAAACATTTGCCTAAAAGTTTCTTTGCTTGGGTTTCCATATTTTGACTTTAGTCTAGCCAGATTCCCAGGTTTTTAATAGCGTTCTTAGGGGTTGGGGTTTCTCCTAATTAGGTCGGCCAGCTGATGGTATTTCTTGGGACTGTATTATTTCCCAGAAACTTAAGCTCCGTTTTATCCCCACTAAATTTTAGGTAGCACTTACACATCCAATCTGCTAATCGTGTCATGCATGGTCCCAAGTTGTTGTGTATGCTATGGACTTGGTCTTCAGTGATCCCCTATATACCTGTAAGATTACTCTTAGTTGTGATCATGATAGAAGTGTGTATAAAACAATAAAATGTGTTGTTTTTTTAAAAAAGCAGGTAGTATAAAATGTGTTGTTTTTTTTAAAAAGCAGGTAGTGGTTTTAAAATGTTTGGGAAGTACTTTCCTAAGCTATTAAATTTCCGATTTCTGCATTTCTGTGCAACGTATTCTATTTCATATCTTTCAGCCATATTGGAGAAGCTTGAAGAGCACCTCAGCATCCGCACACTGTATTTTATAGCCTATCTATCATTCGGGCTTGGGACTGGTCTAGCAACACTCTCCAGGAATCTTTACGTCATCTTATCTCTATGCATCCCATACGGTATACTGTTTTCTACACTCTGCACCCTGCCATACTCACTGCTGTGTGATTATTACCAGAGTAAAAAGGTATGTTATGCTGTAATTTCTCTAGTTATGTGTTATGGTGTGGTTTCTTATGAATATACACAATTAAAGATATGAAGTAAAATGTTCAGCTCTTAGGTCAAAAAATGAAATGGTTTGATAGAGGTGTATTAAATACATTAATGTTTGCGTGCAATAGGATACATATAGCTAACTTCTTCAAAATCAATTGTGTTTCGGCGCTGCTAATAAAAGGGGTGGGTAACTAGAGGAAAGTGTTGGGAGGAAGGAGGAGAAGTGAGGAGAGGAGAGGGGAGGAGAGGAGAGGGAAGGGTAGGGGAGGAGAGATACCCATGCTACTCACTTTAAAAGCTTCACCTTACTATACAACATTCCTTTAAGGCCAGACCTATTGGCAATGCCAATGTTATCTCCAATGGTGTGGGGGGCATTTTTTCTACTGTCCCTCATTGTCCAGATATTTCTGGGTTGATGGACAGTAAAAAAGACCATCTGACCACTCACTCTAAATAGGAAGGATGGTTGGATGGCTCTCCTCAGATGACTATCACTCTCATGGGACGTGACGTCGGAGGAAGGTTTACCCCAGTGACGTATATCTTACTCTGTTGGCGTAAACCTGGCAGTCCGCCCGACTCAAAATTGGACAGGAGGACCAAGAGGTTGGCAGACAGGGTACTGAGTCACCATTGCGATTGAGTACCCTGTCCACCAAACTATAAATCAGGCCCTTTATCTCTGAGGTAAGAAGGAGGTGCATGGGAGGGTCTTAGAAAAGATGCAGGAAGCCTGGCATAAAATACAGGGAGGGAGTGAGAACGGTCTGAGCATTTGAGTCATCTGATAAACTTTCTTGTATCAATGATCATGTGTGGCTTGAAGTGCAAGACTTTCCTCAAGAGTGTGACAGAGTCCAGTGAGAGGCCAACCAGTGATTGAGCAGCTGATCCAAGCCCTAAATTAGAGAGATAAACGGTTGGATGTCTGGACCTATTTTGTGATGTGGCTGGGTTGTTCATCGTTTACAATGATAAGTGCCCACCTACAGTGGTTGTTAGAAATCTAAAAATCATTTAACTGAATTACATGGCAATATACTGCCCTAGTTTAACTGAATTGCATTTTTAAGTATTCCATATTCATCCTTGTTGAACTGTTTTCATTGTTTATCTCAGTTTGCAGAGTCTGCTGTGGATGGTACCAAGCGTGGCATGGGTGTGGATATCTCTCTGCTGAGCTGTCAATACTTCCTGGCTCAGATTCTTGTTTCGATTGTGATGGGGCCTTTGACCTCCATGGTGGGCAGTGCCAATGGTGTAATGTATTTTGCCAGCCTTGTGTCCTTTGTTGGCTGTTTCTACTCCTCTCTTTTTGTCATTTATGAAATTCCAGCAGATGAAGACACAGAGGAAGAAGAACAGCCCCTGCTGGTGAACACATGAGGCTCTGCTTCAGTGACAATCAGTTCAACGTGGACATTTCAATACTTTTTCAGAATGAGACTGCAGATTAATTAGACCACTTTGAGTATTCAACCATTTGGGACACTTATTTAAGTGAAATTATCAACTTCTAAACCTGTGATTTATTGACAGGTTGGAGGAAAATAAAGAAATATTTGCAATGCAAAATTCATTTGTGAATTTTTCTGAAGCTCTGTACAACATTGAACTAATTTGCAATAGAAAATAGATTTTTCACATGATCGTGTATACACTCAACTGCCTCTTATCCACGTTTTACACCAGCAGGGTAGTCTCAGTGAAAAAGCATAGGTTCGCTGATGAAGGCCTACATTTCAGCTTGGTTACTTTAAAAATGCAGGGTCACTTTCCCTGAAAAATCTATACTGCACTACATGGAGCTGCTGACAAGTTGTGGAGTATTTTTGCGATGTGACTCCTGAACGGATAAGTGCTTTGCTTGTTTTTATTTGCAGGCAAGATTCTTTTTTCCCCTGACCATGCTGATAGCACCCGTGGTACCACTGCCGGCTTAAGGGCACTGAGTCCTCTGTGACATGAGAGATCTGCTTGAACCATGCAATGCAGGCTGATAAACAACCAAAAATCACTACGACAAGTTGTGACTATAGGATCCTTTTTGACCAGACAGTAAAATGTAAAGAAAAGTACTCATGAACAGACCAAAAAAGGTTTTGGTCTTCCCTCTGCCACTGTGTCCATACACCACAATCAGCACAATTGTGTCTTCATCTGTAAAGTCTCCAAAGATTCATTCTATCCTGTTCAATATTTACATACAGCACCTTGCTGATGTGCTCACCTTAGTCAACTACAGTTCTAAATACCCACTGTTGAAGTACATAGCCACCTCTGTCTGCAGAACAGACCTGATCTGTGGAATAGAAATGAGTGAAGGTGGGGATTGAGAATAACAGTTCTGATTCCTTCTTTTTGGGGTTGTGGGTTGTAGGACACCAGGTATGAGGGTTTGGTTTGGAGGTGAGAGGCGGCATGACGTCAGCTATGATGGTCTGTTTGTGGGTGTGGGATAGATGGGAGCCAGGCATGGGGATTCGTTTTCATGGTCAAAGATTCCAAGTCTCAGAAATTGCAGTTAATTATTGCGGGTGCCAGAACACCAGGCATGTGTTCTGTTTGTGGGGTTACAGGACCCAGTCACTTGACCCTGGACATATGCACAAAATGGTTAGGACAAGAAAATGCCAATTTTCTCAAATTAGCATTTTCAGAATTGTGACTTAATATCCAACTTTACCATTAAAGAGGGTTTTAAATTACAATTCTGTAGACACAAAACCTAAGATGCATATCTGTTCCTAATTGAAAGTTATCACTTACTAAAAGTAATGAGGTAAACAAATGTTATCCTATGGGGAAGGCAAGGCATGTCATGCAGTAGTGAAGATGAATTTAGGAGATTTTCAGTACCAGGACATGTAAAACTTAAAAATACAAGGACACATTTTTAAATACCCTACACCCTGCCATAGGGGCTGATTGGGGACTATATAGATAGATAGGGAAAGCTATAGATATATATCCATAGAAATATAGATGGAGATATATAGAGATATAGATAGATATATAGAGAGATAGATATAGATTTAAAGATAGATATAGATATAGATACATAGGAAATAGATACAGATAGGATAGATGCAGGAGATAGATACATGCAGATAGAGATAGATAGATGCAGATAGATACATATAGATCCTGATAAGGATAGATAGATGCAGATAGATGCAGATTGTGATAGATAGATAGATAGATAGATAGATAGATAGATAGATAGATAGATAGATAGATAGATAGATAGATAGATAGATAGATAGATAGATAGATAGATAGATAGATAGATAGATAGATAGATAGATAGATAGATAGATAGATAGATAGATAGATAGATAGATAGATAGATAGATAGATGTAGACAGATGAAGATAGAGATAGATAGATGCAGATAAATGGATAGATGAGGAAAGATATAGACAGCTGCAGATAGATATAGATAGCTGCAGATCACTGTAGATATCTGCAGATAGATATAGGTAGATGCAGATAGATATAGACAGATATAGATATATGCAGATAGACATAGATGCAGATAGACATAGATAGATGCAGATAGAGAAAAATAGACATAGATAGATGCATATAAACGCAGAGATAGATAGATAGATAGATAGATAGATAGATAGATAGATAGATAGATAGATAGATAGATAGATAGATAGATAGATAGATAGATAGATAGATAGATAGATAGATAGATAGATAGATAGATAGATAGATAGATAGATAGATAGATAGATAGATAGATAGATAGATAGATAGATAGATAGATAGATAGATAGATAGATAGATAGATGCAGATAGAGATAGAAAGATGCAGACAGAGATAGAGAGATGCAGACAGAGATAGAGAGATGCAGACAGAGATAGAGAGATGCAGACAGAGATAGATAGCTGCAGGTAGATATATAGGTGCAGATAGATATAGATAGATTCAGATAGATACAGATGGATGCAAATAGATATAGATAGATATAGATAGATGCAGATAGAGATAGATGAAGATAGATAGATAGATGCAGATAGATATACATAGCTTCAGATAGATAGAGATAGATATAGATAGATACATGCAGATTGTTAGAAGCGGGATTCCCTAGTTCGCTGAGGTAGGTACCTTAGGCCAAGTAGGGACTCTCGCTTCTAAGTCAGGGAAAGGAAGGGCACCTTCTCAGATAGCCCCTGCTCACCCCCTTGATAGCTTGGCACGAGCAGCCAGGCTTATCTTCAAGGCAAATGTGTAAAGTATTTGCAACCACGCTTCTAGTAACCCAATGATGACACCACAAAAGGACTCCACACGAGTTTCATAGAAAAACAAGTATTTATTTATTTTATTTTACAGACTTGTAGAGCGCATGGCTGCCCATAGGCGTCCCAGCGCTGATAGACAAGAACCTAGGGAGAGATGCTTTATGGGAACAGCCATGTTTTATGTGCTCTACGGAATGAAAGAAGGTTAGTTTGGGCTCTGAGGTTAGGGGGGAGCGAGTTCCAAAGTTTGGCAGCGTTGAGTGAGAACAGTCGTCCGCCTGAGCAGGCTTTTCTGATCCTGGGAACTGAGGCTAAATTGCAGTTGGAAGAGCGGAGAGTTCTAGAGGTGGTGTGGGGTGAGATGAGATTTTGGAGTATGGGAGGGGCCTTGCCATGCATAATCTTGTGGGTCGTGCAGAGAGCCTTGAATTGAATTCTCTCTTGGATGGGGAGCCAGTGAAGGGCCTTCAAAGACGGTTTGGCTGAGCAGCGATGATGGGTACCTGTGAGAATGCGGGCTGCCGCGTTTTGGGCCGTTTGGAGTTTTGCTAAAACTTTTTTGGGGGCCCCTAGGTATAGGGCGTTGCCATAGTCTAAACGAGATAGTACAAGGCCGTGGATGAGGAGTTTGCGGGATTGAGTCGGAAGCAAGGGTAGAATTTTTCTTGCCGATCTTAGCAGACCGTGACAGGTTCCAGCGGTTTTCCGTGCTTGGGCTGAGAAGTTGAGTTCTTCGTCTAACCAGATGCCCAGGCTCTTAATTTCAGGTTTGGACACAGGGGGGGGGGGGGCCATGGCTGACGGCCATATGGAGATGGAACTGTATAAAGATTTGTTGCCTAAAAACATGATCTCAGTTTTTTCGTTGTTCAACTTGAGGTGGGAGCTACTCATCCATTTTGTTATTTCGATCAAGCAAGTATGCAGGTTGGGAATGGAGAGGTCTTGCTGGTTAAGGGAGACCACAAGTTGAGTGTCGTCGGCGTATGGCAGGAGTTTGATGCCATAGGGGGCGACGACCTTCTCGAGGGGGGACATATAGACATTAAAAAGGGTTGGGCTCAGAGACGAGCCCTGTGGTACCCCGCAGTTGATGGCTGTGGGTCTGGACGTAAAGGTGCCCTCTGTCACCTGAAAGAGTCGGTTATTGAGGAAGGATTCTAACCAGGCCAGAGCCGTTCCTGTGACTCCAAGGTGTTTGAGTCTTTGGATCAGGATAGAGTGGTTGACGGTGTCGAATGCGGCGCTAAGATCCAGGAGGATCACTGCCACTGATCCCCCTGAGTCTATGATCTTCCTTGCCTCTTCGACTACCGCCAGTATTGCGGTCTCGGTGCTCTGGCCTGGCCTGAATCCCGTTTGGGAGGGTTCCAGTAGTTTGTTAGACTCGAGGTATTGGGAGAGATTTTGGTTAACATGTTTCTCAGCTATTTTGCTGACACCTGGGAGTAAGGAAATTGGCCTGTAGTTGCCGAGTTCTAGTGGATCAAGGTGGGGTTTTTTGAGCAATGCTTCCACCATGGCTCTTTTCCAGCTGGGGGGGACAATAATACCTAGGGAGAGTGAGTCGTTGATAAGTTTTGTCAGAATAGGTAGAATGGTGGATCCGACTAGTTTCAGGATGTTCAGTGGAGCAGGGTCGGAGGGGCTGCCACTTTTAATAGAATTGAGTATGCGGAGAGTGGTATCAGTTGTGAGCGGAGTGAAGGCTGACAGCTGATTGTTGGGTGGGTTGACGTCAGGGGGGGCGCTGAGGGCGTTCAAGGAGGTAGGGGGGAGTGAATTAATGATTTTAGTAATTTTAGAGTTAAAAAATTCTGCAAGTTCATTGCAGCGGGTGACTGAAGGTTCCACCAGAGGGGGGGGATCAGGTGTTTTGAGTAGTTTCCTTGCTATTTGATAAGTTTCCCGGGCTGAGTTGTGCGAAGATTTAATTTTATCCTCGAAGTGGTTGATTTGTGCAACTTTGATTGCTTTTTTGTAGGTGAGAAGAGTAGTTTTATATTCGGTTTTCCTGGTATGGTCGAAATTTTTTCTCCATTCTCTTTCTGACCTTTTGCAGGCTTTTTTTAGGAGTCGCAATTCATCAGTGAACCAGGGGGAGGTGGGTTTGTTCCGTGGATTACAGGAGATTTTTTTGGGGAGAGTTTTGTCTAGTGTGTTGGCAATCCAGGCTGAGAATTCTGCATCAGCACTGATGGGGTTGTTGTTGGGTGCAGGAGGGGAACTCTCTAGGTGATGTTTCCAGGTTTCTACATCAAGTTTAGACCAAGATCGTGAAGGTTTGCTGGGAGGGGCGGTAGTGCGGGGCGCACGGGTGATCTGCCAGTGTAGAGGAACGAGGAGGTGGTCAGACCAAGGGACTGGAATGGGATCACGGATAGTAAGGTCGTGGATTTGGTAAGAACTGGGTCCAACAAATGTCCCAAGGTGTGAGTGGGTAGGTGACCTAGGAGTTTCAGTTGAAGGGTTTCGAGGTCTGCTATCAAGTCGGCGGTCTGCTTGACTCCCTTTTTATCGAGATGGATGTTTAGGTCGCCCAGGATCAAACATGAGGAGTTGGTTGCGGTCAGGGTGTACGAGTGTTCCGTTAAGGATTCACAGAACTGACCTAATGGTCCTGGGGGGCGGTAGATGAGGAAGCCTGATATGGATTGGCATGGGGAGACCTGGATAGCAAACATGACGTTTTCACAGTCAGCGAGGGGGCTGCCCTGGAGACGGCATGACAGCTGGTCTTTATGGATTATGGCAATGCCACCACCTCTTCCTTTAGGTCGGTCTAAGCGCTGTATGAGGAAGCCCGGGGGAAGGGAGTTGACAATGTCAGGGTCTGAGTCCGGTCCCAGCCATGTTTCGGTTAGGAAAAGCACTTCTAAGTTGTCGTTTTCCAATAGAAGGGGGATTTCTGTCGAGTGCTTAGGGAGAGATCTGCAGTTGATGAGGGCCATACGTATCGGGATGGGGGGAGGGGATATAGATACAGAGGGGTTGAGACTGTATGGGCAGTGGGCGCATCGGGTAGAGGGGTGGTCAACGGATATGCCATGTAGTCATGTACCTTTTTGTTAAGGTGTAGCAAGTCGTCTTTTTCATATCTCCAAGTCTGCCTGCTGGATTTAGTAGTAGGGCTTGGCTCTGCGCTCTGCCTAGCGCGGACGAGCGCAGACGAGCTTGCCTTAAGCGCGCCTTCGGCGCGCCATCGTCGCGCCCGCTGCGCTCGTCCGCTGCGCTGCCTGAACTGACTAATGGTTTATAGGTGGTGTTGGGAGGGTGGGCGTGGCCAACAGGAGTGGGCGTGTCCCGTGGCTCCTCGAGGCCGGTGATGGCGGCTAGCGAGCGATTTCTGCCCCTGAACAGCGTTTATGTCGACTGTTTGGGGAGTTCAGGTAAGTGCTGGGAGAAGGTTTGCAAGTGAATTAAAACCAATTAACACAAGTTTTAAAAAGCAGTTTTGCAAAGTGGCTCCCGGCTATTCGCCTCAGGAGGTTCAAGTCTAAAATGCGGTGCTATCAATCTGTGCTCGTATTTATACTTGGTGGAGGGTGGGCGTGGCCAACAGGAGTGGGCGTGTCCCGTGGCTCCTCGAGGCCGGTGATGGCGGCTAGCGAGCGATTTCTGCCCCTGAACAGCGTTTATGTCGACTGTTTAGGGAGTTCAGGTAAGTGCTGGGAGAAGGTTTGCAAGTGAATTAAAACCAATTAACACAAGTTTTAAAAAGCAGTTTTGCAAAGTGGCTCCCGGCTATTCGCCTCAGGAGGTTCAAGTCTAAAATGCGGTGCTATCAATCAGCGCTCGTATTTATACTTGGTGGAGGGTGGGCGTGGCCAACAGGAGTGGGCGTGTCCCGTGGCTCCTCGAGGCCGGTGATGGCGGCTAGCGAGCGATTTCTGCCCCTGAACAGCGTTTATGTCGACTGTTTGGGGAGTTCAGGTAAGTGCTGGGAGAAGGTTTGCAAGTGAATTAAAACCAATTAACACAAGTTTTAAAAAGCAGTTTTGCAAAGTGGCTCCCGGCTATTCGCCTCAGGAGGTTCAAGTCTAAAATGCGGTGCTATCAATCAGCGCTCGTATTTATACTTGGTGGAGGGTGGGCGTGGCCAACAGGAGTGGGCGTGTCCCGTGGCTCCTCGAGGCCGGTGATGGCGGCTAGCGAGCGATTTCTGCCCCTGAACAGCGTTTATGTCGACTGTTTGGGGAGTTCAGGTAAGTGCTGGGAGAAGGTTTGCAAGTGAATTAAAACCAATTAACACAAGTTTTAAAAAGCAGTTTTGCAAAGTGGCTCCCGGCTATTCGCCTCAGGAGGTTCAAGTCTAAAATGCGGTGCTATCAATCAGCGCTCGTATTTATACTTGGTGGAGGGTGGGCGTGGCCAACAGGAGTGGGCGTGTCCCGTGGCTCCTCGAGGCCGGTGATGGCGGCTAGCGAGCGATTTCTGCCCCTGAACAGCGTTTATGTCGACTGTTTGGGGAGTTCAGGTAAGTGCTGGGAGAAGGTTTGCAAGTGAATTAAAACCAATTAACACAAGTTTTAAAAAGCAGTTTTGCAAAGTGGCTCCCGGCTATTCGCCTCAGGAGGTTCAAGTCTAAAATGCGGTGCTATCAATCAGCGCTCGTATTTATACTTGGTGGAGGGTGGGCGTGGCCAACAGGAGTGGGTGTGTCCCGTGGCTCCTCGAGGCCGGTGATGGCGGCTAGCGAGCGATTTCTGCCCCTGAACAGCGTTTATGTCGACTGTTTGGGGAGTTCAGGTAAGTGCTGGGAGAAGGTTTGCAAGTGAATTAAAACCAATTAACACAAGTTTTAAAAAGCAGTTTTGCAAAGTGGCTCCCGGCTATTCGCCTCAGGAGGTTCAAGTCTATGTATATGTAAGTATATGTATATATAAACAGATATACGATGCGACCACACAATAAAGATCCAACATATGCGTATTTGTAATATTCCTCCTGGCCGGTTATTGGGCCAGCCAGCCCTTGTAGATTCTGGTGGTAATAATGAGCAATTCTAGATGATCCAATGCAGTCCTAATGCAATGCTATGCAGTTTGTAATGCAAGAATCAGGCACTTTGCAATGTAAAAATAATGCAGTTTGTTAAGCAACACTCTAGCAGTTCGTAATGCCAAAATAATGTAATGCGTAATGCAACAATCAGGCAGTTCGTTATGCAACAATAATGCAATGCTTAATGCAAAAATCAGGTAGTTTGGTTTGCAAACTAATGCAATGCGTAATTGAAAAATCAGGCAGTTCGTTATGCAAACGAATGCAATGCGTAATGCAACAATCAGCAGTTCGTTATACAAACAAATGCAATGCGTAATGCAACAATCAGGCAGTTCATAATGCAGAAACAATGCAAAGCGCAAGGCACTTCGGCACCAATCACGGTGCTTTAGACTGTCTCTCTGCCTCTCATACTGACTCGCGGTCAGCTTCCGCCAACATATACCCCTAACACAGGTATGGTGAAAACCAAAGTGCTGCTCCACACTCCGGCCCCGGTACTGCCACTCCTTGGCACATAAGAGCCACGATACGACCTTGAGCAGAGGCTCGCACTGCAAGAAGGGAAGAGGCCGAGAGCGTCTCTCTCCGAGCCTGCACCCCGCCCCAGGCGGCTACACACATTACCTGGCTCACCTCCTCCTCTCGCAACTTGGGCCTCTGATGCGACTTGGTTGATTCCAGGCAGTGGAACTCGGGCCCTCCCGCGACGAGGTTGGTTCAAGGTCCTGCTTCTGGCAACGGCGGGCTCGGACCGGTGGCACAGCTCCCTCTGGGAATGCCGGTCCGGGCCGATAGTGATAACGAAGATATCAGGCTGCAACAGGGCACACGAACACAGCATCGCTGAGACTCACGAAGGTCTCAGGCTGCACGAAGCACTCTCACACAGTGTCGCAGAGAGTCATTTGAGTTTGGGTGCACACGATCACAGGGCAATCCTCACAAATGTCTCAGGCTGCACAAAGCACACGCATACATCATCGCCGAGACTCAATTGGACTCCAGGTCCACACGAACACAGGATAATCCTCACTAAGGGCTCAGGCTGGAAAAAGCACACGCACACAGCGTCACTGAGACTCGCTTGGACTCCAGTTGTGCACGATCACAGGGCAATCCTCACGAAGGTCTCAGACTGCATGAAGCACACACACACAGTGTCACTGAGACTCACTCGGACTCCTTGTGCCCACGATCACAGGGCAATTCTTACGAGGGTATCAGGCTGCAAAAAGCACACGCACACAGAGTCGCTGAGACACACATGAACTTTGGGTGTGCATGATCACAGGGTAATCCTCACGAAGGTCTCAGGCTGCACAAAGCACATGCACACAGCATCGGTGAGACTCACTTGGACTCCAGGTGCACACGATCAGAGGGCATGCCTTACAAAGGTCTCAGGCTGCACAAAGCACAAACACACAGCATCGCTGAGACACGTCTGGAAACTTATGTGTTCCTGAGTTTCCACAATAGGGAGCCAGCTCTCCTCGGGCCCTTGGGGATACGTTACTTCAGGACACAGCACAGCAGAGTCCTTTCAAGCAGGGAGACACAGCACACAGCAAAGTCCCTTTATCCTCTCCTTGGTTAAAGAAGCAAACTGCAGGCCAGCCCCAGAACACACAGCAAGGGTCAGTCCTTTCCTTCAGTCTATTCAGCTGTTTCTTCCTTGGCAGAGGTTCCCTTTGACCACAAAGTAGGTTCAATCCTTTACAGTCTTGAACATTTCCATTCCCAAGTCCAGGGGTTTCAGCTCTCATAGTTATACCCCCAAATGTATTTGAAGTCATTGTGTTCAGGGGGGCACTGACCCCTGTCCAAACCAGTTCTGGGTGTCTCCCTGCCAGTGACACCTTCTTCCTTTGATTGTGGGGGTCTGGATCCTTAATCACTCAGCAGGAGATGGAGCCATTGTTTTATGGCAGCAACCCAGGCCACTTCATCTCCAGGGGCTACTCCTTCCCCCCTACACTCCAGATGCAGGTCGACCTGTTGCTGTCTCACCTCCTCCCCTGGGTCAAGACATTCCCCAGAGCCTATCACATTCAAATCCAGACAGTCAATCCACAACCAGGCAGAGACACACAGAAATGTTAGAGCACAAAAACCCAGCCACTTCTAAAAGAGTGGTTTCTAAACACGCAATTCAAAAACCAACTTCACCTCTCCATCTTAAGCCTTTGGGAAGATAGGCTGGAAACATATTACACAGCCTTCCAGATTCTGTCCTATGGGCAAGATGGCCTTTCAACAGTGAAAACGAAATGGAGAGTATTTCACTGTTAGGACATGGTACACACCTTAGCACATGTTCTACCTTTCGCATACACTGTACCCTGCCCAGGGGGGTACCCTGAACCTACCACAGGGGTGTCTGATGTGCATAAAAAGGGAAGGGTAAGGCCTGGCAAGTGGGTGCACTTGTCAGGACAACATGGCAGTTTAACAAACTGCTCGCAGGCAGTGCAGTGGCAGGCCTGAGTTCTCTCTTTAAGGCTACTTGTGTGGGTGTCACAATTAGTGCTGCAGGCCCACTAGTAGCATTTGCATTATCAGCCCTGGCACACATAGTGCACTTTACTAGGGACTTTACTATTAAGGAAAACATACCAATCATGGACAATCAATTATCATTACACTTTACACAGGGAGCACTTGCACTTTGACACTGATCAGCAGTGGCACAAAGTGCCCAAAGCATCTAAGCCAGTCAAACGAAATCCATCACAGCATCAAAAATAGAGGAGGTAGAGGCAAAAAGTCAGGGGTAACCACGCCAAGAAATGACAGGTCTAACAAAGATATATATAGATAGATGCGGATATATATAGATAGATACAGATAGAGATAGCTAGATACAGATAGACATAGTTTGATATAGGGTAGATGCATAATGATGCAGATAGAGATTGATGCAGAGATAGATAGATAGATAGATAGATAGATAGATAGATAGATAGATAGATAGATAGATAGATAGATAGATAGATAGATAGATAGATAGATAGATAGATAGATAGATAGATAGATAGATAGATAGATAGATAGATGGATAGATGGATAGATGGATAGATGGATGGATAGATGGATAGATGGATAGATGGATAGATAGATGGATAGATGGATCGATGGATAGATAGATGGATAGATGGATAGATCGATGGATAGATAGATAGATGTGGATAGAGATAGATAGATTCAGATAGATAGTTGTGGATAGAGATAGATCAATGCAGATAAATGCAGATAATGATAGATAGATGCAGATAGATACAGATAGATACACATAGATTCAGAGAGATACAGACAGCTATAGATAGATACAGATAGAGATAGATGCAGATATATATTGATAGATGCAGATAGATATAGATATATATAGATAGATGCAGACAAAGATAGATGCAGACACAGACAAATGCAGATCGAGGTAGATAGATGAAGATAGAGATAGATAGATAGATAGATAGATAGATAGATAGATAGATAGATAGATAGATAGATAGATAGATAGATAGATAGATAGATAGATAGATAGATGATAGATAGATAGATAGATAGATAGATAGATAGATAGATAGATAGATAGATAGATAGATAGATAGATAGATAGATAGATAGATAGATAGATAGATAGATAGATAGATAGATAGATAGATAGATAGATAGATAGATAGATAGATAGATAGATAGATAGATGCTGATAGATGCCGGTAGATGCAAATAGAGCTAGATAGATGCAGCTAGATGAAGGTAGATGCAGCTACATATAGATAGATGCAGATAGATACAGAGAGAAATAGAACGATGCATATAGATATAGATAGATGCACATAGAGATATATAAATGCAGATAGAGATAGATCATTGCAGGTAGATGCCAAAAGAGATAGATAGAGGCAGATAGATGCAGCTACTTATAGATAGATGTAAACAGATGCAGGGAGAAATAGAAAGATGCAGATAGATATAGATAGATGCAGATAGAGTTATATAGATGCAGATAGAGATAGATAGATGCAGCTAGAGATAGATAGATGCAGATAGAGATAGATAGAAGAAGATATATACAGATAGGTGGAGATAGATGCAGATGGAGATAGATAGATTTTTTATTTATTTATTTATTTTATAAAGTTTTATTTAGCGCGAACCAGATCCAGAGGGATATCAGAGCACTTTACGCAGATGAAAGGGAGAGTAATACTCCAGTAACAATATCAAGTAAGAATGCCAAACAGTTGTAGTCACAACAATCATAGACAACTGATATACAGCGAGAAGAGAGGGAGAATAAAACTCCAATACGACATCGGATAAGAATACCAAACAGCTATAGTCACAATAATCACAAACAAATGGTACACAGCGAGTAATGTGATTAACAGGTCAATAACAGGCTGCTACGGGGGCACACCTTACGTTTGAGAGGAGCAGAGAGCACAAACAAACAAAAAAATGCACATATATATATAGATAGATGCAGATAGAGGCACATAGATGGATAGATATACATAGATGGATAGAGATAGATAGATTCAGAGATAGATAGATGCAGAAAGATAAAGGTAGACACAGATAGATGCAGATAGAGAAACATAAATGCAGATAGTTGTAGATAAATGCATACAGAGATAAATAGAGGCAGATAGATAGATGCAGAAAGATGCAAATAAATATAGGGGCAGATAGATGCAGATAGATATTGATAGATGCAGAATTGTATAGATAAATGCAGAAAGATATAGATAGATATAGATTGGTACAGATAGAGATAGATAGATGCAAATAAAGATAAATACAGATGGAGATAGATAGATACAGATAGATAGATGCAGATTGATGCACACAGAGATAAATAAATGCAGCTAGAGATAGATGCAGATAGATTGTGATGGATGCAGATAGACATAGATAGATATAGGTAACTGCATATAGATGCCGATAGAGATAGATAGATAGATAGATAGATAGATAGATAGATAGATAGATAGATAGATAGATAGATAGATAGATAGATAGATAGATAGATAGATAGATAGATAGATAGATAGATAGATAGATAGATAGATAGATAGATAGATAGATAGATAGATAGATAGATAGATAGATAGATAGATAGATAGATAGATAGATAGATAGATAGATAGATAGATAGATAGATAGATGCAGAGAGAGATAGATAGATTCAGATAGAGATAGATGCAGATAGAGATAGATGCAGATAGATATAGATACCTGCAGATTGATATAGGTAGATGCAGAAAGTTATAGATAGATGCATATAGCTATAGATATGTGCCGATAGATGCATATAGAGATAGATAGATGCAGATAGAGATAGATAAATGCAGATAGAAATAGATGCAGATGGAGATAGATAGATTCAGATAGATATATATAGCTGCAGATAGATAAACATAGCTGCAGATAGATAAACATAGCTGCAGATAGATATATGCAGATATAGATATATGCCGATAGTGATAGTTGCAGATAGAGATAGATGGATGCAGATAGAGAGAGATAGATGCAGATAGACATAGATGTAGAGAGAGACACATAGAGGCAGATAGAGATAGATAGATGCAGATAGATAAAGATAGACATAGATAGATATAGATAGATGCAGATAGAGATAGATGTAGAAACTTGGACTTAAGGCTGGTGGGTGTGAGTGGGGAGGCACTTTGAAGTGTACTATGTTAATCATAGTGGCCTCTCACATCTAACACTAAAATCCTGTTTGAAGCAGGCACGGAACCCACAACTAACCCATGAACAGAAGTCTACCAGGACAAAAGCAGAGACCTGTAGCAACCAGATAGGGAATAGACAAGAATTAGAATCAACAAGTGGAATCCTGATCTCTCCCTTTCACATGTGCCCCAGGTTTTTTATGTGGCTCAACAGACTTGTTGATCAGGATTTGACAGTGTGGTGTCACCAGGATGTACACATCCTCCACTGTGAATATTCTGTGGTATACAGAAGAGTCATCTCTGTCCATTTAAATGCCTCTAATGGAAAAAATAATCTATCAGTCACCTCCAATAGAAAATAGATTTTTTTTAAATGGAATGCAGAATGGAGCAGCCAGGGCCAAGTGTAGCACACATGAACAACTCCCTCAAGCCACCCAACATCCAGGATGACTAGGATGAGAGCCTGGATGCGTCGCTGGACCTGCGCCTGGAGCCTGGATGCATTGCTGGACCTGCGCCTGGAGCCTAGATACGTCACTGGACCTGTTGAGGAGACACTAATCTCACACTTATCTATTGTGTGGCCTTTGTATTCATATTGACTTGTCTGGAATACCACATTATTTTTGTCGTGCTTCATTGCTGTTTATGCAGGGGAAACGAGTTGCACATGTGTGCAATCAATGGCACCTAGCACATGTGGAAATCCAGCAATGGCATAGAAATCTTGCTTGATCTTCAGCTGCTGTTGTTGGGTGTTGGGGAAGAGGAGGTACTGGGGTGTGAGACGGATGATGACAACCAGGACAGAGGGTGGGAAGGCAGAAATTGATGGCTGTGATATTCCTGCCACTCTGGCTGTTGTGATATGGAAGGAACCAGATGCCAGCATGTGGAGGACTGCCATCAGCTTGACCTACGGAGGGATGTTAGGGGGCCTGGCAGTTGACGGCTGGAGCCTTGGTACTCTCGTATTCAGCAATTCTATAATGGATTGCCTCCTGAGTATGTAATATCTGATGACCTCATCCTCCCTGAGGTAAATGTGGGAAAGCTGCAGGAGAAAAACATGCTCCCTTCCCCTGCTCTGCCGTGGTTGAGGCGATCTTCTCGCAACTCCGAGCTGCAGAATTGCCACCTCCATGGCATAGTTGTGCTTGGCGAATTGTTTTGTGTGGCTTGTTTTTCTTTACCACAGCCACTGCATCCTTTACTATGTCTGGGATACCTATGAATAAGAGTTTTAACGAATTACAGATTTTGCATGCGTCACTTGCCAACAATGCGTCACACATTGACGAAACCATAAATATCACTGCCTTAGTTTTACTATAGATTTTACGGGGGAATGCCTGACTTGCATATTTATACTCTGTGCGTGGCGCAGGTGGTTTTGGTGTAGGCATTTTTCAACGCAGGCCTTTGAAAACTGATGCATTTTGAACACATGCATAGGCTTGTAGATGTGAATTAATGCCTGCACCGCTGCCGTGTCAAAATTAGTGATGCAACAGCACAAGCCTCTCCTAAATATGCCCTCAGTGTAAGAGACGGGGCCTATGCAATTAAGGATGTGGCGTAAACATGTAAAGTAACATCCTGGCCCAGATTTACGAAGATTTTGCATCGAGTTTGTATTACTTTTTTTAAATAGACCAGGCGCAAAATCCTGTTTGGATTTACAATCCAACACAAATGGTGATTTGTGTTGGTTTGTAACTAAAAGAAGCACAAGGCAATGCAATGCAATGAGCAGCCTTGCGTTACTTGGAGTCAGTGAGGCATCCTATGGGTGGTACATGAGCGTTCCTGTGGCTACACACATGGATTTGAATGAAAAACCATATCCACACAGACCTTTAGACATGGATTTAAACCAAAATCGTGTGCCTACTTAAGGCTGGTGTAACGAGGAGATATCCTCAGACTCTGTTTTCTTTATCACCCACCTTGTGGTGGGGTTCATTCCTGAGTTACAAATGGTTCTACTTGGTCGAAGTATAGATTGGAGGAAGTTGGGTGGAAGGGGTTATGGTTGTTGTTTTGTTACAGATCTCTTTTCTGGGCACTACAGATGGTGAACTCACCTCACACCATGGTCTATCTTATGGACCCACTGCCACCCACATATTGCGGCCTCCTGGTGGTTTTTGAGACTCTAAATCAAAGGTAACGCCTAGTATTTTAAGACCAGAAGGTCACGGCCATGTTGGGCCCAGAAATGGCTGCCACGTTTAAGATCTATTATAGATCCCTCAAATGCTGTGTGATCGCAGCCCCCATTGTGAAGAGACAAACCAGCTCATTGATAAGATCCCTCTACCTACTGTGACTAAGGCTAAAAGAGAGGACCTTGAACAATCCCTGACAGTAATGGAGCTAGGCGATCCCCTCATGGATCTTAATCACAGCAAATCTCTGTGCCCATATGGGATGCCTATGGAATATTACCACAGGCTGCAAACTCTCCTCTTGTCCCCTCACTTGGATATCCTCCTTGAGGCAATCAAGTGGTGCCAGCTCCCCCTGAGACATAGATTTGGCTACTATTGTGTTCCTGTTGAATCCAGGCAAGCCCCCGGACCAGTGTTCCTCGTTCCGACCCATATCTCTCATACATGCCAAAGTTAAAATATAAACTTGCACGCTACCTGCATAGTTCACAGTCATTACCTCCCGAGCATGGAAATTCCTATGGGATAATTTTCTCTTTGACCTGGAGGGCTGCCCTGTTTCGGACGGGATAGGACCGGTTGGTGCCCCTGTAGACTCCACTGGCAGATGGCTGGAACCTGGTGGCGCAACAGGAAAGGTTCAGGGGATGGGACAATATTGTCATCTCGGAGTGTGGGACATCTAGGAAGGGGACCACCTGAATTCCTTTCAGGACCTCCAGACAGTATTCTTACTCCACAAATTACACTTTTTTCTGTTACCTCCAACTCTACCACCCACTCTCTGAATACCGGGAGATACTGTGCGGACCCCCATTACAATCCTCTACAGGTTAAACTCCTTATGGGTCCAATAGATAAAAGAGGCATCTACCAAGCTTACAGGGCCTTCATGAATTACTACTCCTGCACACTAACACCCTTGAAGGAGCATTGATAATGGTGGCTGGGCCAATTGGAGGAGGTGGAATGGAAGGAGGCATGTATGGCAGCCCCCACCTTGACCATGGACAAATTTGACAGTTGCCCTCGCAACTAGAAACCACCGGGAATTTTGGTCCATTGTCAACACTGGCTCTGGGGAACCGGTGTCGGCAATTGAACCCAATATAGCAGCGGAGGCTTGGGAGGAGCACTTCCGGAGCCTGTATAGCTCAGACGAGGGCTTTGAATCTGGGGGGATTGATAGGAACATGCTTATATCCACCTCATCCGAGGCGCTGTTTGAATTTAAGCTAGAAGAGGTCCATGAAGCAATTGGTAAAGTTATACCTGGTAAAGCCCCGGGATTAGATAAACTCCCGGGTGACCTCTTTAGACACGAACCAAGGATATGGGCCCCATATTTGTGCATTTGTACAATGCCATCCTGAGAGGCATGGAGGTGCCCTGTACTTGTCTGGGCGCAGAGATAGTCCCTATTTTTAAGAAGGGCTCTCCTCTGCTCCCAGCCAACTACAGGCCCATCAACCTCATAGATGTTCCGCAAAAGATCTTCGTGAGGATAATCTTAACTCATCTGCAGGATTGGATTGATGACCATTCGGTAATGAGCCCATTCCAGGCGGGATTTAGGAAAAACACGTCCACTATGGATCAGATTTTTCGCCTATCTCTTTTATTTTGGAAGACGGTCACACTGGAGGGTGGCAGCCTCTACATGGTGTTTGTGGACCTTCGCGCCGCCTTCGATCTGGTCCCACGCCACAAATTGTGGTCTGTGCTCTATGAGTTGGGTATACCGCATCATCTCTTGCACATCTTGATGAGGCTCCATGAAGCAAATTTTGCCAGGGTAAGGTGTGGGAAGGACGGAGCCTTGACAACACGATTCTCCGTTGACAGGGGGGTAAGGCAGGGCTGTGTTTTGGCACCGACCCTGTTCTGCCTCTACGTCAACGGAGTGATCACCCATCTGAATACGGTCCGAGACACTGATGCCCCAAAGCTGGCTGGAAATCGGGTGCCTGCAATTATGTTTGCAGACGACACCCTCTTGCTCTCAAAATCCCCAATGGGGATTCAACGCATACTGGATGGATTTGAGTCTTTTTGCCTTGAGCGGGGATTGGAGATCAACGCACTAAAAACTAAATTTATGATCTTCAATCTACCAGCTACCACTCGCCCCAGTCCAAAAATAGGCACTACAAGACTGGAGAGGGTCCAGATATTTGATTACTTAGGGGTAACTATCAATGAGAGTATGACGTGGCCCCCCCAGCAAACCAAGTCCCAACTGAAATTGGCACAGTTGGCAGGGGGCATACTAAAGCTTGCTAACAAGTCGACTATAAAGCCAATAGGACCACCACTAGAGATATATAAACTACAAGCCAGGGGTGCGGTGATGTATGGGGGTGAACTATGGGGTCATGTCTGTAAGTCTGACATCAGCATGACTGAAAATAAATTCCTAAGAAAACTATTGGCCCTACCATCCAGCACTCCACTTCTCCCATTGAGGTTAGATCTGGGTATCAGACCGATTGCCCATGAGCTTGGCATCAAACCTTTAAGGTTTTGGCGTAGGCTCTGGGTAACTCCTGAGCTATCAAGTTCAGGCTGGAACTGGCAGAATTACTATGTATGCCCAAGATATGGAAAATTCCCTGGTTTATGTACGTTAAGAGCGAATGTGGTAGGTTGGGCATACCTGCCTTATGGGACGACCCTCTGAACAGTTGTAATGCCATCTCTCGCAAACATCTCTCTAGATTGTTCTATGATAGCAAGTTGGATTCTCTCCTCCATAACCAAGAGGCGGGCACTCTCACAGAATCTTTCTTAAAGATCAAACATGTATATAATTTTGAACTTTTTCTAGATGACATTTACCCCATTTTAGCTAGGAAACTGTATTTGCAATGGAGATATGGAACACTACTGCTTAGAGCATTTACGACCAGGTGGTCTAGTTCTTCTCCATTTAATTGTCCCGGTTGCAATTGCGATAATGAAAATGAACTTCATGTTTTATTCTTTTGCCCGGCTTATAGTAACCCCAGAAGGTATTGGCTCGTACCTTTGTGTAAAAATCTGGGGTTCCTCCACTGCATGACTGCAATCCGAATACTCAAATCAGATGTGACGAGATCTACCATATTCGCTGTCTCAAAATTCCTGGCTGCTATGTGGTCCAAGCTACGAGCACTACTGAAAACTGCGTAAATCGCTAATCTGGATGCACAGTTTCCTTCTCACATTTTTAACTGTCTTTAACAATATAACTAGTTTTGGGGTTTATCTTATAAATTTGTTCTTCTTTTACGGCTATCTTGCCGAAACGAAGATTCCACAGCTATAGGTTGCACTAAGAATATTAAAGTCCAGTACCCAAGAGGCAATAGTAATAGCCAAAGCAAAATTTCCGGAATGGGCTTGGAGAATAAGGCAACAGATGGAAAGAAGGGAAAGAAAAGGGGAAGGATGAAAAAAAAAAAAGCAGACTGCGACAGTAAACTCTAGTGTTCTGTCTTCTGCTTAGTTTCTTTTATTTGTCATTGCTAACCATGGCCTATATATATATATTTGTAAATGTTTTATATCCGTAAATTTGCATAGGGGCTTGTTGGTATTCTCTACTCCAAGAAAAGTCCCCTTTGGCTTGTCCTTTTTCAACAATTTTAACAAGGTTTCACATTGGTCAGTTTTCTCAGTGGATACTCGCTGTTCTTAATATGTTTTTTAATATATGTATCATTATATTTTGTAAAAGTTTTTAAAGAATAATGGATTTTATCTATTTGATGTTGCTAATATTTGTGTCTTTTATGATCAATTTGGTCGAAATAAAGACTAATAAATGGAAATGGTAAATGTTAAAACTTTAGTGTCCAACACCTTCCCAAAATTGGTTTAGATTGGAGTGGGAATAGTAAATGTCACCCCTTCAGTGTCCAAAAACTACCCCAAATTTGTTTAGATTGAAGTGGGAATAGTAAATGTCACCCCTCCAGTGTCTACAATCTTCCCCAAATTGGGGGAGATTGGAGTGGGAATAGTAAATGTCAACCCTTTACTGTCCAGTGCCTTCCCCAAATTGGTTTAGAATTGGAATACAAGTTATAAATTTCACCCCTTTAGCGTCTAAGAGCTTCCTCAAATTGGCTTAAAACGGAGTGGGAATAGTAAATGTCAACCCATTCGTGACCAGACATTCCCTACATTTATTTAGATTAGAGTAGGAATAGTAAATGTAAGCCCTTTAGTGTCCACAAACTTCCTTAAATTGGTTTTGATTGCAGTGGGAATAGTAAAATTCAACCCTTTAGTGTTCAACGCCTTCCCCCAATATGGTTTAGACAAAAGTGAGAATTATAACTGTCACCCCTTCAGTATCCAACACATTTTCCAAATTTGTTTAGATTGGAGTGGAAATAGTAAATGTCACCCCTTTAGTGTCCAACTTCTTCTCCAAACGGGATTGCATTTGAATAGGAATAGTAAATGTCAATCCATTTGTGTCCAAAGCCTTCCTCAAATTGGTTTACATTTAAGTGGGATTAGTAAATGTCACACCTTTACTGTCCAGTGCCTTCCCCAAATTGGCTTAGAATTGGAGTAGAAATTGTAAATTTCACACCTTTAGCATACAACAGCTTCCTCAAATTTGCTTAAAACGGAGTGGGAATAGTAAATGTCAACCCATTAGTGACAACACCTTCCCTAAATTGATTTTGATTGGAGTAGGAATAGTAAATGTGGGCCATTTGGTGTCCGAAACATTCCTTAAATTGGTTTTGATTGCAGTGGGAATGGTAAAAGTCAACCCCTCAGTATCCAACACCTTCACCAAATTGGTTTAGATTGGAATGGGAATTGTGAATGTCACCCCTTCAGTGTCCAACACATTTTCCAAATTTGTTTAGATTGGAGTGGAAATAGTAAATGTCACCCCTATAGTGTCTAACTTCTTCTCCAAATGTGATTACATTTGAATAGGAATAGTAAATGTCAATCCATTTGTATACAAAGCCTTCCCCAAATTGGTTTCCATTGAAGTGGTTTAGATTGAAATTGGTTTAGGTTGGAGCGGGAATAGTAGATGTCACCCCTTTATTGTCCAACATCTTCCTGAAATAGGTTTTACCTGTAGCAAATATCACCCTTTCAGTGTCCAACACATTCCCCAGATGAGTTTAGATTGGAGTGATAATAGTAAATGTTAACCCTTTAGTGTCCAACACCTTCCCTCAATATGGTTAGAGTGGAGTGGAAATAGTAAATGTCACTCCTTTCGTATCTAACATTTATTTTAATGATTCATGCTGGAGTGTGATTCTTTAACTTTAGATTTTTATTCTGAAATATTATATTTTATTTTATTTGTATGTAGCAGAATTTTGTGCTATTTTATTAGTATTGTTAGAGATCAAAATATAACTGTGGTATGTTTGTAACCAATAACATTATTAATTACATTTTTAGCATAATAAAGAATCGTAACATATTTCTCACATTTTATTTATGTTTCCAAAGTTTATTCATTTTATATTTTTAAATGTTTAACTATATATATATATTCACTGAAAAAACCATAGGTTTCATACATGTTATAGTTAGCTGGAAATTTCAATCGTAAAAACCATTGAAATTCCCCCGTTATAGTTAGTTCAGCTAACTATAACTCGCGCGACCGCAATCCACTGCTGATGACGTAACATATTACATCACTGTATTTACTAAGATACTGTTAATTAAGTCAGTTATACAATTAATTTTACAAAAATAAACATCCATTTAGACACTTATATAACCATTTATTCTTCCATTAACCTTTAGATATACATATATAAAAAATATTATTTTTCGGCAAGACACATATTCACTGGATGATGTCATCAGTGATGTCATCAGTGATGTCATTTCAGATGTCATCAGTGATGTCATGAGTGATGTCACTGACCATGTCATGAGTGATGTAATATGTGACGTCATCAGCAGTGGATTGCGGTCGCGCGAGTTATAGTTAGCTGAACTAACTATAACGGGGGAATTTCAATGGTTTTTTACGATTGAAATGTCCAGCTAACTATAACATGTGTGAAACCTATGGTTTTTTCAGTGAATTTGCAAGGTTTTTTAAATGCTAATTCCTAACTATAACGTGTGTGAAACCTATGGTTTTTTAAGTGAATTTGCAAGGTTTTTTAAATGCTAATTTCTAACTATAACGTGTGTGAAACCTATGGTTTTTTTAGTGAATTTGTAAGGTTTTTTAAATGCTAATCTATGTATGTATTATTATATTTTTGATATATTTATTTTACAATAAACTACCTATGTATATAGTTATAGATTGACTGTATCCTGTAATATGGAATGGTTCAGCTCTTTTTTTTTTATTTGGATAAAGTTGAACAGCATAGTTAATATTTTCTATAAACTTATAAACAGTTTAAAGATATTTTTTTTAAGGGTTTTTCACCATGCGCGATGCGCGCACGGTGCGCGCAACCCGCGATTTTTTGAAAAAAAATAAAATGTTTTTTTCACCCTTTGGGGTCCTTCAGGGACCCCCTGACAAAGGCTAGGGGGTCAAGAACTCTCTACCCTAACCCCTTTTCCTGTTCTCCACCTTTCTTTTTCACTGCGACACACAAAATGGCATCCGACACTTTCTGATTTCGACCGATTCGAATGTTGACTGACATCTAACCACTAATCAGAATTACGCTCGCGCACATTTGGTGCACGCACCGTGCGAGCATCGTGCGCGCATATAGATATTTATGTACTTTTAACTGCAATTTTCTCAGGAACTACTGAACAGATTGACACCATATATGTAAAAGGCATATGCCTGACCTGAGGACTACCTCTTTGCCAATTTTCAAGTAATTCTGTTCAGCCGTTCGGGCTGTACATTCGACTAAAGGTCCTATGGGAAAATGCATGGGGAAAACGTGTTTTGGGACCCCCCTTTTTTCTCAGCCCCCGCTTGACGAATCACCCCGAGACTTTCAGGGTAGGAGCTGAGCGAAGCGCCCCATTAGTTTTGAAAATTTCACGAAGATAAGTCAACCGGCGCCAAAGTTATTTAAAATCGAATTTTCAGATTTCCTATGGGAACTCGGTCCTAACTATAACTATATACTGGCGACCGCCAGTAGATAATATATATATATATTTATATTTGAAAAAGAATTTCCCCAACCTTCTATGATTAAGGAACCGGCACTTGTAGTCATGGGTGTTCTCCTGTTTATTGCATAGGCTGCGTCACACACATGAACATCACAGGGACGCGTTTTGCCAGTCTCGCTGCCTTTTTTGAGGTCGAAAAACGCTGGGTTGCAGAGAGGTGGTCCGAAAGGTGGTCCGAAGCCCACCCCTTGTTACACCACTCTGCAAACATGGCTCTTGTCGCACTGATGGTAGGGCGATGAGGTCCACGTGTGTCCTGAGGACCACAGGACACAAGTGGACTTCATCCCTTGATACCTGTGAGATCCAAGTATTTTTTTCGTAAAATCCGTTTAAAAGCCTTCTTTCAAGATAAAACAATGACACGAGAGGAAGACTCGGGGCTACACAAACCATCCACGTTTACACCTAACAGTGGGATGGTACCTCACGAGGTCTTGACCTTCGAACAAGCTGTGTTAAACGATCTTAATAGCATGACTACAACTGCTCCATTCCACAATTTATCCTCAAACGAATTATCAGCTGTCAGGGCCCTGGCAGATGACCCAATGATCACCATCAAGCAGGCTGATAAGGGTGGTGCCACAGTCATTATGTCCACCCTGGACTTTGACATAGAATGTCTATGACAACTAAGTAACCAGAGGTACTATACACCCTTGAGAGAAGACCCTACTCCACGACTCAGTACAGTTATTCCCACCATGGTATTCGCAGCTGAGACTGAGGGATGGATCCCCAGAAAGGAGGCTGAGTTCCTCATTCCAAAAGATCCGAGGACCCCTTACTTTTACACTTTACCGAAAATTCACAAAGGGGTCAACCCGGTCCCTGATAGACCAATAGTCTCAGGGATCGGGTCAATCCTGGAACCTTTATCCAGGTTCTGCGATCAATTCCTCCTATCTCCAGTGAGGGCTACTCCGTCATTTGTGAAAGACACTACCGATGTTCTACGGTTCCTTGAGGGGGTCCAACATCCAGAGGAAGTCAACCTTCTAGTGACCCTGGATATTGAGGCCCTCTATACTAACATCCCACAACGAGCGACTCTAGAGGTGATAGAGGATGCCCTGAGCCGACAGGACTGGGACTCTCCCACCCCGGTAGCCTTCATACTTGAATGTGCCACCTTAGCGTTGACAGAAAACTTCTTTGAGTACAACAAACAGCTGTACCACCAAACCCAGGGCACCTCGATGTGTAGCACCTTTGCACCAAGTGTGGCCTGTATGTACATCTCAGCTTTTGAGGAGAGGGAGATCTATAATCCTAACAACCCTACCAGGCAAAGGTGATCCTATGGAAGAGATTCATCGATGACATTTTGATTCTATGGAAATGGGATCGCACGAGGTGTGAGGAGTTCTGTACATGGATCAATACCTTGAAGCCCTAACTGAAATTTACTAATACCATCTCAGAAACCAATCTACCCTTTTTGGACTTATTGATGCATTTGGTACAGGGGCAGATTACCACAACTCTCTATCAGAAACCGACCGATAAGAACAGCCTTTTGCTATTCAGTAGCCACCACCTTAGAGCTTTGAAACTAAACTTACCATTCGGTCAGTTCCTTCATATTAGAAGGAACTGCAGCTCGGTGTCAGACTTCCAAAGAGAGTCTGAGATTTTGGCTGCAGATTTAAGCAAGAGAGAGTACCCCAAACAGAGCGTCTCACTCTCTCGTAAAAGAGCAAGGAATAACAATCGAGAAACCCTGTTGGAAAACAGACAGAAAGAACCTGGGGCCTTTGCGTGACCACATTTACCCCTAACTCTAACCGGGTGAGAAATATCATCAGAAAATATTGAGGAATACTCAATACAGGTACATTTGACCTCCCTGTACCGATATTTGCATTCAAACTAGGGGTGGGCGGAATTTGCGAAATTAACTTTCGCAATTTATCGCGAAAATGCTAAAAATCTCCACAAACACGCCGGAAATATCGCGAAGACGCGGAAGTTTTTTTCCCGCCTGTTCGCGGTATTTGTTGCGTGATCGCGGGTCGCCAACTAACCCATGCGGTTGCTCACGGGCGCGGCCATCTTGTTTTCACTTGTCCCGCCCTCTCTCGATGCTTACTTCCTGTTCCGGGTCACGCAATGCATGTTCTCACCTGTTCGCGGTCGATATTTCCTGTTCGCGACCGCTTTTACTTGATCGCGTTGCTTTTTGCTTGCTCGGGGAGAAAATATTGCGCGAACGTGCGCACATGGTAGCAATAGGCGTGGCCATCTTGTTTTTCACTCTATTGCATGGTTCTGGGGCCTGTTGTTCAATCCTCTCCAAATCTTTTCAATCCGTGGTTTAAACCCACTTATTTTTTGATCTTTTTTATTTATTATTTATCTTACTATTTTCCAGCTTCTATATTTTTGGTTTTTGTCTCCTATTTTTGTTTTTTAGCTACTTTTTCTCTTTCTATTGCCTGCTAATATTTATTTCCTTTACTTCTTTAATTTTATTATCTTTTCTTACCCCAGAACCATGTCTAAGGGTAGGGCTGGTGGACGACGCAGCCAAAGCCGCGACCGCCTTCCTTGCGGAAGGCGGCGCCCACAAGGGGTGTAGGCATGGGCCTTATTTGGGGAGGTGGAGTTGGCTGCACTAATTTTCTTTGTGCAGCGCCACCTCCCCTCAACCCTGTCAGCAGGTGGCAGGCCTGGGTCCGGGTACGGCCTCCGGGAGCGTCGGCAGCGGTGGGGGAAGGTGCGCCGGGCAGTGTCGCGCTTCTCTGTGGTCCTGCGCACCCAGGCACAGCTGACGCACCAGTGGTCCGACATCCTGGACCGTGAGCAGGACCTGCTGGACCTGCTAGGAGTGGAGCTCCCGGGGCTTGGTGAGTACCTATTTAATTATTACAACTTTGTGTCTGTTCTTCTGCTCTGTGTTATATATTGCGAATATCTTTTTTTTCTTCCAACCAGCTAGAATGTTGCTGCTTACATTCCAGGTTAATTATGTTTAAAAGTCTTCTGTGATTATGACACAGGTGCTCTTCTGTGCTACTACTAATCTTACTTGTTTGCAACTTTGCGTTTGCGCTTGCTTAGCGTGATTCTTTACGAGTTTATTTTAGAGAAATTAAGTTACGTAATGCTACAGTGACTCTAGTCCACTCCTTACTTTGTCCTGTCAGTAATAGATAGGGGCGGATTGATACTTAGGTTTAGGTACTTTGTATGAGCTTCTAATTTGTTAGTGGTATGCGTGATGCCCCCTCAGTTACGTGACGTGCTGCTAGTACGGCAGTCTTTATTAGAACCTTTTCTAGTTTGTTCAATGAGTGGTGGTAATTGGCTTAGCACTAGCAGAACATCAGCATCAATCAATCAACCCAAAATTTGGTGTATGCAAAAAATGTAGTCATGTGTCCTCCATGATTTGACCATATGCATTGTTGAGGAATAAAGTGGAAATGCATACTTAATGTACAATTGGCATGCCTGGAATAGGTGGGCTAGGTTGGGTGGTACGTCGTACTTAGGCATAGTTGTAACTTAGTATTCTGGAATCAGAATGGAAGACTGGATTACTGTTGATAATTAGTAACTTAAGTAGTCGATCTGCGAATCCCCCGATATTACTTGTTGACCAGATGAGATCGGTCAATTTAGTTATTGCAATTGTTGTTTACATAAGTGTTTTTTGACCGTTGTTGAAAAATATTGTATTTGTTTGACACCATCCATCAATGTTTGTCTCTTTCTTATATCTTTCCTGTTCATCATTCAGCACCCAGGGGCAGACAGGGAGAGGGGGTTCGGCGGAACAACAGTCCGAACAGCACCAGGAGGACACCAATGAGGGCTCCTCTGCTGGCCCCAGTAAGTCTTCTTGTTTTTAATAATATTTCTTATTCCATAACTTTTACTGCCCCATATTTTTCACAAACTATTGTTTGTTTCCAAATGCTATTTTTTACCAACAATTATCCTTCGATCTGTACGGTTTCAAAAATCTTATCCCTGCCACCGCTATGATGACTCTCAGTACTACTACTACTACTAATACTATCAGTCTGTCTGTACAGTAGTAGCTAGTCTTGCCCAGTTGGCCAGTGCCACTCTTTATGTGAAAGGTTGTAATATAAAACTTATATTCACCAGTAGCTCGAGCCATTGAGTCCAATCCTTTGGGTCGTCGTCTTGTACTACTTCTACTCTTATTGATCTCGAGTCTTTGTTAATCTTGAGGCTTTGAAAATTCACAGCAACAAAAGCCCAACCAGATTTATTACTATTTTGATATGATAGCCTATATGACATACTACTACTGTTGTAGGGATCTTGCACATACACAGACATTTGCACCAGAAAATAGGATGTTGGTGATGGTAGGTTGGACCTTCCTCACACACCTCAATCAGAAATTCAGCACCCACCACAATTCCACTGCTCGACTATAGTACTGTCTTGTCATAACTATTAGGTCTCCGAACCCTCCCCCCAAGATACCCAACAAGTAGACAACCCAGAACATAACACACCCAACCTCTCAGTCGTGGAAGCAATGCACATGCACACCCTTACTTTAATTTGCTCACTCGTGTAAGTTAGTCCACACCAAATACCACCAAGTCTATGTAAGTTCAAAATGTTTATTTTGAATTGAGAACGAAGCTCTGTACATTGTTTTATTATAAAATGCAGCACCAACCAGAAAATCAATAACATTAAAACAATATACATTGTTACACTTATACGGTTGGAAATTAAATCATGATAACTGAACAGTGGTGGAAGGCAGCACCACCATCCCCTAGGAATTTAGTTTATATAAATTTATAAATGAAGATGTGAGTGAAGGGACCCCTCACCTTAGAAGAACCTAGTACTGGTAGTTGTTGCATTATTCAGAAGCTCTGGTTCGTAGAAGGGAATCTTCCGTCTGTAATGCGAACAATGAAATGGTGTGCGTTAGTATATTGCAACTTGCAAGCATTTCTCAGCCGTGCCAAAAAGTGTAGCATTTATGGATAAGCAATATGGACTAACAGTACACCAGTACTTCCTAAAAAAGTGGCTTGTTAATGTTTTTGTTGACCGCTTGTACGCAGCGCGTAGACTAGACAGTAGCAGTGCGAGGCAGGTCATGTGGGCTCAAAGGTGTCTTATACAAGAAGCTGCAAGGCAACGTCACATGTGCAAAAATAAAAGACACAAAGGTAAAATGGTAGCATGGCTAGGGCTAATTAAGCAAAGGCTACAATGATCATATATAACTATTAGTGTCTACTCTACTACTACCTGATTTGTACCAGTGATGTATGTTAGTATTAACTCATTTTTCAACCTTGCTACTGATCAATAGGGGGGAGGTGTATATGACGCCTAATAAATGTGTAATGTTTTCTAGGCGCACTACCGACCACCATTGCCGGGGCCAGCGAAGGCGACGCGGAGGGCGAGGATGCGGCAGTTGCTGCAGATAGCAACGGAGCGGTAGGGGGAGTGGCAGCACCAGTGGCGGGCGGTGGTAAGTAAGATTCATAATCCTTAACTATTGTTGAACTTGACAGTACACTCACTGCAAGGGTGTACTGTAGTATGTATCTGTATACTGTACAGTTGCGACTTAGGGCCCCATTTGGATGGCGGGCGTATTGCCCCCGCCGGGCCGGCGGTATTCACTGCCGACACCGCAGGGGCAAACCTCCCGCCATCCCTGTAGAAAATATTCAGACCCCCCACATGTCGACCAGGCGGAAAAGGGTTCAATATGGCGGTGGTGTTTCTCTGAACACACCGCCAGCCATATAATCTGCATTTTGGAATGCCTTTGCATGGCGGCATTGCCGTCCGCCACGGAAAGGCATGCAGACATTGCAGAGTATGCTTGGGGGCCCCCATGAAGGGTACCTACCTATGCTATGGTACCCCCCCTGCCTTTCAAAGCAAAACGTGACAGGCTCTGTGCGGGGCCCGTCATGTTGTGCTTGGAAAAGCAGCACAACATGTATTTTTAGCATTGCTTTCGGCAACGCCAACCAGAATGTAAAAAAAACAGGATGCGCCCGCCACTGTGCCGGGCGCATCATCCTAATTAATTGTCCCCACGGGACCCCCACCCTTTTTAGCGTAAGGATGGCGGGCGGACAAAGTCCGCCCGCCATCCGATGTCGTAAGCAAGTATGAGTTGTAGGGGACGTTTGAAGAGTGAGCTAGAAGACTAGCATTCCCTTTAATTGGCATAGGAGCGGGAGTATTGAGTAACTAATGGCCTCATCTATCTGATTTCAACTCCGCTTTGAAAGTTTTATGGAGAAGAGCACCTGGTGCACTGTTCAACTAAAAAGTGAAAGACGGGTGGAAGGAAGAAGGACAGGCGAGATTTCAAATGTTATGTACTACTGTGCTTTATAGACAGTGCTACTCTACCATGCCACTATGTGTATAAATAATTAACTTGTCTTACTGTTTTTCTAAGGGTATATTTTACAATTGTCTTGTTTTTTTCTTTTTGATACACAGCTACTCCGAAACTAAATCGTAAGTAGTTGGCCGCCAAGGCACGGCGCCGGAAGCTGGAGGCAATCCAGCGGGAATACCGGCGGCTGGTGGTCTTAGCCGAGGAGGAGGAGGAGGAGACTGCGGCAGCAATTCTTCAAGCCTCCTCCAGTGCCCCGGGCCCCAGCCACCACTCTCCAGTGGTACAGCGCCACCGTCTGGCGGCTGCCCGCTGCCACCGTAGTGGCATCTCCGGTGCCCCCCCACTGTGGCTGCAACTGCCGCGCACTCAGACACCGCGTCGCCCGTTTAGAGGACCAGATGCGTGTCCTCCTTGAGTCCCGCCCCACACCTTAGTCCCTGTCATCTTGTTCTGCCCCTTTTTTAATCCTTGTTTGGGTGGGTGGGTGGTAACTTGTTTGGGCGTTACAGACTTTTTCTCCTATGGACATTGGTTGGGGTTAGGGAGGGGGGTGAGTCAGCTTTTGTGGGTTTAGTTTATTTTTGTTAGGGTAAATTAAATAGATTTTTCTATGTTACATGCAATGTTGTTAATGTTTTGTAGGTGGGGTAACTGTTTTACATCACACTGTTTCCTTGCTGGTGCATAGCCGCCCATAGCCTGTGTTTGATTTAAATAATTGGCTGACTGTATAAGACACAAACAGATAGATGCGACACACCTCACTCATTGACTTGTCCTTCTAGTACTTTCAGTCTGTCCTCTAGTCTATGCATTCTTTATCTGGACTGGTGTGTGAAAATGAAATCATTGACAACATGTCCATTATTAATTCTGCCTCCCCCAAACTTCTCTCTTACCGGTGCTTGATGTTTATGTCCAACTGTGGCACAGCAATGGCTGCATGGTGAAGATGGTTTCCTTTTCCATACATGCCATGATTGGGGTGGTGGTGGTGGTAGTATAGTAGTAGTAGTAGACACTGTTAGGGCAGCAGCATTTGCAAAAAAAGAAAAGGAGACAGTCAATCGCCTTTCAGAGACTGTTAGAGGAGTAGTAGAATGAAGTACAGTGCAGAACTTACCGAGCAACAATAATATGCTCAAATATTTGACAACAAAACATAATGGTGGTTGGGATAGCCTACTAGACAGAGTTACAAACTATAGTTGTGTGGAGTCACTTGACTAGGCCTACAGCCTACCAGTTAGTGCTGTATATGAGGAATGACAACAAACAAATCCAATAAATGCCGGCAATTCATGCTGAGGTATATGTTCCTTTGTTAAGTAAAATAACCTCTGAAACATCCTAGACATGGGTGGGCAAGCAGAAGAAGATCATCGCTCTGCCTTGAAATTGAAGTAGTGTTGCTTTCGCCACATCCGCCCCAGCAAGTGTGTGATTAAGTATTGGTGTACATTTAATTTAGTCACACCTCGACAATAAGTCACACAGCCCGGGGGAAGAGGGTTAGGGTTTGTTGAATGGATGGGAAGGGAGTTTTTGGGAAAGGTTTGACAAAGAAAAACAGTATGCATGGACAAACAAACGACAATCATTGAAGACTACCATATCCATATGTTAAGGGAGAAAAGGGAAATGCATGCATGATGATGAGAGACCCGGATTACATACACTTCTAGTTCTTGTTCTGTTGTTCCGGCCTTAATACTTTTACAGATAGCAAATAGAAATTTTAAATATTGGTAGGGAAGAATCGGAAACACAGAGCAAACCTAATGATGATAATAACAATTTGAAGAACACACTGTTGTAAAGATTGTATACAAAATATTAATCAAATTATTTAAAAGAAGATTAAAGTGGATACTGTTACTGTGTTATCCTGGTAAAAAATGTGGACTGGATTTGCATCTCGGCATTCCTCTTGCTCCTCTCATCCATCAATCTTGGGTGTGTCGCCTCACCACTCACCACTGCCCGGCTGGAAAAAAATGTTGATTTATTGGTAAGGTAAGTGTGCATTGTAATGTTTTCCAAAGTATAGGGCAAGGCCTGGCCTGTAATTGTAGATGGAAAACCAAAGGGGCTATTGAGAAACAAGATTGAAACAAATGAACACCTTATGGTGTAGTGCAACAAGAACACTTTCCGAGGTGGCATGTATGCATCATCTCAGTCTACTCTAGTCTGTTTCCAGCATTGACCTTCAACAATAACAGGAGAGAGCAGGCCCACAGTGCTTAGCAGTAGCACATCCTACGTTAAGACTTTAGAGTACTTTTTTTTTTTTAAAGAGTTGGACAAACGCAAAGCACATTATCCATTCCAAACATAGCATTTTACAGTTTAAGTTAGCAAAATCAATGCACCGCAGTCATCCCACCGCTACACCCTATTCCACTTCTACACAGACATTTGGGTCTGCTGTGGTTGTTGTTGACGTGTTTACCTTTAGGCTTTTACGTTTTATGCCACTCATGAAACGTCCTCCTGACTTCATCATCATCTCCGATACTTTTACTGACTGACTGTGAAGATCGGCCTGCAGTATAAGTAAACTTTTTATTACACAACAAGAGTAGAAATATTACTGACTTGAGTCATTCTTTAGTGTGTACAGAAAGATAGATTACTAGTACACTTTGACTTCACTTTGTGCACAACAAACAAACAACGAAAACACAAAGACCAATCGCTCAGAGTCAGGTGTCCAATGCATGCCATTAATTGTCATTACCTGTTCCTTCTCATCTTAAGTTAACGGGCCGTCTATTTAGCCATCATCATGATGGACTGTGCTTTTGTGTCAATCATACTCATTGCGCAGATTGAGTAAGTCCCCTTCCTGTATTGAATTAGAAGCAATGTATCACCTAGCTGTAGGAGAAGTACAAATTTAATATTTGCAAGAAGGGGAAAATTGAATTTACCTTGAGTTAAGTTTAGTGTGTTCTGTAGAAAGTTGATTAGTGGCAGTGCACAACAAACACAACAAAATCTAAATCATTCAGTCTGCGACTCTGCGTCCAATGCATGGCATCAATCATTACCAGTTCCATCTTATTTTCAGTTAATGGCCAGTCTCTCTCGGCTCTGAAAGGAGGATAGCTATAGTAGTCATCTGATTCATGCTCTACTTCTTTTGGAAGGACTAGGAAAGTTTGAATTTGTTGTTGTATTATTTTACCATCATCCGATCATCATTCATGAGGGAAATGGAATTGAGCAGGAGATTCAGTATGATGGAGCGGAGGAGCTGGATTCGGAGGACTGTACTGTCAAATTGCAGACACCTGAAACTTGTATATTAAATTAGAAGAGTAGAAGACGGTGGTAATGGATTTGTTGTGATTCACAAGTTTGTAACCGGAACGACAGACACACAAACAAAGGGGGAAAAAAGGGAGAAAGACAGTAAGTGCAAGCCTAATTGTCAGGGAAGTATAGCTCGTCCTCAAACTCTGGGGGTTCAGCCAGTAGTAGGTAATCATGTGACACAATACTTCCGTCACCTGAGCCGCTGTCCTCATCTTCCTCCATTGCTTCATGTATTGTGTAATTCGGTGGTATGAAGTGCTGATTCATTTTGATCATTGTTAACCTCTCCACGTTTTTTGGCGATAGACTGGTCCTTCTCAATGTTACAATGGAACCAGCAGCACTGAAAACATGTTCGGAAGAGACACTTGCGACACGGCAAGCCAGATAGCTTATCGCCAGCCTGCTGAGCTGTGGCCATTCAGACCTTTTCCTATACCAATACTGCAATGGGTTTTGATCAATGTACACCTCTGTTGGGTCGTCCAGACAGGCCTGGACCATCCGCTCAATGTTCAGGGTTGCTGCTGGTAAGGTTTCGGGCTCTTTTCTCTGTGCATCAGCACTGTGCTTATTAATGCCTAACTTTACATACCAATCGTGTAATGATTGTACTCCGCCTACTGATCCAGTTATTGTTGCTGTGGTCGATAGTGATGGTGAGTCTAGTGATCCAAACGCACTGCCCTCAGCCGACGAAGTTGCACTTGATCTTGCATGGCCTCCTGCAGTACTTCTTGTGGGTTGATCTTGCGGGCTTTTAATTAGCAGCCGTTCGTTTTCCAACTTACTGGCCGCTTCAGCTATGCAAGTTTTGTAGCGGGCAACATCAATCTCGGAAAAAGCTAAGAATGTCTATAGTCCAAATTTTGCACGTGGATCCAGAATTGTAGCACAAATGTAATGTTCTTGTGACAAAATTTTATTTTGTATCCTTACATTTTCATCTAAGCGACGGGATAAGCTCTCTACCAAGTCATTTTTGTCCTCTACACCTTTGTATGATTCAGACACATTATTCAGCTGATGCTCTAGCATTTGCAATAATGGGATAGCTTGGCCCATTGTACAGTCCTCCTTGCTGACTTCACGTGTGAAGACCTCAAAAGGACAAAGCATCTCAGTCAGGCATTTAATTAGGCTCCATTGCTCCAGCTCAAGGTTCATGCCTTTAACAGTAGCATCCCCTTTTCTTTTCCAGACATATTCATGGAGTGACCTGCACTGCTCATACAGATGATCAAGCATGTAATACGTTGAGTTCCAGCGTGTTGCCACCTCCTGGATGAGTGCCTTGACTGGCATTCTATGTTCACGTTGGATGATCCTCAGCTGCTTCCGAGCTTTAAAAGAATGGCTGAAATGAGTGCGTATTCTTCGGCAGATGGCCAGTAAATTGCTGACTATGGGTTCTTTTTTCAGAAAGTCTTGAACTATAATGTTTATGCAGTGCGCCAAACACGGAACCCTGAAATAGGAACCAAGTGCCATGGCCTTGAGTACATTACTGCCATTGTCTGTGGCAACAAAACCAATACCAAGCCCTCTTGGCCGCAGCCATTCAAAAACCTTGCTGCGAAACTCGTGTAAAATGTTTTCAGCCGTATGAGATTTCTCCATGGCGAACATGGCTACAGTTGCATGTTTCCGAGTACCTTCAAAAATCGCAGCTGTGTCAACAGCACCTTGTGCAGATAGCTTATCTCTAAACCCCACAAAAGAGATCCAGTGTGCAGTGATGCACATGTAATCTGTGGCTTGGCAACAGGTCCACATGTCTGTTGTCAGGTGGATAATGTGAACAGCACTCTGCTGCAAAGCTTGTCCAACCAATTCCAGCACATCATGATGTATTGCTGGAACAGCAATTCTTGCGAAATATGACCGGCTGGGAACCTTCCATTTAGGGCAGATGGCAGACACAAATTCAAGGAAACCCACCCCTTCCACAAATGAAAAAGGAAGAAGGTCCAGCGCTAACATTTTAGCCAGCTTCGCATTGTACAACCGTGCCGTTGGGTGGTTGCGTTGGAACTGCCCCTCCAACATAAACATGCTCTCAATGGTAGGCTGGATTACTTTTCTTTGTGGTGCTGTTTTCATTAACCCACTTAGGCTCAACGACACAGATTGTCTCATTGCGGTACTCGGTCGCCTTGGTGTCTCAGCCTGACTCAGAAAATGGCTCTTACTGCGGTGCCACTCTGAAGTTACTGAGGAGGATGTGGGCGATACCACTGCACTACTGGGGACAGGGCTAGAAATGCCTCCCTCTTCTTCACCTTCCACCGCAATAATATCGCTCCCTGATTCTTCCTGACCAACTTCAATGGGTTGAGTTTTTCTACTTTCTTTTAACTGAAGTCGGTGATTCTCCCACACGATAGTGTGGTGTATTCTGAGATGACTTGCTTGTCCTCCGGTACCATAGTTTGATGACAAATTGAGCATATAGCAACGTTCTCCTCCTTGGTGCTAACAGAAAAAAAATCCCAAACTGGGGAGGAGAACTTTCTGGCACTGCTGGATGTGCCACTTTCAATACCAGATGAACTGGAGGGTGTGCTTGAAATGTGACTCTGTGCACCTAGACTGTGACTTTTACTACCACTACCTACTGAGATGGTTGAGCTGGATGTAGGTCCCTGCCGGGCCTTGGAAAATATGGCAGCTGGAGGTAGTGGTGGTGTAAGCTGTGTTGGTGATATCCGTGCTACATCCCGCTCAGTAGCAGCCTTTCTGGATAGGGTGAGAAAGTGGCATCACGATCATCAGAAGCGGGGCTTGAAGAAGAAAATGATGGACTAAGCCTCCTTTTCCTTGCTGGTGGTCTGGAAGACAATAGATCTTCTGAAACAGTGGTTTGACTTTGCTCCACTTTGTCTGCAGGAAGCTCGATTTCCTGAAATGCCCCTACGTCAGGAGCAACAACTACTATGGTGGGCTGTTGCGGCCGCTGCTGTTCTTGTTGCGGCCGCTGCTGTTCTTGTTGCGGCCGCTGCTGTTCTTGGTGCGGCCGCTGCTGTTCTTGTTGCGGCCGCTGCTGTTCTTGTTGTGGCTGCTGCTGTTCTTGTTGCGGCTGCTGCTGTTCTTGGTGCGGCTGCTGCTGTTCTTGTTGCGGCTGCACGCTTATCTGCTGAGTTTGCGCCTGCGTTGAACTTGATTGTGTACTACTTTGTGGTAATGACATTTCTTCAAAATCGCTGCTCGTTAGTAGACTGGCTACTTCTGCGACACTAAAGCCCTTGGGCCTAGGTTGGTATGGTTGGACCGCTGTGCTGCTCCCAGCTTGGTTCCCGGACAACGCTGCTGCAGGCGTAACTTTTTTGGTGCCAAAAAAAACATTGGCCGGCACACCACCAGTCGTGGTTAATGGCACTTCCTATTTCTGTTCCTTCTTCTCACCGGCAACTTTCTTGGTACTGGACCTGGTAACTTTCTTTGGGGCCATCTTCTTCAGATGTCAGGCAGGATGCAGATGCACAACAAGTTCTGGTCACACGTGGACGTGATGTGCAGCAGGACTTCTGTCTGGCTGGCAGTACAACGGGTAGCCGGGGGATGCTGATGACACCTCCTCCTCTGTCTTTTGTGCACCTAAAACCAAATAAGCCAGGAGAAGAACATCAGTGAAATGTTGCATTTGTTGTTGTGATTCAGTTACTTAGTACTGTACTAGTGCAAACAAAAAATATAGTCTAGCCATTTATGACTTTTTAACAAGGGCTATGTTATACTACTGTGTACAGTCACACACTACACTCCCAGGAAGGATAGGAAAGTTAATAATAACCACCAAAATAAAAATGCAATGGAAGTGGGGTGGACCCTATTTGCCATTAAGTTTTTTTAGAATCTCGGCATCCATGGAGCTGCTGCTGGCAAAGGGGGTGGATGGATGGAAGCAGTAAGCCAAATATCCAATAGGAAAACCATGGAGGCCTATGGCAAAAGCAGGACAATAATAACTCCCAGTCCAAACACAAAATAAGGCCACCAGCCACATGGACACTCACAAAACACAAACAAGCAGGGTGCCTGGGAAACACCAGGAGCTGACATACGGCCTATAAAAGCCAGGTAAAGGCTGCATGCTAAAGCACACTGCTCTGCCTTTTTAATGCAACAAAATGGAAATACGAACATTCACAGGCCCCAAAAATGTCTGCAGGGTGCATGCATTGCACACCAACAAACCAGACACAAACAACAAAAGCATATCTTTAAGACAACCAACATCAGAAAGGCCACCCCAAAAAAACACACTTCCCCAACTCAATCCAATGCAATGATGTCTAAATTCAACAGACCACACAGAAAACACTTGATTAATAAAGCTGTGGCTACCTGCTCTGATCCTAGTGGATGAAAAAGCAGGCCTGTTGGCAGACAAGGCCAGGCAAGCTTGCAGGCCTAGGCTTCAAAATGTCCACCAGCCACATGGCCGGACCAAACAACTACACCAGAAAGGCCAGCCCAAAGAAACACACTTCCCCAACTCAATCCAATGCCATCCATGCCCTAAATGATGTCTAAATTCAACAGACCACACAGAAAGCACTTGATTAATAAAGCTGTGGCTACCTGCTCTGATCCTAGTGGATAAAAAGCAGGCCACCAGCCACATGGCCAGGCCCAACAACATCAGAAAGGCCACCCCAAAAAACACACTTCCCCAACTCAATCCAATGCCATCCATGCCCTTAAATGATGCTTGAAAATGAAATACATTAAAAAAACACTAAAGGAACAGTTGCTTCATCATGCACACACACACACCCATTAGGCCATGCCCATGACTAGCTCGGGCCTACTACTGACTAGTACTACCCACAACATTTAAAAAAAAAAGGAATTTTGACATGTTCGAGTTCTCGAGCTTCACATTACTTCCGCCGGATGTCGATGGCGTGTCGAAAATGACTTGATCGCGTTCTCTCGCTCCCTGTCGCGTTGGATATGACGTGTTCGGGGTCTCTTTCTCCTTTTCGCGTTCGATTAGACGTGCCCGCGTCCTCACTCTCTCGCTCGCAGTGGAGAATGACGTGTTCGCGATCTCAATCTTCTCATACTCTCGCGGTGCATGATCGCGAGAAGAAAGACGTGATCGCGCGACAAATGACTTGTTTGCACGACAAATGACGTTAATGTGGGCACGAACTGTCGCGAGACAGCGCAAAATGGCTATCAACATCCAACATCTCGTGGAGAACGCGACCGGGTCGGGAATGCTTGTCAGCGAACGCGGGGGATTCAGGTAAAGCGATAGCGCGCACGCGAGAATGTATTTTTTTACAGCGCGAGCAAGAAACAAATTATCGCTAAGCTGCGGAATGCGGAAATTTTGACATTTTCGCGCTTTCCGCGGAACGCGAAAATGCCAAATTATCGCAATTTCCACGAACGGAACGGAATTTTGGCCCAGGCCCACCGAAAACCCAGCATATCTATATAGAGAGGGGTTTTTACTCTGAGGCATAATACATACATACAAAGAGATCTAACAGAACAGAAACAATGGGAATTTAAAACATAAGCTTGAGTGTATGAGGCTCAGACCTTAACCAAAAGGCAACAGTGACTCTCTGGAGACTATCCTCAAAACTTCTATATGATATTCAAACTGATAACCCAGCATATATATATATATAGAGGTGAGATTTTTCTCTGAGGAGTAATGCATACTTATAAAGAGATCTAACAGCACAGAAGCATTGGGAATTGAACACTTCACCTTGAAAGTAAGCCTCTCAAACCCTTACCTTTATGCCATAGAGACTCTGTGGGTACTATCCTCAAAACTTCTATATGATATTCAAACCTAAAACCCAACATATATATATAGAGAGAGGGGAGTTTTTTCTCTGTGGGGTGATACATACTTAAAAAGAGATCTAACAAAACAGAAACAATGGGAATTAAACATATAACTTTGAGAGTAGGAGGCTCAGACCTTAATCATTTGGCCACAGAGACTCTCTGAAGAGCACCTTCAAAACTTGTATATGATATTAAAACCGATAACCCAGCATATATTTATAGAGAGGAGTTTTTTCTCTGTGAGGTAATGCATACTTAAACAGAGATCTAACAGAACTGAAAGAATGGGAGTTAAACTCTTAACCGTAAGAGACTCTGACCCTCAGACCCTAACTATTAGGCCACACTGACTCTACACCAAATACCTTCAAAACAGATATATCACATGCAAATCGAAAACCCAGCAAATATATAGAGAGGTTTTTTTTTCTCTGTGGGGTAATACATTCTTAAAAAGAGATCCAACAGAAGAGAAACATTGGGAATTGAACACACAACCTTGAGAGTAAAAGTTGCAGACCCTAACCATTAGGGTACACTGGCTCTCTGGAGAGCACTCTCAAAACATATATATGATATTCAAACCGATAACCCAGCATATATATAGAGGGAGGAGTCTTTTCTCTATGAGGTAATGCCTTCTTAAAAAGAGATCTAACAGAACAGTCGCAATGGGAATTGAACTTTTAACTTTGAGAGTAAGAGTCACAGACCCTAACCATTAGGCCACATTGACCCTGTATATGATACCTTCAAAGCAGATATATTACATTCAAACCAAAAAACCAACATATATATAAACATGCGTTTTTTCTCTGTGGGGTAATAAATACTTAAAAAGAGATCTGACAAAACAGAAATATTGGGAATTAAACACTCAACCTTGAGAGTAAGAGTCTCAGAACCTAACCATTAGGCCACAGTGTCTCTCTGGAGAGTACCCTCAAAACCTCTATATAATATTCAAAACGAAGACCCAGCATATATATATAGATAGATAGATATATATATATATATATATATATATATATATATATATATATATATATATATATATATATATATATATATATATATATATATATATATATATATATAATGGAGTTTTTTCTCTGTGGGGTAATGCATACTTAAAAAGAGATCTAACAGAACTGAAGCAATGGGATTTGAACTCTTAACCTTGAGAGTAAGAGACTCAGACTCTAACTATTAGGCCACACTGATTCTACACCAAATATGTTCAAAACAGATATATCACATGCAAATCGAAAACCCAGCAAATATATAGAGAGGTTTTTTTTCTCTGTGGGGAAATACATTCTTTAAAAGAGATCCAAAAGAAGAGAAACATTGGGAATTGAACACACAACCTTGAGAGTAAGAGTTGCAGACCCTAACCATTAGGGTACATTGGCTCTCTGGAGAGCACCCTCAAAACCTATATATGATAGTCAAACTGATAACCCAGCATATATATATAGAGTGAGGAGTCTTTTCTCTGAGGGGTAATGCATACTTAAAAAGCGCTCTAACAGAATTGCAGCAATGGGATTTGAACTCTTAATCTTAACAGTAAGAGACTCAGACCCTAACCATTAGACCACAGAGACTCTCTGGAGACTACCCTCAAAACCTCTATATAATATTCAAAACGAAAACCCAGCATATATATATATATTTAGAGAGGATTTTTTTCTCTGCGGGGTAATACATTCTTAAAAAGAGATCCAACAGAACAGAAACATTGGGAATAAAACACTTAACCATGCGAGTAAGAGTCTCAGACATTAACCATTATGCAACAGTGACTCTGTATAAAAACCCTTCAAAACAGATATATGACATGCAAACCGAAAACCCTGCATATATACAGAGAGGAGTTTTAACTTGGTGGAGTAATACATACTTAAAAAGAGACCAAACAGAACATAAACATTGGGAATTGAACACGTAACTTTGAGAGTAAAAGTCTCAGACCCTAACCATTAGGTCACCACGACTCTCTGAAGAAAACTCTCAAAACGTATATATGATATTCAAACCTAAAACCGAGCATATATATATATATATATATAGAGAGAGAGAGGAGCTTTTTCTCTGTGGGGTAATACATACTTTAAAAGAGATCTAACAGAACAAAAACATTGGGAATTGAACACTTAGCCTTGAAATAAAAGAGTCTCTGACCCTAGCCATTAGGCCACAGTGACTCTCAAGAGTACACCCTCAAAACGTATATATGATTTTCAAACCGCTAACCCAGCATATATATATATAGAGATTAGTTTTTTCTCAGTGGGGTAATGCCTACTTAAAAAGAGATCTAACAGAACAGAAACAATGGGAATGGAACTTTTAACCTTGAGAGTAAAAGTCTCAGACCCTAAAAAGTATGCCAAAGTTCATCTCTGGCGACCACTCTCCAAAGTTATATATGATATTCAAACCGAAAACCCAGCATATATCTACAGAGAGGAGTTTTTTCTCTGTGGGGTGATACATACTTAAAAAGAGAAGTTCTAAATTGAACACTTAATCTTGAGAAGAAGAGCCTCAGACCCTAACCATTAGGCCACAGTTAATCCTTCTCAAATGTCTTCAGAACAGATATATGGCATGCAAACCGAAAACACAGCATATATATTGAGAGGAGTTTTTTCTTTGTGGGATAATACATACTTAAAAAGAGATCTAACAGAACAGAAGCATTGGGAATTGAACACTTAACCTTGAGAATAAGAGTCTAAGTCCCTAACATTGGACCACACAGACTCTCTGAAGCATGCCCTCAAAACTTATATATGATATACAAAACGATAACCAAGCATGATATGATCAAGGCCCGAGTGGAGGTCGAAACTCGTTATGGCGGACAGGCTTGACAAATATTTAAAATAAAGTAAATTTGATTGGCACCTACTTCTGGGTCCGCTCTTCATCTTTTTCTACCCGAGTGAGGCAGTGACAAACGGCGGTTTACGTGCATATATATATATATATTTATATTACCTATTGGCAGTCGCCAGTAGGTAGTTATAGTTAGGACCTAGTTTCCATAGGAAATACGCAACATTCTATTTGGAATAACGTTGGTGCCGCTTAACGAATCTTCGCTAAATTTTCCAAACTTTTGGCCAGCTCCGGTCCGCTCCTATCCTGAAAATTACACGGTGATTCGTCAAGCGGGGCCGAGAAAAAAGGGGGGTCCCAAAACGCATTTTCCCCATGCATTTTCCCATAGGACCTGTTGACGCAGCTACAGCCCGAACTGCTGAACGGAATTACACCAAATTTGGCAAAGAGGTAGTCCTCAGTTCAGACTCATGCCTTTTGCTGAAATGGTGTAAATCTGTTCAGTGGTTCCTGAGAAAATTAGAGTTAAAAAGATAGATGTATCTGGGCGGAGCCTAACCACACATCTCATAGTGAGATCTGATTGGCTGTCAGTACTTCATCCAAGAAGTGTTGGCAGCCATCTTGGGACCAATATACATGATAGCACCTTATTAAAAAGCATTTCAGTTAATAGAAGGTTTTAAGACTTTAGTTACATTATAAATCATTTGTTGATGGTACCATACTCATTTTAGGAATTGTGGTGTGTTCTAAGGTGATGTTACCATGTGAAAAAGCCTTCTGCTGTGATATCATGAATTATGTTTGAGAGAAAACTATTTTCTCATGCTTTTCCCACAGAGGTTTGGAAGGTTATCTATAAGCTAAACTGAGAGCATATTTTCTGTAAATTCACATTATCTTTCTCAGTCATGTGAGAATGAAGTCTGACATTCTCAGTAAAACATGTACATCCAACAAGGGCAGAGACTGTCAGTTGATTCCTTTGTGTTCTACTGCAGCTTCCCAGAGTGTTCTAAAGAACAACTAGAGCGCTAACAGTCCTACTTATGACAAACGTATCGCACACCTGAAGCCATCTTGATTGGAATAAAGTGGTAACTCTTAAAACATTTAATTTAAAAAGGAACAAAATGAGGGGGTTCATTTTGCCATAGAAAGTATGATTAGTGCTGCAGAAAGAAAAATTAGGGCACATTTTGAGTGACTTCTCAAATCCTCTTCTATTTCATTAAAAAGTTCTGACATGCAGACTGAAACATGCACTTTCAATACCAGCAGTAGACTTCCCTGGTGAGCAGTAGCTTTACTACAGTGATCTAATAAGCAACTAGAGGGCTAACATTCTGAATTTATGGCAAATGTGTGACACATCTGAATGCCTTCTTGATGGAATCAAAGTAAAACACTGAAAGCATTTCCTACTGAGGAGACTGTAGTAAATGAGGAAATTAGGAAACTTCATAACAAATAAGTCTCCCAAGATGGCCACCAGAGACAAAAGAGCCCAAATGTAGCCCAAATATCACCCAGATGTAGCCCAAGTATAGCCCAATGACAGAATGTCCCAGAGTGTTCTAACAAACAACTAGAGCGCTAACAGTCTTACTTATGACAAAAGTATGGCACACCTGAAGCCATCTTGATTGGAATAAAGTGGTAACATTTAAAACATTTAATTTACAAAGGAACAAAATGAGAGGGTTCATTTTGCCATAGAAATTATGATTAGTGCTGCAGAAAGAAAAATTAGGGCACATTTTGACTTCTTAAATCCTCTTCTATTTCATTAAAAAATTCTCACATGCAGACTGAAACATGCACTTTGAATACCAGCAGCAGACTTCCCTGGTGAGCAGTAGCTTTACTACAGTGATCTAATGAGCAACTAGAGTGCTAACATTCAGAATTTATGGAAAATGTGTGACACATCTGAATGCCTTCTTGATGGAACCAAAGTAAAAAACTGAAAGTATTTTCTACTGAGGAGACTGCAGTAAATGAGGAAATTAGGAAACTTCATAACATATAAATGTCCCAAGATGGCCACCAGAGACAAAAGAGCCCAAATGTAGCCCAAATATCACCCAGATGTAGCCCAAATATAGCCCAATGACAGAATGTCCCAGAGTGTTATAACGAACAACTAGAGCGCTAACAGTCTTACTTATGACAAAAGTATGGCATACCTGAAGCCATCTTGATCGGAATAAAGTGGTAACACTTAAAACATTTAATTTACAAAGGAACAAAATGAGGGGATTCATTTTGAGTAGAAATTATGATTAGTGCTGCAGAAAGAAAAATTAGGGCACATTTTGACTTCTCAAATCCTCTTCTATTTCATTAAAAAATTCTGACATGCAGACTGAAACATGCACTTTGAATACCAGCAGCAGACTTCCTTGGTGAGCAGTAGCTTTACTACGGTGATCTAATGAGCAACTAGAGTGCTAACATTCAGTATTTATGGCAAATGTGTGACACATCTGAATGCCTTCTTGATGGAATCAAAGTAAAAAACTGAAAGCATTTCCTACTGAGGAGACTGCAGTAAATGAGGAAATTAGGAAACTTCATTACAAATAAATCTCCCAAGATGGCCACCAGACACAAAGAGCCCAAATGCAGCACAAATATCACCCAGATGTAGCCCACATGTAGCCCAATGACAGAAGTGTGCAAAACACTTATTTTTTGTGTATTTGCAGTTTTATATAGTGCAGACATGTCAGGTATTGGAGTGCTTTACATGAGCATTGGTTACATCAGACAAACAATAGAAGGAGTACACCCTTAAAGGTAATTTAATGCCTAGGAGATGGAGAGGTGCACTGAAAAGAAAGGCTTATCCTTTCTTATAGAAAATTGGTCAGATTTAACTCACTGTAAAAAATGATTTATTCATGGAGCAACTGAACAATATTAAAAAGGATTGGCGGGATACCATGTAAGGTTAAATTGACCTAAGTGTGGACCTCAGGTGTTCCACACTTTTGTAATAAATATGGAATGTTAGCAATCTAGTTGTTCATTGGGATACTGTTGAGTGTAGGCCTGGGCCAAAATTCCGTTAAGGTCGCGGAAATTGCGATAATTTGGCATTTTCGCGATCCGCGGAAAGCGCGAAAATGTCAAAATTTCCGCATTCCGCAGATTAGCAATAATTTGTTTCTTGCTCGCGCTGTAAAAAAATACATTCTCGCGTGCGCGCGATCGCCTTAGCTGAATCCCCGCGTTCGCTGACAAGCATTCCCGACCCGGTCGCGTTCTCCACGAGATGTTGGATGTTGATAGCCATTTTGCGCTGTCTCGCGACAGTTCGCGCCCGCATTAACGTCATTTGTCACGTGAACACGTAATTTGTCGCGCGATCACATCTTTCTTCTCGCGATCATGCACCGCGAGAGTATGATAAGATTGAGATCTCGAACACGTCATTCTCCACCGCGAGCGAGAGAGTGAGGACGCGGGCAGGTCTAATCGCACGCGAAAAGGAGAAAGAGACCCCGAACACGTCATATCCAACGCCACAGGGAGCGAGAGAACACGGTCAAGTCATTTTCGACACGCCATCGACATCCGGCGGAAGTAATGTGAAGCTCGAGAACTCGAAAATGTAAAAATTTCAATTTGTAGAAGAATATCAGCTCTAGCAGCATGAAACCTTCTGCAAATGATGATTTTGGATGAAAACAACTCCTCAGATTGACATTTGGCTGTCCTTTTTTGTGCCAGGAGCCCTTTTTTAAAAAGGTGGGGAGAGGGAGGAAGTGACACAGAATCTCCAACTTCCTGTTCCTGTCCAGCAGGCTCCTCCCAGTGCTTTGTCCATCTCCTGCTCATTCTGCCTTTGGATTTTGAGCTGGAAAGATCACTCTTTTTGTCTGCTGCATCATTGCAGTTGGATTTGAGGATTTTTTTATTTGGATATTTCACAAGTAAGTGGTTGTTGTGTCTGTTTGATTGGGGGCATTGCAGTTCTTGTAACTACAATTTATTTTTGGTAACTATCATTATTCCTTTTTTTTTTTTAAATGTTGTGGGTAGTACTAGTCAGTAGTAGGCCCGAGCTAGTCATGGGCATGGCCTAATGGGTGTGTGTGTGTGCATGATGAAGCAACTGTTCCTTTAGTGTTTTTTTAATGTATTTCATTTTCAAGCATCATTTAAGGGCATGGATGGCATTGGATTGAGTTGGGGAAGTGTGTTTTTTTGGGGTGGCCTTTCTGATGTTGTTGGGCCTGGCCATGTGGCTGGTGGTAATTTTGAAGCCTAGGCCTGCAAGCTTGCCTGGCCTTGTCTGCCAACAGGCCTGCTTTTTCATCCACTAGGATCAGAGCAGGTAGCCACAGCTTTATTAATCAAGTGTTTTCTGTGTGGTCTGTTGAATTTAGACATTATTTAGGGCATGGATGGCATTGGATTGAGTTGGGGAAGTGTGTTTTTTTGGGGTGGCCTTTCTGATGTTGTTGGGCCTGGCCATGTGGCTGGTGGCCATTTTGAAGCCTAGGCCTGCAAGCTTGCCTGGCCTTGTCTGCCAACAGGCCTGCTTTTTCATCCACTAGGATCAGAGCAGGTAGCCACAGCTTCATTAATCAAGTGTTTTCTGTGTGGTCTGTTGAATTTAGACATCATTTAGGGCATGGATGGCATTGGATTGAGTTGGGGAAGTGTGTTTTTTTGGGGTAGCCTTTCTAATGTTGTTGGGCCTGGCCATCTGGCTGGTGGCCATTTTGAAGCCTAGGCCTGCACGCTTGCCTGGCCTTGTCTGCCAACAGGCCTGCTTTTTCATCCACTAGGATCAGAGCAGGTAGACACAGCTTTATTAATCAAATGTTTTCTGTGTGGTCTGTTGAATTTAGACATCATTTAGGGCATGGATGCATTGGATTGAGTTGGGGAAGTGTGTTTTTTTGGGGTGGCCTTTCTGATGTTGTTGGGCCTGGCCATCTGGCTGGTGGCCATGTTGAAGCCTAGGCCTGCAAGCTTGCCTGGCCTTGTCTGCCAACAGGCCTGCTTTTTCATCCACTAGGATCAGAGCAGGTAGCCACAGCTTTATTAATCAAGTGTTTTCTGTGTGGTCTGTTGAATTTAGACATCATTTAGGGCATGGATGGCATTGGATTGAGTTGGGGAAGTGTGTTTTTTTGGGGTGGCCTTTCTGATGTTGTTGGGCCTGGCCATGTGGCTGGTGGCCATTTTGAATCCTAGGCCTGCAAGATTGCCTGGCCTTGTCTGCCAACAGGCCCGCTTTTTCATCCACTAGGATCAGAGCAAGTAGCCACAGCTTTATTAATCAAGTGTTTTCTGTGTGGTCTGTTGAATTTAGACATCATTTACGGCATGGATGGCATTGGATTAAGTTGGGGGAGTGTGTTTTTTTGGGGTGGCCTTTCTGATGTTGGTTGTCTTAAAGACATGCTTTTGTTGTATGTGTCTGTGTGTTGGTGCGCAATGCATGCACCCTGCAGACCTTTTAGGGGCCTGTGAATGTTCGTATTTCCATTTTGTTGCATTAAAAAGGTAGAGCAGTGTGCTTTAGCATGCAGCCTTTACCTGGCTTTTATAGGCCGTATGTCAGCTCCTGGTGTTTCCCAGGCACCCTGCTTGTTTGTGTTTTGTGAGTGTCCATGTGGCTGGTGGCCTTATTTTGTGTTTGGACTGGGAGTTATTATTGTCCTGCTTTTGCCATAGGCCTGCATGGTTTTCCTATTGGATATTTGGCTTACTGATTCCATCCATCCACCCCCTTTGCCAGCAGCAGCTCCATGGATGCCGAGATGCTCAAAAAATTTGATGGCAATAGGGTCCACCCCACTTCCATTACATTTTTATTTTGGTGGTTATTATTAACTTTCCTATCCTTCCTGAAAGTGTAGTATGTGACTGTACATAGTAGTATAACATAGCCCTTGTTAAAAAAAAGTCATAAATGGCTAGACTATATTTTTTGTTTGCACTAGTACAGTACTAAGTAACTGAATCACAACAACAAATGCAACATTTCACTGATGTTCTTCTCCTGGCTTATTTGGTTTTAGGTGCACAAAAGACAGAGGAGGAGGTGTCATCAGCATCACCCGGCTACCCGTTGTACTGCCAGCCAGACAGAAGTCCTGCTGCGCATCACGTCCACGTGTGACCAGAACTTGTTGTGCATCTGCATCCTGCCTGACATCTGAAGAAGATGGCCCTGAAGAAAGATACCAGGTCCAGTACCAAGAAAGTTGCCGGTGAGAAGAAGGAACAGAAAAAGTAAGTGCCATTGACCACGACTGGTGGTGTGCCGGCCAATGTTTTTTTTGGCACCAAAAAAGTTACGCCTGGAGCAGCGTTGTCCGAGAACCAAGCTGGGAGCAGCACAGCGGTCCAACCACACCAACCTAGGCCCAAGGGCTTTAGTGTCGCAGAGGTAGCCAGTCTACTAACGAGCAGCGATGTTGAAGAAATGTCATTACCACAAAGTAGTACACAATCAAGTTCAACGCAGGCGTGTGCAGCCGCAACAAGAACAGCAGCAGCCGCAACAAGAACAGCAGCAGCCGCAACAAGAACAGCAGCAGCTGTAACAAGAACAGCAGCGGCCGCAACAAGAACAGCAGCGGCCGCAACAAGAACAGCAGCGGCCGCAACAAGAACAGCAGCGGCCGCAACAGCCCACCATAGTAGTTGTTGCTCCTGACATAGGGGCATTTCAGGAAGTCGAGCTTCCTGCAGACAAAGTGGAGCAAAGTCAAACCACTGTTTCAGAAGATCTATTGTCTTCCAGACCACCAGCAAGGAAAAGGAGGCTTAGTCCATCATCTTCTTCTTCAAGCTCCCCTTCTGATATCCGTGATGCCACTTGGGTCCCTCCAGCTCAGTCTGACAGTGATATACGCCACAAGACAATGCTTCTGAAAAGGAAGGTCCCGGAAAAGCTTAGAGTTATGAAGGTAGATGTAGAAGAGGGGGCTGATGATGATGATGTTGATGAAGACGAGCCAGTCATCACGCACAATACTCCCGCCCCAAAGGGATTGGAGACCATCATTCTCTCCCTATCCAGAAAGGCTGCTACTGAGCGGGATGTAGCACGGATATCACCAACACAGCTTACACCACCAGTACCTCCAGCTGCCATATTTTCCAAGGCCCGGCAGGGACCTACATCCAGATCAACCATCTCAGTAGGTAGTGGTAGTAAAAGTCACAGTCTAGGTGCACAGGATCACATTTCAAGCACACCCTCCAGTTCATCTGGTATTGAAAGTGGCACATCCAGCAGTGCCAGAAAGTTCTCCTCCCCAGTTTAGGACTTTTTTTCTGTTAGCACCAAGGAGGAGAACGTTGCTATATGCTCAATTTGTCGTCAAGTTGTTCGGCGTGGTAAGCTTGGCACAAACGATGGTACTGGAGGACAAGCAAGTCATCTCAGAATACACCACACTATTGTGTGGGAGAATCGCCTACTTCAGTTAAAAGAAAGTAGAAAAACTCAACCCATTGAAGTTGGTCAGGAAGAATCAGGGAGCGATATTATTGAGGTGGAAGGTGAAGAAGAGGGAGGCATTTCTAGCCCTGTCCCCGGTAGTGCAGTGGTCTCGCCCACATCCTCCTCAGTAACATCAGAGTGGCACCGCAGTAAGAGCCATACTCTGAGTCAGGCTGAGACACCAAGGCGACCGAGTACCGCAATGAGACAATCTGTGTCGTTGAGCCTAAGTGGGTTAATGAAAACAGCACCACAAAGGAAAGTAATCCAGCCTACCATTGAGAGCATGTTTAGGTTGGAGGGGCGGTTCCAACGCAACCACCCAACGGCACGGTTGTACAATGCGAAGCTGGCTAAAATGTTAGCGCTGGACCTTCTTCCTTTTTCAATTGTGGAAGGGGTGGGTTTCCTTGAATTTGTGTCTGCCATCTGCCCTAAATGGAAGGTTCCCAACCGGTCATATTTCGCAAGAATTGCTGTTCCGGCACTACATCATGATGTGCTAGAATTGGTTGGACAAGCTTTGCAGCAGAGTGCTGTTCACAATATCTACCTGACAACAGACATGTGGACCAGTTGCCAAGCCACAGATTACATGTGCATCACTGCACACTGGATCTCTTTTGTGGGGGTTAGAGATAAGCTATCTGCACGAGGTGCTGTTGACACAGCTGCGATTTTTGAAGGTACTCGGAAACATGCAACTGTAGCCATGTTCGCCATGGAGAAATCTCATTCGGCTGAAAAGATTTTACACGAGTTTCGCAGCAAGGTTTTTGAATGGCTGCGGCCAAGAGAGCTTGGTATTGGTTTTGTTGCCACAGACAATGGCAGTAATGTACTCAAGGCCATGGCACTTGATTCCTATATCAGGGTTCCGTGTTTGGCGCACTGCATAAACATTATAGTTCAAGACTTTCTGAAAAAAGAACCCATAGTCAGCAATTTACTGGCCATCTGCCGAAGAATATGCACTCATTTCAGCCATTCTTTTAAAGCTCGGAAGCAGCTGAGGATCATCCAACGTGAACATAGAATTCCAGTCAAGGCACTCATCCAGGAGGTGGCAACACGCTGGAACTCAACGTATTACATGCTTGATCGTCTGTATGAGCAGTACAGGTCACTCCATGAATATGTCTGGAAAAGAAAAGGGGATGCTACTGATGAAGGCATGAACCTTGAGCTGGAGCAATGGAGCCTAATTAAATGCCTGACTGAGATGCTTTGTCCTTTTGAGGTCTTCACACGTGAAGTCAGCAAGGAGGACTGTACAATGGGCCAAGCTATCCCATTATTGCAAATGCTAGAGCATCAGCTGAATAATGTGTCTGAATCATACAAAGGTGTAGAGGACAAAAGGGAAGCTCATGACTTGGTGGAGAGCTTATCCCGTCGCTTAGCTGAAAATGTATGGATACAAAATACAATTTTGTCACAACAACATTACATTTGTGCTTCAATTCTGTATCCACGTGCAAAATTTGGACTGAAGACATTCTTTGCTTTTTCCGAGATTGAGGTAGCCCGCTACAGAACTTGCATAGCTGTAGCGGCCAGAAAGTTGGAAAACGAACGGCTGCTAATTAAAAGCCCGCAAGATCAACCCACAAGAAGTACTGCAGCAGGCCATGCAGGATCAAGTGCAACTTTGTGGGCTGAGGGCAGTGCGTTTGGATCACAAGACTCACCATCACTATCGACCACAGCAACAATAACTGGATCAGTAGGCGGAGTACAATCATTACACGATTGGTATGTAAAGTTAGGCATTAATAAGCACAGTGCTGATGCACAGAGAAAAGAGCCCGAAACCTTACCAGTAGCAGCCCTGAACATTGAGCGGATGGTCCAGGCCTATCTGGACGACCCAACAGAGGTGTACATTGATCAAAACCCATTGCAGTATTGGTATAGAAAAAGGTCTGAATGGCCACAGCCTAGCAGGCTGGCGATAAGCTATCTGGCTTGCCCTGCCGCAAGTGTCTCTTCCGAACGTGTTTTCAGTGCTGCTGGTTCCATTGTAACATTGAGAAGGACCAGTCTATCGCCAAAAAACGTGGAGAGGTTAACAATGATCAAAATGAATCCGCACTTCATACCACGAATTACACAATACATGAAGCAATGGAGGAAGATGAGGACAGCGGCTCAGGTGACGGAAGTATTGTGTCACATGATTACCTACTACTGGCTGAACCCCCAGAGTTTGAGGACGAGCTATACTTCCCTGACAATCAGGCTTGCACTTACTGTCTTCCTCCCTTTTTTCCCCCTTTGTTTGTGTGTCTGTCGTTCCGGTTACAAACTTGTGAATCACAACAAATCCATTACCACCGTCTTCTACTCTTCTAATTTAATATACAAGTTTCAGGTGTCTGCAATTTGACAGTACAGTCCTCCGAATCCAGCTCCTCTGCTCCATCTTACTGAATCTCCTGCTCAATTCCATTTCCTTCATGAATGATGATTGGATGATGGTAAAATAATACAACAACAAATTCAAACTTTCCTAGTCCTTCCAAATGAAGTGGAGCATGAATCAGATGACTACTATAGCTATCCTCCTTTCAGAGCCGAGAGAGACTGGCCATTAACTGAAAATAAGATGGAACAGGTAATGATTGATGCCATGCATTGGACGCAGAGTCGTAGACTGAATGATTTAGAATTTGTTGTGTTTGTTGTGCATGAATTTATGTAATTGTGCACTGCCACTAATCAACTTTCTACAGAACACACTAAACTTAACTCAAGGTAAATTCAATTTTCCCCTTCTTGCAAATAATAAATTTGTACTTCTCCTACAGCTAGTTGATACATTGCTTTTAATTCAATACAGGAAGGGGACTCACTCAATCTGCGCAATGAGTATGATTGACACAACAGCACCGTCCAACATTATGATGGCGAAATAGACGGCCCGTTAACTTAAGATGAGAAGGAACAGGTAATGACAATTAATGGCATGCATTGGACACCTGACTCTGAGCGATTAGTCTTTGTGTTTTCGTTGTTTGTTTGTTGTGCACAAAGTGAAGTCAAAGTGTACTAGTAATCTATCTTTCTGTACACACTAAAGAATGACTCAAGTCAGTAATATTTCTACTCTTGTTGTGTAATAAAAAGTTTACTTATACTGCAGGCCGATTTTCACAGTCAGTCAGTAAAAGTATCGGAGATGATGATGAAGTCAGGAGGACGTTTCATGAGTGGCATAAAACGTAAAAGCCTAAAGGTAAACACGTCAACAACAACCACAGCAGACCCAAATGTCTGTGTAGAAGTAGAATAGAGTGTAGCGGGGGGATGACTGGGTGCATTGATTTTACTAACTTAAACTGTAAAATGCTATGTTTGGAATGGATAATGTGCTGTGCGTTTGTCCAACTCTTTAAAAAAAAAAAGTACTCTAAAGTCTTAACGTAGGATGTGCTACTGCTAAGCACTGTGGGCCTGCTCTCTCCTGTTATTGTTGAAGGTCAATGCTGGACACAGACTAGAGTAGACTGAGATGATGCATACATGCCACCTCGGAAAGTGTTCTTGTTGCACTACACCATAAGGTGTGCATTTGTTTCAACTTTGTTTCTCAATATCCCCTTTGGTTTTCCATCTGCATGTACAGGCCGGGCCTTGCCCTATACTTTGGAAAACATTACAACGCACACTTACCTTACCAATAAATCAACATTTTTTTTCCAGCCGGGCAGTGGCGAGTGGCGAGGCAACACACCCAAGATTGATGGACGAGAAGAGCAAGAGGAATGCCGAGATGCAAATCCAGTCCACATTGTTTACCAGGATAACACAGTAACAGTATACACTTTAATCTTCTTTTAAATAATTTGATTAATATTTTGTATACAATCTTTACAACAGTGTGTTCTTCAAGTTAATATTATTATCATTAGGTTTGCTCTGTGTTTCCGATTCTTCCCTACCAATATTTAAAATTTCTATTTGCTATCTGTAAAAGTATTAAGGCCGGAACAACAGAACAAGAACTAGAAGTGTATGCAATCCGGGTCTCTCATCATCATGCATGCATTTCCTTTTTCTCCCTTAACATATGGATATGGTAGTCTTCAATGATTGTCGTTTGTTTGTCCATGCATACTGTTTTTCTATGTCAAACCTTTCCCAAAAACCCCCTTCCCATCCATTCAACAAACCCTAACCCTCTTCCCCCGGGCTGTGTGACTTATGTCGAGGTGTGACTAAATTAAATGTACACCAATACTTAATCACACACTTGCTGGGGCGGATGTGGCGAAAACAACACTACTTCAATTTCAAGGCAGAGCGATGATCTTCTTCTGCTTGCCCACCCATGAGTAGGATATTTCAGAGGTTATTTTATTTAAAAAAGGAACATATACCTCAGCATGAATTGCCGGCATTGATTGGATTTGTTTGTTGTCATTCCTCACATACAGCACTAACTGTTAGGCTGTAGGCCTAGTCAAGTGACTCAACACAACTATAGTTTGTAACTCTGTCTAGTAGGCTATCCCAACCACCATTATGTTTTGTTGTCAAATATTTGAGCATATTATTGTTGCTTGGTAAGTTCTGTACTGTACTTCATTCTACTACTCCTCTAACAGTCTCTGAAAGGCGATTGACTGTTTCCTTTTCTTTTTTTGCAAATGCTGCCGCCCTGCCAGTGTCTACTACTACTACTATACTACCACCACCACCACCCCAATCATGGCATGTATGAAAAAGGAAACCATCTTCACCATGCAGCCATTGCTGTGCCACAGTTGGACATAAACATCAAGCACCGGTAAGAGAGAAGTTTGGGGGAGGCAGAATTAATAATGGACATGTTGTCAATGATTTCATTTTCACACACCAGTCCAGATAAATAATGCATAGACTAGTGGACAGACTGAAAGTACTAGAAGGACAAGTCAATGAGATAGATGTGTCGCATCTATCTGTTTGTGTCTTATACAGTCAGCCAATTATTTAAATCAAACACAGGCTATGGGTGGCCATGCACCAGCAAGGAAACAGTGTGATGTAAAACAGTTACCCCACCTACAAAACATTAACAACATTGCATGTAACATAGAAAAATATATTTAATTTACCCTAACAAAAATAAACTAAACCCACAAAAGCTGACCCACCCCCCTCCCTAACCCCAACCAATGTCCATAGGAGAAAAAGTCTGTTACGCCCAAACAAGTTCCCACCCACCCACCCAAACAAGAATTAAAAAAGGGGCAGAGCAAGATGACAGGGACTAAGGTGTGGGGCGGGACTCAAGGAGGACACGCATCTGGTCCTCTAAACGGGCGACGCGGCGTCGGAGTGCGCGGCAGTTGCAGCCACAGTGGGGGGGCACCGGAGATGGCACTACGGTGGTGGCGGGCAGCCACCAGACGGTGGCGCCGTACCGCTGGAGGGCGGTGGCTGGGGCCCGGGGCACTGGAGGAGGCTTGAAGAATTGCTGCCGCAGTCTCCTCCTCCTCCTCGCCGGTATTCCCGCTGGATTGCCTCCAGCTTCCGGCGCTGTGCCTTGGCGGCCAACTCCTTACGATTTAGTTTCAGAGTAGCTGTGTATCAAAGAGAAAAAAACAAGACAATTGTAAAATATACTCTTATAAAAACAGTAAGACAAAGTAATTATTTATACACATAGTGGCATGGTAGAGTAGCACTGTCTATAAAGCACAGTAGTACATAACATTTAAAATCTCGCCCGTCCTTCTTCCTTCCACCCGTCTTTCACTTTTTAGTTGAACAGTGCACCAGGTGCTCTTCTCCATAAAACTTTCAAAGCGGAGTTGAAATCAGATAGATGAGGCCATTGGTTACTCAATACTCCCGCTCCCATACCAATTAAAGGGAATTCTAGTCTTCTAGTTCACTCTTCAAACGTCCCCTACAACTCTTACTTACTTACGACATCGGATGGCGGGCGGACTTTGTCCGCCCGCCATCCTCACGCTAAAAAGGGTGGGGGTCCCGTGGGGACAATTAATTAGGATGATGCACCCGGCACAGTGGCGGGCGCATCCTGTTTTTTTTACATTCTGGTTGGCGTTGCCGAAAGCAATGCTAGAAATAAATGTTGTGCTGCTTTTCCAAGCACAACTTGACGGGCCCCGCATGGAGCCTGTCACGTTTTGCTTTGAATCGCAGGGGGGTATCATAGCATAGGTAGGTACCCTCCATGGGGGCCCCCAAGCATACTCTGCAATGTCTGCATGCCTTTCCATGGCGGACGGCAATGCCGCCACGCAAAGGCATTCCAAAATGCAGATTATATGGCTGACGGTGTGTTCAGAGAGACACCACCGCCATATTGAACCCTTTTCCGCCTGGTCGACATGTGGGGGGTCTGAATATTTTCTACAGGGATGGCGGGAGGTTTGCCCCTGCGGTGTCGGCAGTGAATACCGCCGGCCCGGCGGGGGCAATATGCCCGCCATCCTAATGGGGCCCTAAGTCGCAACTGTACAGTATACATATACATACTACAGTACACCCTTGCAATGAGTGTACTGTCAAGTTCAACAATAGTTAAGGATTATGAATCTAACTTACCACCGCCCGCCACTGGTGCTGCCACTCCCCCTACCGCTCCGTTGCTATCTGCAGCAACTGTCACATCCTCGCCCTCCGCGTCGCCTTCGCTGGCCCCGGCAATGTTGGTCGGTAGTGCGCCTAGAAAACATTACACATTTATTAGGCGTCATATACACCTCCCCCCTATTGATCAGTAGCAAGGTTGAAAAATGAGTTAATACTAACATACATCACTAGTACAAATCAGGTAGTAGTAGAGTAGACACTAATAGTTATATATGATCATTGTAGCCTTTGCTTAATTAGCCCTAGCCATGCTACCATTTAACCCTTGTGTCTATTATTTTTGCACATGTGACGTTACCTTGCAGCTTCTTGTATAAGACACCTTTGAGCCCACATGACCTGCCTCACACTGCTTCTGTCTAGTCTACGCGCTGCGTACAAGCGGTCAACAAAAACATTAACAAGCCACTTTTTTAGGAAGTACTGGTGTACTGTTAGTCCATATTGCTTATCCATAAATGCTACACTTTTTGGCACGGCTGAGAAATGCTTGCAAGTTGCAATATACTAATGCACACCATTTCATTTTTCGCATTACAGACGGAAGATTCCCTTCTTCTGAATGATGCAACAACTACCAGTACTAGGTTCTTCTAAGGTGAGGGGTCCCTTCACTCACATCTTCATTTATAAATTTATATAAACTAAATTCCTAGGGGATGGTGGTGCTGCCTTCCACCACTGTTCAGTTGTCATGATTTAATTCCCAACTGTATAAGTGTAACAATGTATATTGTTTTAATGTTATTGATTTTCCGGTTGGTGCTGCATTTTATAATAAAACAATGTACAGAGCTTTGTTCTCAATTCAAAATAAACATTTTGAACTTACATAGACTTGGTGGTATTTGGTGTGGACTAACTTACATGAGTGAGCAAATTAAAGTAAGGGTGTGCATGTGCATTGCTTCCACGACTGAGAGGTTGGGTGTGTTATGTTCTGGGTTGTCTACTTGTTGGGTATCTTGTGGGGAGGGTTCGGAGACCTAATAGTTATGACAAGACAGTACTATAGTCGAGCAGTGGAATTGTGGTGGGTGCTGAATTTCTGATTGAGGTGTGTGAGGAAGGTCCAACCTACCATCACCAACATCCTATTTTCTGGTGCAAATGTCTGTGTATGTGCAAGATCCCTACAACAGTAGTAGTATGTCCTATAGGCTATCATATCAAAATAGTAATAAATCTGGTTGGGCTTTTGTTGCTGTGAATTTTCAAAGCCTCCAGATTAAGAAAGACTCAAGATCAATAAGAGTAGAAGTAGTACAAGACGACGACCCAAAGGATTGGACTCAATGGCTCGAGCTACTGGTGAATATGAGTTTTATATTACAACCTTTCACATAAAAAGTGGCACTGGCCAACTGGGCAAGACTAGCTACTACAGTACAGACAGACTGATAGTATTACTAGTAGTAGTAGTACTGAGAGTCATCATAGCGGAGGCAGGGATAAGATTTTTGAAACCGTACAGATCGAAGGATAATTGTTGGTAAAAAAATAGCATTTGGAAACAAACAATAGTTCGTGAAAAATATGGGGCAGTAAAAGTTATGGAATAAAAAATATCATTAAAAACAAGAAGACTTACTGGGGCCAGCAGAGGAGCCCTCATTGGTGTCCTCCTGGTGCTTTTCGGACTGTTGTCCCGCCAAACCCCTACTCCCTGTCTGTCTGCCCCTGGGTGCTGAATGATGAACAGGAAAGATATAAGAAAGAGACAAACATTGATGGATGGTGTCAAACAAATACAATATTTTGCAACAACGGTCAAAAAACACTTATGTAAACAACAATTGCAATAACTAAATTGACCGATCTCATCTGGTCAACAAGCAATCGCAGATCGACTACTTAAGTTACTATTTATCAACAGTATTCCAGTCTTCCATTCCGATTCCAGAATACTAAGTTACAACTATGCCTAAGTACGACGTACCACCCAACCTAGCCCACCTATTCCAGGCATGCCAATTGTACATTAAGTATGCATTTCCACTTTATTCCTCAACAATGCATATGGTCAAATCATGGAGGACACATGACTACATTTTTTGTATGCACCAAATTTTGGGTTGATTGATTGATGCTGATGTTCTGCTAGTGCTAAGCCAATTACCACCACTCATTGAACAAACTAGAAAAGGTTCTAATAAAGACTGCCGTACTAGCAGCACGTCACATAACTGAGGGGGCATCACGCATACCACTAACAAATTAGAAGCTCATACAAAGTACCTAAACCTAAGTATCAATCCGCCCCTATCTATTAGTGACAGGACAAAGTAAGGAGTGGACTAGAGTCACTGTAGCATTACGTAACTTAATTTCTCTAAAATAAACTCGTAAAGAATCACGCTAAGCAAGCGCAAACGCAAAGTTGCAAACAAGTAAGATTAGTAGTAGCGCAGAAGAGCACCTGTGTCATAATCACAGAAGACTTTTAAACGTAATTAACCTGGAATGTAAGCAGCAACATTCTAGCTGGTTGGAAGAAAAAAAAGATATTCGCAATATATAACACAGAGCAGAAGAACAGACACAAAGTTGTAATAATTAAATAGGTACTCACCAAGCCCCGGGACCTCCACTCCTAGCAGGTCCAGCAGGTCCTGCTCACAGTCCAGGATGTCGGACCACCGGTGCGTCAGCTGCGCCTGGGTGCGCCGGACCCCAGAGAAGCGCGACACTGCCCGGCGCACCTTCCCCCACTGCTGCCGATGCGCCCGGAGGCCGTACCCGGACCCAGGCCTGCCACCTGCTGACAGGGTCGAGGGGAGGTGGCGCTGCACAAAGAAAATTAGTGCAGCCAACTCCACCTCCCCAAATAAGGCCCGTGCCTGCACCCCTTGTTGGCTCCGCCTTCCGCAAGGAAGGCGGTCGCGGCTCTGGCTGCGTCGTCCACAAGCCCTACCCTTAGACATGGTTCTGGGGTAAGAAAAGGTAATAAAATTAAAAAAGTAAAGGAAATAAATAATAGCAGGCAATAGAAAGAGAAAAAGTAGCTAAAAGTTAAAAAAAGGAGACAAAAACCAAAAATATAGAAGCTGGAAAAGAGTAAGATGAATAATAAATAAGAAAGATAAAAAAAAAGTGGGTTTAAACCAAGGATTGAAAAGATTTGGAGAGGATTGAAAAACAGGCCCTAGAACCATGCAATAGAGTGAAAAACAAGATGGCCGCGCCCATTGCGACCACGTGCGCACGTTAGCGCGATATTTTCTCCCCGAGCAAGCAAAAAGCAACGCGATCAAGTAAAAGCAGTCGCGAACAGGAAATATCGACCGCGAACGGGCGCGAACATGCATTGCGCGACCCGGGACAGGAAGTAAGCATCTCAAGAAGGCGGGACAAGTGAAAACAAGATGGCCGCGCCCGTTAGCAACCGCACGGGTAAATTGGCGACCCGCGATCACGCAAAAAATACCGCGAACAGGCTGGAAAAAAACTTCTGCGTCTTCGCGATATTTCTGGCGTGTTTGCGGAGATTTTTAGCATTTTCGCGATAAATTGCGAAAGTTAATTTCGCAAATTCCGCCCACCCCTAGTTTTCGGTTTGAATATCATGTAGAAGTTTTGAGGATAGTTTTCAGAGAGTCACTGAGGCCTAATGGTTGAGGTCTGTGCCTCTTACTTTCAAGGTTACATGTTCTGTTCTCATTGTTTCTGTTTTGTTAGATCTCTTTTTAAGTATGTATCACCCCACAAACAAAAAACTCCTCTCTATAAATATATGCTGGGTTTTCGGTTTGAATATCATATAGAAGTTTTGAGGATACTCTACAGAGAGTCACTGTGGCATTTTGGTTAAGGTCTGAGCCTCTTACGCTCAAGGTTATGTGTTCAATTCCCAATGTTTCTGTTCTGTTAGATCTCTTTTTAAGTATGTATTACGCCACCGAGTAAAAACCCCTCTCTACATAGATATGCTGTGTTTTCGGTTTGAATATCATATATGCGTTTTGAGGATGCTTCCAGAGAGTCACTGTGGCCTAATGGTTAGGGTCTGAAACTCTCAGTTTCAAGAATAAGTGTTCAATTCTCAATGGTTCTGTTCTGTTGGATCTCATTTTAAGCATGTATTACCCCACAGAGAAAAAACACTTATCTATATATAAGCTGGGTTTTAGGTTTGCATGTCATATATCTGTTTTTTAGAAAGCATTTTGTTCAGAGTTGCTGTGGCCTAATGGTTGGGGTCTGAGACTCTTAATCGCACGGTTAAGAGGTCAATTCCCATTGCCATTTTACATTTCATTTTAAGTATGTATCACCCCGCAGAGAAAAAACTTCTCTATAGATATACATATGCAGGGTTTTCGGATTGAATATTGTATAGAAGTTTTGAGGTTGGTCTCCAGAGAGTCACAGGGGCTTAATGGTTAGGATCTGAGCTGCTTATTCGCAAGGTTACTTGTTCAATTCCCAATGTTTATGGTCTTTTGGATCTCTTTTTAAGTATGTATTACTCCACAGAGTAAAAGCTCCTCTCTATATAGAAATGCTGGGTTTTCGGTTTGAATATCATATATACGTTTTGAGGGTGCTCTCTAGAGAGTTACTGAGGCCAAATGGTTAGGGTTTGAGACTCTTACTCTCAAGGTTAAGAGTACAATTCCCATTGTTTCTGTTCTGTTAGATCTCTTTTTAAGTATGAATTACTCCACAGAGAAAAAACTCCTCTCTCTATATATATGCTGGGTTATCGGTTTGAATATCATATATACGTTTTGAGGGTGCTCTCCAGAGAGTCACTTTGGCCTAATGGTTAGGGTCTGTGGCACTTACTCTCAAAATTAAGTGTTTAATTGCCAATTGTTCAATTGGATCTCTTTTTAAGAATGTATTACCCCACAGAGAAATAACTCCTCTATATATATATATATATATATATATATATATATATATATATATATATATATATATATAAAATATATATATATATATATATATATATATATTACCTACTGGCGGTTGCCAGTAGGTAGTTATAGTTAGGACCGTGTTTCCATAGGAAATCTCAAAATTCTATTTTGAATAACGTTGGCGCCGGTTGACGAATCTTCGCAAAATTTTCAAAACTAATGGGGTGCTCTGCTCCGCTCCTACCCTGAAAGTTTCGGGGTGATTTGTCAAGCGGGGGCCGAGAAAAAAGGGGGGTCCCAAAACGCGTTTTCCCCATGCATTTTTCCATAGGGACTTTAGTCGCAGCTACAGCCCGAACGGCTGAACAGAATTATGTGAAATTTGGCAGAGAGGTAGCCATAAGGTCCATGAAGTGCCTTTTGCAGGTTTGGTGTAAATCTGTTCAGTATTTCCTGAGAAATTAGCATTTAAATCAATATATATATCTGTAAGCGCGCAGCGTGCGCGCACTGAGCAAGTCCTGTGCGCGCACCTTGCCGTGCGCGAGCGCACTTCTGATTGGTTGTTAGATGTCAGTAAACATTCGAATCGGTGGAAATCAGGAAGCGGCGGCCGCCATTTTGTCTCTCGCATAAAGAGGGGGTGAGAAACAAAGGGGGAGAACTTGAAAAGGGGGCAGAGTGGGGAGATATTGACCCACTAGGCATTGTAAGGGGGTCACAGTAGGACCTTGTAGGGCAAAAAAAAAGATTTATATTTTGAAAAAAAATATCGCCGAGTGCGCGCACCCAGCACGCACCCGAAAAATTTTTAAAACAAAAAATAACAAAAAATTCGCAATTAAGTAAAAAGATATAAGGTGGCTCTAAAAAGAGCCCTTGTGTTTATTGTGTGTTTTTCGGTACCTACAAGTAAGTACCGATGCAGAGTCTAAAGTTCAAGAGGAAGACTCTGTTGCCTTCATCAGTGAAGTGTACACCATCTCCTCTATAAATGTCTTGCATGTTGTAACGCAAGTTGTTGTGGTAAATAGAACCCATACCATAGTCTCTGAGGAAAGCAGAAATAGATTTGTTGACGTGCTTCCTTGCTTTGTCAATCTGCGGACAAAATTGGTTGGACCAGTTCCACTTTTGCCTTTGGCATATGTTAGAATATACAAAGGCAGTTTGTGGAAAAAGCGCCATCAATTGCACAAAGGTGTCCTTCATAAGCTTTTCCAGACCTACCCCAGTTAAAGTGCCTAGGTCATTACCACCACAGTGCACAATAATAAGGTTAAGCTGTGGGAGATGTAGAAAGGTTTTCACCAAAGGCATTAATTGGTGCCACTTTAACCCTCTCTGACCAATCCATTTAATGTCTACATTTGGCAAAGCAAGGTCTCTCACCATACCTCTTTTTTCTGCAAATTTTTCACTCCAGAAGACATAGCTGTGACCTACAATCCACACTGTGAACATCTTCCAAGGAGATCTGGATGCACTCAGGAGGTGTCTTTCAGCAGGAAGGCAATATGAAATGAAAGACAGTTGAAAAATGGGGGCACACATAGTTTTTTTTATAAAAAGAACTCATTGGCTGTTTCAAACCATTCTACACTAAAAACTAGGCTGTATGTTTAAATTTTAAAAAGCATGTTTTGTATTGGTACAGAAAAATGTGTTACCAAAGAACATTACTATGGATTGGCTGTTAGGTTTGAAAAGTCAAGCACTCTTGCTCTTTGGATATGAAACATTGTCTGCTGAACTTCTGACCTCTCTCTTCACAGCAGTGTTCCATGACCTGTTGCTATGGTAGCAGGCAGAAGTCAAGTTGGGGGAAGGGTACATTTGGAAAGGGGTTGAAGTTTTCAACCAATAGAAATGTGTGATTTCATTTGAAAAAAAGTGGGAAGCACTGACATTTGAAATTAACATGTATATGTGTGAAAAAAGAGAGGGAAACATTGCCATTTACTGGTTCTGGAGAGAGGAGAGAGGTGTAGAGCTCTGATATTCTGACTCAGATAGTCTGCTGTTTGAGTGGCACATTTCTTTCACAACTAACTAATTTTAAAGGTGAGTTATGAGTTTGAGAGGGGAAGTATGTGGTGATTTTTGAGAAAAATATTAGAATTGTGAATCTTCTTCAAAAGTTATGTTTTACATTTTGAGGTTTGCGAGATATTTAACTGTTTTGAACTTGTAAGATATTATGGAGTATGTTTTCACAATAAGTTAATGTGTACTGGTAAGAATGAGGAATACTGTTTTGTGCCTACAATCAAACCATGAGTCTGTGTGCAGAGAAGAATTGTTGACTGAGATTTAATTTGCGTTGCTGTTGAAAAGTAAGACTTGCAGTTGAAAGGAAAGGACAGCTTGTTTTTAATTGTGATGGTAAGGATTTAGCAGAAAAGAGAGGAAAATGGTAGCCCATTTGAAATTAGCATTAGTTCTGTAAGAATTGCAGACCCAGGAAAGGGGCAGCCTGTGTTTTGTGCCTACCAACACAGCATGAGTCTGTGTGCATACAGGAATTGTTGTCTGAGATTTAATTTGTGAAGTTGTTGTTCTGTAAGGATTGCAGACCCAGGAAAGGGGCAGCCTGTGTTTTGTGCCTACCAACACAGCATGAGTCTGTGTGCATATAGGAATTGTGTCCAGAGATGTATTTTGTGTTGCAGTTGTTCTGTAAAACATGCACTTGCAGGAAAGGGACAGCTTGTTTTCTTCAAATGTGGTGGTTAGCAGTCAGCAGAAATCACTTAATCGCAAAAGAGAGGCAAAAGCTACAACATTTGAAACCAATAGGGTAGATTTTAAATTCAAAATAGCAAAGGCACAGGTAGTTGCCATATGTTCAAAACTGAAAATAACCCTTAGCACACATGCACTGTTACATACATCCCAGCAGTCTTCATGCAGTTTTGGAGGTCTCTTTGCTCATCTGTCTTGCACCAGACAATACGCAGTCTCAAGAAACAAACTCTTGGCACACACGCAGCAGCTTCTCTCACACTCCCATGTGTAGTACTCAGGTCTGTGTGGTGTTTCAGATAGCACTGTGTAACGCAAACACATTCAACGTCATCAAGGCACATTTCCTTTGCTCTAGTGTAGTCACTCACCCAGATTGCACATGCTCATGGTATGATGTAGCTGTTAGGACATGTGGTCTTTTCTGCCTCTGTGATCTAGAAGGAAAATGTGTCAGGCTGTAACAGTAATTATCACTTGTTCTACCACAGTAGTAAATGTGCTTTGAAATTGCAAATCAAATTCTGTTTTCTGCTTAGACGCACACTATGAGGTTGTGTGCGCACAGGAATTGTGGCCAGAGATGTAATTTGTGTTGCAGTTGTTCTGTAAAACATGCACTTGCAGGAAAGGGACAGCTTGTTTTCTTCAAATGTGGTGGTTAGCACTCAGCAGAAATCACTTAATCGCAAATGGGAGGCAAAAGCTAAAACATTTGAAACCAACAGGGTAGATTTCCCTTTCAAAATAGCAAAGGCACATGTAGATGCCATATGTTCAAAACTGAAAATAACCCTTACCACACATGCACTGTTACATACATCCCTGCAGTCTTCATGCAGTTTTGGAAGTCTCTTTGCTCATCTGTCTTGCACCAGACAATACACAGTCTCCACAAACACACTCTTGGCACACATGCAGCAGCTTCTCCAACACTCCCATGCGTAGTACTCAGCTCTGTGTGCTGTTTCAGATAGCACTGTGTAATGCAAACACATTCAACGTCACCAAGGCCTCATTTAAATTGATCTAGTCTAATCACTCACCCTGTAACACATGGTCATGGTCTTAAGGAGCTGTTAGGACATGTGCTGTTTTCTGCTTCTGTAAATGATAAGGGAAATGTGTCAGGCTGTAACAGTAATTTGGTACTATTCAGGAACACTGTTTTGTTCCAAAAAACATAGCATGAGTCTGTGTGTATACAGGAATTGTGGGCAGAGATTTAATTTATGAAGTTGTTGTTCTGAAAGAAATGCAGTCCTAGGAAAGGGGCAGCCTGTGTTATGTGCCTAAAATGATGATATGAGTCTTTGTGCACACAGGAATTGTGGGCAGAGATTTAATTTATGAAGTTGTTGTTCAGTAAGAATTGCAGTCCCAGGAAAGGGGCAGCCTGTGTTATGTGCCTAAAATGATGGCATGAGTCTGTGTGCGCACAGGAATTGTGGGCAGAGATTTAATTTGTGAAGATGTTGTTCAGTAAGAATTGCAGTCCCAGGAAAGGGGCAGCCTGTTGTGTTTACACAAATTATCCCTTAGCACACATGCATTGTTACATACATCCCTGCAGTCTTCATGCAGTTTTGGAAGTCTCTTTGCTCATCTGTCTTGCACCAGACAATACACAGTGTCTAGAAACACACTCTTGGCACACACGCAGCAGCTTCTCCAACACTCTCATGTGTAGTACTCAGCTCTGTGTGCTGTTTCAGATAGCACTGTGTAATGCAAACACATTAAACGTCACCAAGGCCTCATTTACATTGATCTAGTCTAATCACTCACCCTGTAACACATGGTCATGGTCTTAAGGAGCTGTTAGGACATGTGCTGTTTTCTGCTTCTGTAAATGATAAGGGAAATGTGTCAGGCTGTAACAGTAATTTGGTACTATTCAGGAACACTGTTTTGTTCCAAAAAACATAGCATGAGTCTGTGTGTATACAGGAATTGTGGGCAGAGATTTAATTTATGAAGTTGTTGTTCTGAAAGAAATGCAGTCCTAGGAAAGGGGCAGCCTGTGTTATGTGCCTAAAATGATGATATGAGTCTTTGTGCACACAGGAATTGTGGGCAGAGATTTAATTTATGAAGTTGTTGTTCAGTAAGAATTGCAGTCCCAGGAAAGGGGCAGCCTGTGTTATGTGCCTAAAATGATGGCATGAGTCTGTGTGCGCACAGGAATTGTGGGCAGAGATTTAATTTGTGAAGATGTTGTTCAGTAAGAAATGCAGTCCCAGGAAAGGGGCAGCCTGTGTTATGTGCCTAAAATGATGGCATGAGTCTGTGTGCGCACAGGAATTGTGGGCAGAGATTTAATTTGTGAAGTTGTTGTTCAGTAAGAATTGCAGTCCCAGGAAAGGGGCAGCCTGTTGTGTTTACACAAATTATCCCTTAGCACACATGCACTGTTACATACATCCCTGCAGTCTTCATGCAGTTCTGGAAGTCTCCTTGCTCATCTCTCTTGCAGCTGACAATACATAGTCTGCAGAAACACACTCTTGGCACACACGCAGCAGCTTCTCCAACACTCCCATGCGTAGTACTCAGGTCTGTGTGTAATGCAAACACATTCAACGTCACGAAGGCCTCATTTTCTTTGCTCTACTCTAAACACTCACCCAGGTTGCAGATGCTTATGGTATGAAGTAGCTGTTAGGAAATGTGCTCTTTTCTGTCTCTGTAAACTATAAGGAAAATGTGTCAGGCTGTAACAGCAATTGTCACTTGATCTACCAGAGTAGTAAATGTGCTTTGAATTTGCAAATCAAATTCTGTTTTCTGCTTAGAAGCACACCATGAGGCTGTGTGCGCACAGGAATTGTGGCCACAGATATAATTTGTGTTGCAGTTGTTCTGTAAAACATGCATTTGCAGGAAAGGGGCAGCTTGTTTTTTTTCAACTGTGGTGGTTAGCACTGTGCACAAATTAGTAAATCACAAATGAGAGGCAAATGGAAAAACATTTGAAATTAATGAAAAGCAAAAAAAAATATTTTAATGAATTAAAATTACAAAAAGGAATTTTTTTTAAGTTTCTTGCAGGTATTGCTGAGCAACAGTGAAACAAAAAATGCCTTTAAGGACAAGAAAGAGGAAAGAAAAGCAACAACAAGTATATCTGGACAAAACTGGGAAAAAAAAAATAGGAGGAGAAACTGGTGATGGCAAAAAGAAAAAGTCTACTGGTAAGCAGAGTAGAGATTTCTTAAAAAAGATTTTCAAAAAACAAAAAAATGGCAAAAATAAATGTAAAACAAACAGTGTTTTATGTACAAAGCAACAACAGAGTCAACAGCAAAAAAAAAAAGCTAATGTACAATCAGAAGTATGTCAAAGTGATTTAACACGAAAATTAGATTTTAAAAACCTTCGTCGAAAAATGTTTCAGAGAAGAGTGATGTTAAATTTGCTAAAGGATGTGAAAAAATATAAGAAAAAAACAAAATTTATTAAGAATTTTTTTTTTATAGAAAATATTGTAAGTAAGGCTTTGGAAATAAAAAGAAAACTTTTTATTCTAATTTTGAATAGGATGCGTATATTAGATAAATTAGTGAATGCAATGAAGTCACAAAGCAAAAGGAAAAGAGAAGTGAAAAAAAGTAACTTTTGTAAAGTGTTCTTGGGAGAATGGAAACACAGTTCAAGTACTGAACCATTTTTTAATGAAGAGAGTTATCTTCAAAGTAACAGTTTGTTGCATGCAGTTGACACCAATGGTAGAGCATATGAAGTTAAGGATGGTTGTGTGATGGAAAAAGAGAAAATGGTCCCAAGAAATGAGGAAGAAGTAATGGCTGCTGAGGCTATGGGGAGACTTCCAAAAGCCCCAGTGTACACTTGGAACTGTAGTAGTATTTGTACTGTGCGTCAGGAATCTATTGATAAATTACGTGACTTTCTAAGAGAATATAGTAAAAAGAGTGTAAAACAGAAGATGAAGGTGCTTCAAACACTAGATCCATGCAGAGTGAGAGAGAATACTGGTTTGCTGGGACATTCTCTGGCTTGTCTATCTAGAAAAGTGTGTAAAAGTGTTTTTCATCATTTTAGGATGCTGGCTGTTCATCATACTGAAATGAGAAAGTTTGTGAGAACATTGTATTTTGCTAAAAGTCCAGCAGTAAAGTTAAATGAGTTGAATAATGCTCTGTTCCGTGCATCTGTATCAGATGTAGTGAAGGTTACTGATGAGATTCAGTTTTGTTACTTTGGTCCAGAACAAGAAAGTGCAGAAAAGGACACAGTTAATGAGGAAAATGAGGAACAGAATGTAGAACTCATTATTACTAAAATTTTGAAGATGAAATGACAAAATTTACTATCATCTCTAATGAAAGACCAAATATTACTTGTATTTGTTGCCGCAGAAGTCATTATAAAATTCAAACAAGGAATGTTGATCTGTATAAAAAAAGTGAAAATGAAGATAATTATAAGTGGAAGGATTTTGCAACATATATATTTCTTGAAAATTGTTTTGAATTGGGTGAAGATCAGCGTATTTGTAAATACTGTTATAACAAGTTAGAAGAAAATAGAATGCCGACCAGAGCTGTACATAATAATTTAGAATTGGATGCTATTCCTGCCGAACTTTCTGAATTAAATACATATGAGTCTATACTCATTCAATGTGTTCATCCGTTCCAGACCATAGTACGTATGGAGCCCAAAACTGGTAAATTACCTCCTTCTGATTTACTGAGAGGTTTAAAAGGAAGAGTGGTGTATTTGCCCTTGGATTTGAAAAAAAATATGGAAACTATTGATGCAGATACTTTGGAAACTGAACCATTAGTTATTCTGGTTAATGGTGTACCTACAAAGAATAAGAAGATTTGGCAGGAGCTGGTAGATGTACGGAAAGTACAAAGAGCAAATTTATATTTGAAAAGGAATAATAAATGGTATGAATCAATTTATATAGATGAAGAAGAAGAAGATTTACAAGAAGACACAGAAACACCAACTGGTCAAATTGAAAAAGTGGACAAGTCAAAGGAAGAAGAAATTTATGAACATTTTAGCATACATCCTCTTCATTCAAAAGAAGTTATGGGAGACACTATTGATCTGTTTCAGATGAAGAAAGCAAAAGGAACTCCCGTGAGTGTATGGGAGAAGAGCTTGGAAGCTCGATGTTTTCCTCAGCTGTTTCCTACAGGAAAAGGTGAACGATACGATGAACGCCCAGAACAGATTCTAGCTTCTGAGTATCGGACTACAAGACTATATGCTGAAGATTCAAGATTTCGTCAAAGTATTCCTTATTTGTTTCATCTTTTATTTGAAAGCGACTTGTCTGCATTATCTTATGCAGTAAATCACATTTTAAAAAGTGGAGTACATCTACATAATGTGTCTGCTAAGGATTTTATGGAGAAAGTGCAGCACCGAGATGATCATTTGGAAACACAACTGATCAATCTGATGGCTTGTCAGCGTGGGACAAATGAATATTGGTACCGACGCCATGGTGAATTAAAATGCATGTTACGGAATTTAGGCACTCCTACATGGTTTCTAACCCTAAGCTGTGCCGAGTACGCTTGGGATGATTTACTGGATTTTCTACGAGAGGCAAATTCAAACATTAAAAACATTGAATACAAGACAGCAGGAGAACTGTGCTCATTGGATCCGGTTAATGTTTGCAGATATTTCAATCATAGATTTGAGGCTATGATGTCCTTCATCTGCAATAAAAAAAATCCACCTCTTGGAGAAGTAGTGGATTTCTTTTGGAGAAAAGAGTACCAGGCAAGAGGTGCTCCTCATATTCATATGCTGTTGTGGATCAAGGATGCCCCAAAGTTTGGAACAGATGCTGATGAAGCAGTGTTATCTTTCATTGAAGAATATGCAACATGTGCTATACCTAAAAGCACAGAAGAGAAAAAGTTAAAAGAACAAGTTTTACGTTTCCAAAGTCATCGGTGTGGAAAATACTGTCGACGGAAGTACAAGACCAAAGATAAATTCTACACAAAGTGTGGATTTGGATTTCCTAGACCTGTTCTTTCAAAAGGAAGAGTCAACAGTTTTATGTCAGCTGTGCGACATACTATAACCAGAAAATCTCCCAAAAATACATACAACCTAAAAAGAAAAAAAGAGTCAAAATGTATAAATGACTTCAACCCAGTCATTTTATCCATGTGGAATGCTAACATGGATATTCAGTATGTGGCAGACAATTCTATTGCTGTTGCTCGGTATGTCACATCTTACATCACTAAATCTGAGAAAACAGAATTGAAGGAAATGTGGGAAGAGATTTCTCACGAGAAGACTGTCAGTAAGAAGCTGTACAGTTTCAGTTTAAAGATGTTATCGCATCGAGAAATTGGATCCTACGAATGCTCAGATAGGTTATCATCTGCAAGTCTTTACTCGAAATCCAGAAGAATAATTTGGGTAAGCTTAGGCCTTGCAGGAATGAGAAATCGGGTACTGAAATCTGTTGGAGAAATTGAATATTTGGCCGAGAATGACCCAGAAAGTACAGATATTTTGAAAACAAACATGTTGGACACATATTACCCAAAAAGAAGTCATCATCTTGAGAACATGTGTCTCTATGAAGTGCTGCAGAACAACATTTTTTCACGGAAAGCCACAGAAGACATCAACAATGGAAAATATAAAGTCATTGGTGAGGAAGGATGTTTGGCGAAACAAACAAAAGGAAGTTTGATAAATCACAGGAAGCTGAGTTGCGACACTACTGACAAAAAGGAATTTTACTACTTGGCTCTTTTACAGCTGTTTAAACCATGGCGTTCAGAGGACGAACTACTGGGAGAATTTCAAAGCTATGAAGATTCTTTTAATGCTAGCAAAGATAGCATAGAATGCAGTACTTTCACAACTTATGTCCAAATGTTAAATGAAGAAAATGAACAGGAAGCAAAAATTGCAGCTGAAGTAGCTAGAGACAGTTCTCAAGACAGCCAAAGTTCAGGAACACTTAGTCAAGATCCCCTAGGACAACCAATCATAGAAAATGAAGCTGCAGTAGCCATGACTGAAGTAGAAACGGCTATGAATCAAGCACAGGAAGATTCAATCGACTTACTAAATCTGGAACAACAACTGAATGAAGAACAAAAACAAATTTATGAAGAAGTCACCAAAAAAATTGATCATGGATTACTACATGAAAAGAAAGAGTGCTCATGCACATCATTTGAACCAATCAGGATGTATGTGAGTGGACAAGCTGGAACTGGTAAAAGTTTCTTAATAAAAGTCATCAGAAGCTACCTACAGCAAAAAACAGCTTCAAATTTGTCTTGTGTGGTAACTGCTCCAACTGGGTTAGCAGCCTATAACATAAAAGGAATTACCTTACATCGCTTGCTAATGTTACCAGTGGAGCATGAGAACAAAATAGAATACCACAAGCTAACTGGAGAAGCATGCTTCGAAGTTTCAAGAGTGTTGAAGAAGATGCAAGTTCTCATTATTGATGAGGTGAGCATGGTTTCAAATGTAATGCTTGCCTTTGTGCATTTAAGAATGCAACAAATTCTTAAGAGAGACTATGACGTGTTATTTGGAGGTAAACACGTCATAGTTTTTGGAGATCTTTTACAGCTCACTCCAGTTAAAGGACAACCAGTGTTTAATACTGTGACCATGAAGACACGAAGAAGTCATTAGGATGCATTGGTAATGCGAATATTTGGTCGTTCTTTGAGTACAAAGAACTCACTACCAATATGAGACAAGCAAACGACGAAGATTATGCAAGTATTCTGAAAGATATCAGAATTGGACTACTCACAGAAGTTGGCAAAAAAGCATTACAGAGTCGGTTGCTACATAATTTATTTCCAAATGAAGAAATAGTTGCTGAGAAAATATACCAGAACATTGCAGAAAAAAATACTGTAATCTGCTTAATGCCAACACTACGTGAGTGCTCAATATTCAATGAGGAACTTTTGAAATTGGAAAAGGAAGAGATTAAGAAAATGGAAGCAGAGGACAAAATTCAGCATGAAAGAATTACTTTTACATTAAAAGGCAAACTGAAAAATAAATTGGATTCACTAGAGAAGAACATTTCCAAAACAGCTGGATTAGAAAAAAATCTATCTGTTTGCATGAATTGTCGAGTGATTTTAAGGAGAAATTTGGATGTAGAAAAAGGTTTAGTGAATGGAGCTATGGGAAGAGTTGTGGGTTTTATTAATTATCAGAAAAAAGAAGGAATTGAGGGCCTCATGTAGGTAAATAAATTTTACCGGTTCTTAAATACCGAGCCGTACCGAATCGGTAAATAAGAATCGGTAAGTTACATGTAGGTAAAAATTCGGTAACAGTTACCGAATCGGTAACATTCGGTAATTAAGAATCGGAAATGACCGAATCGGTAAATACCGAGGTGGTATATACCGACTCGGAAAATACCGAGGTGGTATATACCGAATCGGAAAATACCGATTCGGCATGTACGGATTCGGTAAAGAAAATCACATGACTTGACGAAACAGCTAATCAAGTGCAACGACAGCCCACCCAACAAGGAACTGGCCACACCCAGGCAGGTGTACAAAATTAGCCGAAGTGGCCACACCCAGGCAGGTGTACATAATCAGCCGACCCTGGAGAGGCTTGGAGTGCAGAGGAGAGGCAAGGAGCCGTTGCATGTGCGAGCGGGTAAACGAACAGCATGTCCAGCCAGAGAACACAGAAAGACGGAGGGGAAAGGAGGAGGAAGCTGAAATTTAGCCCCAAGGAACTCCAGGTGCTGGTGGAGGAGGTGGTGAAGCAGCACCACAAGCTGTTCGGAAGGCAATCCCTGCAAGTGCCTGAGGTGGAAAAGCGCAACATATGGCTGGCCATCCAGGCGCAGGTCAATGCTGTGGGAGTGACCCACAGGGACATTGAGGTACTCAAAAAGCGCTGGTATGACCTCCGGATTGTAACCAAGAGGAAGATGGGCGACATCCAGAAGGAGGCCAGCCAGACTGGAGGTGGAACCAACAGGGCACCTGCCCTCACCGAACTGGAGGAGCTGGTGGCGGCCACAATCGAGCAAGAGAGCGTCGTGGGACTTGGGGACGCCGACAGCTCTGCCAGAGCCGCAACACACCAAGGTAAGACGAAAGCACAGCAATGTAGCCCCCCCAACCCCTATCCTACATCCCCCAATTGTGAATCGAGAATCACACTGCAGTCCACACGTGTCAGTGCAGACAGGCAATGCATTCCGGGAGATGTAGTCAGGGCAACACTAACCATGACGTAAATGTTACAGGGCAACAAGGCATGTCACGCACTCGAGGCACAAGGAGACAGGGGACATATTGGAATGTGAAATGATTTATTGTGACGCATGCAATGCAGCCCTTCGGGGACACTGAGCCAATGTTGTATTTCTGTCCACAGATGTGACACCATGCAGGACAGGGCATGCTGCAGGAGAGACGGCACACCGGCCACATATATCGCCGCAAGCCAGCACATGTTCAGACCAGGGAGCAGGCCCACTGGCAGCCGCACCACCTACACAGCCAGCCTCGCCGCACACAGAGCCAGCATCACCTCACCCAGAGCCAGCATCACCACCACCAGAGCCAGCATCGCCACTCATGTTCGAATCACCGGCCACATCCCCGCTTGCAGGCGTGAGAATGAGGAGGCGTCCAGCAGCCAGGCTACGAGCCTTAGACACCTCGTCAGACGACAGCATGGGACCAGAAGACCGCACCGGGCCCCAGGAAGGGAGCCATGCCACTGTGCCCCACACCTCACAGGCAGCACAGACGGAAGCAAGAGGGCGCCGCAGGTCGCGTGTCCAGAGTCCACCAGCACCCACTGACGGCCATGGTGTCTTCTTGGGGCTCGAGGGCCAAATGTTAAAGCAACAGCGCCTGCAATCAAAGGCAGTCATGTCAGTCCAGAGGCACATGCGGGTGATGACGACAACATTAGTCAACATGGACACTAACATTAGCGGCATGGCTGCGGGCATTCGGGACATGTCCCAGTCTATCCAGCAGTTGTGCAGCAAACTAGATGCTGACATCGAAGCACGGCGCCGGGAACGCCAGAGAAGGGACACCACCAGCAGGGCACTCAACCGTCTGGCAACTGCGACTTCTCTACTGTGCCGGCGCTCTGTGACGATGCAGGAGGGCCTCACACAGTGCTGCAGCGACCTGTCTCGGGGGATGGTGCAGGTGACAAGTGCACTAGGGGTGCTATTGCCTAGTCAGGCGTCGACAACTGCTGCAGGGGATGCTGCGGAGAGCATCGACACCAGCAGCAGCATCACACCCCCCGTCCCAGAAGCACGCAGGAGCAGCAGGCGGCTTGGGGTTGGCTCCAGTGAGGATGCACAGGCCGTGCAACCCACCACTGCAGCGCGTATGCGCAAACATTGATGTTGCCCTGCTTTGCCACTTCCCATTGGGTGACGTAACCCTGGACATACTACTTGTATAGATGGTATATTGCCAGATTGGCCTGTTCATGTGTTCATGGCGTGGTGCCACATTAAAACTACGTCATGACTTCTCACAACTCGCTGTGTCCCCTTACTTACTCAGAAATAGTTGGCTGTGATCTCTGCCCGTCTCTCTCTCCCATCGATTGCAGTTGGCACTCTAGCTGCGTTGCCCTCTGGCTGGCCTGACTCATCCTCGTTGTCCTCATAATATGTTAGTTCCACATCTGTCCCTTTTTTCGTGGCAAGGTTGTGCAGCATTGCACAAGTGGCAATAATCTTGCAGCAGGTGATGGGTTTGTACTGGCGTGCGCCTCCGCTCTTGTGCAGGCAGCGGAACCTGCTCTTCAGTAGTCCAAACGTGCGCTCCACCACATTGCGTGTTGTTTTGTGTGCCACGTTGTATCGTCTCTCACTCTGGGTTGCTGGGTGTAGGTAGGGAGTGAGGATGAATGACCGGCATGCATATGCACTGTCGCCTGGATGAGTGAAAGGGAACCATCAGTAACATGCCTCATGACACTATGATTTGCAGGTTTCAAGGGGCGTCACTGTTACTTACCTAGCAGGTATCCCTCTCCAAATTCTCCGGCACTCAGTCGTGTGTATATCCCACTATTCTGGAAGATGTAAGAGTCGTGGGTGCTCCCAGGAAACTTTGCAACAATATCTGTGATGATGTTCCCTGCATCACAGATCACCTGCACATTGATGGAGTGGGTGGACTTCCTGTTCCTGTAGATGTGCTCTGTATCAGCTGGTGGACAGATTGGGATGTGTGTACCATCAATACAGCCGATGACATGGGGGAACTGTGCCATGTGATAAAAGTCTGTTTTTGTTTTCTGCAGTGCAGCCTGTGTGTTGGGGAAGCTGATGTAGTGGTGCATTCTCTGCATCATGGCATCCAGAAACTTCCTGAAGAAACGTGACAGGCAACTCTGGGATACCCCACCCACCGCAGCTATCACCACCTGATAACTGCCGGATGCCAGCAGATGTAGGCTGCAGAGCACCTGCACATGTGGGGGTATGGCGTGCGCCCTTCTTATTGGCTGGTCCAGGCGTGGGTGTAGGTCCCTGATTAAGTCCATGATGGTTTCGGGGTCTAGCCTGTACCTCTCATGTATCACTGCATCAGTCAGCTGGAATAGTGTGATGCGCTGTCTGTAGATTTGTTCCTCCCGTCGCCACACCCTCAGTCCTGCTGCCTGTAGACGTGGGCGCCTTGCAATGACGTACATAGCGGCCATGTTGTCCACGCTGTAGCATTTTGGGTTTGCATTTATCCATTGTTGATGGTTACCACCTGCTTTTCATCCGTGTTAATTACCGACTCTTATTTAACGAATTTACAGGATTTCTTAATTACCGAGTGCTCCTACATGTCATTTTAAAATTTTACCACTTCATGTTTACCGATTCGTTAATTTTGTATTCGGTAAATTTGAATCGGTATTTTAGAATTCGGAATATATGAATCGGTATTTACCGCCTCATATTTACCGAAAAGTGGTTTTTGGACTCCTACATCTCACTTGTCTGAATACCGGTCGGTAACGGCATATTTACCGAAAATCGGCCGTTACCGACCGGTATTTGGCTACCTACATGAGGCCCTTAATGTTTAAAAATAAAATTTGATCAGATAGAAGAAGATAAAGACATTTGTCGTTGTTCAGTTCGTTTCATGCTTGTGAAAGACTTATATGTACGTAGGAAGCAGTTTCCGTTTTCTCTAGCATATGCTGTAACTATTCACAAGTCTCAAGGATTGACTGTAGATAGTGCTTTTGTAAACATTGGTTCTACTGTGTTCAAAGAAGGTATGGCATATGTTGCTTTGTCACGAGTGAAAACATTATCTGGTTTATTTATGATAGACTTTGATGACTCAAAAGTTAGTGCTGATACAAACTGTGTAAAGGAGTATAATAGATTAAGAAGAACCTATGCTCCTCATTTAGGTCAGTATCCTGTGATTGAAAAACATGTTGTTTCTCGGAAAAGGAGATTTGAAAATATCTGTAATGTGGATGAACAGAACAAAGAAAAAAAGGACAGTGATGTGATAGCAAGGAAAAAGAAAAAGGACAGTGTTGAAGAGGTTGTTGGTTGCCATTTTGAAAATAGCTCTGGTGTCAACTGCTATGCAAATGTAGTGCTGAATGTTGTATTTTATCTTGAAAAGTTGCTAGAACAGATAATAGTAAATCATGGAAAAAGATTGTGTTCTCTGCTGAGTCTCCTTTATGAGAAGCTGAGTAATGATAAAACTGAAATAGAAAGTGCTACTGATGTTAGAAATCTTTTGGATGTATGTTGTGGTTCTACACAGTTTAAAGAAAATGTCCAGCAAGATGCACAGGAATTCTTAATATATATTTTGAGTGTACTTGAAGATGAAGGAGTAGAAGTAGAAAACTTATTTGGTATCTCTTACAAATGGGAACATTGCTGTGAAAACTGTATGAACACATGTAGTAGTAATGTTGATTCAGAAAGGTTCATATTTTTACCATTACCAGAGAGTAAATCAGTGACTTTTAGTAAATTAGTTAAAGATGCCAATCACAACATGGAATGTTCTGAATGCAAATCTGACATGTTTTCCACGTTATTTTTAGAGAAATATGGTCAGTATGTAATTTTAATGATGCAACGTTGTAGAGCTGATGGTTCAAAATTGGAAACTTTAATAAAGAAGTTTACAGGACAACAATTATCAATTTCTGGAAAAACTTTTGTTACAGTTGCAATAATTTTTCATGAAGGACCTACTGTAACTTCTGGACATTACACAGTTTATCTTAAATGTGAAAAAGGCTGGACACTGTGTAATGATTCCCAATTGATTTTCAAGCAACGTTTGCCTTATGATTTACCCAATTTTTATTTAATTTTTCTGAAACCTAAATTTTGAAAACTAAAAACTGCATCTGAACAAAGCATTTTTTGTAATTTTAAAGGATTATAATTGAAAATATCACTTAAAAAGGATTTTGAAATTACTATTTGGCCTAAAAGAAAAGTAATAAAAACAATTGTGGACTCCTTTGACAGAAATTATTTTGGCATGTGTGCTTTTGCGACAAGGTTTAAAGACGGTTTGTCTAGAAAATTTTTATTCATCTAGAAAAGTACTTGTAATATATATGTAATATTTCTAACAAGGTATATTTTAGTGAGGAAAGTTTTAGGGCTTTTTTTAAACAATCTTTCAGATTATTTTTTTTTTGCCCGCTGTTAAATGATGAATACAATTGTTTTCACTATTTTAAGTGAAAAATAAAAAATTCTGAAAACAGCAAAAAAAGGGCAAAAAATTGTTTTGTAAAATATGTAAAAACATGTAATGCTTTTTGTAATGTATGATTGAATATTAATACTTTTTTTTGCAGAACTGGAAAGAAAGAAAAAAAAATTCTGTTCCCTTGCAAAATACTTTAAAAAAAACATTTCCTAAAAAATTTATTTTTTTTAAAAAATAAGTGAAAAATATTAGTATTTCTCAATCCTCCCTTTTCATGCTTCCATTTCTTCACCTCTTTTTGTACATTAAATTAAAAAAAAAAAAAAAAATTTAAAAAAAAACCTTGGGTGCGCGCACCGCAAAAAAAAAATATATATATATCCCCCCCAAAAAAACGAAAAAAAAGAAAAAACATCTATGGCCTACTGCACTCATGCGCATCAAATTTTCTCTGAATGAGATCAAGACTGGTCTCACACACAGAAATAAGTTTACCGCAATCAGTGCAGCGTGTGGACAACCTCGCAAAACAAGGTGGTCCAAAACGAGGTGTTGAAGAAGGCAAAGGCACCACTGCAGAAGAAGTGCTCGGCTGAGCTGCCGAAGATGTGCTCGGCTGAGCTGCTGCAGATGTCGTCGGTTGAGCAGTTGTCAACATGCCTCAACATAGTGTGAATGCTAAAAGAATACTTCTTGTTAGGATTCCCACGTGACAAGACTTTTTGACAAAGTACACATGTAACTTTAGGTGCATTTACCTTTTTTTGTCCCTCTGGAAAAGTGAAAAACTGCCATATAAAGCTGTCTTTCTTCTTCCTGCTCCTCTGCCTCTCAAGAGTGTCCTGGTCACTGTCTGAAGATGGTTGCTGTTCAGCCATTGTATCTCAACAACAGAATAGCTCCTTCTCCAAAGGAATCAGAACTAATAATGAGGGGAGTAGGTGTGGTTTGGGAAGAATCTGGAACTGAAAGTACTTCAAACCAATCAAAAGTGATGATTCTTGATCACATGACTTGCCATGAGGGGATTGGGTGTGGTGTTGAAACAATCAGAAACTGAAAGTAATGATAACCAATAAGAAGTGTAGTTTTATTATGCATATAACCCGAGGTGCGCGCACTGCGCAAGCTCCGAGCGCGCACCTCGTGATTACGCATGCGCGAACGCGTAGGAGCGCATGTGCATACGTCATATGCACATACGTAGCGCGCATACGTTGAACACGCGTATACGCGAACGTTATTGCGCGTAACTTAAGCGTATGCGGAAGTAAACCGCGTGGAGCGCGTAGGACGCACGCACGCATGCATACGTACGTACGCATACGTACTGGGTGCACGCTCCCAGCGCGCACTATGACGTATATATGCGTACGTAAATAACGTACGACGGTATTCATAAAAAACTTAGGAAATTGTACTAGGAGCGCGCTCAGAGCGCGCACCCCAAGAATTTATATAAAAAAAAAAAGTGGAGAAAAATTAATTGCAAAAATTAAAAAAACTGTTCAACTTTATCCTAATTTAAATTTTTTTTAAAAAGCAAAAACAAATAAAAGGATACAGATAATATATAAATGAATACATAGGAATTTTATTTTTAATATTAAAAAAAAATGTTTAATTAAATAATTCAAAAATTAGCATTTAAAAAAACCGTACAAATTCACTGAAAAAACCAAAGGTTTCACACACGTTATAGTTAGGAATTAGCATTTAAAAAACCTTGCAAATTCACTGAAAAAACCATAGGTTTCACACATGTTATAGTTAGCTGGACATTTCTCTCATACAAAACCAATGAAATTTGCCCGTTATAGTTAGTTCAGCTAACTATAACTCGCGCCCCCGCAATGCACTGCTGATGACGTCACATATTACATCACTCATGACATGGTCAGTGACATCACTCATGACATCACTGATGACATCTCAAATGACATCACTGATGACATCACTGATGACATCAACCTTGTGATAGAGTGGCAGACCTCCTCTCACCCTAATATAACCTTTGATACACACATTCAAAAATAGAGACTAACATTTTCAAAACAATCGACATACCAATACCAGTTACAACAACCTCTTCAGTAATTGTAAGATCCACATACACATCCACTCATTCACCAACAGTCCTGTACAGTCACTCATACATGTACTCACTCATCATATGTACTCATACACCTATACATCCTGTTACACAACGCCACTCATCCATAGAGTTACTGACACACATAGTCACTCATGCTAATAAAGAATCAAACATACATTTACTTGCATATACAGTTATACACACACCACCACACTTACTTCTACGGGAACTTACACATACTTAGTCTTTTAAACAATCACTTATAGAAACACATACTTATTCATACAGGAACTCTTTCAATCTCTCACTCTCACATATACTCACTTATATACACCAATAGTCACATATACTAGTTTAAAACATATGTAGTTACTCATAGAGACACTATTGAGACAGTCATTCACTCACTAACACACCCATACACACACTCATCCACCCATACAGTCCTGCAGACATGCTGTCTTCAACACATACAAACAGTGAGTCACTCATTCATGCACCTATGCACTACGTAATACCCCCCACCGAACCATACACACACTCACACTGATACTAAAAAAAACAACTAATAACCTATATAGACACCCATGTAGCTACTCACCAACCCATGAAGCCACTTATACACAAAGTGAGAGACTGATACAGATAAATTTGAGCATATGTATCACAAACCACACATGTACAAATAAGTGTGAGATAAATACTGTGAGTTAGGTTTAAAAACTACGAATACCATAATGCTTAGCTGCACCGTAACAGGATGTGATGTCATCATAAGTTTTTTTAGGTGTATTCAAAAAGTGATAAAATCCTTGAGTCATTGCTAGTCTCGTGAACAAGCCTCAGGGGAGGTTAAACGCGTAGAGAGTCTTTGTTTGAACTGGCACGCTGTGATTAAAGGAACTATCATACATATCTAATTGGAAAAGCTGTTTTTTGTCCGTGAGTGCGTGAGGAATCCCCTCGGGGAAAAACGAAGGTGAATTTACAAACGGCTTGGCCCTGCCGTACCTCAATCGCACCGCCATAGAGCGCCTGGGATTCCGAAAGCGGGCCGTGCTGTGGAAAAAAAAAATATATATATATATATGCTGGGTTATCGGTTTGAATATCATATATACGTTTTGAGTGTGTGCTTCAGCAAGTCACTGTGGGCAAATGGTTAAGGTCTGAGTCTCCTGTTCTCAAAGTTATGTGTTCAATTCCCATTGTTTCTGTTCTGTTAGATCTCTTTTTAAGTATGTATCACCCCACAGAGAAAAAAAGTCCTCTCTATATATGTGGGGTTTTAAGTTTGAATATCATATAGAAGGGTAGTATCCACAGAGTCACTGTGGGCTAATGGTTAGGGTTTGAGAAACTTACCTTTCAAGGTTAAGTGTTCAATTTCCAATGCTTCTGTGCTGTTAGATTTCTTTTTAAGTATATATTACCCCCCCCCCCCCCGAGACAGAGAAAAACTAATCTCTGTATATATGCTGGGTTTTCGGTTTGAATATCATATATATGTTTTGAGGGTAGTATTCACAGAGTCACTGTGGCCTAATGGTTAGGGTCGTCGATGCTTATTCTCAAGGGTAACTGTTCAAGTCCCATGTTTCTGTTCTGTTGGATCTCTTTTTAAATATGTATTACCCCACAGAGAAAAAACCCCGCTCTATATATATATGCTGGGTTTTCGGTTTTCATGTCATATATCTGTTTTGAAGGAATTGCATACTGAGTCACTGTGGCCTAATGGTTAGGGTATGAGACTCTTACTCTCAGGATGAAGAGTTCCATTCCCATTGCTTCAGATCTGTTTTTAAGTATGCATTATCCCACAGAGAAAAAACTCATCTCTCTATATATGCTGGGTTATCGGTTTTCATGTCAGATATCTGTTTTGAAGTTATTTTATGCAGAATCACTGTGGCCTAATGGTTAGGGTCAGAGACTCTTACTCTCAAGTTTAAGAGTTCAATACCTGTTGGATCTCTTTTTAGGAATGTATTACCCCACAGATAAAAAACTCCTCTCCGTATATATATGCAGGGTTATAGGTTTGAATATCATATAGACGTTTTGAGGGTAGTTTCCAAAAAGTCGTTGTGGCCTAGTGGTTAGGGTCGGAGACTCTTACTCTCAAGGTTACGTGTTCAAAACGCAATGTTTCTGTTCTGTGGGATCTCTTTTTAAGTATGTATTACTCCACCGAGAAAAAACTCCTCTTTGTGTATATGCTGGGTTTTCGGTTTCAATGTCATATATCTGTTTTGAAGGTGTTTTATACAGAGTTACCGTGGCCTAATGGTTAAGTTCTCAGACTTTTTCTCTCAAGGGTAAGTGTTCAATTCCTAATGTTTCTGTCAAGTCTCTTTTTAAGTATGTATTACCCCACCGAGAAAAAACTTCTCTCTTTATATATGCTGGGTTTTCGGTTTGCATGTCACATATCTGTTTTGAAGATATTTCATTCACAGTCAATGCAGCCTAATGGTTACGGTGTTACACTATTACTCTCCGAGTTAAGAGTTCAATTCCCGTTGTTTCAATTCAGTTAGGTCTCTTTTTAAATATGCATTTCCCCTCAGAGAAAAAACTCTTCTCTATATATATATGCTGGGTTATCGGTTTGAATAATATATATAAGATTTGAGGGCACTCTCCAGAGAGTCCCTGTGGCCTAATGGTTAGGATCTGACTTTCTTATGCTCAAGGTTAAGTGTTCAATTCCCAATGCTTCCCTTTTGTTCTGTTAGATCTCTTTTTAAGTATGTATTACACCACAGAGAAAAAACTCCTCTCAATGTATATGCTGGGTTTTCGGTTTGCATGTTATATATCTGTTTTGAAGGTATTTTGATACAGAGTCACTGTGGCCTAATTGTTTTGGGATTGAGACTCTTAGTCTCAAGGTTAAGAGTTCAATTGCCAATTTTTCTGTTCTGTTGGATCTCTTTTTAAGAATGTATTACCCCACTGAGAAAAAAATCCTATCTATATATATATGCTGGGTTATCGGTTTGAATATCACATAGAAGTTTTGAGAGTAGACTTCACCGTGTCACTGTGACCTAATGGTTAGGGTTTGTGACTCTTACTTTCAAGGTTATGAGTTCAATTCCCATTGCTACTGTTCTGGTGGGTCTCTTTTTAAGAATGATTTACCCCACCGAGGAAAAACTCCTCTTTATATATATGCTGGGTTTTCGGTTTTCATGTCATATATCTGTTTAGAAGTTATTTTCTGCAGTGTCACGGTGGCCTAATGGTTATGGTCTGAGGCTCTTGCTCTCAAGGTTAAGTGTTCAATTCACAATGGTTCCGTTACGTCTCTTTTTAAGTATGTATCACCCCGCAGAGAAAAACTCCTCACTATACATATATATGCTGGGTTTTCGGTTTGAATATCATATAGAAGTTTTGAGGGTACTCTACAGAGAGGCACTTTGGCCTAATGGTTAGTGTCTGAGACTCTTACTCTCAAGGTTACGTGTTCAATTCCCCATGTTTCTGTTACATCTCTTATTAAGTATGTATCACCCTGCAAAGATAACGCTCCTCTCTTTATGTATTCTGGATTTTCAGTTTGAATATCATATAGAAGTTTTGAGAATAGTCTTCAGTGAGTCACTGTGGCCTGATGGTTAGGGTCTGAGACGCTTACTTTCAATTTTAAGTGTTCAATTCCAAATGCTTCTGTCCTGTTAGATCTCTTTTTTTAAGAATGTATTACCCCACAGAGAAAAAACTCCTCTCAATAAAAATGCTGTGTTTTCAGTTTGCATGTCATATATCTGTTTAGAAGGTATCTTGTACAGAGTCACTGTAACCTAATGTTTAGGGTTTGAGACTCTTAGTATCAACGTTAAGAGTTCAATTCCCATTGCTACTGTTCTGTTGGATCGCTTTTTAAGAATGATTTACCCCACCGAGGAAAAACTCCTCTTTGTATATATGCTGGGTTTTCGGTTTTCATGTCATATATCTGTTTAGAAGGTATTTTCTGCAGAGTCACTGTGGCCTAATGGTTATGGTCTGAGGCTCTTTCTCTCAAGGTTAAGTGCTCAATTCACAATGCTTCAGATACATCTCTTTTTAAGTATGTATCACCCCGCAGAGAAAAAACTCCTCACTATATATATTTATGCTGGGTTTTCGGTTTGAATATCATATAGATGTTTTGAGGGTCCTCTACAGAGAGGTACTGTGGCCTAATGGTTAGGTTCTGAGACTCTTGCTCTCAAGGTTACCTGTTCAATTCTCCAGGTTTCTGTTACATCTCTTATTAAGTATGTATCACCCTGCAAATAAAACACTCATCTCTATATGTATTCTGGATTTTCAGCTTGAATATCATATAGAAGTTTTGAAAGTAGTCGCCAGAGAGTGACTGTGGCCTAATGGTTAGGGTCTGAGACACTTACTTTCAATGTTAAGTGTTCAATTCCAAATGCTTCTGTGCTGTTAGATTTCTTTTTTTAAGAATGTATTACCCCACAGAGAAAAACTCCTCTCAATATATATGCTGTTTTTTCGGTTTGCATGTCATATATCTGTTTTGAAGATTTTTGTTACAGATTCATTGTGGCCCACTGGTTAGGGTCTGTGACTCCTATTCTCAAGGTTAAGTGTTCAATTTTCAATGTTTCTGTTACATCTCTTTTTAAGTATGTATCACCCCACAGACAAAAAACTCCTCTCTTTATATATATGCTGGGTTTTCGTTTTGAATATCATATAGAAGTTTTGAGTGTATTTTCCAGATTGTCCCTTTGGCCTAATGGTTATGGTCAGTTGCTCTTAAGGTTAAGAGTTCAATTCTCATTGTTTAAGTTTTGTTAGATCTCTTTTCAAGTATGCATTACCCCACAGAGAAAAAACTCCTTGCTATATAAATATGCTGGCTTATCGGTTTGAATATCATATATACGTTTTGAGGGTGATCTCCAGAGAGTCAGTGTTGCCTAATGGTTAGGGTCTGAGCCTCTTATTCTCAAAGTTATGTGTGTCAATTTCCATTCATTTTGTTCTGTTAGATCTCTTTATAAGTATGTATCACCCCACAGAGAAAAAACTCCTCTCTATACATATATGCTGGGTTTTCGGTTTGGATATCATTTAGAGGTTTTGGGGATGTTATTCACAGAGTCACTGTGGCCTAATAGTTAGGGTCTGAGTTGCTTACTCTCAAGATTAAGTGTTCTATCACCAATGCTTTTGTGCTGTTAGATCTCTTATTAAGTATGTATTACCCCACCGAGAAAAGACTCCTCTCTGTATATATGCTGTGTTTTCGATTTGCATGTCATATATCTGTTTGGAAGGTCTTTTATACAGAGCAACTGTGGCTTAATGGTTAATGTCTGTGCCTCTTACTTTCAAGGTTATGTGTTCAATTACCATTGTTTCTGTTCTGTTACGTCTCTTTTTAAGTATGTATTACCCCACAGAGTAAAAACTACTCTCTCTATCGATGTGCTGGGTTTTCGGTTTGAATATCATATAGATGTTTTGACGGTACTCTCCAGAGAGTCATTGTGGCCTAATGGTTAGGGTCTGATGTTCTTACTCTCAAGGTTATGTGTTCAATTCCTAATGTTTCTGTTCTGTTGGATCTCTTTTTAAGTATGTATTACTCCACAGAGAAAAAACTCCTCTCTGTATATATGCTGGGTTTTCGGTTTGCATGTCATATATCTTTTTTGAAGGTATTTGATACAGAGGCACTGTGGTCTAATGGTTTATGTCTGAGACTTTTGCTCTCAAGGTTACTTGTTCAATTCCTAATATTTCTGTTCTGTCGAATCTCTTTTTAAGTATGTATTACCCCACAGAGTAAAAACTGCTCTTTATATAGCTATGCTGGGTTTTCTGATTCATATCATATATACATTTTGACAATGCTGTTCAGAGAGGCACTGTGGCATAATGGTTAGGGTCTGAGATTCTTACTTTCAAGGTTACGAGTCCAAATCCTATTGTTTCTGTTCTGTTAGATCTCTTTTTAAGTATGCATTACCCCACATAGAAAAAACTCCTCTCTAAAATATATATGGTGGGTTATTGGGTTGAATATCATATATACGTTTTTAGGGTGCACTCCAATGAGTCACTGTGGCCTAATGGTTAGCGTCTGAGACTGTTACTTTCAAGGTTAAGTGTTCAATTCCTAATGCTTTTCTTCTGTTCTGTTAGATCTCTTTTTAAGTATGTATTACCCCAGAGAGAAAAAACTCCTCTCTGTATATATATGCTGGGTTTTCAGTTTGTATATCATATATAGGTTTTGAGGGTAGTTTCCAGAGAGTCCCTGTCGCCTCATAGTTAGGGTCTAATACTTTTGCTCTCAAGGTTACGTGTTCAATTTCCAATATTTCTGTTCTGTTGGATCTCTTTTGAAGAATGTATTACCACACAGGGAAAAAACTCTTCTCTATATATATGCTAGGTTTTCGGTTTGCATGTCATATATCTGTTTTGAGCCTCTTACTCTGAAGGTTATGTGTTGAATTCCCATTGTTTCTTTTCTTTTTAAGTATGTATTATCCCACAGAGTAAAAACTCCTCTCTATATAGATATGCTGGGTTTTCGGTTTCAATATCATTTATAAGTTTAGAGGGTGTTCTCGAAAACGTCAGTGTGGCCTACTGGTTAGGGTCTGAGACTCTTACTCTCAAGGATAAGTGTTCAATTCCTAATGTTTCTGTTCTGTTGGATCTCTTTTTAAGTATTGCATTACCCCACAGAGAAAAAACTCCTCTCTATATATATATGTGCTGGGTTAACGGTTTGAATATCATATATTAATTTTGAGGGTGTGCACCAAAGACTCACTGTGGCCTAATGGATAGGGTCTGAGACTGTTGTTATCAAGGTTAAGTGTTCAATTCTCAATGTTTCAGTTCAGTTAGAGCTCTTTTTAAGTATGTATTACCTGACAGAGAAAAAACTTCACTCAATATATATGCCATGTTTTCGGTTTGAATGTCATATATCTGTTTTGAAAGCATTTGATTCAGAGTCACTGTGGCCTCATGGTTAAAGTCTGATACTTTTACTCTCAAAGTTATGTGTTCAATTCCCAATGTTTCAGTTCTGTGGGATCTCTTTTTAATAATGTATTACACAACAGAGAAAAAACTCCTCCTTGTATTTATGCTGGGTTTTCGGTGTGCATGTCATATATCTGTTTTGAAGGTATTTTATTCATAGCCACTTTAGCCTAATAGTTAGGGTCTGAGACTCTTACTCTCGGATCACTGACAAAATATCGAAAGACAAAAAATCGACCTACAAAAATATAGATACAAAATTATCGATAACATTATTATCGACATCACATACTTATTTAAAAAATTACAAAAATATCGAACACACAATATCGAACTACATAAATATAGATACCCCAAATATCGCAGCAAACACAGTTATCGAATACATAAAATATCGACGCTCATTAATAAACATTTACTACATTACTAAATATCGTAAACAAAAATATCGACTACTAAAATATCTCCATTTTACAAATATCGACTATATAAAATTAACTTAAATACTAAAATCAAACCACATAAATACCAAATAATGTATTTTAACTCTACACAAAATTAATATTAAACAATAATATATTTACTACATTTAAAAATCTATTAAAAGACTTAACAATTTAATAAAACATTATTAACAACCTTCCTACATTAAACAACAATAATATGAAATTATACTTTAATAATTCATGCATACAATACATAATATAGAGTTTTTAAAAATGCATATACAATAATACACCACAGACTACTAATTAGCGTTTTCCTTATTTGGAAACTAACTACCAGAACATATAAAAAAAAAATTCGAACTAACCAATAAAAACACTCCAAATTCAAACTAACCAATAAAAACACAGATAACAACATCCAAAGCACTATAAAAACAGTTGAACTTCATTCACAGTCCAGAACCGAAAAAAAGAAATTGAATGAAGAAGAAAATCTACAGGATTGCAACTGCAGATATAAGGAAATCAACATACAGCAAATATTTAAAACTATCAAGAGTAAGTAAACTATATTATACTCATTAAGACTCAAACTAAATAAATTGTAATTACAATATACATACACTATAAATAAATAAATCTCTTCTTTCTATTTCATGTTTTCACTACAGGAAACTCCAAAAGAAACTAAGAAAATACAGAAAAGCACCAAAAAAGATACAACTAACAAAGTAAGTATTTCCCAACCAAAATTAACCCCTTGTGTGCCACGCCCTTTCCCCGCCCTGTGCCGGCCGTTGCATTAGCGGGCGAGGTTCATGACGAGCTGGACTCGTCATGGGCACAGCGCAACCGCGGCCCATGACGAGTCCAGCTCGTCATGGGCACACAAGGGGTTAAGCTAATAGATTAAAAAACCACCCAAATTCAATCCCAATTGCAAATCCTCTAACCATTCCCTATAAAAATATAGAAACAAATATTAAAACAAATGTACTTTTATTTTCCAGAGAAAGAAAATACTGCAAGAAAATTCCACAAATAAAGAATAAAAGGCACTCAACTGAAAGACATAAAAACCAACTTTGTAAGTATATTGTAACTAAATGTTTGTTTTTTTCAACTCAAATTCATACAACAGCATATGTAATAACTGTAATATATAGTTTTCATAGATAAAGCTACATCAAAATGACTGAAGGAGCAGAATTCATAACAAGCCAGAAGGGAAAAATGTTACTATGCTATATGGGATACACTTACACAAAGGAAAAAGTGTATGGTTTAAAAGTTAACTGGAAATGCACTAAATACTACTCTAATAAGTGCTATGGGCGTGCTACAACACGAGAAACAACAGTACTGTACACTAGAGAACCTAACCATGCACCAAACATTACTGAAATAGAAGTCAGATCTGCATTGGAAACTATAAAGGAAGCTAGCACACGTTCTCAAAAACCTACAAGTGTAATTTTAAAAGAGCAGCTTCCAAAAATTCCTAAAACTGCTACTACACAAATGCCATCTGTAACTTCGCTCAAAAGAACTATAGCACGTCCTAAAAAAAACACTACTACTTCAACCCCAATTCCTCACACATATAGTGAAGTTATTATAAGTCCAGAACAAAGTATAATTTTAAACAAAGAACCATTTGTCATTTTTGATAATAAAAACAATGACAAAAGAATAATAATATTTGGAACTGCTAATAATCTCTCTAAACTACAAGAATCACAAAACTGGATGATGGATGGGACTTTTACCACATGTCCCAAGCCCTTTTTCCAACTATATACAATACACGTCCTATATCACTATTGCAATATACCATTAATTTACACATTATTACCAAACAAACATAACTCCACATACACTGAACTATTAAATACAATAAAACAAAAAACAAATAACTTTTCCCCACAAAAAATAATCCTAGATTTTGAACATGCAATGATTAATACTATATTAAAAACACACCCCCATACCTGCATCCAAGGCTGTTACTATCATTTTAATCAATGCCTATGGAGACACATGCAAAAATCAGCCCTAAGCATTGAATATGCAACTAATTCAGCTTTCGCATATCAAATAAAAAAATTAACAGCACTAGCTTATGTACCTGACACAGACGTAACAGAACATTACAACATTTTTAATAGACAGCGCCTTCTACAAACAAAATGAAGAAAAACTAAGTCCACTATTGGACTATTTTGAAGATACATGGGTCGTCAGACTACATAGATCTGGCCACAGAAGAAACCCTAAATTCTTAATTCCCTGGTGGAACGTATACAGAAGCACATTAAATGGAGAATCAAAAACTAATAACGCAGTTGAAGGATGGCATAACGCCTTCCTGCAATCAACAGGCAGAACAAAACCAACACTAGAAAAATTTATATCATGCCTACAAAAAGAACAGAGTTATCAAGAGTTCCGAATGGAACAATCCATAACTCAGCTAACTCCAAAAACCTCAAAACAAACTAAACAAATGTATAAATATCTAGAACAACAAGTAAAATTGTACCCTACTACCAAAGGCCTAGAATACCTAAACATCATAGCTAAAACACTTCTTTAAAACATCAATACAAATAAATGACAAATTACTAATTTTCAATCATATCAAACACATAAAATATATTTATTTTATCACAAAAATAATTACTGTGTGTAACATATTTATACATATTTTAAAAAATATATTAACACACATAATATTTGTAATAAAATTAAAATAAACAATAATAATATAAAACAATACCCACCCACAATAAATAATAATAAATTAACTTACCAAGTGTATTCCAAACTCTGTAAAATCCATTTTCTGCTTACACAATCCAAACATAAAAAAAAAATGTTTCCCCCCAAAAAATGGAAAAATACAACTGTCGATTTAATCCATAATCCATGCAGCAAATATCCATCGGAAAACCATGAAAAACCCGAAAATAGATAAAAATAGTAAAAAACGCTCCAGGAAAACCGAAAATTTTAAAGAAGTGTAAAAAACATATTAGTCAATAAAACGAACACACACTTCTTTAAAAAAAAAAAAACGACTCCATCCGAAACGAAGAACCTAGGAAAGAAAGTATAAAAACAAAGCAACATACACTCCCACCCACATAAAACAACACATAAACACTTACTAACAATAGTACTAGATTTAAAAGAGTTCTAAATTTACATTAAACACCTTAAACCTAACTCTCGAAACATGCCTACACAACGTTAAAAACACGTAAAAACACGACACGCAACTATAACACATAACATTTCCAAATATAACTAATATATATACAGCTACACTAAACAGTATCTAACTAGGTTCAAAATTAATTTTTAAACCATCTAAAACATAGAAAACAAACCTTACCTTTGACGACGCGAAGTAACTCCCAACCGCGAGCTTCCCTTCAACCCAAATGACACAAAACAACATTACCGGGTTACAAAATAGAGCGCCCAAAACCTAATAAAACATTTAGCTATAGAAAAAAAACCTCATTCAATCAGGTAAAATGTAAATTCACACACAATTTTTTTTCTATTATTTAACTAAAATAGACCTCTTGTTTTCATGTACTTAAAAATTGTAATAAAATGTACCTAATGTGTAAAATTATAAAAATAAATATTACAAAATATACAATATTTATTATTATAATTTCTAAAAAGAAAATACAACAAAACAATGTATGAAAAATTGTTACAAATATTTTTCATGAATTATAAAATGATATTTATGTTAAAAATTGGTTTGATTTGAAAACATTGCAAAAAAAATTAATATTAATATTTTAAATATTAATATTAATTAAAAATTGTAACATGTTTCTAATACAAATGTTAAAATGTTAAAACTGTATATATATGAAAACAGTTTACACATTTTTTGTATAAAGATTTACAAAACCTATTGTTATGTTAAATTTAATTTAAAACACAAAATGCTACTACATTATCAATAACTAAAATGTACTAAAAAACTGTACAAAATATAGTAAATGTACATACCATTTTTTCTGACCTATATTCAATATGTTTGAATTGAATTACAATGTAAATAACGATTTTTCTGAATTATTCTACTCAAATGAATAAACAATAAAAAATTACAAAAACTACAATAAAAACCGTGTGCTTGTCTTATTAATTGTGGTTCTCTGATTATTTATATTTACCTTCTATTGTCAATATTTTACATATATAAAAAATTGTTTTTACAAACATAAAAATAAATAAATATTATAAATTTAGTGAATACCATTACCCATTATTCCAATACAAAATATTCTTATTTTTTTTTCTACTAATAACATTTAGGGGTCGATTCCAATCCTGGAAAAATGTTCCCCGTACGAATCGTATCCGGATTTTTGACCGTACGAATCGTACAAGTAACGTACCAATTGCCAAGTACGATTCGCATGGGAAAAAGTCCATACGAATCGCATTGGGAAAATTTCCCCACACGTCCTCGGGTCGGAAAATGTGTCCGACACATCCCCGGACAATTTACCAAACGATTCAGAAAAATGAAGGCCGACCGCACAAGTACGATCACTCCCGTCCTTTCGATTTTACAACTGTATGGAGAAAACACCGTACGGACCAAACTCCTATAGCAACCATGGAGACATGTGCCCGCATACGCGCCGAACACCCCACCCCAGACCTTGTATGTACGCGCAGAACACCCCCCAGCCCTCGTATGTATGCGCCAAACCCCCCCCATCCCCTGCATGCACGCGCCAAACGCCCCCCGGCCGCGGATGTACGCACCGAACCCCCACCAGTGTATGTATGGAGCGTACCCCCACCCGTGTATGTACGGACCATACCCCCACCCGTGTATGCATGGAGCGTACCAACTCCCCACCCGTGTATGTACGGACCGTACCCCCACCCATTTATGAATGGAGCGTACCAACACCCCACTAGTGTATGTACAGACCGTACCCCCACCCGTGTATGTACGGACCGTACCCCCACCCGTGTATGCATGGAGCGTACCAACTCCCCACCCGTGTATGTACGGACCGTACCCCCACCCATGTATGTACGGACCGTACCCACACCCCACCAGTGTATGTACGGACCGTACCCCCACCCGTGTGTGCACGGACCGTACCCCCACCAGTGTATGCATGGAGCGTACCAACACCCCACCAGTGTATGTACGGACCGTACCCCCACCCGTGTATGTACGGACCGTACCCCCACCCGTGTATGCATGGAGCGTACCAACTCCCCACCCGTGTATGTATGGAGCGTACCCCCACCCGTGTATGTACGGACCGTACCCACACCCCACCAGTGTATGTACGGAGCGTACACCCAGCCCCCCCTGTATGTACGGTGCGAAACACCACCACCGATGGACGGTGCAGACCAACACCCTGCCCGTGTCTGTACACACCCTACCCCAGGCCCACACACCAGCACCCTCACCCAACATTGCGCATGTACGAGTCGTACTAAGCCATAGCAAAGGACAGCACTGTACAACAACATGGCCCATGTACGCACCGTACAGGCGCAAAAAACACTCGTACTGAACCAGGACAAACCAAAAAAACACAAGGAGAGTCAATTCGATGCACACAACACCACAAAACATATCCAACAAGCCCAAATACATCCTATACACTGACCTGCAACTGACAAACAGCTAAACAGAGGCCCAAACCACTACCACTCCTTATAACACACCCACCCAAAGTTCAAACACAGCCACACCCACAAATGGACCAATAAAAAGGCCCAGCACACACAAACCATGATCCTTTGCAACAGATCCCCTACTGCCAGACCACAGAGATAACGCACTGCACCATACTACATACATCAATACACCTTACACTTGCACTCCTTCACACAACCACCATCACAAACACCCCCTCATCACATTCACACACACACACCTGCACAACCACACTCACACACCCACAACCATCCACACCCACACCCCCACAACCATCCACACCCTCACCCCACACCATGCCCACTAACAAGAATCCAAAGTTCACAAAGGAGGAGCTGGAGGTCCTTGTCGACGAAATCGGCAGAGTCGAGCCACAGCTCTTTGGAACATTGGTCAGACGGACCAGCATATCCGAAAAATCTGCCATGTGGGAGAGGATAGTCAATTCTGTGAATGCTGTTGGGTCCACCAGAAGGACCAGGCATGAGTGCCAAGCCAGGTGGTACGATCTACGGAGGACAGTCCGCCGCAAAATGACGGACGAGCACAACCAGGCCAACATCACTGGAGGAGGGCCGGCCCGCAGACCGGTACACTACCATCCCTGGGAGGAGAAGGTGATGGCCACGCTGCCGCCGGTGAGAGTAGACGGAGTAGAAGGAGTCCAAGAGCCTGGTGAGTACACAAACAACTCACCTCACATGGGGGGAACGCCATACACAACCAAAATACCAATCATGCACGCAACCCCCCAAAGCCTGCACCGTACACAACCACACTTCAAAAACACACACATGCCACTAGCGCCTCCATGCCCCATGACCCAAGCAAGGCCATGCCATGTCACAGGCCACATAAAACACCAACACAAGACAGGATGTCCCCGATGCCGGGAGGGTGGGCCTCAAAACTACCATAGAGCAACTCTGAAGCACACAACAATGCCCTCAGCCCATATGGCTTAGGGCACAGCCATACAAACAGTGTGACCCCACACAGTACTGTTTTGCCTGCTAATGGTGGCCGCGTTGCAGGACGACATGGGTATGAAGGCACAATTTGCACATAACAGCAGCTAATGAAGACGCATCACTCTGAAAGAGTGTCAGCACACACCGCCACAGCAGCAGCGCAGACTCAGACACTCCGCCCAATGGGTGACCGCAGAGAAGAAACAAACCCACATGAACAAGCCAATGGCCTTTGAAAGACCTGCAAACTGTGTGTGCCCAGGAAGCTGGGCTGAGTTGACAGAGGGTGACACACAGAGGGAGGGAGAGGGGCAGAGAGAGGGACAGAGACAGAGGGGGGCACAGGAAGACAGACAGAGGGAGGGAGGAGGCTGACAGAGGGAGGGAGAAAGGGAGACAGAGGGAGACGGACAGAGGGAGGAGGCTGACAGAGGGAGGGAGAAAGGGAGACAGAGGGAGACGGACAGTGGGAGGAGGGTGACAGAGGGAGGGAGAAAGGGAGACGGACAGCGGTAGGAGGCTGACAGAGGGAGGGAGAAAGGGAGACAGAGGGAGACGGACAGAGGGAGGAGGCTGACAGAGGGAGGGAGAAAGGGAGACAGAGGGAGACGGACAGAGGGAGGAGGCTGACAGAGGGAGGGAGAAAGGGAGACAGAGGGAGACGGACAGAGGGAGGAGGCTGACAGAGGGAGGGAGTAAGGGAGACAGAGGGAGACGGACAGAGGGAGGAGGCTGACAGAGGGAGGGAGAAAGGGAGACAGAGGGAGACGGACAGAGGGAGGAGGCTGACAGAGGGAGGGAGAAAGGGAGACAGAGGGAGACGGACAGAGGGAGGAGGCTGACAGAGGGAGGGAGAAAGGGAGACAGAGGGAGACAGGACAGTGGGAGGAGGCTGACAGAGGGAGGGAGAAAGGGAGATAGAGGGAGACAGACAGAGGGAGGAGGCTGACAGAGGGAGGGAGAAAGGGAGACAGAGGGAGACGGGACAGTGGGAGGAGGCTGACAGAGGGAGGGAGAACGGGAGACAGAGGAAGACGGACAGAGGGAGGAGGCTGACAGAGGGAGGGAGAAAGGGAGACAGAGGGAGATGGACAGTGGGAGGAGGCTGACAGAGGGAGGGAGAAAGGGAGACGGACAGAGGGAGGAGGCTGACAGAGGAAGGGAGAAAGTGAGACAGAGGGAGACGGGACAGTGGGAGGAGGCTGACAGAGGGAGGGAGAAAGGGAGATAGAGGGAGACGGACAGTGGAGGGAGTCTGACAGAGGGAGGGAGTAAGGGATACAGAGGGAGACCAAATAACCCTTGGGTGGTGTGGCCATGTCCGCTCGTCAGCAGGTGGACTGTGTGCATGTAGACAAGGTTTGGCAGTGCTTGAACCCCCCCTTCAACCTTTGATAAACACTGGGCCATGTGTCAATCTGTGCACGAGTACATCTGTGCTGCAGGCACAAACATAACCTTACACCCAGTATACCCACCCACTGTGTTTGTCAGAACCCTGTCACAAATGGTTAATTTACCTACCTGCATTCTCAAATAGCATGGAACAAACACCATTTGGCCACGTACAGTGCAACACGTAAGGCGGCTCTGCATGGCTTGCTACGCCCGCTCACTACACTGCTGACTGCGTTCCCGAAAGATGCATCAACTAAGATTGTGTCACACATAGGTAAAGTGTCGAAAGCTGTGGCCAAGGGACATACCCATGCACAAGTGCACTGTGAGAGGAATGCTAGCCAAATCCAACCACCCAGAGGAACTGTGCCAACTCAAAAATTAATGAAACATGGATGTCGCATGTAACACAATTAACACTGTCTTTCTCACACACAGGTCAACGTCGTCGATCTCCCCCCAACACTGGGGGGGAAGACTCACAGGACCAGGCTCTGCGTGAAGAGGACCCCACCAGCAGCGACGACTCTCACCACTCCGTGGATGACCCAGACCAACCTGGCCCCTCTGGTGTCCAACCACCTGCAGCACCTGCGTCAGGTACAACTGTGCCAACCACCACCCCCATTCTTGCCACATCCCAGGAGACACCCAGGAGCCCTTCCCGCACACAACAACACAGCCAGTCTGTCCAGGAGGGACAAGGTTCTCCGGGCACCCAGGAGGAGGCAGGCGACACCGCAAATGCCATCCCTCAGGGGTCCCGGAGACCCGATGTGCCCACAACGGCAGGCCAGGCGCAAGTGGGCAGGGGTGGTGGGAGTGGAGGACGGCGGAGGCGCAAACCTGACCAGTTGGCTCAGGAACCGGTAATGTCACACGTAAGCAACATCCTCGACTCATACCGGCATGACCCCAGGGGCATGGTCCAGATTGCGTCCACCCTCACAGACATCAAGGGGACCCTCGAGGAGATGAAGACCCTGCAGGCCGAGCAACATGTCTGTCAACAGCGACACCAAGGACGGATGGAGGCAAGACAGGCTGAGCTCGTGGCGGTGCAAACGGACATGACCCGTGTACTCCATCGGATTGCCGAAAACATGGGCAACCCTCCCTGTGCCACCAGGCGAAGAACATCACCACCCACAGGGAGGGATCAGGAGGAGGAGGATTCATCCGACGGAGCATCACAAGCATCGTCATGGCCTGCTTCTGAGGGTCCCCGCAGGAGGGTGGGTCGTCCACGCAAAAGACCGTGAGAGTTAGCGGAACATCACCATCTCCCAGGTCACCTGGCCTGGCACCTGGCCCTCTGGCCCAACAGCAGCACATCAGCAAATGACATTCTCTTCCACATGGCCTTGCTGGTCACTGTCTGACCAATGTAGACAAAGACTGTGGCATAGACTCTGATGACTTTCAATTGCAAGGATACCAACTCCCCTGTGAACTTTGGATTCTACACTCCCGCCAAGCACCTCTTGTCATCCCCCCAAACACGTGCCCCACCACAAATAAAAATCATCACAATCACCAGATGATGCCGTCATTTTGCAGTATTCCACTACATGTGTGTGTTGTAAAGTCAAACCATGCCTGATTTAAGAAGTAACTTCAACCATCCATACCCTGGGGTCTGAGTCTGGCACAGGACACACATGGGTCACAATGTATCATCCAATACAGACATGGAGCACCATACTCACCCGTGATGGGCCCAACCAGCTGAGGGGGTGCCCGCACAACTGTGCCTACAGACCTATTTAGAAGAGCAACAGTCATGCGCAGAGGTAAGGGATCATGTGGAGTGTCCTGGGGTGGGAGTCCCAGGTATGTGTAGACACGTGGCAGAACCATGTCCTGCATGCTTGAGTCAGGTGGATGTGGAGAATGGTGGGCCGGCCAAGGATGGATGCATGGAGATGGCACAATGGGGTGTTGGATCACAGTGCCACAAGGTTGTGTTGTGGTTGTGGGCTGCATCCTGAGTGTGTGCGTGGATTGAGAAGGTCATCCTGCAGCTGGCAGTGATCCACTCCCCCCATCTCTGTTGGACGTTGATGTGGCCTGGTCGCCGGATGTAGAAGCAGAGCTGTGCAGATGCCCCCTGGAGTGGACAAGTATCATGGGATTTGTAACGCACATGTCCGTAGAGTGCAGGGTAGGATTAGACACGGATGTCGTAGTTGACCTGGGGGATGGTCTCCCTTTTGCCTTGAGGTGGATGGAACTGGGGATCTTGTGCATAATGCAGAGTGTGCTGCCGCATGAGGCACAGATGCTGCTGATCAGCATAGCACATGTCAGCAAGCAATCCATGATGAACACCAGCTCATTTGCGTGGACACTGGGTGCCCTTGCTGCAGGGCCTGCAGCAGCATGTGCCATGTCAAGAAAACAATGCCACAAGTAGCACACAAAGACAAGGATCTCAGGAAGGAACTATGCAAAAGGTGTATGTCAAGGAAGGAATGTCTGGTTCAACATGGCACACACACACACAATGGATTCACATGCAGCACAGTGGCTGTCGTGGATACTGACATGCCACAATACCTACACAGCCATGGACATCATGCACAATACAGATTCTAATCCCTGACAAACAGCTTGCATCTTGCTACTCTACACATAGACTCATATGCACCATCTCTGAGAACAATGCCAGACATGCCGCATGCACAGTGGCAACAGACCACCATTGACAGAGATGAGGCACCTTGGAAGCAGAGGGACACCTTTATTACTCATGTGTGTCAGAATGCTAATGCAACTCTGTCAACACATACACAGGTCATGTGGATAAACACGTGGGACCAACACTGGCACCCCCCTTTGCACCACAGATGCTGGAAATCCAGAGCACTGGCACACAAGTGACGGGTTACAGCTAAACATCCCCTGCTGCTCACGGAGAGGCTGCTATACACCATTGAACCCCTAATGGGGAATTCACACACCATGTCAACCCGGTGCAACCCGTATGTTTCCGAGGGCAGTGTTACACACATTGATGGCTTCATCACAATCCACAATCCCATTACAGATGACTGTCACCAAGTCTGACCATCAATTCAGGTGAATTCAGCTCCATGGTATGTGCCCCATGGTGATTCTACATGTATGTAAAGTATCCAAACATGAACAGGAGCAGTGCACACACATTCAAAACAAATACCACTCCCAAAAAGCCGTGCTGCATCCCTTACCCTAAGGAGATTTTCAAACTTGTCCGTGCATGTAACCCTGATTCAGCACATGTTGCTGTGTTCATGAGGAATAGCAGGAGCACAACAATGCCACCAGCAGACAGCATGCGCAAGTACCTGTGGATGAGAGACACACCAGAAGTCAGCCAAAAGAAGCACATCCGCATGCATGTGCATGTACTCGACACGTATAAGGTTGTCTACATGCTAGGTGACACTGATGACTCTGGAAAAACATTCTTCCATTGCACCATCACTCGAGTGACACATCCAAACACACCTCTGACTCACTTGGCAGACATGCAGATGGACACACACATTGCAACACATGCCACACACGGCCCAATGCGTGCACACTCAGACACTGGAACTCACCACTAAGCAAAGAAGTTGCGTATGAGCCGACTCCGGATGTCCTCTACCGCCTCCTCCTCCTCCACATCACTTGCCTCGTGACCAAGCCCTTCATCCTCCACGGGTGGATGGTCCTGCTCATCTGGATCCAGGATGAGTGGCAAAGCTTTCTCCACTGCCATGTTGTGCAGCATGCAGCACACGAGGAAGATCTTGCAGACCTTCACCGGTGCATATGGGAGTGCGCCACCGGTCTTGTAGAGGCAACGGAATCGGCTCTTCAGGAGGCCAAACGTCCTCTCTATCACTCGCCTGGTCCGCCCATGGGCGTTGTTGTAGCGGTGATCGGCAGCCGTGCTGGGGTTGCGGAGAGGCGTGATCAGCCATGGCATGTTGGGATAGCCAGCGTCCCCTACATGGAAACATCATGGACAACAGTGGGTCAGGAGAAGCAGTAAGACAGGAAGATGACGTTAAATACAGGACTGCCAGAGTATACCCACCAACAATACATGCTCGTTCGTTGCGCAGCTGCAGCATCATTTCAGGCACCCTGCTACGCCTCATGATGTAGGCATCGTGTGCTGATCCTGGAAAACGAGCACAGACATGTGAAATCACCATGTTGGCAAGACACACCACAAGGGCATTAATGGAGTGGTAATGCTTGCGGTTCCTATACGCTACCTCCTGTGCCTGTGGTGGTACCAAAGCCACATGTGTTCCATCTATGGACCCAATGAAATGGGGCATCCCTCCCAGGGCATAGAACTCACGCTTGACACCTGTCAACTGCTCAGGAGTTGGGAATTTTATGAACTCATCCAGGTGATCCAACATGGCCTCTAAAAAATCATGCAGAACACGGCTGAACATGGTTTGGGACATGCCACCGACATGGGCAATGGTATGTTGAAAGGTACCCGTGGCAAAGAAATGTAGGGCTGCCATCACCTTCATCTTGGGTGTCAGTGCAGTAGGATACCTGTGTAGTGGTTGGAGGTGTGGTGCCAGCCGTGTCGTCAAGTCCTCAATCAAACGTTGGGGGAAGCGGTAGCGGCGTATACAGTCATGTTCCCTCAGGTCAGCCAAGTCCGGAATTGGGAGTGCTGGCGAATGCGTACGCCATAGTGATACAGACCGTACACACGTGTGTAGGGTCCCTATCACTATGGGAGTGCTGGCTAATGCGTACGCCACAGTGATACGGACCGTACACGCGTGTGTAGGGTCCCTATCAGTATGGGAGTGCTGGCGTATGCGTATGCCATAGTGATACGGACCGACCCTACACATGCCTGTACGGTCCGTATCAATGTGAATGCCCGCGTTGCACGCTGTAACTATGTCATGTGTGTGTCATGTGTTCCCATAGGTTTGCTGTAGGTGTTTGGTCAAATGCATCTGCAGTTGCTGCAACTAACATGTGTCTGTGTGTAGATGGGCATGGCACACTGTTACACACACCAGCACACATGTGTAATCCGACGTAAGGTGTGTATGTATGCATCGACACGGAGTTTCAAAACAAGGACATATCTGCATACTCTCAATGTATGTGTGATCAGTCTTGACATGTAATCCTTCATGGCAAGGTGTGTGGTCTGTCCTTTTTCTATGACATGTGACCTGTGCCTCTAGTGTTCCGCAACATGTCTGTACAATAAACATCCTTCTTCTGCACATATTTGGATGTCTGTAACTCCTGTAATGCGTCTGACTGCTCACTTACACTGGCCCACAGCTAGTTTCATGGCATAGCATATTGAGGTTGAGAATCAACGTTTGTAGCTGGCTCTTGGTAGGGGTGTCACATGCCTGGCATACGTGTCCAGGGCATATTGCACAGACCTGACTCTGTATGTAGCATATGTGTATTGCCTGTTGAGCATGTGCTCAGTACATTGACATTGGTGGTGTACTGTACTCACACTTCGTTGTCCCTTCTAATTCACTGCAGGGCTCCGCTTCTCCCTCGACCAATTCCGGACTTGGCTGACCTGAGGGAACATGACTGTATACGCCGCTACCGCTTCCCCCAACATTTCATTGAGGACTTGACGACACGGCTGGCACCACACCTCCAACCGCTACACAGGTATCCTACTGCACTGACACCCAAGATGAAGGTGATGGCAGCCCTACATTTCTTTGCCACGGGTACCTTTCAACATACCATTGCCCATGTCGGTGGCATGTCCCAAACCATGTTCAGCCATGTTCTGCATGATTTTTTAGAGGCCATGTTGGATCACCTGGATGAGTTCATAAAATTCCCAACTCCTGAGCAGTTGACAGGTGTCAAGCGTGAGTTCTATGCCCTGGGAGGGATGCCCCATGTCATTGGGTCCATAGATGGAACACATGTGGCTTTGGTACCACAGGCACAGGAGGTAGCGTATAGGAACCGCAAGCATTACCACTCCATTAATGCCCTTGTGGTGTGTCTTGCCAACATGGTGATTTCACATGTCTGTGCTCGTTTTCCAGGATCAGCACACGATGCCTACATCATGAGGCGTAGCAGGGTGCCTGAAATGATGCTGCAGCTGCGCAACGAACGAGCATGTATTGTTGGTGGGTATACTCTGGCAGTCCTGTATTTAACGTCATCTTCCTGTCTTACTGCTTCTCCTGACCCACTGTTGTCCATGAAGTTTCCATGTAGGGGACGCTGGCTTTCCCAACATGCCATGGCTGATCACGCCTCTCCGCAACCCCAGCACGGCTGCCGATCACCGCTACAACAACGCCCATGGGCGGACCAGGCGAGTGATAGAGAGGACGTTTGGCCTCCTGAAGAGCCGATTCCGTGGCCTCCACAAGACCAGTGGTGCACTCCCATATGCACCGGTGAAGGTCTGCAAGATCTTCCTCGTGTGCTGCATGCTGCACAACTTGGCAGTGGAGAAAGCTGTGCCTCTCATCCTGGATCCAGATGAGCAGGACCATCCACCCGTGGAGGATGAAGGGCTTGGTCAAGAGGCAAGTGATGTGGAGGAGGAGGAGGCGGTAGAGGACATCCGGAGTCGGCTCATACGCAACTTCTTTGCTTAGTGGTGAGTTCCAGTGTCTGAGTGTGCACGCATTGGGCCGTGTGTGGCATGTGTTGCAATGTGTGTGTCCATCTGCATGTCTGCCAAGTGAGTCAGAGGTGTGTTTGGATGTGTCACTCGAGTGATGGTGCAATGGAAGAATGTTTTTCCAGAGACATCATTGGCACCTAGCATTTTGACAACCTTATACGTGTCGAGTACATGCACATGCATGCGGATGTGCTTCTTTTGGCTGACTTCTGGTGTGTCTCTCATCCACAGGTACTTGCGCATGATGTCTGCTGGTGGCATTGTTGTGCTCCTGCTATTCCTCATGAACACAGCAACATGTGCTGAATCAGGGTTACATGCACGGACAAGTTTGAAAATCTCCTTAGGGTAAGGGATGCAGCACGGCTTTTTGGGAGTGGTATTTGTTTTGAATGTGTGTGCACTGCTCCTGTTCATGTTTGGATACTTTACATACATGTAGAATCACCATGGGGCACATGACATGGAGCTGAATTCACCTGAATTGATGGTCAGACTTGGTGACAGTCATCTGTAATGGGATTGTGGATTGTGATGAAGCTATCAATGTGTGTAACACTGCCCTCGGAAACATACGGGTTGCACCGGGTTGACATGGTGTGTGAATTCCCCATTAGGGGCTCAATGGTGTATAGCAGCCTCTCCGTGAGCAGCAGGGGGTGTTTAGCTGTAACCCGTCACTTGTGTGCCAGTGCTATGGATTTCCAGCATCTGTGGTGCAAAGGGGGGTGCCAGTGTTGGTCCCACGTGCTCATCCACATGACCTGTGTATGTGTTGACAGAGTTGCATTAGCATTCCGACACACATGAGTAATAAAGGTGTCCCTCTGCCTCCAAGGTGCCTCATCTCTGTCAATGGTGGTCTGTTGCCACTGTGCATGCGGCATGTCTGGCATTGTTCTCAGAGATGGTGCATATGAGTCTATGTGTAGAGTAGCAAGATGCAAGCTGTTTGTCAGGGATTAGAATCTGTATTGTGCATGATGTCCATGGCTGTGTACGTATTGTGGCATGTCAGTATCCACGACGGCCACTGTGCTGCATGTGAATCCATTGTGTGTGTGTGTGCCATGTTGAACCAGACATTCCTTCCCTGACATACACCTTTTGCATAGTTCCTTCCTGAGATCCTTGTCTTTGTGTGCTACTTGTGGCATTGTTTTCTTGACATGGCGAATGCTGCTGCAGGCCCTGCAGCAAGGGCACCCAGTGTCCACGCAAACGAGCTGGTGTTCATCATGGATTGCTTGCTGACATGTGCTATGCTGATCAGCAGCATCTGTGCCTCATGCGGCAGCACACTCTGCATTATGCACAAGATCCCCAGTTCCATCCACCTCAAGGCAAAAGGGAGACCATCCCCCAGGTCAACTACGACATCCGTGTCTAATCCTACCCTGCATTCTACGGACATGTGCGTTACAAATCCCATGATACTTGTCCACATCCAGGGTGCATCTGCACAGCTCTGCTTCTACATCCGGCGACCAGGCCACATCAACGTCCAACAGAGATGGGGGGAATGAATCACTGCCAGCTGCAGGATGACCTTCTCAATCCACGCACACACTCAGGATGCAGCCCACAACCACAACAGAACCTTGTGGCACTGTGATCCCACACCCCATTGTGCCATCTCCATGCATCCAACGTTGGCCGGCCCACCATTCTCCACATCCACCTGACTCAAGCATGCAGGACATGGTTCTGCCACGTGTCTACACATACCTGGGAGTAGCACCCCAGGACACTCCACATGATCCCTGACCTCTGCGCATGACTGTTGCTCTTCTACATTGGTCTGTAGGCACAGTTGTGCGGGCACCCCCTCAGCTGGTTGGGCCCATCACGGGTGAGTATGGTGCTCCATGTCTGTATTGGATGGTACATTGTGACCCATGTGTGTCCTGTGCCAGACTCAGACCCCAGGGTATGGATGTTTGGAGTTACTTCTGAAATCAGGCCTGGTTTGACTTTACAACACACACATGCAGTGGAATAATGCAAAATGACGGCATCATCTTGTGAAAGTGATGAATTTTATTAGTGCTGGGGTACGTGTTTGGGGGGGTGACAAGAGGTGCTTGGCAGGAGTGTAGAATCCAAAGTTCACAGGGGGAGTTGGTATCCTTGCCATTGAAAGTCATCAGAGTCTGTGCTATAGTCTTTGTCAACATTGGTCAGACAGTGACCAGCAAGGCCATGTGGCAGAGAAAGTCATTTGCTGCTGTGCTGCTGTTGGGCCAGAGGGCCAGGTGCCAGGCCAGGTGACCTGGGAGATGGTGATGTTCCGCTGACTCTCACGGTCTTTTGCGTGGACGACCCACCTTCCTGCGGGGACCCTCAGAAGCAGGCCTTGACGATGCTAGGGACGCTCCGTCAAATGAATCCTCCTCCTCCTCCCTCCCTGTTTCTGTTGCTGGTCTACGCCTGGTGGCACAGGGAGGGTTTGCCAGGCTTTGGGCGATCTGACGGAGTGATTGGCTCACGTCCCAATGCACCGCCAGGAGCTCAGCCAGTCTTGCCTCCATCCGTCCATGGTGTTGTAGATGACTGGCATGATGCTCGACCTGCATGTTCTTGATCTCATTGAGGGTCTCCACTACCTGGTCGATGCCTCTGGAGACACGCCGGTATGTGTCCAGGATGTTGTGGACGTGTGACATTACTGGTTCCTGAGCCAACTGGTCAGGTTCGCGCCTCCGCCATCCTCCACTCCCACCACCCCTGCCCACTTGCGCCTGGCCTGCCGTTGTGGGCACATTGGGTCTCCGGAACCCCTGAGGGATGGCATTTGCGGTGTCGCCTGCCTCCTCCTGGGTGCCCGGAGCACCTTGTCCCTCGTGGACAGACTGGCTGTGTTGTTGTGTGCGGGTAGGGCTCCTGGGTGTCTCCTGGTATGTGGCAGGAATGGAGGTGGCGGTTGGCACAGTTGTACCTGACGCAGGTGCTGCAGGTGGTTGGACACCAGAGGGGCCAGGTTCGTCTGGGTCATCCACGGAGTGGTGAGAGTCGTCGCTGCCGGTGGGGTCCTCTTCACGCAGAGCCTGGTCCTGTGAGTCTCCCCCCCCCAGTGTTTTGGGGAGATCGACGACGTTGACCTGTGTGTGAGAGAGACAATGTTAATTGTGTTACATGCGACATCCATGTTTCATTCATTTTTGATTAGGCACAGTTCCTCTGGGGGGTTGGATTTGGCTAGCATTCCTCTCACAGTTCACTTGTGCATGGGTATGTCCCTTGGTCACAGCTTTCGACACTTTACCTATGTGTGACACAATCTTAGTTGATGCATCTTTTGGGAACACAGTCAGCAGTGTAGTGAGAGGGCGTAGCAAGCCATGCAGAGCCGCCTTACGTGTTGCACTGTACGTGGCCAAATGATGTTTTTTCCATGCTATTTGAGAATGCAGGTAGGTAAATTAACAATTTGTGACAGGGTTCTGACAAACACAGTGGGTGGGTATACTGGGTGTAAGGTTCTATTTGTGCCTGCAGCACGGATGTACTCGTGCACAGATTGACACATGGCCCAGTGTTTATCAAAGGTTGAAGGGGGTTCACGCACTGCCAAACCTTGTCTACATGCACACAGTCTACCTGATGACGAGCGGACATGGCCACACCACCCAAGGGTGATTTGGTCTCCCTCTGTCTCCCTTTCTCCCTCCCTCTGTCAGCCTCCTCCCACTGTCCGTCTCCCTTTCTCCCTCCCTCTGTCAGCCTCCTCCCACTGTCCGTCTCCCTCTGTCTCCCTTTCTCCCTCCCTCTGTCAGCCTCCTCCCTCTGTCCGTCTCCCTTTCTCCCTCCCTCTGTCAGCCTCCTCCCACTGTCTGTCTCCCTCTGTCTCCCTTTCTCCCTCCCTCTGTCAGCCTCCTCCCTCTGTCCGTCTCCCTTTCTCCCTCCCTTTGTCAGCCTCCTCCCTCTGTCCATCTCCCTTTCTCCCTCCCTCTGTCAGCCTCCTCCCTCTGTCCGTCTCCCTTTCTCCCTCCCTCTGTCAGCCTCCTCCCTCTGTCCGTCTCCCTTTCTCCCTCCCTCTGTCAGCCTCCTCCCACTGTCCGTCTCCCTCTGTCTCCCTCCCTCTGTCAGCCTCCTCCCTCTGTCTGTCTCCCTTTCTCCCTCCCTCTGTCAGCCTCCTCCCACTGTCCATCTCCCTCTGTCTCCCTTTCTCCCTCCCTCTGTCAGCCTCCTTCCTCTGTCCGTCTCCCTTTCTCCCTCCCTCTGTCAGCCTCCTCCCACTGTCCGTCTCCCTCTGTCTCCCTTTCTCCCTCCCTCTGTCAGCCTCCTCCCTCTGTCCGTCTCCCTTTCTCCCTCCCTCTGTCAGCCTCCTCCCACTGTCCGTCTCCCTCTGTCTCCCTTTCTCCCTCCCTCTGTCAGCCTCCTCCCTCTGTCCGTCTCCCTTTCTCCCTCCCTCTGTCAGCCTCCTCCCTCCCTCTGTCTGTCTCCCTCTGTCTCAGTCCCTCTCTCTCCCCCTCTCCCTCCCTCTGTGTGTCACCCTCTGTCACCTCAGCCCAGCTTCCTGGGCACACACAGTTTGCAGGTCTTTCAAAGGCCATTGGCTTGTTCATGTGGGTTTGTTTCTTCTCTGCGGGCACCCATTGGGCGGAGTGTCTGAGTCTGCGCTGCTGCTGTGGCGGTGTGTGCTGACACTCTTTCAGAGTGATGCGTCTTCATTAGCTGCTGTTATGTGCAAATTGTGCCTTAAAACCCATGTCGTCCTGCAACGCGGCCACCATTAGCAGGCAAAACAGTACTGTGTGGGGACACACTGTTTGTATGGCTGTGCCCTAAGCCATATGGGCTGAGGGCATTGTTGTGTGCTTCAGAGTTGCTCTATGTTATTTTTAAGGCCCACCCTCCCGGCATCGGGGACATCCTGTCTTGTGTTGGTGTTTTGTGTGGCCTGTGACTTGGCATGGCCTTGCTTTGGGCATGGGGCAGGGAGGCGCCAGTGGCATGCGTGTGTTTTTGGAGTGTGGTTGTGTACGGTGCAGGCTTTGGGGGGGTTGCGTGCATGATTGGTATTTTGGTTGTGTATGGCGTTCCCCCCATGTGAGGTGAGTTGTTTGTGTACTTACCAGGCTCTCGGACTCCTTTTAGTCCATCTACTCCCACCGGCGGCAGCGTGGCCATCACCTTCTCCTCCCAGGGATGGTAGTGTACCGGTCTGCGGGCCGGCCCTCCTCCAGTGATGTTGGCCTGGTTGTGCTCGTCCGTCATTTTGCGGCGGACCGTCCTCCGCAGATCGTACCACCTGGCTTGGCACTCATGCCTGGTCCTTCTGGTGGACCCAACAGCATTCACAGAATTGACTATCCTCTCCCACATGGCAGATTTTTCGGATATGCTGGTCCGTCTGACCAATGTTCCAAAGAGCTGTGGCTCGACTCTAACGATTTCGTCGACAAGGACCTCCAGCTCCTCCTTTGTGAACTTTGGATTCTTGTTAGTGGGCATGGTGAGGGGTGTGGGTGTGGATGGTTGTGGGGGTGTGGGTGTGGATGGTTGTGGGGGTGTGAGTGTGGTTGTGCAGGTGTGTGTGTGTGAATGTGATGAGGGGGTGTTTGTGATGGTGGTTGTGTGAAGGAGTGCAAGTGTAAGGTGTATTGATGTATGTAGTATGGTGCAGTGCGTTGTCTCTGTGGTCTGGCAGTAGGGGATCTGTTGCAAAGGATCATGGTTTGTGTGTGCTGGGCCTTCTTATTGGTCCATTTGTGGGTGTGGCTGTGTTTGAACTTTGGGTGGGTGTGTTATAAGGAGTGGTAGTGGTTTGGGCCTCTGTTTAGCTGTTTGTCAGTTGCAGGTCAGTGTATAGGATGTATTTGGGCTTGTTGGATATGTGTAGTGGTGTTGTGTGCATCAAATTGACTCTCCTTGTGTTTTTTTGGTTTGTCCTGGTTCAGTACGAGTGTTTTTGGCGTCTGTACGGTGCGTACACGGGCCATGTTGTTGTACAGTGCTGTCCTTTGCTATGGCTTAGTACGACTCATACATGCGCGATGTTGTGTGAGGGTGCTGGTGTGTGGGCCTGGGGTAGGGTGCGTACGAACACAGGCAGGGTGTTGGTCCGCACCGTCCATCGGTGGTGGTGTTTCGCACCGTACATACGGGGGGGGCTGGGTGTAGGGTCCGTACATACACGGGTGGGGAGTTGGTACGCTCCATGCATACACGGGTGGGGGTACGGTCCGTACATACACGGGTGGGGGTACGGTCCGTACATACACTGGTGGGGTGTGGGTACGGTCCGTACATACACGGGTGGGGGTACGCTCCATACATACACGGGTGGGGAGTTGGTACGCTCCATGCATACACGGGTGGGGGTACGGTCCGTACATACACGGGTGGGGGTACGGTCCGTACATACACGGGTGGGGAGTTGGTACGCTCCATGCATACACGGGTGGGGGTACGGTCCGTACATACACGGGTGAGGGTACACTCCATACATACACTGATGGCGTGTGGGTACGGTCCGTACATACACGGGTGGGGAGTTGGTACGCTCCATGCATACACGGGTGGGGGTACGGTCCGTACATACATGGGTGGGGGTACGGTCCGTACATACACTGGTGGGGTGTGGGTACGGTCCGTACATACACGGGTGGGGGTACGCTCCATACATACACGGGTGGGGAGTTGGTACGCTCCATGCATACACGGGTGGGGGTACAGTCCATACATGCACGGGTGGGGGTACGGTCCGTACATACACTGGTGGGGTGTGGGTACGGTCCGTACATACACGGGTGGGGGTACACTCCATACATACACGGGTGGGGAGTTGGTACGCTCCATGCATACACGGGTGGGGGTACGGTCCGTACATACACGGGTGGGGGTACGCTCCATACATACACGGGTGGGGAGTTGGTACGCTCCATGCATACACAGGTGGGGGTACGGTCCGTACATGCACGGGTGGGGGTACGGTCCGTACATACACTGGTGGGGTGTGGGTACGGTCCGTACATACACGGGTGGGGGTATGCTCCATACATACACGGGTGGGGAGTTGGTATGCTCCATGCATACACGGGTGGGCGTACGGTCCGTACATACACGGGTGGGGGTACGCTCCATACATACACTGGTGGGGTGTGGGTACGGTCCGTAAATACACGGGTGGGGAGTTGGTACGCTCCATGCATACACGGGTGGGGGTACGGTCCGTACATACACGGGTGGGGGTACGGTCCGTACATACACAGGTGGGGAGTTGGTACGCTCCATGCATACATGGGTGGGGGTACGCTCCATACATACACTGGTGGGGGTTCGGCACGTACATCCGCGGCCGGGGGGCGTTTTGCGCGTACATGCTGGGGATGGGGGGGTGTTCTGCGCGTACATACGGGGTCTGTGGTGGGGTGTTCGGCGCGTATGCGGGCACATGTCTCCATGGTTGCTATAGGAGTTCGGTCCGTACGGTGTTTTCTCCATCCAGATGTAAAATCGAAGGGACGGGAGTGATCATGTTTCTGATTCGTACGGTAAATCGTCCGGGGATGTGTCGGACACATTTTCCGACTCGAGGACGTGTGGGGAAATTTTCCCAATGCGATTCGTATGGACTTTTTCCCATGCGAATCGTACTTGGCAGTTTGTACACTACTTGTACGATTCGTACGGTAAAAAATCCGGATAGGATTCGTACGGGGAAATTTTTTCCAGGATCGGAATCAGCCCCATACTATTCCCACTCCAGTCTATAATAAATTAGGGTAGGTGCTGGACAGTTACCATAAATAACTTACTATTCTCACTCCAGTCTATTAAAGGTTGCAATAAGTGCTGGTCAGTAAACCAGAATAATTTACTATTCCCACTCCAGTCTATAATAGGTTGTTGTAGCTGCTGGAGAGTAAACAAAAATAATTCACTATTCCCACTCAAAGCTATAAAATATTGGAGTAGGTGCTGGACACTAAACATGAAAAATTTACTATTCCCACTCCAGTCTATAATAAATTAGAGTAGGTGCTGGACAGTGACCATAAATAATTTACTATTCCCACTCCAGTCTATAATAAATTAGAGTAGATGCTGGACAGTGACCATAAATAATTTACTATTCCCACTCCAGTCTATAATAAATTAGAGTAGGTGCTGGACAGTGACCATAAATAATTTACTATTCCCACTCCAGTCTATAATAAATTAGAGTAGGTGCTGGACAGTGACCATAAATAATTTACTATTCCCACTCCAGTCTATAATAAATTAGAGTAGGTGCTGGACAGTGACCATAAATAATTTACTATTCCCACTCCAGTCTATAATAAATTAGAGTAGGTGCTGGACAGTGACCATAAATAATTTACTATTCCCACTCCAGTCTATAATAAATTAGAGTAGGTGCTGGACAGTTACCATAAATAATTTACTATTCTCACTCCAGTCTATTAAATGTTGCAATAAGTGCTGGTCAGTAAACCAGAATAATTTACTATTACCACTCCAGTCTATAATAGGTTGTAGTAGGTGCTGCACAGTAAACAAAATTAATTTACTATTCCCACTCAAAGCTATAAAATATTGGAGTAGGTGCTGGACAAGGGTGCCGATTCCGATCCTGGAAAAACCGGGTACGAACCGTCGGTCGGAGCGTTTTCTCCGTCCGACTCATACCTGGGAAAAAAACATTACAAACATGGAAGTACGATTCGCACGGAAACATCATTTCCGTACGAATCGTAAAAAACACCGACCGACGAAAATATACATACAAATGTGATCCGGGAAAGCGCCGACGTGACGTCGGGACGCATGCAGGCTGCGTTTCACGAACCAGGAAGTACGATCCGCACCGACGTCACCCCGCACGGATAAAATTCTCCGCCTGCCAAAAACTGCCGGGAAATCAGGACGACGCGCACAAGGAGCACCTGTACGCAAAGGACAGCCATGGACCCGAACCTACGTGTCATCCCAGCACTCATAGCAGTCCACCTGCTCTACAGGAACCGACGCAGATGCCGCAGAAGGTCAGAACAACACCCAGGGGCAAAGGGGGGGCAGAGACAGGACACAAAACCCCCACCCAAGTCACAAATCATACATGCCCTGGACATACCTGACCTTCAGGGCCTGGTCACTTCGAGGGGGTGGGGGCGTGTCCAGCAACGGAAGTGGATGTACACATGAACTGGCAACACAACAAGTCCGGTACGTACCGTACCCACGCCTTAAGAGCGTGGGTACGAGTCGTACCACGCCCACCCCTACGTCACCCCAATATTGGCGGTACGGCCCGTACCCACATTCCAAAGGCCTGGGTACGGGCCGTACCCCCACCCGTGTATGTACGGCGCTTACCAACACCCCACCCATGGATGTACGGACCGTACCCACACCCGCGTATGTATGGAGCGTACCCCCACCCCAACAGTGTATGTATGGAGCGTACCACCACCCCAACAGTGTATGTACGGACCATACCCACACCTGCGTACGTATGGAGCGTACCCCCACCCCAACAGTGTATGTATGGAGCCTACCCCCACCCCAACAGTGTATGTATGGAGCACACCCCCACCCCAACAGTGTATGTATGGAGCGTACCCCCACCCCAACAGTGTATGTACGGACCATACCCCCACCCGTGTATGCATGGAGCATAGCCAGACCCGCGTATGTTCGGAGCGTACCCCCACCCGTGTATGTACGGACCGTACCCACACCCGCATACGTATGGAGCGTACCCCCACCCCAACAGTGTATGTACGGACCGTACCCCCACCCGTGTATGCATGGAGCGTACCCAGACCCGCGTATGGTCGGAGCGTACCCCCACCCGTGTATGTACGGACTGTACCCACACCCGCATACGTATGGAGCGTACCCCCACCCCAACAGTGTATGTATGGAGCGTACCCCCACCCCAACAGTGTATGTATGGAGCGTACCCCCACCCCAACAGTGATTGTATGGAGCGTACCCCCACCCCAACAGTGTATGTATGGACCGTACCCCCACCCGTGTATGTATGGAGCGTACATGGCCAGACACAGGAGGGCTGTGTGCAGAGTCCCCCCAGCAGTGCACAGACACAGCAGGGGTGGGTGCAGAGTCCTCCCAGCAGTGCCCAGGCACAGGAGGGGTGTGTGCAGAGTCCTCCCAGCAGTGCCCAGACGCAGGAGGGGTAGGTGTAGAGTCCCCCCAGCAGTGCCCAGACACAGGAGGGGTGGGTGCAGAGTCCTCCCAGCAGTGCCCAGACGCAGGAGGGGTGGGTGCAGAGTCCTCCCAGCAGTGCCCAGACGCAGGAGGGGTGGGTGCAGAGTCCCCCCAGCAGTTCCCAGACACAGGAGGGGTGGGTGCCTATTACTCCCAGCAGTGCACAGACACAGGAGGGGTGGGTGCCTATCACTCCCAGCAGTGCCCAGACACAGGAGGGGTGTGTGCAGAGTCCTCCCAGCAGTGCCCAGACGCAGGAGGGGTGGGTGTAGAGTCCCCCCAGCAGTGCCCAGACACAGGAGCGGTGTGTGCAGAGTCCTCCCAGCAGTGCCCAGACGCAGGAGGGGTGGGTGTAGCTTCCCCCCAGCAGTGCCCAGACACAGTAGGGGTGTGTGCAGAGTCCTCCCAGCAGTGCCCAGACGCAGGAGGGGTGGGTGTAGAGTCCCCCCAGCAGTGCCCAGACACAGGAGGGGTGTGTGCAGAGTCCTCCCAGCAGTGCCCAGACGCAGGAGGGGTGGGTGTAGAGTCCTCCCAGCAGTGCCCAGACACAGGAGGGGTGGGTGCAGAGTCCTCCCAGCAGTGCCCAGACGCAGGAGGGGTGGGTGCAGAGTCCTCCCAGCAGTGCCCAGACGCAGGAGGGGTGGGTGTAGAGACCCCCAGCAGTGCCCAGACACAGGAGGGGTGGGTGCAGAGTCCTCCCAGCAGTTCCCAGACACAGGAGGGGTGGGTGCAGAGTCCTCCCAGCAGTGCCCAGACATAGGAGGGGTGTGTGCAGAGTCCTCCCAGCAGTGCCCAGACACAGGAGGGGTGGGTGCCTATCACTCCCAGCAGTGCCCAGACGCAGGAGGGGTGGGTGCAGAGGCCCCCAGCAGTGCCCATGGAAAGAAAAAGGGTGGAGTACCCACAGATCCAATGGCCACAATTGTCAGTCAGGTGCACAAAGACCCTGCAGTAAATGTAACACATGTGTGCGAGGCTGGGAGTACACACATGCATACTGCCTAAAAGGGAACATGTCCACATGAAGTCATGTCAACAGACTACATACACAAGTACAGTGATCACCAAGGATGCCACGAATGATGCAGGTGGAGACATCGCTCTGCATGCATGGCCAATGTTGAAGGGGTCCGTCACACACCCAGCTAATGTAGACACAGCTCAGCACAACATATTGGAAACACCCTGCAGGGAAGATGTCAGGGTACACAGAGGAAGGAACACACCTTGGGACAATTTCACCATGCAGTAACTGCTTACATGAACAAAGAAACTTAGCTAACACCTTGTGATGGCACACAGATACCAGGGTCCCCCCTATGACCAGCACACTACTACATTTCCCACACACCCAACACATGATCACCACCCAAAATCATGTAGCAGCCCCACCAACAGCAATACCACAAAAGCAGTAGTGTTCTAAGGAAAACAAAATGGCTTTATTCAGCATTATCAAAAAATGTTTGTGTGGATAAAGTTCAATATTTACAAAGCCCATAGGGCAGTCCATAAGTCACAGCTGGATGGGGGACACAGTGGGACGCGTGTCCCCTAGCTTGCCTGCACAGTTCAGACCACCCTGTCTTCCACGGGGGGGGGGGCATCATGTGGGGGGGAAGGACCAGGCACCGCCGGGACAGGAGGGGCAAGGGCAGGCATTGTGGGTGCAGGGACGGAGGACTCCACCACAGGGGGTGGGGCAGCGCCAAAGGAGGTGGTGAGGATGGCGCTGCACACGTCAGCAAGGTCCCCCAGCGTATCCCCTCCACCCGAAGGAACCACAGGCCCCAAGGAGGGGGGGGCGGAGGAATGGGTCGCAGCGCCACTGGGGGAGGGTGTGGACAGGAGGGGGCACTCAACTACCCTGACCGGGGACTCCTTTGCCCGCTTGCGCGGTGGTGTCACTGTTGGGCTCAGGGACAGAGCGGCAATGAAGGAATCTTTGCTGGATTCGTGGCCAGGAGAGCTGAGGGGAGTGGATTTGGAGGGAGAGGATTTTGCGGAAAGCGGACTCCCACTTTGGCTGCGTGACTTACGTTTGCCCCCCGACCCAGTGGGTGTGCCTACCTCACCCTGTGTGTGCGTGCCAGGAGGTGTGCGCTTGCCCTGCCCTGCTGATGTGGTGCCTGTGTCTGGTGGGGTGCGTGCATGCTGACGTCTGGGTGTACGTGGGACAGGCATGGGTGTGGGAAGTGTGGATGGGGCAGGGGTAGGGGGTGGGACGTAGCACTGCAGGAGACCCACTGCTGCAGTCAGTGTCGAGTCTATGGACCTCAGCAAGTTGCGTTGGTCAGACTGCGCGGCTGAAATGCCCTCCAAGTATGCCTCCATCTGGTTGAGCACTTGGCTGTGGCCATGGAGGACATTAAGCGTCGCAGTCTGACCAACCCGCAACTGCCGCAGGATGTCCACAGACTCGGCATTGGTGGCAGCAGTGGAGACAGGTGAAACAGCGGTTGTGTGAGGAGAGCACTCCTACGATGTGACAGTTTAATCAATGATTCTCTCTAGAAAAAAACAGCGGTGCATCAGTTATGTAGGAGTTTGTCCTCTCCTGCTGAGATAAAGACCGGGTATTGACAGGTTGAGAGCCTGTATGTAACTGAGCACTGTTCACAAAGTGTCCTATCTGACACTGACTAGTTTGAAAAATATATGTTTAATTTTCAGCATTGAAACAAAACATTCTCTAGAGCTTTTCGCATTGTTTTCATGTGAGGTAACACATAAGAATGTAGCAGTTTGTACCAATACAAATTAATGACATTTGTACTTAAACAGCTTGGTTACAAACATTTTTCATATGTAACACAAATTCAAATTGCATGTTTTAAACATGACGTAGTATAACAAAAAGTACAACACAGCGGAAACTTTTAAATGCCCAATGCATTTCGGAACCAGCCGGTTCCTTCGTCAGGGGCCAATCTGAAAAATACAAAATGAACCATGTTGCTAATTAGAATCATATTGTTGGGGCTCAATCTCAGTAACTCTAATGAAGAGCAGGCATGTCTGACAACGAGTTACCTGTTCGTGTGTGTTGTTAATTGTTCTCTGAAACAGACAGAAATATGACGAAGTCAGCAACAACTAAGGTGATAAGATATACGTGAGAGATGACAGTATGACATTGTCAACTTCACGCTTACCTGGGTGTGAGAAACTCGTGGTTCTGAAATTATGTAAGCGAACCAAATCGTGTTAGTGACAAGAGTCCAATACATGTGCTCGATGGTCAATAAGGGGTTACAACAGTGATAATGTATCTTACCTGTCGCAAGATGTTCGGGTCTGAAGCTGTGTGAAAAATAATTGCATTATGTAAACCGGTAACGTACCAGGTAAACTATACTAGACTAACAGAATTTACTGAAGTACAATCTAAAGAGAGTAGCGTGAAATGCTAAACGGGTGTGAGTCTTACCTCCAGAGGTTTGTGAAGAGCTGCGAAAAGAAAGAAAGAAACGTATTTTTTTTAAAAAGGAAGGATTTTCAGCAGAATGGTGTGATCATAGTAAACGGCGTACTAGACCAGCGTAAAGCATGGTGGAGAAACCTCACCTTAAAAATACTACGAGGAAGAAATAACCAACGTCTCTGCAACACAAGTGAGCGAATGCGAAGGATCGACTGAAAATGCGCTTTTAAGACAAACAAACCGGGACGTGAACCGGAAGTATACGACATGAACGATGGACTATAGGAAGACTAGGTTGTCAGCCGGGTGTTCTAAAAGTTCTATAGGCATACATGGGTGCCATATTGGAACGGAGACGAAGAACTACGAAATATGGGGGAAAGCATCACAGTGCATGAAATAATGAACGAAAAGGAAGCGGAATAGTCAGAACAAAGATGTGTTTCGTGAACATTAATATACCTAATCCTAATTTGAACAATTATGATCAAACGGTGTTTATAGGCATACATGGGTGCCATGTTGGAACAGAGTTGAAGAACTATGAAAATGTGGGGGAAAAAAGCATCACAGTTCATGAAATAATAATGACATGGGAACGAAAAGGAAACAGAATAGTCAAAACAAGGATGCGCTAAGTAAACATTAATTTACATAATCCTAAACTAAAAAATATTGACACGGTGTCATTCTACTGAGAATTGGATGAGCAACTAGTACTTAAATAGTGCGTAAATAATCTGCCATGAGAGGCAACGTGGGGAGTGGTAGACCCGCTGGGCAATGCTGACATTTGTGTTGTGCGAAATGTACCACTTAAAAAGTGTGATGATGAAATTAACACCGAAGTGTGTTGACAAACACTAAGAGTCACCTTGGAAACTAAAATGTGCGTTGTAACAGCAGTGGAGACAGGGGCAGGGGGTGCGGTGCCTGGTAAGAAGGAGACACGTGCTGACCGAGCACGGCGGGAAGGGACACGAGCAAGTGGGAGGCCGGTGATCGGAATGGAGGGGGCGGGTAGTGATGGAGTGCTGGTGTCAGCTGTGGGACCAGCCACCGCCCCCTCGGAGTGCTCAGCCTCGGACCCGTCTGCGTCATAGTCAGTGGTGGATTGACTGGACAGGTCCTCCGCTGCACTCCCGTCGGCCTCCGTGCCACTCGATGTGCCAGACAACTCTGCACTGCTGGCACTGGTGCTCGCTCCCTCCTCACGGTCCGTGCCAGTGTCTCCCTCGGAGTCCCCCGACGATGCTGTGGGCAAGGTGAAGAGACAGGAAATAATCAGACACCTGTATACATATGTCACATGAGTCAAATCCACATAGGTCACAGTGCATAGCCTGAAAAGCATCATGAGTAACATCTACAATACAAGGTACATATGTAGGCCCTGCAACACACAGTTGGTTGACCCACCATGCCACTGACCAACTATGGAGAGCATGACACAAAAGCAAATAACATGATATGGATTTGGACAGAGGAGCCAGGCACTGGGGACAATCCAGCACAGCATCTGCAGCACACAGCATTGGCGTAAAAAGGGATGAGCAGGAACCATGTCTATTAACTGTAGGCACATGCTGCAAAGGCAATACTTAAAAACATGCCCAACATTAATGGGTCACTGCACCTTGAGTGTATGTCCAGACAAACATCACACACTGGCCAGACCTAGCAAGGAGACTTCAGGTCTAGACATGTAGGCCTTGCCCGCACCAACCCCCCCCTACATGAGACAATTTTTTGAGACACAGGAAGCACTTACCTCTCTTAGTCTGGAATAAAAACACATGGCCTGCAAGAAATCCAGATTGGACACAAAATACCCCTGGTGCGCCGGTACAAATACATCATCTACAAATGGCCATCATCAGATCATTGTACCAAAACACACAGGCACTGGCCCCCGTGAGTATGAACAAGGGACATTTGGTCAGCCTGTACAGTGGACACATGTAGCAGAGCTTACGTAAACACAAATGGTGCCAGGGTACAATGGCACAGAGCACAACCTATGCTGTAGACACAGAGATTGTCGACATTTTTGGATTACACACATGATACCTAGGAAAAGATGCCCCAGGGGACAGTAGTGGCCACACTACTCCATGGTCCTGAATGGTAATGACTGCAACACAAGCCACCATCCCTGCACTCTGCATATCTCACACTCATGCACATCATGTCACAGGCCACAAAATAGGACATGCATGCTGTATAGCAATACACTTTAGAGACACACTCCTATGTCTGGACTCTGCATCAGTGACAACTGACATGGACCCCACAAGTACTGAACTGGAGAGGGCACAGGCAAGGTCCCAAAACCTGTTACACACCACCCCCACACATGAAGCTGCAAGCATTGGGCACATCGATAAACTGGCAGCCTAGATAACCTTTTGCAAGTGTGACTACACACAGACCAGGGTACACATGCCAAGGAGGGGAAGGGAGGAAGGACAGCACCGCTACACTTTGGGGACCAGGAACTGCACTGCACATGTAAACCCTGGCAGTGTATCCATGCAACTGTGCACTTACAAATGCTGGTGACACACAACAAACACACATGTACCTACCCCCTTCCTGCTGCTGCTTTTCCCGTAAGCGCCTGTCCATGTCAGGGAAGACGACCGCCAGCACACGCTTGTGGATGTGGGTCAGACGGCGGCGCCCATGGTTCTTTTGGCTCACAGGTGAGTCTCCCAGCAGGACCCGTGCGATCCTCCGCGTCCAGCACCGGATATCCTGCCAGCATTTCCTCACCTGGGCTAGGCGCCGCTTCCGACCATCCGTCTGCCTCACGGCACTGACGTCGTCCTTCCAGATCTGCTCCTTGGCACAGGCGCCTACCTGTGAGGATGAAAAAGTGAGACAACATCAATACACCTGCGACATGTCACAGAGACACACATTAGAGCAATTTGGCTGGTTTTAACAGGGCATAGAATGCATCAAGCTCATTACACCTGTGTATTAGGGACACTTTCCTCTGTGGAAGGCAAAAAGCACTAGGTGGCATTGTAGAGTACACAGGTGGCATGAGGGGTACGACACAATCAATCATCCAGGCTCACACTGTGCATCACAAGCGACACCAGGATTATGTTCAGCACCTCAATGCAGTCACATGCCACAGGCCACTGAGGCGCTCTCAGCAGAGTACACAGACACACACAGCCGCAGGACAATCACCTGCCATTGCCAACTGCAGCTACACACCTCACTCTGCACATGTGCCACTAGACTGGGGGGTGTCACAGGTGTGGGGCTGGCCCATCACCGCAGACACACAGCACTGCTCCCTGCTCACATCAGATGGGCAGGGTATATCCATCCCTCATGCAGCTGGGGTGCTACACTCCACATATGCACTCACCCACATGACAGGGGACTTACACACACACACCAATGTCTAGGGGACAAACACATCATTTGTACACTCTCAGCACATGTACACTAAACAAACACACATCTGTGGGTACTGCCACCTGTCACACTGGGGGGACCACAGATTCACATAAGGACTGTAGTAACAACATTCCCAGGAGGATTAGACAGGCAGAATGTGTAATGCCACATGCAGTGATTGTCACAGTACACACAATGCAAGTGAGGAGAGCAGACATGCACCACAGCATGCTCTGTCTGGGAGACATTAGGCATTCCCCCACCCGGGACCCACCCTACAGTACATTGCATGTGTGTTACACCTGGACACAATGGCAGAAGTCACAGTCACAAAAAAGGGGCACAGTCTTTGCTAGTGGACTCAGCACTCACCTGAACCCCTGGTCGACCATACAGCATGGGGTACTGTGGGAGGATCACATCCAGCAGGGCTTGGTTCTCCTCCTGGGTGAAAGGCTGGGCCCTCTCCACAGACCTGGACATGGTGCCAGAGGATTCACGAGCAGCAGCAGTGTAGTTGAATCAAAGGATGTGCAGGCAAGTGCTCTCTCATGGGACCTGGCTGCCTTATATCTACCTTGCTGCCCTGTTTCATTCACAGGAGTACAGAGTGATTGGTCACTCACATTTGCATCCTATGTTTCATCCAATCCCTTTAAACCTACCACAGTCAGTGGCTTTGCTTTTTTCTTTTTTTGAGCATGATGTCAACTCAACAACCACTTTGCAACAAAGTAGATTCTTTCAAACCGACTTTTGCTGGGCACCTGATGAAAAAAATTCAAACTTTAAACTCGGTCTCCATGACAACCAGCATGCATGTAGGGCTTTATACTAGTCCCTCATGTGTCCCCTATGTAATTTGGACACAGGTACGGTGAGTTCCAGGGCCCTAGGGCACCCTAAATGCATAGAAACGGCCCGTACACGCGCATGTACGGGGCGTATCACTATGGGTATGCATACGCGAGCAAAGCCATAGTCAAACGGCCCGTACATGCGCATGTACGGGGCGTATCACTATGGGTACGCATACGCGAGCAAAGCCATAGTGAAACGGCCCGTATCACTATGGGTACGCATACGCGAGCAAATTCATAGTGAAACAGCCCGTACACGCGTGTGTACGGGGCGTATCACTATGGGTACGCATACGCAAGCAAAGCCATAGTCAAACGGCCCGTACACGCACGTGTACGGGGCGTATCACTATGGCTTTGCTCGTGTATGCGTACCCATTGTGATACGCCCCGTACACACGTGTGTACGGGCCGTTTCACTATGGCTTTGCTCACGTATGCGTACCCATAGTGATACGCCCCGTACACACGCGTGTACGGGCCGTTTCACTATGGCTTTGCTCGCGTATGCGTACCCATAGTGATACGCCCCATACACACGCGTGTACGGGCCGTTTCACTATGGCTTTGCTCGCGTATGCGTACCCATAGTGATACGCCCCGTACACACGCGTGTACGGGCCGTTTCACTATGGTTAGGCCTACGGCAGCACTCCCATAGTGATGGGGAACGTACACACGCCCTCAGAGCGCATGTACGGTGCATTTCACACCTGACAGTGGTGACAGGCAGCACACAGAAAGGAATAGAGCTGACATACTTGTCCAAGGCTGGACATCAAGGCATTGTCTGTGCAGTACTACATGTGTGGGGCACAGGTGTGTCAGGCTGTAATGTGGCACATTACTCCTGAGTTGTGAAGGCAATAGATGTATGATGAGATGTGTACAGATGTCATGTGTGATGATGGACTATGTGCCAGACATCCCCTTCACTCCTTTGACATGTGTGCATGTAGTACAGAACACTTGTGAAAAGCATCACTGCCACACAGTCAACAACACACGCAACTGTCCCCTGATGCCAGCTACAGGGGATTTCACACCTGACATATGACTACCCACGTTGCACGATGTGAATATGTCATGTATGTGTCGTGTGTTCCCATTAGCTTGCTGTAGGTGTTTGGTCAAATGCATCTGCAGTTGCTGCAACCAACATGTGTCTGTGTGTAGATGGCCATGGCACAGTGTTACGCATACCAGGCCACATGTGGAATCCGACGTAAGGTGTGTGTGTATGCATCGACACGGAGTTTCAAAACAAGGACATATCTGCATACTCTCAATGTATGTGGGATCATTCTTGAAATGTAATCCTTCATGGCAAGGTGTGTGGTCTGTCCTTTTTCTATTACATGTGACCTGTGCCTCTAGTGTTCCGCAACCTGTCTGTACAATCACCATCCTTCCCCTGCACATATTTGGTTGTCTGTAACTCCTGTAATGCGTCTGCCTGCTCCCTTACACTGGCCCACAGCTAGTTTCATGGCATGGCATTATGAGGTTGAGAATAAACGTTTGGAGCTGTCTCTTGGTAGGAGTGTCACATGGCTGGCATACGTGTCCAGGGCATATTGCACAGACCTGACTCTGTATGTAGCATATGTGTATTGCTTGTTGACCATGTGCTCAGTACATTGACATTGGTGGTGTACTGTACTCACTCTTCGTTGTCCCTTCTAATTCACTGCAGGGCTCCGCCTCTCCCTCGAGCAATTCCGGACTTGGCTGACATGTGGGAAAATGACTGTATACGCCGCTACCGCTTCCCCCAACGTTTGATTGAGGACTTGACATGGCTGGCAGCACACCTCCAACCGCTACACAGGTATCCTGGTGCACTGACACCCAAGATGAAGGTGATGGCAGCCCTACATTTCTTGGCCACGGGTACCTTTCAACATACCATTGCCCATGTCGGTGGGATGTCCCAAACCATGTTAAGCCGTGTTCTGCATGATTTTTTAGAGGCCATGTTGGAGCACCTTGATGAGTTCATAAAATTCCCAACTCCTGAGCAGTTGACAGCTGTCAAGCGTGAGTTTTATGCCCTGGGAGGGATGCCCCATGTCATTGGGTCCATAGATGGAACACATGTGGCTTTGGTACCACCACAGGCACAGGAGGTAGCCTTCCGTAACCGCAAGCATTACCACTCCATTAATGCCCTTGCGGTGTGTCTTGCCAACATGGTGATTTCACATGTCTGTGCTTGTTTTCCAGGATCAGCACACGATGCGTACATCATGAGGCGTAGCAGGGTGCCTGAAATGATGCTGCAGCTGCGCAACGAACGAGCATGTATTGTTGGTGGGTATACGCTGGCAGTCCTGTATTTAACGTCATCTTCCTGTCTTACTGCTTCTCCTGACCCACTCTTGTCCATGATGTTTCCATGTAGGGGACGCTGGCTATCTCAACATGCCATGGCTGATCACGCCTCTCCGCAACCCCAGCACGGCTGCCGATCACCGCTACAACAACGCCCATGGGCGGACCAGGCGAGTGATAGAGAGGACGTTTGGCCTCCTGAAGAGCCGATTCCGTTGCCTCCACAAGACCGGTGGCGCACTCCCATATGCACCGGTGAAGGTCGGCAAGATATTCATCGTGTGCTGCATGCTGCACAACATGGCAGTGGAGAAAGCTGTGCCACTCATCCTGGATCCAGATGAGCAGGACCATCCACCCGTGGAGGATGAAGAGCTTGGGCACGAGGCAAGTGATGTGGAGGAGGAGGAGGCGGTAGAGGATATGCGGAGTCGGCTCATACGCGACTTCTTTGCTTAGTGGTGAGTTCCAGTGTCTGAGTGTGCACGCATTGGGCTGTGTGTGGCATGTGTTGCAATGTGTGTGTCCATCTGCATGTCTTCCAAGTGAGTCAGAGGTGTGTTTGGATGTGTCACTCGAGTGATGGTGCAATAGAAGAATGTTTTTCCAGAGTCATCATTGTCACCTAGCATGTTGACAACCTAATACGTGTCGAGTACATGCACATGCATGCGGATGTACTTCTTTTGGCTGACTTCTGGTGTGTCTCCCATCCACAGGTACTTGCGCATGCTGTCTGCTGGTGGCATTGTTGTGCTCCTGCTATTCCTCATGAACACAGCAACATGTGCTGAATCAGCGTTACATGCACGGACAAGTTTGAAAATCTCCTTCGGGTAAGGGATGCAGCACGGCTTTTTGGGAGTGGTATTTGTTTTGAATGTGTGTGCACTGCTCCTGTTCATGTTTGGTTACTTAGCATACATGTAGAATCACCATGGGGCACATGACCTGGAGCAGAATTCACCTGAATTGATGGTCAGACTTGGTGACAGTCATCTGTAATGGGATTGTGATGGAGCCATCAATGTGTGTAACACTGGCCTCGGAAACATACGGGTTGCACCGGGTTGACATGGTGTGTGAATTCCCCATTAGGGGCTGAATGGTGTATAGCAGGCTCTCCGTGAGCAGCAGGGGGTGTTTAGCTGTAACACGTCACTTGTGTGCCAGTGCCATGGATTTCCAGCATCTGTGGTGCTAAGGGGGGTGCCAGTGTTGGTCCCACGTGTTCATCCACATGACCTGTGTATGTGTTGACAGAGTTGCATTAGCATTCCGACACACATGAGTAATAAAGGTGTCCCTCTGCCTCCAAGGTGCCTCATCTCTGTCAATGGTGGTCTGTTGCCACTGTGCATGCGGCATGTCTGGCATTGTTCTCAGAGATGGTGCATATGAGTCTATGTGTAGAGTAGCAAGATGTAAGCTGTTTGTCAGGGATTAGATTCTGTATTGTGCATGATGTCCATGGCTGTGTAGGTTTTGTGGCATGTCAGTCTCCACGACGGCCACTGTGCCGCATGTGAATCCATTGTGTGTGTGTGTGCCATGTTGAACCAGACATCCCTTCCTTGACATTCACCTTTTGCATGGTTCCTTCCTGAGATCCTTGTCTTTGTGTGCTACTTGAGGCATTGTTTCCTTGACATGGCGCATGCTGCTGCAGGCCCTGCTGCAAGGGCACCCAGTGTCCACGCAAACGAGCTGGTGTCCATCATGGATTGCTTGCTGATATGTGCTATGCTGATCAGCAGCATCTGTGCCTCATGCGGCAGCACACTCTGCATTATGCACAAGATCCCCAGTTCCATCCACCTCAAGGCAAGAGGGAGACCATCCCCCAGGTCAACTATGACATCCGTGTCTACTCCTACCCTGCACTCTACGGACATGTGCGTTAGAAATCCCATGATACTTGTCCACATCCAGGGTGCATCTGCACAGCTCTGCTACTACATCCGGCGACCAGGCCACATCAACGTCCAACAGAGATGGGGGAGTGGATCACTGCCAGCTGCAGGATGACCTTCTCAATCCACGCACACCCTCAGGATGCAGCCCACACCCACAACACAACCTTGTGGCACTGTGATCCAACACCCAATTGTGCCATCTCCATGCATCCGACCTTGGCTGGCCCACCATTCTCCACATCCACCTGACTCAAGCATGCAGGACATGGTTCTGCCACGTGTCTACACATACCTGGGAGTAGCACCCCAGGACACTCCACATGATCCCTGACCTCTGCGCATGACTGTTGCTCTTCTAAATAGGTCTGTGGCCACAGTTGTGCGGGCACCCCCTCAGCTGGTTGGGCCCATCACGGGTGAGTATGGTGCTCCATGTCTGTCTTGGATGGTACGATGTGACCCATGTGTGTCCTGTGCCAGACTCAGACCCCAGGGTATGGTGGTTCGGAGTTAATTCAGAAATCAGGCATGGTTTGACTTTACAACACACACATGTAGTGGAATAATGCAAAATGACGGCATCATCTTGTGATTGTGATGAATTTAATTAGTGCTGGGGTACGTGTTTGGGGGGGTGACAAGAGGTGCTTGGCGGGAGTGTAGAATCCAAAGTTCACAGGGGATGTTGGTGTCCTTGCCATTGACAGTCATCAGAGTCTGTGCCACAGTCTTTGTCAACATTGGTCAGACAGTGACCAGCAAGGCCATGTGGCAGAGAATGTCCTTTGCTGCTGTGCTGCTGTTGGGCCATAGGGCCAGGTGCCAGGCCAGGTGACCTGGGAGATGGTGATGTTCCGCTGACTCTCACGGTCTTTTGCGTGGACGACCCACCTTCCTGCGGGGACCCTCAGACGCCTGGCTTGACGGTGCAAGGGACGCTCCGTCAGATGAATCCTCCTCCTCCTCCCTCCCTGGGTCTGGTGCTGCTCTACGCCTGGTGGCACAGGGAGGGTTTGCCAGGCTTTGGGCGATCTGACGGAGGGATTGGCTCACGTCCCTGTGCACCGCCAAGTGCTCTGCATGTCTTGCCTCCATCCTGGCATGATGCTCAACCTGCAGGGCCTTCATCTCATTGAGGGTCTCCACTACCTGGGCGATGCCTCTGGAGTCACACCGGTATGCGTCCAGGATGGTTCTGACGTGTGCCATAGCCAGGTCCTGAGCCAACTGGGCAGGTTCGGGCCTCCGCCGTCCTCCACTCCCACCACCCCTGCCCACTTGCGCCTGGCCTGCCGTTGTGGGCACATCGGGTCTCCGGGACCCCTGAGGGATGGCATTTGCGGTGTCGCCTGCCTCCTCCTGGGTGCCCGGAGAACCTTGTCCCTCCTGGACAGACTAGCTGCGTTGTTGTGTGCGGGCAGGGCTCCTGGGTGTCTCCTGGGATGTGGCAGGAATGGGGGTGGTGGTTGGCACAGTTGTACCTGACGCAGGTGCTGCAGGTGGTTGGACACCAGAGGGGCCAGGTTGGTCTGGGTCATCCACGGAGTGGTGAGAGTCGTCGCTGCTGGTGGGGTCCTCTTCACGCAGAGACTGGTCCTGTGAGTCTTCCCCCCCAAGTGTTGGGGGGAGATCGACGACGTTGACCTGTGTGTGAGAGAGACAGTGTTAATTGTGTTACATGCGACATCCATGTTTCATTCTTTTTTTATTTGGCACAGTTCCTCTGGGTGGTTGGATTTGTCTAGCATTCCTCACACAGTGCACTTGTGCATGGGTATGTCCTTTGGCCACAGCTTTCGACACTTTACCTATGTGTCCGTCTCCCTTTCTCCCTCCCTCTGTCAGCCTCCTCCCTCTGTCCGTCTCCCTTTCTCCCTCCCTCTGTCAGCCTCCTCCCTCCCTCTGTCTGTCTCCCTGTGTCCACCTCTGTCTCTGTCCCTCTCTCTGCCCCTCTTCCTCCCTCTGTGTGTTACCCTCTGTCACCTCAGCCAAGCTTCCTGGGCACACACAGTTTGCAGGTCTTGCAAAGGCCATTGGCTTGTTCATGTGGGTTTGTTTCTTCTCTGCGGGCACCCATTGGGCGGAGTGTCTGAGTCTGCGCTGCTGCTGTGGCGGTGTGTGCTGACACTCTTTCAGTGTGCTGCGTCTTCATTGGCTGCTGTTATGTGCAAATTGTGCCTTCATACCCAGGTCGTCCTGCAACGCGGCCACCATTAGCAGGCAAAACAGTACTGTGTGGGGACACACTGTTGGTATGGCTGTGCCCTAAGCCATATGGGCTGAGGGCATTGTTGTGTGCTTCAGAGTTGCTCTATGTTAGTTTTGAGGCCCACCCTCCCGGCATCGGGGACATCCTGTCTTGTGTTGGTGTTTTGTGTGGCCTGTGACTTGGCATGGCCTTGCTTGGGGCATGGAGGCGCTAGTGGCATGTGTGTGTTTTTTGAGTGTGGTTGTGTCCGGTGCTGACTTTGGGGGGGTTGCGTGCATGATTGGTATTTGGGTTGTATATGGCGTTCCCCCCATGTGAGGTGAGTTGTTTGTGTACTCACCAGGCTCTCGGACTCCTTCTAGTCCGTCTACTGCCAACGGCTCCAGCGTGGCCATCACCTTCTCCTCCCAGGGATGGTAGTGTACCGGTCTGCGGGCCGGCCCTCCTCCAGTGATGTTGGCCTGGTTGTGCTCGTCCGTCATTTTGCGGCGGACCGTCCTCCGCAGATCGTACCACCTGGCTTGGCACTCATGCCTGGTCCTTCTGGTGGCCCCAACAGCATTCACGGAATTGACTATCCTCTCCCACATGGCAGTTTTTTCTGATATGCTGGTCCGTCTGACCAATGTTCCAAAGAGCTGTGGCTCGACTCTGATAATTTCGTCGACAAGGGACTCCAGCTCGTCCTTTGTGAACTTTGGATTCTTGTTGGTGGGCATGGTGTGGGGTGTGGGTGTGGATGGTTGTTGGGGTGGGGGTGTGGATGAGTGTGGGTGTGGATGGTTGTGGGCGTGCAGGTGTGTGTGTGTGAATGTGATGAGGGTGTGTTTGTGATGGTGGTTGTGTGAAGGAGTGCAAGTGTAAGGTGTATTGATGGTTGAAGTATGGTGCAGTGCGTTGTCTCTGGGGTCTGGCAGCAGTGGATCTGTTGCAAAGGATCATGGTTTGTGTGTGTTGGGCCTTTTTATTGGTCCATTTGTGGGTGTGGCTGTGTTTGAACTTTGGGTGGGTGTGTTATAAGGAGTGGTAGTGGTTTGGGCCTCTGTTTATCTGTTTGTCAGTTGCAGGTCAGTGTATAGGATGTATTTGGCCTTGTAGGATATGTTTTGTGGTGTTGTGTGCCTCGGATTGACTGTCCTTGTGTTTTTTTGGTTAGTTCTGGTTCAGTAGGAGTGTTTATAGCCTCTGTACGGTGCGTACATGGGCCATGTTGTTGTACAGTGCTGTCCTTCGCTATGGCTTAGTACGACTCGTACATGCCCGATGTTGGGTGAGGGTGCTGGTGTGTGGGCCTGGGGTAGGGTGCGTACGAACACGGGCTGGGTGTTGGTCCGCACCGTCCATCGGTGGTGGTGTTTCGCACGGTACATACAAGGGGGGCTGGGTGTAGGGTCCGTACATACACGGGTGGGGGTACGGTCCGTACATACACTGGTGGGGTGGGGGTACGGTCCGTACATACATGGGTGGGGTGTTGGTACGCTCCATTCATACACGGGTGGGAGTTCGGTCCATACATACACTGGTGGGGTGGGGGTACGGTCCGTACATACACGGGTGGGGTGTTGGTACGCTCCATTCATACACGGGTGGGGGTTCGGTCTGTACATACACGGGTGGGGTGGGGATACGGTCCGTACATACACGGGTGGGGTGTTGGTACGCTCCATTCATACATGGGTGGGGGTTCGGTCCGTACATACACGGGTGGGGTGGGGGTACCGTCCATACATGCACTGGTGGGGTGGGGGTACGGTCCGTACATACACGGGTGGGGTGTTGGTACGCTCCATTCATACACGGGTGGGGGTTCGGTCCGTACATACACGGGTGGGGTGGGGGTACGGTCCATTCATACACGGGTGGGGGTTCGGTCCGTACATACACGGGTGGGGTGGGGGTACGGTCCGTACATACACGGGTGGGGTGTTGGTACGCTCCATTCATACACGGGTGGGGGTTCGGTCCGTACATACACGGGTGGGGTGGGGGTACGGTCCGTACATACACTGGTGGGGTGGGGTGGGGGTACGGTCCGTACATACACTGGTGGAGTGGGGGTACGGTCTGTACATACACTGGTGGGGTGGGGGTACGGTCCGTACATACACTGGTGGGGTGGGGGTACGGTCCGTACATACACGGGTGGGGAGTTGGTACGCTCCATGCATACAAGGGTGGGGGTACGCTCCATGCATACACTGGTGGGGGTTCGGTCCGTACATACACGGGTGGGGTGGGGGTACGGTCCGTACATACACTGGTGGGGTGGGGGTACGGTCCGTACATACACTGGTGGGGTGGGGGTACGGTCCGTACATACACGTGTGGGGTGGGGGTACGGTCCGTACATACACGGGTGGGGTGTGGGTACGGTCCGTACATACACGGGTGTGGAGTTGGCACGCTCCATGCATACATGGGTGGGGGTACGCTCCATGCATACACGGGTGGGGTGGGGGTACGGTCCGTACATACACTGGTGGGGTGGGGGTACGCTCCGTACATACACGGGTTGGGTGGGGGTACGGTCCGTACATACACGGGTGGGGTGTGGGTACGGTCCGTACATACACAGGTGGGGAGTTGGTACGCTCCATGCATACATGGGTGGGGGTACGCTCCATACATACACTGGTGGGGGTTCGGCGCGTACATCCGCGGCCGGGGGGCATTTTGCGCGTACATGCGGGGTCTGTGGTGGGGTGTTCGGCGCGTATGCAGGCACGTGTCTCCATGCTTGCTGTGGGAGTTCGGTCCGTATGGTGCTTTTTGCATACAGTTGTGAAATCGAAAGGACGGGAGTGATCGTACTTGCGCGGTCGGACTTCATTTTTCCGAATCGTACGGTAAATCGTCCGGTGATGTGTCGGACACAATTTCCGACCCGAGGACGTGTGGGGAAATGTTCCGGATGTGATTCGTATGGAGTTTTTCCCATGCGAATCGTACTTGGCAGTTTGTACGCCACTTGTACGATTCGGACGGAAAAAAGTCCAGATTCAATTCGGACGGGGGAAATTTTTCCAGGATCCGAATCGGCACCTAAACATGAAAAATGTACTATTCCCACTCCAGTCTATAATAAATTAGAGTAGGTACTGGACAGTGACCATAAATAATTTACTATTCCAACTCCAGTCTATAAAAGTTTTGAATAGGTGCTGAACAGTAAAAATATTTAATTTACTATTCCCATACTATTCTATAATAAATTACAGTAGATGCTGGACAGTAACCATAAATTATTTCCTATTCCCAATCCAAACTATAACAAATTGGAGTAGATGCTGGACACTACACATAAATATTAAACTATTCCCACTCCAATCTACAATAAATTGTGGTAGGTGCTGAACAATAAACAAAATTAATTACCCATTCCCACACCAATCTCTACAAAATTACAGTACATAATAGACAATAAACATAAATAAATTACAATTCCCACTCCCCTTTTTAAAAAATTAAAGTAACTGCCAGACATTACATATAAAAACTTTACGATTCCCACAAAAATATATTAGATTTTTTGGTAGTTACTCGACACTAAACATACATATTTTTCAACATAGGATGTACGGTCCGTACCCACACCCGCGTATGTATGGAGTGTACCCCCACCCCAACTGTGTATGTACGGACCGTACCCCCACCCGTGTATGTGTGGAGCATACCCCCACCCCAACCGTGGATGTACAGACCGTACCCTCACCCGCGTATGTACACCAGTGTATGTACGAACCATACCCCCACCCGCGTATGTATGGAGCGTACCCCCACCCCAACAGTGCATGTACGGACCGTACCCTCACCCGCGTATGTATGGAGCATACCCCCACCCCAACAGTGTATGTGCGTACCGTACCCCCACCCGCGTATGTATGGAGCGTACCCCCACCCCAACCGTGTATGTATGGACCGTACCCTCACCCGCGTATGTACACCAGTGTATGTACGAACCATACCCCCACCCGCGTATGTATGGAGCGTACCCCCACCCCAACAGTGTATGTATGGACCGTACCCTCACCCGCGTATGTATGGAGCGTACCCCCACCCCAACAGTGAATGTACGGACCGTACCCCCACCCGCGTATGTATGGAGCGCACCCCCACCCCAACAGTGTATGTACGGACCGTACCCTCACCCGCGTATGTATGGAGCGTACCCCCACCCCAACAGTGTATGTACGGACCGTACCCTCACCCGCGTATGTATGGAGCGTACCCCCACCCCAACAGTGAATGTACGGACCGTACCCCCACCCGTGTATGTACGGAGCGAACACACACCCCACCAGTCTAAGAACAGAGCGCACCCCAGGCCCCAACACCAGCACCCTCACCCAACATCGCGCATGTACGAGTCGTACCAAGCCAGAGACAAGGACAGCACTGTACAACAAAATGGCCGATGTACGCACCGTACAGACGCTAAAAACATACGTACACAACCAGGACAAAGCAAAACAACACAAGAAGACTCCATTCGAATCGCACAAAGCCACAAAACATGTCCAACAAGCACAAATACAACCTATTCACTGACCTGCAACTGCCAAACTCCCAAACAGAGGCCCAAAACACAACCACTCCTTATAACACACCCACCCAAAGTTCAAACACAGCCACACCCACCAATGGACCATTAAAAAGGCCCAACACACACAAACCATGATCCTTTGCAACAGACCCACTGCTGCCAGACCACACAGAGAAACAACTGCACCATACTACAACCTCCACTACACCTTACACCTGCACACCTTCACACAACCACCTTCACAAACACCCCCTCATCACATTCACACACACACCTGCACAACCACACCCACACACCCACAACCATCCACACCCACACCCCCCACAACCATCCACACCCACACCCCCCACAACCATCCACACCCACACCCCTCACCATGCCCACTAACAAGAATCTAAAGTTTACTAGCCAAGAGTTGGAGGTCCTTGTCGACGAAATCATCAGAGTCGAGCCACACCTCTTTGGAACATTGGTCAGACAGACCAGCATTTCCGAAAAAACAGCCATGTGGCAGACGATTGTCGATGCTGTGAATGCTGTTGCGTCCACCAGAAGGACCAGGCATGAATGCCAAGCCAGGTGGTACGATCTGCGGAGGACGGTCCGCCGCAAAATGACCGACGACCACAACCAGGCCAACATCACTGGAGGAGGGCCGCCCCGCAGACCGGTACACTACCATCCCTGGGAGGAAAAGGTGATGGCCATGCTGCCGCTGGTGGGAGTGGAGGGAGTAGAAGGACTCCGAGAGCCTGGTGAGTACACAAACAACTCAGCTCACATGGGGGGAACGTCATCCACAACCAAACTCACAATCATGCACGCAACCACCCCAAAGCTATCGCATGACTCAACCACACTCCATAAACACGCACATGCCACTAGCGCCACCATGCCCCATGCACCCAGCTAGACAATGCCAAGTCACAGGCCACAGAAAACACCAACACAAGACACGGTAACCCGGATGGCGGGAGTGTGGGCCTCAAAAATCACATAGTGCAGCTCAGAAGCAGACAACAATGCCCTCTGCCCATATGTCCTAGGTCACAGCCAGACAAACAGTGTGTCCCCACACAGGAAAGACTTGCCTGCAAATGGCGGACGCCTTGCATGAAGACATGGGGGTGAAGGCACTTTTTGCACATGACAGCAGCCAATGAACAGCCAACACTGTGAAAGAGTGGCAGCACACACCACCACAGCAGCAGCGCAGACACAGACACTACACCCAATGGGTGCCTGGAGATCAGAAACAAACTCACATGAACAAGCCAAGGGACATTCAAAGATCTGCAAAAAGTGTGTGCCTAGGAAGCTGGGCTGAGGTGACAGAGGGTGACACACAGAGGGAGGGAGAGGGGGAGAGAGAGGGAGGGAGACACAGGGAGACGGACAGAGGGAGGAGGCTGACACAGGGAGGGAGGGAGAGGGGGACAGAGAGGGAGTGAGAAAGGGATACACAGGGAGACCAACTCAGCCTTGGGTGGTGTGGGAATGTCTGCTCGTCAGCAGGTGGACTGCGTGCATGTAGACAAGGGTGGCCAGTGCCTGAATCCCCCTCTCTTCTCCATGGCAAAACACTGGGCCATGTCTCAACCTGTGCACGAGCACAACGCCAGCTACCTGCATTATATAAGTGTGTGGAACAACTCCATGTGCCCACGTACAGTGCAACACGGAAGGCGCTAATGCATGGCTCGCCACACCTGCTCACTCCACTGCTGACTGCAGTCACAATTGACGCAGCAAGTAAGACTGTGTCACACATAGGTAAAGTCTCAAAAGCTGTGGCCAAGGGACATACCCATGCACAAGTGCACTGTGAGTGGAATGCAAGACATATCCAAATACCCAGAGGAAATGTGCCAACTTTGAAACGAATGAAACATGGATGTTGCATGGAACAAAAATAACATTGTCTCTCTCACACACAGGTCAACGTCGTGGATCACCCCCCAACACTGGGGGGGAAGACTCTCAGGACCTGGCTCTGCAGGATGACGATCCCACCGGCAGCGACGACTCTCACCACTCTGTGGACGACCCCGACCAACCTGGCCCCTCTGGTGTCCAACCACCTGCAGCACCTGCGTCAGGTACAACTGGGCCAACCACCACCCCCACTCCTGCCACATCCCAGGAGACACCCAGGATCCCTGCCCCACCACCACAACGCAGCCAGGCTGACCAGGAGGAACACGGTGTACCGGGCACCCAGGAGGAGGCAGGCGACAACGCAAATGCCACCCCTCAGGGGTCCCGGAGACCCGATGTGCCCACAAGGGCAGGCCAGGTGCAAGTGGGCAGGGGTGGTGGGAGTGGAGGACGGCGGAGGCGCGAGCCTGACCAGTTGGCTGCGGAACCGGTATATTCCCATGTAAGAAACATCCTGGACACATACCGGCAGGACACCACGGGCATGAGCCAGGTTGTGTCCACCCTCAACGAGATGAAGGGGACCCTCGAGGAGATCAAGACCCAGCAGGCCCAGCAACATGCGGAGCAACATGCCTGTCAACAGCGACACCAAGGACGGATGGAGGACAGACAGGCTGAGCTCGTGACGGTGCTCACGGGAATTAACTGTTCACTCTGTCGGATAGCCGACAACATGGGCAACCCTCCCTGTGCCACCAAGCGAAGAACATCACCACCCACAGGGAGGGAGCAGGAGGAGGAGGATACATCCGACGGAGCATCCCAAACATCGTCACGGCCTGCTTCTGAGGGTTCCCGCAGGAGGGCGGGTCGCCCACAGAAAAGACCGTGAGGGTCGGCGCAACAGCACCATCTCCCAGGACACCTGGCCTGGCACCTGGCCCACTGGCCCAACAGCAGCACATCAGCAAATGACATTCTCTGCCACATGGACTTGCTGGTCACTGTCTGACCAATGTTGACAAAGACTGTGGCATGGACTCTGATGATTTGCAATGGCAAGGATATCAACTCCCCCAGTGAACTTTGGATTCCACACACCCGGAAAGCCCCTCTTGTCATACCCCCCCCCCCAACACGTACCCCAACACAAATAAAAACTTACACGATCAAGAGATGATGCCTACATTTTGCTTTATTACCTTACATGTGTCTTATAAAGTCTAACCATGCCTGAGTTCTCATATGACTTCAACCATCCATACCCTGGGGCCTGAGTCTGGCATAGGGCACACATGGGTCACAAAGTATTAGGCAAGACAGACAGGGAGCACCATACACACCCGGGATGGGCCCAACCAGCTGAGGGGGTGGCCGCACAACCGTGCCGACAGACATATTGAGTACAGCAACAGTCATGCACAGAGGTCAGGGATCATGTGGAGTGTCCTGGGGGGCACCCAGGTATGTGTAGACAGGTGGCAGAACCATGTCCTGCAAGCTTGAGTCAGGTGGATGCAGAGAATGGTGGCCTGGCCAACGTTGGATGCATGGGGATGGCACATGTCACAATACCCACACAGTCATGGACATCATGCACAATACAGAGTCTAATCCCAGACAAACAGCTTGCATCTTGCTACTCTACACATAGCCACTATCACTGAAAACCATGCCAGACATGCCGTATGCACCGTGGCAACACACCAGCATTGACTGAGAAGAGGCACCTTGGAGGCATAGGAACACCTTTATTAGTCATGTATTCCGGAATGCAGAGGCAACTCGGAGTACACATACACAGGTCATGTGGAGTAACATGTGGGTCCAACACTGGCACCCCCCTTCTGCACCACAAATGCTTGATATCCATGGAACTGGCACACAAGTGTCGGGTAACAGCTAAACACCCCCTGCTGCTCACGGAGAGGCTGCCATACACCATTGATCCTCTGATGTGGAAGTCCCCCACCATGTCAAGCCAATGCAAACCGTATGTGTCCGAGGGCAGTGTTACACACATTGATGCCATCATCACAATCCACTATCCCATTACAGATGACTGTCAACAAGTCTGACCATCTATTCAGGTGTATCCAGCTACATGTCATGTGTCCCATGGTGATGCGACATGTCTGCAGAGGAACCAAACATCGACAGGGGCAGTGTGCACACATCGTAAACAACTGCCACACCCAATACACCCCTGATGCATCCCTTACCCTAAGGAGACTTCCAAACTTGTCCGTGCGTGTAACGCTGAGTCAGCACACGATGACGTGTCCATGAGGAATAGCAGTGCCACAACAATGCAACCAGCAGACGGCATGCACAAGTACCTGGGGATGAGAGACACACAAGAAGTCAGCCACAAAAAGCACAATTATGACTGTGGAAATACACTCATCACTGGCACCATCACTCGAGTGACACATCCACACACACCTCTGACTCACGTGGCATACATGCAGATGGACACACTCATTGCAACACATGCCACACAAGGACCAATGCGTGCACACTCAGACACTGGTACTCACCACTAAGCAAAGAAGTCGCGTATGAGCCGACTCCAGATGTCCTCTTGCGGAACCACATCCTCCACATCACTAGCCCCATTGCCAAGCCCTTCGTCCTCCACGGGTGGATGGTCCTGATCATCTTGATCCAGGATGAGTGGCACAGCTTTCTCAACTGCCATGTTGTGCAGCATGCAGCAGACCATGAAGATTTTGCAGACCTTCGCCGGGGCATATGGGAGGGCGCCGCCGGTCTTGTGTAGGCACCTGAATCGGCTCTTCAGGAGGCCAAATGTCCTCTCTATCACTCGCCTTGTCCGGCCATGGGCGGTGTTGTAGCGGAGCTGGGCCGGTGTGCTGGGGTTGCGGAGAGGTGTGATCAGCCATGGCATGTTGGGATAGCCAGCGTCCCCTACATGGAAACCACATGGACATAAGTAGGACAGGAGAAGCAGTTGGGCTGGAAGTCTACGCAAAATACAGGACAGACAGAGTGTACCCACCAACAACACATGCTCATTCGTTGCACAGCTGCGTCATCATTTCAGGCACCCTGCTACGCCTCATGATGTAGGCATCGTATGCTGATCCTGGAAAACGAGCACAGACATGTGAAATCACCATGTTGGACAGACACACCACAAGGGCATTGATGGAGTGGTAGTGCTTGCGATTCCTGTACGCTACCTCCTGTGCCTGTGGTGGTACCAAAGCCACATGTGTCCCATCTATGGACCCAATGACATGGGGCATCCCTCCCAGGGCATAGAATCCACGCTTGACACCTGTCAACTGTTCAGGAGTTGGGAAATGGATGAACTCATCCAGGTGAAGCAACATGGCCTCTAAAAAATCATGCAGCACACCGCTGAACATGCTCTGGGACATGCCACCAACATGAGCTATGGTATATTGAAACGTACCCGTGGCAAGAAAATGTAGGGCTGCCATTACCTTCAGCTTGGGTGTCAGTGCCGTAGGATACCTGTGCAGCGGTTGCAGGTGTGGTGCCATCCTTGCCATCAACTCCTCAATCAACGGTTGGGGGAAGCGGTAGCAGAGTATACAGTCATTCTCCCGCATGTCAGCCAAGTCCGGAATTGGTCGGGGAAGAGGCGGCGCTCTGCAGTAATTTGGAAGTGACAAGGAAGAGTGAGTGCACTACAACAACAATTTATATGTACTGAGCACATGTTAATCTGTCAATACACATATGCTACATACGGAGTCAGGTATGTGCTACATGCCCTGGACACGTATGGCTGCCAGGTGACACTCCTACCAAGACCCAGCTACACACGGAGATTGTGAACCTCCACATCCCATGGCATGGGACTAGCTGTGTCCCAGTGTAAGTGAACAGCCAAACGCAATACAGGAGTGACATACATCAACATATCAGCAGAAGTAGGATGTTGATTGCAGAGACAGGTAGCGGAACACTAGAGCCACAGGTCACATGACATTACACTAGGACAGCCCACACACCTTGCCATGAAGGTGTACATGTCATGACTGACCACACATACATTGAGAGGATGCCGACAGGTCCTTGTTACGCTACTCCGTGTCCCATGCATACATACACACCTTACATCCGATACCACATGTGGCCTGGTGTGCGTAACAGTGTGCCATGGCCATCTACACACAGACACATGTTGGTTGCAGCAACTGCAGATGCATTTGAGGGAACACCAACATCAAGCTAATGGGAACACACCACACATACATGACATAGTCACATCGTGCAACGTGGGTAGTCACATGTCAGGTGTGGTAACCCCTGTAGCGGGCATCAGGGGACACTTGCGTGTGTTGTTGACTGTGCCATGCCAGTGACGCTCATCTCAAGTGTTCTGTACGACATGCACACATGTCAAAGGAGTGAAGGGCATGTCTGGCAAATAGTGCACCATCACACATAACATCTGTACACATCTCATCATACATCTATTGCCTTCACAACTCAGGAGTAATGTGCCACATCACAGCCTTTCACACCTGTCCCCACACATGTAGTACTGCCCAGACAATGCCTTGATGTCCATCCATGGACAAGTATGTCAGCTCTATTCCTTTCTGTGTGCTGCCTGTCACCACTGTTATGTGTGAAAGGCACCGTACATTCGCTCTGAGGGCGTGTGTACGTTCCCTATCACTATGGGAGTGCTGCCGTAGGCCTACCCATAGTGATAGTGAGCGTACACGCGTGTGTACGGTCCGTATCACTATGGGTACGCATACGCGAGCACACCCATAGTGATAGTGAGTGTACACGCGTGTGTACGGTCCGTATCACAATGGGTACGCATACGCGAGCACACCCATAGTGATAGTGAGTGTACACGCGTGTGTACGGTCCGTATCACTATGGGTACGCATACGCGAGCACACCCATAGTGATAGTGAGCGTACACGCGTGTGTACGGTCCGTATCACAATGGGTACGCATACGCGAGCACACCCATAGTGATAGTGAGCGTACACGCGTGTGTACGGTCCGTATCACAATGGGTACGCATACGCGAGCACACCCATAGTGATAGTGAGCGTACACGCGTGTGTACGGTCCGTATCACAATGGGTACGCATACGCGAGCACACCCATAGTGATAGTGAGCGAACACGCGTGTGTACGGTCCGTATCACTATGGGTTTGCTCGCGTATGCGTACCCATAGTGATACGGACAGTACACACGCCTGTACGGCCCATTGCTATGCATTTGGGGTGCCCTAGGGCCCCGGAACGCACCGTACCTGTGTGTGAATCTACAAATTACATAGGGGACACATGAGGGACAAGTATAAAGCCCTACATGCATGCTGGTTGTCATGGAGACCAAGTTTAAAGTTTGAATTTTTTTCATCAGGTGCACAGCAAAAGTCGGTTTGAAAGAATCTACTTTGTTGCAAAGTGGTTGTGGAGTTGACATCATGCTCAAGAAAAAAAAAGCAAAGCCACTGACTGTGCTAGGTTTAAAGGGATTGGAGGAAACATAGGATGCAAACGTGAGTGACCAATCACTCTGTACTCCTGTGCATGAAACAGGCCAGCAAGGCAGATATAAGGCAGCCAGGTCCCATGAGAGAGCACTTGCCTGCACATCTTTTGATTCTACAACACTGCTGCTGCTCGTGATTCCCTGGCACCATGTCAAGGTCTGTGGAGAGGGCCCAGCCTTTCACCCTGGAGGAGAATCTGGCATTGCTGGATGTGATCCTCCCACAGTACCCCATGCTGTATGGGCGACCAGGGTTTCAGGTGAGTGCAGAGTCCACTAGCACAGACTGTGTCCCTTTTTTGTGACTGGGACTTCTGGCATTGTGTCCAGGTGTGACACACATGCATTGTACTGTAGAGTGGGTCCCAGGGGGGGGAATGCCTGATGTCTCCCAGCAAGAGCATGCTGTGGTGCATGTCTGCCGTCCTCACTTGCATTGTGTTTACTGTGACAATCACTGCATGGTGCATGCCACATTCTGCCTGTCTAATCCTCCTGGGAATGTTGCTTCTACAGTCCATATGTGATTCTGTGGTCACCCCAGTGTGACAGGTGACTGTACCCACAGATGTGTGTTTGTTCAGTGTACCTGTGCTGAGAGTGTCCACATGATGTGGGCGTACCCTGGACATCGGTGTGTGTGTAAGTCCCCTGTCATGTGGGTGGGTGCATATGTGGAGTGTAGCACCCCAGCTGCATGAGGGATGGATATACCCTGCCCATCCGATGCGAGCAGGGAGCAGTGCTGTGTGTCTGACGTGCAGAGCCAGCCCACACCTGTGAGCCCCCCCAGTCTAGTGGCACATGTGCAGAGTGAGGTTTGTAGCTGCATTTGGCAATGGCAGGTGTATGTCCTGTGCCTGTGTGTGTCTGTGTACTCTGCTGAGGTAGCGTCAGTGGCCTGTGGCATGTGACTGCTTTGAGGTGCTGCACATAATCCTGGTGTACCTTCTGATGCACAGTGTGAGTCTGGATCATTTATTGTGTCGTACCCCTCATGCCACCTGTGTACTTTCTATGGCACGTGGTGCATTTGCCCTTACACAGAGAAAAAAGTCCCTATGACAAAGGTGCAATGCTTTGGCTGCATACTATGCCTTGTTGAAACCAGAAAAATAGTTCTAATGTGTGTCTCTGTGACATTTGGCAGGTGTATTGATGTAGTCTCACTTTTTCAACCCCACAGGTAGGCGCCTCTGCCAAGGAGCAGATCTGGAGGGACGCCGTCAGTGCCGTGAGGAGGACGGAGGGTCGCAAGCGGCGCCTGGCCCAGGTGAGAAAACGCTGGCAGGATATTCAGTGCTGGACGCAGAGGATCGCACGGGTCCTGCTGGGGGACTCACCTGTGGGCCCTAAGAACCATGGGCGTCGCCGTCTGACCCACATCCACAAGCGTGTGCTGGCGGTGGTCTTTCCAGACATGGACAGGTGCTTACGGGAGAAGCAGCAGCAGGAAGGGGGTAGGTACATGTGTGTTTGTTGTGTGTCACCAGCATTTGTAAGTGTGCAGTTGCATGGATACACTGCCAGTGTTTAAATGTGCGGTGCAGGTCCTGTCACCCACAGTATAGCGGTGCTGTCCTTCCTCCCTTCCCCTCCTTGCCATGTGTTCCCTGGTCTGTGTGTAGTCACTCTTTCACAAGGTCATCTGGGCTGGCAGTTTATCCACGTGACCAATGCTTGCAGCATCATGTGTGGGGGTGGTGTGTAACAGGTTTTGGGACCTTGCCTGTGCCCTGTCCAGTTCAGTACTTGTGGGGTCCATGTCAATTGGCACTGATGCTGAGTCCAGACATAGGAGTATGTCTCTGAAGTGTAATGCCTTACAGCAAGCATGTCCTATGTTGTGGCCTGTGACATGATGTGCATGAGTGTGCGATACGCAGAGTGCAGGGATGGTGGCCTGTGTTGCAGTCATTACCATTCAGGACCATGGAATATTGTGGCCACTACTGTCCCCTGGGGCATATTTTGCTAGGTATCATGTGTGTCATCACAATATGTGGACACACTCAGTGTCTACAGCATAGGATGTGCTCTGTGCCATTGTCCCCTGGCACCATGTATATTTACGTAACGTGTTCTACAAGTGTCCACTGTACAGCCTGACCTAATTTTCCTCGTTCATACTCACGGTGGCCAGTGCCTGTGTGTCTTGTTACAATTATCTGATGATGGCCATTTGTAAATGAGATCGTTGTACAGGCGCACATGGGGTATTTTGGGTCCAATATGGGTTTCTGGCAGCCCATGTGTATTTCTCCCAGACTAATAGATGCAAGTGCTTCCTGTGTCTCATCAAATTGTCGCATGTAGGGGGTGGTTGGTGCGGGCAAGGCCTACATGTCGACACCTGAAATCTCATTGCTCGGTCTGGACAGTGTGTGATGTTTGTCTGGACATACACTCAAGGTGCAGTGTCCCATTCATGTTGGGCATGTTTTTAAGTATTACCTTTGCAGCATGTGCCTCAAGTTCATGGAGATGGTCCCTGCTCATCCCTAGTTATGGCAACTCTGTGTGGTGCAGATGCAGTGCTGAATTGGCCCCAGAGCCTGGCTCCTCTGTCCAAATCCATATCATGTCATTTGCAAATGTGTCATGCTCTCAATAGTTTCTCAGTGGCATGGTGGGTGAACCAACTGTGTGTTGCAGGGCCTATATATGTACCTTGTATTGTAGATGTTACTCATCTTTCATTTCAGGCTATGCACTGTAACCTATGTAGATTTGACTCATGTGACATATGTATACAGGTGCCTGATTAATTCCTGTTTATTCACCTTGCCCACAGCATCGTCGGGGGACACGGATGGAGACACCGGCACGGACCGTGCGGAGGGACCGGGCACCAGTGCCAGCAGTGACATCTTAGCTGGCACATCGAGTGGAACTGAGGCCGAGGGGAGTGAGCCGGAGGACCTGTCCACTGCCACCACAGAATATGAAGCTGAGGGGTCCGAGGCTGAGCTCTCCGAGGGGCGGAGGCTGCTCCAACAGCTGTCAGCAGCACAACATCTCTCCCCGCCCCCTCCATTGCCATCACCGGCCTCCCACTTGCTCGTGTCCCTTCCTGGCGTGCTAGGTCACCACGTGTCTCCTTCCTGCCAGGCACCACACCCCCTGCCCCTGTCTCCACTGCTGCCGCCAATGCCGAGTCTGTGGACATCCTGCGGCAGTTGCAGGTTGGTCAGGCTGCGATGCTTAATGTCCTCCATGGCCACAGCCGAGTGCTCAACAACATGGAGGCATACTTGGAGGGCATTTCAGCATCGCAGGCTGACCAACGCAACTTGCTGCGGTCTATTGACTCGACACTGACTGCAGCAGTGGATCTCCTGCAGCACTTCGTCCCACCCCCTACCCATGCCCCATCCACACTTCCCACTCCCATGCCTGTCCCATGTACACCCAGACGTCAGCATGCACACACCCCACCAGACACAGGCACCACACCAGCAGGGAAGGCAAAGCGCACACCTCCTGGCATGCACACACAGGGTGAAGTAGGCACACCCACTGGGTCGGGGGGGAAACGGAAGACACGCAGCCAGAGTGGGAGTCCACATTCCTCACGACCACCACCCTCCAAATCCACTCCCCTCAGCTCTCCTGGCCAAGAGTCGGACACAGGGTCAGTCCGGCCCAGTCTGTCCATCAGCCCCAGTGTGGCACCACCCCGCAAGCGGTGGAGGCAGGACACCGGCAGGGGAGTTGAGTCCCCCCCCCTGTCCACACCCCCCCCAGTAACGCTGCGACCCATCCCTCCAACCCCCCCCCCCTCCTTGGAGCCTGTGGTTCCTTCGGGTGCAGGGGAGACGCTGGGCGACCTGGCAGTAGTGTGCAGCGCCGTGCTCGAATCCACCTTTGGCGCTGCCCCACCCCCTGTGTTGGAGTCATCCGTCCCTGCACCCACAACACCTCCCCTTGCCCCTCCTGTCCCTGCGGTGCCTGGTCCTTCCCCCCAACATGATGCCCCCCCCTGTGGAAGACAAAGGAGTCTGACTGTGCAGGCAAGCTAGGGGACACACGTACCACTGTGTCCCCCATCCGGATTTGAGTCATGGACTGCCCTATGGGCCTTGTATATATTGACATTTATGATGATTATTACTTACATCCTGCTGAATAAAGCAATTTGTTTTTTCCTTGGAACACTACTGTTTATCTGGTATTGCTGTTGGTGGACCAGCTCCATGATTTTGGGTGGTGATAATGTGTTGGGTGTGTGGGAAATGTACTCTTGTGCTGGTCATAGGGTGGACCCTGGTATCCGTGTGCCATCACAAGCTGTTGGCTAAATTACTTTGTTCATGTAAGCAGTTACTGCATGGTGACATCGTCCCAAGGTGTGTTCCTTCCTCTGTGTAACCTGACATCTTCCCTGCAGGGTGCTTCCACTATGTGGTGCTGAGCTGTGTCTACATCAGCTGGGTGTGTGACGGACTCCTTCAACTTTGCACATGCATGCTGAGCGATGTCTCCACCTGCATCATTTGTGGCATCCTTGGTGGTCACTGACCTTGTGTATGTAGACCGTTGACATGACTTCATGTGGACATGTTCTCTTTTAGGCGCTATGCATGTGTGTACTCCCAGCCTCGCACATGTGTGGTACATGTACTGCAGGGTCTTTGTGCACCTGACTGACATTTGTGGGCATTGTATCTGTGGCTACTCCACCCTTTGCATTCCATGGGCACTGCTGGGAGGACTCTGCACCCACCCCTCCTGTGTCTGAGCACTGCTGGGAGTGATAGGCACCCACCCCTCCTGTGTCTGGGCACTGCTGGGGGGACTCTACACCCACCCCTCCTGCGTCTGGGCACTGCTGGGAGGACTCTGCACCCACCCCTCCTGTGTCTGGGCACTGCTGGGAGGACTCTACATCCACCCCTCCTGTGTCTGGGCACTGCTGGGAGGACTCTACACCACCCCTCCTGTGTCTGAGCACTGCTGGGAGGACTCTACACCCACCCCTCCTGTGTCTGGGCACTGCTGGGAGGACTCTACACCCACCCCTCCTGCGTCTGGGCACTGCTGGGAGGACTCTGCACCCACCCCTCCTGTGTCTGGGCACTGCTGGGAGTGATAGGCACCCACCCCTCCTGCGTCTGGGCACTGCTGGGAGTGATAGGCACCCACCCCTCCTGTGTCTGGGCACTGCTGGGAGGACTCTACACCCACCCCTCCTGTGTCTGGGCACTGCTGGGAGGACTCTACACCCACCCCTCCTGCGTCTGGGCACTGCTGGGAGGACTCTGCACCCACCCCTCCTGTGTCTGGGCACTGCTGGGAGTGATAGGCACCCACCCCTCCTGTGTCTGGGCACTGCTGGGAGGACTCTGCACCCACCCCTCCTGTGTCTGGGCACTGCTGGGAGTGATAGGCACCCACCCCTCCTGTGTCAGGGCACTGCTGGGAGGACTCTACACCCACCCCTCCTGCATCTGGGCACTGCTGGGAGGACTCTACACCCACCCCTCCTGCATCTGGGCACTGCTGGGAGGACTCTGCACCCACCCCTCCTGTGTCTGGGCACTGCTGGGAGGACTCTGCACCCACCCCTCCTGTGTCTGGGCACTGCTGGGAGTGATAGGCACCCACCCCTCCTGCGTCTGGGCACTGCTGGGAGTGATAGGCACCCACACCTCCTGCGTCTGGGCACTGCTGGGAGGACTCTACACCCACCCCTCCTGTGTCTGGGCACTGCTGGGAGGACTCTACACCCACCCCTCCTGTGTCTGGGTGGGCACTGCTGGGAGGACTCTACACCCACCCCTCCTGTGTCTGGGCACTGCTGGGAGGACTCTACACCCACCCCTCCTGCGTCTGGGCACTGCTGGGAGGACTCTGCACCCACCCCTCCTGCGTCTGGGCACTGCTGGGAGTGATAGGCACCCACCGCTCCTGTGTCTGGGCACTGCTGGGAGGACTCTACACCCACCCCTCCTGTGTCTGGGCACTGCTGGGAGGACTCTACACCCACCCCTCCTGCGTCTGGGCACTGCTGGGAGGACTCTACACCCACCCCTCCTGTGTCTGGGCACTGCTGGGAGGACTCTACACCCACCCCTCCTGCGTCTGGGCACTGCTGGGAGGACTCTGCACCCACCCCTCCTGTGTCTGGGCACTGCTGGGAGGACTCTACACCCACCCCTCCTGTGTCTGGGCACTGCTGGGAGGACTCTACACCCACCCCTCCTGTGTCTGGGCACTGCTGGGATGACTCTACACCCACCCCTCCTGTGTCTGGTCACTGCTGGGAGGACTCTACACCCACCCCTCCTGCATCTGGGCACTGCTGGGAGGACTCTGCACCCACCCCTCCTGTGTCTGGGCACTGCTGGGAGTGATAGGCGCCCACCCCTCCTGTGTCTGGGCACTGCTGGGAGGACTCTACACCCACCCCTCCTGTGTCTGGGCACTGCTGGGAGGACTCTACACCCACCCCTCCTGCGTCTGGGCACTGCTGGGAGTGATAGGCACCCACCCCTCCTGCGTCTGGGCACTGCTGGGAGTGATAGGCACCCACCCCTCCTGTGTCTGGGCACTGCTGGGAGGACTCTACACCCACCCCTCCTGTGTCTGGGCACTGCTGGGAGGACTCTACACCCACCCCTCCTGCGTCTGGGCACTGCTGGGAGGACTCTGCACCCACCCCTCCTGTGTCTGGGCACTGCTGGGAGTGATAGGCACCCACCCCTCCTGCGTCTGGGCACTGCTGGGAGTGATAGGCATCCACCCCTCCTGTGTCTGGGCACTGCTGGGAGGACTCTACACCCACCCCTCCTGTGTCTGGGCACTGCTGGGAGGACTCTACACCCACCCCTCCTGCGTCTGGGCACTGCTGGGAGGACTCTGCACCCACCCCTCCTGTGTCTGGGCACTGCTGGGAGGATTCTGCACCCACCCCTCCTGTGTCTGGGCACTGCTGGGAGTGATAGGCACCCACCCCTCCTGTGTCTGTGCACTGCTGGGAGGACTCTACACCCACCCCTCCTGCGTCTGGGCATGTACACTCCATACATGCACTGTTGGGGTGGGGGTACGCTCCATACATACGCGGGTGTGGGTACGGTCCGTACATACACTGTTGGGGTGGGGGTATGCTCCATACATACGCGGGTGTGGGTACGGTCCGTACATACACTGGTGTACATACACGGGTGGGGGTACGGTCCGTACCTACACTGGTGTACATACACGGGTGGGGGTACGGTCGGTACATACACTGTTGGGGTGGGGGTACGCTCCATACATATGCGGGTGTGGGTACGGTCCGTACATACACTGTTTGGGTGGGGGTACGCTCCATACATACGCGGGTGTGGGTACGGTCCGTACATACACTGGTGTACCTACACAGGTGAGGGTACGGTCCGTACATACACTGGTGTACATACACAGGAGGGGGTACGGTCCGTACATACACTGTTGGGGTGGGGGTACGCTCCATACATACGCGGGTGTGGGTACGGTCCGTACATACACTGTTGGGGTGGGGGTACGCTCCATACATACGCAGGTGTGGGTACGGTCCGTACATACACTGGTGTACATACACGGGTGAGGGTACGGTCCGTACATACACTGTTGGGGTGGGGGTACGCTCCATACATATGCGGGTGTGGGTACGGTCCGTACATACACTGGTGTACATACACGGGTGGGGGTACGGTCCGTACATACACTGGTGTACATACACGGGTGGGGGTACGGTCCATACATACACTGTTGGGGTGGGGGTACGCTCCATACATACGCGAGTGGGGGTACGGTCCATACATACACTGTTGGGGTGGGGGTATGCTCCATACATACGCGGGTGGGGGTACGGTCCATACATACACTGTTGGGGTGGGGGTACACTCCATACATACGCGGGTGGGGGTATGCTCCATACATACACGGGTGGGGGTACGGTCCATACATACACTGTAGGGGTGGGGGTACGCTCCATACATACGCGGGTGAGGGTACGGTCCGTACGTACCCGTGCCCACGCTGTGGAATGCTTGTGCGGCCCGTACCCAGGCCTCTGGCACATGGGTACGGGCCGTACCGCCATTGTTGGGGTGACGTGGGTGTGGGTGTGGTACGACTTGTACCCACGCTCTTAAGGCGTGGGTACGGTACGTACCTGTATTGTTGTGTTGCCGGTTCGCGTCGTTGCCCACTTCCGTTGTGGCGGACGCTGGCGTTGCTGGACAAGCCCCCACCCCCTCAAAGTGACCAGGGCCTGGAGGTCAGGTATGTCCAGGGCATGTGTGCTGTGTGACTTGGGTGGGGGTTTTGTGTCCTGCCCCTGCCCCCCCCCTTTGCCCCTGGGTGTTGTTCTGACCTTCTGCGGCGTCTGCGTCAGTACCTGTAGAGGAGGTCGACTGCTATGAGGGCCGGGATGACACGTAGGTTCGGGTCCATGTCTGTCCGCCGCGTACAGGTGCTCCTTGTGCGCGTCGTCCTGATTTCCCGGCAGATTTTGGCTGCCGGAAAATATTCTCCGTGCGGAATGACGTCGGTGCGAATCGTACTTCCTGGTTCGTGGAACGCAGGCTGCATACGTCCCGACGTCACGTCGGCGCTTTTCCGGATGTCATTTGTATGTTTATTTTCCTCGGTTGGTGTTTTGTACGACTCGTACGGAAATAGTGTTTCAGTGCGAATCGTACTTGCATGTTTGTAAAGTTTTACAACCGGGTACGAGTCGGACGGAGAAAAGCCTCCATCCGACGGTTCGTACCCGGTTTCTCCAGGATCCTAATCGGCACCTTAGTATGTGTAAGTTTCTGTAGAAGTAAGTGTGGTGGTGTGTGTATAACTGTATATGCAAGTAAATGGATGTTTGATTCTTTATTAGCATGAGTGACTATGTGTGCGCGTAACTCTATGGATGAGTGGCGTTGTGTAACAGTATGTATAGGTGTATGAGTACATATGATGAGTGAGTACATGTATGAGTGACTGTATAGGACTGTTGGTGAATGAGTGGATGTGTATGTGGATCTTAGAATTACTGAATAGGTTGTTGTACCTGGTATTGGTATGTCCATTGTTTTGAAAATGTTAGTTTCTATTTTTGAATGTGTGTCTCAAAGTTTATATTAGGGGGAGAGGAGGTCTGCCACTCTATCACAAAGATGATGTCATCAGTGATGTCATTTGAGATGTCATCAGTGATGTCATGAGTGATGTCACTGACCATGTCATGAGTGATGTAATATGTGATGTCATCAGCAGTGCATTGCGGGCGTGCGAGTTATAGTTAGCTGAACTAACTATAACGGGGGAATTTCAATGGTTTTGTACGAGTGAAAAGTCCAGCTAACTATAACGCCCCTGAAACCTATGGTTTTTTCAGTGAATTTCTAAGGTTTTTTAAATGCTCATTCCTAACTATAACGTGCCTGAAACCTATGTTTTTTTCAGTGAATTTACAAGGTTTTTTAAATGCTAATTTCTAACTATGCCTACAGAGATAGGACATGTGCAGAAAGAAGAAAAAACGCACAGAAAGAAAAAAAAGAAATGCAGAAAGAAGCAACAGAAGTCCTCAAAGACGAAGAAAAGTGCAGGAAGAAGGATAACGTGCAGAAAGAACAAACAGAAGAGCAGAAAGAAGCCTTGTTGCAAAATAATTCTGTACCCTCAACTTTTTCAGACGGACACTGGTGGTAACTGAATCTGACTAACCAGTCCTAGAGTCAGTGCTATGTTAAAAGACACTCAGAATACAGTGAAAACACCTACATACACTAGGGAACACTATGCGTTGGGGTCCCCCTGTGATTAGCATGACCTCCTCTGTAAGCCCCTAGTATATAATAGGGCAGGGGATTAAAACTACCTCTTAAAACACGCCTGAGGTGACGTGTGCAAACACACGCCCTACGGCGCGTTTTAAGTTGGGGAAATAATTCCCCTTCAATCCTGAGGGCCCCTGGGGGCTAACTAGTCCACCAGGTGCTTCCAGTAAGCGCCATAGAGCTGCGTTGCAGAGAGGCGTAAAAAGTGGCACGGCCTGGACCACCTCTCTGCAACGCAGCTCAGTGGCGCTTACTGGAAGCACCTGGTGGGCTAGTTAGCCCCCAGGGGCCCTCAGGATTGAAGGGGAATTATTTCCCCAACTTAAAACGCGCCATAGGGCGTGTTTGCACACGTCACCTCAGGCCCCGTCCCCTCCCTTCCCCACTGTGTAAACACGCCCTGTGGCCGTTTTTTAAGTTGGGAGATTAAGTCCCCTTGAATCCTGAGGGTCCCTAGGGGCAAAATAGCCCACTAGGTACGTCCAGTAAGCGCCATTGCAGAGAGGTGTAAAAAGGGGCACGGCCTGCACCATCTCTCTGCAACGCAGAGCAGTGGTGCTCACTGGAAGCACCTGGTGGGCTAGTTGGCCCCCAGGGTCCCTCAGGATTGAAAGGGAATTATTTCCCCAACTTAAAACGCGCCACAGGGCGTGTTTGCACACGGCACCTCAGGCCCTGTCCCCTCCCTTCACCACTGTGTAAACGCGCCCTGTGGCCGTTCTAAGTTGAGAGATTAAGTCCCCTTGAATCCTAAGGGTCCCTAGGGTCAAACTAGCCCACTAGGTACCTCCAGTATGCGCCACAGAGCTGCGTTGCATAGAGGTGTAAAAAGGGGCGTGGCCTCAGAACAACTGTCTGCAACGCAGCTCCCTGGCGCATACTGGAGATACCTGTTGGGCTAGTTGGCCCTCAGGGACCCTCAGTATTGAAGGGGAATTAATTCCCCAACTTACAACTGGCCAGGGGGCACGTTTGCAGAGTGCTGCAAGGAGGGGGCGTGGCATCCGGCGCGATGCCGGTCTTTTATTTTTTTTTATTTTTTTAAGAAGGAGGGTTGTGTGGGCCCCCTTCTTTTTCTAATTTATTGGCCCTGGGGACCCTGTCCCAGAGGGCCTGCACCCTAATTGTTTAATCGGCCCCGGGGACCCCAACCCCCGGGTCGTGGCCTTTTTTTTTTTTTTTAATCTTTAGGAGGGGGGCTGCGTTGCCCCCCTCCTCAGGCAACTTATGGCCCCGGGGACCCCATCCCCCGGGGCCGGCCTTTGTTTTTTATTATTTTAAATATATATATATTTATAGAAACACCTAGGACATGCTGGACAAACTGTATGTACCTATCGCCATGACGATTTGCGTGTTATTCATTAAAAGGCGACTATGCATACAATGAATCCACGTGGAATGTACTTACACCGCTAGTGAAGCTCTGACGTGTCTGACGCCCTACCGTGCCTAATCCCGGCGCCCCTTGTCGTTTATTTATACAAACATGGGTAGCTATTGATGGGCACATTTAATACACACACACACCAAGCCATCCAAAGGGGATTCAACAAAAATTCGACCAAACTATGCAAGAAACCCCCCTCACGGTTAATAAAACACACATCCACCGCCGGATGTGTAATACTTTTTATTTTACTCTCTGGAAAGGAGACGAACCTCACTTGAGAGTCACAGCGTGCTCCTGGCTGAGCCCAACGCTGTGTTACACCCACCAGTGCCCGCCGAGTGCCACACACGTCTGTGTTGTATTCCACCAGCTAGTGCGTATGCTATGACAATCTCTAGCCCATGTGCACTGTAACACCAACCGATGAATATGTCATGCCACACTTGCATTCGCACGGGTTATATTGCCCCATCTAACGTGCCTTGCTCGATGCCTATGTTATAACGCACAGCGCTATGCCATACATATTACAATCTGGGAACCATATCTTTGTCACAGTGCATATGCAATGTTACACTCCCCAGCACATATTTTATATTACAACTTTAGAGACTAGTTAGGTTACACAACACTGTCCTGTGCATATTACACTCCAAGGCGCATATCGCATAGCACGCGCTAGTGCCTGTGCTATCTCACGGTCTCCAATGAATCTGTCATTGCGCACAATGTATTGCATATTATATTTCACGCCCGGTTCATCTTATATCACACTTTTTGTTGCATAGTTTACACATTATACTATATCTAGTTTTCATTTTCAATCGTGCTCTCAGGACTATGTTCTATATAACACTGCGTCCACCTACCCTTTTCACGGGCATTGCATTTTGCGATGGGGTGGAGGGTCAGGGGGTGTTTCTGCCAAGTGAGCCCGGAGTCACAGTCACAAAAGTCCTCTTCTTCCTGAATAAAAGTGAGATTATGCTGCATACTTGTTCATATTTTAAGTAGTTCGCACAGACAAACATTTTAAAAACAATAAAGTTCCTAATACCCACCTCCTCTGAACAGTTAGCTTGCTGCCCCATCCACCTCCTCCCTATCCTCTGTTGTCTGAATCCATGGACTAGCCTCCTCCCTCCTGCCATGCATAGTCTGATGTGCTGCCACTGCCCTCCATTTAGCATGATGTACCAGTCTACTCCTCCTGCCCTCCATTGCCCAATTCTATGGCCCATCATTGACCTCCTGCTTAGCCTCTGTGCTTAGCTTGCTGCCCCTATTCTCCTTCCCCATGCCCTCCGATGTCTTTGTGCATGCCCCTGCTCCATCCTTTTTGCCCACCATGTTCCATGGACCTGCCACTCCTATCTACGCTGAGTGTTCTGTTGAGCTGCCACTCCCCTCCCACCTGCCGAGCATTGTCAGATGACTGTAACCTGTCCCTGCCACCTCCACCCTGCCTGTCCACATGCCATGCCCCTATCCCCTTCCTCCTGTCCTCCATGGTCCATTTTACTGCCACACCCTTCTGCCCTCCCTGGTCTGTTGTGCTGCAACTGCTCCTCCTGCCTGCCCCGTGCGGTCTGTTGTGAGGCCTCTTCTCCTGAACTCTCTTGTCTGTGCCCAGGTCCTGACCCTCCCTTCTATCCTCCATGGTCCTTTGTGCATGCCCCAGCACCGTCCTTCTTGCCCATCATAGCCGCTGCCACTAACCCTCCCGCTTGCCATGCATGGTCTTCTGTGCTGCCATGGCCCCTCCCACCTTCTGTGTGTGGTCAGCTAGCTGCCCCTGACCCCCTCCCACCTTCCCTCCATGGTCTGTGTGTATGCCATCATAGTCTCACTGTTGCTCTCCATGGTGTGTCTTGTTTCTAGTGCCCATCCTGCCTGACCTCCATGGTCATCTTACTGCTCCTGCCCTGACCCCTTGCCCCCAGCCCTCTGTTTCCATGTGCAGACCACTATTCTCTCCCTCCTGGCTTGTCTGTTCCATTGTAATGCACCTGATCCGTCCCTCCTGCCCTTTATGGTCTGTTATGCTGCAGCTTTCTCTCCTGTCTGTCCATTATGGTCAGCTAGCTACCATTGCCTCTTGCCCCTCTGTTCTCTGTTGTCCATGTGCATGGTCCTGTCCCCTCCCTCTTGCTTTCTATGGATTGTTGTGCTGCACTCCCGTCCCGCATGCCCTGTGTGGTGTATTGTACTGCTGCAAACCCTGATGCCTGCCCTGTAGGGTCAGTTTGGTGCACCTCTCCATGTCCCTCCTGTCCTCTGTTATCCGAGTCCATGTCCCTACTCCAATTCCTCCTGCTTACCATGATCCAATGTACCATACTTGCGAACATTTTGAACTTGGTAAGAGGGAGATTTTTGAAAAAAACTGGGGTATTGATTTTCCCCTTTGAGTTACATTTAAAAAGAGGAGATTGTAGACAGGAGACAGATCAAATAAAGCCCATTTGAGCTTAAAAACATTGGACGTTTCCTGGCTGAAACGGGTCTGTTGGCATGTATGGTTGTACTACCACTGCCTCTTCCTTCTGCCCACAATGGTCTATTATATTGCCATAGCCTCTCTTGCCAGTCCTGTATTGTTGGTTTGTTGCCCCTGCCCCCCTTTCCACTGCCCTCCATAGTCTGTTGTGCTGCCACTGCCCTTCCTGCCTTCCCAGTGTGGTCAAATTGTTGCCTCTGCACTCTCCTACCTGCCTTCAATTTTCAGAGACCGAGCCCCTGGCCTCTGCCTCTCAACAGTATCCCAATGAACAACTAGATTGCTAACATTCTATATTTATTACAAAAGTGTGGAACGCCTGACGTCATCTTGATGTAATCAAAACTGTAATACCTAGAGCATTTCCTTTCGAAGTTTCATATATGAGAGGGTCTTATTTGCATCAAAATTATGGTTAGTGCTCTAAAAAACTAAAATGTGGACATATTTTCTGAGTTTTCAAATAGCGACAAAGAACTTTTAAATTATTTTTGATCTTTATGTTTTTTTTATCCAGTTGACCACTTGATTAAATGTTGCTCCTAGGGGAGAGGATGTGGTGTTACTTCCAGAGCTGCAGACTTTGCAACTGGGAAACCAGGTTGGAGTTTCTGCTTCAGCTCAACATTCTGTGATTCTGGTCAAATCACTTAATCTCCCCATGTCTACAACCAAAATGAATTTGATCTTGTGTGATGTAACCAATGCTCATGTAAAGCACCCCAATACCTGACAAGTCTGCACTACATAAAACTGCAAATACACAAAAATAAGTGTTTTGCACACTTCTGTCATTGGGCTACATGTGGGCTACATCTGGGTGATATTTGTGCTGCATTTGGGCTCTTTTGTCTCTGGTGGCCATCTTGGGAGATTTATTTGTTAGGAAGTTTCCTAATTTCCTCATTTACTGCAGTCTCCTCAGTAGGAAATGCTTTCAGTTTTTTACTTTGATTCCATCAAGAAGGTATTCAGATATGTCACACATTTGCCATAAATTCTGAATGTTAGCACTCTAGTTGCTCATTAGCTCACTGTAGTAAAGCTACTGCTCACCACGGAAGTCTGCTGCTGGTATTAAAAGTGCATGTTTCAGTCTGCATATCAGAATTTTTTAATGAAATAGAAGAGGATTTGAGAAGTCACTCAAAATGTGCCCTAATTTTTCTTTCTGCAGCACTAATCATACTTTCTATGGCAAAATGAACCCCCTCATTTTGTTCCTTTTTGAATTAAATGTTTTAAGAGTTACCACTTTATTCCAATCAAGATGGCTTCAGGTGTGCAATACGTTTGTCATAAGTAGGACTGATAGCGCTCTAGTTGTTCTTTAGAACACTCTGGGAAGCTGCAGTAGAACACAAAGGAATCAAATGACAGTCTCTGCCCTTGTTGGATGTACATGTTTTACTGAGAATGTCAGACTTCATTCTCACATGACTGAGAAAGATAATGTGAATTTACAGAAAATATGCTCTCAGTTTAGCTTATAGATCACCTTCCAAACCTCTGTGGGAAGAGCATGAGAAAATAGTTTTCTCTCAAACATGATTCATGATATCACAGCAGAAGGCTTTTTAACATGGTAAAATCCCCTTGGAACACACCACAATTCCTAAAGTGAGTATGGTACCATCAACAAATGATTTATAATGTAACTAAAGTCTTAAAACCTTCTATTAACTGCAATGCTTTTTAATGAGGTGCTATCATGTATATTGGTCCCAAGATGGCTGCCAACACTTCTTGGATGAAGTACTGACAGCCAATCAGATCTCACGATGAGATGTGTGGTTAGGCTCCGCCCAGATATATCTATCTTTTTAACTCTAATTTTCTCAGGAACTACTGAACGGATTTACACCATTTAAGCAAAAGGCACAAGTCTGAACTGAGGACTACATCTTTGCCAAATTTGGTGTAATTCCATGCAGCGGTTCGGGCTGTAGCTGGGTCAACAGGTCCTATGGGAAAATGCATGGGGAAAACGTGTTTTGGGACCCCCCTTTTTTCTCAGCCCCCGCTTGACGAATCACCGTGAAATTTTCAGGATAGGAGCGGACCGGAGCTGGCCAAAAGTTTGGAACATTTCGCGAAGATTCGTCAATCGGCGCCAATGTTATTCCAAATAGAATGTTGCGGATTTCCTATGGAAAATAGGTCCTAACTATAACTACCTACTGGCGACTGCCAGTAGGTAATATGCTGGGTTATCGGTTTGAATATCATATATAATTTTTGAGGGCTTTCTCCAGAGAGTCAGTGTGGCCTAATGGTTAGGGTTTGAGACTCTTACTCTCAAGGTAAAGAGTTCTATTCCCAATGCTTCTGTTCTGTGAGATCTCATTTTAAGTATGTATTACACCACAGAGAAAACACTCCTCTCAATATATAAGCTGGGTTTTCGGTTTGAATGTCATATATCTGTTTTGAAGGAAGTTAATACTGAGTCACTCTGGCCTAATGTTTAGGGTCTGAGGCTCTTGCTCACAAGGTTAAGTGTTCAATTTCCATTGCTTCTATTAGATCTCTTTTTAAGTATGCATTACCCCATAGAGAAAAAACTCTTCTCTATATATATGCTGGGTTATCGGTTTGAATATCATATATAAGTTTTGAGGGCATTTTCTAGAGAGTCTGTGTGTACTAATGGTTAAGGTCGGCGCCTTTTACTCTCATGGTTATGTGTTCAATTACCATTATATCTGTTCTGTTAGATCTCTTTTAAGTATGTATTACCCCACAGAGTAAAAGCTCCTCTCTCTCTATCTATATATATATGCTGGGTTTTCGGTTTGAATAGCATATATAAGTTTTAAGGGTGTTCTCCAGAGAGTCACTGTGGCCTAATGGTTAGGGTCTGAGACTCTTACTCTCAACATTAAGTGTTCAATTCCCAATGTTTTTTCCTCTGTTAGATCTCTTTTTAAGTATGTATTACCCCACAGAGAATACATTCCCCCTCTCTATATATGCTGGGTTTTCGGTTTGAATGTCATATATCTGTTTTTAAGTAATATGATTCTGAGTCACTGTGGCATAATGTTTAAGGGCTGCAATTCTTACTCTCAGGGTATGTGTTCAATCCCTGGTACTTCTGTTTCTACAAGTAGGCATGGTAATTTACCTAACTAAAATTAGATTTTTTTCTTTAAGCTTGTTTGAATAGATCTCTTTTTAATTATATATAACCCCAGAGAGAAAAAATCATATTTGTCTCTCTCCTACCCTGTCTCTATCCTTCAATTTCACACTGTAAACCATTTTTCTCCATGTGCGCTCTAACCTAGTGCTCTATACATGTTGGTTTTCGATTTGAATGTCATATATAAGTTTTGGCTCTAAACAGTAGAGAGTCACTGTGGCATAATGGTTAAGGGCTGCAATTCTTACTCTCAAAGGCATGTGTTCAATCCCTGGTACTTCTGTTTCTACAAGTAGGCATGGTAATTTACTTAAATAAAATTAGATTTTTTTTTTCTTTAAGCTTGTTTGAATAGATCTCTTTTTAATCATATATAACCCCAGAGAGAAAAAATCATCTTTGTCTCTCTCCTACCCTGTCTCTATCCTTCAATTTCACACTGTAAACCATTTTTCTCCATGTGCGCTCTAACCTAGTGCTCTATACATGTTGGTTTTCGATTTGAATGTCATATATAAGTGTTTGCTCTACACCGTAGAGAGTCACAGTGGCCTAATGGTTAGGGTCTGAAATTCTTACTTGCAAGGTATAGAGTTCAATTCCCATTGTTTCTGTTCTGTTAGATCTCTTTTTAAGTATGTATTACCCCACAGAGAAAACACTTCTCTCAATATACATATATATGCTGGGTTATCAGTTTGAATAGCATATGTTAGTTTTGAGGGTGTGCTCCACAGACTCACTGTGGTCTAATGGATAGGGTCTGAGACTCATACTCTCATGGTTAAGTGTGAAATTCCCAATGTTTCTGTTCTGTTAGATCTCTTTTTAAGTATGTATTACCCCACAGAGAAAAAACTCCTCTCAATATATATGCTGAGTTTTCGGTTTGCATGTCATATATCCGTTTTGAAGCCATTTTATATGGAATCACTGTGGCCTAATACTTAAGGTCTGAGATGCTTACTTTCATGGTTATGTGTTCAAATCCTGGTGTTTCTGTTTCCCCCATTAACGGAGTAGGCAATGGTAATTTACTTGACTAAGGTTGGATTTATATTTTTCTTTAACCTTGTTTGAATAGATCTCATCATGTCTCCACCCATGCCATTGCCCAAACCTTCGCTGGGTACTACGCAACCCTGTACGCGGCCCAACCTCCTCAGACCTCTCTGGCGGACTTGCTGGCCGGGACCGACACACACTTGCCAGGCCTATCCCAGATGGCCTCAGAGGCTCTTGACCTCCATTTCACCCCGGATGAGATACACGGGGCAATCTCGCTGTTGCACTCCGGCAAGACGCCTGGGCCCGACGGCTACCCCCAAGAATATTATGCGACCTATCGCGACACACTGGTTTCCCATTTAATGGCCCTCTTTAACCATGTGGTGGAGGTGGGATCCCTCCCGACGGAGGCGGACGTGGCCACTATTGTGGTCATCCCAAAGACACTCCCACCCTCCCTTGACTGTGTGGCTTACCGCCCTATCTCCCTCATCAATATGAATGTCAAACTTTTCGCCACGGTATTGGCCCAACGGCTCCGTCCCCACCTGCACGACCTGGTGCACCCGGACCAGTGCGGTTTTATGCCTGCCCGGGGTACCCGACACTGTATCCGCCGCCTCCGCCTCGCCCTTGCGCACCGCCACCACCTTACCCCATATCTGGCGTTGCTTTTTCTAGATTTCGAAAAAGCATTCAATACGGTGGACTGGCGCTATCTAGAGGACGTGATGGTGACGATGGGTTTTGGCCCCTTGTTCCGGCTCCAGGTCCCAGTCCTCTACTCACATCCCCGAGCTCGGGTCCTCATAAATGGGGTGTTGTCCGAGGCGTTCCCCATCCGGAGGGGAACTCGTCAGGGCTGTCCGCTCTCGCCACTCCAATTTGCTCTGGCGATGGAGCCCTTGGCCTTCCTTATCCGTCAGGACTCCCTCATTCGAGGTTGGGCCTGGGATCCGAGTTGCACCGATAAGATGGCCCTGTACGCTAATGACGTCCTTCTGTTTTTGGCAGACCCGGAGACCTCTGGCCCGCGCTGCCTGGCTGCCCTTTCGACCTTTGAACGGGTCTCCGGCTCAACCCGGCAAAGTCCACGCTGGTCCCCCTGCACCCCTCCCGGGCGTGCTTTGACTGGCAATCAGATATCCCTCTATGCAGGCAATCGTTCAAATATCTGGGTGTATGGATCGCCCTCCTTCCGGAGCTCGAGTGGGCCCTGAACATCGCACCCCTGGTCACCAGAGCCAAGGCGGATCTTAAGAAATGGCAATCCCTCCCTCTCAACCCTCTGGGCCGGAGTGCCCTCTTTAAAATGATGGTCCTCCCCGTTTCCTATATATCCTCCAAAATACCACTACCCAACTCCCGGGTAGCTGGTTCCGGGAACTAGACGGTGCCTTCCCTCGGTTTCTATGGGGAGGTGGGAGGCCACGAATGTCCCTAGCACATTGTCATATTCCTCCCTAGATGGGGGTATGGGGGTCACTAATCTCCACCTCTACTACCTAGCCACACGGCTAATTGTGGTCCACGACTGGTTCACGGGCGGCTGGTCCGACCCGGCCTATCGAGTGGAACTCATGCTGATGGACTTTGCGCAGATTCTGGCATACCTCTACGGGAGCCCAGTGCCACGGGATCTCCGCCCGTCACTAGGTCGATGTTCATGGCCTGGCGCACAGCCCCGCGCTATGTGCGGTGGGACCGGAAGCTTACCAGGCTGACGCCCTTGTGGAGCGGGGCATGGTTGGGGGGGTTACATCTCTCCAGAGCTTCTGCCGATGGGATCTTGTAGGGATCTCGGTATTAGGCGACGTCTGGGCGGGGACCACATCAGATTCTTTGCAGAATTACAAAAACGACATTCCCTCCTTCCCTCACAATTTTACAAATATCTACAACTCAGGCATGCCCTCCATGCACACATTCCCTCTCCCAATACCTTTCCGGAATTTAGCCCCCTGGAGGCCCAGGTGTTGATGGGGAACCTTCGCAGAGGCGGGGTCTCGCGTATTTACCGTTCCCTGGTGAACAATGGTCCCACGTCCCTCAACCAACTCAGGGACCGATGGGAAGGATGGCTGGGTCCCCTGGAGGAGGACTGCAGAGTTGCTCTTATGACCCCTAGGACCCTGACAACCTCCTCCAAACTGCGTCTTGTCCAGCTTTATTATCTCCACGTGGCATACCTCACCCCCACACGCCTGTACAGCGCTCACCTGTGTTCTTCCCCGGCCTGTGCGCGTTGCAACTATACCCCAGCAGACTTTTATCCCGTTGTCTGGCAGTGTCCCATTCTGGAGCCGTTCTGGAGTGGGGTGGAAACTGAGCTTACTCGAGCCCTGGGTTGGGAGGTTCCCCATGACTCACTGCACCTGCTCCTGGGGGTGTTCGATGGTCTTGATGGGCCCCGGGCGAACAAGCGTCTCTTGGGCACGGCGATAGCAGTGGCGAAGCGCGACACAGCAACTCTATGGTCCCAGGCCAAGCCGCCAACTGTGAGGCAATGGAGGCATGGGGTGGACTGGTGTGGAGCCCAGGAGGAGCCCCTCTTCAAAGCCCGGGGTTGTCCCGAAATCTTTGGCAGAATTTGGGGCAAGTGGTTCAACTTACTGCCCACTTGAGGGGGTCTGGGTTTGTCGGTGGATTACATCTTTGTTAAACAAAGGTCTAACTTACTTTATCTGTGTTGTGGGAGTCTCTGTCAGCTCACTGTGATTGTAATTTATCCCGATAATGTGTTTGATTTGCTACCGATTTATTGTTGTGCTAAAAATGAAATAAAGTTGATTATCAAAAAAAAGAAACAGATACATTGTAACACCAGGAATTGTAAACTTAACCTTGAGTTAAAAATCTAAGACCTTCACCATTAGGCTACAGTGACCCTCTAGAGGACATGGTCAAAACGTAGATATGAGATTCTAATCGAAAACCCGCATATTTACAGCTGTAGGTTAGAGTGCACATACAGTAACATGGTTCACAGTGTGGAATGGAAGGACAGAGACAGGGTAGAAGAGAGAGAGGTAAAGAGGATTTTTTCTCTCTGGGGTAAAACATACATAAAAGAGATCTATTCAAACATGGTGAAAACAAAAAAATATTTTTCAACCTTAGGCAACTAAATTTTAATCTCCTACTTTTTGCATTGCAGAAACATTAGGTATTGAGGTGGGCGGAGCTGAGGAACATGGCGGAGGGCTGACGCCGTTCGCAGGGAGCTCTAATCTGACCGGTGATCTCCCGAGGTGAAATGCGGACGACAGTGGCATCTTACATGGTGAGCGGGTGATGATGATCTCCCTTACCGTACGATTCCTTTTCTAAATCTTCGGCATGTTTCCTTTCCTTTTTTTCTCGTATCTCCCTCCGCACACGACGGACCTGTTCGTGCTCTGCAAGCAATGGCTGACTCTGCCTGCGCTGCCTGTCAGCCTTCCAGCCTCACTACCGGCGTGAAGGAGCAAACGTTTGGGCGCTAGGACCACGGGAGGCGCTGGGTGTATGCAATTCTGATGGTGTCTCTGGAAACCGCCGCGCTCCCTGCAACAGCGGCGAGACCGAGCTATAATTACAAACAAACACAAACACAAACAAATCAGCGAGCACAAATACATGCAAAGGAGCTTGAACTGAAACACGAGAATTGGCTTTTTGGGCGCGCAAAGTTCTGGCATGGTGTCAGGCTGGTATTAGCGAGGGTCGGGTTCCGCAGGTTTTCTGGTGCATGTTCTTTAAGGACTACTAAGACTGGAGGGGGCTGCTATTCCGATATCGGACAACAGCTAGGTGAACTGACTATTGAATTATCAATTGATCCTTCGTACGTGAAGCCAGTCCCTGCCTTCCGGCAACCGGAGCTGCGGGAGGGAAGGGAAGGGAAGGGAATGAGCTCGAACATCTCTCAATTTTCCAGCCCTTTACTTACAGCTCACCCCGAGTTGCCAGGGGGTTCAATTCCTTTATCAGAGAGAAGCAGTAAGGAATTAGGAATCAAACCCCCGGCTTCTAAAGCCCCAGCTGCTCTCAGAACAGGAGGCGCCGGAAACAGGTACCAGCTCAGGTCGAACTTGGAGCTCCAAAGGTGGGTCTCCAGGTGGCGGGCACCTGGTCTGAAACAGAGACAGGGTTAGGGACTGTTGTTCCCTCACCTAAAGGGCAGAAGAAGGAAAGGAAGGGGAAAAGCTTAAAAGGGGGGGTTGGCGAGCAGAAACAGAGTCTTCCTAAGAATGTGCCCCTCCGAGGCAAACCGACCCCATCTTTGAAGTCCTATTTTAAAATTTTGGAGCAGGCCATGGACTCTAAGGGGGGCAGCTCACCTCCTCTATCTTCTCTACCTAAGTCAGCATCAAAGCCATCATTAAAGAAAGTTCCGAATGCGACACGACTCCCGGCCCAACCATCGAGGGGCTCAACTCCTATTATACAACCCACCGCTGTTATTATCACGGCGCAAGGGGGTTTACCTCTAAACAACAGATATTCTATCCTAGATTGTGACTCAGAAACACAAGAGATTCCACCAGTAGACGGGGAAGCCCCTCAGTTGACTATGGATATCCCTGTTGGTCCCAAGCTCTCTCAGTTAGAGTCCTTATTACTAAACATGAGGGAGGATTTGTTATCTAAATTTGCAATCTCTGAGGCAAATCAGAAAAGCATCCACGATCAATGTGCTAATTTGGAGGCTAAGTTAGATGAAGTGTCTAAGCGTACTGGTGTATTGGAAGAAGATGTGTCTCTGCTTACAGGGGTCTCTCAGCGGCATGAGAGAGATCTAGAGGCTCTCAGATTGCAAAACAAAAATCTCCAAATGGATATTGAGAGACTCGAGATACAATCGAGAAGGAACAATCTCAAATTTCTAAAGATTCCTGAGGGAGCCGAGAAAGGGGATGTTAAAGCATTTATTTGCAACCTGCTTAGAGATGGTGTACTAAAAGACAGGCCTGACATAGAGCTTGAGGCCGAAATTCAAAGAGCTCACAGAGATCCCTATAGGCTTCACAAGGAGAGGAAGGCACCCAGGAAAATCCTGGTGAACTTCCTCACCTATACGGTAAAGGAGCTAATATTGAGTAGAGCACTATCCGATACAACCCTCCAGATAGACTCTATTAGATATTTGATTAGGTCAGATGTAGGAAAAGCCACAGCACAAAGGCAGTGGGAGCTGGGAAACAGAATGCCCGATCTGAGGAGCCTGGGCGCCCAGGTTCAAATGAAATTCCCTGCATTCCTAAAAGTTGTTTGGAAGAATAAGACTCATAACTTTCTATCCCCACATGAAGTCGACTCCTTCATAACGTTAATAAGAGAGAGTCCTTAGTAGAATTCCCTAATGGAATCTAGGTGTTTTCACTGTATGGGGGGGGTGATAGAGGAGAAGACGAGAGAAGGGAAAGAAAGGGAAAATGGGGAGAAGGAGAGGAAGAAAGAGAAAAAAGAAAGAGGAAGAGGAAAGGAAGGAAAGGGGAAAAAAGGAAGGAAGGAGAGAGAAAAAAAATAAAGAAGGGGAGAGAAGAAATAATGAAAATGGAAGGGGAAAAAGAAAAAATAGGGAGGAAAAGAGAGGGAAGAGAGTAGAAGGAGAAGAGGGGAAAAGAAGAATAAATGGAAGGAAGGAGGGGAAGGAAAGAAGGAAAGAAGGGTTGGAAGAAGAGGAAGAGGAGGGAGAGAAAGCGAGGGGAAGGAAAGGAGAAAGAAGGGGAAGGAGAAAGAGGAAGGAAGGAGGAAAGGGAAAGAAAGAAAGAAGGAAGAAGGAAGGAAGGGAAAGAAAAAAGAGAAAAAGAAAAAGGAGGAGAAAGGGGGAAAAAAGGGAAGGAAGAAGACGGAAGGGAGGAAGAGGAAAGAAAGGGAAAAAAGAAAGAAAAAAAGGAAAAATATATAGAAAAAAAGGTATAAGGGTTTTTGTAGTTTTTTTTTTTTGTTTTTTTTTTATTTGTCAGAAGACATGACAAGGCACCCGGCTCATTTATAGGAGTCTGTTTCTGTTTGTTGTTTTTCTTTTTCTTTTTTACTAACGGGAGGGATCCAGGTCAGATCACGGGAGCCCCCATAGGCGACAAGATCACCAGAGTAGGTATGGGAGGGGTTTCTCAGGGGGGGTGGGTGGTTTGTTGGGTAGTAGGGGCAAAAGGGGTAAAAAAAATTCTCATATACACATCAATAAATACACTGGATATGGAAGGGAGCAGGGCTTGTGGTGGTAGATGGAAAGGTTAATATGAATAACAAAATTAAGTTTGTCAGTTGGAATGTGAATGGCCTAAGAGATAAGAGGAAACTTTCAAGGGTTAAGGAATATTTATTCAGGACAGGGGCTCAGGTTTATTTATTGGAAGAGACCCATTTAGAGAAAAGAAAGCGTGAGACTGAACTGGGAAAGGCTAGGTGGATACAAGAAGTCCTATGTTCAGACCAGAATGGTAGTACTAGAGGGGTAGCAATATTGATCAGAGCTAACGCAGGAATTAAGGTTGTGAAATATGATACTGATCGATCAGGAAGGTGGCTGGTGGCGTCTCTACAATGTCAGAGTATCCCTTTGGTATGTGCTGTATATTATGGCCCCAATCAAGATCTTCCAGGGGCACTCCTGAAGCTCAGAACAACTCTTTTAGATTACACAGGGCCAGTTATCTTAGGGGGTGATTTTAATTTGATTTTGGATGATAAGCTGGATCGAACATCGAGGGTTAAATTTACACCTCCAGTGAAATCCCGGAGAGAGCTTAAACACTTAGTTAAAGATTATAACCTTATGGACGTCTGGAGAGTTAGAAACAGCACAAAGAGGGACTTCTCTTTCTATAGCCGCAGGCATGGCCACCATTCCAGAATAGATTTTTTCCTTATTGATCAGGTGTTACTTGCGGCCGTTGACACTACCGAATATACCCCAGCCATCTTGTCGGACCACTCAACAGTGGAGCTAATCATCACTTTCAAAGTAAAAGAAATACAAAGGAGATGGACCCTAGATAGATCTATGCTACTAGAGGACGGGACAAAAATGGAACTGATAATGTTGACTGAGGATTTCTTTAATAATAATACAGGCTCAGCCACCCAACAAGTGGTCTGGGAAACATTTAAAGCTTTTCTGCGCGGTATGCTGACCTCCTTGTCAATCGTGAGAAACAGGAAGAATAAGGAGAAGAAGGAAGAGGAGCTTTACAAAATCAAATTGAAAGAGCTGGAACTCCAAGCAGCCTCAGCCAATCATTCCAGTATGAAACCTCTCCTGCAAAAGGAACTAGATGGCCTGCGAGCAGACTATCAAGCAGGCTTGGATAAAGTCCTCAAAGGCAGATGGGACGCCAGCAAACTTCAAAATTTTTCTTATGGGGAGAAATGTGGTCGCCTTCTTGCCTGGAAATCTCGAATGGACAGAAATAGAAATATGATCACAAGACTAACCCAGGGAAGCTCAGTATTGTTACAAGCAATGATGAGAAAATTAGGGAAGAGGCTGAATCCTTCTTTAAAACGCTGTACTCTGCTAAAATAAACCAATCCCCTTTGCAAATAGAAAGTTGGTTAAGTAAGATACAGCTTCCATGTTTGCCTGAAGAGAATAATAGCTTCCTTGCGTCGGACATAAAGGAAGGTGAGGTTAGAGCTCAGCTGATGAGAATGGCTAATGGCAAGGCAGCTGGGCCCGACGGTCTCCCCGTGGAAATTTATAGGATAATTATAGACCAAATAGTGCCTGTTCTTACAACTCTGTGCAATAAAATCTTTGCAGACGGGGGGAATGCTCCCGACTCATGGGCAGAGGCTACTGTAACTTTAATCCTGAAACCAAATAAAGATCCATTAAAGATCGAATCTTATAGGCCAGTCTCGCTGTTAAACACAGACTACAAGATTTTTGCTGGTGTGCTCGCAGCCAGACTGGCCAAAACGGTAAAGACAATTATTCATCAGGACCAAAGGGGCTTCATCCCAGATAGACAACTAAACGAACTGACATTTCAGGTTATCGCAGCAATAGATGTTGCTATCAGCAAGAAGCTTCCTTTGACCCTGGCGGCAGTGGATGCCGCCAAGGCATTTGATCAGGTAGATTGGTTATATTTATGGAGGGTTCTGGAAGCCTTCGGCTTCCCAAATAAGTTCATAACTGCTATGAGGTCTCTTTACCGCTCCCCATGGGCAAAGATATTAATCAACGGTCTCTTAACCAACTGGGTACCAATTGCTCGCGGGACTAGGCAGGGCTGTCCGCTGTCACCTTTATTGTTTGATTTGTATATTGAGCCTTTTGTTTGTTTACTTAGATCTGACCAAGCATTTAAACCCTTTAGGATTTCTGATTTAGAATTAAAATTCGCATTATATGCAGATGACCTTCTTATGTTTACTTCAAACCCAGGGGTCGCCTTGCCCAAAATGATAGCTTTAGCTGAAGAATTCGGGGCAGTCTCCGGTTATTCCATTAATAAGGATAAAACCGAAATCATGGAGTGGAACCAAGAGGTTAGTACGGTGGGAGCCAAGTCAAAAATGAGGTACCTGGGGGTCCTTTTGACCCATAAAATTGAGGACATCACCAAAACTAACATGGATAAGGTTTCTAAGGAGGTTTGTGCTTTACTGCAAAGATGGTCATCACTCCCCTTAAACATCTTTGGGTGGGTCAATCTAATTAAAATGATTATCCTTCCTAAACTTACTTTCCTATTTAATTCTATCCCCTTATCTTTTAATACTGCATCTATAAAAAAGTTGCAAGGGAAATTGGGTTCCTTTATTTGGAACTCTAAATCGCCAAGGGTAGCATGGAAGAAGCTTAGGAGATCTTTAAAGACAGGAGCTTTGTCCTTCCCTGATCTATTGGTCTATTGCCATGCTTTCCATTTTAAAAATGTTAGACCCTTGTCGGGGGAGATAGAGGCAACATCGTTAGGTTTATTATTTCAAGCACTGTTACGAGATATACCACAGGGCCAATCACATTTTCTTTTTAAGTTTGGAGACCCAAAATTTAAAAAAAAAATAAGACTAAAGATCTTGGGGACAGCTATTAGAAATTGGGTTTTTGTGAGGCAGAAGCTCGATATTCCCTATTACTCAGTGCAGGCTCCAATCTGGGATTCTCCGGGAACACCGGCCTGCCTTGACGATTTACTATCTCGACCTCTTAGGGCCGCTGGGATTGAGTGCTGGGGGGATCTCCAGGTCGACTCACAGCTTCTCAGTTGGGAGGCAGTATCTGGTCTTACCGGGGGTACACTCACTAGGTTTAAATATCATCAGCTATCTAGATGGTGGCTAACCAAGCCCTGGAATCTCAATAACCCTAATCCAAAATTTGATCTAATATATAGGAAAAATAAGTGGAAAAATCAAATTTCATACTGGTATACAGCTATGTTAGAAGCTGAGAACATCTGCGAATCAGAGATACAAAAGCTATGGAATAACATACTAGTATTAGAGAATGTAGATTTGGTGGATATTTGGGTTGATTCATTTACTATCTTGCAGGCTGTGGTGAAGCCGGCCACATTAAAGCGGAATCATTTATATACCATGTATAGGGCATATATATCCCCAAAGAAACTTATGAAATTCGTTAATTTAGAATATCATTGCCCAAGATGCAGACTCCTGGCCGCAGATGATGTGCATATGTTGGCTGTCTGTCCAGAAATAAAAAATTATTTGGATTCAGTACAGGGTTTTTTGGGGGAGGTTCTCCAGACACCAATAGTAATAACAACTAGCACTATTCTTTCCGGACTAGGAGTAGCTTACAACACCCAGGATATCAACACAAGGTTCATTTTTTACGTCATACTCCTAGCCAGGCGCGAAATATGCAGAGCCTGGAAGGATCCACTACCTCCATCTTTTTCAAACTGCCTTAAACATGTTATTTTTACCAGTAAGTCAGATATGGCATGTGATCCCACAAGTCTTGATAAAATTTGGAAGCCCTTGGTGGCATGGCAAGACAAGTAAAGGTAATTTGGTGTTCCTATGATTTATCCTGGGCCCTGTCGGTTCCTAAATCTCCCTAGTAACTCAGGGAGTCAGTTTCGGCGTGAAAAGGAGTGGATTGGGAAAGCAGTGGCAACTTGAGGGATCAGACACGGCTCCTTATGAACTTGGTCGTTTAACATCAGGGCCGGATAGGATCGACCTTTTCAGCTTGAGTTGCCTAAGCTCCCTTCAAGAATTCCATAATGGTATATGAGGAACCAAAAAAAAAAAAAAGAAACATGAGGTATTGAACACTTAATTTTGCAAGTGAGAGCATAAGCCCTTAACCAATAGGCCACAGTGACTCTCTATATGTCAGCGTCATAACTTATATATGAAATTTGAACTGAAAACCAGCAGATGTAGAGCTGTAGGTTAGAGTGCACATACAGTAACATGGTTCACAGTGTGGAATGGAAGGACAGAGACAGGGTAGGAGAGAGAGATAAAGAGGAATTTTCTCTCTGGGGTAATAAATACTTAAAAAGAGATCTATTCAAGCATGGTAAAAGGAATTTCCAATGCTTGTCACATAAATTATAATTACTTAGGGCCATATGTAGGTAAATTACATTTACCGATTCTTAAATACCGAATTTTACCGATTCGGTATTTATGAATCGGTAAATGTAATGTAGGTAAAAAAATACCGATTCGGTAAGTGTCGGTATTTTAGAATCGGTATTTACCGATTCGGTAATGGTAACCTGTATCTCATTGATTCCTATGGGCCAGGAGGCCCATAGGAATCAATGGGAAGCCAGTTACCATTACCGAATCGGTAAATACCGATTCGGTAATGGGGGGGAGGCATCATCATGGGTGGCAGGGTGTCACATTGACACCCTGTTGCACCCCTGATTCGTCCATGTGTGCACATGTGGCGCACATACATGCCCTAGGGGCATGTATGTCTGCCACATTGCACACTTCACAGTGCACAAAAATGCATTTTCACACCTATTCGTCATTTACCACCAACTACTAGTTGGTGGTAAATAACGAATCCCCACACCCACCACACAGTCCCCCTACATCTCATTTCTGTATTCGTCATTTACCGAATCGGTAAAATTACCGATTCGGTAATTTTACCGATTTGGTAAATTACCGAATACAGAAATTATCCCCCTACATAGCAAAAGCCTAAATACCGGTCGGTAACGGTATATTTACCGAAAATCGGCCGTTACCGACCGGTATTGGGCTACCTACATGAGGCCCTTAGATATTTAACTGAAGAAACAAAGCCATTAAAATACAAGGTATTGAACAGTCAACCTTCCAGCAAAGAGACTAAGACCTTAGCCACTAGGCCACAGTGACTCTCTATGAAACATCCTCAAAACACGTATGTATGACATTCAAATCGAAAACCAGCATATATAGAGCTTTAGGTTAGAGTGCACAAACAGTAACATGGTTCACAGTGTGGAATGGAATGACAGAGACAGGGAATGGGAGAGAGAGAAAGATTATTTTTTCTCCATGGGATAATACATACTTAAAAAGAGATCTATTTTAACATGATGAAAACAAAAAATGTTTTCCAACCTTTGTCAAATAAATTACTATTGCATACATCTTTAATTGAAGATACAGACATATTAAAACACCAGGAATTGAACACTTAACCTTGAGTGTAAGGGTCTAAAACCTTAACCATTAGGCCACAGCGAATCTCTGTAGAATAGGGTTAAAACGTATATATGACATTCAAATAGAAAACCCGCATAAATACAGCTATAGGTCAGACTGCACATACACTAACATGCTTCACAGAGTGGAATGGAAGGACACAGACAGGGTAGGAGAGAGAGAGATAAAGAGGATTTTTTCTCTCTAGGGTAATACATACTTAAAAAGAGATCTATTCAAACAAGGTAAAAGGAAAAAATAAATTCCAACCTTAGTCAAATAAATTACCATTGCCTACATCTTTAATTGAAAAAACAGAAAGATTGAAACATAAGGAACTGAACCCTTAACCTTGAGAGTAAGAGGCTAAGCCCTTAACCACTAGGCTACAGTAAATCTCTATAGAAACTCCTATCATGTTGCTGCTGGTCAGTGAGGCTGCTTGCCAAGGCTACACCAGCAACTGAACCATCATCAGAGTTCTGTGAGAGCAGATCAGGAAGTGGATCACTCTCTTCCTCCTGTCCCTCATCAGTAGCCATGAGCAAGCCCATGTCTCCCCTGTCCACATATGGCCTGAGCCTGTTCACATGGAGCACCCTATGGAGGCTCCTAGGAGTTCCAAGGTCTACCAGGTAGGTAACCTCTCCCTTCTGCTCAAGGATAGTATGGGGTCCACTCCACTTTTCTTGGAGGGCTGCTGGAGCCACAGGCTCAAACACCCATACTTTCTGTCCAGTCTGATAAACAGTCACTCAGCCTTTTAGTCATGCCAGGCCTTTTGCAATTCCTGGCTAGTCTCAAGGTTTTTAGATGCCTTCTTCATGTACTCAGCCATCCTGGAGCGAAGACCAAGTACATAGTCCACAATATCCTGTTTAGGGGGTTTGAGAGGTAACTCCCATCCCTCCTTCACTAGACATAAAGGACCTCTAATTGGATGTCCAAACAGAAGTTCGAAAGGGCTGTAAATAACCCCCTTCTGAGGAACCTCTCTGTAGGCAAAGAGAAGGCAGGGCAAAAGGATGTCCCAGCTACACCTGAGTTTTTCAGGGAGACCTTTAATCATGCCCTTGAGAGTTTTGTTGAATTTCTCAAGTAACCCATTGCATTGCGGGTAAGGGGTGTTAAATTTGTAATTTACTCCACACGCCTTCCACATAGCAGTCAAGTAACCAGACATAAAGTTTGAGCCACAACAGGAGCTGTGGTAGTCCTAAGTAAAATTGACCTGGATACCTAGTGGCATGGTCCACCACCACTAGTATGAATCTGTGCCCAGATGCAGTCTGAGGATCCATGGGACCAACAATGGCAATCCCCACCCTCTCGAAGGGAACACCCACCACAAGTAATGGTATCAGGGGGGCCTTTGTAGTATGTCTTCTAGAGGAGAAGCCAGTGGCTCTCTGCCAACTAAATATGACCATCTCTCATTCCAGGAATTGAGAAATATGTGTACATCTAGGAAGCTGAGGACAGGGAAAAGTGCAAGCACCCAACATCTCACAGAGATGTTGCTCTTAGATGACCTCAGAAAGACGCCAGGGTCTGATGAAGTAGAAATAGTTGGTGGAACAGGAGGTAAGGACAGAGCAGGAAGTGAACACTTCTTTGATCTGGAATCAAACCCTAGCCAGGGGGATCAAGATGATTCCAACCTGGAAAATCCAGCGCTTTCCTTAGTTGGGAGGGAAAAGGCCCCAGTAGCCCTCTCTTCACTCCACCAGGAAGAGTACACAATTTGCCTAGAAGATCAAGAACTCCCTCTGTGGAGTCTAATCATTCAGGTACTTCTGTAGGAACCTCTGTATCTAATAGGAGAGAATCCTCTTATGATAAGAAGTGCCAATTACTAGAGATTGAGAGAATCAAGCTCAGGCTCAAGAAAGAGCAATTGGCCTGAGACAGGGAATCCCTATAGCTCCAGAGAGCTTCCAGAAGATTGGGACTAGAGTTCCATGGTGGCAGCAACAGTGTCCCTAGACCTAGAGAGTATTCTCATGATCATAGGAACCTGAACAAGCTAGGCCCTCCCTAGTGGGAATGATATCCACAAACGGATAACTGCACTAGAGAGGGCCTGTAAAGTACAGAGGGTCCCTCAAGAGCAGTGGGCAGCTATCTTGTGGCTCTCCTTTGCTGGCAAAGGTAGAAATAAGCTCCTCACTGTTAGAGAAGTAGAGAAGAGGATGCTGATAATTACAGTCTTGAAGAGTACTCTCATTGAGGGGTTTGGCTTAACCACTGAGCAATACAGGATTACGTTCAGAGACACCCAGAAGGCACAGAACTCAGGACTGGGTTGACTTTGTAGATTGTGCTACTAAGGCTCTGGAAGGCTGGTTACTTGGCAGTAAGGTGTGTGATTTTAAAGGATTGTACAATTTATTTATGAGGGAGCAGATCCTTAATAGTTGCCAAAATCAGGTGTTGCATCAGTACCTGGTGGACTCTGATCTGACCTCTCACTAGAATTGGGAAGGATAGCAGACAAATGGGTCAGAATCAGGGTGAAGCAGAAAGCTCAGAACCACGGTGGTAACTATAAGAAGCAAGATTCTAAAACCTCAGATAAGGGTGGGGAGAAGGGTAAAGACCAGAAGTCTTCACAAGGGCCCCAAACGTCTTCATTTGGGGGGGAGTCACAATCCAACAAGGGTAAAGGCAAAAATAAACCTTGGTGTCATATCTGTAAAAGCCCATTGGACAATGGATGCTTCTTGTCCAAGGGCCAAGGAATCTACTCCAGCCACTACTGCCCCTAAGGCAACTGTTCCCCCTAGTTCAGTTCAAAGTGGTGGTACACAGAATAAGGGTGTAGTAGGGTTAACCCTGAGATGGATTCTGGCCTAGTCAGAATTCCAACTCAGGCTGTGTTTAGTCTGTGATGGAGGCATGGATATTGCCTCCTTAATTGTCAGTCCCAGTAATCTGGACAAATACAGACAACAGCCTTTGATCAATGGTAAGGAGGCCATGGCATACAGGGACACAGGTGCAAGTGTCGCAATAGTGACAAAAGATCCCGTGGCCCCTGAACAGATCATACTTGGTGAGATGTACCAAGTGACCAATGCAAGCAATGTCAGGACAGACCATTCCTTGGCAGTTGTGAATTTCACCTGGGGAGGAGTAACTGGCCCTAAGAAGGATGTGGTAAGTGCAGACCTCCCTGTGGAATGCTTGTTGGGCAATGATTTGGAGACTTCAGCCTGGGCTGCAGTGGAACTCAGGCCACACGCAGAAATGCTGGGAATCCCTGCAGATGTGTTTGCCATGTCTAGGTCACAGGCAAAAATGTCTTCCACTGAACATTCCCTGGATCCTGTAATAATGGATCAGGTGCATTTCGAGAGAAGGAGCAGTTGGGGTAAGGCAGTTTCTTCCCCCCTGCCTCAGAATACAGATCAGTCTCTTGAGGGAGATGATCTTAGTCCTGAAGAAGGAACTGTCTCATAGAAACTAGAACTTGATCAGGTTGAGTTCTTGGGGACAGGGGTCCCTTCCATGGCAGATCTGAGCCAGAAGCAACTGAACTGCCCCTCTCTTGAACCCCTCAGACAGCAAGCTGCTGCTGAGGCTGCTGGGAGTGCCAGTGGGTCCCACAGGATCGACTGGGATGATGGACTCTTATACTCAGAGGGTAGAGACCCCAAACCTGGTACCACCAGGAGGTTTGTTATACCTCTGAAGTTTAGGGGCTTCCTATAGATACTGGCACATGATATCCCATTAGCAGGACATTTAGACCAAAACAAGAGCTGGGACAGACTTATTCTTCACTTTCATTGGCCTCACATGTCAGAGGACACAAAGGAGTTTTATCGCTCTGTATCACTTGTCAAGCCAGTGGTAAGGCAGGTGGTACTACAAAGGCCCCCCTGATACCACTACATGTGGTAGGGGTTCCATTTGAGAGGGTTGGGATTGACATAGTTGGTCCTATGTATCCTCAAACTGCATCTGGGCACAGATTCATACTAGTGGCTGTGGACCATGCCACTAGGTATCCAGAAGCAATGCCACTTAGGACTACCACAGCTCCTGTTGCGGCTAGAGCCCTTCTGGGAATATTTTCCAGTGTGGGTTTCCCGAAGGAGGTAGTATCAGACAGAGATGCAAACTTTATGTCTGGTTACTTGACTGCTATGTGGAAGGAGTGTGGAATGAATTACAAATGTGCCACCCCTTATCACCCGCAATGCAATGGGTTAGTTGAGAGATTCAACAAAACCCTCAAGGGCATGATTAAAGGTCTCCATGAAAAGCTCAGGCATGGATGGGACATCCTTTTGCCCTGCCTTCTTTTTGCCTACAGAGAGGTTCCTCAGAAGGGGGTTGGTTACAGCCCTTTTGAACTTCTGTTTGGACATCCAGTTAGGGGTCCTTTATGTCTAGTGAGGGAGGGATGGGAGTTACCTCTCAAACCCTCTAAACAGGATATTGTGGACTATGTACTTGGTGTCCGCTCCAGGATGGCTGAGTACATGAAGAAGGCATCCAAAAACCTTGAGGCTAGCCAGGAATTGCAAAAGGCCTGGCGTGACCAATAGGCCGTGTTGACAGTTTACCAGCCAGCACAGAAAGTATGGGTGTTGGAGCCCGTGGCCCCAGCAGCCCTCCAAGACAAGTGGAGTGGCCCTCATACAATCATTGAGCAAAAGAGAGAGGTTACCTACATGGTGGACCTTGGAAGTCCCAGGAGCCCCCATAGGGTGCTCCATGTAAACAGGCTCAAACCATATGTTGACAGGGCAGACATGGACTTGCTCATGGCTACTGATGAGGGACAAGAAGAAGAAAGTGATCCACTCCCTGACCTGCTCTCACAGACCCCTGATGATGGTTCTATTGATGGTGTAGCCTTGGCAGGCAGCCTCACTGACCAGCAGCAAACTGATTGTAGGAAAGTGCTGAATCAGTTCAGACATATGTTTTCACTGACTCCATGTCAGACTACCTGGTGCACTCAAGAAGTGCACACAGGTGACAGTCTACCTGTTAAAAATAAGAGTTAAAGGGGGCGTGGCCAACCGGGCAGCGAGATGGCCGCTCTGTGAGTGAGCTCCGCCGGCTGCACTCAGTAATCCTGTAAAAATCCTGTACCGGACACACACTGCGTTCCGTTCTGCACACCAGTTGGCAGCGGACGCCCCGGTGCCTCATCGAGCGGACTCTGGCGGCTGCCGGACGAGAGGGAGCTGAGTTATGTGCCTGGACGCCCGGGCCGAGTCTTCATAGAGTCGGCGGCCCGCCGCCTTGGAGCCCGAGGCGGGAGTGTGCGGCTACTGTGGCCCGCGGGAGGCGAGGCCTGAGGGCAGGCGCCGGAGCGCGACTCACCAGCCGAGCTGCGTATGCGGAGCACCCCGGACCAGCACTGGCGGGCCACTAGAGTGCTCATCCAAAGCGGGCGCGGACATCGGAGATTTCCAGCGGGCCTAATCTGGTGGAGCCCTGCAGGCGAGGCCGCCATTTTAAGTGGGAGCTCGGAGGTTGGATGGCGGCTGCACGCGGAGGCGATCTACCCTGTCGGGCCTAGGAACGGCCCCGAAATGAAGCACATGCATAGCGGGGAAAGCCGTTAAAGCGCTGTTGTGGACCCGGACAGACGGCTGCCGTAGGCGGGTGCCTTCCCGAGATCTGCGACCTGACGGTGAGAGCGGGGGGCATGGGTGCGACATTCCCCCTGGCTTAGCGACTGGCTGTAGGGAGCGGCGCCTGTGCGGGGGGGCCCGCGCGGTGCCCATCCCCGCCCCGCCGTGGGTGAGATCGAGTCCCCTCTGTAACGTGCTCCTGTTAGCGGCCTGGGCTGGGCATACTGTTGATCTCTGCTGACTGTGCTCTGTCTGCCCTATCGTTGGAGACATCACTGGTGTACCCGCCATGACAGACGCGCGTCTCTGATACCTACGGTACATTGGCCGGGGGCGATGCCTTGCGAACGCCTAACATAGGGGGGACGACACGGAGGCACCCCTGATTCCCTCCTGAGAACGGCGCCTACGCCATGTAGCGCGAGGGCTGTGCGGCGCAGCATCATTCTACTGGATGCGGGAGACACGGCAGGCATATACATCAACTGCAGGCTGGCCGAAGTTGCGGACACGAATGCGAGTTGTATGACCAGGGAGCAGCGGGGCTGGGACACGGGCCTCGAGGGGCGCCTATGTGAGGGTGCTCCGGGGACGGCGCTGCGATACTGCACACTGATAATTGATCCTGCAGCGACGCGGACGTGGCTGACCTGCCGTGGCACACAGAGTCGAGCCTGTGGCACTGGGTGCTGAGTCATCTGCATCTTATTGACCGGGCCTGGTGGCCGAGAGAGGGGGCGACCGGCCGCTGCCACACATCCCATTGAGGGGCCTAGTGCCACCGAGATAGGCGACACTCGAGCTTGGGTGCACAGCTGGCACTAAAGTGTAATCCGGCCAGTGGGCACGCCTGAGGCGCCGCGATGGGGGGGAAAAACGATGCCAGGCAGCCCAAACTCACTTTTGACCACAAGCGCCATGCCAAACAACACGCGGCGGAACTGGAGTCGGCGGAGTCCTCCTCGCAGGGCACTGACTCGGATGTGGAATTCAGGGCTCTGATGCTGGAGGTCCGATCGAGCCTCAAGAGCATCGATACCAAGCTGGACGCCATGTCCTCACAACTGGAATCGGTAAAAAAGCAGGTGGACACTCACGAAACCAGACTGGACTGCCTGGAAAACAGACACACCGAGTGCTGCGAGTTCCAACAAGATACCAAAAGAACTCTTACCGCTGTCGAGAAGGAGCTGGAGTTCCTCCGGGCTAAGACAGATGATTTGGAAGCACGCTCTCGTCGATCCAACATCCGCATAACAGGCATTCCGGAGACAACGAACACTGGCAAAATGGAGGTGTATGTGTCCGACCTGCTTCACGAACTCTTTGACCCTGCGCTCTCACAGGTCTTCACGGTCGAAAGGGCGCACAGATCGCTTGGGAAGAAGCCACCGGTGGGAGCGGCGCCGCGCCCCATTCTTGTTAAGATTCTGAATTTCCAGGACAGAGACCTTATCTTGCGCCTAGCCCGAGAGAAAGGAAAGATAACGCACAGGGGCAACAGCATCTCCTTCTACCCTGACTTTACGCCTCTGGTGCAGGCCGCCCGGAAAGAATTCTTGCCTGCCAAAAAGCTGTTAATTCAAGCAGGCGTTCAGTACTCACTGCTCTATCCTGCAAAATTGAGGGTGTCGCATGAAGGCACCACACATCATTTCACAGACGCCAAATCGGCGCTGAAGTTTGCAAAACATATTGGGGGTGCTGGGGCGAGAAGGAAGTCACCAAGAGTAGAGGAAGGAGACGGACATCTGAGTGACAATGACTGATCACATTGTGAATGTGTGGTGTGCAATATACCCATAGGCTGTATCCCTCGGATGGTCAACTCGAGACTCCCTTCAACTCACAGTTGCCCATACGGCCTGTTTTTGATTCCGGGTGGGCGCGGAGATAATGCTGCTGTTCTTGGTGATCTGTTGTTGGACTAGGTTAACAGTGTGAGGCTCTGCCGGGGTGCGGGTTGTGGACTGGGTGTAATGACCAACGCTGATGCTGTGAATGGACTGTTAAAGTGCAGCCACCCTGTGCAAACGGGGGTGTACGCTAGGAGCACCACGCCCCAATGGGGTGTCTCCCACTGTTTTTGTGTTTAGGGTGCCAACACGCTATGCGTGTATTTGGAGGGGATTTGCCACAACCTGATTGGGGGGTTGGTGCGGGTGGGGGGTGGGGGGGGGGGAGTTGAGAAGTTCCAAGTTACTCATGTATTGGTACGATGGAAATGGTTTCTTACAACGAGTCAGGGTTACGCTTTATCCTTGCACAGGGTACACATCCCAGTTGGTGGACACTATGATGTACAGCAGCACTGTACATACTACGCGGAGCGGGAGGTGTGATGATGGGCGCTAGGATATTGACATGGAACATTAGAGGTCTCGGGGACTACAAAAAGGCTAGATTAATGCATGGGTTCCTCTCCAGACATAAGGTAGATATATGCTTCCTCCAGGAAACGCATATTAACTCCGTTCCATCGCCTAGATTGAAACACTCACGGTGGGCACGGGTATACTCCGCCATTTATTCTAACTACGCTAGAGGGGTGGCGATCCTCATTCGCAGTGGGCTGGACTGGACAGAACACCGCACTATATTGGACAAAGAGGGTAGATACGTTATAACACATGGCACACTCCAGGGGAGACCACTGGTGCTGGTGGCCGTATACGGCCCTAATGTAGATGACCCAGAATTCTTCACAGCTGTATGGGCCCAGATCACGCTACTGGATTGTTCGACAGTTATCCTGGGTGGGAACTTCAATGTGGTGCTCAATGATGCGTTGGATCGTAGAGGCGCTGGGGGGCCCACGCACACTAGAGCCCGTCAGGCTATCTTAGATATTATGGAAGAGCGCCTGTTGGCGGATGTGTGGAGATTCAGACACCCCAATGTCACTGTGGGGACAGGCATAACGAGTCAACATGCAGCTTGGTCTCGCCTGGACTACTGGCTGGTGTCGCCAGATGTGGCTTCCTGGGTGGTGGGGGTGGACATTCAGGCCAGGTCGCTCTCAGATCACGCCCCCTGCTTATTGGAGATAAAAGCGCCAGATGCCCCTACACGCGCTTTCTCCTGGCGGTTACCCCCTCATGCGCTTACCGACTCCGCCTTCACTGAAGAGATCAGGGCAGACATTGAGAAATATTTTGCAGACAACGCGGGGTCAGTGTCCACCGAGGCCGTCCTGTGGGACGCGTTTAAGGTGGTGATCCGTGGCCAGTGCATCTCGAAACAGGCGGGTGTCCTAAAAGCACTCCGCCAGACCCTCGGCAAATTGGAGAGGGAGCTACACGAGTTAGACGTGCACTTCTGCAATGATCCTTCACCCGAATTGGCGGTACAGATGAAGGCCAAACTGCTGACATTCAGCGAAGAGGCACAGCGCGAGGTGATATTCCTGGGCAAGCACGCAGAGGCGCGTACATACGGGGAGGGGGACAGACCGAGCAGAACCCTAGCGAGGCTCCTATCTCCACGCGCACAATCAAACTATATTCACTCCATTAGAAGCAAAGAGGGGACACTCATTGTTGGACAGGAAGAGGTTCTTAACACATTTACAGAATTTTACTCGACTCTATATACCTCAAGACAGGCTACCGCTCCGGAATCCCTAGAAGGTTTCCTGGACTCAATAGCCATAGTATGGTTTAACGACTTCCATCGCCGGTATATGGATGCCCCATTTACTGCCAAGGATATAGCTCAGGTAATAATGAGTATGCCCGCAAACAAGGCCCCGGGTCCGGATGGTCTGACGACGGCCTTTTATAAGGCCTATGTTGAAGAACTGGCCCCCAGACTTCATTCTGTCTTTGCCGAGGCCCTGGAGTCTGGCTCCCTGCCCGACTCGATGCGCTAAGCATTAATAATAACGCTGCTAAAACCGGACAAGGATAGCCAGGTGTTGGACTCGTACCGCCCCTTATCACTAATTAACGTTGATGTTAAAATCTACGCTAAAATCATCGCGGACCGACTGCAGCCCCTGCTCCCCATGGTGGCACTGCCCGATCAATCTGGGTTTATCCCTGGCCGAGCCACGTCGCACAACCTTAGAACGATATTTTCAATATTACACTATCTACATCCTTTCATACAGGCGGCGGTCATTTTTTTAGACGCTACGAAAGCGTTTGACTCGCTGAAATGGCCCTACCTTTTTAGGATCCTCGGTAGGATGGGTTTTAGCCCCCTCTTCATCAACTCGATTAGACTGCTATACAATGCGCCCAGGGCGCGGGTGTGTGTGAACGGTCTGATATCCCAGCCATTTGCTATCTCCCGCGGGACTAGGCAGGGCTGCCCCTTATCCCCATTACTCTTTGCCATTGCCATGGAGCCTCTTGCGGCCAGGGTCAGACAACATCACACGGCAAGGGGCATCGGATTCAGCTCTCGCAGCTTGCTGATTTCCCTATATGCGGATGATGTCACGCTGTATGTCACCAACCCCGCCAAGAACTTAAACCCATTGTTGAGGGAGTTTGTCCGTTTCGAAGGTCTAGCAGGGTATATACATCAACTGGTCCAAGTCTGTCGCGTTTCCTTTGACAGATACCACATCGGAGGTGCTGTCTGATGATCCCCTGCGCTGGGAAGCTGATGCCGTCAAATACTTGGGGGTCTGGATCAGCCGCAACCTAAATGATCTCTGGACTCTGAATTTTGGCAGGGCGGTGGACTGGTTGGAAGGGAAGATAGAACTGTGGAACAGGCTCCCCCTGTCTTTGGTCGCTAGAATAGCCCTAGCAAAAATGGTGGTCCTTCCCAAATTCTTATATCTATTTGTAAACCTTCCAATACCCCTGACTGTGCACTTTCACGCCCGGGTGCGGGCACTGCTGTTGACGGTGGTCAGGCGAGAGCATCTTGGGCGCTGCTTACACTCCCGTTGCGCCAGGGTGGACTGGGGGCCCCACATATTCAACTATACTCGCTATGTGCGCAAGCACAATTTCTACATTTTTGGGCTTTTCCCACCCCTTGTCAACCGCATGTTGCGGTGGAACTGGCTGCCGCGGCTCCGTGACCGCTGAGTGTGGCGTTGTACGGGAGGGCGCCTCGTCCATCAAAAGATGTGGACACAGTGGCCATGCTCCGTTGGACATGGCGGGAACTGCAGAGGAGGGCAAAACTCCCACTTCTTTACGCGCCGGCCATTCCCCTGCGAGGCAATCCAATGATGCCCTGCCTACAGGACAGCGGGGGTGATGTCACTATCGGGGGGAAGCCCCTGCACACTTTTGCAGACATCTACCCCAAGGGCACCTTCAGGGAGCCTGGTTCTGGAGGGGCGGACCCACCCGAGTCCTTTTCTGACCTCTTCACTTACTATAAGCTCAAAGAATCCTGTAAAGCACTGTGGCCTCAGTTTCCAGAAGAACCCCCACAGTTACTGGCGTTACAAAACTTGCTCTCGAGGGCATCTCCCAAAAAACTTGTGTCCCGGCTATATAACTGTATGGTAAACAACCTTTACAACGCAACTTTTACAACGCAATGCTATTACAACGCATTTTTTACAACGCAAAAGCTTTTACAACGCATGCATTTACAACGCGTGCTTTTATATGGTAAGTACTTTTACAACGCATAGACCTTTACAACGCAAGCTTAATAATTAAAAAAAAAAAATTACAGAATTTTTTAAATAAATAATGATTAATATTTTAGTATTTATTGAATATTTATTTAAAATGTAAGTAAAAATATTAATAATTTAAAAATATGATAGAGTAATTTTTGAGTATTAAAAAATAAATATTAAAGAAAATGTAAAATACATGAGTATTATAAATAATGATTAATACTTGAGTATTTATAGAGTTTTTATTTAAAATCTAAGTAATATTAATAATAATTTATAAATATGATTGAGTAATTTTTGAGTAATAAAAAATAAATATTAAAGATATTGTAAAATACTTGAGTATTATAAATAATGATTAATACTTGAGTATTTATAGAGTATGTAATTAAAATGTAAGTAATAATATTAATAATTTAAAAATTTGATAGAGTACTTTTTGATTACTAAAAAAAAAATAAAGAAAATGTTAAATACTTGAGTATTAGCTACAAAAAAATGTTTTAATAAATTTATTAATAAACCATTTTTAAATAAATACTTATTTATTATACATATTATTTTTTATTTTTACTGTACTAATAATAAATATAAACAAAATATATATCAGTAGGATAAATAAATTAAAAAAAAAAAAAAATTGTATTGATACAAGATATTAATATTATAAAGATTATGATAATAAATAAATAAATTTAAATATTAACAAAATAATAATATTAAAAAAAATGAATTAAAAAAAATAATAATTTTAAAATTATTGAGTATTAAAAAAAAAAGATTACTTTTAATATTAAAAAAAATATAAGAAAAAGGAAAATAGAACATACTTTAAAAAAATTCCCACGCTTTTGTATTGAAGTCTATGAGAAAAATTGTCCTTCATTTATTTTGGCAGCTTTAGAAGATACAACCCGCGGAACAAGAAAGGAAGGAGTGAAAAAAGACGAAAAGTGAAGTTTGGATGAAAAAAGAAAGTAGAGTCGAGGTAAGGAAGAAATTTAGTAAATTTAGAAATTTTAATACATATTTAACATGTTTAAATAACAAATTAATAATAAATAACCATAAACAAATAAGGTGTAAAAAATAATTCTTTATTGAAAAAAGCATAGGAAAAACATTAAGGTTTATTCTTTTTTATAACATAATGTACATATTTTTTAAAAATAATACATTATTTATTAATAATTTAAAACATATATTTAATGAAAATATAAATAAAATAGTCCCATTTTAACATTGTAGTACGCGATGACGTCATGACGTGAACGTAAATGTAAGGCGCCATTTTGGAGAGCATCGGAGGAGGAAGCAGCAGGAAGCTGATCTGCGTCCAGGTAGGAAACTTTTTTACATTTATTTATAGATATAAAGTTAAAAATGGATACATATATAGTAAATAAAGAATAAGGAGAGGTTGCGGAATAACTAATTGATGTTTTAAATGTAAAAAAGCATGTCCACGTTCATGTCATTAGTGTATGCCTATGTCGGGTCGATGAAAGTTAATTGTAACAAAAAAAAAACTTGTTTTAGTGTGACATTAATTAAAGTTTGTGAACAAATGTTCATTACATCACTTCGGTTGAAATTGAAAAGATTTAAAACTTTCTTTAGAAAAAAAAAACGTTTTGCTTTTTCGGCATTTGTGAAAAAATGATTGTATTTTTACTGTTGATTATGCTTCAATGTAAATTTTGTTTCATGGTTTGACATAGGGATATTTGAAGAGGTAGAGGCATTTTGTTTTTTTTGGTGGTAGTTTTTAAGGATGTTTACCAGTAATTAATATCTTGATTTTGATCATTGGAAAATGGGAAACATATTCTAGGGAATTAGTTTTTGATACTTTGGTCGTTTGGAAAAAAAGTAGATAGAAAAAGAAAAAGTGAAAAATAAGTAGACCCGACTAGTAATTTGGAAAAAATGTTTGTGTTAAATTTGTATGCCAATTGTAATTAATGGTTATTTAAATGTAATGCAAAGCAGGAAAGTAAGTAGATATCTATATTTAAAAAGAAAGAATGTTAGCAAGATTTTCGAGGTAGTCTAGAGCCACACACAACGTAAATTGTTGTAAAATACCCAATAGTCTCTCAGACATTTCCTTTGTTTTTAGAGTTACTCGTGGGTTTAGACTACCAACTAGTGTTTGGGAAAGTCTCATTTCTTGAAAACTTTGCTCCTTCTTCAAAGTTTCCAAGAAAGAGTAGAAATTAGGATGAGGTTTGCCTATTGTATGGTTGAAGGAGTTATGCCATCCCTCAATGGCATTATTTGTTTTCGCTTCTCCCTCTAAACAGCTCGTGTAACAGTTCCACCACTCCACATGGAATCGTGGCTTCCTCCTGCGACCCGATCTGCTGAGGTGCCCAATCCATGTGTCTTCGAAATAATTTAAAATGGGTGCCAATTTTTCTTCATTACTTGTAAAATATTCAGATTCTGTAATAGCAGTGTAGTACTCGTCCACACTATCGGGAGGAACAAAACAAAGTGCTGTTAATTTTTTTAATTCAAACTGTAGTTTGCTATCTCGACAGTACTCTGCAACTAGGGATGTTTTTTGTAACTTACGCCAGAATGCCTGGGAAAAATGGAAAAAACATCCCTGAATTTGGGTATCCATGTACGTTTTAGTGATCACATTGATCATGCTCAATTCAAAATCTACTATTATTTTCCTAGGACTTTTGGAAGTTTTATTTTTAATAACTGATAAAAGTTCAGAGTACGTTGCAGAAGTCTTATCAGGTAGCAAACTATATACTAAGGGTATTACATTAGTGTTAATTTTTGCATGTATAGTGTAAATTTGAGTGAAAGGATGGGGTGTACTTTTAAACGTCCCATCCATCATCCAAATTTCACTATTTTCTAACTTAGCAAGGTTACGTGGGGTACTAAAAATAAGAATTCGTTTTTGAGGGTTTTCGTTGTCATGCAGAAGGAAAGGTTCATCAGCAAAAGAAATAGAAAGATCATGTGGAATTCTAATATCAGAAAATGTATGTGGTGTAGATAATTGGATGTTACTTGCCTGCTTTTGTCTTTTAATAATTCGTCTCAGATTAGGAATTATAGGCATATTACTAGCAACATGACTGGGGACATGCTGTGCAACCTCTCTTATATGGATCCTGTCGAATCATTGGAGGTGCTTGCAATGGCTTTCATTTCATTTAATGTTTCTCTTATTTCTACCTCCATTGCAGAGGCAGAGTGGTTATGTTCTGTTGTTTTAACAACTAAGGTGCCAATTCCGATCCGGTAAAAAAATTCCCCGTCCGACTCGCATCCGGATATTTTTCCGTCCGAATCGTCAAAGTAGCGTACAAACTGCCAAGTACGATTCGAACTGAAAAAAGTCCATACGAATCGCATTGGGAAGATTTCCCCACACGTCCTCGGGTCGGGAAAAGTCACCGACACGTCCCCGGTCGAAAAACCCACCGTGCGGAAAAATAAAGTCCGACAGCGCAAGTACGATCCCTCCCGTCCTCCCCATTTCACAACCGTACGCAAAAAACACCGTCCGAACCGAACTCCCAGAGCAACCATGGAGACATGTGCCCGCATACGCGCCGAACACCCCACCACCCCCCGCCCGCATATGTACGCACCGAACCCCCACCCCAGCAGTGCATGTACGCCCCGAACCCCCACCCGTGTATGTACGCCCCGAACCCCCACCCGTGTATGTACGGACCGTACCCACACCCGTGGAAGTACGGCCCGTACCCCCACCCCAGCAGTGTATGTACGCCCCGAACCCCCACCCCAGCAGTGTATGTACGCCCCGAACCCCCACCCGTGTATGTACGCCCCGAACCCCCACCCGTGTATGTACGGACCGTACCCACACCTGTGGAAGTACGGCCCGTACCCCCACCCCAGCAGTGTATGTACGCCCCGAACCCCCACCCCAGCAGTGTATGTACGCCCCGAATCCCCACCCGTGTATGTACGCACCGAACCCCCACCCCAGCAGTGTATGTACGCACCAAACCACCACCCGTGTATGTACGCACCGAACCCCCACCCCAGCAGTGTATGTACGCCCCGAACCCCCAGCCGTGTATGTACACCCCGAACCCCCACCCGTGTATGTACGCCCCGATCCCCCACCCCAGCAGTGTATGTACGCCCCGACCCCCCACCCGTGTATGTACGCACCGAACCCCCACCCCAGCAGTGTATGTACGCCCCGACCCCCCACCCGTGTATGTACGCACCTAACCACCACCCGTGTATGTACGCCCCGATCCCCCACCCCAGCAGTGTATGTACGCCCCGAACCCCCACCCGTGTATGTACGCACCGAACCACCACCCGTGTATGTACGCCCCGATCCCCCACCCCAGCAGTGTATGTACGCCCCGACCCCCCACCCGTGTATGTATGCACCGAACCCCCACCCCAGCAGTGTATGTACGCACCCAACCACCACCCGTGTATGTACGCACCGAACCCCCACCCCAGCAGTGTATGTACGCCCCGAACCCCCACCCCAGCAGTGTATGTACGCCCCGAACCCCCACCCGTGTATGTACGCACCGAACCCCCACCCCAGCAGTGTATGTACGCCCCGAACCCCCACCCGTGTATGTACGCCCCGAACCCCCACCCGTGTATGTACGGACCGTACCCACACCCGTGGACGTACGGCCCGTACCCCCACCCCAGCAGTGTATGTACGCCCCGAACCCCCACCCCAGCAGTGTATGTACGCCCCGAACCCCCACCCGTGTATGTACGCACCGAACCCCCACCCCAGCAGTGTATGTACGCACCAAACCACCACCCGTGTATGTACGCACCGAACCCCCACCCCAGCAGTGTATGTACGCCCCGAACCCCCACCCGTGTATGTACACCCCGAACCCCCACCCGTGTATGTACGCCCCGATCCCCCACCCCAGCAGTGTATGTACGCCCCGACCCCCCACCCGTGTATGTACGCACCGAACCTCCACCCCAGCAGTGTATGTATGCCCCGACCCCCCACCCGTGTATGTACACACCTAACCACCACCCGTGTATGTACGCCCCGATCCCCCACCCCAGCAGTGTATGTACGCCCCAAACCCCCACCCGTGTATGTACGCACCGAACCACCACCCATGTATGTACGCCCCGATCCCCCACCCCAGCAGTGTATGTACGCCCCGACCCCCCACCCGTGTATGTACGCACCGAACCCCCACCCCAGCAGTGTATGTACGCACCAAACCACCACCCGTGTATGTACGCACCGAACCCCCACCCCAGCCATGTATGTACGCCCCGAACCCCCAGCCGTGTATGTACGTACCGTACTGACGCCAAAAACACACGTACTGAACCAGGACAAACCATATTTACACAAGGACAGTCAATTAGAGTTTCCCCACACCACCAAACATGCCCAACAACCCCACAAACATCACATACACTGACCTGCAACTGCCAAACTGCCAAACAGAGGCCCAAAACTCAATCACTCCTCATGACACACCCACACAAATTTCAAACACAGCCACACCCACAAATGGACCAATAAAAATGGACCACACACACAAACCATGAGCCTTTGCAACAGACCCACTGCTGCCAGAGCCCACAGACGACCCACACCACCATACTTGAACCTCACACTTGCATACCTTCACACAACCACCTACACAAACACCCCCTCATCACATTCACACACACACCTCCACTACCACACCCACACACCCACAACCATCCACACCCACACCCCCACAACCATCCACACCCACACCCCACACCATGTCCACCACCAAGAATCCAAAGTTCACAAAGGAGGAGCTGGAGATCCTTGTCGATGAAATCCTCAGAGTCGAGCCACAGCTCTTTGGGACATTGGTCAGACAGACCAGCATATCCGAAAAAACGGCCATGTGGCAGAGGATTGTCGATTCTGTGAATGCTGTTGGGACCACCAGAAGGACCAGGCACGAGTGCCAATCCAGGTGGTACGATCTGCGGAGGACGGTCAAGAGGAAGATGACTGACAATCACAACCATGGGAACATCACTGGAGGAGGGCCGCCCCCCCAGACCGGTACAATACCATCCCTGGGAGGAGAAGGTGATGTCCACGCTGGCGGTGGAGGGACTACACGGACTACCAGGACTCCCAGACCCTGGTGAGTACACAAACAACTCACCTCACATGGGGGGGATGCTATACACAATCAATCATGCATGCCACCCCCCCAAAGCCACCACCGGACACAACAACACTCCACAAACACACACATGCCACTAGCGCCTCCATGCCCCATGCATCAATCAGGGCCATGCCAAGTCACAGGCCACACAAAACACCAACACAACACAGGATGTGGCCGATGCTGGGAGTGGGGGCATCAAAACTAACATTGAGCAACTCACAAGCACACAACAATGCCCTCAGCCCATATGACCCAGGGCACAGCCATACAAACTGTGTGTACCCACACAGTACTGTCTTGCCTGCAAATGGTGGCTGCCATGCAGGATGACATGGGTCTGAAGGCACAATTTGCACATAACAGCAGACAATGAAGATGCATCGCTCTGATAGAGTCTCAGCACACACCGCCACAGCAGCAGCCTACACTCAGACACACTGCCCAATGGGTGCCCGGAGAACAGGAACTAACTCACATGAACAAGCCAATGGCCATTCAAAGACCGGCTAACTGTGTGTGCCCAGGAAGCTGGCCTGAGGTGACAGAGGGTGACAAATAGAGGGAGGGAGAGGGGGAATGAGAGGGAAGGAGACAGAGGGGGACACAGGGAGACAGACAGAGGGAGGGAGTAGGGTGACAGAGGGAGACCGACAGAGGGAGGAGGGTGACAGAGGGAGGGAGGAAGGGAGACACAGGGAGACTAAATCACCCTTGGGTGGTGTGGCCATGTCCACTCGTCAGCCGGTGGACTGTGTGCATGCAGACAAGGTCTGGCAGTGCCTCAACCCCCCCCCCTACCGTAGATGAAGACCGGTCCATGTGTCAATCTGTGCACGAGTCCATCCGTGCTGCAGGCACAGACCGAACCACACACCCAGTATACCCACCCACTGTGTCGGTAAGAACCCTGTCACAAATGCTTCAGTCACCTACCTGCAACATCAAATTGCCTTTGCAAAACACCATTTGGCCACGTACAGTGCAACACGTAAGGCGCCTCTGCATGGCTCGCTACGCCCGCACACCACACTGCTGACTGTGTACCCAAATAGATGCATCAACCAAGATTGTGTCACACATGCGTAAAGCCCTGACAGCTGTGGCCAAGGGACATACCCATGCACAAGTGCACTGTGAGAGGAATGCAAGACAGATCCAACTACCCAGAGGAAGAGTGCCAAATCAGAAATGCATGAAACATGGATGCCACATGTAACACTGTTAACATTGTCTCTCTCACACACAGGTCAACATCGACGATCACCCCCCAACACTGGGGGGGAAGTCTCACAGGACCAGGCTCTGCGGGATGAGGACCCCACCGCCAGCGACGACTCTCACCACTCCGTGGATGACCCAGACCAACCTGGCCCCTCTGGTGTCCAACCACCTGCAGCACCTGCGTCAGGTACAACTGTGCCAACCACCACCCCCATTCCTGCCACATACCAGGAGACGTCCAGGAGCCCTGCCCGCACACGACCACCCAGCCAGTCTGCCCAGGAGGGACACGGTCCTCCGGGCACCCAGGAGGAGGCAGGCGGCAACGCAGATGCCATCCCTCAGGGGTCCCGGAGACCCGATGCGCCCACAACGGCAGGCCAGGTGCACGTGGGCAGGGGTGGCGGGAGTGGAGGACGGCGGAGGCGCGAACCTGACCAGGGAGCTCAGGACCCGGTAGTGTCCCAGGTCAGCAACATCCTGGATACATACCGGCGTGACACCAGGGGCATGGACCAGATTGCGTCCACCCTCAATGACATCAAGGGGACCCTCCAGGAGATGAAGACCCTGCAGGCCCAGCAACATGCCTGTCAACTGCAACACCAAGGAAGGATGGAGGATAGACAGGCTGAGCTCGTGGCGGTGCAAACCCAAATGACCGGTGTACTCCGTCGGATTGCCGACAACATGGGCAACCCTCCCTGTGGCACCAGGCGAAGGCCATTACCAGACACAGGGAGGGATCAGGAGGAGGAGGATTCATCCGACGGAGCGTCACAGACATCGTCACGGCCTGCTTCCGAGGGTCCCCGCAGGAAGGTGGGTCGTCCACGAAAAAGACTGTGAGAGTCTGCAGAACATCACCATCTCCCAGGTCACCTGGCCTGGCACCTGGCCCTCTGGCCCAATAGCAGCACATGACATTCTCTGCCACATGGACTTGCTGGTCACTGTCTGACCTATGTTGACGAAGACTGTGGCATGGACTCTGACATTTTGCTACGGCAAGGATACCAACTCCCCCAGTGAACTTTGGATTCTACACTCCCGCTGTGCACCTCTTGTCATCCCCACAAACCCGTACCCCACCACAAATAAATTAATCACACTTACAAGATGATGCCGTGATTCTGCATTATTACAATACATGTGTGTGTCGTAAAGTCAAAGCATGCCTGATCTCAGAATTAACTCCAACCATCCAAACCGTGGGGTCGCAGTCTTGCACAGGACAGACATGGGTCCCAATGTATCATCTGATACAGACATGGAGTACCATACTCACCTGTGCTGGGCCCAACCAGCTGAGTGGTTCCCGCACAACTGTGGCTACAGACACATTCAGGGGAGCAACAGTCATGCGCAGAGGTCAGGGATCATGTGGAGTGACCTGGCTTGCTGCTCCCAGGTATGTCTAGACATGTGTCCCTACCATGTCCTGCATGCTTGCGTCAGGCGGATGTTGAGAATGGTGGCTAGGCCAAGGTTGGATGCATGGAGATGCCAGAATGCAGTTTTGGATCACAGTGCCACATGGTTGTGTTGGGGTTGTGGGCTGCATCATGAGTGTGGGCGTGGATCGAGAAGGTCATCCTGCAGCTGGCTGTGAATCATTCCCCCCATCCCGTTTGGACGTTGATGTGGCCTGGTTGCCCGATGCAGTAGCAGAGCTGTGCAGATGCACTCCGGATATGGACAAGTATCATGGGAGTCGTAAGGCACATGTCCGTAGACTGCAGGGTAGGATTCGACACGGATGTTGTAGTTGCCCTGGGGGATGGTCTCTCTTGCCTTGAGGTGGATGGAACTGTGCATCTTGTGCATAATACAGTTTCCACTCCCTGACAAACCGCTAGCATCTTGTCACTCTACACATAGACACATATGCACCACCTCTGAAAACTATCCTAGACATGCCGCACGCACAGTGGCAACAGGCCACCATTGACAGGGAAGAGGCACCTTGGAGACAGAGGGACAAATTTATTAGTCATGTGTGTTGGAATGACAATGATACTCTGTCAACACATACACAGGTCATGTGGATGAACATGTGGGAGCAACACTGGCACCCCCCATTGCAACACAGATGCTGGTATTCCATTGAACTGGCACACAAGTGACGGATAACAGCTAAACACCCCCTGCTGCCACGGAGAGGCTGCTATACACCATTGAGGCCCTGATGGGGCAATCACACACCATGTCAACCCGGTGCAACCTGTATGTTTCTGAGGCCAGTGTTACACACATTGATGGCCTCATCACAATCCCCAATCCCCTGACACATGACAGTCACCAAGTCTGACCATGGCTCCAGGTGAAGCCTGCCCCATGTCATGTTCCCCATGTAGGATCCACATGTATGCAAATTGACCACACAAGAACCGGAGAAGTGCACACAGACTACAAACAATTTACACACCCAAAACGCCGTGAGGCATCCCTTACCCTAAGGAGATTTCCAAACTTGCCCGTGCATGTGACGCGGAATCTGCACATGTTGCTGTGTTCATGAGGAGTAGCAGGAGCACAACAATGCCACCAGCAGACAGCATGCCCATGGACCTGTGGAAGAGAGACACACAAGGAGTCAGCCCAAAGGAGCACATCCGCAAGCATGTACTCAACACGTATCATGTTGTCAACATGACAGGTGACAATGATGACTCTCTGACAACATCCTTCCATTGCGCCATCACTCGAGTGACACTTCAATACACACCACTGACTCACTTGGCAGACATGCAGATGGACACACACATTGCAACACATGCCACACACGGCCCAATGCGTGCACACTCAGACACTGGAACTCACCACTAAGCAAAGAAGTTGCGTATGAGCCGACTCCGCATGTCCTCCACAGCCTCCTCCTCCTCCACATCACTTGCCCCGTCACCAAGGCCTTCATCCTCCACGGGTGGATGGTCCTGGTCATCTTGATCCAGTATGAGTGGAACAGCTTCCTCCACTGCCATGTTGTGCAGCATGCAGCAGACGATGATGATCTTGCACACCTTCACCGGGGCATATGGGAGTGCTCCGCCGGTCTTGTGGAGGCACCGGAATCGGCTCTTCAGAAGTCCAAACGTCCTCTCAATGACTCTCCTGGTCCGCCCATGGGCGTTGTTGTAGCGGTGCTCGGCAGCCGTGCTGGGGTTGCGGACAGGCGTCATCAGCCATGGCATGTTGGGATAGCCAGCGTCCCCTACAAGGAAACATCATGGACAGAAGTGTGTCAGCACAGGCAGTGAGATTGGAAGATGACGCCAAACACTGAACTGCCAGAGTCTACCCACCAACAATACATGCTCGCTCATTCCGCAGCTGCAGCATCATTTCAGGCAGCCTGCTACGCCTCATGATGAAGGCATCGTGTGCTGATCCTGGAAAGCGAACACAGACATGTGAAATCACCATGTTGGACAGACACACCACAAGGGCATTAATGGAGTGATAATGTTTGCGATTCCTATACACCACCTCCTGTGCCTGTGGTGGTACCAACGCAACATGTGTCCCATCTATGGACCCAATGACATGGGGCATCCCTCCCAGGGCATAGAACTCACGCTTGACATCTGTCAACTGCTCACGAATTGGGAATTTAATGTACTCATCCAGGTGAACCAACATGGCCTCTAAGAAATCATGCAGAACACGGCTGAACATCGTCTGGGACATGCCCCCGACGTCAGCAATGGTATGTTGGAACGTACCCGTGGCAAGGAAATGTAGGGCTGCCATCACCTTCAACTTGGGTGTCAGTGCACTGGGATACCTGTGGCGCGGGAGGAGTTGTGCTTCCAGCCGGCCAGTCAACTCATCAATCAACCGTTGGCTGAATCTGTAGCGGCGTATACAGTCCCGTTCATGCAGGGCAGCCATGTCTGGCATACGTCGAGGGAGAGGCGGAGCCCTGCAGTGAAATGGAAGGAACACCGAAGAGTGAGCACTGTACAACGACATTGTCAATGCACTGAGCACATGTTACACAGCCAATACACAAATGCCACATTCTGAGTCAGGTCTGTGCCACATTTCCTGGACACGTACGCCAGTCAGGTGACACTCCTACCAAGGGACAGCCACTAACGGAGTGGGGCAAGCTCACGATGACATGGCATGAGACTAGCTGTGGGCCAGTGTAAGTGAACATGCACACGCATCACAGGATTCACAGACATCCACACATGTGCAGAAGTAGTATGCGTATGGTACAGACAGGTTGGTGGATGCGATATGCACTGGTCACATGTCATAGGAAAAGGACAGGCCACACACATTGCCTTGGAGGAGTACATGTCGAGACAGAACATACATAGAGAGCATGTGGATATGTACTTGTTTTGATACTCCGTGTAGTTGCATACATACACACCTCATGGCAGATCACATATGTGGGCTGGTGTGCGGAACAGTGTGCCATGGCCATCTACACACAGACACATGTTGGCAGCAGCAACTGCTGATGCATTGGACCACACACCTACAGCAAAATCATGGAAACACATGCCACACACATGACATGGTTGCAGCGTGCAACGCAGCCATACACATGTCATGTGTAATATTCCGTGTACCTGGCATCAGGGGACAGGTGCGGGTGTCCGTGACTGGGACATGCAAGTGACTCATGGCTCCACTAGTGTGTACGACATGCACACATGTCAAAGGAGTGCAGGGGATGTGTGGTACAATGCGCACCATCACACACGACATGTGTACACAGCTCATCGTACATATGCTTTGCCCACACCTCAGGGGTAAAGTGCCGCATCACATCCTGACACACCTGTGTCACACACATGTGGTATTGCACAGACAATGCATTGGTGTCCACCCTTTGCAAAATCTGACCGCTCCATTCCTGTCTGTGTGCCGCCTGTCACCACTGACAGGTGTGAAACGCACCGTACATACGCTCTGAGTGCGTGTATAGGGTCCCTGGGCCAATATGGGCGCTGGCGTATGCGTACGCCACAGTAGTACGGACTGTACACGCACTTGTACGGTCCGGATCACAATATGGGCGCTGGCGTATGCGTACGCCACAGTAGTACAGACCGTACAAGCGCTTGTACGGTCCGTACTACTGCGGCGTACGCATACGCCAGCGCACATATTGTGATCCGGACCGTACAAGCGCGTGTACAGTCCGTACTACTGTGGCGTACGCATACGCCAGCGCACGTATTGTGATCCGGACCGTACAAGCGCGTGTACAGTCCGTACTACTGTGGCGTACGCATACGCCAGCGCACATATTGTGATCCGGACCGTACAAGCGCGTGTACAGTCCGTACTAATGTGGCGTACGCATACGCCAGCGCACATATTGTGATCCGGACCGTACAAGCGCGTGTACGGTCCGTATCACTGCTTGTGGGGTGCCCTAGGGCGTGGAACGCACCGTACCTGTGTGTAAATGTATGAAAACACATAGGGGACACATGAGGGACAAGTATAAGGGCCTAAATGCATGATGGTTGCCATGGAGACTGAGTTAGATTTTTGAATTTGAGCACCAGGTGCCCAGCAGAAGTCAGTTTGAAAGAATCTACATTGTTGCAAAGTGGATGTTGACTTGACATCATCATCAAAACTGAAACCATGCAAAGCCACACACTGGGGTAGGTTTGAAGGGATTGGATGAAACGTAGGATGCAAATGTGACTGACCAATCAATCTGTACTCCTGTACATGAACAGGCCAGCCAGGCATATATAAGGCAGCCAGGTCCCATGAGAGAGCACTTGCCTGCACATCCATTCATCCATGACCACTGCTGCTGATAGTGATTCCTCTGGCACCATGTCCAGGACTGTGGAGAGGTCACAGCCATTCACCCAGGAGGAGAACCTTGCCCTGATAGATGTGATCCTCCCACAGTTCCAGAGCCTGTATGGTCGACCAGGGGTTCAGGTGAGTGCAGACTCCACTAGCTTAGACTGTGCCCCTTTTGTGTGACAGTGACTTCTGGCATTGTGTCCATGTGTGACAGACATGCACTGTTGTTTAGAGTGGGTCCCAGGGTCTGGAAGGCCTCATGTCACCCATGCAGAGCATGCTGTGTTTCCTGTGTGCACTCCTCACTTGCATAGTGCCTACTGTGACAATGAAAGCATGGTGCATGCCACATTCTGCCTGCATACTCCTCCTGGGGATGTTGTTTCCACAGTCCTGATGTGATCCTGTGTTCCCCCCAGTGTGACAGGTGTCAGTACCCATGGATGTGTGTTTGTTCAGTGTACCTGTGCTGTGAGTGTCCAAAGGCCGTGTTCGTCCCCTGCACATTGGTGTGTGTGTAAGTCCCCTGTCATGTGGGTGAGTGCATATGGGGAGTGTTGCACACAAGCAGCATGAGGGATGGATATAGCCTGGCCATCCGATGTGAGCAGGGAGCAGTGCTGTGTGCATGCCGTGCTGAGCCAGCCCCACACCTGTGACACCCCCCGTCTACTGGCACATGGGCAGAGTGAGGTGTGTACCCGCAGTTGGCAATGCCATGTGATTGTCCTGTACCTGTGTGTGTCTGTGTACTCTGCTGAGGTAGCATCAGTGTGCTGGGGCAGGTGACTGCTGTGAGGTGCTGTACATAATCCTGGTGTAGGCTGTGAGGCACAGTGTGATCCCTGGTCAGTGAGTGTGTGGTACCCCTCATGCCACCCGTGTACTTTCAATGGCACGTAGTGCATTTGGCCTTCCACAGTGGATAATGTCCCTATGACAAAGGTGCAATTAGTTGCATGCATACCATGGCCTGTTCATAAAGAGGATTGTTCTATATGTGTGTCTCTGTGTCTTTGCTCATGTGGATTAATGTATTCTCACTTTTGCATCCTCACAGGTAGGCGCCATTGCCAAGGGGGAGATCTGGAGGGAAGCCGTCAGTGCCGTGAGGGGTACAGAGGGTCGGAGGCGGAGCATGTCTCAGGTGAGGAAACGCTGGCAGGACATCCGGTGCTGGACGAGGAGGATTGCACGGCTCCTGCTGGGGGACTCACCTGAGAGCCGTAAGAACCGTGGGCGCCGTCGTCTGACCCACATCCAGAAGCGTGTGCTGGCGGTGGTCTTCCCCGATATGGACAGGCGCCTACAGGAGAAGCAGCAGCAGGAAGGGGGTAGGTACATGTGTGTCAGTTGTGTGTCCCCAGCCAATGTAAGTGCGCAGTTGCATGGATACACTGCCAGGGTTTGATTGTGCAGTGCGTCAACTTGTCCCCAAAGTAGCCCGGTGCTGTTCTCACTCCCTCCCTTCCCCTCCTTGCCATGTGTTCCCTGGTCTGTGTGTAGCCACTCTTGCACAAGGTTATTTAGGCAGGCAGTTTATGCTGGTGCCCAATGCTAGCAGCATCATGTGTGGGGGTGATGTGTCACAGGTCTGGGGACCTTGCGTGTGCCATGGCCAATTTCAGTCATTGTGGGGTCCATGTCACTTGGCAATGTTCGTGAATCACGACATAGGGGTGTGTCTCCAAAGTGTACAGCCTTCCAGCATTCATGTCCAATTGTGTGCCCTCTGACATGATGTGCCTGAGTGGGAGGCCTGCTAAGTGCAGGGACGGTTGCTTAATTTGCAGTCATGTCCATCCTGGACCATGGAGGAGTGTGGGCACTACTGTGCCCTGGGGCACCTCTTCCTAGGTATCATGTGCGTCATCCAACAATATGGACATTCACTGTGTCTTCGCCAGGGGTTGGGTAGGGTGGCATTGTACCCTGGGCTCAACTGTTATGACCTACAGGTTGCTACATGTGTCCACTGTACAGGGGGACCCATTTTGCTTGTGCATACTCACAGTGGGCATTACCTGTGTGTGTTGTTAAGACAATCTGATGATGTTTGCTTGTCAATGATGTGTGGACAGGCGCACCAGGGGCAGTGTGTGTACAGTCATGAATTAGTGGAGGCCATGTGTTTTCATCCCAGAGTAAGAGGTGTACATACTTTCTCCGTCTCAATGAGATTGTCTCAGGTGTGGGTGGTTTGTGCGTACAAGGCCTACATGTCAAAAGCTCCATCCTCCTTGCTGGGTTTGGCCTGTGTGTGATGTTTGACTGGACATACGCTCATGGTGCAGTGACCCAGTCATGTCTGGCATGGTTTCATGTATTGCCTTTGCAGCATGTGCCAAGAGTAAATGGATATGATTCCTGCTCATCCCTTTTTGACGACGCAGTGTGGTGCAGATGCTGTGCACATTTGTCCCCAGAGGCTGGCTCCTCTGTAAAATTTGAAGTGAAGTGATTTGCTGTTGTGTCATGCTCTCCATTGTTTCTCAGTGGCATGGTGGGTCTACAAACTGTGTGTTCCATGGCCTACATGTGTACATAGTTTTGTAGGTGTAACTCCTGTTGCTTTTCAGGCTATGCAATGTGACCTATGTATATTTGACTCATGTGACATATGTGTACAGGTGTCTGATTATCTCCTGTCTCTTCACCTTGCCCACAGCATCGCCGGGGGACACGGAAGGAGACACTAGCACGGACCGGGAGGAGGGATTGAGCACCAGTGCCAGCAGTGCTGTCCTGTCTGGCACATGGAGTGGCACGGAGGCCGAGGGGAGTGAGGCAGAGGACCTGTTGACTGGCAACACAGACTATGACGCAGACGGGTCTGAGGCTGAGCTCCCAGAGGTGGCGGAGTCTGCCCACCCAGCTGAAGGCAGCCCTCCACATCCCCCCGCCACCTCAGTTTCCATCACCGGCCTCCCACGTGCTCGTGGCCCTTCCCTCCGTGCTCGGTCCCCACATGTCTCCTTCCTGCCAGGCACCGCACCCCCTGCCCCTGTCACCACTGCTGCGGTGAGTGCGGAGTCTGTGGACATCCTGAGGCAGTTGCAGGTTGGTCAGACTGCGATGCTAAATGTCCTCCATGCCCACACCCAGGTGCTGACCCAGATGGAGGCATACATGGAGGGCATGTCGGCTGCGCAGTCTGACCAACGGCAGTTGCTGAGGTCCATAGACTCCACACTGACTGCAGCACTGGATCTCCTGCAGCGCTGCCTACCCCCCCCTACCCCTGCACCATCCACAATTCCCACTCCCGTGCCTGTCCCACGCACATCCAGACGTCAGCGTGCACGCACCCCAACAGACACGGGCACCACACCACCAGGGAAGTCAAAGCGCACACCTCCTGTCACGCACACACAGGGTGAGGAAGGCACACCCACTGGGTCGGGGGGGAAACGTACAACACGCAGCCACAGTGGGAGTCCGCAGTCCACACAACCCACTCCCTCCAAATCCACTCCCCTTAGCTCTCCTGGCCAACAGTCGGTGACAGCATCATCCACTGCAAGTGTGCCCCCCAGCCCCAGGATGACACCACCCCGCAAGCGGTGGAGGCGGGACCCGGCCAGGGGAGTTGAGTCCCCCACCCTGTCCACACCCTCCCCCAGTGGCGCTGCGACCCATCCCTCTGCCCCCCCCCTCCTTGGGGCCTGTGGTTCGATTGGGTGCGGGGGAGTCGCTGGGGGAACTTGCCGACGTGTGCAGCGCCATTCTGTCCTCCACCTTTGGCGCTGGCACCCCCCCTGTGGCAGAATCATCCCTCCCTGCACCCACAACACCTACCCTTGCCCCTCCTGTCTCTGCGGTGCCTGTTTCCACCCTCCCCCCTGATGCCCCCTCTTCTGTGGATGAAATGGACATGTGCACTGTGCAGGCAAGCTAGGGGACACACGTCCCGATGTGTACCCCCCCCCCGGACTTTGCTGCTGGCCTGGCCCATGGCCCTTGTACATAGTGGACATTTTCTCAGAGATATTTTCCTGCTGAATAAAGCATTTTCTTTTGGTTTTGCACACTGATGCTTTCCTGGACTTGCTGTTGGTGCTGGTGCTCCCTGAGTTGGGGTGTTGATAATGTGTTAGGGGTCTGTGAAATGTTGGAGTGTGCTGCTCATGGGGTGTACCCTTCCATCTGCGTGCCATCACAAAGGTCTCTGCCAATGGTATTTGGTCATGTTTGCTCTCACTGTATGGTGACATTGTCCCAAGGTGTGTTCCATCCTCTGTGGAGCAGGCCATTTTCCCTGCAGGGTGTCTCCCAAATGCTGTGCTGTGCTGTGTCTACATTTCCTGGATGTGTGAGGGTTGCCTTTCAATATAGCCATGCTGGCTCAGCGAAGGCTCCACCTGCATCTGGGGTATCACCCTTGTTGGTCACTGAACTTGTTGATGGGGTATATTGTCCTATGTCTGGGCACTGCTGGGAGGACTCTGCACCCACCCCTCCTGTCTCTGGGCACTGCTGGGAGGACTCTGCACCCACCCCTCCTGTCTCTGGGCACTGCTGGGAGGACTCTGCACCCACCCCTCCTGTCTCAGGGCACTGCTGGGAGTGTTAGGCACCCACCCCTCCTGTGTCTGGGCACTGCTGGGAGGACTCTGCACCCACCCCTCCTGCATCTGGCCACTGCTGGGAGGACTCTACACACACCCCTCCTGTGTCTGGCCACTGCTGGGAGGACTCTGCACCCACCCCTCCTGTGTCTGGGCACTGCTGGGAGTGTTAGGCACCCACCCCTCCTGTCTCTGGGCACTGCTGGGAGTGTTAGGCACCCACCCCTCCTGTCTCTGGGCACTGCTGGGAGGACTCTGCACCCACCCCTCCTGTCTCAGGGCACTGCTGGGAGGACTCTGCACCCACCCCTCCTGTCTCTGGGCACTGCTGTGAGGACTCTGCACCCACCCCTCCTGTCTCTGGGCACTGCTGGGAGGACTCTTCACCCACCCTTCCTGCGTCTGGCCACTGCTGGGAGGACTCTACACACACCCCTCCTGTGTCTGGCCACTGCTGGGAGGACTCCGCACCCACCCCTCCTGTGTCTGGGCACTGCTGGGAGGACTCTGCACCCACCCCTCCTGTGTCTGGGCACTGCTGGGAGTGTTAGGCACCCACCCCTCCTGTCTCTGGGCACTGCTGGGAGTGTTAGGCACCCACCCCTCCTGTCTCTGGGCACTGCTGGGAGGACTCTGCACCCACCCCTCCTGTCTCAGGGCACTGCTGGGAGGACTCTGCACCCACCCCTCCTGTCTCTGGGCACTGCTGGGGGGACTCTGCACCCACCCCTCCTGTCTCTGGGCACTGCTGGGAGGACTCTGCACCCACCCCTCCTGTCTCTGGGCACTGCTGGGAGGACTCTGCACCCACCCCTCCTGTCTCAGGGCACTGCTGGGAGTGTTAGGCACCCACCCCTCCTGTGTCTGGGCACTGCTGGGAGGACTCTGCACCCACCCCTCCTATGTCTGGGCACTGCTGGGGGTGTTAGGCACACACCATTCTTATTGCAGGTTAGGTGCGTACATACACGGGTGGGGGGTCGGGGCGTACATACACTGCTGGGGTGGGGGTTCGGTGCGTACATACACGGGTGGGGGGTCGGGGCGTACATACACTGCTGGGGTGGGGGATCGGGGCGTACATACACGGGTGGTGGTTCGGTGCGTACATACACGGGTGGGGGTTCGGGGCGTACATACACTGCTGGGGTGGGGGATCGGGGCGTACATACACGGGTGGGGGTTCGGTGCGTACATACACGGGTGGGGGGTCGGGGCGTACATACACTGCTGGGGTGGGGGTTCGGGGCGTACATACACGGGTGGTGGTTCGGTTCGTACATACACGGGTGGGGGTTCGGGGCGTACATACACTGCTGGGGTGGGGGTTCGGTGCGTACATACACGGGTGGGGGTTCGGGGCGTACATACACTGCTGGGGTGGGGGTTCGGTGCGTACATACACGGGTGGGGGGTCGGGGCGTACATACACTGCTGGGGTGGGGGTTCGGGGCGTACATACACGGGTGGTGGTTCGGTGCGTACATACACGGGTGGGGGGTCGGGGCGTACATACACTGCTGGGGTGGGGGTTCGGGGCGTACATACATGGGTGGTGGTTCGGTGCGTACATACACGGGTGGGGGTTCGGGGCGTACATACACTGCTGGGGTGGGGGTTCGGTGCGTACATACACGGGTGGGGGTTCGGGGCGTACATACACTGCTGGGGTGGGGGTTCGGTGCGTACATACACGGGTGGGGGGTCGGGGCGTACATACACTGCTGGGGTGGGGGTTCGGGGCGTACATACACGGGTGGTGGTTCGGTGCGTACATACACGGGTGGGGGGTCGGGGCGTACATACACTGCTGGGGTGGGGGTTCGGGGCGTACATACACGGGTGGTGGTTCGGTGCGTACATACACGGGTGGGGGTTCGGGGCGTACATACACTGCTGGGGTGGGGGTTCGGTGCGTACATACACGGGTGGGGGTTCGGGGCGTACATACACTGCTGGGGTGGGGGTTCGGTGCGTACATACACGGGTGGGGGTCGGGGCGTACATACACTGCTGGGGTGGGGGTTCGGGCGTACATACACGGGTGGTGGTTCGGTGCGTACATACACGGGTGGGGGGTCGGGGCGTACATACACTGCTGGGGTGGGGGTTCGGGGCGTACATACACGGGTGGTGGTTCGGTGCGTACATACACGGGTGGGGGTTCGGGGCGTACATACACTGCTGGGGTGGGGGATCGGTGCGTACATACACGGGTGGGGGTTCGGGGCGTACATACACTGCTGGGGTGGGGGTTCGGTGCGTACATACACGGGTGGGGGGTCGGGGCGTACATACACTGCTGGGGTGGGGGTTCGGTGCGTACATACATGGGTGGGGGGTCGGGGCGTACATACACTGCTGGGGTGGGGGTTCGGGGCGTACATACACGGGTGGTGGTTCGGTGCGTACATACACGGGTGGGGGGTCGGGGCGTACATACACTGCTGGGGTGGGGGTTCGGGGCATACATACACGGGTGGTGGTTCGGTGCATACATACACGGGTGGGGGTTCGGGGCGTACATACACTGCTGGGGTGGGGGTTCGGTGCGTACATACACGGGTGGGGGTTCGGGGCGTACATACACTGCTGGGGTGGGGGTTCGGTGCATACATACACGGGTGGGGGGTCGGGGCGTACATACACTGCTGGGGTGGGGGTTCAGGGCGTACATACACGGGTGGTGGTTCGGTGCGTACATAAACGGGTGGGGGTTCGGGGCGTACATACACTGCTGGGGTGGGGGTTCGGTGCATACATACACGGGTGGGGGGTCGGGGCGTACATACACTGCTGGGGTGGGGGATCAGGGCGTACATACACGGGTGGGGGTACGGGCCGTACTTCCACGGGTGGGGGTACGGTCCGTACATACCCCTACCCACGCTCTGCGTGCCTGGGTACGGCCCGTACCCATGCCTTTGGTGGGTGGGTACGGTGCGTCCCCCCATTGTTGCGGTGCCGTGGGGTCCGCACCGTACACAGACCTTGGGGCGTGGCTACGGGTCGTACCACGCGTACCCCTACATGACCCAGCAATGCTGGTATGAGCCGTACCAAGGCCTTTCTGACGTGGGTACGGGCCGTACCGCCATTGATGGAGTGACGTAGGGGGACGCGTGGTACGTTCCGTACCCACGCTCTTGCGGCCTGGGTAGGGTACGTACCGGTTCGCGTGACCATCCAATTCCGTTGTGATGGACGCTTGCGTTGCTGGCCTCGCCCCCACCCCCTGGAAGTGACCAGGCCCTGATGGTCAGGTATGTCCAGGCCATGTGTGATTTGGTACCATGTGTTGGTGTTGTGTGTCCTGCCCCTGCCCCCCCCTTTGCCCCTGGTTGTTGTGCTGACCTTCTGCGGCGTCTGCGTCGGTTCCTGTACGCCAGGTGGACTGCTAGGAGGGCAGGGATGGCACGTAGGTTCGGGTCCATGTCTGTTCGTCGCGTCCAGCTGCTCCTTGCGTGTGTCGTCCTGATTTCCCGGCAGTTTTTGGCAGCCGGTAAATATTTTCCGTGCGGGATGACGTAGGTTCGAATCGTACTTCCTGGTTCGTGAAACGTAGGCTGGATGCGTACCGACGTCAGGTCGGAGCTTTTCAGGATCGGAATTGTGTTTCGATTCTGTTCGGTCGGTGTTTTGTTCGATTCGTACGGAACTGGTGTTTCCGTAGGAATCGTACTTGCATTTTCGGATGGATTTCGCACCGGGTACGAGTCGGACGGAGAAATGGCTCCGTCCGACGGTTCGTACCGGGTTTTTACCGGATCGGAATTGGCACCTATATTATCAAGTGTAACCGCTCTGCCACTGCAATGGGAAGAGTAGTATTGCACACACCTCCAATGATTTCTAGGAAAACTTATTCTTTCTTTACTATATATGTATCCTGCATGGTTCAGTAAATTTTTCCCTTTCCTAGATTTATTATATTTTGCAGCTTCAAGAGTAGACATTTTCTGTGAAGAGAAGAGAAGAAAAATAAATTAGTCTATAAAAGTAAATACGCTATCTATAATGCTGCACGTTCCTGGAGTTAGAATAGTAATTGTTACCCCTACACCATCCCACAATTTCCCTACTGCTGCACCTTCCTGGAGTTAGAATAGTAATTGTTACCCCTACACCATCCAACACTTTCCCTACTGCTGCACCAACCTGAAGTTAGAATAGTAATTGTTACCCCTACACCATCCCACACTTTCCCTACTGCTGCACCTTCCAGGAGTTAGAATAGTAATTGTTACCCCTACACTATCCAACACTTTCCCTACTGCTGCACCAACCTGGAGTTTGAATAGTAATTGGTACTCATACACCATCCCACACTTTCCCTACTGCTGCACCTTCCTGGAGTTAGAATAGTAATTGTTACCCCTACACCATCCCACACTTTCCCTACTGCTGCACCTTCCAGGAGTTAGAATAGTAATTGTTACCCCTACACTATCCAACACTTTCCCTACTGCTGCACCAACCTGGAGTTAGAATAGTAATTTTAACCCTACACCATCCAACACTTTCCCTACTGCTGCACCAACCTGAAGTTTGAATAGTAATTGTTACTTATACACCATCCCACACTTTACCTACTGCTGCACCTTCCTGGAGTTAGAATAGTAATTGTTACCCCTACACAATCCAACACTTTCTCTACTGTTGCACCTACCTGGAGTTAGAATAGTAATGGATACCCCTACACTATCCCTCACTTTCCCTACTGCTGCACCTTCCTGGAGTTAGAATAGTAATTGTTACCCCTACACCATCCCACACTTTCTCTACTGCTGCACCAACCTGGAGTTAGAATATTAATTGTTACCCCTACACCATCCCACACTTTCCCTACTGCTGCACCAACTTGGAGTTAGAATAGTAATTGTTACCCCTACACTATCCAACACTTTCCCTACTGCTGCACCTTCCTGGAGTTAGAATAGTAATTGTTATCCCTACACCATCCAACACTTTCCCTACTGCTGCACCAACCTGAAGTTTGAATAGTAATTGGTACTCATACACCATCCCACACTTTCCCTACTGCTGCACCTTCCTGGAGTTAGAATAGTAATTGTTACCCCTACACCATCCCACACTTTCCCTACTGTTGCACCTTCCTGGAGTTAGAATAGTAATTTGTATCCCTACACCATCCCACAGTTTCCCTACTGCTGTACCTACTTGGAGATAGAATAGTAATTGATATTCCTACTACAACCCATAGTTTATGTATTGTGGCAGCTTATTTGAATTATTAAAAAAAAGGTTAGTCCATAAGATTGTTGGATTTATAAGAGTGTTTTTTTAAAATACCTTTTGCTTTTTGAGTTTTTTTCTTGGTTTTGCTTCTGGTATGGTTTTTGCCTGCTTGTTGGAGTGTTAGGGTGTCTGGTCTTCTTTTTTTCGACTTTTTATATAAAGTAGCAAAGATTTATCTGAGAAACAGAAAGAAAAAACAATTCACAAATGGAAAACTTTGTCAATGTTTGCAAAAATTGCAAAATGTGAAAACATCTGTGTATATTTGATATTTTATTTTAAGTCTAACTACATTACATAACACACATTACCTGATGCTGCACCTATCTTGAGTTACATTAATATTTGTTAACCCCACCACATTCAAACACTTTTTCTGCTGCTGCACATAACTGGAGTTAGAATAGTAATTGGTGCCCCTACACCATCCCACACTTTCCCTACTGCGCACCTACCTGGAGTTAGAATAGTAATTGTTACCCCTACAGCATCCCACACTTTCCCTAATGCTGCACCTACCTGGTGAATGAATAGTAATTGTTACCCAAAACCATCCCATACTTTCCCTACTGCTGCACCTTCCTGGAGTTAGAATAGTAATTGTTACCCCTACAGCATCCCACACTTTCCCTAATGCTGCACCTACCTGGTGAATGAATAGTAATTGCTACCCAAAACCATCCCACACTTTCCCTACTGCTGCACCTTCCTGGAGTTAGAATAGCAATTGTTACCCCTACACCAGGGGTCTCCAACCTTTTCTGTAGTGAGAGCTACTTCTGCTCAAGGAAAGTCTTCCCGAGCTACTAGCAAATTTTATACCTGTAAAATAGTGACTAAACTATGACCACCCAAAGCAAGATTTTCAGGAGTTACCACCCAAGAATACCAAGTGTGGCTACCAGCAGAAATGCTGGGAAAAAGTTCTTCAATATTAAATGCCTCCCCTTGACTTATGAAGTAACATTCAAATCTTGACATGCCCAGTGGCACAAAGGACATAAGCACAGCAGTACGTCTCCCCAGCTCAGCTTGAATTATCATTCACCAGTTTCTGAAAATGCACATTCTTCTATCTAATACTACTTTCCACTGTGGGCAAACAAACTACATTTTCCAGAAGAAACCCCATTTTTGAAAACTAAAACTGCCTTTAAAATATCAGTTTTCAGTTTTTAGAGAAATGCACAGTCTCAAAACATCAGCTTGTCATTATCATCATGTACTCCCATGTACAAATGCCTCATATGGACAGACTACTTTGAACTCCCAGGTATTACAGTTATATGCCATGGATGCTCACCATTGGTATAGGAAACAATAGACCAAGCTACAATTCAGTTATGAAAAACATTCATTAGTCAAAAGGCATCTGGTACATATAGAATTAGCATTGCATCATTAGTGTACCACCATTTTCTTTACAATGCAAAGTATATCCTCAAAAGACACAAAGGCACAAAATATCGCTCCAATAGTGACTGTTTATTATTTAGTTACTTTTATAACAGATCACCATATCCAATGCTCCAAATGGAGAAAGAGGTTGCTCCAAGGGGAGTGTGAAAAAGGAAAGTGCTTGTGAGGTAGGACAGATATAAAGGAGGGGATTCCAAAAGGCAAATTCAATAACCAATAAATTATACATTCCGGTATCCTTAGTAAAACTGGTCGTGGTTCATAGTGGCACCAGTTTTACAGATAAGCCTGTCCCTTATGGATCTACAAATATTCATTTCATGATTTTCTGATGGCGCACAGAGAACATTCATCAGTGAAAAGGCAGGGTTGGTATGATATCAGGTACAGGCCCACTGGGGGAGAGTGTTGACATTTCGACCCTGGTGCAATGAGGGTAATTTATTTCCTCTGCAGGCAGGTCTTCCTCAGGACGGGGGGAGGGGAGGCAACCTAGGGTGAGGTACAGTCAGGATACAGCCCCTGAGGAAGACCCGCCTGCAGAGGATATAAATTACCCTTATTGCACCAGGGTCGAATCGTCGACACTCTCCCCCAGTGAGCCTGTACCTGATATCATCCCAACCTGCCTTTTCACAGATGAATGTTCTCTGTGCATCATCAGAAAATCATGAAATGAATATTTGTAAATCCATAAGGGACTGGCCAATCTGTAAAACTGGTGCCACTATGAACCACAACCAGTTTTACTAAGCATACCAGAATGTGTCATTGATTGGTTATTGAATTTGCCTTTTGGATTCCCCTCCTTTATATCTGTCCTACCCCATGAGCACTTTCCTTTTTCACACTCCCCTTTTTCTCTATTTGGAGCATTGAATATGGTGATCTGTTATAAAAGTAACTAAATAATAAACAGTCACTATTGGAGCGATATTTTGTGCCTCTGTGTCTTTTGAGGATATACTTGTTTGCATTGTAAAGAAAATGGTGGTACATTAATGATGCAATGCTAATTCTATATGTACCAGATGCCCTTTGACTAATGAATGTTTTTCATAAATAAATTGTAGTTTTAAAGAAGTCTAGAACTGTTGTTTCCTATACCAATCGTTACCCAGGTCGTGGACAATTGTGGGTTACCCCATTATATCATAATGGATGCTCACCATAGCACCAGAGATGCCTGGATTATGCCAGTAATGCCCACCATTATATTAGGGCCACAGTTGTGCCAAGGCTGGAAACCAGAAGGATCAGGGATAGGACCACATATCAGTCATGACCATTAATATGCCAGGAATAGGTACATATAGGCCAGTCATGCTCAGAGTAGGTCTATGATGGCTGCCAGCATTCCACAACTAGACCAAAAATACTAAAATAGTCAAGGATGACCATAATTATGCCATTGGCACTATTATGTCAGAAATGGGCACAATTATGCCAAATATAACACTCTTATGATGGGGCTAGCATATATATTTGGTGGTTCCTGGCACCAGGCATAGTTTCAGAAAGCAATAGTGTTTATTATGGGCACACACATAAATGTTGACGAATCTCTTAATTTTCTCTGGTCTGGATCATACCCTGTTCTCCTCAGGTCTTGAGCTGATAATGCATCTAACTGGCACATTTTCATTCTGACTCCTGCAGTCCCGCACTTTGGTGGGTCAGCACTGATTACAGCTCAGGCTACTGCTACCATACTTTTTTGATGGTGCACTGTTCACACACGTTGTGACTGATAAAGGAGGGACTGCAATATGGTCAATCTCCTTGTAGCTTAATTATATTGAGATTGGATACAGACTGTCATGTAGCAGGTCCTATAAGCTGGCACAGTGTGTGTTTGAGTGTTAGTATGAGTTACTGTGATAATTGTGGTTGGCTGTCACTCTTAGAGTCTTGAGATGATCAGTGCTGCCTTCTTTAATAGGCACCTACTCTGAAATTGATACTGGGCTTGACTTCACCTCAGAGAGCTACTTTGAAGGTACTGGCGAGCTACCAGTAGCTTCCGAGCTACTCGTTGGAGACCCCTGCCCTACACAATCCAACACTTTCTCTACTGTTGCACCTACCTGGAGTTAGAATAGTAATTGTTACCCCTACACTATCCCACACTTTCACTACTGCTGCACCTTCCTGGAGTTAGAATAGTAATTTTTACCCCTACACCATCCCTCACTTTCCCTACTGCTGCACTTTCCTTGAGTTACAATAGTAATTGTTATTCCTACTACAACCCATATTTTCTGTATTGTGGGAGCTTATTTTAATTATTAAATAAAAGGTTTGACTATTATATTGTTTGATTTATAACACTGTTTATTTAAAATACCTTTTGTTTTTGGTGTTTCTTTCTTGGTTTTGCTTCTGCTATGGTTTTTGCCTGCTGGCTGGAGTTTTTGGGTGTTTGGTCTGCTGTTTTTTGACTTATTCGACAAAGTTGCAAAGATTTATCTGAGAAAAAAGAAAGAAAAAATAATTAAGAAATGAACAACGTTGACAACGTTGGAGAAAATTGCAACATTTGAAAACTTCTGTGTAAATGTGACATTTTATTTAAGTCTAACTACATCACATATCACACATTCCCTGGTGCTGCACCTATCTTGAATTAGATTAATAATTTGTACCCCTAAACCATCCTACACTTTCCATAATGCAGCAGCTTCCTGGAGTTAGAATAGTAATGGATACCCCTACACCATCCCTCACTTTTCCTACAGCTCCACCTTCCTGGAGTTAGAATAGTAATTGATACCCCTACACCATCCCACACTTTCCCTAATGCTGCATCTACCTGGAGTTAGAATAGTAATTTTTACCCCTACACCATCCTACAATTTCCCTACTGCTGCACTTACCGGTAGTAAGAATACTAATTGTTAAACAAACACCATCCCACACTTTCCCTACTGCTGCACCTTCCTGGAGTTACATTAGTAATTGTTACCCCTGCGCCATCCCACACTTTCCCTAATGATGCACCTTCCTGGAGTAAAAAAAGTAATTGTTACCCCTACACCATCCAACACTTTTGCTACTGGTAAAGTTAATGTTTTTATTTACAAAATTACAATTATAAGAAGTATTAATTAATTTACCTTCACATTAAGAAAGGTGAGTCGTGTAGGTTGTGTTGACCAAAAATTTTGCAAACGATATGTTGGTTTTGATAGAAAAACAAATTCCTGTTTTAGGTAAAAAAAAATAGATTATATAAGTTAGTATATATTAAAGTTACTTGACAAAAAAAAATGGTTAGAGTACATTTTAAATAATATTAAAATTATATTTGCTGCACTCTTTGGATGGAAATGAAACATGATTTATGAGAAAACATGGTGTTAAAATATAATAGTAACTTACTTGTAGTAGGAAAGAAAGAATGCTTCTCCAATGGATTGCAGTGTTCTCTCAGTGTAGGAGTCAGAGGGTCAGGTTTTTGCGTCTGGTCTCTCTGGTAGTTGATATTCAACTGATTGTCAAATGGTGTCTTGCTGGTATTTATACGTTTTAGTCAGTGTCATTATTAATTTTTTGAAAAACAGCGTTCGTTGTGTTTTTTATTATACTTTTATTTGCTGTTGAAAATGATAATTTAAAAAAGCATTAAAAGATGTGTTGTTTTCACTTATTTGCTCCGTTTTGGCATCCATTTTGGAACATGTATTTTGCTATTGTTTTCATAGAAAGTGTTGTAGGACAAGTTTTAGAAGTGGGATGGTTAAAATGGCGACTATGTGTATGTGTTTTGTATTTTAATCCGTTTACTTATTTTGTGTTCTAATAATAATTTACATGTATATGATCTGTTATTTAATTATTCGTTATTTCTGTTAAACTAATAATTTTGTTACACCGGAATTTTTTTGGCAAATAAGAGTATTAATTTTAATACTCGAGTATTCATTTTAATACTCGAGTATTAATTTTGTTATGCATTTCAGTTAATTTACGTTTAGTTTTTCTCCACATTTTAATACACTTCCCCACCCAAAAACCCCAAATTTCCCTGCATCCCGTGCCAGATTTTATTTTACTTAAAAAAAATATATATATATATATTTTTGCATTGTAATGGTATGCGTTGTAATTGATTTCGTTGTAAATGCACTTTTAAGTGATTTACTCACTTTTGTGTTGTAACAGTATTCGTTGTAAAATAATGCGTTGTAACAGTGTTTGCGTTGTAAAAAATGCGTTGTCATGGCATGCGTTGTAATAGTATGCGTTGTAACGTCATACATCCTAACTGTATGCAGGAACAGTCCCCCGTTGTTGTACCTTCTTCCATGCACGCATGGAATGCGGAATTGGAAGATCCCTTGTCGGAAGACCAGTGGACCTTCTGCTGCAGACAGCTAACGGAACTATCGCCTAATTACAGGTTGCGACTGGTGCATTTCAAGTTTTTACACAGATACTATCGTACACCAAAGTCGTTGCACCGCATGGGTCTTAGGGAAGACGATACGTGCTGGAAATGCGGATCCGAAAATGCCTATTTTATGCATGTTGCATGGAGTTGCCCGAGGCTCGAGGAGTACTGGTCAAACATTTTTGTGGCTATTAATCAAATTTTACTCAGAGCCGATACGCCAACTCCACACCGCGGGTTATTGGGGTACATTCAAGATACTGCACCGAAGAATAGGAAATTACATGCACTATTGCTCCTCTATGCTAAGAGACAGGTGGCGGTGCGCTGGGGTCGTAGATCGCTGCCTAAGTTCTCTGAGTGGGTGAAGGATGTGACGTATGGTAACACACAACTCGAGCGATATTGGGACTTGATGCCAGCTGCCTCCCGGCCCAGGGATATCTGGGAGCCCTTCCTGCAGTGGTCGCGAGAAAGAGCGGGCTCCCCTAAGTCCACACATTCGGGGTCTGGGGAGGTCTCTGATGACATGGGTTGACGCTGTCAGGCGGGGGGTTGCGTTCGCCTGTGCTGCTGAGCCCGGTGCACTTCCACATTTCATTGACACCCTCTGAGGGCGGTGGGACTAAGCTCGTGCCTCGTTGTCTGGGGGGTGCACTGCCAAGACAGGCCTGACCCGGAGTCCGGATTCAACTGTGCGTAGTCCTGCGCCTCCTGAAATGTACCGCAGTCAGGTCTATATGTGTATTCTTTTCTTTGCGGCCGTGTCCACATACTAACTCTGGGATATCTCCTTTGTAAGTGTTGACCCTCTATTGCTAGAGAAATCAGTTTGGTTTATCCTATGCTGCTTTCCGTTCGTACCATCGTTTGTTTTGTTTCTGTTCATCTAAAAGTGAATTTGGGTGTAAAAGAAAACCGATACTTGTGTACATGATATTTTACAGTGTCAAATTGGTTTTGAGCTCACATGTGTTTGATGACGCCGTGAACGTACGCAACTGTAATGTCATTGATTTGCTAACCTGAATAAACAAAATTAAAAAAAAAAAAATAAGAGTTACAGGCAACCTGACCATGTCAGGTACTGCATCAGGACTGAGGTCCAGAAAATGTTGGAGCTGGGAGTAATTAAACCCACAGATAGCCCTTGAACTAGTCCAGTAGTATTGGTACCAAACCTCACCCCCAGGGTGGTAAGAGAGAGATGAGGTTCTGTGTTGACTGCAGGGGTCTCAATGCAGTCACTAGGACTGATGCCCATCCAATACCCAGGCCAAATTTCTGAGTACATTTGACCTGACAGCTGGCTACTGGCAAATCAGATTGCAGAGCCAAAAACAGCATTCTCAACCCCTAGTGGGCAGTACCAATTTGTGGTGATGCCCTTTGGCTTGAAGAATGCACCTGTCACTTTTCTAAGGTTGGTGAACAAAGTCCTTACAGGCCTGGAAGCCTATAGTGCAGCTTATCTAGATGATATTGCTGTCTTTTGCTCCACCTGGGAGGATCACCTGGTTCACCTGAGAAATGTTTTAGAGGCTCTGCAAAAAGCAGGCCTCAATATCAAGGCCACCAAGTGTCAGATAGGGCAGATTAAGGTTGTATACCTAGGCCACCTTGTGGGTGGAGGTCAAGTTCAACCATTGCAGAGCAAAATCCAGACCATCATGGACTGGGTTGCTCCAACTACCCAAACTTAGGTCAGAGCTTTCTTGGGCCTGACTGGGTATTACAGGAGGCTTGTCAAAGGAAATGGATCTATAGTGACCACTTTGAATGATTTAACTTCCAAAAGAATGCCTAAGAAAGTTCAGTGGACAGTTAGCTGTCAAAAGGCATTTGATGACCTGAAGCAGGCCATGTGCAGTGCTCCCATTCTGCAAAGTCCTGACTATTCCAAATAATTCATTGTTCAAACTGATACATCTGAGTTGGGGATAGGGGCTGTGTTATCACAATTGAATGAAGAGGGTCAGGATCAGCCAGTAGCTTTTATTAGCAGAAGGCAGACCCCCGAGAGAAACGTTGGTCAGCTATTGAGAGGAAAGCCTTTGATGTGGTTTTGGCCTTGAAGAAGCTGAGGCCATACTTGTTTGACACTCACTTCATTGTTCAGACAGAACAAGCCCCTCTTATGGCTAAAACAGATGAAGGGTGAAAACCCCAAAGTTTTGAGGTGGTCCATTTCCCTACAGGGGATGGACTATACAGCGGAACATAGACCTGGGAGTAACCATGCAAATGCAGATGGACTCTCAATATATTTCCACTTAGAACATGAAGACTCAACTGGTCAAGGTTAGTTTAATGTCCCTACATTTGGGGGGTTGTGTAGGAGAGTAGGATCTGCATCTTATAGTTACCCCCACTTTTGGATGATGTATCACTGTTTTCGACTTATCCTGCTATTTAGGACCCCAGTCTATCTGCTTTCCCCTCTAAATTGATTTCATATACTTTAGGTACACTCCAGATTGGATACTGGGGTACCCTTATCAGTCCCTAGTATATGATACACCATGTACCTAGGGCATAGGTACGCCAGAGGCCTCCCTGGGGCTGAAACATTTATTGTGCCACCCCTGAGAGGCCATTCGAAATGACACCACAGGTCTGCTACTGCAGCCTGTGTAAGGTGGCGCATGCACCCCTTACTTAGATATAGGTTACATATATCTATTCTAAATCACTGCACATATAAACCTATCAGTCACCTCTATGGCAGGCCTTATCAATCCTGAAGGCAGGGTGCTGGGTTTTGTGTGAGAGGGTGCCCCTGCATGGGCAGAGCCCCTCTGCAGCTTTCGGAAACCTATTTTCCAGGGTTGTCTGTGATGCAGCTAACCACATATATTTAAGTGGATTATAACCTCGCGGTAACTGCTAACTTTAACACGGCTGCTTAGAAACATGTCGTGTTAGGTGTCAAACAACTTGGAATCATACCACCCCGCCATTAACTGGCGGGGGAGGTATGATTCCACCTTTCTAGAGGGACTTATGTGAAACACTGGTACACCCGGTACCAGCTTTCTTGACCTGTGCATCACAAAATGGATGCTGCCAGCCACAGACATGAGCCTGCCCTCCTGCTGCTGAGCCAAGCTCGAACAGAGGAAGGCCTGACAATAGGTTTCCTATCACAGGGAGGTGTGACCGCCTCCTAGACAGGCTTTAGTGTATTGGGGCTGGGTGGGTGCACTCTTAGAGTGCCAGAAAGTCTGCACTGGGGGCACATTTGGTGTCCCCATGCATAGTCCAGCTCAAATTGGTTGTAGGAGCCATTTGCTCCTGCTCTGGCATGAAACTGGACAAAGGACTTGGGTGTAGCCACCCCTCTGTCGTGACCCTTCCATAGGTGGGTCCCCAGAGTTAGTCCAACCCCTTCCTTAGGTATAAAGTAGGAAACCTGACTACAGGACTTTGGATTTTGCCTGGACTAAACTCTGCAAGCAGAAACCAAGTACTTCGATGGTTTACACTTCACTGGACGACAGAAGAATCTCCCTTGGGGTAAAGGAGTTACTCCCTTGCAGCAGCTGGCACCTAAACGCATCTGACCGGTTTGCATCTCCCGAGCTCCTGAGGACTCTGAAGATTTCTGCAACACAGGAGGTGGGTTCCCAAGCATCCCTGAGGTCGATCTGCTCTCTCAGCAGTCCTGAGACCAGTATTCCTCATGGGGACCGTGCAACCTGAACCCCTGTGCACCGTGTACTTTTGCAGCAGTATATGCTTCTTGGCAATCCCTAAGGCTGTGCATTAGACTACATGTAGTCCCAACCCCAATCAGTATTTCCACTGAAGATCTCCCGCCTCGACTCCACGAGTGCTCTGTGGGCTGGTGCTTTCTGATTCAGCTGGAGGTCCCTTCGCGATCCCTGGTCCTTTGGCCTGTGGGTCCTAGCGAGGGTCACTTTGAATTTCCTTGGAATTCCCTGGTTGCTCCAGATGTGCCCTGACTCCCCATAGCTTGGAGAGTCCCCAGGACCTTGCTGGTTCTCACCGTAACTTGTTTCCTCTGCCCGTGTGGCTTGCCTTTGCCAAGGCTTGTTGGTGTTCAATCCAGACACTGACCCCTCAGCACTCGAAATCCTTTGTGGGACAGCTCACCTTTGGACTTTGGTTGTCATTGACATTTCCTGGTCCCAGTGGCTGCAAAGTCAAGCATCCTATCTTCACACCTGAAGCACCCGACATCGATGGGCATTCGTCTATCGAGCCCCTGGTCACCCTGAAGTGACCCAGACTCTGTCCCCTCTGCTTATAGGTTCTTCTCACCACGGCTCCAGGCTTGGATTCCACCAGACACTTTTCATCTTCCCGGCAGCAGAACTTCTTCACATCACGCCATTGAAAACAACAAGGGTTTCCGACACCAATTGACCCCTATGCACCCGGCTCCTCTGGGATAGGTGACACGGTTACCTCGGTACTCACAAGGGTGCTGACCTTAGAACCTTCTGTGTTCCAAAGGCTTTGCTTGAAGTCCTCTCCGAAGTGTCCTTAAACTGTAATTTTCCAACCGTGATTTTCCCATAGAGTTGTACGGAGCTCGCGTCTGTGTTCTCACACTGCACCCGTCCTCCGTGGGCTCCCTGTGTCACTCCTTTGGGTGGTTCCTTGGCGCATTCGAGATTTAGTTTACTCCTGCGTGCCTCCGATCACAGGGCACCACTTCTGAGGTTCTCAAACTGCAAAAGCACGCACACACCACTTTGCTTGGGACTTCTGCGGAAATGTTTATGATCCTGTATCTCCAAACAGGGAGCCAGCTCACCTCGGGCCCTTGGGGGTTGCAAGACACAGCACAAAGCACAGTCTTCTTCAAGTAGGGGGACCCAGCACCTCCAAGCACAGTCCCAACAGCCTCTCCCTTAGTTAGAACAGCAAACTGCAGACCAGCCCCAGATCGCGAAGCAAGGTTTGGTCTATCCGCAGCAGTCTCTTCAGTTGCTCCTTCTTTAGCAGAGGTTCCTCTTGACCACAGAATGGGTCCATGCCTTTACAGTTTCAATCCATATCTGTTTCATTCCCACTTTCAGGGGTTTCAACTCTCCTAGTTATAACCCTTAATGTATTTGAAGTTCGTATGTGCTCAGGGGTCCCTGGCCCCTCCCTAAATCAGTTCAGGGTGTCTCCCTCCCATTGTCACCTCTCTCCCTTTGATACTGGGCGTCTGGATCCTTCATCACTCAGCAGGAGATGGGTCAATTGGCTTATAGCACCAGCCCAGGCCTTTTCACCTCCCAGGCTTCTCCTGCCCCTACTCTCCAGATGCGGGGCAGCCTTGTGCCATCTCAACCCCTCCCTGGGTCAAGACCTCTCCCAGCTCCTCTCACCTTTCAGTTCCAGACAGACAATCCACATTTCAGAGACACACAGAAATGCTCAGAGCACAAAGATCAGCCACTTTCCAAAACAGCGGTTTATGAACACACGTGACAAAACCACCGACACAGAAATATGTGTTATAACACTGTGAGTTCATACATACTAAACTTCACCTCTCCCTTATAAACTGACAGGAAACTAGGCTAACAAACACAACACCCAGCCTCCCCAATTTTGTCCTATGGGCAGGATGGCCTTTCAGCAGTGACAAATGAAATGGAGAGTTTTTCACTGTCAGAACATAGCACACACTTCAGTATATGTTCTGCCTTTTACCTACACTGCACCCTGCCCAGGTGTTATCTGGGATCTACCACAGGGGTGCCCAATGTGTATGTAAAAGGGAAAGTCAGGCCTGACAAGTGGTTGCACTTGTCAGGACAACATGCTAACTTAGTATTCTGAGCTAGGCCCTTCTCTGAAGGCCTGAGTTCCCTTCTCTGCACGCCCTTGCATTACTAGCCCTTGCACGCACAGTGCACATCACTAGGGCCTTTTACTAGTAAGGCAAACATACCAATCATGGCTAACCAACCACCATTACATTTTAAACAGGGAACTCTTGTACTTTGACACTGATCAGCAGTGGCAATGTACCCAAAGCATCTAAATTGGCTATTCTATGTCAGGAAAACAGTCTAGGGGGTAAGCAAAAAGTTTAGGGAACTTTAGCAAAAAAAGGCCAAGTCCTACAGCGAGGTTATAATGCACTTAAATATATATGGTTGACGGCATCACAGACAACCCGGAGAGTAGTTTCCGAAGGCTGCAGAGGGGCCCTGCTCATGCAGGGGCACCCTCTCACATAAAACCCACCACCTTGCCTTCAGTATTGTTAAGGCCTGCCATAGGGGTGACTGATAGGCTTATATGTGTAGTGATTTAGAATAGATATAGGGAACCTCTATCTAAGTAAGGGGTGCATGCACCTCCTTACACAAGCTGCAGTAGCGGACCTGTGGTGTCATTTTGAATGGCCTCTCAGGTGTGGCACAATACATGCTTCAGCCTCTGGGAGGCCTCTGGGGTGCCTATTCCCTGGGTACATGGTGTACCATATACTAGGGACTGATAGGGGTACCCCAGTATCCAATCTGGAGTGTACCTAAAGTACATGCAATCAATTTACAGGAGAAAGCAGATAGGCTGAGGTCCTGAATAGCAGATACCAGCCTGCCTGAGTCAAAAACAGTGATATATCAGCAAAAAGTGGGGGAAACCACAAGAGGCAGATCCTACTCTCCTACATTCACTACTCTTGAAACCTCCCTAATTCAAAAATAAAAGTACACACAAAGGTGCTTTCTCTGGCCTTGCTCCTGGAATTTGGAACGCTCTCTCTACTGAGATTAGAGCCAATCCTTCCACTGCCTCTCTCAAGAAACAGGCCAAATGGCTTTTCCTGAGTGATCATTAACTGCATCATCCTGTACTCTTTTTCAAGTCCCCTTGTTGACAGATTTTACATTTATCCCAACATATCATTCTCTATGTATTTTATGATTGGTTGTTAAATTGTTATTTTACCCTAGTGCCCTAACGGAACTATACTAGCTGGGCTGACTTTGTCATTTATTGTATTATATTGTGTCAAGTCACTACTGGTTGTTTTGCTGAATGTTACAGGAAACCTTTTGCACGCTAGGAGAATTTGACCTAGTGTGGCCCACTACCAGGTCCCTGATCTTGATTGTGTACTCCTTGTTGTTTCACAAGATTGACCTTTAACGTACTAAGTTTATTCATGCTTCTGCCTTTGTGTACAGCTCTCTGATACCCGGAAGGGTCATGTTCGCGCTTTATAAAACTTTTCAAAGAAATAAAAATTTAGAAAAACAGTCACCAGTGCCTAAAATTCCAAGGGGCATATTCTCAAGGAGCTATCGCCAAGTTAATGGCACTTTATCACAGCCAAACTCGTGATAAATACATCACCCCATTCACAAGCTGGTGCAAATAGCCCATAGCACCAGTTTACCTGTGATAACATCCGCAAAAAACATCGCCACAGATGACCCTGGCAACTATCGCTAATGAGATGCAGAGTAGGCGTTCCCGAGCAAAAAGCCGTGACAAATCTACTCCACAACATTCTCAACGACTAGCCACATCGGCGGTACGACCACAAAACATGTGAGAAGGCGCGATAGCAGCTGGAAATTAACACCTGCTCTGACCTGGTGCAAAGTTGGATGGCATCCGGCACCACAAAAGGGAGCCCAGCCCACAGCCACACCTGAAGAACAACAGATGCCATGGAGCTGCTCATCATGCAGCTCGGAGCCCCAACAGGGCCACAACACCCACCGCCACCACCCCCAGGCCTGCCACCACCCCCAGCCCTGCCACCACCACCAGCCCCGCCACCACCCCACGGACCCCCCCGTGCCACCCCCCCAGACCACCACAGAGGCAGTGCAGCCACAGACTGCGGACCTTCAGAAAACGCACCAGCCTCACAGACATGACACCAGAGTATGTCATTGCTCACTACAGGCTCAAAAGGTCAACCATTCTCCGCATCCTGAACATCATTGCACACAGGCTGAAGGTACCAACACAGCAGATAACCAACATCCCACCTCAGATAAAGCTGCTGGCTGTGCTGCACCTGTTGGCCTCTGGGACATTCCAACCAACAACCGCCAGAGTCGGAGGGGTCTCACAGCCAGCCCTATCAAAGTTCCTCAAACCTGACCTCATCAGCTTGGTACCCCAGTACCTATACTTCCCCCACACTGCGCAGGAACAGCTCCAGACCAAGTAAGGCTTCTACGCCATAGCTGCGTTCCTGCACGTCTTGGGGGCAATTGACTGCACACATGTCCTACTTGTCCCCCCTGCCGACACTGCACACAATTACCGCAACAGAAAGCACACGCATTCCATCAATGTGCAGGCAATAGTTGACCACCGGGGACTCTTCACCAATGTCGTCGCCAACTACCCAGGCAGTGTGCACGACTCATACATCTTCCGACAGTCCATCATCAACCGGCACTTCCTGGACGGCACCTACAGGAATGCTCTGCTCGTTGGTAAGTACCAAATGAACACAACACACACCTCAACTCCACATGCATGCAACTCACAACTCTGGTAATGCACACGTCACAAAATCACATACAACATGCCAAACGACATGCCCACCTACCAGACACGACAGCAAAACTTACTGTGGTAACCTGGGCTAGCCATGTACACAAGCCTTCAACGGCATGGCACCTCTGACACACAATAGCAGATTGTGGGGAGAGGTGGTAACCAGGCATGTGCGGAGGAGGCAAGTGACCCATCAATGAGCATGTACACAATGCCAAGTGTGGCGTGGATGTGCTGGACAGACTGCAGTATGCAGACCACAGACATGCCCATGTCGACATACACTGCAGGTGTCGGTAGTGTAGTGGACAGTGGACGCAACCATGTCACCCCAGCCAGTGGGGAAGATCGCAGAAATGTAGCCAGTTACATCCCCCCTGCAGGCGTGAGCGGAGTGGACAGGCGTACAACAGTACTGCGTAGGGGCTTGGCTCCTCCACACGTGGCTCTGGGTGTGGTTCAGTGTGGGCCTTGCCAAGGATGTGGCTGATGCGTGTGTCTCTGTTGTAGTGTCTGCCCCACACATCACGCAATCGACAATGTTGCTATGTGGCATGTCCCTGGTTGCGTGGTCGGCCGAAGGGGCACATGTAGGTGGGCATGTCCACCTGGGGGCAGGGATCACACATGCCAACTGCTGTGTGTGTCGCCATTAGCGCAGCATGAGCCAAAGATGTACCCTCAACTGCATGTCGAGTTCAGTCAGGCAGGTGCTCTACATCTGTGTCTGCACTGTCCTTGCAATGGGCCACCTTCTGTGCATCTTCATCACTGTGTCATACTCAGGCTTGTAGACATGCGCAGACAGGCATGTCAACGGTGTGCCGTAGGGGTGCATGTGATGTCATCGTGCTGTGCACACTAGTGAATGTGCTTGGGGGAGGTGCAGCAGTGAGGCAACGTAGTACACTGTGATTCAGCTCAGTTGCAACACGCAGTACATGTCACACAGGAATCATTAAGTCACACATATCACACACCAATGAACCAGTGTGCCTGCCAACACATCATGCAGTACGTGGTCTTGACTCATGTCTCTCTGCACTGTCACAGGTCACCAAGGATATGCACTCGAGGACCAGTCTCCACCCCCTGATGACGTGGAAGTGAAGTTTGCCTAGGGCGCTCCAGGCTGAAGCCCTGTAGCACCATGGTCTTCACGTCAGTCAGAGAATGGTGAGGATGGTCACCCCACCCTTTGCCAACTCCTCCCAGTGACGAGTTGGGAAAGGGTGGGGGCTAGAGGCTGCAGGCAGGTAGGATGGAAGCAGAAAAATCGAGTCTGCGCAGTTGGTCATCAGGATTTCTGAAGACACACTGCCCAGGCTCGAGGTGACTGCTTCCCACGTTTCTGTTAATTGCAGGCCGTGTGGACGCCATTGACAGCTCCAGCGTCTGTGTTTCATTAGCAATGGCAGTCAGGAGCAGCTGCAGCATGCAAGCATTTGGGCACTGCAGGTATGCTATAAGCAGCCTGATCCCGACGATTCCCGAGTGGACCAAGTGCGGGTAGGGGAGTAAAATAGCGAAGTGGTCGTTGCATCTGCACAGCAATGCAGATTCACTGTCAGTGACAAAGCACGCTGCTCTGACAGGGAATCTGAATTGTTAAACCGAAGTCTGGACTCTGTCTCAGCACTGCCAGCATCAGAGAGTTTAATGAATGGGTAATTAAAGGCTAAAGTGTGCTTGCTGGGCGAGCACAAAGTTTTTGTTTGGAGGAAATAAACTGGAACTCAGAATTTCTAATTCATTACCTCAGAGGAGAATGAGAGGCCGGGGGTTTCAGGGGGAAGATAATATCAAAGGTTATCACTGGCCATAAATCAGCAGCAGTGGTTGCGTGTCAGACTCCAATCTCACCCACAGCAGTACTAGCCCATTAGATTAAATATAGCAAATTGTCAGCTTTCTGGGCAGATGTAATATTCATGTGTCTGCGCCGCCTTTCTTTTATAATACAAAATATGTTTTTGTTGAGTTCAAAATGTCTTCATAAATGAGTAAAGCATGATTTATCAGTCTTCGAAAATAATTGAAGTCCCAGTTCGTTTTGGAAAACTATCTAAGTAGTAGCAGCTTTTCTGGTGAAAGCATCCAGTCCAATGAATGACTACAGTATGAGGAGTGTGTGCCGTTTGGAAAATCTTGGCAACATCGATGTTCCTCTATGCATGTGTTTGGACATTGTCACTGTTGATCATGTTAGTGACATAAACAGACAGGAGGGCAGGAGTGCAGTGAGGCCTTTGTGTGGACTCTGGAGGGGTTTGGGTGTAACTGGAAGCATGTAGCAGTTATGCACATAACCCAGAGACTGGACACTGCCTCAGCCGTGAGTTACGTCACTTGCTGCATGATTTCTTTTTAGCTCTGTAGAAGAAAATGGACTTGTGGTGTGAGGTGAAACCCCTCTGCTTGGTGGGGGGTGGGGTGGTGCCAGGTGGGAAGAAATCACTGGCCATAAATCAGCAGCAGTGATTAAGTGTGCCAGTCTGAGGCCACACCTCAGCAGTAGTCGATTCGATTTTACTTGTTGTACTTGTTTTTTCAACTTCTTCAAGTTCAGTCGTGGCCTGCATGATGTTTTAAAAAGATCTCTAAACCATGCACTGAAGACTGCTTTTCTTTGCTTTAAAATCTTTGTCCATCAATGGATTGCACACCTTTGAGAGATGTTTTAAATGTGTGTGATTCAACATGCCTTGAGGCCTTATTCAGTATTGTCAATGAAAATAAAATACTTTGGGTTTTTTTTAACTTGCTAAACAGCAGCTTTTTGGGTGAAATCATCCAATCCAATGACTGACTGCGAGGAGTGTGTAGTTATGTTGGACACTGTTAATCATGTTAGTGATTAAACAGACAAAAGTGCACAACAAGTGCAGTGTGGCCTATGTGTGGAAGGTTTTGGTTTCACAGAAATCATGTTGCTATGCACATAAACCAGAGCCCAGACTCCGCTCCAGCAGCGAGTTACTTGGTTTGCTGCATGAAGTATTTCTTTCCAGCTCGTTGTGGGTAAGGCTGGATCCAGAAGACGGGCACTTAGGGATGCTGGGATTGTATGCAGCATCAACACAAGAATGCAATTCTCTGGAGGGGGTGACTCTGGGGCCACATTTTGCTGTTTAGTTCAACAATATGTTCATCCCTCACTATGAATCATTGTCTCCTTGCCATTGGTCAGTCAGATCCTTGAAATAAGTGTGGTAACTGGCATCCACGTTTGTTGTCTCTTCCACTGAGAAACCAATCACAAAACTTCTCACCATCTGCACACATTCCTTAAAAAGAAAGTCTGGCTTACCTACAAAGCTAGGAAATTTCCGAGGTGCTTTAAAAGTTCTTGTAAAAAATGCCTATGAAAGCTTTGGGTTTTTGTTCCTTTTATCCTAAAGTTCGCTAGAAAATGCATAATTGTATTCCATTGTTTGCTAAACATTTGCATGGGAAATGGTGACTGGCCTCCCAAAAATGCTGGGTCCCATTAAAGTGAACCCTGATGCTTTACCCGCCCTTCCACGCACACTGTCCAGCGTAACCACTCTCAAATGCCACCAGCCGCCACTGCCTTTCGGTGCCTGGGGAATCTGCAGGAGTCCTTACAACACACTGTGCTGGGCGCGCTCTAAAGTCAGCAGGGAAAGGTCACGCAGGGTGAAAAACACTACTACTCTTGGTGCAAAGGCGATGACCTGGAATTGACTCCCTCCCTACTTACAACAGACAACTGACCGTACGCAACAGAGACGAGTTCCCAAAATAAACCTGGTAAATACGGAATCTGCTGCACGCGAATGGGAGCACCAGCTTGTATCACTTCTGGTAAAATAAAACGCTCTGAAGTACTCAGGAGTGAGGCCAGCCTGGAGATCAAAGATTTAAAACCCAGTAGCGAAGAGCAGGCTCTAGTGGGTTCGTTAAATCCAACTGATAATTCAGTTTATCAGGATATGTGATGGAAATTTGTATAGCACATCACTGCATTTGCATTAGCGTCATGTGTGCGCGTTTCCATAAGATGCTAGGATTTCTATAGATTGACTGCGGATGGTTGTGTATGGCGATTTTATGTTGAATGTCAAAAATAGTGGCGAGTTGTATGAATGAATGTGAAAGCACTAGGGGTTTGAGCCAGGCAGACATATTTGTATGGTATTATGTGAAACAACGCTGGGTTTGCAGAAGGAATTTGCTTTTCTTGCTGTGCTGGCAGAATGGTTGCCGGTTGCCCCTGCTTACTGTTTTACAGGCAAGCATCATGAACCAGGTGCAAAGCTGTGCTGTGTGTAAAATTAGGTGTGGTTAAACTAACTTCTCGAATTTGTTCGAAAAGTTGCAATTTTATTCCACAGGGCAAAATGCTACTAAGAGGTTGCGGAAATGTGATTCTGCACAGAAACCACAGATTTGGCACAGTTACTGTGGTTATATATTTGTTTGGTTTCTTTATCATAGCGTCTGCTTTAAAGTGGTTTCAATAGGTTTTTTTTGTTGCAGATTTATATAGTGTGAACTCGACCTGAAGGTATTGGAGTGCTTTACATGAGCACTAGTTATGTTACACAAGGAAACATTCATTTTTTTGGTAGGCAGGGGCAGATTAAGTGATTTGCCCAGAATCACAGGATGTGGAGTTGACCCCTAGGATCAAACCTTGGTTTCCTAGCTCCGATGCCAGCAGTCTAGCCATTAGACCACATCCTCCACCCTATTGATGTTATATATTTGAATAGTGGGTGCTAGCACACTCCTTGTTGCTTCGAGGAGCTGTAAACAACATGCGGTGCTATTTGACGTTGTTTCCTCCACAGGACTAACGTCAGTCTTGTGTGATTTAACTTCCGGGATGATTGCTGGAAATGATCCTTACACGTGTTTACATATTTAGAAGATCCCTTCCACCGATCAATCTCAGCTCCTTAAGAACTCACCCATACGTGCCTCCCTAGGTCTCATCACAATTGTTATTGTTATTGGTGATTTGTAACGCGCACGGCTACTTGGAAGAGTGTCCCGGCGCGAGCCCAGCAAATGAGAACAGTGAACAAAAGAAAAAACAGGCTTAATTGAATATGAAAGTTCTGAGTTTTTTCCTGAACTGAGAGGGGTTTTGAAGGCTACGGAGCTCCAGCAGGGCCGTTTCTACCATTAGGCAAGACTAGGCGGCTGCCTAGGGCGGCAAAAAGGGGAGGGCGGCAAAAAACATGAGTTTGGGATTCGATTTGAATCCCCTTGAACGGCCTTCGACCTCGAAAGCGCATTGGGCAGCGCGCCTTCGTGACGTCACGTTCGGCGCCACGGGCGGGCGGGGGCCGTGCTGCCGGCGCTGCTAAATATGCACTCTTGACCCGATCGGAGTCGGACCTCTGTGCTCGTGCTCACCTCGCACCCTGTGCTGACCCCAACTTCCCAAGGTGCCTGCCCACAGATAGGTGGGTAAATGTCGATTTTAATTGCTAAGTGTTTTTGAGACAGTTGCATAGGTGTAAATGTTCGGTTTGCACATTTGCAACATTAACTAGAGGTTGCCAATTTTGAAAGTTATCATAATTTTGGTTAAAATATGGCACTGTGTCAGAGCGAGATAAAGATCTGCCCACGGTTCCACAATTAGGTATAATAGCGACCCCTCACCTCCGCCCTCATTTCTTTGGCTGGGTACTACATCCCAAAAGAAAAAACACATCTTCTCTGAACATATCTGTATCTAAGTGTAAAGTCTAGTCTGTTCCATTGTGCGCTGCCTTGAAATGGTATGTTGCACCTGACTGAATCTGTGAAGTGTGTGTCGTGTGGGGGAGGGTGTTTTTTTATGCGTGTCTAAGTTAAATACTGTTCTGATTTCAAAACAAAAGCACACACAATATGTCTACGTATCCCCCCCCCCCCCGCGCAACATTACAGCCAGTGCCTGACCACTTAGAGGTGCATTCTTTCCCCGTCCCCATGCAATGCCTGACCTCTCTGCTGAGAGTGTCAGTGAGAGGCCTGGGGCTGTTGCTGATGATATGTAGCTGGACATAGTGAAGCGGGATCAGACATCTGGCACGCTGCTTGTTGTCATAGATTTTATTATACAGACTCGATAACAGTGGTGAAAAGCTGGTTGCGCGCAGCAGCCGTAAGAACACATGATGGCCCACAGTAACCAACCACTTCTGGTAATTGCCCACTCTCTTTGCTGCCTACTCCTGGAGGTTACATAGTTTAATGAATAGTTTCATGGCCAGATGCTGTCAAGAGGCTCAGACAAGTACACGTTTGCTGCTGGGGTGAGTGTACCATCTGCGGACTACGGGTGTAAACTTCGGTAGGGACTACTCAGCCTTTCATCCTTCCAAGGTTAATCCATTGATAAGAAGAATACCGTTTAGAAACAAAAATGTATGGTATTTCAGCACTACATAAAATGCTGTTATTATGACCATTTCTGGTTACATCTAATTGCCAAGTCCTCGACTTTATCCTGGTGGCCGGTTTCATATCAGGTAAGGATAGATTTATATGAAAATTTGCTCCAAACTAAAACTGAAATGGAAATTAGTTTTACGGAATTCAACTACTGCTGCCAGAACACTATATGGGGCGGTCACTACCAACATGGATGGTTAAAATGCGGCACCACTAATTCAGTCTCTCTCCAAGAACTCATTCACTCTGTTTTTAACCCATTAATGGGGGGTTGGGGGTTGCAAGGGCATACCCACAGTGAGCCCACTTCCTTTCGTAACTTGCTCACCCAAATCATATTTAATTGTAACAACACCTCGTCTTACCTTCCATTAATGGCTGCCAAGTGTTCTTTGTGATTGGAGGACAATTATGGCTTGTATAGCGCTTGCAACAATTATCTCAAAGCACTTGTATATTAGGAAACATATTGAGTCAACTTGTTCTACTCATTTTATTAGCGCCTTATAGGTGAAAGGCTGAGTAACTGAGTAAGCCCTGACCATCTGTGAGCTGACTATCTAGGAGAACGTGCTCACCCCACTGACAAAAAAAAGGTTATTGCTGCAAACCTGTTAATAGTAGTACAGACAACATAAACTATATTTACTTTGGATTTTGTCATGCCTTACTGATTTTCCTTTAAATATAGTAGAAAAGCCTTACGTTTGGGTCCTTCGACACAACTCAAGTGTTCAATATTGCTTATGTACTGCCCTATTGCTTTATTCTTAAACATTGGCTGGCATATATTTTTCATGTATGCCTGCCGGAGCGGGCCTCGGGTTTCCAATGATGTGACGAGGCCCTCTCCACAGCTATTTAAGGGTTAACATATTCAAAATTCCTGGTCCCCCTTCCGTGATTGCATGAATGAATGAATGCATCAGTTGGCGAGTGACTGAATGAGTGAGTTTTTAAGAGAATGAACAAATTAATGATTGTCATTACCAGTCAGGTTGAGTGACCGAGATAATGTAGTAGTTAGTATATTGGTCTCAAATATTCAAAAGTGCCTATAATGCCATAGTGAAGCAAAAAGAGTTTTAGTGAAATTAAATATTTGCCTAAGATCACACAATTTCAGTAGTTTTTAATTACAACACAAACACGCATTGTTTATAGGCTTGGGAGATTAAGTGATTCGCCCAGAATCACAGGATGATGAGCCGACATCGACACTCGAGCCTGCTTCCCCAGCTCCATAGTCAGCAGTTCTGGCCATTATATGACATCCCGGTAGAGAGAGGGCAGCCGGAGTCACATGAGAGCTCAATGAGGGGGTGGCATTTTTTAATTCTCGCCTAGGGCGGCAAAACACCTAGAAACGGCCCTGAGCTCCAGGGGAAGAAAGTTCCACGATTTCGCTGCCAAATAAGACAGTGAGCTGCCCCCCTTTCTTTTCAAACGGATTTTGGATAGAGAGGCCAGGCACGTATTCGAGGAGCGCAAGAGTCTGCCCGGGACATAAAATGAAAAATGTTTCCTCAGATACACCGGATCGTATTCATAGAGTGCCGCATGGGCCGTAACCAAAGCCTTGAACAAGACCCTAGCTTTTAACAGCAGCCAGTGCACATTGTGGAGATGTTGCCTCACGCTAGTGTGTTTGGGTAAGTCCAGCAGTGTACCACCTGCAACTTATCCATGAGGTAGCCAGGGAGACCTACATACAATGCATTGGCGTAATCAAGACGGGAGGTAACTAAGGCCCGTACTACTGTTTCTTTGGCGGAGAGAGGCAATAGGGGCAGAAATTTTCGAAGCATCTTCAAAATGCCGAATACGTACCGGTCAATTTACTAATCTGATTGACTAAGCTAAGTTTTTCGTCGAACCAGATCCCCAGATTTTTCACAGGAAGACCCGAAGGGGATGGTCGCGGGTCATCAGCAGGCCAGCAGTCATGCCAAAACAGCGAAGGAAATTCCCCAAAAAACAGTATCACTGTTTTATCTTCATTGCATTTCAACTGAGCCGAAGTGAACCAGTTGAACACAGCAAATAGACAGGTTCTGACGTGGGCCGTAGCAGACTCGTGCTTTTTCCAGGTGAATAAAAGCTGGGTATCATCAGCATATGCTACTACTTTAGCGCCAAGATCCTTGGCTAGCTGGATAAGAGGGGTCAAATACCGGTTAAATAACAGAGGACTCAGTATGGATCCCTGAGGGACCCCTGTTTGCACAGCTTGGATAGAAGATGCGAAAGGGGGGATCCAGACTTGCTGGGTTCTACCGTCAAGGAAGGACTTTAGCCATTCTCATGCGGCACCAATGATAGCAAGCCTCTGTTATCGGGACAGGAGAAGAGCATGGGGGACAGTATCAAAAGCGTCAGATAGATCCAAAAGGACCAAAACTGTCCTGCCCCCAGCATCTAACATCTCCCGGATGGCCTCTGAGATTTCCACCAAGGCAGACTCGGTGCTATAAGAAGCAAGGAATCCAGATTGAGCTGGGTGCAACAAACCCTGCTGTTCAATTTAAGAGGTCAGTTTTTTATTCACTAGTTTCTCACAAACTTTGGCCACGCCCGGAAGCAAAGAGATAGGATGATAGCTGGATGGAATGTGGGGGTCCAGTGTAAGCTTTTTTATGAGAGGGAGCAGCATGGCCTGCTTCCATGCAGGAGGAACCAAGGCCGACCCTAAAGATGTGTTAATCAGTTGGTTCACAAGAGGATTAATGAGTGGAGCTGTGCGGGCCATAAGTATGACAGGGCACGGAAAGAGAGGGGAACCAGATTTTAAAGAGGTCAAGGCAGCAAGAGACTCAGCAAGGGGTATGGCCGAGAATGAGTAGAAAGCAGTTTCAGTGTCAGAGACAGAATTGAAATCCACGGGCACCTGCGAGGTCTGGGCTATTGGTGTGTTAAAGAGTAATTGGAGTGATCTAACTTTATTCATAAAAAAGTCAGAGAGCTCTTCGCACCAGACAAGGTGCATTGTTCATAGCTTTAGCAGAACCATAACTTTTTACAATGTTGAACAATGCCTTGGCATTATTGTCCGACATGGCGATACAATCGTCATAAAACAGCGTTTCGCTGTAGCGATCGCCGCATAGTACGTTTTTTGTGCTGTTTTCAGTTCCATCTTGTCCGCTATGTTATAGTTCTGTCTCCATCTTCTTTCCAGCCTTTTGCACTGTTGTTTCTGGGATTTAAGCAAAGGCGTAAACCAGGATTTAGACAGCGGCATATTAAGACGTCGAGGTGAAAGATCACAGACCACCTTCTCAATCCAATTATTAAACTGCCCCAGAGCCAAGTCCAAATCCTCTGGGAGGTGTGGCAGATAGTCGGCCAGAGCAGCGCACAGAGCTGCAGGATCGATTTTATGGGGAGCCCTACGGGTAGCAGCACAGCGTTGCCTAGACGAGGAGGGACATTTGGCAATATTCCAGGAAAAGGAGATTAAATAGTGATCAGACCAAGTGACGGGCTGCGGAGGGTTCACCAACAGTGGCAAACTGGAGCAGACTACGTCAAGTGTATGGCCCCCACTATATATACACAATGAGTGAAAGCAGTGGGTGACGAATCACTGGTCAATATTACTGGTCTCTGTTTTCGATTGCATATGGCAATTGCATTCTGGGACCTGTAGTGTCCCATTTAACATCATCACTTCATATGTATTTTTTCATTAACCCCACCATTCACATTATTTGCTTTTGCTTGGCGAAAAATGGATTGCCCCCGCACGCATTTAACACACCAATTGCCCATTTCCAGCTTCCCTTCCAACCCCCTCCCCAAATGAAGTCACTTTGGGGCAGATTTACAATAACTGGAGCATCCCTAGAGATCAGCATGGATGCGGCAGTTATTTTGCGTGACGTTTGGAACCTCTTGCGCCACCATGGATGCTCCGCATTAACAATGCAGCGCACCATGGCGTAGGGGAGACAGATGCGAGACGCATCTGTCACCCTATAGGTGACGCAGTGCTGGAGTCATGTCGCATGCACGATGCAACTCCAGCACTTCTCAGGGACATCCTATACTTGCACTGCTGCGTCACTCCTTACGCCTGCTAATAGCAGGAGTAAGGTTTTGACGCAGCATGGACATAAAAGTGACACAGTGAAATAATGTAGATTTCATTGCCTCACTTTTACGGGGCTTCCTTGCGACGGAACGCCCACCCTGCATACATTATACCTGACGTAGGTATAATGTAGCGCAGGGCTTTACAACGTGACACATTTCACTAGATTCTGGAAATTTGGCAGAGATCGCTGTTAGCCTTTAGCTGAAGCCATCTTGTTTCCGGCAGCCATTTTGTCAACCATGTGCTTTTTCCTTATTCACTGTTGCTTGCCCTTGTGCTTTGCTCAAAGAACTGGCTATACTTAGCCTCTGCTACTCTGCACATGTGCAGAAGGGTCTGTAGCTGCCCATGCACCTGCTCTAGTCTGTAACTGTCAGGTTGTTTTTACCAAAGTCATCAACTGCTGGCTCCTCCTTTACTGTTAACTGTGCATTTTTTGTATGACCATTTATGTATGTAACTCTCCTATGTGTGCTTGTACCGCCTTCTTTTGAGCTCCTGTGTGGGTATAAAAGACCCATGGTTCTTCTACTCCCTGTGCTACTTCATACACTACCGAAGGGTGTTGTGTGAATGTAGTTCCACCTCATGAGGTTAATAAAATATCTTTTTACTATTTCAGCTACTGTGCCAACTTCTATTTTCTGTTACAACAAACAAATGATGGACGGAATGCTGACAATGCAGACATTCTCCCCCAGTCAAGAGATCTGGGTTAAATCCATCGTTCTTTTGCCCACTACGCCACCCCAGTTTAGACATGGCCATATGCAAATCAGTCTTGACCCTGTGCCTCATGGGAACAGTCCAGCCCAAACTGCCAAGCCATGTCTTCCCTGGACCGGAATCAAGCATCCTAGGACCGGTTTCTGGCTATCAGCCGTCATCAGCCAGGATAGCTTGACTCCAGTGGCGTAGTGAGCATGGGTCCCACGTCTGGGAATACCCATCCCACTTAGGGCGAAAAGCGTTACAACAAACAAATGATGGACGGAATGCTGACAATGCAGACATTCTCCCCCAGTCAAGAGATCTGGGTTAAATCCATCGTTCTTTTGCCCACTACACCACCCCAGTTTAGACATGGCCATATGCAAATCAGTCTTGACCCTGTGCCTCATGGGAACAGTCCAGCCCGAACTGCCAAGCCATGTCTTCCCTGGACCGGAATCAAGCATCCTAGGACCGGTTTCTGGCTATCAGCCGTCATCAGCCAGGATAGCTTGACTCCAGTGGCGTAGTGAGCACGGGTCCCACGGATTTAACCCAGATCTCTTGACTGGGGGAGAATGTCTGCATTGTCAGCATTCCGTTGTTTGTTGTAACGCTTTTCGCCCTAAGTGGGATGGGTATTCCCAGACGTGGGACCCGTGCTCACTACGCCACTGGAGTCAAGCTATCCTGGCTGATGACGGCTGATAGCCAGAAACCGGTCCTAGGATGCTTGATTCCGGTCCAGGGAAGACATGGCTTGGCAGTTCGGGCTGGACTGTTCCCATGAGGCACAGGGTCAAGACTGATTTGCATATGGCCATGTCTAAACTGGGGTGGTGTAGTGGGCAAAAGAACGATGGATTTAACCCAGATCTCTTGACTGGGGGAGAATGTCTGCATTGTCAGCATTCCGTCCATCATTTGTTTGTTGTAACGCTTTTCGCCCTAAGTGGGATGGGTATTCCCAGACGTGGGACCCGTGCTCACTACGCCACTGGAGTCAAGCTATCCTGGCTGATGACGGCTGATAGCCAGAAACCGGTCCTAGGATGCTTGATTCCGGTCCAGGGAAGACATGGCTTGGCAGTTCGGGCTGGACTGTTCCCATGAGGCACAGGGTCAAGACTGATTTGCATATGGCCATGTCTAAACTGGGGTGGTGTAGTGGGCAAAAGAACGATGGATTTAACCCAGATCTCTTGACTGGGGGAGAATGTCTGCATTGTCAGCATTCCGTCCATCATTTGTTTGTTGTAACGCTTTTCGCCCTAAGTGGGATGGGTATTCCCAGACGTGGGACCCGTGCTCACTACGCCACTGGAGTCAAGCTATCCTGGCTGATGACGGCTGATAGCCAGAAACCGGTCCTAGGATGCTTGATTCCGGTCCAGGGAAGACATGGCTTGGCAGTTCGGGCTGGACTGTTCCCATGAGGCACAGGGTCAAGACTGATTTGCATATGGCCATGTCTAAACTGGGGTGGTGTAGTGGGCAAAAGAACGATGGATTTAACCCAGATCTCTTGACTGGGGGAGAATGTCTGCATTGTCAGCATTCCGTCCATCATTTGTTTGTTGTAAAACTTCTATTTTCTGGTCTGAGGACTTTTGTGCAGAGAAGGGCGAACCCCTAGCACTGGTAGGCCTTGCTGAGGTCCACCTCTACAAATTGGCACCCAACGTGGGGCTCATCGGCAACTCGGTACTCGAAGAAGCGGTCCAGATCGAGGATTGGAATCTCGCTACGGGTGATCGCTGCGTGAGGAGACCCGTGTTTTCGCAACCGCGGTGCTTCTTCCACTTCTCCTGATATTAACCCTCCTGGAGGTGCCGGTCCTCGACTGAGATTCCTTCTGGTGTTCGCCTTGCAGAGACCATTTGGTCAATTCAGACTTGGCAGTTGAAAGCTGATTATTTGGGCTTGGTAAGGTCGACGACATTTGTTTGTCAGTATTTGCCCAAAAACTTGATTTGTTTGGATATATATACATTAAACTTTATATAGGCAGGTAATGAGAAAATTTTGAAAAACTTGAACGGCACACTTTGAGTTAAGTGCTACTTTGCGTATAATATTGTATATACTAAAATATTCTTGGCATGCCTGTTTCAAGCACACTTCATAGAATGCGTTGCTTTCTTGGAGGTACCAATATGGATCTTGAACGGAATCAGCTGGCTCCCCCAGAGGGGACACCAAATAGGGATATGTATATTAAAAATGGTATTTCTTCTATAATGTACAGCACGTTATGGAATAAATATACTAGTAAGGATCCTGAGTTGCAATGGCCTATAAACGGGTCATTTGATCTTAAAAAGATTCAGTATGTGGAGCAATGTATGTTTAAACGTAAAAGTAGACAGGATATGTTTGATTGTGTACGAATGTGGGAGAAAGAAGTGCGTGAACATGTGAGAAGAGAGCAAGCTTTGGTAGAAAAATAACAACGAAAAAATATCCATGCGAAAGCGCTGGAACTGAAAAATAAAGAAATGAAGGAGATAAAAGAGAGAGAGGATAGGGAGCGTCGTTTACAGATAAATGGCCAATACCCTGTCCGGCGCACCCTTTACCCTCTACTTAATAAACCACAGGACGATTCCATTTTGTTAGATCGCTCCCCGCCTCCATACACTTTTCCCTCTGCCCCTACTATTCATTCTGATGATGATATTTTTCCTACAGATCAGGATCAGTTAGGATCCGATGCTCAGCATCAGACTCTCTCAATTCTACCGGCTGATCGTGCAGCCGTTCTTAGATCAGCTGCTCACAAAGCAGCTTGTGATGACATTTCTGCTTCAGATCTTGTAGCTGATATACAACAATGGCAGGATAGGGAACAGTTATAGTTTGTAGAAACATTTACCACAGAAGTGATTGCACGGTTTAGAAAGCATTCCACAGAGTTAGAGCCTGTTGCTATAGCAAACGATTGTAAACAATTGCGTGACGGTCTTTTTCTCCCTTCTCAGGTGGCTGACTTAATTAGACGCTTGGTTTAACTGCGAGCTGAGGCATTCTGTTTGCGGGAGGAGAAAAAGGCAGCCGCTGCAGCTGAACAAACAAATCAGTCCTCGGTGTCGCAGGATGGCAACCCAGGGACAGATAAGGCTATTGTAGTTCATGGGAAACCAATGAGTGAAGCTGTGCCTTTGTATGTCCCTCCTAAGGGTACGGGAAAGGATGACGATAAAACTTCCGATGATGCAAAGGGATATTTTATTTATAATTGGGTCTATACTCTTTGGAGTAGAGCAGATGTTATGGCTCTTAAGACTGCTTTGCCAGACCCGTGGAACAATCCGGCGGCTTTTTACGAAGAAGTTGAAGGAGCTATTGGTTCTTGTATTATGACTTTGCCTGATATTGATATGTTTTTTGGGCTTATCCTACCCCCTGATATGTGGAGATCTATTCGTAAAGTAGATGATCAGGCAGCTTTTGGAGATGTTTGGAGGGAATTAGAGAGGACAGATAGAGAACGGGAACCAGCACAGAAACCGCAACAACTGATTTTAGACCTTCCAAGAGCTATAATTGTTAAATTGAAAACTCTCATTCCTCCTAAAAAGATAGATTAGACTATGTTAGCACCCTGTAAACAAAAGACAGATGAATCAGTCTCTGACTTCTTTACACGTTTTGAGGAGACATTCCATGACTTTAGTGGCCAGTCATTGACAGATGACACGGGTAGGCATCTGTTTGTCGATAAATTTGTGGCGAACATGCTGCCAGGAATAGCTAGTCGCCTAAAGGCCAGCAAGAGTTCATCGACTACGTCTTCTCCAGTCTCTCTTTTGACTATGGCTCAGTATTATGAACGTCAGGAATTGGAAACTAAGGGCAACGAGGATAAAAAGACTAAAGATTTAAAAATGAAGGTTATGTTAGCTCAGGTTTATGGTCAATCCTATAGAGGTGGTGGCAGAGGCGGACGTGCGATGTACCGCCCTGGTGCACCCTCTTTTCCCCGAGTTACTTTGTCTTCTGATCAGTGCGTTTATTGTAAGGAGATTGGACATTGGGTTGCTGACTGTCCACAATTGCGTACTCAGCAGTATCAGCGTGGTCGAGGACAAATGAGAGGCCGTTCAGAGAATTCAGGATTTAGGGGAGGTATGGATAGTCGCACTAGGTTTGAAGCTGTTGAGCATACTCAGGATTCTTCTAATACTTTTGATAGGCGTAATCAATATCAAATGTCTGCTTATCCAACTGCTGATTTGAAAGATTCTGCTTATACATAGGAATGCCTAGGATGGGGTAAGGAATTAGTTGAAGTCCCAGTAGATCAGGAGGGTCCTTATGTTACTCCATACATTTTAGCTTCCACTGATCGGTTTTTGGTTGACACAGGAGCTACTTGTAGCACTCTGTCTAAACAATTGGTTCCAAGGGCTCCCCCTATCTGGCTTAACAATCACATCGATAGGTTTCGATGGGACTCCTTCCCTTACCCACTCTCACAACCACTTGCATTTCATGTTGATACATTTTCTGCTCCATTTCCATTTTTGCTTTCCCCTAACATGCCGGACAATATTGTGGGTCTTTATATGCTCAAGCATTTCCGGGCTACGATATGTTGATCCCCAGAAGGCGTGTGTGTTATTTTGAATGATAACTATCCCATGGTAGAGAAGTCCTATCTCATTAGAGAAGATATTGCCTTGGCATCACTCCCTAGTACTTTGTGGGCGACATCAGATGTGGGACAAATGTTTATCCCACCAGTCCATATTCAAGTGAGGAAAGGTAAATGTAAATGTAAATTTGATACTTGTATAGCGCACTACTCACCCGCAAGGATCTCAAGGCACTTGTACGAATACCGCTGTGGAACCCATCCTGGCTTTCCCTGTGAGGCATCCACTCCTGGGCACCCCCAAGGTGGAGGCCAGGCATCCTTAGCGTTGTGGGGATTAAGCAAGCTATTGCGCAAGAGTTGCAGAGTGGGACTCCATGATTGGAATAGGCACCAAGGCGAGAATTATCAGGTCCATGGAATTTTTGAGCCCAAGACCCGCCAAGGTGGGGAATTGAACCCTGGTCCCACGCTAGACCTCTGCATCAGGGTCTGCCACTCTAATCATTGAGCCACACTTCTCCAGGTGCTTCATTGCCTCGATTGCCTCAATACAAAATTTCTCGAGAAGGCGAAGAAGCATTAAAACATATTGTTCAAGATCTGATTGCAGTAGGAGTTGTGGAAGAAGTCCCTTACAATATTTGCAATAGTCCTACCCTTCCCATTTTGAAGAAAGATACTGATACTAAAATGTACAGGTTTATCATTGATTTGTGAGAGGTTAATAAGATTGTAGTGCCCCAATACCCGGTAGTCTCTGACATCACGACACTCCTTACTCCTTACTCCTCTAACTGCAACTACATTTTCTGTGATTGATCTGAAGATTGCTTTCTTCTCGATTCCTATTCATCCTGATAGCCGATATTTGTTTGGTTTCACTTTGAATAATCAATCCTTCAGATTCTGTAGAACTCCCCAGGGGTATACAGAGAGTCCTAGTATTTACAGCCAAGCTTTAAAACGACAGCTTGATTCTTTCCCTGTACCAACAGGGTGGCTCACATACATGGCTGTCGATGATATCTTGTTGGCAGCTGATACCTCTGAACAGTGTGAAGAAGGAACACTGTTATTGCTTTAATCACACCATCACAAGGTTTCTCGAAAGAAATTTCAATATTGTAGACAGCAGGTTACCTATTTAGGTCACCTCCTGTCTAAGGAGGGACATGCACTCACACTAGACCGCATTCAAGTTATTTTAGACACGCCTGTGCCTCGTACCCAGAAAAATGTTCGTGCATTTATTGGTCTTACTTCATTTTGTAGGCAATGGATTTTGGGCTTTTCACATATTGTAAAACCTTTGTTGGCCCTCTTGACTAAAGACACTCCAATGCCCCTCCCATGGACTACTGAATGTCAGAATGCTTTTCAGCAGTTGCGTCAAGCTTTATGTTCTGCTCCAGTATTAGGCACTCCAGACTACACAAAGGCTTTTACACTCTATGTACACGAGAGGGACGGTTGTGCACTCTCAGTTCTAGTACAGACACATGGTGATAAGCAGCATCCTTGTGCATATTTTTCAGCTGCTCTTGATCCAGTCGCTCGTGCGTTGCCTGGGTGTTTTCGCTCTGTTGCAGCGGCAGCCGTATCCATACGTCAGAGTGAAGGGATAGTTCTGTCACATAGATTGCTTTTGCTAATACCCCATGCAGTTGATGCCCTTTTGAACGAAACTAAAACGCAGCATTTAACCAGTGCTCGTTTGACAGGATTTGAACTGACACATTTGGCCCCTCATATCACTCTGAAAAGATGTTCAACCCTCAACCCAGCTACTCTGTTGCCATATCCAGCTACTCAATCCCAGCCACAAGAGTTTAATGATTGTAAATTCCTTACTGAGGAACAGACAAAGGGTCGTGTTGACCTACAAGATACGCCCCTTTCAAAGGTTGATGGAGAATTATGGGTTGATGGGTCCTGTTTACGATTACCAGATGGTACGACCTCAGCTGCAGATGCAATTACAACGCTTCACACACTAGTTGAGACAGCTCGTATTCTACAGAAGTCAGCCCAGGCAGCTGAGCTGATAGCACTAACAAGAGCGTGTGAACTTAGTACTGATTTGTCTGTTAATATCTATACAGATAGCCGCTATGCTTTTGGAGTGGCTCATGACTTTGGGCTACTCTGGAAGGAAAGAGGCTTCCTTACATCACATGGAATATAAATAGTGCATGGAGAATTAGTGCATAATCTCCTGACTGCCTTGACATATCCAAAGAAGATAGCGATTGTTAAGTGTAATGCACATAAGAAAGTAACAGATAAAATAGGGCAAGGAAATGCCTTTGCAGACCGCACAGCCCGCGAAACTGCAATGCAGTCAAGCACTACATCAGTGTACGTAGTGAAGTCACAGGCTGAACGTTGGCATGATACCAAGAGTGCTTGATATGCAGCGATCTGCCTCTACAGAAGAACTTGAGCAATGGTCTAAGGAGGGAACATTGGATGATGAGGGCTGTTGGAGGAATAAAGACATGACTAAATGGAGACTGCCCACAGCCTATTTACATCCTATGATTCATATGGCACATGGGCCAGCAGATGTTGGAGCATCCTCAATAACGAAGTTGCTTACGCAAGTTTGGGATCATCCAGAAATTGCTGGCACGGCTAAAAAGATAGTGCAGTCCTGCTTGATTTGTCTGCAGTACAATCCTGGAAAAGGGACACAAACTCCAGCAGGAGGGTTTGCTACACCAACTGCGCCATTTGAGGTTTTGCAGATGGATTACATCCAGCTTGAACGCTGTAATAATTTAAAGTATGTTCTAGTAGTGGTATGTGCTTTTAGTAAGTGGATGGAAGCACAACCTACGAAAGATAATACAGCTTTTACTACAGCAAAGGTGCTTCTAAAGGAATTATTCCCTAGATTTGGTGTTTGCAAACTTTTGTTGAGTGATAACGGACCCCATTTTATTGGGCAAGTTGTTGAGTATGTCTTGAAAGGATTGGGGATTAAGCAGAAGTTTCATGCTGCCTTCCACCCACAATCAGCAGGACTAGTGGAACAATATAATGCTATTCTTAAGCTTAAACTAGCTAAAATCCAGGCGTCCACATCTCTGAAGTGGCCTGATGCACTACCCTTGGCATTACTGTCCATTAGATCGGTACCGCATACACGATCTGGCCTCACACCGTATAAGGTGGTATTCGGTAGGCCTATGAATATTTGGGGGATTCCTAAACCATGTCCCATACATGATGTACCTTGTGTTATGATGAACGATTATCTATCGTCGTTGACTGATAGTCTGCTTTCTATTCATCAACAGGTTCGAGAAGCTCTTCCTGACAGGTCAAAAGGGGAATGCCACGAGCTGCGGCCCGGTGACCACGTGATTGTCAAGGTCTTCTAGAGATCGAGCAGCTTGGAGCCTAGGGTGCGTGGCCCAGAGCAAGTCCTCCTCGCTACGAGAACTGCAGTCCGAGTGACCAATTGGAAGAACTGGGTGCACTCCACGCACTGCAAAAAGGTGCCATCTGCCTTGGTGGAACCTGCTGCACTTGCCAACCATCGAGACATCCTGGACACAGTGAGAGGCCAAGCCATATCACCTGAGGAATCTGAGGAAGTCTTCCTGGACCACACGATCCCTGGTACATCTCGATATCAGCTATGACCCTGGAGAGAAACTGCATTGCTGAAAGAGACTGGTTGAGCAACCGTCCTGGGTTAGTGAAAAACTGATCTGCAAAGGGGGGGGGGGATCTATTAGTGACACCCGTCTCAAACTCAGAGAAGAAACCAATGGCTGCCCAGGACTTTAGAGCTCCAACGGTTTTGTTACTTCAACAACAAGATGAATGTGCCTATGGAGAAAGCATCAACTGCTGCGAGGATTTGCGATGAGGGGATTATGTGTGTTGTTGGGTTCACTATCACTATGATAACTATGGCAGTGATAACTTGGGTTGTAGAGGAAGTGGCTCCTGCTCAACAAATACTGACTGTCACTACTCCAGCACCCATTGGACACCACTATTTTACTCTCCCTTATCATGAGCAAAAACATAGACAGTCTTTCATTCAGTTCATTCAGATGTTGCACCACACGCACAATGCTACGAACATTACTGACTGTTGGGTATGTGGGATGATGCCAGCTCATCAGAAAAAGGGAGGAACACCTTTCATTCCTCTTCCCTTTTCTCACAGCGGCTCTTGTCAAGCCTGGTTTGCACTTCTATTGGCTTCTCAAGTGGCTAATATTACTGATATGGGTGTAGGGAGATTAAACTACTACCTTAATAAAGGATGTTATCCTGATGGAGAAGGTGATCCGCAAGTTAAAGGGACTAAATGGGAGTGGAGGAGTACCGACAAGGAAATGCTTCTGCACATTATTTTTACCCAAATACTCGAACTGCTAAGGGTAATGGACCATTTGTTATCGCTGTCACTAGAGCCCGAGCAGATTTATGTGTGAGTAGTGTGGGGAAAATTCCAGTGGGAAGAAGTGAATGTACTCAGGTTTTGACTATTGATGGTACCAATACGGGCAGTTTCACATCTTCACATAATACATACTTTATTTGCGGAAACAAGGGATACTACTATCTACCTGTTCGATAGTCTGGAGTCTGTTACGTATCCTTTTTGCTACCTCTTGTGTTTCTGGCACCTGCATCATATCACAAGGACTATCGACTGTATAATTACATTTCTAAGAACAGATACAAAAGAACAATAAGTAATGATGAGGTGGATCAGACTGACACCGCACTGCAGCAATATGTTGACATTAATTTGGGGCTGTTCTTTTTTGTTGGTGCTGCCTTGAACAGCAGGAAAATCAGACAATTAACTCGTGTTGTGGAAGCTGTGACCAACCAGACAGCTATGGCACTTGGAAACATCACAGAGGAACTACAGATAGCGAGGATTGTGGTGCTCCAAAACCGTATGGTCCTGGACGTGGACATCGGAAGTAGTTGTTGAGTGTACATTCCAGATCATGCCCCTTCAGGTTTTTGATGCAATATCCAAGCTACACAGAATAGCTGCTGAGATTCACCCTGATATTGGCACATGGACTTTGGCCAGTTGGTTTTGGACATTGGTCTCTAACTGGGGCTGGAAACTATTAACAGTACTGTGCATATTACTTGCAATCCTACTGACATGCTGCCTATGTATACAATGTGGTCCAATGCTTTGCTCCATCTGTATCACTGCTTGTACACCTACCAGACGTGATGTTAAGCAAAGAATGCCCAGCATGTACTAGATAAAGAGATTGATGAAATGAAGAGAATCGACATACATGATGAATACCTAGAGTCTTCTAGATTATAGATGTCTTCAGTTAACGCTAAAAGGGTTGTCTGTGGAAATTTGGCAGAGATCGCTGTTAGCATTTAGCTGAAGCCATCTTGTTTCCGGCAGCCATTTTGTCAACCATGTGCTTTTTCCTTCTTCACTGTTGCTTGCCCTTGTGCTTGCAACTCCAGCACTGCTCAGGGGCATCCTATACTTGCACTGCTGCGTCACTCCTTACGCCTGCTAATAGCAGGAGTAAGGTTTTGACTCAGCATGGACGTAAAAGTGACTCAGTGAAATCATGTAGATTTCATTGCCTCACATTTACGGGGCTTTCTTGCGACGGAACGCCCACCCTGCATATATTATACCTGACGCAGGTATAATGTAGCGCAGGGCTTTACAACGTGACGAATTTCACTAGATTCTGGAAATTTGGCAGAGATCGCTGTTAGCATTTAGCTGAAGCCATCTTGTTTCCAGCAGCCATTTTGTCAATCATGTGCTTTTACCTTATTCACTGTTGCTTGCCCTTGTGCTTTGCTCAACAAACTGGCTATACTTAGCCTCTGCCACTCTGCACATGTGCAGAAGAGTCTGTAGCTACCCATGCACCTGCTCTAGTCTGTAACTGTCAGGTTGTTTTTACCAAAGTCAGCAACTGCGGACTCCTCTATATTGTTGACTGTCCATTCTTTGTATGACCATTTATGTATGTAACTCTCCTATGTGTGCTTGTACCGCCTTCTTTTGAGCTCCTGTGTGGGTATAAAAGACCCATGGTTCTTCTACTCCTTGTGCTACTTCATACACTACCGAAGGGTGTTGTGTGAATGTAGTTCCACCTCATGAGGTTAATAAAATATCTTTTTACTATTTCAGCTTCTGTGCCAACTTCTATTTTCTGGTCTGAGGACTTTTGTGCAGAGAAGGGCGAACCCCTAGCACTGGTAGTCCTTGCTGAGGTTCACCTCTATAAATTGGCGCCCAATGTGGGGCTCATCGGCGACTCGGATACCCGAAGGACCGGAGGATTGCAATCTCACTATGGGTGATCGCTGCGTGAGGAGACCCGTGTCTTCGCAGCCGCGGCGCTTCTTCCACTTCTCCTGATATTGACCGTCCAGGCAGTGCCAGTCCTCGACTGAGATTCCTTCTGGTGTTCGCCGTGCAGAGACCATTTGGTCGATTCAGAACTTGGCAGTTGAAAGCTGATGGTTGGTGCTTGGTAAGGTCATCGACATTTGTTTGATAGTATTTGGCCAAAAACTTGACTTGTTTGGATATATATACATTGCAATTTATATAGGCAGGTAATGAGAACATTTTGAAAAACTTGAATGGCACACTTTGAGTTAAGTGCTACTTTGCGTATAATATTGTATATACTACAATATTCTTGGCATGCCTGTTTCAAGCACACTTCATAGAATGTTTTGCTTTCTTGGAGGTACCAATATGGATCTTGAACAGAATCAGCCGGCTCCCCCAGAGGGGACACCAAATAGGAATATGTATATTAAAAATGGTATTTCTTCTATAATGTACAGCACGTTATGGAATAAATACACTAGAAAGGATCCTGAGTTGCGATGGCCTATAAATGGGTCATTTGATCTTAAAAAGATTCAGTATGTGGAGCAATGTATGTTTAAACGTAAAAGTAGACAGGATATGTTTGATTGTGTATGAATGGGGGAGAAACAAGCGCGTGAACGTGTGAGAAGAGAGCAGGCTTTGGTAGAAAAAAAACAACGCAAAAATATTGATGCGAAAGCGCTGGAACTGAAAAATAAAGAAATGAAGGAGATAAAAGAGAGAGAGGATAGAGAGCGTCGTTTACAGGTAAATGGCCAATACCCTCTCTGGCGCCCCCTTTACCCTCTACTTAATAGACCACAGGACGATTCCATTTTGTGAGATCGCTCCCCGCCTCCATACACTTTTCCCTCTGCCCCTACTATTGATTCTGATGATGATATTTCTCATACAGATCAGGATCAGTTAGGATCCGATGCTCAGCGTCAGACTCGCTCAATTCTGCCGGCTGATCGTGCAGCCCCTCTTAGATCAGCTGCTCGCAAAGCAGCTCGTGATGACATTTCTGCTTCAGATCTTGTAGCTGATGTACAACAATTGCAGGATAGGGAACAGTTATATTTTGTAGAAACATTTACCACAGAAGTGATTGCACGGTTTAGAAAGCATTCCACAGAGTTAGAGCCTGTTGATATAGCAAACGATTGTAAACAATTGCGTGACGGTCTTTTTCTCCCTTCTCAGGTGGCTGACTTGATGCGTCACGTTGAAAATCTGTTGCATAGTGGCGCATGGTTTACGACGCCGCTGCGTCAAGAAGGGAATAATATGGGAAAGTGAATTTACACTACACAGAAACGACGCAGCTGTTTTAGCAATTCTGAGTGCCCTGTTAACTAAAGAGAGGAACAACACATTCAAAGACTCGAGCTAATAACGTCAGAAACTTGCAAAGCAAAAAAAACAGAGGAGTAAAGTAGTAGACTATGTAAAGGCTTGCCTAATTTGCATAATGACTGGCAGTTAGCTTTGTAAAAGACGGACAGTGTAAATTTAAAAAAAACTCTTCTACTCAGTTTATAGGCTGTGCTTGCATTAATATCATGACCTGCAGGGAAGGATTGTGTGTTTTTTATGGCTTTAAAAGCAGCAGGTGGGTCACCTTCAGCGAATTTGTTGTTTGTTAGGAATTGTAGTTGCAACATGAGTTATTTTAGGGTCGATATAATGGTTCCTTATTTATTCATTAAATATTGCCCAGACACTTGTTTCGTGCTGACTATATGCTTGTTTTTATAGGACAATCTAGCAATGTTATGTTTTATAATAGGAAAAACAAGGTGATATGCCAATGAGAAATTCTTGCTAATCAAGCTTTTTTTTAAAGAGTTTCACTATTGATATTTTTTTTAACTAAATGTGTTTCCTGCCAGTAGATTTATTTTCACAAAAATGAAGTGTTAAAAGTGTGGTTTGTGCGAACAATCAATAAGTTAATAAAATAACAATATGTTTTTTTGTCTGCACATTTTTGAACTGCTTGTTACATTGCAGGTGGAGACGATCGGACGCTGATATTCTTCTCGGCTAGTTTAAGAGCTTTGTGATTGATTCGCCCTCTGGGAATCTTTCTAATCGGATTGACCCTTAACTGTGGATTGAACTTTGTCCTCCTACACCGACCCTCCGGGGTCCGTTTGGCTCTTTCACCGCAAATGTGATGCGAACTACCCGTCCCAGGGAACTGTCATCTGGGCTTTCCCATTCCAGGCACCTGGAATAGGTTACTCCTCTCCCTTGTCCTGAGGAAGACCCGCAAGCGAAGGTTTAAGACACCCCTTGCACCATAAGTCGGGTCGAAACGTCGACATCCAAACCAAGGCCTTTACCTACGACACCACCATCCCCACTTTGAGAACAGATGATCAATCTCTGCTCCTTTTCTTGTTAATTGTCATGAATCAACAAGGAATGACTTTCCCTGGACAGGTCACAGTCAACTGGTGTTAAATCTTCCAACCAGTTGCATATGACAAACCAGTAAAAGTTTTTTGTGTTTGAACCATTTCAATTCTATGCAATCTTTCATTTCACATGAGCACTTTCTTTCCACCCCCTTTCTCTTCTAGAGCAACCCTTCGGCATTTATGTGTTTGGTAAAGTATTTACCTTAAAAATTGGTGCTAATAAATTCGACCTTGTTTTCTCAAAAATACAGTGGTTACCTTAGTATTTCTTCTGAAGGTGCATTATTATATTCATATTGTATGCTAGATATATTGCTGCTTACTTTGAACTATCAATGTGTTTTTGATGTAATTCTGTTTTATTTTCAAAGGAGAACCAAAGGACGGGTCGACATGTACACAGCGTATCGCCTACAACCCTTTATTGGGCCGGCCGTATAGTTTAGAATAGGCATACAAAGCACAGGTCTTAGGTATCGATGCAGATTTTACACAGCAAGTCGCCTACAACCCATGGCAGGCCGGCTGAACGGTACAAGAGGCACTGCGTAGAAGCGCAATGTGAAGGAGCCTCTAGGCTGGGAGAACAAGAAAGACCCAACTTCAACTTGAACAAAAATATAGAAAGAAACAGAGAAAAAGAGATACAGGCGGGTTAGCAGGCATGGAAGTTTGAGGAGATGAAAAAAGTGGAAAAAGAAAGAGAAGTAGCACAGGGGGGTTAAAGGCAGATAGAAAGAGACAGGAGGAGGAAGCCGTATGAATTGTGAGATCCATGAATCTAGATCCAAAGCAATATCGAGGGGGAGTAGGGTGGCGGAATGGGGGGGGAGGGTGAGCAAAGGTGTAGAATGACCAGATCGCCTTCCGGGCGCACCTTGGCGGATGAGGGATAGGGCCAGAGTGATTAGGTAATTAGTCTGTCAGGTTCAGGTGGATACACAGCGTCCTCAAAGAGGTGTAGAGCCCGGAGCTTCGGGGGCAGAAGACGCACGTGTTCCACTTTACAAAGGTGAGTGACTAATGGCTGCCATATTTTGGCGAAATGGGTGTCACGAGACTGCAAGCGTGCTGTAAGTAATTCCATAGTTATTGTGTGCCACAAACGCGTGAACCAGATGTTGATGGGGGTGTCTCCGCTTTTTTCCAGTACAACGCAATGAGCAGTTTAGCGGCATCTAGCATGTGAAGGGCGATATGCCAGTCGCTGCGGGTAAACACGCACAGGTTGTCAGGATTAAGGCCTAACAGGATTGTAACTGGAGTTTCAGGAAGGGGGAAGCTAAGCACCACTTTAATATGACTAAGTACCTCTTTCCAAAATAGAGTCAAGAGCGGACAGGCCCACCAAATATGAATAAAATCACCCGGGGAGCTCAAGCATCTCCAGCACAGGGGAGAGGAAGCAGGGAACATCCTGTGCAGTCGAAGAGGGGTGTAGTACCAGTGCGTCATGATCTTATATGCAGTCTCCCATTGAGAGATGCTGCGGTATACCTTCGGGATATCCCGCCACAGGCCGTTCCATTGGGCTGAAGCGATGTCAGAGAAAGTTGTCGATTGGCAATGACGTTGATAAGGATGGAGAGTCACAAGCGGGGGGATGTTGTAAAACCTGATAGGTTCGAGAGATAAGTCCCTTAGAGTCATCGAAGGAGCGCACTAAGCGTTCGAAAGGGGTGAACGCTCGGGTTGCGGCCTGCATTAAGGAAGACGTGAATACCCAGTGTCGGAGCTGTATGTATTGGAGCCTGCCTCCCTCCGAAAGTTGGAACTCCTCCTTGCAGTGAGCAAAGGGTTTGAATGTGTCGCCTAGAAAAAGATCTGGATCGTTCTGCACCCACCCTCCAGCCAATCAGAGTACCTCTGTGGGTTAACAGCCAGCGGGAAAAGTGAGTTTCCTGCAATGAGGATGTGAGTGGACGGAAAGGTAGTGAGTCCCTTGGAGACGGCCACTTTGTCCCAGACTTCAAGTACCGTCTTGGTAGGAAGAGCAATGTAGGCACTACAAGAGCGTGAGATCCGGGGGGGCCAGAGAAGGTCCCAGATGGTTCATCCAGTTACCGCCCTGTCCATATGGAACCAGACTTTTTCGCCCTCCCTCGCCATCCATTCAGAGACGAAGCGAAGGTGGGAGGCCCAGTAGTACTCTAGTAAGTTGGGACATGCAAGCCCACCCCTGTCCCGTCAGAGCATAAGAATTTTGTTGGAGAATCGCGGTCTATGGCCACCCCAGATGAAATTAGTGATGTCGCGCTGAAGACTTTGGATGGGTGTGGGGAGACACTGAAATAGATATAACATTTTTGGAAGCACCGACATTTTAATGGCGTTCAGGTGGCCCAGCCATGAGAGGGTGAGAAGTTTCCAAACTTGTAGATCCTCCAAAACCGACCTCCCACAATCCCACCAGTTGATTTGGGATCATGTGTCAAGTGAGGGAGTTAGGTGGAGTCCCGGGTAGCGAATGGAGCTAGTAGCCCACTGGTTTGGGACGAGGGATTGAAGTGTGGCAGTCTCCTCCCTTGGGATCATAAGATTCAGGACGGAAGACTTCTTGTGGTTAATTTTGAGTCCAGATGCCAACTCAAAGGACCGTAACAAAGAGAGAAGCGCCGGAAGAGAGATGTGCAGGGGAGAGAGCGTAAGAATCAAGTCATCCGCCGAGAGAGCCACTTTGTGTTGTTGGCCTCCAACGGGGTTGCCATGAACATCTGGGGCTTGTCAGATCATCATGGCCAGAGGTTCTACCAAAGGGCGAACAACAGGGGTGAAAGGGGGCTTCCTTGCCTCGTGCCGCTGTATATGGAGTTGGGTTTCGTGAGTTGTCCATTAACTCGCACTCGGGCCTACGGGGAAAGATACGGAGCCATGATCCGGGCTATCATGGACGGGCCCAGCCCGATTTTGTGCAGCACAGCTTAAAGGAAGGTCCAATCCATGCGGTCAAATGCTTTTTCCGCGTCAAGTGATAGTAAATATGCAGGTATGTTCCAGTGGTGGGCCTTCCCTACGAGATGCGCTATACGACGCACATTATCCGCTCCCTGGAAATACCGGATGAAGCCAACCTGGTCGGGTTCGATAACGCCGGGTAGATGGGGATCCAGTTGTTTAGCCAATGTTTTAGTGTATATTTTAAGGTCCGTATTCAAGAGGGCCATGGGACGAAACGAAGAACAGAGGGTGGGGTCCTTGCCCGGTTTAGGGATGAGGGCAATCTCCGCCAACCCCATAGAGGGGGACGGACCAGTAGCATCAGTAAATGAGTTAAAAAGACGCAATAAGTAGGGCCGTAGCTGCGGTAAGAAGAGTCGATAGAAGGACAGGGGAAGACCGTCCGGGCCCGGTGACTTCCCAAGCGGTAGATCCTTCAGAGCGCTCGCAAGCTCCTCTTGGGTAAGAGGTTCCTCCAGCTGCTGAGCGCGGTATTGACTGATTGGTGTCCAGGTGCAGTTGTCCAGAAGGGCTTGCACCCTGCCCGGAGGCGGCGTGTCCCCAGCATAGAGTGCTGAGTAGTGTTCATGGAAGGCATCGCATTTAGCCGCCTCAGTAGTAGCCCGTGTGCCATCGCTAGTCAGGACGTTAGCTATGTGCGCTTTGGGTGCACGCGTGCGCAGGCGCCTAACAAGGACCATACCCACTTTGTCTTCCCCCTCAAAATAACGTTGCTTTAGCACTAAAGGAGCCTGTTCAGCCTAATTAGTATGAAGGGAGCGCAGTTGGCCTTGGAGATTTGCTAGACGTCTTTTATGCGCAAGCGTGGGGAGCTCCTGATCCTGTTTCTCCAGAGCCTTTATGTCCTTGGTTAGGTTTTTCTCCAGGAGGCGCGCTTCTCACGCCCGTGCAATTGCAAGCGATGTGATATGTCCTCGGATCGTGGCCTTGAATGCATCCCACACCATCGGGAAGGGGGTTTCAGGGATGTCGTTAGTTGCAAAATAAGACTCAATGGCAGTTCGCAGGCTCGCCACATCTACTGGGTCCCGAAGGATATGCAGGGGTAGGCGCCAACGAGGGGCCTGAGGGGCACAGGCAGCCGGGTCCCTCAAGAGGAGCTCAAAATGGGCATGGTCGGAGACAGAAATGTCGGACATGGAGGCCGAGAGCGACTCGCCACTCAGGGCATGGGAAATAAAAATATGGTCGATGCGCGAATATGAGCGGTGTACATGTGTGTAGTATGAATAATCGCGTATGTCGGGGGAGTGATAGCGCCAGGAATCTATCAGTCCAAGATCCGCTATCAGTCTCCTGAGAGCCAAGGACATAGTCCCTGTCCCGTGGAAGAAGGCGTCACTGCGATCCATTGCGGCATCCCACACCATGTTAAAGTCCCCCCCTATGATAAGTGAAGGATCCGCCTGTGGTATATGTTCCTGCAGGAGGGCCTGGAGGTATGGACCCTGCGCCTGGTTAGGAGCATAGATATTGCATAATGTGAAGGAGTGGTGTCCGATCTTGAACCCCACCCTGAGAAAGCGGCCGTCTCGACTATCAACTACCTTGGATTCCCCCTGGCTGATGCCAGGTCTACAGAGTATCGCCACACCAGCTGTTTTAGTGGGGGCTGCAGCCCAGAATTGAAGAGGGTAGCAAGGGTGAGCCATGCGAGGGGTATCAACCTTCAGTAGATGGGTCTCCTGTAGGAGAATAATGTCCGGATTTTGCTGTAGTAGGTAGCAACATATCAGGCGTTGTTTGTTGGGGGAGTTGAGTCCCTTAACATTGAGGGACAGAATCTTCGGGCAAGGGACAGCAGTCATGGAGGTATCAGGGTCTTGGGCGCTCTGCTACACCATTGTAAGAAGTAGGGGGTAGCAATAGGTGGGAGGGGCAGGAGGATGTTGCTATCATTGAAAGGGGGGACCGTCGTGGGGGGCACCCCCACCCGCCATAGAAAAAGATAGAGAAAGAAGAAAGGGGAAGGAAGAAAGAAAAGAATAAGAGATCAGAATATAAGAAATATAACATTGGCCAACAGGGCCACAGCGTCCTGTTCCAGTCCAGGGATAATCGCGGCCAATGGCACAGGTCATTCCGGTGAAGTCACTTTCCCAGGAGCAGGAGGGGGGGTGGATCTTCCAAATCCAGAGCGTGAGAGCCAGGGAGGTGACCCCGCACCGTCGTCCCTGAAAGTGTGGAGCTGGGAGATCACCAGGCACAAAGCAGGACACCAACTTAGCATGACCAGGTAGCAGGTGCAAGCATTGTGTCAGAGCGAAACAGGTAGAAACGCTCATCTGTTCTTTCAAGGCTTGGCAGGGCGAGAACCAGCTGACGAACGGCTCTCCTCTATGGAGCGGATGTGCTGGATGATGTCTTGTTTAGCTTGGGAGGCGGATTGTTCCCCTGGAGGTAAGGTTCTCTTGAAGAGTCGTACCCTGGACCAAGACGGCTTTGCAGGCTCCCGAGCATGGGAGGAGAGGCGTGTTGGGCTTGATGGCGGTGTGAGAGATAGATGCAAAAGATGCGCCGCTTCCTGGAAGGATCTCACCGACCGGCGCTGGGACTCCCACTGAAAAATGAGCGCGAAGGGGTGGCCCCACTGATACCGGATATTCAGACTCCACAGTTTGTCTGTTACTGGTTTGAAGTCTCAGCATCTGCACAGCGTGGTAGGGGCAAGGTCTTGGAAGATCTGTATGGTGACACCTTTGTAAGTGAGCTTTGGCTTGGAGCGCACCGCTTTGAGAATGGCTTTCTTCTCGGTAAAAAAGTGGACCCGGGTCAGTATGTCAGGGATAAGGCCCATTTGGTTTGGGGGGCCCGAGACTCGGTGAGCCCTGTCTAAGGCTGGCTGGGAGGCATCGTCATTGCCCCAGATTTCTTGTAATAGGTTTGCAACAAATGTCATAATGTCTGACCCTTCAGCTCCCATCGGAATCCCCCTAATGCGGAGATTGTTGCATCGGCTCCGGTTTTCCAAATCCTCCTGCTTTAATTGGAGATCGATATGTTACTCTTCAAGGGTGGCCGGTTGCTGCCAGAGGTGTTCTTGGTCTTCCGTTCAGGATCAGCAGGGCCAGAGCGCAGCAACCAGGTTATCCTTCTGGGATACTGCAGCGTCTTTCCCCGGCTTAGTGTGCGTCTTCTCCCCCCAAGGTCAGGCACTCTCCGGCCCCTGATACGGTGGCAGGAGGATGCTGAGGGTTCACCAAAGGCACCCGACGCCCCCGGGTGGCAGGGCGTGAGCTGTCACAAAAGGCACTGTAGGTAATGATCCGCAGGTTATGAGGTGAGAGGGTGGACTATCTGTGTTGCAGGCGTCAAGTTTGCCGTAGTGGCCTTGTCACCAGGGGAGCCAATTGCTGTATGGCCACATTGTGGGGGCCAGTGCGGCCATGTGCCACGATGCAAGCTGGGTGTAGAAGTCAACAGCCAGTGTCACACAACAGCGTTCAAGGCTGCGAGACAGACAGCCGTGTTGAGGCCACCAGGCATGGAGGGGTTAAAGAACCAGCGTCGGCCTCAGGGAGAGGAGAGGGCACAGAGAGAAACATCCCATGTGTGATAGCAGCTGGCGGCAAGATCCCACAATCCAGGCCTCCCCCACCTGAGCCGAGGACCCAGTGGGGTGGCGATCCAGCAACAATGGGACTGCGTGTCACCCCAGAAAGTCCGGTCCCGGGGAGACAGGGCATGGAGAGAGTCCACCAGCAATGGAAACGGCAGTCACTGAGGGACCGCCCACGGGTCCGCCAAGCACCCAAGCACCCAAAGAGCGCTTCACAGGAGGATCAAGGACGCCACTGGGGGAAGCCACAGGTAGTTCCAACATGCCGGTGACACGTGCAGCTAGCGAGGGGCAGGTTCCAGGGGAAAGTACACAACCCGGTCCAAGCAGGTCAGCCCAGCAGGGCCACAGTGTGCAGGGGTGCCCCCACACCTCACCTGCTCAGAATGGCAGCATCACAGGAGTCCAGCAGGAGGCAGCGTGGGTGAGGTAGGGAGGAAGGCTGGCCCGCGCCCACCAGCCGGCCCACCAGGCCAGAGGGCCACTGCTCAGAGGCCAGGCCACCACGGTAATGTCGCCAGCCCCTCCAAGGGCCGGTAAGCTCCTGTCTCCCTCCGAACTCACCACCCAATGGACTGATCCCACCAGCCGGTGCAGGAGGGAGGCCGCTGCGTCAGGGGATCATGACAACTGCTCGTCTCGCCAGGTCCCCGCTGGAGAGAGGGATGAGCCCAAAATGGCGGCTGCCACAGGCTAGGATGCCGGAGTGTCTCTTACCCCAGCCACACCTCAGGCACTGCGAAGCCCCACATGAGGTCGGGTGCCCACCGCAAGTTAGTGGTGACGTTAGCGGGGCCAAGAAGGGCAGGCGGTGGCCTGCAGAGCCGGATGGAGCCCAGGACCGCAAGAGTCAAAATGGTGGCACCCGCCGCCCAGCCCAGTCGTTGAGGGTAAAGGGTCCGTGTCCCCACATTGGGGTGACCCGCGCCTTCGTCCGCTCTCCTGGCAATGCTACAGCTGTTCCGCCGTCACTGCGCCCCGATGGGTGATGTCAATGGGGTCCCAGCTCCGCTTTGGAAGCTGCTGAAGGCGGCGGCTCACGGGAGCTCGCATAGCGCACGTCTCACGCCATTTGCATCAAGATCACGCCCCCCTCAATGTGTTTTTTGTTTTAATAGCATAACTAAATGAGTCCTAGGACCAATTGTTTTCTCTATAACACTGCAGCTGAGGCAGATATGTTTGCAAAACTACTGATGTGTATAAACTAACCAAAGTGGTGTGGTGGCTAAGCTGTCTAATCTATGCTTCTGCTTTTGAGTGTATATTGTTTGATTAAATGCAATTTATGGAATATCCTTGAGACTGTACTTGTAAATGTGTACTATTTAATGCAATTTGTAAAAATGCAAGCGCTTTCATTGTTTAAAAAACAAACAATCGGGGCCCAAATGTATTTTTCCTAAAATCGCAGCTGGTTTTATAGAAGCTTGGGGTGCCATATACCAAGGCTGTGTAGTGTTTAGTTTAGCTTATGTCTCTCTAATTCACCACCAGACACTTCCTGTCTTTGTTACAGTAGTATATTCTTTTTATTTCTGGCATTCATTCTTTGTCACTGGTGTTCTAGCTTTCTTTTCCTCTGCTTCCCCCTTTGCGTTTTTTTCTCTTTCCCTGCATCAAAGTTAGTTGAGGAAAGATAAGTGCCAGTCTCCAAAAACGAGTGTAGGTGAGCCAAACCTGCCCTCACCACACATCAGATTAACCACTGGTCATTGTAAAATATAAATATGTATTTCATGAGGCTTAAAGCAGTCTTAATGTATATGCTTGCTGAGGGGTTTTTTTCAAATTAAAAAAAGTGAGAACTTTATCAAAATGAAATTTAAGAATCCAATATTAAGTGGGCGCCATAAGTTAAGGTTTCACCCAAAGCATGTTTCTACGTCTGTCCAAGAGCTAGCGTGAACATATTCTTGAGTATAAATATATTTGTACATAAAGGTGCTTCGGGTCAGCCGTTTTCATGGTTTGGTCTTTTTAGCTCAGGTCACTCATTATGCTTACGCCTACTAAAGCATGCAGCATGGGGCCATCCTCTTAGGACCTTGGCTTTTTGTCACTGTGAGTGACTGCTTTTTACCTGATTACTGAAGCACAACTGGCTTAGAAATCCACAGAAGTTCCAGGGATTGTTCAACAATAGTTTACTTGGGCAGTGCTTTTTCTTTCCTTTCCATTATTTAGTATTAAAATATTTTTCTTTTTAGTGGGCCTAAACTGTCTTAAGGTTACAGTTATTCAAACCCTAAGTACCTTTATTTTGCTCAAATGGAAATTCAATATCCTGGTGAAGTGCCCTAAAATGGTTTCTATGCCTATAATCAGTGCTCATGAAAAAAACTTGGAGCAGCTTCTCGACCCCAGATCAGTTGGATTTGCCAATGCTTTTTTAATGGTAGTTAAATACAAGTAGGGGATTTTTTTTAATATACAGGAAAACATATGCAAGACAAAAGATGAGGTGTATTAGCTGAATTGCAGACTTGTAACTTATAGCTTTAGCTATAATCCTGACTCCACCACGTGCCTATAAGTCATGTGATTCTAGGCAAATTGCATCTCCTTGTGCTTAAGTTTGTGGATTTGTACAAAATGTGATTGTAAGTAAGTGAAGTGTAATGCTACTGGAAATACAAATCCCCAACTGGTGTTTGTTAATCTTATGCTATTCTTATACGTTTGTGCAGTATAAGTGCCAAGTGAAACGGGCTGTTTTTCTTTAAATTAAAGCTTTCTTTAAATCTCCTGGCAGAAGGGGCTTAACATAAATTGTTTGACAAAGTGGACTATATGTTGGTACTGAAGTAGAATAAAAGTTAGAAATGCAGTTTAGCCAGCATTGGGAACGTAAACACAATAAGTAAATGCTGAAGACCACTTTTTATAGACCTGGTCTGAAACATTTAAAGATGTTCTATGGCATACACAACAACCTATCACTTTCAGGGCTAGTTTAGTCTAGATGTGGGCTTGGGAGTTAGTGTAATTTTGAACAATTTTACCAAATTGCTTTATCAAAACAGAAAATTGGTTCAAATAGGTTGATACACAGTCACAGATTCCACAGTTTACATAGCATGCATTTTTGATGCTCCCATGTTTTTGACCTCTCTATCAAAAAGACCCATTCTTTTTACATAGCATAAGTCCTATTACCCGAACCTACTTCTGTGATCTAGAAATCATAACCAGCATACAATAAATACATATAATAAACAGTCAAGTAGAAAAAGTAACAAAGTATACATAATATAGCGCACTCTGCAAACTGTATCACTGCAAGGCACTTGAGTGTACCTGCTGAGAGTGATGCCAGAAACAAAAGTGATTTAAAAAAAAGTGCAGGGCAAATTTGTAGGTTGTGGAACGGTATGTATTCCCTTCTGGAAAAGGCATTTGAGGAGAGGATTCCTAATATCAGGCTCTCCAATGTTGATGGTTAAACGATAATTTTACAGGTGAACATTTGGATGCTAAATCTTATTTTGCTAAATATCATTGTACCTTAAATCAATTGAAAGCATAAATATTTCAGGACACCTGCCAAAGGAACAGGGACTTTCCCAAACGTTTTCAGAGTTGAAATGGTAAAATGGATGGATGTAACACCACTCCAGGAAGCTGGGGCATGCCCCATAAAACAATTCTCTATTCTGACAGGAGAGCTAATTAGTTTATTACATTTTTCTAAAAACTATTTCCACCCTTCAGAGTTTGTGTTTATATAAAAAATAAAATGTTTACTTTTTGGGAAATGTGAACCTTTCAGCTTAGTTTGTTGCAAACACTGGTGAATTATCTCTCTCAGAGCTGCTAAATGTCTGTGGTCAACCCGCTGACAAGGCACCATGGACTTAGGAAGTGAGGGGGATGCAGGGGATATATCCTCCAGATTTTGTAATGAGGGGGGTGCAGGGGGAGAACAAGGTTGCAAGGGGGGGCAAGGTGCGATGGGGCAAGGTGCAATAAACAAGGTAAAATCAAGGTGCCAGGGTACAAAACAAGGTGCAAGGGGGAAACAAGGTGTGAGGGGGACAAGGTGTGAGAGGGGAACAAGGTGCGAGGGGAGAACAAGGTGCAAGGGGGAACAAGGTGTAAAGGGGAAACAAGGTGCAAGGGGGGAAACAAGGTGCAAGGGGGAAACAAGGTGCAAAGGGGGAAACAAGGTGCGAGGGGGGAACAAGGTGCGAGGGAGGGCACAAGGTGTGAGGAGGGAAACAATTTATAACTGTATTTTGTGTCAAGACGAGGTCTTTGCAGGCTCTTTAACCAACACAACGCTGGCATTTTTCTTTTGACAACCCTACTTTATATTCCTTTTCATTAAATGCATTCTCACACTTGTAAATGTAAAATACAATGTAAGGAATAGGCAGAGTGGAGGCCCAGGGGGTACTGGAACCAGAAAAAACTAAGCCTAGGGAACCAATTTAGAAAGGTATGTATTTATGCAAATGGTCTTTAAAGACCTGTGGAAAACTTTGGCGTGCCGGAGATAAGACTCCAGACACTTGGCAGCCGAGCCCACAGGAGCACACTCACTGACCTCCGGCCCCACGGCACTCTGATCTCACTTCAAGGGCTTTGGAGTAAATGAAGACAGCCTGGAAATGCAGCAAATGAACATCGCTGTGCTTCCAGGCCATCTTCATTTACATGTACTTGCAGAGGCATTTGCACCCCCCCTGGGAACCCATCCACACACCCACAGGGGGGCGCGCCCCACAGTTTGAAGACCTCTGCCCTAGGATCTAGCTTTTTAGTTCAAGTATCTTGGAGGGCTTCTACTCTGTGTCCCTACTCCAGTTATTGGTCTTCTTTACTGAAATGGTGCCACTCCGGAGGGGTGGATTCTCTTGCAAGGGCAGGTGTAATTATCCTTTTGCTTCTAAAGGATTATTTCCATTTTGAATTGACTTCCTCCACACTCCATTTTCAATGGGTTGCAATTAAGGCTTTCATGGAGCACTGGGGTGGAACTGATGACTGGGTGGTTTTGGCTCGTTATTTCCTGGAGAGTTTTTTATCACTCATCCTCCTCAAAGTATTGTGATTCCTAGTTTGATACTTTCGCTTTGTTTCCAAAGCATTGTAAATTCCTCCTACTGGACCTTGTGATTCAATAGATCTGAAGCGGATAACCTGTCAGCAGAGGACTGAGAGCCTTGTCTTTCCTACTACACTTTTGAGGCTTTTATCAGATAGGTCAATGTTGAATTTAGGACAGCTTTCAATCCATTAGTTGTCATAATTCTTACACTTTGAGCAAGAACATTTTTAAAGAAACAACTAATGATTGTGCGGTTCCGCTTTCCTGAAAGGGAAAATACTACTACCAAAAATTCTTGTTAATACAAGAAAAATGTTTGAAGTGAATTTGTTCCTGACTCCCATTGAGGAGGTTATTCTCCACAATTTGGTTGTTCGAAAGGTTGTTCGACTATATATAACATGTTTTTTTCAGTTCAGACTTCCTGTTTGTAAATGTTGGTCCTGCTTTTTGAGAGTTACATCCTTCTGCTCCTACCTTGAGTCATTGAATTTCGTTTCATTTCCGTGACCTATAATGCTTGAAAGATTACCTGCCCTTTGAGTGTTCAGAGACATTAGTTGAGAAGCACTGGCTGCTTCCCAGGAATAGATCCAAGATACTTCTCTGGTTTAAATTTGGAGGGCTGCTACTTAGATAGTTCCAAATACTTTAGTCAAGAAATACTCTTTGCTGTACAAGGGATAAGAACCAGCTGAATTTGGTGGCAGGGTCTTTCCTCTAATAAATGTTCTGAGTTTTGTACCAATAAATTAATGTACTTTGATTTGTTCTGGAATACATTTGTGCACGGTTGTTGCGTCATTTTAGAGTCCTTGTAGAGTTTTATGATTATATAGGTGTGATAACTTTCCTCTGCTTAGCTTTAGTTTTCCTAATTTTCATTACTGTAACAAGAAAGTAGAGGAGGCTGTAATGTTGTAATTACTTATCAGTAATTCCATTATAGCGGCCAGCATGGCAGAGGCTCCTGCTTATCCACTGACCATCCTCCTGGGAGCCCACCATCACTGCTCCTAACCTGCCTCCCCGCTTCCCCACACTGCTGTGCAGCCTTTTCAGGTCGAGCGTAAGCAAACGACCTCTTGTATACTTTTAGGTGGACCGTAAGCAAACTACCTCTTGTACACTTTAGTATACTTCTCTTGTGGGCTTAATCCCATCTGATTTGTTTGTTGCAGTGTCCTTTAAAAATCCTTGCTTGCTAGTGGTCAGTCCTGCCTCTTTGTCCCTCCTTTTCCCTTTCATTCCTCCCAGCAGCAGGGACTAACTACAGTATCATTACTCTTTCTTGTGTTTATCTGTTTCCCTAGGTACTTTTCTTTCCTTCTTTACCTGCTCATTTTGGGCTAAGGTTCCCTTCTCTTTTGCAGAGTATTCTTGCTCTGAGCTTAGCTTCGCAGCAACGCTGTTTCTGTGAGTAGGGCTGAAAATCATGCTGTTTGTCACATTTGCAATGCCCTTTCCTCACTTGTGTTTTTATTAGGTCTCGGCTTGGCGAAAGCAGCGCATGCAGAGGCCTTTTGGAATCAATACGATTCCAGAGTGCACGCGGGGAGGCAAACAAGACAAAAGATGTGCACGCGGAGATTGGATGCTTTACTGGCGGCGTGATACACTGGGGACTTTTTTTTCCGCCGCCAGTAAAGGCAGTCCCCGCATGCACATCTTCTGTCCTCCCTAAAAGAGCTGTTCACGTCCCATGACATCGCGCATTGTGAGCGCGGGCGGCGCTTGTGTTTCCTTTCTTTAAAATGGGGTCGGTTTCTTTCTGGGAAGACAGGAAGCAGCTTGTCTGAAGTGGGGTGCAGCCATTCCACAACTTCATGCTAATTACAGCACAAGATCTGACCTGTGGACTGTGTGACCAATAAATGCATTTGCCTTGACAACAAGTGTAAGTTTTTGCAGTTCAGCTGCTGCGGCTGCTTCTCTGTTGCTTCATTTTTGTGAGAGTCCCTTCATATTTACAAAATGGAAGACGCTAAGGTGTGTTCTGGACGACTAAAGTAAACAAGAGGGCGGGATTTGGAAATGCCTGGCGATCCTGAGGCATTGTTGTCGATGCCGTCAGTACACAGGCATTGTGTTTGCCTCAAGGGACAGCAAGCGGGTGCATGTCATTCATGTGATAGAATTCATGCTCCGTATTCTCCTGTGTCAATCATTCCACCAGTCACTCTCAGCCCAGCCTTCTACTAGACTACCCTTGACCCCACGTGTTTCAAGGCGGCAGCTGAGTGTGTTGAAAGCACCACGCAAAGTTGGTTGGACATGCTGACCAACTCTGGGTTAAGTCGAGCGAGTTTTGTGTTTTTGTTTTAAAGGCAGAGGCACAGAAGGAACGGTAGGTTCTAGAGGTTTGCGTCAAGTTGCTGGCTGGGTTCTTTTTAGCCGGGAGTCACGTGTGCTTCTGAACCCCTGACCAATCTTGGGCTTGAAATGGAAAATTGCAAGTGCAGGTACTCTGTACCAAACTACCTGTTTGTTTCAGAGAAGTGTCTGTACTTTCCAATTAAAAAAATATTAAGTTTTTATGGAGTAGTACTGGTACTCTCCCTCTCAAAATAAAAAAGTGCTGTTACTTGGTACCTGACAGTACCAGCCCATTTAAAGCACTGATTGTAAATTGTGCTAATCTCACAGCAGCCCTCTCTTTTTGCACCATGCAGCAATTATCCCAGTTATATAACAACCTCTTATCACAATTTTGGTATGCTCCCTAGTCATTTTACACATGCTTCCATTGTCCAAGTTACTAAAATGGCTCCTGTTAAACCTCCTCATTCTGGTATTAAACATAAAAAATATGCATAAAAAGACACCTTGTGTGAGTAATGCCAAATACAAGATTTTCCGAAATAAAGATGCTTGTTGTCTAACTGTTGGTTCTCCTTGTGGCAACAACATGTGCACATTACACATTCTTTTGCACGTAACGTATTTCAGTTGTTAATTCTGCACCCGATATCAGTTTCTTGCAAGACGCTGCACTTGGTAAAGTTTCTTTTAAAACTGAAATGGTTACACTTTTTCATTTCTTTCTTGCTGCCAGGTTCAGGGTGCAATGAGGCACAGCTTCTATTGGAGGTAGATCTCATATAACAACAGACTTTTTGTGAATCAGTGATGGAATGTTAAATAATTTACGGTGAGAACTCATAAATTGGGGATCAAGGTGTGGTGTGGAAAGGGGATGGAGGCACGAGGGGCAGAGTCATGCAAAACAGAGTCTGATAGTCAACGTATACATTTCTTTAATAAGAACTCTTCCGCAAAAAAATTGGCAACAAGGACAAAGGTAACAGTAAATCTGTTCTGGCTTACTTAATTGGTCACAGACAGAGGCGGCTCCTTCGCCAAGGCGCAGGAGCGTCGCCCACTGCTTTTCAGCAGTGCAAACAAGCATTAAAAATGCAATAGGTCTCGCCTCAAGCATTAAAAATGCAATAGGTCTCGCCTTTCATTAAGTTAAAGCCATTTGCTTTGCTATACAATACCATTACCAAAGCAAATGGCTTTAACTTAATCAAAGGCGAGACAAATTGCATTTTCAATGCTTGTTTGTATTTCTCCCTCAGTCCGACTGCTGTGCTAGGTTCCACTGGTTGCGCTGGGTCTCCCCCTCATTCACTTCCTTACGGTGAGCGTTGCCGGTGTTACCAGCCAGCCGCTGAAGAATAATGGTAGAGGTCTTGAACTATCAAACTCTGCAAAGTGAGCGCCCCTGGTGACGATTAAGTACTGAGTCGCCCTGTAGTGGGTGCTTAGTGGAGAGCACTGGAGCGAACAGGAAGGCTTTTATTGCAGGCATCCACCCAGGACAGCAGTCAGCTGTGAATCATTGAAGAACATGGGCCTGTCTTGGATCCGCCATCAGTGTGATGTTGGTGCTTACGTGTGCAGGCAAGTCCGCCTGGACTACAGTGCACGTGAAACGTGTGCATGCCTGCGGGTACCAAGGTGTTGTGTCTCGCCATGGTACAAATGATGCCGAGGGGGACCTCTGCCACCCTGCTGAACAAAGAGCCAGTTCGCAGTGGGTCTTCACAGTAGCGACAGGGGTGTTAAATATCCACAAATCTAATACAGTGACATATGAGCATAGATTATTAAACAGGAGACATTCCTCGAGTTTACTATGCTGAGTTAGTCAATGAATGAATTTAGGTGAAACTCCGAGATCAGGCGAAGAGAACGCTCATTGTCTGCACACTCAACTTTATGATTACATACATAAATCCCGTATAGAAAGAAGCCTGCTCAGGGCCATGCTCCTTGCCCCAAATAACTGCAAAAAAAATGCTCAAATATACGCATGTGTCTTGTGATTTATTGAACAGGAAAAAGCTTTAAAAAAAAATAAGGACAACAAATTGGTCATTGGTAACACTTAAAAATAAACAGGTCCCTTTTAAATTGTTAATTTCACATACGCAAGTGAGAAAATAAAAATGTTACTCAGCAATTTAATTATATTGTGACCACGTTTTGCAATTAATGCAGACGCTGGATTGATATCACACAAGCCGTCCTGCACCAATGAAAAACAGGAGATGTGACTTCACCAGGCTGGCGTTATTTCACGTTTATTTTACTGCACGCCCTAGGACAAGCCATAGTCTTGTTAAGGTTGTGCAGCTTACACACACAGGTTGTGCATTTTTCCAGTCTTACTGTAGATCGCAAACATGACCGTAAATAGTGTCACCATGGCAACCTAAATCATATATCTTACATTTTCATAGATCAGCATCTGGAGACTTGTGGTGCCTGCAGATCTGGAAAGCGACTTTGCCATTCACCTGCGTAGTTGCCTCTCTCGCTCCCCACATTGGCGAAGTAGCATATAAACAGAGAGAGAGAGAAAGAGAGATATCACTGCAACAAACCCTTAAAAAAACTGAGGGCCATATTCACAAGGTGCTATTGCCGAATTAACGGCACTTTTCGCAGCCAAAGTCGTGATAAATTTACCTCCCCATTCACAATCTGGTGCTAACAGTCCACAGCACCAGTTTACCCATGATAGCAGCCGCAAAAAACATCGCCACAGAGGATCCCCGCAACTATCGCTAATGACATGCAGAGTAGGTGTTCCTGTGCCAAAAGCCATGACAACACCACTCCTCAACATTCTCAATGAAAAGCCAAATCGGCGATAAGAACACAAAACTGGCGATAAGGTGCGTTAGCACCAGGAAATCTACACCTGCTCTGACCTTGTGTTGAGTCGGATGGCAGCCAGCACCACAAAAGGGTGACCAGCCCAGGGCCACATCGGAAGGGCAACAGATGCCATGGAGCCACCCATCATGCGGCCCGGGCACCCAAGAGGGCCACTACCCAGGCCCGCAACACATTCCCCCTGGGACCACCCACAACCCCAGACAAAGAAACTGCACACCAACACCACGAATCCCAATACAAACATTTTGCCTAATGTCACACAAGCAGGAAATACAACAGACCTGCGTGGCCAGAAAATGAAGACTCAGTCAAACATCAATGCAATCACCAACACAAAACACCATACAAAAAAAAGCCTAGACAACCCATAGGATGAGTCCTAGCTGCTCCTCACTGGACAATCCGTAGCACACAGCCTGGAAGACCAAATCCAAGGGAAGAAGGTGTGCCACGCGCCCACCAAAGGAAAGAGAGCGAGGGAGAGAGACGGAGTGAGATTGCACAAGCAGCGCAAGACCTCTCGGCCACCTGGCTCCACATGCCAACATGTGTGTGTATCGCCATCCGTACACCATGAGCACAAGGCCGGGTCCCAATCTCAGCGCCAAAGCCACATCACATCCCAAAAACGCAAGTAGTAGTCAGACAAACATCAGGGATGAAAGCTCCATTGTTCCAATGCAGAAGGCGGGAGGACACCTGCACCTCTGACCTTGTTCCAGAACACGCCTGGAACCCCCCTGAGAGAGATGCCATGGCAGACGGGCATGACTTCCACACCACGCATTCCGCAAATGAACTTTCTGACTCATTCACACCCCATACACAGAAGCCCCTGCCTGTGGTACCCACACATGGGATGCCCTTGACACACACGGAATCAGAAAGCCACTCTCCCCAACGTTGCACACATATTCGAATCATTGCTCAGAGCTGTGGCATATCCTCCACACAACTGCTGCAGTTCAGATGAGTGCCGGTTCCACGAGACGCACCAACAAAATGGCAGGCTACACCGGACACATGCACAACCCCCATCACGTGGAACAGTACCGTGCACGTATGCTGCATTTACTGGGGGCAGTGCCACTGGCAGTGCTGCGGATCAGTTACCGGCTCAGCTTCCGCATTGCCTACATCACCTGCGTCCAGCCCTGGTTCCACTGCCGAACATGCACATTCAAGTGTCTCATGAATGTCTGCCTATCCAACACAACTGTTGATGAATTGGACTATGACCTGTGTCTGCACCTCCTGTTGGATCACGAACAGGAGTGTAACCGAGACAGCAGTGCATGGGATGCCCTGACATACTGCATATGTATTGGTAGTTGTGCATGGGAAATTGCACAATTTCTCGTGTGCAGTGACCACATTGAGGCGCTCCCCTATTGGGCAGTGATGCGGATTGGTGAAACGGCGTGGGCTGAGTACACCTGCCCGGACCACTTAATGGATTGGCTCACCCTGGTGTTCCTTGGACACGACAACGACGTACTATTGGAACACATTGCACATGAAGCTGCACGGGCATTCAAGGACAAGTAACTACGTTCCTGCAGCCACATCCGATTGTCACCCACAGCACATGTCCCAACATCTTGTTGCATTGTGGGGATTGCTCACATATCCCACCACAACAGGGAAAACCTCTGACTTTGTCTGGGCTCTGGATGCATGTGCGTGGTACAACGCGAGTGTACACACACCTGTGCAAGGTGATGCAGGTCCATGCTCGGTACAACACAGCGCCGTTTGGCAAAGTTGCCAATTTGGACACACTGCTGGGGGAGAGCACACAAATGGCAATGTAGCACGACATGTGAACCTGTTGGACCCTCTCACCTGATCACCGTCAGCAGAGCAGACAATCGGCGCACTCCGGAGGCAGAGCACCATGCAGACCCCATGTGCAGTGAGTGGTGCCCCCTCACACGGGGCAATGGGCAGTCACCAAACAAAACATGACTCATCCAGCAAGGCAAGGTGGGCTGAGAGCGTTGCCATCCATGATGAATGTTGCCCATTTTAGCCCCAACATTTCCTGAACCTCGACATGTACCCATGCTGCGTGTAAGTGTCTCAAGCATGTCCCTGCCTGTTGTGGCCGTTGCCTCGTCCGTACTGACACGCACATGCCAATAAAGTCAATGTAACTCCACTGGTGTCTAACTGTGAGGTGTGTTGTTTGGAATGTCCACTCGTGTGCCACAATGAGCATCGTCCCTACACAGGGAGGAACTGACTGACGCTTGTGCAATGGGGGGTGTCCCTTTGGCAAGCTCCACCTCTGTGAGCCAGACAGTGTTTTTGGCTTGGTGCTGGACATCATGTGCACTCACATGACTACAGCAATGTGAGTATGGTGTCCTACCTGTGACCATGTGGAGCAATGTCATATATCACAACAGAATGTCTCCACATAGCTGTGTGTGAGTAGGTATGCGACGTGAACTTCTGGTGTCACATGTGGTGTAGGACACCACTCCTGGCCTGCATTCGCTTGGGTCAGTCCTACACACAGCCCTATTCAGTACATGGACGTGTGCCTACGTTGGGGGTTTTGAGATTGTTGTTGATGTGCAATGGGGACACAGCTAGTACTCACCTTCACAGTCATCCAATTGGCCATATGTCTCAGGGATACACATGCGCATAGATGTCAGTTACCAGGGTGTACCTTCATATGCAAACATTGACCCTACATCCAGCCACAACTCCATACGTGAGTGAACATAGTGATGACACATCTGTGTGATATTGAATGTTTTATTCACATTCAGGTGTTTGACGGAGCTGGGGCTGTACATGGCCATCCAAGCCCACATCACATGGAAGCCCAGTGGTGTGCCAACAAGAGTCCTTTGGGGATTGCACAGTGATTGGGAAGAGGGAGAGTGCAGTCCGCAGCAGGATAGCTGTGTAATTGGCCTTCGGTAACGAAATGGAAGTTCGTGTCGGGTTCCGGGTGAAAACCACAGAGTGTTCCGGGGGTCACTTGGAGGGGTTGGCTGCTACTGCCTCCTTCCTCACACAGTAGTTCACATCCCCTTCTTACTCCCCTGATACGGGTTCTGTGTCTGGTGTGTGTGGTGGGGTGATGGCTGTATCACTATGTGCCACTGACACATCAGACTGCGAAGGTGATGGGGCAGCATCACTGTGTGCCACGAACACTTCATGGGTCGGAGCTGTGTGTGTTGATGTTCCCGCTGCAGTCATTTGTGGCTGAGCATGGTGCGGACAGGGGATGTCCGATAGGGACTGTACATGGTCCCTGATGGGACTCAGACACCCATGTATGGCATCGAGTTTGGCTGCCATGAGCTCGAACCCCACACTCAGCTGTTCAGCCAACTCCACCTAGGAAGACCACACACGTTGTATGTGCTCCATGTATTGGTCAGGGGGTCCTGGGAGGAGACAGCCGTGGTGGTGTGTGTTTCCTGCTGTGTGGTCTGTGCAGGTGGTGGGGTCACCTCGAGGCAGCTGGCCTGCCCTACTCCTGGGGGTGGGGTGAAGAGGATATCCAGTATCTGTTGGAGGGTATCTTGACATATGTGCAGGTTGTTCTCTAGGTCATCAATGATGGGGTTTGTGTCCTGCTTTGCCGTAGGTGCTGATTGTCCCTCTGAAATGTTGAGGGGAGATGCAGGTTAACAGAGGTTCACATGTATGTTGTTGATTTGCAGATGTTTACATTCAGACTGCATGCAATGTACATTGTGACTGTTTTTGAGGAGCTGGCTATTTGATAGCAGTTAGTGTGTTTTCCGAATACATGACGGATGTGTGGTAGTACCCGTTCGTTATCATCACACTGTGTCAGGCAATGCCAGATGTGAGTGGACAGTTACTACGCACGAGCAGAACCTGTTGCGAGCTCCGTCCTGTGGTGCTGGTGTTGCACATTGTACCACATTGCTGTCGTTGCTGATGTCCTGTGATTGCTATGTGTGTGTGCTGCATGTGGGGGAGTTGCCCCTGCAACTCTGATTTCGTGTGGCCTTCTCCCTTTGAGGCAGAGTGCCTTAGAATTGTGTGCTTATCGGGGCCTGATTTGCTTTTGACTTGGGTCATATGTGCTCTCGGACAGATTTTGTGGCCTGGTGCATTGTTCGTCTGCTGCGTGTTTCATAGGGCATGGGTTGTGGGTGCACGTGGACATGTCAGAGTGTGACCTGCTCCTTTACGGATGTGATCCGCACTGGGCTACCTCCATGTCGTAGCATGGGCCGTGTCATTTTTTTGGCTGCTGCCATGCTATCGGACATGCAGTGTTACTTGTTACTTGTTACAAGCTGCTGCTTTGCTGGATTCAGCACATGTCCATGGGTCGGTTGTGATATTGGTGATAGGGAAGGGGCCCCTTGGTGCACATTGTGGACGGGGGCCTACTTGGAATCTCTATGTGTAGTGCTGTGTGAAAAGCCAATCAGAGACATGTTCCACGGTCATTGTGGGTGTGCAGTGTGCTGCACTTGATTGTGCATGTGTGCCATTATGCCCATTTCCCCCTGTCCCCCCCGTCGCTGGTCGTAACTCACCCTGTTGCTGTTGTGTTAGGTCATATCGTGCTGTGTCCAGGTCACCCAATCTTGCCACCGTCTCCTCACTGCTGACTGTGGCCACCATTTACTCCAGCTCATCCAGCTCATCCTGTGTCGCAGGGGGCCCATCTCAGTCGCCGCTGCTGCCTCCCTGTTGGCGGCGAGCTTATGTTTTGTTTGCCTTTTCAGATCATGCCAGCACCTCCTGACGTCCTCCGGTGACCTCCTCGACACTCCGATTGCATTGACGTTGGTGACGATGACCTGCCATATTTCTGTTTGGGTTGCCGGTGCCACAGTGGAGATGCCAAACAGTTGTTGATGGTGTTAGGTCACCTCTGTGACGATGGTCCGGTCTTCCTGCGGACTGTACCCCGTGTTCCTCTTCCTCTTGTCCTTGCCTTTCCCCGAACGTGGGGTTCCTGGCTGGTCCTCCGTGGGGCTTGTGGTGTTCGGCTTGTCCTCTGCACTCGGTCCGGGTGCATCCATGTTGCTACGCAGTTTGAATTGTTCTTTGGCTTTTATTTTCTTGCTTTTATAGTGGATTGTTCCGCCAGACACTTGGGAATTGCAGGCCTGTGGCTGGTCTTCGGTGATTTTTGTACCGCGATTGGCCTCATCGCATGATTTTTTGCATTTACGTTTTGCATTTTTGCGGCGTGGTGTTGATTTTGCGCTGACATTTGACACGTTATCTGGTGACTATCGCATGCTACCGCCGTGTTGTGAATTTCACGTTGACACAGGGTTATTTTCCCGCGATGGGCTGCGATATTGAAAGTTGCGTTACGCTACTCTTGCGGTAGTTATCGCATGTTCTTGTGAATATACCCCAGCCATTTTAGTTGGTGAAGAGTGGTGTGGCCTGGTCTTAGGCCTGACACTCGCCCGCCCAACATTGCAAGCGCTAGCCACAGCTGCAGAGCGAGGTGCAGCTGTTTGTGCGACCCTCCTTTCCAGGCACTTTGTTTATGTGTGAGGTGAGCCCGGTTGACCTCAGTTGAGGAACAGGGAGAGGTGTGTTTTGTTGTAGCGGTGATGAGTGTGAAGCTGCACTACATATAGCATGGCCCCATCCTTCCCTGGCAGCAGCCAGGTACTTGTTGGCATGGCTGCGAAGAGAAATGTCCTGCTGTTGCATCCTGAGAGCAGCTCAAACCCTGAAGCATCCCTGAAGCAGCTGCTATTCGCCCAACGGGGCAGGCCCCGGGTGCGGCCTGGCTGTATGAGGGCTGGCCTGGCAGCGGTGACACAAGCTGCAGCCCAGGGATCCCAGGAACACCGGTCCAAATAATAGGAGTGTTGGAAGCCGGAGTCCCCGTGCCGCACCACTGTCAACAAGTGCTAGACCAAGGACCCCCCACTCAACGTTAGGCCAAGTACGGACACCGTTTGAAATAGCCCTGCTCACCTCCTTAGTAGCTTGGCACGAGCAGCCAGGCCTATCTCCAAGGCACAAGTGTACAGTATGTGCAACCATGCCCACAACAACCCACAGCTGACACCACAAATGGACTCCACACGTGTTTGATTAAACAAGTATAAACTTTATATAAACAGATATACGATCAGACCACACGATACAGGAATCAACATACAATAAAGGGTAATATTCATTCCGGCTGGCTGGTAGGTTCAAATCCCAACCACCGCTTTCAAAATGCTATGCTGGTCGCAATGCTAGAATCACACACGTTGCACTGGAAATACAATAATGTACTGCGTATCGAGACAATGCTGTGCTGGGCAAAGGAGAAATAATACAATGCGTAACGATACACCCCAGTACCTTGCAATGGGAGAAATAATGCACTGCGTACCGCTACAATCCTGTACCTCGCAATGAAGGAATAATGCAATGCGTCACATCCCAATCCTATACTTTGCAATTAAGAAATAATTAAATGAATGCTGTTACAATCATGTACTTTGCAATGAAGAAATAATGCAATGCGGGCCGCTACAATCCTTTACTTTTCAATGGAGAAATATTGCAATGCGTAGCGCTACTATCGTGTACTTCATTAAACAGAAATAATCTCAGGCGTCGTAAGACAGTCTAGCAGTTCGCTAGCAGCAATAATGGCAAAGTGTATTATGACAATCAGCCTCTTCGATAACAGTTGCCCCCCACACGTATCCACGATGACACAAAGGGCAGCTTCTCACTCTGGCCCCAGTACTGCCACTCCGTTGGTCAGTACGGGGGAACCTAATCTGAACCGAAGCAAAGGCTCACGTCATCAGAAGGACAGAGAGGCCGAGAGGGTGACCCTTCGAGGCCACAATCGCCCAGGCAGTGATCCACGTTACCTTGGGGCGCGACCCCACTCTCCTCTCCTCCTTCAGCGAACTGGGCCTTCCGTGCAGAACTTTCTGAATGGGCCTCAGCGGCTCGGTCTGGCAGCACAGCTCCTCCGGGGCTTCTGAGACTGTTAGGAAGGTCTCAGACAGCCGCAGGGCACACGTATCCCATGCCTCTGAGAATACGTTACTCCGGGTGCTCATTCACCACAGCACCCTCCGGGTCTCCTCTGGCACGAAGCCACACACACAACGCTGATGGGAATTCACGTCAATTCCGAGTGCAAGTTCACCAGGCACTCCTTCCTGCAGTCTCAGTTTGCACCAAGACACGCGCACCCCGCTGCAGAGACTCGCTTTCTTCCGGTGCACATGATGATCAACTGATCACCTTTACAGTCCCAGGTTGCACCAAAGCACGCACACTTCTTCACTGAGACTTACTCCAACTCCGGTGCCGCGATATCCAGGCGCTCTTCACCAACGCCTTCGGCCACACCAAAACACGATCACCGTGTCCGAGCCTCACTTCTCCTCTGGTGCACTCGATGAACAGGTGCTCTTCACCAGCGCTCCACTGCACCCAGACACGCACCCTGCGCGTCCGAGAATCACTCCACTTCCGATGCACATGTTGAGCAGGTGCTCCTCACCAATGCCTCCTGTGCACTATGACACGCACCCTGCGTATCTGAGATTCACTTCACCTTCGGTGCACCCCCCGACCAGACACTCCTCACCAGCACCTGTGGTGCATCACAATACACACTCTGCGTGTCTGAGTCTCGCTTCACCTTCGGTGCACAAGTTGACCAGGCGCTTGTCAACAACGCCTGCAGTGCACCCCGACACGCTCCAAGTGCGTCCGAGACTCGCCTCACCTTCGATGCACACGTTGACCAGTGCTCTTCACCAACGCCTCATGTGCACCACTACATGTACCCAGCGCGTCTGAGTCTCGCTTCGCCACCGTGTGTCCAAGATCACAGGGCACACCTTCCGAGGGTCTCAAGCTGCCACAACACGCGGCCACCGCGTCGCTTGAAACCTCTCCAGAAACTTTTATGTTCCTGTGTTTCCAAACAGGGTGCCAGCTCACCTCGGGCCCTTGGGGTTACAAGACACAGCACAAAGCACAGTCTTATTCAAGCAGGGGGACCCAGCACATACAGCACAGTCCCAACAGCCTCTTCCTTGGTTAAAACAGCAAACTGCAGACCAGCCCCAGATCATAAAGCAAGGGTTGGTCCTTCCCAGCAGTCTCTTCAGTTGTTCTTTCCTTAACAGAGGTTTCTCTTGACCACAAAATGGGTCTAAGCCTTTTCAGTCCCAATCCATTTCTGTTCTATTCCAAAGTTCAGGGGCCTCAGCTCTCAAAGTTATACCCCTAAATGTCTTTGAAGTTTGTTGTGCTCAGGGGTCCCTGGCCCCTGTCTAAATCAGTTCTGGGTGTCTCCCTCCCAGTATCACCTTTCTCCCCTTGATACTGGGGGTCTGGATCCTTAATCACTTAGCAGGAGATGGGTCAATTGGTTTATAGCACCAGCCCAGGCCTTTTCCCCTCCCGGGCTTCTTCCTCCCCCTACTCTTCAGATGCAGAGCAGCCTGGTGCCATCTCAACGCCTCCCTGGGTCAAGACCTCTCTCAGCTCCTCTCACCTCTCAGATCCAGACAGTCAATCCACATTCAGCAGAAACACACAGAAATGCTTAAAGCACAAAACTCAGCCACTTTCTAAAAGAGTGGTTTCTGAACACACAGTGACAAAACCACTTTCATAGAAAGATGTGTTATGACACTGTGAGTTCATACATACTAAACTTTGTCTCTCCGTTTTAAACTTATCGGAAACTAGGCTAACAAACACAATACCCAGCCTCCCTCATTCTGTCCTATGGGCAGAATGGCCTTTCACCAGTGAAAAACGAAATGGAGTGTTTTTCACTGTCAGGACATAGAACACACCTCAGTATGTGTCCTGCCTTTTACTTACACTGCACCCTGCCCAGGGGTTACCCGGGTCCTACCACTGTGGTGGCCACTGCACACGCAAAAGGGAAAGTAAGGCCTGACAAGTGGTTGTACTTGTCAGGACTACATGCTATTTAGCAAACTGAGCGCAGGCCCTACACTGCAGGCCTGAGTTCCCTTCTCCGCGCACCTTTGCATTACTAGCCCTGGCACACACAGAGCACATCACTAGGGACTTTACGAGTAAGGCAAACATACCAATCATGGCCAACCAATTGTACGCAGGGAACACTTGCACTTTGACAATGTTTAGCAGTGGCAAAGTGTCCAGAGCATCTAAAAGCAGAGGAGGCAGAGGCAAAAAGTCAGGGGTAATCGCGCCAAAATATGCTAGGTCTCTCACGCGTCCCCTCCAGCCAAAAAGTGGGGGGAACTACCCACCCTCATTGGAGTTCTCATCACAAAGGCGGAAAAATCTGGACAGACCATCAGCATTGGCGTGTTCCGTTCCTGGACGGTGTTCCACCGTGAAGTCCATCCCCTGTAGGGAGATGGACCACCTCAACAGCTTCCGGTTCTCACCCCTCATCTGCATCAACCATCTGAGGGGCCTGTGGTCGGTCTGAACCAAGAAGTGGGTCCGGAACAAGTAGGGCTGCAGCTTCTTCAGTGCCCAGACCACAGCAAAAGCTTCCCTTTCAATTGCACTCCACCTCTGTTCCCTGATAAGTAGCCTTCTGCTAATGAAGGCTACGGGTTGGTCCAAGCCCTCGTTGTTCAATTGAGAGAGTACTGCTCCCAACCCATGCTCTGAAGCATCTGTCTGCACTATAAACTCTCTGGAGAAATCTGGCACCCGTAACACGGGTGCGGTTCACATGGCAGTCTTCAGGTCATCAAAGGCGGTCTGGCAGGCATCAGTCCAGACCACCTTCTTGGGCTGTTTCTTGGACATCAGTTCTGTCAAGGGGGCAATGAGGGTGCCATACCCCTTCACGAACCGTCGGTAATAACCAGTGAGTCCTAGAAAGGCCCTCACTCCTGTCTGGGTCATGGGGGGTTCCCAAGCCAGAATGGTATCAATCTTTGCCTGTAGGGGCGCCACCTGGCCGCTCCCCACCAGATGTCCCAAGTACACCACGGAACCCCACCCTATCTGGCACTTACTTGCCTTGATAGTTAGGCCCGCCCTCTGCAAGGCCTTCAATACTTCACAGAGATGTTGCAGATGTTCCTCCCAACTGGAGCTGAACACTGCAATGTCGTCCAGGTAAGCGGCGCTGAATTCTCCAGCCCACTCAGCACCTGGTTAACCAATCTCTGGAAGGTGGAAGGGGCGTTCTTCAACCCAAAGGGCATAACCCTGAACTGGTAGTGCCCCTCTGGCATTGAGAACGCTGACCTCTCTTTGGCCCCCTCGGTCAAGGCAATCTGCCAGTACCCAGATGTCAAATCAAAGGTACTGAGGTACCGGGCAGCTCCAAGCCGATCCACGAGCTCATCAGCTCTGGGGATGGGCTGCGCGTCAGTCTTAGTGAGCGCATTGAGCCCACGGTAATCCACACAGAACCGAAGTTCAGGAGTGGCACCCGTTGCGCAGCTTTTGGCACAAGGACCACTGGGCTAGCCCAGGGGCTGCTGGATGGCTCAATCACCCCTAGCACCAGCATCTTGGAAACTTCCTCCTTGATGCTGGCCCTGACCTTATCAGCTACCCTGTAAAATTTTTGTTTTACAGACAGACTGTCTCCAGTGTCCACATCATGGATGCACCAATGGGTGACTCCTGGGGTCAGGGAGAACAGGGAGGCGAACTGACCCAATACCTGGCGACAGTCCCTCCGCTGTGCCGGGGTAAGGGTAGGCGAGAGGTACACCCCATCTACTGAGCAATCCTTCTCCTTGGCTGACAGGAGGTCAGGAAGACGTTTACTCTTCTCTTCCGCCCCATCATCTGTAGCAAAGAGCATGGTCACCTCAGACCTCTCAAAGTGTGGTTTGAGGTGGTTCACAGGGAGAATCCTCAAAGGATTCTTAGGAGACCGTAAGTCCACCAGGTAGGTCACTTCGCTCCTGCGCTCCACCACCTCATAAGGCCCAGTCCACTTGTGCTGGAGCGCACAAGGCTCCACTGGCACCATCACCCACACTTTCTGCCCAGGTTGAAACTCGACCAGAGTGGCATTCTGGTCATACCACCATTTCATATCCTCCTGGCTGGCTTCCAGGTTCGCCAGAGCGAGCTGCCTGAAATGCCTAGTTTGGTTCCTGTAGGCCAGCATGTAGCTGTATACATCCTGGGGGGTTTACTAGGAGTCTTCTCCAGCCCTCCTTCACCAAACTCAGGGGTCCTCTGACTGGGTGCCCATACAGGAGCTCAAAGGGACTGAACCCCGATGACTTCTGTGGCACCTCTCTGTATGCAAACAGCAGGCATGGCAAGAGGACGTCCCACTTATGCCTCATGGGTTCCTCCAGGCCCATAATCATGCCCTTCAAGGTCCGGTTAAACCTCTCAACTAGACCATTACCCTGGGGGTGGTAAGGTGTGGTGAACTTATAAGTTACACCACACTCCTTCCACAGAGATTTCATATACTTTGATATGAAATTAGCACCCCTGTCGGACACCACCTCTCTGGGGAACCCCTCATCAGTGCACGGCCCACCACGGGCTGTCACCGTCTGGAGAGGGATGGCTTCTGGGTACCGGGTGGTATGGTCCACCAAGACCAGGATGAACCTGTTGCCCATGGCCATCTTGGGATCCAGAGGCCCCACAGTGTCAATGCCCACCCTCTCAAAGGGTGTGCTGAATACAGGGAAAGGTTGGAGGGGAGCTTTTTGCTTCCTTCCACTCTTACCACTCGCCTGACAAGTCTGAGAGGTCCTGCGATGAGTATCAGAACTCTTGCGCATCTAGGGCCAGTAGAAGTGGGTGACAAGCCGTTTAAAGGTCTTGTTCTGCCCCAAATGTCCCGCCAAAGGTACATCATGAGCCAACCCCAACAGGAAGGCTCTGAAGCGCTGGGGTACCACCAGCGCCCGGGCTGACCCAGACTTAGCCCCACTTGGCTCACTATACAGGAGATCATTTTCCCAGTAAATCAAGTGTGATCCCGACTGATCACCTGCTGCCTGGTTTGCTGCCTGCTGCCGCAAACCTACAAGAGAAGGGCACTTCTTCTGTTCCTCACTGAAATCCTCCCTGGGGGCTCTCCTTCCTGCTGCCATTCGGTTAGTCCGGGTAGGTCCCCCAGTTCAGCCACTTGTTTCCCCGTAGGCTCCAGGGCATCCCCCACAAACGGTGCCTCCTCCTGCACCGTGGGAACTGTGGGGGCCAGATTCCCACGCCCCCCTGCTTCTTCTCTTACTGGCAGGTACCTGGGCCACTGTTTCAGGCTCCAGGTTCTCTTGAATACCTTTACTGGCTACCATAGACCGAGTGGTCACACAAGCCCACTCAGGTAGACCCAACATCTCCAAATGCGCCTGGCGCTCCACCTCCTTCCAGGGGGAACTCTCCAGGTCATTCCCTAGCAGACAGTCTACAGGCAAAGATGGACTTACAACAACCTTCAAGGAACCTGAGACTCCTCCCCATCCAAATGGAACCAGCGCCACCTTGCAGAGGCGCACTGAATTGTCTGCTGACATTACAGGGTGAAGCACATCGGGAATTACTTGCTCTTCAGACACCCACTGACACCTGACAGATGTCAAACTGGCTCCGGTGTCCCTCAGAGCCTCCACCCTCCGTCCATTGATGGTCACCCACTGCCTATACTTTTTAGTGTTCTCAGGCAGAGGGCTTTCCTGGACCATCTCTCGATCTCCTAAGGAGACCAGGGTCTTAACTGCTTGCTCGCCCCATTCAAAGGACTCAATTCCTCCCCCAACGCTACACTCACTAAAACAGGTGTTGGAGCACCGGTGGGTGAAGATGACTTTTTTGGGGCAATTAGGGGAAATATGACCCACTTCTTTACAGAAGTAACACGTAGGAGGACCTTAGGGCTCCTTCTAGCCCTTGAAGGCCCAGGCACTCTTGGCCTTGGGAGACTGGGACCATTTCTTTGGGGAACTACCTTGGGGCCCTCTAGAGGAGTCCTTGTGGTTACCCTTGTCCTCCCCCACCTTTGGCAGGGGACCCTGCATACTCTTGGCAGTGGTACTCCCAATCCCCTTGTGGACCCGGGTACTAGTCCAATGGTCCACCTCTTCAGCAAGCTTACTGGTATCAGTCAGCTTATTATCCAATAGATGCTGGTGCAGCTCTGGAACACACAGACTACTCAAGTGCTCCCAACTAATTAAGTTGCATAAGCCCTTAAAATCATTGACCTTGCTGCCCAGCATCCAACCATCCAGTGCCCGTGTATACTCATTCACACATTCTATCCAAGTATGGAATTCTAGTCTCTTGGAGGTCCTGAACTTCTGCCGGTATTGTTCAGGAGTGAGCACATACCGGAGGCATAAAGCCTCCCTCATGGTGCCGTAGGTCAGGGTTCCCGCCCTCTCTAAGGGTGATAGAGCATTCCTCCCTGAAGCCTCAAAGTGTTTCCATAGTCCCGCCCCCCAATGCTTCTCAGGCACCTCATTTATCCTCAGTGCGATCTCATATGCCATGAACCACGCATAAATGTCACCACCCCTCTGGGAATCTTGCACCAAATCCTTGGGAATGTACACCTTCCCCACTGGCACTGGTGGTGCGCTGCCACCATTCGAACTGGGCTCGGCTTGTCTGCCCTTAATGTCCAGTTTCCTCATGCTTAACTTAAGCCCCTGCAGCTGGTCCCTCCACTGGCAAAACCTGTGGACCAAATCCATTCCCTGGGTCATCCTCATCCACCTCAACATCACCCGTCTCCTGAGCCTCTTTGGCTTCCCACCAGGCCCTCAAGGCCACTTGCAGCTCCTCCTTCTTGGCGCTACTCTTCATGGGACATCCCAAAGCTCTGCAGAATTTCCTCAACTGATCAACCTTGTAGGTAAACAATGCCTCACTGGCTATCTGGCTCCCCTCCTGAGACATAATGTGTGGTTTAAAAGATTACTCAACAATAGAACCAACAATTTAAAACAATATGTTGTTGCGTCGTGGTCTGCGATCAATTTATGATGTACACCAATTACTGTGGGTGGTTTTGCACACACGCGTTTTAATTAAGTTTAGGATCGTATCACACCGTTCTGCCGCCAAATGTTGGAAGCCGGAGTCCCAGTCCCGCACACTGTCACCAAGTGCGAGACCCAGGACTCCCCACTCAATGTTAGGCCAAGTAAGGACACCGTTTGAGATAGCCCTGCTCACCCCCTTAGTAGCTTGGCATGAGCAGCCAGGCCTATGCCCAAAGCACGAGTGTGCAGTATGTGCAATAACGCCCACAGTAACCCACTGGTGGCACCACAAATGGTCTCCACACAAGTTTAATTAAACGAGTATAAACTTTTTATAAAAAGGTATACGATCAGACCGCAAGATACAGAAATCAACATACAATAAAGGGTAAAATTTGTTCCGGCTGGCTGTTAGGTTCAAATTCCAACCACCGCTTTCAAAATGCTATGCCGGTCGCAATGCTAGAATCACACACGTTGCACTGGAAAAACAATAAAGCACTGCGTAACAATACACCCCGGTACCTTGCAATGGGAGAAATAATGCAATGCGTACCTCTACAATCCTGTACTGTGCAATGAAGTAATAATGCAATGCGTCACACCCCAATCCTGTACTTTGCAATTTAGAAATAATGCAATGCGCGCCGCTACAATCATGTACTTTGCAATTAAGGAATAATGCAATACGTAGCTACAATCATGTACTTTGAAATGAAGAAATAATGCAATGCGGCCGGTGCAATCCTGTACTTTGCAATGGAGAAATAATGCAATGCGTAGCGCTACAATCGTGTACTTCGTTATGCAGAAATAATGTCAGGCGTCATAAGACAGTCCGGCAGTTCATTAGCAGCAATATTGGCAAAGTGTATTACGACAATCAGCCTCTTCGATAACAGTTGCCCCCCACACGTATCCACGATAACATAAAGTGCAGCTTCTCACTCTGGCCCCAGTACTGCCAGTCCGTTGGTCAGTACGGGCCCCAATCTGAGCCGAAGCAAAGGCTTATGTTGTCAGAAGTACTGAGAAGCCGAGAGAGTGTCCTACGAGCCCGCATCCCGCCCAGGTAGTGATCCACGTTACCTGGGGGCACGACCCCACTCTCCTCTCCTCCTTCAGCGAACTGGACCTTCCGTGCAGAACTTTCTTAATGAGCCTCAGCGGCTCGGCCTGGCAGCTCAGCTCCTCCTCGGCTGCCGGTCCGGGCCGCAACTGTTAGGAAGGTCTCAGACGGCCGCAGGGCATAGGTACCCCACGCCTCTGAGAATACGTTACTCCGGGTGCTCGTTCACCACAGCACCCACCGGGTCTCCTCTGGCACGAAGCCACACACACAACGCCGATGGGAATTCACGTTGACTCCGAGTGCACGTTCACCAGGCACTTCTTCCTGCGGTCTCAGTTGGCACTAAGACATGTGCACCGCGCTGCAGAGACTCACTTTCTTCCGGTGCACACGATGATCAGCCGATCACCTCCACAGTCCCAGGTTGCACCAAAGCACGCACATTGCTTTAGTGAGGCTTACTCCAACTCCAGGCGCTCTACACCAACGCCTTCGGCCTCACCATGACACGCTCACCGTGTACGAGCCTCACTTCTCCTCCGGTGCACTCGATGACCAGGTGCTCTTCACCAGCACCTCCGGTGCACCCTGACATGCACCCTGTGCGTCAGAGAATCACTCCACTTCTGATGCACATGTTGAGCAGGCGCTCCTCACCAACGCCTCCTGTGCACCACGATACGCACCCTGCGGGTCTGAGACTCACTTCGCCTTCGGTGCACCCGCCGACCAGACGCTCCTCACCAGCACCTACGGTGCACCACGACATGCACTCTGAACTTCCGAGTCTCACTTCACCGACGGTGCACACGTTGACAGGGCGCTCATCACCGATGCCCTGCGGTGCACCCCGACACGCTACCAGCACGGTCGAGACTCGCCTCACCTTCGATGCACACATTGACCAGGCACTCTTCATGAACGCCTCCTGTGCACAACGACACGTTCCCAGCGCGCCCAAGTCTCGCTTCTGCTCTGTGTGTCCAAGATCACAGGGCACACCTTCCGAGGATCTCAAGCTGCCACAACACGCGCCCGCAGCGTCGCTTGAAACTTCTCCAGAAACGTTTATGTTCCTGTGTTTCCAAACAGGGAGCCAGCTCACCTCGGCCTCTTGGGGTTACAAGACACAGCACAAAGCACAGTCTTATTCAAACAGGGGGATCCAGCGCACACAGCACAGTCCCAAAAGCCTCTTCCTTGGTTAAAACAGCAAACTGCAGACCAGCCCCAGATCACAAAGCAAGGGTTGGTCCTTCTCAGCAGTCTCTTCAGTTGTTCTTTCCTTAGCAGAGGTTCCTCTTGACCACGAAATGGGTCTAAGCCTTTTTAGTCTCAAACCATTTCTATTCCATTCCAATGTTCAGTGGCCTCAGCTCTCATAGTTATACCCCTAAATGTCTTTGAAGTTCGTTGTGCTCAGGGGTCACTGACCCCTGCCTAAATCAGTTCTGGGTGTCACACTCCCAGTGTCACCTTTCTCCCTTTGATACTGGGTGTCTGGATCCTTAATCACTCAGCAGGAGATGGGTCAAGGTTAATAGCACCAGCCCAGGCCTTTTCACCTCCCGGGCTTCTCCTCCCCCCTACTCTCCAGATGCAGGGCAGTCTGGTGCCATCTCATCCCCTCCCTGGGTCAAGACCTCTCCCAGCTCCTCTCACCTCTCAGATCCTGTAGGAGAGTAGGGTCTGCTATCCTATGGTCACCCCAAATGTTTGCTTTTTGCTTCACTGGTTTTTGACATACTGAGGCTGTGGGCCTGCCAATCAGACCCCCAGCCTGCTGTTCTCTCCACTAAATTTACACTATGCACCCTAGGTGCATAACCAATTGGAAGTGGATCACCCTGTGAGCCCCTGTACCAGTGTACACTAGGTACCCGGGGCATTGGTGTATTTAAGGCCTACCAGGGGCTGAAGCATGTATTGTGCCACCCCTGGCCTGGCCTAACAAATTTGACACAACTGGCTGATCACTCAGCTGGGGTAAGTTGGTGTAACCACCTCTTACTTAGGTGTAGTATACCTATACCTAACCTTAAATGGAACACATGGTAACCTATCAGCCACTCCTACAGCAGGCCTTGACAATCCTGAAGGCAGAGTGCTTGGTTCCATGTGAGATGGTGCTCTGGCATGAGCTGAGCCTGTCTGCAGTGGTCGGAACCACTTCCTTCTACTGTTTCCAGATATCGTCATACCATATACTCTTAAGTGCATTATGAACCTCGCGGTTAAATGCTATCTTTGGTTTGGCTTTATCAAAACATGTCGAGTAAGGTGTCATACGAATTGGAATACTAACCCCTCGCCAATTCTGGCGACGGGGTTAGCATTCCACCCTTCTAGAGGGACACGACATGTACAGTACCTGAAACCCGGGTAAAATCAGACATAGCCTCAGCTCCACAAAATGGATGCTGCCACCACAGACACAAGTCTGCCCTCCTGCTGCTGGGAGTCCTTCCAGCTTGGGAGGTGTGGACAAAGGGTTTCCTGCCAGGGGAGGTGCGTGCACCACCCCAGACAGGATTTTGTGTATTGGTCAGGTAGGGCTTGAAAGGAACCAGACATGCCTGAGGCTCACAAGGAGCCTCGGTGCATATGCCAGTTCAAACCGGTCCTGGGGCACACCAGACCTGGACCTGGGGCGAGCTGGACAAAGGATTGGGGGTGTAACCACCCCCCTTCCTGGTCCCACCCTTAGGGAGGGACCTAGCAGGTAGTCCGGCCCCTAGAATCCGAATAAAGGTAGGAGCTGTGTCCTAAGACTTTAGACATCCTGGAATCAACTTAACTACAAGAAGAAGACGGGAACTTCGACGCTCTGCCGCACAGAGGACTGAAGCCAATCTCCCCTGTGGTCAGGGAGTGACCACCTTGCTAACGCAAGCACCATCCAGCGAATCAACGTCTGCTTTGCCGCCGCCTCCCGCCGGAGCCCGAGCCCAGAGACTGACAAGACCTGGACCTCCAGACCTCTCACCGCCCGATCCACAGTCCCTGAAAAGAAGGAACCCGTGGAGGCACCGAGACACGTGGAGCCAGCCATCTTGAAAAGACCACGACAAGCTGCAAACGCGACAACCGAGGCTCCCTCCAAGTTGTGCTTTGGGTCCTGAGAAGCCCAACACCCGAGCAGTATCTGCACCAAAGGTGAGCCCTTCAGCATCTCCACGATCTGCGTGGGGCCCCTCTGCATTTTGCCACTCGATGCGCCTAACCGGTTGCTGGCCCGTTGGCTAGTGGCCATCTTGGCGATGAACTTCAAGAACTACACCACTGGTCTGATTGCTCCAGACTGGCCCTTGCTCCCCTCCAAAGGAGCAGTCCCTCTGACCTTGCTGGTCAGAACCATCAGCTTATTTCGTTTTCCACAACAATTGCTTTTGCCAAGGCTTGTTTGCTTCGATCAAGTCGCCGACACCGCCGACAGCGAGAGCCTGCGTGGGACAGCTCTTGAACCGACTCCTGGACATCGTCAACCTTCAGGGACCACGTGGCTGCAGAGACAAGCTGCACCTTTCCTCCTGTTTGCACCCGACATCGCCTGGTACCCACCTGGTGCCACGCTGGTCACTGGCTAGTGACTGTGAACACTGTCCCCTCTGCTTACAGGTCTTCTACAACTCCGATCCACTCTGGGATCCACCGCATCTCTTCCGGACCGACCGCCTGCAGCATCTTTGTCTTCAGGCTCCATTGAACAGATAGAAGAAACCCGACGCACTTCGAGACCTATGCACCCGCTTCCTGTGGGTGAGGTAAAGCTGGCACTCCGGTGCCCAAGTGTAGAGTAACATCTCTAGTGTCTGTGTTTCCAGTCTTGAGTTCATAGTCCATCCGGAAGATCCTTTTTGCAGTAACTTTGTAACTTTTACGCACCCATTGAAAACCTATGGGAGCCCGCGTGTGACTGTTTGCTCTGCACACGCAACCCGTGGACCTCCTGGTCACTAACTTAAGATAGCTCCTTGTAGGCCCAGCGATTCTAGAGGCCCTAGGCCTTTTCCCTTTTCTGTTCGTGGTACTTATACCACTATTTTAGTATATGGTTCGAGTGGCCACCAGGGCCTATCCATATAAAGTGCAACTTCTGTGTATTCTAACGTATTCTTGTTTAACGATTTGTGCTCCTGTGCTCATAAAGAGTCTAGGGGATACTTTGAGAAATAAATATATATATATTTTCAATATATATCTGTGTGGTGTCCTTTCATTGGTATAAAGGGGGGTTACATTTGGTAAAACAGCCTGCTTAACACGTTTCACGAGTTTAGCCTCAAAGACTGCTTAGCCTACGCTACCACTAGGGCAGCTGGTCCGAAAAGGTTGACTTACAACCACACCATAAGGGTTGCTTGGCATGGTACAAGGTGGTCACTTTAACTAGTGAACATCATATACCAGGCCAACTTCTCACAGATCCAGACAGTCAATCCACATTCAGCAGAGGCACACAGAAATGCTTAAAGCACAAAACTCAGCAACTTTCTAAAAGAGTGGTTTCTGAACACACAGTGACAAAACCACTTTAATAGAAAGATGTGTTATGACACTGTGAGTTCATACATACTAAACTTCACCTCTCCATTTTAAACTCATAGGAAACTAGGCTATTAAACACAATACCCAGCCTCCCCCATTCTGTCCTATGGGCAGAATGGCCTTTCACCAGTGAAAAACGAAATGGACTGTTTTTCACTGTCAGGACATAGCACACGCCTCAGTATGTGTCCTGCCTTTTACTTACACTGCACCCTGCCCAGGGGTTACCCGGGACCTACCGCCGGGGTGCCCCCTGTGTACGCAAAAGGGAAAGTAAGGCCTGACAAGTGGTTGTACTTGTCAGGACAACATGCTAACAGCAAACTGCGCACAGGCCCTACACTGCAGGCCTGAGTTCCATTCTCCGCGCACCTTTGCATTACTAGCCCTGGCACACACTGTGCACATCACCAGGGACTTTACTAGTAAGGCAAACATACCAATCATAGCCAACCAATTACCATTACAATGTACACAGGGAACATTTGCACTTTGACACTGTTTAGCAGTGGCAAAGTGTCCAGAGCATCTAAAAGCAGCGGAGGCAGAGGCGAACAGTCAGGGGTAATCACGCCAAGATATGCTAGGTCTAACAAGGAGCAAGAGAAATGTTGATAAAGATGAAAAACAACGCCACAGCCAAGTAAACAATATCATATGTTCCATCGGCTGCACACACCATGATGTCCTCAACATGGTAATTAATCAATTCATTAAGATGGGTTTCCTCATAATACTTTGTTTGTTGTTATTGCCAGATATCTCGAAATGACAGTCCCTACATATACACAGGAAAGTAGGTGTTACTCTGCATAATAATTCTCCATATAGAAGTATACTTTTTTATTTTATATTCAACTGAATGTTAACTGGCACGCGCACACATTGTTAAACTGTGATGTGGGAAGTCGGTTTTCACCCTTTCTAAACTATTTAACCGTGACAGAATTCAACCTTCTGCACAAAAAGACAAGCATTTGTAATGCAATAGATCTAGCATTACTCAATGTTTGAGCTATTGGCGTTGCATTATTGTTTGCAATGCCGAAAGCTCAAACTTTCAGTAATGCGAGACCTATTGCATTTCAAATGCTTGTTTGGATGATGTAACTGATAGAGCGTGATGTTGCTCTAAAATTGTAGAGGGCATCATTAATCATGGATAGTCTGCATCCATATATATTCATATGTCGTATTAACGTTGATCATTAGAAATTGTGCTGTAATAATAATATGTGCAAGTGAAATGATAGAAAGGTATTTCGTGCCATACAGAAGAGAAGTGAAATGGCATTTATATTTGAAACTGTCAACTTTAGTATACTGCAATTGTCTAACAAGAAGCTTATGTGTAATGTAATGCATTTTGATTTAAATGTGCACCATGATGAAGATTGCACGAAGAAATAATGAGTTATGTTTAACATGTAATAATTGTAGATGTTTGCAAGCATAACGCTATTAACATGTGTGTAATTAAATGTGTAAAGCCCTAAAGAGAAAATGTTCACGGTATGCTGTGAAAGGCCTATTTGTTTATTCTTATGTTGGCCGAATTGTACAGGCCTGGAAATGTAATTTCCCTGGTAAGCTCTCGCATTTGGAGGTAGTCAGCGAATTCCAAGTGTATGCAAGGATGTTCTGTTCTCACGTTTCAGTTGCAGGTGGAAGAAGCTACCTTTGTTAGTTAGAACTAACGTCTTTTGTATTAGGAGTTAGGCCTGGAGGAGAAGAGATACATACTAAATGGAATGTCGATAATTGGGAGACGGTGTTCTTTCTCGTTGAGGAAGCCTGGGAACCAAGGTCATCGGACTGTACGTGGAGAAGACGGTGGAAAATTACCTAGGAGAGGTGTTCGTTTGTATGAGGTGATCTGTGGGCGTGTTTTGTATTTTGCATTTTGTATTAGGGAAAGTGCCCCGGGGGAGGAGAGTTAGAAGAGAAAGGGAAGGAGAGGCAGAAGGAGACAGGACGAGTTAGGAGAAGGGGCTAGAGGATTGATCTGGGAAGAGTATCTTACAACGAACTCTGTAGCTTTGGCTACCCCAGTACATTGTGAATGTACTTCTTAGGAAGTCTTCACAAACTGACACCTTTAACTGACTGGGTTGGGAAATGCTAAGTAGGGATGTCATCCTAGAGATAGAGTAGGGATAGTTCAATGCTTTTCACTTTTTAGCCACAGATGAAGTCTGACTTAAATGTCGGAGCAGTACTTGCTTGCGTTTTATTTTTAGAGTTGTTTATTCTTTTTATGATCCATCGGAGCAGAATTATACGTAGGTTTGGTTTTGTATTAGTTCCCATGTATTTTTACAACCTTGTCTTGAATTGCTTGTATATTCAGTTGTTTTTGGCTTTGTAATAAACCCCCTAAACTGAAGTTGGAGTCTGTGGTCCTTTAGTCCTGATTAGTATTGGAAAGTTAATTGTTGTGATGTTCTGGTTCTCCCCTTTACACTTCTCAGCAGGTAAAAAAGAGACATCGACCTAGGGTTCCTTGTTAAAATTTCTGTAGTGGAACCCAGCCTCATCAATACTGTAGGAGACGGAGCGAGGCACAGCGGCTGACTGGTGCTGAGTTAGGCCAGTGAGTGGTGAAATATACCGGGAAGGCATCCTCGGACACTGAGGAGCGGAGGCGGTGCCTGGGACTGCAGACTGCTGCCACCGGTCGGTGTGGGCGAGCCCAGGGTATACCAGGCAAGGAAGTCCTGGCAGCACTGGACACCCATTAGGCCTGGTGGCGCAGTTAGTGTCTCCGGAAGAGGAGACAGACTGCCGGGCTCGCTGCCCTATGCGGAGACCGGGATTCAAGGGCCCTAGATGTGGTAAAGTGCGAACCAACCAGAGGTTGCCATTTGTGAGGTGGGACCCTTGGCGCTTGGGTCCAGCACTCGCAGTGTTAGGGACCCCCACCGACATCATTGTGTGTCCTGCTATTTACTGAGCCACATGTGGCCAGGCCTCTCTCCCTGTGGGTCGTCGCCATTGCTCACGGGCTCAGTGGTTTACTGTGAGATGCTGCGAGGAGCGGCTGCAATTGGTTTACCGTGTCTGTAAACACCTGGTCTCCCCGTTCTGTGTGATAATTCCAGGGTTTGACTGAGGTGCCCCGCGATGACAATGTGAAAAACACTCCAGCATAGTGGCACCGATAGTTACATTTCTTTACACCTGCATCCCCTCCTGCAAGCCTGGTGAACCTGCAAAGGTGATCTTTTACTGACTGCCACTCTTTCTCCTGGCGTGAATACTTGCAGACTGTTTATGAAGACTGCTGTGGCTTTCAAATCCCCATATGGACTGCAGATACTGAGAGGTTTTTGTTGCTGCACCTAATGCTGTCCCTGCTTGCTGTACCCTCTGGAGCTGTTGAAAGGGTCATTATCCTCACCACCAATGAGGCTGCTTGTGCTGCTGCACCTGGGGGACTTGTTTGACACAGGTAAGCTGGTCACTCATATCCGCGCAGCCCACTGTTGTTCCTGGCAACGGGAGAAGGTTTGGAGCTCTTTGGTGAAGGCCTCACCTCACCTGTTCCACCATGTCCCCATCGCTCTTGGCCTACCCAACATGCACAATGGCTGCTGTTTTGCTCTCAGAGTCTGGGGGTTGCTTATGCTTCCATTCCCTTAGTGCTGCTGGGATCTGGCAAGAGGGCCCCTGTGGGAAGCAAAGGTATTACCCTGGACTGGATGCTTAACATACGGAGCAATGGGACGGCCAGGTGCGACTAATCATTGAACACCTTTGAAGCCCCCCACAGACCATGACCCATTGGTAAGTGGTGCTGGATTCTCGGATATAGCCATTCCCCTGCTCTCTACAAGTGACAAAATTGATCCTGTTCTGGCAGCAGTGAAGAAGATTGATACCACTCTGGAAAGCACACGGAACTCCCTAGAAAGCAAAATTGACACAGTGACAACAGACCTGATGCTACTTCATGCGGATCACAGCAAACTTGTGGACAAGGTTCACATCGCTTAACTGACACTTGAAGAGCTTCTACTGCGGACTCGAGAAATCGATTCTTCGATGCTCCTGATGGTGGAGCAAATAGGGCTCTTGGAGCCCCGCATGGAGGATGGAGAAAGCTGATCGCACCGCAACAATGTACGAGCGGTGGGCGTATTGGAGTGGACGGGGCAAACTGATGCTGTTGCCTGTGTGAAGCAATGGTCACAGCAGCTGTTACTCCAGGATACCTTTTCATAGTTCTTCTCGGTGGAGCAAGGCCAGCGTGCCGACATGCAAACCCAAGACCATTCACATTTCACTTACTACACTACAGAGACATAGATTCTGTCCTGTACGAGGCAAAGAAGCCACATGAAATCACGGTGAATAACACCAAGATAAAGTTATTTCCGGTCTACACTGTGAATGGGGAAGAAACAACGTACTCCTTTCTCGCAGTTAAACGCTTGTTTCGTGAGCTAGACATCGGTACGCCCTCGTCTTTCTGGTGAGCTTATTGATGGCACCGGGGGGGGGGGAAGACGCAATTCTTCAGTTCCCCAGAGGATGCATGGGACTGGCTGGAGGCAGCAGAGCACTCCACAACAGACTATGGAGCTTACTTACAAGGTCCTTGTATCACCTTTGCATCACTTTTCCCATGTTAATAATGATGCAAAAGAGACGCAAGGGCCTTGTAAATCTGCCCCTATCTTTCCTGGGATGGCGCAGCGTCTTGTGTCGGGACAGCTTTGCGATGCCGTGGTAGAAGTCCCCGGACACTACGCTGTTCTCAGTTGAAAAACACACCTCATTTGGAACAAGTAATACAGGAGACATGTAAGATGTTACCGACTTCCGCGTCAATTAGTGAGCAGGGTCGGGGCTCTGAACCGGATGATGACTCCTACAAGTCAATTAGTGATGATGGCTCTTCTACTATATGACCCTCCAGAGCGGACTCTGTAGTTCTCCCTGAGGTCATGCCGCAAACGTCTGATGACATTATCTGATGCCTAGAGCGTATCTCTGCTACAGCTTAATATTTCATTTATGACTAGGGGGCATGCATGCACTAGCAGATCCTCCCTTAAAGATGCTATGTAACCCATTTGTCATTTCTTTTTATGTCTTGGCTGGCGTGGGCTGCGCACATGCGCAGTGTCGCTGGCGAGATTTAACGTTTTGGAGGAGTTTTGGTAAAGGGCTCTAATCCCCACCCCTCTTTTCCATTGACTGGCGTCACCGTTTATGCTAAACAGTGGCCAGGTATTGGAAAAGATCTTGTTGTGACGTTTACTTTTGGCTTTTTCGCCCGTCCCACTTGGACGGGCTCGCCTACTTTCCTTCTAAAGTAAAAGGTTTCTTATCTTTACGGGGTCAAACAAATGGCCCCATAAGATAAGAAACCTTTTACTTAAGAAGGAAAGCATGCGAGGCCGTCCAAGTGGGATGGCAGAAAAAGAGAAAAATCTACGTCAGCTGCCTGGCAAGCGCTTGTCTTTTTTAGCAGTCTAGTTTTAGCTCACCCTTCACCTTTTGCACCCTGTCTTTCCCTTCATCTCGTTTCTCCCAAGTTGTTCTTTACAGCTTTTTGCTTTATACTAACCCCCTCGCCCCGCCCGTACCCAGACAAAAGATCCCCCTCCTGTGTGCCGTCACACGGGCACACGCATTCCATGTCCTGCACCCAGTAGCCTGCGTGCTCCTGTGGGGCGGAAGCATGTGCTGCACTGTGGTCTTTGAAAGGAGCTCAAGCAGTCGCTCCCATGAACATCACTGTGCTGCAATATGCGCAGAGTGTGCAGATCCTGAAGGGCAGCCGGAATGTTGCATAAGACCGGTTCTGCTCTGCCCCTGTGTCACGTAGCACCGCAGGGGTGCACCTGGGCCGCCCTGTTCTCACCGAGGCTGCCTGTTGTCCCTTTGTCTGGCTCATCTTAACGTCACTGAGACGTGGACCTGGGAGTCCAGCGGGATGCGGGCTGCATTGAATGCTGCAGGTTGAGTTCCCTGCGCCAAAGCTACACGTTGCTCTCTGTAATCACTGACAGGCAAAGAGATTGGTTTAGGTTTTTTGTTTGTTTGTTTTTTTGTTTTTCTTTATTATGCGCACAATATAATTTCTCCTTGGAAGGGCAGTGACTCATGTAATGATCTCCAGGGCAGTGGTTTGTGGGACCAGGATTTTGAGTGTTATCGTCATCCGGGTTTACCTGTTCCTTGAATGGGCAGGCTGAATAGCAAGTTGTGTGCAGTGTGTAAAGCTGCTGCATTGTATGTTGTTCTGATGCTGCCCTCTGCTTGTATATGCATGGGTGTACAGAAAATGCACACCAGCAAACAGCTAGCAATAAGGGGAGCATGTATAAGACCCCTTCTTTTGCAATTGATGCTGTGTCTTCTATAAAACTGGCTACGGTTAGGGAAGTGCATGTGTGTGCGCATTCGCGGTATAAATTGATAATTTGGTGGGAAATTATGTTTGGGATAGATGGATGAGCAAGTTATCTAGGTCGATGTGGGTGGGCGGATGGGCGATGGTTGGTTGTTTGGGTGGCGGGACGGACGGATGGATGGATGGATGAATGGGTGGCTTAGTAGCTACAGAGGCAGACAGCACATAAACTGGATGCATGGGTGGATGGGTAGATGGATGTGGATGGGTGCTCAGTAGTTAGACAAGATCTAGAATGGATGGATGGATGGACGGAGAGGCAGATAACTGGGTTGTTGGATGGATGAATGGGTGGGATATTTAGTCAGGTGAGTAGATACAAAGGTGCTTCATGTATTCATGTTTAGAAATATGCATTGAGTGGTATATTCTTTGGGGGGGTTATTAAGCATTTAAGGTCAGGTGAGAGTCTTTAGTGTTTAGCCACGCAACACTTGATGATGTTGCACCAAGGATATTGCGCTGGATAACTAAACACTTATAAGGTCCCAAAGACGAGCCCTATTGGCTATGCCAATGCTTGTTTACGAGGGAAGGGAGTGATGTTATGGGGCCACTGCAGTCCCTGCTTTGCAGACAGTCTTCATTGCATAAATAAGTGTGTCAGTAAACAGACAGGCCATGTTCTGACAAATGTATGGGTTCCTGCGAATTCCTCCTCCAATGTCCTGGTTGCCCTCTTGTTGGCTGACTACATTTCCCCCACCATCAGTTCCTTGACTGTTAACTCTTGCTGATTTTTAGTTCCCTCATTGTTTGGACGGAAGCATGTTGCACCTCTGCTCCACTGGCATTTATGATTTTCAGTTAATGGTTTGTATTTTATTTGCTTGTGGCCCACAACTCATTATGGCCCAGATCCCCACTTCCAACCATTCTCATGTGCTATATGCACTGCTACTCTTGCTGACACTTGTGTAGTGCACAGTGTTTGGCAACATGTCTCACTGTACATGTCCCATTTTAATATACCTATTTAAAAGATGAGGGGCATGCACATGCCCTCGGACCACTATTCAATATACTCCTACTTAAAGCGCAACTCCATGCACATAGCGCTGTTACAGGAGACTCACTACATACATTCAAAAGCCCTCAAGCTGCAAAGGAGCTGGCGTGGGCAGGTATTTGCCACCAATTATTTTATTTATGCCTGTGGGGCACTACTGGGAGTCAAGCCCGGAACCCTGTATATAGTAGAAGACACAGTACTTGACCCAGAGGGCCGATATGTCCTGGAGAAAGGCCAGCTCGACGGCTGCTCTGTTCTTCTTGGTTCCATTATGCCCTGCTCACTGAACAGACCACCTTCTTCCACGCTCTCTCAAGCACACTATCTCAATAGAACTACCAGGGACTGGGGGTGAGTGGGGGTGAGTGCTTGCAATGTTCAACACTCCGTCCATCATTTCCTTTGGTTTTTGCTTTGTTCGCCATAGGTTGGCAGGGTATGCTCAGACGTGAGTCCCTTGCTTACTTTGCCACTGGATTCAAGCAAGCCTGGCTGAAGACGGCTGAAATGCCAGAAACCGGTCCTAGGAAGCTTGTTTCCGGTCCAGGGAAGGCATGGCTTGGCAGTTCGGGCTGGACTTTTCCCATGAGGCACAGGGTCAGACTGATTTGCATATGGCCATGTCTGAACTGGGGTGGCAGAGTGGGCTAAAGAACGGTGATGGATCAAACCCAGATCTGTTGACTGGGTGTGAGTGTTTGATTGGTTCTGATGCTCCGTCCATCACCACCCCCTTTTGTACTGCTTTGCTCGCCATAGGTTGGCAGGGTATGCTCAGACGTGAGTCCCTTGCTCACTTTGCCACTGGATTCAAGCAAGCCTGGCTGAAGACGGCTGAAATGCCAGAAACCGGTGCTAGGAAGCTTGTTTCCGGTCCAGGGAAGGCATGGCTTGGCAGTTCGGGCTGGACTGTTCCCATGAGGCACAGGGTCAGACTGATTTGCATATGGCCATGTCTGAACTGGGGTGGCAGAGTGGGCTAAAGAACGGTGATGGATCAAACCCAGATCTGTTGACTGGGTGTGAGTGTTTGATTGGTTCTGATGCTCCGTCCATCACCACCCCCTTTTGTACGTCAAATAGACACAGGCAGCACGAGGCACGTCTGTGATCGCTGAGCTGGTTTGCAAGATGTTTGTCGCGAGCAAATGTAGCGCCTTGATGGTTACCCTGAGATAAGCATTACTGAGAACATCAAAGCGGCCGCGTGGCCGCAAATGAAATCACAAGCATTACTGAGAACATCAAAGCGGCCGCACGGCCGTGCAAGTGAAAGTGATCGCGATCAAGCGCGGCGAGCGATGCGCAAGGAAAGCCATATGACGCCTCTGCCTAAGCGCGCGCCCGCGCACATGCACTGTAGCTCTAGGCTGGCCATGGTAGCATTTTTTCAAGCCCTTACAAAAAGTGTTGCCAGACCAGCACATGTGCTGGGTCAGGTGAGACCTAAAAAGGAAGCACAAGAAAATCCATCCAAGAGGTTCACTGTGCAAAAGCACGCATGAGTATGCCATCGTGTAATTTGTATTCACTTTATTCTTTAATTACCATTTAAAAGTTGTAGACTAAAAAAATATGCATAGGGATGCCACACAATGGCAGAAGTCACGATCAACCGAGGGGAAGTGCATAGCTGCTGGGTACTCACAAAATATTTTAAATAAAAAGAGGGAGGGGAGGTAGAAGTAAACTGCATGGGGCAGCAGCTAATGGGAAAACAGTGAGCAGACTAGTGTCAGCATGCAGCCACCAGCCACTTGCCAAAGAGAAAACCAAATTAAACATGTAAATAATAAACGGAGGGAGAGGGAAGTTTTGTATACAGGGATTGGCAGCAAATGGGAAAAACGATCAGGCCCTGAGCAAACATTATAATAATAATATATTTAATATAAAACAGCAGTGGCAGAGGGAATATGAGGAAGAGAGTGTTAAAAGCGCTGCACTCACACGGATACTGAAATGCAAATAAAGAAACATTCCACTCACAACAGCAGTGGAAGGATACAAGTCATCCCATCGCAAATGACGTAAAGCAAAAGAAACATTCCACCCACAACAGCAGTGGCAGTATCCAAATTCAAATGACCAAAGCGGTAACTTTCCAGGGACGGACAAAAACAAGAACAAGCAGGAAAGTCATTGAATACGAAGCAGGAAGATGAGACGGACAGAAAAAGACATCCAATCGTGAACATGGGCTGACTAAAATCATATGTAATTGAAGACAAAAGATCCTGAAGACCTAAATATGGTGTTGATGAGATGAGTATGCTGTATTTTCTTTCTTTGCTTCAGTGTAAGTGTATAGGAGAGTATGATCTGCACTTATGTTGCCCCCACTTTTTTTCTGATGTTAACACTGGTTTCTGGCTATAGTCTGGCTGGGTCCCTGCTAATCAGGGCCCCAGTCTCTCTGTTCTCTCTAAACAGCTTGGAGTGTATATTAGATGCACTAGTGATTGGATACTGTGGTACCTTATGAGCCCCTAGTATATGGTACCTTAGGTTCCAAGGGCATAGGTACTTCACAGGCCTACCAGGGGCTGAAGCATGTATTATGCCACCCCTGGGAAGCAGACTAAATCTGACACCACAGGCATGCCTGCTACTGCAGCCTGGGTGAGGTAGTGTTAGCACTCCTCACTGAGGTACAGGTTCCCTATATCTCACCTTACACACACATATAAGCCTATCAGTCACCCCTAAGGCAGGCCCTATCAATCCTGAGGGCAGGGTGCTTGGTTTACATGTGAGGGGGTGCCTCTACATGAGCAGTGCCTCTCTGCAGCTGGCAGAGTCTATTCTCTGTGGTTGTTTGTGGATGCAGTTAAACCATATACTCTTAAGTGCATTATAACCTACCGGTAAATGCTAACTTTGGGATGGCTGCATCAAAACATGTCGCGTTCGGTGTCAAATGCCTTGGAATCATACCCCCACACCAGTAACTGGTGTGGGACTATGATCCCACCCTTCTAGAGCGATAGACATGTACCTACTGTGGAAACACAGTAGAAATCTGAAAGAGCCTGGCATCACAAAATGGATGCCACCAGCACAGACACTGGGCTGCCCTCCTGCTGCTGACTGAAACTCACAGTGGAGGAGGCCCAACAATAGGCATCCTGTCACAGGGAGGTGTCACCACCTTCCAGACAGGATTTAGTGTATTGGGGCTGGGTGGGTGCACTCCTAGAGTGCTTTGAAGTCCTGCACTGGGGGAGCAGTAGGCTCCTCTGTGCATATGCCAGCTAAAACCGGTTCAGGGGCTACCTGTCCCTGCTCTTGCGTGAAACTGGACAAAGGGAAGTGGGTGTAACCACCCACTCCCCTGACCCTCCCATAAGTAGTGGTCATAGAGCTAGTCCCTCCCTTTCCTTTAGTATGAGATAGGGAACCCATGCCATTGCAAGTTAGATATCCCTGGACGACACTCTAGAAGAAGAATCCTGGACCTTCGACGTTCCACTACCTTTGGAAGACTGAAGAATCTCCCTTGGAGTCAAGGAGTGACTCCCCTGCTTGGCATGCAGCAAAACTTTGAATCAACGGTTGCAAACTTTCCCGCTCCCGGTGGAGTCCGAAGTCTCTGCAGCCCTGGAAGTAGATTTCCTGACTTCTTGACGGCCATTGTGAGTTCCCAGCAAAGCTGAGGCGAGTGGACCCCACGAGTGACGAAGATCGGCAATACCTGGGTACCGTGCACTATTGTCAAGTGCAAACCCTTCATGATGATCTACAAACTTGTGCATTGGACCACGTATGGTCCAAGCCTCTAGCAAGATTTCCACTGAAGATCAGTGGCCTACCTTGTCCCGAGTGACCGTGGGCTCCTGCAAAGTGAATCCTCACGAGGCATCTTCACGATCCCTTGCCCGTTGGCTTGTGGGTTCCCTGAAGACTTTCTCATCAAACCAAAGAAATCCCCTGGTTGATCTAGACCTGCCCTGACTTACCCTTGCTGGGTGAGTCCCTCAAACCTTGCTGGTCTGCACCGCTGACTTTCTTCACATTCCAAAAGACTTGCTGTTGCCAAGGCTTGTTGGCTCCAATCCTGTTGCCGTCACCTCAGTAGGCTGCAGACATTGTGGAACACTCCGAATCCAGCTCCTGGTCATCGTTGATGCCTCCTGGACCTCGTGGCTGAAGAGTCAAAACACCTGTGATCACCTGAAATCACCCGACGACTTTGGGCATCCATCTTCCTGGGCCCGGGTCACTGGCAAGTGACTTTGAACACTGTCTCCTCTGCTTTCAGGTCTTCCTTCTTCTGAATCAGCCTTGGATTCCACTGGACACTTCTCCAGTCTTCACAAGCAGCAAATCTTCTTTTGCTTCCATTGAAAACGATGCCGCGACCCGACACCAAAAGACACCTATGCACCCGACTTCCCTGGGTGAGGTAACTCGTGCACTTTGGTGCTCCTGTGTGTGTTGGCCCTCGAATTACTTACCTTGTAAGTGGCTTGCTTGTAGACTCTCCCGAAGTACCCTAGAATTTTAAAAATCCAACCGCGACTTGCTCCATTGAAATCAATAGGGAACCCGCGTCTCCCGTGGGTCCTTTACTTACCTGCCTTGGGTGGATTAGTGAGGAACCAGCGATTCTAAAGGCCCTAGGCCTTGTCCCCTTGCAAGTCGACATTCCCAAACCTCTTTTTTAGTATATGGTCTGGTACGCCCCTAGGGCCCCAGCCATATTTGTGCTTAATTTGTTGTGAAACGTTGATGTTTGCATATGTTCCTGACTTCTAATCTCATAAAGAGATTAGTAGAGTGTGTCTAGTAATAAATACATATATATTTTATATATATACCTGTGTGGTGTCCTTTCATTTGGTAATTCAAGAGATTATAAGGTAAAACAAGCTGCTTTACATTCCTCAGAGACTTAGCCTGAAGGCTGCTCTCCACAGCTACCACTAGGATAGCTTTCTTTAAAAGGTTGTTTTAAACCTATCTATCATAAGAGTCGAATTGGACTGGTGCAAGGTGGCCACTTTAACTAGTGACCAGCATATGCCAGGCCAACTTCTCACATTGGTGGGCAGCGTGTGGGATTCCAGCTTGCCATTGTTTTACCAGAAAATCTCTATTTGAATTACTAACTGAAAACCACTAAAGGTACATATAAAAGTCAAGCTTAGTATCAACAAGTTCTACTGAACTTAGAGCTGTTTGTGAAGGGATAGCACACCCTTGCTACAGCTCAAGCTAGGATCAGTAGGCCACAAACTAGTGTAGGTAGTACAACACTGCACAACACTAGAATGTCCTTAAGGGATGGAGCCAGTGGGTCCACCCAGCCTCAGTATAAGGACATGACTTTCTTTGACTTGAAAGCCATGTGTGTTGCAAGACACCTGAAGCTAGGACAGAGTCCCTCCACACTAGGCCTGATAGATCTGCTGACAGCAGATGATCTGAGGTTAGCTCTAGGAGTTAACAGATCTGAATCAGGGAGTGGGTCAATTACAGTCTCTGGGTCAGATGATGAAAATCAAGATGACCTGGACTGTGTGGTTGAAGGGCCAGATCTGCAAGGATTTGAAAAGGACAGAGGAATTTTCCCTAAGAGAGCTGACAGAGTGGAAGAGAGGCCTAGGTCCCCTTCAAGGGACTCTGACCACTCATATCACTCTGGCTGAGAATCTGTCCAGCAGAGGAACTCATACTTTAATAGAAGAGAGACCTCCTCTGAAAGAATGTACAAACTGCTACAGTATGCGGAAGCAAGAGTTGCCCTTAAGGCCAAGCAGTTAGCATTAGACAAAGAAGCCTTTGAGCTCCAAAGAGTTTCTAGAAGAGAAGGTTTAGATATCCTTGGTGGCAGCAACAGTTTCCATAGAGTCAGAGATTACATTCCAGACCATAGGAACCTGTCCAAGGTTGTTCCTCCCTACCAGAGTGGGGATGATATCCACAAGTGGATAACTGCTATGGAGAGGGCCTGTAAAGTACAACAGGTCCCCCAGAAGCAGTGGGAAGCAATCTTGTGGCTCTCCTTTTCTGATAAAGGTAGAGACAAGCTCCTCACTGTTAGAGAAGAGGATGCTGATGATTATGAAGTCCTGAAGAGTGCATTAATAGATGGGTTTGGCTTAACCACTGAGCAGTACAGGTTGAAGTTCAGAGACACCCAGAAAGCACAGACTCAGGACTGGACAGACTTTGTTGATTGTGCAACCAAGGCTCTGGAGGGTTGGCTGGCTGGTAGTAAAGTTACTGATTTTAAGGGATTGTATAATCTTATGATGAGAGAACAGATCCTTAATAATTGCCAAAAACAGTTGTTGCATCTGTACCTGGTGGACTCTGATCTGACCTCTCCCCAAGAATTGGGAAAGAAGGCAGACAAATGGGTCAGAACAAGGGTGAGGCAGAAAACCCAGAACCAAGGGTGTGACACTAAGAAGCAGGATCCTAAAGGCTCTGAGAAAGGTGGGGATAAGTCAAAAGACCAGAAGTCTTCACAAGGGTCCCAAAAATCTGCATCTGGAGGGGATTCACAGTCTAACAAGGGGAAAGGCCAAAAGAAGCCCTGGTGCAAATTCTGTAAACAGAAAGGACACTGGACTTCTGACTGTAACAAGTCCAAAGACCAAACCACCACCACTCCTGCCCCTAAGGCAACTGTTCCCCCTAGTACAGCTACTGGTGGAGGTGGAAATCAGAATAAGGGTGTAGTAGGGTTGACTCTGGGTTCTGCAGTGGACTCTGGCCTAGTCAGAGTACCCACTCAGGCATTGCTGATTTGTGATGGAGACATTGATATGTCCTTCCTAGTGAGCCCCAGTAATCTGGGCAAATACAAGCAGCAGCCTGTAATAAATGGCAAACAGGCTTTGGCATTCAGGGACACAGGTGCTAGTGTCACCATGGTGGCAGAGGATCTTTTGGACACTGGGCAGATCCTCCTGGGTGAAATGTACCAGGTTACCAATGCAAGCAATGTCAGGACCAACCATAGTCTGGCAGTTGTGAATTTCTCCTGGGGAGGGGTAACTGGCCTCAAGAAAGTAGTAGTCAGTGCAGACCTCCCTGTCGAATGTCTATTGGGCAATGATCTAGACACTTCAGCCTGGTCTGAAGTAGAGTTATGGACTCATGCTGAGATGTTGGGCATACCTGCAGAGGTATTTGCTGTGACCAGGTCACAAGCCAAAATGCATCAAACTGAACCAGCTCTGGATCCTGAAAGTATGGACCAGGTGCTACCCAAGAGGAGGAGCAGTAGGGTTAAGGCAGTGCCTTCCCCTATGTTTCAGATCTCAGATTCCCCTCCTGAGGGAGGAGAAGCAGATCCTGAAGAAGGAACTGCCCCAGAGGGACTTGAGCCTGATCAGGTTGAGTTCTTGGGGGCAGGGGGACCTTCCAGGGAAGATCCGAGTAAGGAGCAACAGTGCTGCCCCTCTCTTGAATCCCTCAGACAGCAGGCTGCTGCTGAGGCTGCTGGGAGTGCTAGTGGGTCCCATAAAGTTTATTGGGATGAGGGACTTCTATATTCTGAGGCTAGAGATCCTACCCCTGGAGCCACCCTGGCCCTCGAATTACTTACCTTGTAAGTGGCTTTGCTTGTAGACTCTCCCGAAGTACCCTAGAACTTTAAAAATCCAACTGCGACTTGCTACATTGAAATCAATAGGGGACCCGCGGCTGTGTTCTCACACTGCACATGTCTCCTGTGGGTCCTTTACTTACCTGCCTTGGGTGGATTAGTGAGGCCCCAGTGATTCTAAAGGCCCTAGGCCTTGTTCCCTTGCAAGTCGACATTCTTAAACCTCTTTTTTAGTATATGGTCTGGTACGCCCCTAGGGCCCCAGCCCTATTTGTGCTTAATTTGTTGTGAAACGTTGATGTTTGCATATGTTCCTGACTTCTAATCTCATAAAGAGATTAGTAGAGTGTGTCTAGTAATGAATACATATATATTTTATATATATACCTGTGTGGTGTCCTTTCATTTGGTAATTCAAGAGATTATAAGGTGAAACAAGCTGCTTTACATTCCTCAGAAACTTAGCCTGAAGGCTGCTCTCCACAGCTACCACTAGGATAGCTTTCTTTAAAAGGGTGTCTTAAACCTATCTACCATAAGAGTCGAATTGGACTGGTGCAAAGTGGCCACTATAACTAGTGACCAGCATATGCCAGGCCAACTTCTCACAAAGTGAATATGTAAAATGGCCCAGGGATGTCAAACTAAATTTCAATTGAATTCCTGCCTGCCTGCCAATAAATAAATAAATAATGTGAGAAGTTGGCCTGGTATATGATGCTCACTAGTTAAAGTGATCACCTTGTACCATGCCAAGCAACCCTTATGGTGTGGTTGTAAGTCAACCTTTTCGGACTAGCTGCCCTAGTGGTAGCGTAGGCTAAGCAGTCTTTGAGGCTAAACTCGTGAAGCGTGTTAAGCCAGCTGTTTTACCAAATGTAACCCCCTTTTATACCAATGAAAGGACACCACACAGATATATATTCAAAATATATATGTATTTATTTCTCAAAGTAACCCCTAGTCTCTTTATGAGCACAGGAGCACAAATCGTCAAACAAGATTACAGTAGAATACACAGAAGTTGCACTTTATATGGATAGGCCCTGGTGGCGCTCGAACCATATACTAAAATAGTGGTATAAGTACCACGAACAGAAAAGGGAAAAGGCCTAGGGCCTCTAGAATCGCTGGGCCTACAAGGAGCTAACTTCAGTTAGTGACCAGGAGGTCCACGGGTGGCGTGTGCAGAGCAAATAGTCACACGCGTGCTCCCATAGGTTTCAATGGGTGCGTAAAAAGTACAAAGTTACTGCTAAGAGGATCTTCCGGATGGACTAGGAACTCAAGATTTGGAACACAGGCACTAGAGATGTAATACTACACTTGGCCACAGGTGTGCCAGCTTTACCTCACCCACAGGAAGCGGGTGCATAGGCCTCGAAGTGCGTCGGGTTTCTTCTATCGGTTCTGTGGAGCTTGAAGACAAAGATGCTGCAGGCGGTCGGTCCGGGAGAGATGCAGTGGATCCAAGAGTGGATCGGAGATGTTGAAGACCTGTAAGCAGAGGGGACAGTGTTCACAGTCACTAGCCAGTGACCAGCGTGGCACCAGGTGGGTACCAGGCAATGTCGGGTGCAAACAGGAAGAAAGGTGTAGCTTGTCTCTGCAGCCACGTGGTCCCTGGAGATCGACGACGTCCAGGAGTCGGTTCACGAGCTGTCCCACGCAGGCTCTCGCTGTCGGCGGTGTCGGCGACTTGATCGAAGCAAACAAGCCTTGGCAAAAGCAATTGTTGTAGGAGATGAAATAAGCTGATGGTTCTGACCAGCAAGGTCAGAAGAACTGCTCCTTTGGAGGGGAGCAAGGGCCAGTCTGGAGCAACCAGACCAGTGGTGTATTTTGTAAAGTTCGTCGCCAAGATGGCTACTAGCCAGCGGGCCAGCAACCGGGTAGGCGCGTCGAGTGGCAAAATGCAGAAGGGCCCCACGCAGATCGTGGAGATGCTGGAGGGCTCACCTTTGGTGCAGATGCTGCTCGAGGGTTGGGCTTCTCAGATCCCAAAGCACAACTTGGAGGGAGCCTCGGTTGTTGCACTTGTCAGCCTGTCGTGGTTGTTTCAAGATGGCTGGCTCCACGTGTCTCGGTGCCTCCACGGGTCTCCTCTTTTCAGGGACTGTGGATCGGGCGGTGAGAGGTCTGGAGGTCCAGATCTTGTCAGTCTCTGGGCTCGGGCTCCGGCGGGAGGCGGCAGCAAAGCAGACGTTGATTCGCTGGATGGTGCTTGCGTTAGCAAGGTGGTCACTCCCTGACCACAGGGGAGATTTCCTTCAGTCTTCTGTGCAGCAGAATGTCGAAGTTCCCGTCTTCTTCTTAGTTTTAAGTTGATTCCAGGATGTCTGAAGTCTTAGGACACAGCTCCTACCTTTAAGCGGATTCTAGGGGCCGGACTACCTGCTAGGTCCCTCCCTATGGGTGGGACCAGGAAGGGGGGTGGTTACACCCCCAATCCTTTGTCCAGCTCGCCCCAGGCCCGGGACTGGTGTGCCCCAGGACCGGTTTGAACTGGCATATGCACCGAGGCTCCTTGTGAGCCACAGGCATGTCTGGTTTCTTTCAAGCCCTACCTGACCGATACACAAAATCCTGTCTGGGGTGGTGCATGCACCTCCCCTGGCAGGAAACCCTTTGTCCACACCTCCCAAGCTGGAAGGACTCCCAGCAGCAGGAGGGCAGACTTGTGTCTGTGGTGGCAGCATCCATTTTGTGGAGCTGAGGCTATGTCTGATTCTACCCGGGTTTCAGGTACTGTACATGTCGTGTCCCTCTAGAAGGGTGGAATGCTAACCCCGTCGCCAGAATTGGCGATGGGTTAGTATTCCAATTCGTATGACACCTTACTCGACATGTTTTGGTAAAGCCAAACCAAAGATAGCCTTTAACCGCGAGGTTCATAATGCACTTAAGAGTATATGGTATGACGATATCTGGAAACAGTAGAAGGAAGTTGTTCCGACCATGGCAGACAGGCTCAGCTCATGCCAGAGCACCATCTCACATGGAACCAAGCACTCTGCCTTCAGGATTGTTAAGGCCTGCCATAGGAGTGACTTATAGGTTACCAGGTGTCCCATTTAAGGTTAGGTATAGGTATACTACACCTAAGTAAGAGGTGATTACACCAACTTACCCCAGCTGAGTGATCAGCCAGTTGTGTCAAATTGTTAGGCCAAGCCTGGGGTGGCATAATACATGCTTCAGCCCCTGGCAGGCCTTGGGTACACCAATGCCCTGGGTACCTAGTGTACACTGGTACAGGGGCTGACAGGGTGACCCACTTCCAATTGGTTATGCACCTAGGGTGCATAGTTTTAATTTAGTAGAGAGAACAGCAGGCTGGGGGTCTGATTGGCAGGCCCACGGCCTCAATATGTCAAAAACCAGTGAAGCAAAAAGCAAAAATTTGGGGTGACCATAGGATAGCAGACCCTACTCTCCTACACAACCCCCCCAAACGCTGGGACATTAAACTAGCCTTGACCAGTCTCGTCTTCATGTCCTAAGTGGAAGTACCTGGAGAGACCATCTGCATTCCCATGGTCAGTACCTGGCCGGTGCTCCACTGTAAAGTCCATCCCCTGTAGGGAAATGGACCACCTAAGCAGTTTGGGGTTTTCACCCTTCATCTGATTTAGCCACAAGAGGGGCTTATGGTCGGTCTGAATCTTGAAGTAAGTGCCAAACAAGTCTGGCCTCAGCTTCTTCAGGGCCCACACCACAGCAAAGGCCTCCCTCTCAATAGCTGACCAATTCTTCTCTCTGGGGGTCAACCTTCTGCTAATAAAAGCAATGGGTTGGTCTTGACCATCTACATTAAGTTGTGACAGCACAGCTCCCACACCCAACTCAGAAGCATCTGTTTGGACAATAAACTCTTTGGAGTAGTCAGGACTTTTCAGGATAGGTGCAGAGCACATGGCCTCCTTCAGGTCATCAAATGCCTTTTGACAGCTTACTGTCCACTGAACCTTTTTGGGCATCTTCTTGGATGTCAGATCATTAAGAGGAGTCACAATGGACCCATAGTTCTTAACAAACTTCCTGTAGTACCCAGTCAAGCCCAAGAAAGCTCGAACTTGAGTCTGGGTGGTTGGAGGGGACCAGTCCTTGATGGATTGTATCTTACTCTCCAGTGGTTGAACTTGGCCTCCACCTACAAGGTGGCCCAAATATACAACCTTACTCTGCCCTATCTGGCACTTAGTAGCCTTGATAGTGAGGCCTGCCCTTTGCAGAGCCTCAAGAGCCTTCTTCAGGTGGATCAGGTGATCCTCCCAGGTGGAGCTAAAGACAGCAATGTCATCAAGATATGCTGCGCAAAAGTCATCCAACCCAGTAAGGACTTGGTTCACCAGCCTTTGGAAGGTGGCAGGTGCATTCTTCAGACCAAAGGGCATCACCACACACTGGTAGTGCCCACCTGGGGTTGAGAATGCTGTTTTGGCCTTAGACTCCTCAGCTAATCTGATTTGCCAGTAGCCAGCTGTTAAGTCAAATGTGCTCAAAAACTTTGCAGAAGCTAGTTTGTCTATGAGCTCATCTGCCCTTGGAATAGGGTGTGCATCTGTCCTGGTGACAGCATTGAGTCCTCTGTAATCCACACAGAACCTCATCTCTCTCTTGCCATCTTTGGTGTGAGGTTTGGGGACCAGAACCACTGGGCTAGCCCAGGGGCTCTCTGAGGGTTCAATGACACCTAATTCCAGCATTTTATGTACCTCAGCCTTTATACAGTCCCTGACGTGGTCGGGTTGTCTGTAAAGCTTGTTCTTTACAGGCAGACTGTCACCAGTGTCCACCACATGGGTACACCAGTCAGTTTGACTAGGTATCAAGGAAAACATATGTGAAAATGATTGTAGAACCTGTCTACATTCAGTCTGCTGATGGGCAGTGAGGTTGCCTCCAAGGGTCACTCCTTCAACTGAGCCATCTTCAGGGTTCTGAGACAACAGGTCTGGGAGAGGGTCACTCTCTTCCTCCTGTCCCTCATCTGTAGCCATGAGCAAGCCCATGTCTGCCCTGTCAACATATGCTTTAAGCCTGTTAACATGGAGTACCCTGTGGGGACTCCTGGGAGTTCCTAGGTCGACCAAGTAGGTGACCTCTCCCTTCTTTTCCAGGATTGTATGGGGTCCAGACCATTTGTCTTGGAGTGCTGCTGGGGCCACTGGCTCCAACACCCATACCTTCTGTCCTGGCTGAAACTCAACCAAGACAGCCTTTTGGTCATGCCAAGCTTTCTGTAAGGCCTGGCTTGCCTCAAGGTTTTTGGATGCCTTCTCCATATACTCAGCCATCCTGGAGCGGAGACCAAGTACATAGTCCACTATGTCTTGCTTAGGCTTTTTGAGAGGTAACTCCCATCCTTCCTTCACTAAACACAGTGGGCCTCTTACAGGGTGCCCAAACAAGAATTCAAAGGGGCTGTAGCCAACTCCTTTTTGTGGGACCTCTCTGTAAGCAAACAGAAGGCAGGGTAGAAGGATGTCCCATCTTCGCCTGAGCTTTTTAGGTAATCCTTTGATCATACCCTTTAGGGTCTTGTTGAATCTCTCAACAAGCCCATTGCATTGTGGGTGATAAGGGGTGGTGAACTTGTAGTTGACACCACATTCCTTCCACATAGCTGTCAGGTATCCTGACATAAAGTTGGTACCTCTGTCAGATACTACCTCCTTAGGAAACCCCACTCTGGAGAATACTCCCAGCAGGGCCCTGGCCACAACAGGAGCTGTAGTGGTCCTAAGGGGAATTGCCTCTGGATACCTGGTGGCATGATCCACTACCACCAGTATACATCTGTGCCCAGATGCAGTGGGAGGATCCATGGGACCCACTATATCTATTCCCACTCTTTCAAAGGGGACCCCCACCACAGGTAGTGGTATTAGGGGGGCCTTTGTTGTGCCACCTGATTTGCCACTGGCTTGGCAGGTCACACAGGAGCGACAAAACTCCTTTGTATCTTCATTCATGTGAGGCCAGTGAAAGTGAGGGACAAGCCTGTCCCAAGTCTTGTTCTGGCCTAAGTGTCCTGCTAAAGGAATATCATGGGCCAAGGTAAGAAGGAAGCCCCTAAATTGCAGAGGTATAACCAACCTCCTGGTAGCACCAGGCTTGGGGTCTCTAGCCTCTGAATAAAGGAGCCCTTCATCCCAATACACTTTATGGGTACCTTGAGCATTCCCAGCAGCCTCAGCAGCAGCCAGCTGTCTGAGGAGTTCAAGAGAGGGACAGGATAACTGAGCCTGCCTCAAGTCAGCCCTTGAAGGTCCCCCTGTCCCCAGAAACTCAACCTGATCAGGTTCAAGCTCTTCAGGGACAGTTCCTTCAGGGTCCTCTAGATCAGCTTCCTGGGAAGGCTGATCATCACTCTGAGGCAGGGGGGAAGGCACAGCCTTGACCCTCCTGTTCTTCTTCTTGGTAGGTGCTTGGTCCATTGTTCCAGGATCCAAGACCTGAGGTTCAGTGAGGCACTTTTTGGCCTGTGACCTGGTCACAGCAAGGACATGTGATGATATACCTAACATCTCTGCATGAGTCCTGTACTCCACTTCTGACCATAGAGAACTCTCTAGGTCATTGCCCAACAAACATTCTACTGGGAGGTCTGCACTAACCACAACCCTTTTGAGGCCAGTTACCCCTCCCCATGAGAAGTTAACAACTGCCAGACTATGTGAAGTAGTGGCATTGCTGGCATTGGTCACCAGGTAATTCTCACCTGGTATGTACTGTCCAGGGTCCACAAAGCCTGGTGTCACCATAGTGACACTGGCACATGTGTCCCTGTAGGCTTGAGCCACTTTTTCATTTATTAAAGGAGTCTGTCTGTACTTGCCCAGGTTACTGGGGCTCACAGTCAGGGACAAATCAATGTCCCCATCACAGATCAAGACTGCCTGTGTCAGGGTTCTGTCTAAGTCAGAATCTCCTTCAGTTCCCATAGTGATTCCCACTACACCCTTTGTCTGGGGACCAACACTGCTAACAGTAGTACTGGGAGCAGGTGCCTTAGGGGCAACAGTGTTGGGGGCTCCACCCTTCTTACAATCACTAGTCCAGTGAGTTGTATTCTTGCAATGATTGCACCAGGGTTTCTTTTGACCTTCTTTCTTCTTTCCCTTGGATTGTTGTTGGGACCCACCCTCCTTAGCAGTAGTTTGGGGCCCTGTTGAAGACTTCTGGTCTTTAGATTTCTGATCTCCACCCTTTTGGTCTGTTTTCTTCTGATCACCCCCTTGGCCCTGGTTCTGGTTCTTTTGCTTAACCCTGGTTCTGACCCATTTGTCTGCCTTCTTTCCCAATTCTTGGGGAGAGGTCAGATCAGAGTCAACCAAGTGTTGATGCAGTTGCTGGTTTTGACAGTTATTTAAAATCTGTTCTCTCATCATCAAATTATACAATCCTGTAAAATCAGATACCTTACTTCCCAGCAACCAACCCTCCAAAGCCTTAGTGGCACATTCAACATATTCAGACCAGTCCTGAGTCTGTGTCTTTTGGGTGTCTCTGAACATTAACCTGTACTGTTCAGTGGTTAAGCCTAACCCATCAACCAGAACACTCTTCAGGACTCTGTAATTTCTGACATCCTCTTCTCTAACAGTGAGGAGTCTGTCTCTGCCCCTTCCTTCAAAGGAGAGCCAGAGGATTGCTGCCCACTGGTCTTCAGGAACCTGCTGTACTTTGCAGGCTCTCTCAAGAGCAGTTATCCATTTGTGGATGTCATCCCCACTTTTGTAGGGGGGCACAACCTTAGACAGGTTCCTATTATCAAAGACCCTATCTTTGTCCTTAGGGACAATGCTGCCACCAGTGGGTATAGACCCACTCTCTCTAGGTTGCCTAGCCTTGTTCAGTTTTTCTTCCATCAGGGCTACTTCTAGCTCCTGCTTCCTGATCCTCAGCTGGGCTTCCTGCATTCTGGCCTCATGTTCCCTCCTCTGAGGGGTGGTCATCCTTTTCCTGGAGTGACCTTGAGAGCCTCTAGAGCCATGAGAAGCATTGGAGTCACCTGAGCGATTCCTTTGCCTCCCAAGCCCTGTGTTAAGTCCACTGGGGAGATCCAATGGGGTAAACCCACTGTCAGTCCCCAATAGCCTTAGTTTAGCTGGGCCAAGTATAACACTTGGCACTGGGCTAGTTCTCCCTTCATCATCACTACTTTCTGTATCAGCACCTTTATCACTCTCATCCTCTGTGGTATTATTGCCATCTAAGGGGTGACAATTGGAACTGGGTACCTCTGTAGCATCTTCAGAAGGGGGGCCTCCTGTTCCTGTCCCTAAGGGGGCTAACTGGGAAGCTTTCTTGAGCTCTCTCTGATTCTCATCAATTTGCAAGAGTTCTCTGAGCTCAGCAGAGGTAGGGTTCTTGGGCTGTTTAAGGCCTCTAAGAGTTGCCAAATGCCTGAGCTCATTCTGATTAAGGGTAGCAAAGATGGATGGTGCCCTTTGGGGGTCACTCTCAACAGAGATGGGTACAGTGGACCCCTCTGCCCCAGCCATTGCTCTTAAGTGTGGGTGGATGTGTTGCAATCTACCTACACTTGGGTTTACCTACTAAACCTATCTAGTAGTTGTAGTCAGGGTGTGCTACTCCCTTTGCTCTACAACAACTAAGTTCAGTAGAACTTATGTATAGCTAATCTTGTTTTATATGTACCTACAGGTACCTATGTGATCTTTCAATTGGTAACCAAGAGATTACAATGGTAAAACACAGCAAGCTCAAATCCAACCGCTGCTCACCAATGTGAGAAGTTGGCCTGGTATATGATGCTCACTAGTTAAAGTGATCACCTTGTACCATGCCAAGCAACCCTTATGGTGTGGTTGTAAGTCAACCTTTTCGGACTAGCTGCCCTAGTGGTAGCATAGGCTAAGCAGTCTTTGAGGCTAAACTCGTGAAGCATGTTAAGCCAGCTGTTTTACCAAATGTAACCCCCTTTTATACCAATGAAAGGACACCACACAGATATATATTCAAAATATATATGTATTTATTTCTCAAAGTAACCCCTAGTCTCTTTATGAGCACAGGAGCACAAATCATCAAACAAGATTACAGTAGAATACACAGAAGTTGCACTTTATATGGATAGGCCCTGGTGGCCGCTCGAACCATATACTAAAATAGTGGTATAAGTACCACGAACAGAAAAGGGAAAAGGCCTAGGGCCTCTAGAATCGCTGGGCCTACAAGGAGCTAACTTCAGTTAGTGACCAGGAGGTCCACGGGTGGCGTGTGCAGAGCAAATAGTCACACGCGTGCTCCCATAGGTTTCAATGGGTGCGTAAAAAGTACAAAGTTACTGCAAAGAGGATCTTCCGGATGGACTAGGAACTCAAGATTTGGAACACAGGCACTAGAGATGTAATACTACACTTGGGCACAGGTGTGCCAGCTTTACCTCACCCACAGGAAGCGGGTGCATAGGCCTCGAAGTGCGTCGGGTTTCTTCTATCGGTTCTGTGGAGCTTGAAGACAAAGATGCTGCAGGCGGTCGGTCCGGGAGAGATGCAGTGGATCCAAGAGTGGATCGGAGATGTTGAAGACCTGTAAGCAGAGGGGACAGTGTTCACAGTCACTAGCCAGTGACCAGCGTGGCACCAGGTGGGTACCAGGCAATGTCGGGTGCAAACAGGAAGAAAGGTGTAGCTTGTCTCTGCAGCCACGTGGTCCCTGGAGATCGACGACGTCCAGGAGTCAGTTCACGAGCTGTCCCACGCAGGCTCTCGCTGTCGGCGGTGTCGGCGACTTGATCGAAGCAAACAAGCCTTGGCAAAAGCAATTGTTGTAGGAGATGAAATAAGCTGATGGTTCTGACCAGCAAGGTCAGAAGAACTGCTCCTTTGGAGGGGAGCAAGGGCCAGTCTGGAGCAACCAGACCAGTGGTGTATTTTGTAAAGTTCGTCGCCAAGATGGCTACTAGCCAGCGGGCCAGCAACCGGGTAGGCGCGTCAAGTGGCAAAATGCAGAAGGGCCCCACGCAGATCGTGGAGATGCTGGAGGCCTCACCTTTGGTGCAGATGCTGCTCGAGGGTTGGGCTTCTCAGATCCCAAAGCACAACTTGGAGGGAGCCTCGGTTGTTGCACTTGTCAGCTTGTCGTGGTCGTTTCAAGATGGCTGGCTCCACGTGTCTCGGTGCCTCCACGGGTCTCTTCTTTTCAGGGACTGTGGATCGGGCGGTGAGAGGTCTGGAGGTCCAGGTCTTGTCAGTCTCTGGGCTCGGGCTCTGGCGGGAGGCGGCGGCAAAGTAGATGTTGATTCGCTGGATGGTGCTTGCGTTAGCAAGGTGGTCACTCCCTGACCACAGGGGAGATTTCCTTCAGTCTTCTGTGCAGCAGAATGTCGAAGTTCCCGTCTTCTTCTTAGTTTTAAGTTGATTCCAGGATGTCTGAAGTCTTAGGACACAGCTCCTACCTTTAAGCGGATTCTAGGGGCCGGACTACCTGCTAGGTCCCTCCCTATGGGTGGGACCAGGAAGGGGGTTGGTTACACCCCCAATCCTTTGTCCAGCTCGCCCCAGGCCCGGGACTGGTGTGCCCCAGGACCGGTTTGAACTGGCATATGCACCGAGACTCCTTGTGAGCCACAGGCATGTCTGGTTTCTTTCAAGCCCTACCTGACCGATACACAAAATCCTGTCTGGGGTGGTGCATGCACCTCCCCTGGCAGGAAACCCTTTGTCCACACCTCCCAAGCTGGAAGGACTCCCAGCAGCAGGAGGGCAGACTTGTGTCTGTGGTGGCAGCATCCATTTTGTGGAGCTGAGGCTATGTCTGATTCTACCCGGGTTTCAGGTACTGTACATGTCGTGTCCCTCTAGAAGGGTGGAATGCTAACCCCGTCGCCAGAATTGGCGAGGGGTTAGTATTCCAATTCGTATGACACCTTACTCGACATGTTTTGATAAAGCCAAACCAAAGATAGCATTTAACCGCGAGGTTCATAATGCACTTAAGAGTATATGGTATGACGATATCTGGAAACAGTAGAAGGAAGTTGTTCCGACCACGGCAGACAGGCTCAGCTCATGCCAGAGCACCATCTCACATGGAACCAAGCACTCTGCCTTCAGGATTGTTAAGGCCTGCCATAGGAGTGACTTATAGGTTACCAGGTGTCCCATTTAAGGTTAGGTATAGGTATACTACACCTAAGTAAGAGGTGATTACACCAACTTACCCCAGCTGAGTGATCAGCCAGTTGTGTCAAATTGTTAGGCCAAGCCTGGGGTGGCATAATACATGCTTCAGCCCCTGGCAGGCCTTGGGTACACCAATGCCCTGGGTACCTAGTGTACACTGGTACAGGGGCTGACAGGCTGACCCACTTCCAATTGGTTATGCACCTAGGGTGCATAGTTTTAATTTAGTAGAGAGAACAGCAGGCTGGGGGTCTGATTGGCAGGCCCACAGCCTCAATATGTCAAAAACCAGTGAAGCAAAAAGCAAAAATTTGGGGTGACCATAGGATAGCAGACCCTACTCTCCTACAAATAATGTGGCATTCAAGCTGTGGAAAGAAACATGTGGGACATCTGGCACACTGTGTCTGCGCTACATAAATAAATGTCTTTGCAATCCGGAAGGGTTGTCCATAACTGACACGCAAAGGCAGATGAAGAGGATGGCCAGAAAAATAAGGGGAAATTAGCGACAATAGGCACAGAGGAGTAAGATAATGGCAAAATACAAACACATACATAAACAGCAAAATTAACATTGAAAAAAGTTATCACTGCAGGAGGAAGAGGTTGATTGACAGCGAGATAGAAGGGAAAATAGTAAACCGGCACAGGAGATCTGTATTGCCGGAAGTGCAATAGTTTAATGTTTAAGCAGGTCCTCAAACAGAGAAGAGCAGTGGGCTAAAGTAAGACAACAGCTGGATTTGCAGAAGTAATGTAAAACAGAAAAAGTGATAAGGGGTTTAATTTTTCAGGTATTGAAAAGATTATCATGATGGTAATCGGAGGTGTGAAATTCTAAGAGGAATTAAATACAAAGCAGAGATTTAGAGCCGATGAAGAGTATGGCATAGTGGTGGGTGGAAAGGAAATGAGAGGTGGAGCTGGATAGGAACATTGAGCAGAAAAAACAGGTTCTCAGGCTTGTTAGGATTCAGCTTTAAAAATGGGAGGCCATCTAAGCCTCATTTGCTGACAAGCATGCAGTGATGCGTTCCTAAAGAAACAGAGAAACAAGAGAAAGTAAAAAAGATTTTGAATCATCAGCGCAGAAATGGGAAACCAGACCAGAATGAAATCACAAGCATTACTGAGAACATCAAAGCGGCCCGCGGCCGCAAAAGTGAAAGTGATCACGATTGCGATCAAGCGCGGCGAGCGATGCGTTAGGAAAGCCATATGGTGTCTCTGCCTAAGCGTGACCCCGCGCACATGCACTGTAGCTCTAGGCTGGCCATGGTAGCATTTTTTAAGCCCTTACAAACAGTCTCGCCAGACCAGCGCATGCGCTGGGTCAGGCGAGACCTCAAAATTGTGTTTTGCCCCGCCTTATGTATTTCTTTACCAACATTCCTATAGTTGCGTTCTTTCGGGTGTTTGATCAACAGATTTGGGAGTCCATTTGGAACAAGTCACAGTGCAGGGTGGCATTAGCAAAACTTTGCTTACCTACGAATGGAGGGGGGCTAGCTGCTCCGCATTTTGAACAATATTACCTCGCTACCCACATCCAGTAGATTGCTAGGTGGCTGGCAGGCCTGCAACTGTTGGACACAGCCTCATCTTCTCCTTGTTGGAACCTGTCAGCCATTCTGAATATATTTAACCCCTGAAATCAAGCGTGAGTGCCTGACTCCCTGTTGTTAGGGGTAGCATATTGTTGCCATTGTAGATGCCTTCGCATCACTAAGCATGTCATCCCTTATGCACTGGGATTGGCTCTGTTGAGACTGCCCAGGACTGGTGGGCCCACTTTGACAACTGAACTGAGCGCATGGCATGCTGCGGGTCTACAAACATTGAGAGATTTATACAGGGACAGTACCTTGGCGACATATGAGATGTTGATCGAGGAGGATGACCTACCCACGGGTCAATTTTTACTTCACAATTCCTTGCTTGCCACACTAGGGAATCACTGGAAGATCTGACTAAAGAGGTTTCTGACTAATGAGGTTTCTACCCCTACCACTTACATGTAAATATTAGATAGTGAGTTGAATTGACAGTTCAATTTGACGGTTCGATGAGCTCTTCGATGGTTTTAGAAGTCGTGCAGTTCAACCACACTCCAGACCCTTTGCTGGCACTTAGGAGGAAATGGGAGGCCGACGGCCTGGAGATTGAAGATGACGAGTGGAGGGAGGCCTTAGCATCCCCCAAAGAAGTAGCGATATCAGCTAAGCTGCGACTGATACAACTAAAAATACTCCATAGAGTTTACATCTCTGGTACACGACTAGTGTTGATGGGTAGGAGTGCAGATGGGCTATGTAGGAGGCAGTGTGGGGAGGTGGGGACGTATCTTCACATCATTTGGGAATGCCCGGCAATACAGGCATACTGGCAGCGGGTGCATGCATGTATACGTACGGTATGGAAGGTTGACCTGCGGCCCGAGGTTAAGAGATGCCTCCTGAACATCTGGGAGCCCACGGACCTATCGGCAATGGGCAAACTATGGGCCACGCTCGGACAGGTGATCGCGAAGCGTAATATAGCACGCAGGTGGGGAGCGGGTACACCGCCGACGCTCAGTGAATGGAAAAGAGACATGGACTGGTGTATGCTGCAGGAGAAAACAGTCTATGTGGCCCGGGGGTGTCCTCGGAAATGGGTGGCGGTTTGGTCAAACTGGAATGAATATCGTGGGCGCTTGTGTGAACCCCCTGCAATTCCCTCACTTGACGAACCTTTAACGCAGTGATGATCCTTGTTACATCAGTAAGTTATATGCTATAATATCTTACATGCAATGTGTGTATACTGAGCTGCAATTGCTGAAATATGTGACTGTGATTATGTATCGTGATGACCAACAAGTTGTGAATAAAAAAGAATTAATAAAAAAAAAGAACTCGTGCAGTAACATCACTATGGCTCTCTGGCACACACTGCCACTGGCTGTACCTGCAAGGGTGGCCTTATAAAAAATTGTGGTTTTGCCCTGCCTTATGTATTTCTTTACCAACCTTCCTATAGTTGCGTTCTTTTGGGACAACCTATGGTGGGTCCTGGAAGCCTATGGAGTCCCTAGCGACCTTCTTGTTGGATATTAAGAGTCCTCCATACTGAAACTTACACTAAGAGGAGGTGGAATATAGATGGGATCTCATTACTAGGATTCCCATTAACCAGGGAGTCAGGCAGGGATGTGTACTTGCACCTACACGTTTCAGTCTTTACATCAATGGAGCGGTAAAATGGTTAACTCAGTGCAATCATGATGCACCCAAGTCCGCAGGAGTCTTCATCCCACTCCTCATGTTTACCGATGATACCCTCTTCATTTCTAGAACCCCCATTGGCTCACAGTTGGAATTGGAATCCTTTGCAACTTTTTGCTCAAGTAGGGACCTAGAACTAAATCCATCTAAGTTCATAGTAACAATCCCTCTCCACTCTTTTAGAGGCGGGTTGGCAATTGAGCACAGCCTGATAGAACAGGTTAAAAATGTCAACTATTTAGGAGTACGACTAGCAGACAATCTGTCCTGGGGGGCGCAAATGGAAAGAGCAAAACTGCTCTTCATCAGAGAGCATCGGCAATCCGGAAGAAGTACAAGGCCACCTCAGGGGGCTCTGTGTCACGTGACCTTAGTATATAGAGCCACAGCAGTTACCGCTGCCACCTATGGGGCCGAGATATAGGGCTATGCTGGTGCAACTCTCCTCACGCAGGTATGCAATACATTTATCAGGGCTCTTTTTAATTTAGCCTTGAGCATGCTTCTCATACCCTTGAGACTTGATTTAGCATTAAACTGTATAAGTTTGGTGATCTCTTTAAAACCATCGGTTTTATTGGGTGCGGCTCTGGTCAACCTTGGAGTTCACTACGTCATGGGAATCTGTATTAAAATTAATTTCTTGTAACAAGCAAGTCCGCATCCCATGGCTAAAACAAGTCAAGCAGTTCTGTGAAATTGTTACAATGGGTGAATTATCGGTCCCTCCAAAAGAAATAGTCAAAGGTGACCTTCAGAAATTAAAAGGAATTTATTTGGAAAATGTCATGGTGCAGACCTGGAATGACCAGATAGATGGAAACCTAATAGGGCAGTTTCTGAGTCACAAAATGTCTTCCTATGTTTAAATTATACACTGACAAAATTTTTCCCTTTCAGGCAAAACATCAATGGGGTATATTCTCAAGAACGTGTGATAACCATCGCAAATTTAGCTTAACGCAACGTTGCAAATCGCAGTCCATCGCGAGAAAACAACACCGATTTAACGTCCAATTCCCAAGCTGGCGTCACCATGCGATAGCAGCATGACAACGCGCCAAATGTCCACGTAAAAACCAACACGACAAACAAAAAATGCGAAACACGAACACCCAAAAAGTTGCAATGCCACAAAGCGTGATACCAAAATCTGCGAAAACCAGCGACAGGCCTGAAATTTCCACACGTCATGCGGGAAAATGCACTATGAAAGCAAAAAAAAATAATTAAAATCCCTTTCAAACTGCGTAGCACCATGGATGCACCCAGACTGAGTGCAAAGGAAAGTTGAACACCACAAGCCCCACGGAGGACCAGCCAGGAACCCCGTGCTCGGGGAAGGGCAAGGAGAAGAGGAAGAGGAAGACGGGGTTCAGTCTGCAGGAAGACCCGGATCATCGTCACGGAGGTGACAAAACACTACCAACAACTGTTCGTCACCTCCACTGCGGCACTGGCAACCCAAACGGAAATATGGCAGTCCATCGTCACCAATGTCAATGCAGTCGGAGTGTTGAGGAGGTCAATGGAGGAGGTCAAGAGGTGCTGGCATGATGTGCAAAGGCAGACGAAACAGAAACTCGCCGCCAACAGGAAGGCAGCAAGGGCGACTGAAGGAGGGCCTCTTGTGCCACAGAAGGAGCTGGATGAGCTGGAGCAAATGGTGGCCACAGACATCACTGTGGAGACGGTGGCAGGAGTTGGGGGCCTGGACACTGCTCGAAATGACCCGACCCAACAGCAACAGGGTGAGTAACCACCAGGGACTGGGGTAGGGGGTAGTTGGGCACAATGGCACACATGCACAAGTATGTGTAGCACACTGCACAATGTAAGGTAGAGGAGATTTTGCACACCTGATTTTTTATATTTTTTATGGGATAGAATAACTTGTTTCACCTCTTTGACGTGCTATGCTTACCATATGCCTGCCTCGCATGTGAAAAACATCAGAGTGTGGCCAGGTGTATATGACCTGGACTCAAGCATGCACAGCAATTTTGTTATACTTCAATGATTAATGTCTTAATATGTTTTACAGTTGTAAATCAATGACATTTATTTCCAATTTTTTCATACAACACAATTTTGTCATCAAAATTATATATCACATTTACATGTAAATAACAATTATAAAACAATCACTGTTATTTTGAGATCCATTAAAGAGAGTTATGGGATCCTTCTCCCTTCGCATTATTCATTTATTTACTCATCTGTTATTCAACTTTAACAATTACAGTGTATATCCAAAAATGGTTCATGTAGCTGTGCATATTGCTGTGTTTGAACATGGGTAGATTATATTGTGTTTCATCAACAGGTTTTTTACCCCTGAGGAAGGGACTCTTTGTCCCGAAATGCATTGGGCGAAGGGAGAAGGATCCCATATACTCTCTTTAATGGATGTCATAATAACAGGGATTGTTTTATAACTGTTATTTACATGTAAATGTGATATATAATTTTGATGACAAAATTGAGTTGTATGAAAAAATTGGAAATAAATGTCATTGATTTACAATTGTAAAAACATATTAAGAAATTAATCATTGAAGTATAACAAAATTGCTGTGCATGCTTGAGTCCAGGTCATATACACCTGGCCACACTCTGATGTAGCACACTACACACCCACAATGACTGTGGAACATGTCCATGATACCCTTGGCACACTGCAGCACAAGTAGGAACACCGAGTAGGGCCCCGTCCACTATCTGCACATATGGGCCCCCTCCAAATCACCAACACCACAATATAGCCATGTACATGTGATGAATACAGTAAAGCAGTGGCTGTGTGAGCTACACTGACTATGCAAGTGACACTGCATGGCCGATAGCATGGCAGCAGCGATTCAACATGGCGGTGGCCCAGAGCGGATCACATCCCTAAAGGAGCAGGTCACACTCTGACATATCCACGTGCACCCACGACCCATGCCGTCCAAAACGTGCAGCAGACGAACAATGCATAAGTCCAAAAAATCTGTCCAAGAGCACACATTACCCAAGTCACAAACATGTCAGCCCCTGAAAAGTACACAATTCAAAGGCACGCCGCCTCAAAGGGACAAGGGTACATGAAATCAGAGCTGCAGCTGCAACTTACCCACAATGTAGCACACACACAGCAATCACAGACCCTCAGCAATGAAGGCAATGTGGTTTAAAGTGCAATACCTACACGACAGGACAGAGGACACAACAGGTTCTGCTTGTGTGTAGTAACTGGCCACTCACATCTGGCATTGACTGACATTTTGTGATGATAATGTATGGGTACTACCACACATCCGTCATGTATTGGAAAAATCCGACTGTTTGTCATCCAATAGCCATCTTCACCAAAACAGTCACAATGTGCATTGTCATGCAGTCTGTATGTAAACATCTGCTAAGTGTCAACATATAGGGGAAACTCTGTTAACCTGCATCTCCCCTTAATTTTGCAGAGGGACAATTAACACTTACTGCAAAGCAGACCACAAACACCATCATTGATGATGAAGATGACAACCTGCACATATGCCAATACACCCTCCAACGGATAATGGACAGCCTCCGCAGCCCCCCCCCAAGAGCAGGACAGGCCAGCAGCCTCGAGGTGAGCCCACCACCTGCAAAGACCACACAGCAGGAAACCCACACAACCACGGCTGTCTCACAGGACCCCCACGAACAATACATGGAATTCCAACGCCATGTGTTGGGTTGCCAGGTGGAGTTGGCGGATCAGATGCGGGTGGGTTTCGAGCTCGTGGCAGCCAAACTTGAGGCCATACGGGGGTGTCTGAGTCCCATCAGGGACCTCGTACAGTCCCTTACGGACACCCCCTGTCCGCACCATGCTCACCGACAATCCTTGGCTGACCTCACTGGGGCCATTACCCGGATACAAGAACTGTCCAGTCAGACAGGCTCCAGCGATGTAGTTGGGATCTTCCATGCCCTGCAGTACATCATCTTGCCATTGCTGCCACTGAGCCAGTCCCAGATGACTGCAGCGGGAAGTTCGACACACACATCTCTGAACCCTGATGTGTCAGTGGCACCCAGTGATGCAGCCCCATCACCTTCGCACCCTGATGTGTCAGTGGCACCCAGTGATGCAGCCATTACACCGCCACACACACCGGACACAGAAGAAGTATCAGAGGAGTAAGATGCAGATGGTAATCACAGTGTGAGGAAGGAGGTAGGAGCATCCATCCCGCCAGATGGCCCGTTCCTGCCTGGTTCAGCCCTATGCCCACATGCCCTGGGACAACAGCTCCCACTGTCCACCGGAATACTCTGCTACACCTACCCGGTCCCCGACATGGTCTGCCACATCTTCACTGCTTGACAATTACACAGCATTCCTGCTGTGGACAGCACTCACCCTCTTCCCAATCACTTTTCAATCCCCAAAAGACTCTTGTTGGCCCACCACTGGGCTTCCATGTTAAGTGGGCTTGGATGACCATGCACAGCTCCAGCTCTGTCATTCACCAGAATGTGAATAAAACATTCTAAATCACACAGATGTGTCATGACTATGTTCACTCATGTATGAAAGTATGGGTGGATGTAGGGACAATGATTGCACAAGAAAGTACACCATGGTGAATGACATCAATGCACATGTTAATCCCTGAGACACACGGCCAATTGGATGACTGTGAAGGCGAGTACTAGCTGTGTCCCCCTTGCACATTAACAGCAATCTCACAATCGGTAGCAGTCCAGGAGTGGTGTCCTACATCACATGTGACAACACAACTTCACCTTGCATACCTCCTCACACACATCTGTGTGGACACATTCTGTCATGATTTATTACATTGTTCCACGTGGTCAGAGGTTGGACATCATACTCACATTGCTGAAGACACATAAGTACACAGGTGTGCCAGCAACTATCCAAATACAATGTCTAGCTCACAGAGGTGGAGCTGTCAAAAGGGACCCAACCCCATTGTACATGCATATGTCAGACCCTCCCTGTGTAGGGACGATGCTCATTGTGGAACACGAGTGGTCAATCTAATCAACACTCATCACAGTCAGACACCCGTGGAGTTGCGTAGACTTTATTGGCATGTGTGTGTCAGTACGGACAAGGCAACGGCCACAATAGGCAGGGACATGCTTAAGACACTTGCACGCAGCATGGGTACCTTTCAAGGTGCAGGAAAACTGGAAACCAATCATTATGTATGGCAACAGTCTCAGCCCACCTTGCCTTGCTGGACGAGTCATGTGTTGTTTGGCTTCTGCCCATTACCCCGTGTGAGGGGGTACGACTTACAGCCCATGGGTCTGCATAGTGCTCTGCCACCGGGCTGCGCCAACTCTCTGCTCTACTGACAGTGATCAGGTGGAAGGGTCAGACAAGTTCACATGTCGTGCCACAGTGCCATGTGTGTACTCTCCCCCCAGCAGTGTGTCCAAATTGGTGACGTTGCTGCATCACCTTGCACAGGTGTGTACACATGTGTAGTTCCACCCACATGCATTCAGAGTCCAGACGAAGGCAGACATGTCCTCTGTTGTGGTGGGTTATGTGAGCATTCCCCACGATGCTACAAGGTTTTGATACCTGTGCTGTGGGTGACAATCCAATGTGGCTGCAGGAATGTAGTTACTTGTCCATAAACGTCAACGCAGCCTCATGTGCAATGTGGTCCAATATTACGTCGTTGTCGGCTTCAAGGAACACCAGGGTGAGCCTATCCATTGACTGGTCCGGGCAGATGTGCTCAGTCCACACCGTTTACCCAATCCGCAACACAGTCCAATAGGGGAGCACCTCGATGTGGTCACTGCACACGAGGAGTTGTGCAATCTCCCATGCGCAACTGCCAGCACATAGGCCAAAGATCAGTGCATCCCATGCACAGCTATCCCTGTGACACTCCTGGTCGTGGGGCAACAGGGGGCACACACACAAGTCATAATCCAAATCAGCTGCCATTGCGTTGGATAGACAGACCTCCAAGGGACACTCGAATGTGCATGATCGACAGTGGAACCAGGGCTGGACTCAGGTGACGTTGGCAAGACGGAAACTCAGACGGTAACTGATTTGCAACACTGCCATTGGCAGGGATCCCAACAGATGCAGCATTCGTGCACGGTACAGTTCCACGTGACAGGGGTTGTGCATGTGCCTGGGAATGCCTGTCATTGCGTTTGTTGGTCTCGTGGCACCGGTACTCATCAGACCGGCGGTAGTTCGGTGGACGATATGCCACAGCTCTGGACAATGAGTCGTATGTGTGTGCGACGTTTGAACGTATGGGTAGTTTTGACTTGTGTGTCAAGGGCATCCCTTGCAGGTGTAGGTCGTGCAGGGACAAGTGTGTGTGGGGTGTGGGGATGTTGGTGTTTCATTGGCGCAGTTTGTGGGGTGGGAGTCGTCGAAGGCTGGTATGGTATCTCACGCAGGGTGTGCCAACTGCATTCAGGACCAAGGTTGGGGGTTCGTTTGGCCTTCAGCCCTGTGTATTGAGACAAAGGGACATTCATTCCTGATATCATTCTGACTACTGCTTGTGTTTCTTGAATGTGATGTGGACTTTGCGCTGACTTTGATGCCAGGCCTGTGATTTGGGGTGCACAGATTTCGAGGCACACTCAGCTGTTGGCATGTTTGCATGAGCCAAGTTCCCGATTGGCCTTGCGCTCCTTGTTCAGTCTCTCTCTCCCTATCCTTTGATGAGTGCCTGACACACCTTCTTATCTTGCAGGCTATGAGTCACAGATTGTCCAGGGATGCCCCACCATGACTCTTCATAATGCGTGTTTGGAGACAATTTTGGATGTGACATGTTGTTGGATCTTTCAATGGTGAATGCATGACTCATGATTTCAGTGCTCACATGTATGTTGATTGTTACAATTGTGCGACATCAGGCGGGTGCTTTTGTTCATGTTTTCGTGCTATTGATGTGCAGTGTCTTGGTCCGGAAAGGTGGGGGGTGCCCGGGGTGGGACCCGGGGTGGGGGCCCGGGAGGGGGGGCCTGTGGGTGGTGGCGGTGGGTGTTGTGGCCCTCTTGGGTGTCCGGCACGCGTGTTCAGTGGCTCCATGGCATCTGTTGCTCTTCAGGTGTGGCTCTGGGCTGGGCTCTCTTTTGTGGTGCAGGCTGTGGTCAGACTTTGCACCAGGTCGGAGCAGGTGTTAGTTTCCTGGTGCTAACGCGCATTATCGCATGTTTTGGGATCTTATCGCTGATGTGGGTGGTCGTTGTGAATGTTGCAGAGTGGTGTTGTCGCGGCTTTTGGCACGGGAATGCCTACTCTGCATCTCATTAGCGATAGTTGCTGGGGTCATCTGTGGCGATTTTTTTTGAGGATGCTATCGCCGAAATACTGGTGATATGGGCTGTTAGCACCAGCTTGGGAATGGGGCGGTAGATTTATCGCGGCTTTGACTGTGATATAGTGCCGTCAACTCGGCGATAGCTCCTTGAGAATATGCCCCTATATGTACAATTTAGATGTGGTGTATTACTGTTAACATCATTTATATCCAAGTGTGATAAATCAGGTCGCTCTACAAACCATTGCCCATATTGTCCTCAGCTTAAAGAGTCAGAGTAACACTTTTTCTTCTTTTGTCCCAGCTATTCACTGCCCTGCAAGAAATGGGTCATCAAAATCTGTAAGCTTGAGGGTGTGAGGCATTATTGGAAGGTACTAAGAATATTGAAAAGTGACCAGAAGGAACGGATTGTGTTTGCTGTCTCTTGCTTCTTACAGCAGGCATGGAAAATGACTTTTTAAGTTAACAGTAGGCATAATCTCATCAATTGCTTTTTACTCAGCTTTTTTTTATTAGAAGGTCTAAACAGAAAACTGTGCAGTAATTGTTGCAAAGTCATCCTGTGCCCTGGGCACCCCCCAACTGTTTGCTGACTTATGCTGGTGGTAACTGACTCTGACTGACTCTGGGCTCTGCTGAACCAGGCCCAGGGTCAGTGCTATGCTGAAAGAAACACATTAGAATACAGTTAAAACACCTAACATACACTAGTGTACACCATGGTATGGTGGGGTACCCCTGTAATTGGCATGACCTACCCCATAAGCCCCTAGTATATAATAAGGCAGGGGATTGAAACTACCTAGAAGTCCCCATTACCCTGGGGCATGGCAGTTTAGAGCCCAGTAGCTTTTCCTGCACTTGCATGTGTGCACTGCTGAAGCCTGAGGTCAGTTTATAAACAGTCCTGGGTGCCAGGACTGCTTTTAAAAAGTAAATTGTGCCCAAACACGACTTTGGTGGTAGGGGCACTTAAAAATGGATAACCTACAATGTTTTGGCATATTAGGGACCCCCAGGGTCTCCCCTGGGTATCCCAGGGGTGGGGGGACAGGTATGTATAAGGTACACCCTTATAAAGTGAGTTTTATATGCCTGGGTGAAGTGAAATTTCACATTTCACTCCCCACATTGTGGTAAAGTGATGCTCAAATTCGACTTTGATGCTAGAAGCCCTGGGGAAGGATGATCTGCAATATTTCTGCAGATTCAGAACCCCTAAAGTCTCCACTAGTTGCACAGGGGGTGGGGGTCCTGCAGAAATTAGGAAAATACTTATAAAATATGTTTTTATGAGCCCTGGGGCTAGAAAACAGGCCCAAGTCATTTTCCCCATTGCAAATCCCAGGCCCTATAGGTTAACATTGCAGGAAGTTATTAAATAATAACCACTGATAGGAAGGAGATAGAGCTACCGGTCAAAGACTTCTCAGAATAGTAGTGTTAAATCCAACAATATCATATTGTCGAATTTCTCCTAAAGTGTACATACAAGAAGTTATAAGACTTTCTTGTTTGAAAGTCCAAATTCAGCCTTCCAGTGGTCTGCCCTGATTGGTCAGAGTTAAGTGGATTAGCCAGGCTGCTTTGAAGAGGTGTAAAGGAGCACCTGGGGTTACCAGCTCTGCTGGAAGGGCAGTGTGTTGTTCCAGAGGAATGCCAGGGCAGGGGGTGGAGTTGTAAACCATGCTCTTCAAAGGCAGAAGGGAGGCCTGGGTGTCAGTTACACTTTTACACTTTTGACCCAGAGTCAGGGCTAGTCTTAAGGAAGGTATGTGCAGATGGTAGTGGGAGAGTCTAGGGAAATAAGTCATCCCTGGGGGTGCGTTTAGCCAGGTCTTGACTCTCTGCTGGAAAATCAGCAATTATGGATTTGGAAGATTTGATGCACTCTGGAACAAAATAATGCCACGCTCTACAGGATGCGGTCATCGCCTTGAGGAGTTACCCTGCTCCCATTGGTCCGGAGTGACCTGCTGCTTGACCCAGAGAATTTTGAATAAGTATCTGAGAGGGGCAGAGCCCTCCAGATCTGCTGCTTGAAACTTACTGAAGCAAGAAGTGCCCTGCTGAGAAGGTTTTGCTGTGTAAAGAATTCTAAGGCCTGACCTCTGAAGACTGCACCATCCGAAACTGCAGCCCTAGCCCTGTGGATTACCTTGCTGAAAAAGGAACTAAAGAGTGGACTCCCTCAAAGCTACAGGTTAAAAGAGCTCAACTGGAACATCACCAACTAAATCAACAACTTGGAGACCCATCAGTGGATTTGTAAGGGTTTTGTACCAGTGGATTGTGGGAACTGACGTCCTCAACTTTCAAGGACCATCTTGGAGCTTCCAGACTCTTGGAGTGAGATTGAGACACTTTGGGACCCCTTGATGAACTTCAGGAAGAAGTTTAAGAACTTTGGAGAACTTTGGAGCAACTTTGAAAAAAAGCTCCATAGAGGGACCGACTCAACCTGGCCAGCCAGGCCGCCTGCCTTCAACCGCATCCGGCAAGCCAACCAGGTTCGTCCCGCTAAAAACTCCATTGCATCAACTTCCAGAGATTGACCGGGGACTAGAGAAAATTAGAATCCGGCGAACCCTCACCAGATCTGGCTACATGAGGAGCATCGAGAGACCCCGCGAGAAAAAGCTCCAGAAAAGTTTTTAAGTCCGCTCGTAGAAAAGGTGACTGGGAGCAACCGCGAGAGCCATTCCATCGCGTGTCGGCCTGCATTCCTGGGTTGTCCCGCTGAAGCAAACTTGAAACATTTTCTAAGTCCGCTCCAGGGAAGTTGACCAGGACCTCGTCACAAGTCAAGCGGGTGAACCCTCACCGGATCCGGACTGGCTGGGAGCTTCGAGGGGTCTCGCAAGAAAAAGCTCCAGAAAAGTTTCTAAGTGTGAAGGTAGAAACTAGGACCAGGACCTGCCAGGAGCTGTAGCCGCTCAGGGTTCCATCGCGCCCAACCTGAAACTTTGACTTTGCCCCGGTCTATCGCGAGCAGGTATCACAATATGCTGCTATAATGTTTTAAGTGCTATATTTTATTAAAACTTTAAAAAATCATATCTCCGGTTCCCTACATTGGAATTTTGTTATTTTTGTATCATTGTAAAGATAAAAATATGTCCTATTTTTATAAATTGGTGTTGGATTTTTATTATGTGTTGTGTCTTAATTATTTACTGAAATGGTGTTTTTAAATGCTTTATCTACCTGTCTTTGAAGTTAAGTCTGTCTGCTCGCAGCCACGTTACCCAGGGTTGAGCATAGGAATAATTTTCTAAGGCCTATGCTGAGTCCTATCATGTCTAAGTGGCCTTATTGCCAGTGGCAGACCTGCATTTGTCCCTACCAATAACCCACTTTCCAACAGTAATCTATTAAATTTCTGCTTAACATGAGATGAGTGCCAATTACTGTGATTGTATTCTTACCCTTATGTGTTTGCTTGTCATTTTTGCTCTTCTCTTTTGACACAGTGACATATTTTAATGATTGTACGCTAGTTTATTTACATTTTATTAAGACATTTTTAGATCAATTAATATTTTATTATGTGCACTTGGTTTTAATTTGTATATTTTATTATCTATTGTCTATTGATGATGACTCTGATTATTATATATTTCTTTATTTTAATGTGTTTTAATGTATTGGATTTAATACTTTTATGGGGTTTTTTGCCGAAATAAAGTAACTACTAACCACTAAAATAATATATACAACATGCTTATAGGGTCTTTCAGTCAGCTCTCTTCATCAATTGGCCTGTTGTCACTCACATTTTTACCACCCTTTACATAAAGCATGGGTAAGCTGGACACCCCACGTCAGCCATTGACTACTTTCACTATGAGTGATGGAATTATGCTCTTTCAGAAGAAACACTTCCCATCAGTGCTAGGGACTTCAATGGCAATGCATGCCTTTTGAGATTAAAATATATTTTTGCTTTTAGCAATGTATTTCTTTATACATTAGCATGGGTTCCGGAGTTACACTAACAATAACATTTTGCAAAATAAATAATGAAAATAATAAGCATGGTCAAAGCCAAAAGGTTGGCAGAAATGCCAGACATATATATATAGAGAGAAGAAGAATTGACTAAGAGTGACAGGTATACGAGTAAGTAATTAAGGCATACTGATAGATCGTTAATACAACAAGATCTGCACAGTCATTTCCGCCCTAATGACACTTTTATGTTACTGTGTCTGTTTATGGTATGGCAAGTTCCAAGCTGTTGTATCTTTTTCCTGTGAGTTTACTTTGATGGTAATGCTTCTCTATTCCTATTCTAAAACTATTTTGTCTCTAGAATGTGGAACTAGAAAGTAGAACAATGGTTCTTATCCTTTTGACTTCTGTGGACCCCCACTTATTCATTACTGGAACTCGAGGACTCAAACTGAATCATTTTTGAAATTCTGAGGACTCCCAGTGTGTCATTACTAGAAGCCGAGGACCCTGGCCTAAGCATTTTCTTTTTTTTTTTTTGAAAGACCTTTATTGTTATGGTTCACAGTACACAGCTTTAGCCTACAACCCCTCGGGCTGGCCGCGCAGTTTGTACACATGCACTTTGTCGTATCTAACACAGGGCCTAAGCATTTTCACTGATTTAAGCCACAAAACAACACACACAAAAATATAGAAACAAGCATTTATCAAACAAATACGCAAATGATTAAATATTTTATTTAATTCGCAAAAAATCAAAATGTTAATAGGAAGGCTGGAGCATTTCTAAATTTGATTGAGACCAATCATTGCCAATACTATATTCTGTAGTCTGAAGACATTAACTTAATTTTTAGCCTCCAATTTAAAATTCCTTCACATTTACAGAAAGTTTTAAAATGTTCAATTGTAAAATGTTTTGCCCTTTCATTTATATACACTTTATTCATCTGTTAATATTGTTTAATTTTCCAAGCAGTGGCGGACCATGTGAATAGACTTTATGAGCCGGCAGGGGCGGCTCCTCCGTTTGAGCGGAGGAGCTTTGACCCACTTAAAAAATTCCACCCAAAGCCCCCAGATGAAAAATAAAATAGCAATTCATTACCATTTTATTTTTCATCCTCACATCTTGAACCAACCGTCAGGACGGGGGGCTGCTGAATGACAGCAGCAGGGAAGAGTCTGGGCTGGTTCTGCCCTTTTCAACGTGCACATGACCATTTGGCTAGCCATATTGAGACGGCCAGCCAGACATGTGCACTTTGAAACCTCTAACCCAGCTATATAACACGGCTGGGTTTGGAGCAAGTGCAGGCCTCCACTTCACTGTGGAGCGCCGGATGAGGCCGCTCCTACCAATCCTGGCGCAGCTCTCACAGCAGCGCCAGGACTGGTCTAGGGAGTTTCCTGGTAGACAAGCTGAAGTTGCAAGAGGCCAGGAGCAGGGAGTCTTTTCCTAAGCTATGTTTTACTTTTATTATATTCTAGTTTATTTTTATGTATTTTTTAATTTAATTTTATTTTATTTGTTTTTGTATTTCTTAAGTGTATTTGTTTGCGGGCGCCTGTTTGTTTTTGAATTATTTAATTGTATTTGTTTGGGAAAGAGGGTATAGCCATGACACCGACCACTTAATATTTGTATAAAAGGCTGCTTTATTGAAACAGGTGCAAATTGCAAACAAATTAACCTGGCAACTGCCTTACAAAACTAAAACTTCAGTATACATCCGTTAAGCTACTACCTGACCGCACCCCTACCAACCCCTAACCTACCCCACCCTGCAATTAACACATTACAAACATTACAATTAATTGTATTTAAAAGTACCAAATTCAGGGGAGCCCGTAATTGGTTTTTTTTTTTTAAACCTCTTGCCAGTACCAAGCCGCTCAGGGAACTACATACCCCGCTACGCAAAGCGCCAGGAGGCGCTAATGTCAATCTTCACGAGCCGGGGTGTGCATAAAGGCAGACTCGGGCTCCCCCGGCGCAGGACGCATGCGGGCATGCCCGGGACATGCCAGGACAAAGCATGGGCCCGTCAGAGCCCGTCAGAGGCTGGGCTGGGCCCCCTCCTCTTGGCTTTGAGCCTCGTGAAGATTATCCTGCTATACTGTTCTCCATCGAGGAGTCAACCACCGGTATTGTAACCTTTGATTCATTAAGTGACATCGCACTCAACTAGATTTCCTGACCTATGATCTATCTTGTCTATAACTAGAGGTGTGCAATACAGAAATGGGGAAAAGGAAACCTCTGAGCTCTGCACTAACTAAGTCCCCACCAAAGTCAAGGCAGTCCATTAAGAATTATATTACCGGGGCAATAGAAAAGCTAATTTTAAGTGTGTAGGAAACTTTGAGAAGCTGCTCGGAGAACACCCCTGAACCAGTATATCTTAGTTCCATCACCCCAAATACAGCTCAACTGTTGGAAACACAAACTGAGGGTTCTGGGATATTGAATAAAGTTGGCAACGAGGTGGTGCGTAATGCAACTTCACCGGGCACTTCGATCAACCAACTTCCATCCAAACGCCCAAAGGCTCCAAGGAACTTCCCCGTTGAATCCATTGGGGGTCGACCTGGCGAGCAAATCAAAGTCAAGAAGAGGGCTTCAGTGCAGAAGTCGACAGCGACCTTAAAGCCCTCCAGACCTGCCAATAAGTTGGTATCTGCTGCACCTCCGGACTGCAATTCACTGGTGATATCTGTCCAAGCCCTGACCGACCTCATAAAGACATTCGTCGGTAGTCTTTGTCCGGATTCAAGGACTCTGGAAAGTCTCACCGGGAGTTTCTGCAGAGGCGCCCAGGAACTGATGACTAGCTCCTCGACTTCCCCCAATCACCGCCTAAGTATATCAGACTCTATACTACGGGGGTGACCAGGGAAAGAGGGGAAACAAAACAAGGGAAGAAACAAGGGGATGAGCTCCAGACACTGTCTCTATCTTCGGTCTCTGCACGATGAAGTGGCTAAAAGAAAGAAGGAGTGGTTAGCTGACACAGAAGACAGCGACTTCCTATCCCACTCTCCCAGACCTGTGCTACACCTTATGTTTCCCTCCTTCTGGTCTTGGATAGCAGTGTAATGAGAAAGAGATGCTCCGGAAGCTGTAAGAACAAGGAGAGTGCACTAAGGACATGTATATATCAACCCAGCCTGGAGCACTATACCACTGACTTCACGTATGTGTATGCTCACCTAGATTCCCTCCCAGAAGCGTGGAACTGTACAATCAGGGATGCGTCGGGCCACCGACAAGACCTTTTGAATGGCAAATGGAGTTATACAGTGCAGGAAATAAGTAAAGAAAGAGGCGACCTTTACTTGTTACCGGAGATCAGAAGGGTGAGTTCATTCCGGTGTAGTCACAGTTGGGTCGCGGTGAGGAGACGCTGTAGTTGGAGGCTGATGGAAATCCGAGATGCAGCAGAAGTAACAAGGCAGGCCACGGGATGCTTACGGGGCTCAGGGAAGCAAGGAAACCATTCGTGCCGTACAACGTGGAGAATACCAGCCCGACCTACCACACGGGACGCTGAGTTCTCACCCTGGGGAACGCAGATCCAATCGGCAGATGGAGACCCTCTCACACGTTACCAAACACTACAACGGAATCCCTACCTCTTGCGAGAGATATAGCCTCGGAACATTCCTATCAAAGGTAAGGAGGACTCTGGACGACAGTGACGGCTGTCACGGGAGTAGATAGGAAGACAAACACGGAGATTGGAAGGAGAATCCAAGCGTTATGCAGGAAAGCTTCGGACCTTGGGGCTTCAGGAACAAACGAACGCAAAGCGCTATTTCCGGGGGAAGCCAGGCTTTTGTTCCTGCCTGACTCCTCCGCGCATGCGTGTTGTCAAGGCGCCATCTTTAGGTTGGCGCGGCGACAGTCCTGACAGTCTTACAGAGCGACTGAAAGCTATTGAGTGTGCTGTTTTAAGTTGTATAGAACGTCTAGGCGCAGTAAATCCTCATAGTGGGTTAAACAATCATGCTAGGGATAATACTGATGGTAAAGCCTTTAGTTCCTCTATTACCCTCCCACTCCAACAACCTGGCACAGTGAATTCTGAGTTTTCTATTAGAGGAGCATTAAACCCGCCTTGGCAGCCTCATGTATCACATGCTACAGCCAATGATAGACATAATGTGGAAGTGACACCTCTAGCCTTCAGACCTGGTACTTCTTTGGGTGGTTCTTTACCCACTTTGGCTACTCCCCATACTAAGACCTCTCATGTCAACGATCGATTAGATCTTCACCCTGCTGCTGCCCCGTATGTGATTATTTTTGCCAATGTCCCAACTGTAGATACCCCTTTTCAAGAACCTTGGGACTCATTGAGAGACAAGTCTCTTAAATGGTTAAATTCTAAGGTCAATATGGGGGGCGCTCTCTTTGCAGACTTTAAGATGGTAAGACGGGTATGGTGGGTTGGCAGGAGTCCCAAAGTGTTCCAGGGAGACTGTGTGGTACTTTCTTTTAAATCCCCAGCACTAGTCAGTACGATAATGGGCAGGACAAATCTACCGTTTGTATATTCTAATCAAATCTCAGTATTAGCAATTGGATTTTTCTATAGACACCGGCTACAATTGCCTAGTCAGCTGTTCTTTGAGACGCAGCAACCATCTCTATTATGACCAGGCTTTCAACTTCCAATTTTAAATACAAACAATCCATGTCCACCGATGTATAATATTGCAACATCCAATAGATGCGAATGCTTTTCCAGACTGATTACAGGTCGGTTTAATGGTAGGTATACCTGCCCAAAACCCGGTCTCCACATCACTAATGCCTGTTACAACCTTAATGCAAGAGGGGGACTTCATGGATGTACAAAGCACTATGGAGCAGATTGTGTTGACGGCCGAGAATAATCTGGATTCAACAACTCCAGATCCAAGTTTAATTGACATCTTAAGTTGGAATGTGGTTGAGCTTTGTAGTAAGATGAGCTTACCTGAATGGTTAGATTTTGTTACAGGCTTTAATATTTTTTTGTCTACAGGAAACATGGGTCGTGGAACCTATCCATCTGAATGGTTATAAAACATTTAATTTGTCAGCTGTTCCATTGAGACATAGCAGACCCAAGGGGGGCATTTGCCTTTACGTGTCAAATAAACTGATATCCTCCACTGTAAGTGTAAAACTCCCTTTCTGTCCAGCTCCCAGGCTCCACACATCTGATCCTAGTTAATTTTTATAATAATGCTTGCGATCTTGATATTTTGGCTAATCTGGATCAACTTAATAACGATCTAGAAGCTATAACTACCAATTGGCAAGGAGAAAAAATCTTGGTGTGGGGAGGGGATTTTAATATCAAATTGTGTAAAATGTCATCGAGTAAAATCTGGGTTTAACTTCTCCGACAAATGATGATGTCACCCATTTTTTACATTCGGATTATTGTGAAAAACGTAATGAACTTATGTGCAATTATGATCTGGGGTACAGCAACGAACTTGGTAGTAGACCAGTTGTGGTTCCTTAAACTTACAATGGTGGCATGGGCAAAAGTGTTATTGATTTTATACTCATCTTTAATTACCGATTTCACAATCCACGACATAGCAATGAGTGATCATTTTCCGCAGAGCCTACTGCTAAATTTTGGCTGCTTAAAAGATCAAGGTGTCTGTCGCAGTACTATATCAGTGGAGAACATAGAATTGTCGCGAACAAACGGTTACACCCTACGGTGGTCTATGGTCGAACCGAATGGCTTCCTAAAGCATTAGTTCACCAACAAAGAACGGCCTTTGATGTATGTCTGGATGATTTGGCAGGTGCTTCAGTTTTTTGGGAGTCATTTGATAGAATCACTAAGGCAATTAGAGTAGACCTAACTTCAAAGCGGAAAGGCAATAAAGTAAAGAAGAAGCCCTGGTTTGACCATGCAGGTTCAGAGGCACATAACAACCTCAAACTGGCTTTAAAGTGTACCCCTAGAAACTACTTGGGGGTCCAGTATAGGACACGGTTGTATAGGCTTGCAATAAAAAAACACAAAAGAAGTCTGAAAGCAGAGGCTTGGGACAAATTAAGGGACAAATTAAATGAAGTAAGCTGCAACAATACTACCACATTTTGGCGTGTAGTGAACTCATCCTTTTATAGTGAGGACAATATGCCCAAAATAGAGACGGCAGTGAATGAGGAGGGCTGTGTATCACACTTTTCCAAATTAAATACTGATTCTACAAAGTGTGGTGGCATCAACACTACAGCGCCAATGTTGGTGGACATTTCATCCTCCACTATGGTTTATGATGGGTTTGACCTCAATTTTATTTTGGAAGCGGTCACCCTGGCTATAAGCATCAGCAAGAGAGGTAAAACACCAGGGCCTGATTGTGTCCCTATTGATTTGGTTAAAGCCAATGTGGAGTTTTGGAGCCCCTTTTTTTTAGATCATGCCAGAATGTAGTCTTCCCTTCTACTTGGTCTGCGTCCCATATTGTACCAATTTTTAAAAAAAGAAGATCGCAACTGCCCCGCCAACTATAGACCCATCTCCTTGCTAGATTCTCTAGTCAAGTTTGTGGGTCCTATAATCCTAAATAGATTGCAAAGTTGGGCAGATTGCAATACCATTATGTCAGATCTACAGTATGGATTTCGTAAAGGAATAGGGACCATGGAACAAGCCATTAATTTAAATCTGTTCATGCGCAAGTATTCTCTTATCAAAAGAGGTAATTTGTTTTTGGTTTTTGTCGACTTGTCGACCGCTTTTGATTGTGTTATTCATGACAAGTCATGGTCTGTTATTATCTCAATGGGTATTGACCATTCCATTATGAACTTACTGAGATATTTATACGCAACAAGCCGTGCCAGGGTTTGTTTTGGCACAAAGGGCGAATGTACTCGCTCTTTTAACATTTACAAAGGAGTATTTCAAGGGTGTGTGCTCGCCCTTCTTTTATTTAATTTGTATATTAACAAATTAGGTGACTCTCTTGCTACAACATGTAGGGATCTGCCACAGATTAAACAACGCCCAATACCCGTCCTGCTTCACGCGAACAATGCAGTACTCATGGCATGTACTCCACTGACCCTGCAGCAACTGCTTGACAGTTTTCTGCACTTTGTGGGGAACATGGAGCTAAAAATTAATATCAACAAAACTTTTGTTATGAAAGTAGGCCGAAGTTCCACTAAGATGCAAAACATTTATGTAGTGGAAGAGATCATCCCTCTAACTCATACTTTTTTGTATCTGGGTATTCTATTTGATTGCGAAGGGGGCTGGAATAGCGCCATCAAATCGAGACAGATGCAATATGTTTGATCTTTTGTGCCTTGAGTAATTTTGCAAGGAAATTGGGCCATGAACAGCCCCAAAAAATGATAACTACATGCAATGCAAAATGTAGAACCATTGCTATGTACGGCTCTGAGCTGTGGGGGTACGCAAATGTGGAACCACTACAGGTGACTGTAAATGTTTTTTTTTTAAATCTATTGGAGGTTCCCTCTAGTTGTTCAAATTTTGCGTGCCATTCTGAATTGGATGCTACCTGTCTAACAGACCTGATAAAGCTACAGCCAGTCCTTTTTTGTACAAGATCTGGACCTCAGATCATACGGATTTTAATTGTGCATTAGTAAAGGAGTGCTGTGCCTCTGAGTCTGCATTAAAAGTTCCATGGCTAAAGTACATTAAGAATTTCTTGGCAGATATTAGTCATCCGGAGTTCTATGATTATCCGGAGTCACTGAATAACATTACGAGGAAGGCACTTAAGATAGAGTGTCCAAATCTCTTGGAGGAACTGAGACTAACTATGGAATTAGTCAAACCATCTGTTCAGCATAATCAAATGGTTTTGACTACATGCTCAATGCAAGCATACCTTTTTAATGTTTTGAATGATAGATTTGTTTTAACACGTTTTAGACTATACATATTTCATCGCTTGACATCCTATCCAAATGTTAACAATTGGTCAAGGGAATTAATATTTTGTCCTTGTGACAATATGTCCAAGCAATCAACAATTCACGTTCTGTTCTTTTGTAAATTATATACTGATCTGAGAAGATCTTTTATTGTACCCATAATGACATTTTTGAATTTTAATCAATGTAGGCCGACATTTTGTACTTGCAATTACTTTCTAATTTATTCACATGTGTGGTTTTAACAAGGTTTCTCGAGGCTGTATTAACTAGAAGAAAATCAAGCCACGTTGTTTGTTAAACCATGAGTGTGTTTTGACATTACTGTCTTGGATTTTATAATATACTGATGTGTTGTGCGCTTTTACGATACACTACGCGAACCGATCAAAGAATTTATTAGGTATATGGTCAGTTCTTTTTTTTTGTACTCTTCCCAATCGGACCCTGGGGGTATGGAAATTAAATATGTCAAGATTTTTAAATCCTTGAAATCCAGTTATTGCACAAAGAGTTTGAATAATTATTTGGGCTTACATTATTTTTCAGGGAGTGTATTTCAGTTTTAAATGTTATTTTTCTGACCCTGAGGTTAAGGAAAAGGTATATGAAAATGTTTTAAAATCCTTGCTATTTAGTTTTCGCACAGGCACTTTGAATAATGAACTGGGTTTGACTTACCGTGTTAAAATTCATGGGGAGTGATTGTTGGTTTGGTCGCATCTTTTTAATGTCGACATATTGTCATTTTGCCTCTGAACAATTTTTCTGATGAAATAATGTACTTAATGTGCTGTTATTTACAAAATCGAATGAAGACATCTATAATATCAAATTCTATTACCCCCACATCCTATGCCTGCAAGTATGAAACTGTAAATAACCAAACATCCTAAACTGGACCTTGAACTACCTGCCTACCCTTTCCCTGCACATGGTTCAGTAACTTTCAACGCCAGCCAAACTTCTGCCAACCACAGGCAAACTTTTCACACCCCTGCCACCCAGACAAAGGGGGTGGCCCACAACCTTTTTCTGTCCCCCAAGCAGTGCTTAATTTGTGCCGGTGCTTTCCGGTGCTTAGCACCGGCACTTAATTCTTAGGGCCGGGTCTACACTCTATATTGACTTCTTTAAGTTCACCCATGTTTCCCGGTGAACGCCGTAAAATATTTAAAATTGTATGCGGCATAGGCGCATGCCTTTTTACGAGGCACATTCTGCCACTCTGGGAGGGACTGACCGAGAGCACACAGCTGAGCAGTGCATGCAATGCTCCTGCCTAAGGCTAATAATGGAATATACATAGTTCTCCCCGGCTGTAATCATGTCCCTGGTCCCTCCTGCTTGAAAAACTGCGCAGCCCCCGGAGCAGGTCAGCCTTCTCGATAAGGCACCTCCCCCCACTCTCTAACTTCCGCCCGCCTCTCCTCTTCTGCTTCCTGCCCCTACAGTGATCCCGACGTCACTCTGATGGTGGAAATAGGCGGGCATTTTCATTTCTAGAGGAAACATTTGAAAATAAATGATACAGTGGCTCCCAGCCTGCTCTTCTAGTCCTGAACCCTGTCTGCCACGGTGCCACCGGACTGCCCTTACAAGCCCCGGGAGCGGGAGCATCCACTGTAAGAAGAGGGGCAAGTGCAATGTGCAGCACCTTCTATATCACGTTTCCTGTGCTGTTTCAAGACTCTGCTGTGGCGCTCCTTCCATCGCTAAGCGTTGAGGGCTCCTGTGATCTGAGGACAGTGGGTTTGAGGCTGAGCAGTTGGCTGCTTCTCTGGGTGGCTGAGGGGCTCCTGGGCTCTGTGCGTGTCCGTCTGAGAGCAGTATGGCCCCGCCACGCAGCACTCCACATCGCTGGCTTGTAATGTTACTGCTCCCGCTGCTCTTCCTGGCACTGGTGGGCCTCCAAGCTGAACATCCCGAGGGTGCGGCTTCCCTACTCTACGGCCTGTGGTATGAGAATCAGCTTCACGCTGCAGGCCATTGAGGGCTGCTACTGATGGTGAGTGCTGAGGTTTCTATCCATACATAGCTCTACCAATCACAGATCAAAGCGCTCCTTCCTACCAGCACACTGGAGACTACACTCAGCTCGGGTAATAGTGTCCCTCAGTCACTTTTACAGCAACCCTCTTCCCCACCCTACCCCCCAAACGCAATGCTGGCCGCACAGAAGATGCTCACAGACTCCTTTCACGGTCACCGTTAAATTGCCACTGGCGACCAAACATTGCGCTCCAATGCACCTCAATCTTTTCCCCAAAGCAGCCTTTTCTAATCTGGAGACTACACACAGACCTGCCTGTGCCCCCCACTTCTTGTCTGCCGCGTCATTTTAATGTCCAAGCTTAGACCCACCAATGTACCTCCACCCTGCCCCAGAGGCCCTCGGTTTATTCCATTACTAGATTCATTCAGGAGTAACTGTAATGTATAAAAAAAAAGCACATCAGTACCAGCAAATAACCTGTGTCTTCTGTTAATGAGCAATAAGGCCCTAAATCGCCCCGTTCATAATGTGCAATCCCAAACTTAATCACTTACAGACCTCCACCAAAGTTGAAAAATAATAAATTGACAAACTCGTGATTAGTGATATGCTCCATGCCAAATCGTTGATTACTGTGCAAAGAACTCCATGCCACCAACTGAATCAAAAACATTCACAGCATACCTAGAATTGTGCCCCATGCAAAACCATACAACTACACGCTCAAAAGCCCAATACAAAGACTTGCGAAAACAAACTTTCCCCCATGTGCTCTATAACTCTCATAGCGTGCACAAATTCCACGTGCAGCGTTCTGCCTAGTCGCCTTAACCGTCACTTCCTGGTGCCTTGCCCTGGATATTCCAGTCTTGAGTACAAATAATAGCTCTGCCGATGCACCTCATTCCCGGCTATCTGCATTCCATTATGCAGCACGGGGGCAAGCCGCAGCTGTGTCGGAGTCCGCTCAGCCCTCAGGAGCAGAGTACAGTGAAGTACAATTGCTTTCAGATGACAGTCCCGGGACAGGATGTGTGCTGGGGTGGGGGTCGGAGGGAGACACCGGCTACATGGAGAGCAGCAATTTGCCGATCATTAACGCATTAGTAAGCTACTCATTTGTCTGGGTGGGGGAGGGACGGGTCTGCTGTGAAACTTGGGACGGGGTAGTAATGGTTACTGTACTCTCGAGACAGTCTGCTGGTACGTTTCAGTGGTGCTGTTGGTCCACAGTTTTTAGCATGTCCTTATTTCCGGTTTGTTGCACTTCACCCGATGTCTCTGAGTGTAATATTATATATTACTACAGCAGCCTCCGCCCCTCTACTTAATGCATGTATATGCCTCGGCATCACTACTTCCTCTAGTGCACACAATTTTTTTTTTTTTACCCTCTCTTGGGTGCAATAGTCATGTTACTGTTTCCACCCTTTCCCTGAATTGTTACTAACAGATGTTTGTACCTCGTATTACATCTGACTTTTGAGGATGTGGGAGAGCTAATAAAGTGGGTGGGGCCTGTGGAGGAAATGGGTGGAGCCGGAGAAAAGTAGGCGTGGCCGCCAGCAAACATTTGAGCACCTGCACTTCATATTTTACAAATTAAGCACTGCCCCCAAGTGATGCTAACATTCAGATATTGTAACGTCTACAGCCGTACATTCAAAGTTCTAGCTAACACCTCTCTGATTTCCAACAAGTACAGATTCACACCCATTCTAGATAGGTACACTCTGTCGCCCTGAAAAAACTCAATCGTGTCGAACTGAATATCAGAATGACTGATCCTGCCAATATCAAGCCCCCTACAAAAACAAGCCTTTTCACTATTGACTTTTCTACATGCTCTGTTCACTGCTCCTGGGTTAACCGACCTCTCCAAGCCCTATTGGGCACACATTCCATCCACAGGACAAAACAACCTGACCGCTGTTCTTTAATGAGGGCTAAATCTTTCTTCATGCTACGCATCAGCACCAACCCTTTCCCCTTGCAAAGATCATTCTCACCCAAATGCAGAACTAAGATATCCGGACACCACCCGCCCACCAACATACTGTTCAGATAAGGGACCAACTCTCTCCAGCATATGCCTCCTTTCCCTTTCCATGAGTCGTTGAAACCTACATTTTGATCAAAATAACTCTGCCTAGCTTGCACTTAGGCCCATTTAACAAACGAGTGTTCAACCACCCAAACGGCCATCTCTCCTATCTCTGGGCCAGACACTGAACCTGCAAAAAACAAAAGGCAGTAAATTTCACAAATTACTGTCAACTGCGCACATTTCATCTCCCAACCCCCCCACATAGAGACTATAACACTGTGACGACCAGCAGCCTAGCCGCATGATTTTGTCCTGAGCCCACCCTCTTTGACCTGCCTCCGTTGTCACACCAATGTAGAAAGAATGTGTCCCATAATCTGCCCCATCCACTCCCAATCGCTGAGGAACTTTCCCCAGAACCACTAACAGCTGATAAACTGTCACTCTTCCCTCTGCCCTATGAAGACTTCTTCCATAGATGTTCCACAAAGACCCGACCATTTTGACGCGCCCACAAGTAGACCCGGACCTGGTGCCTCCACTGCCTGTAAAAGAACCCATCTACCCATGCCGCGGTGGTCAGTTTTTGGCCGACTCAGCCAAATTTGCAAATTCTCTTCGAGCATGACCACGTCCTCCCAAGACACCCCCTTGCCCCTTTTTTCCCCAACAATTCTGACACCCGGAATACCCCGAAAAACATCCACTCCATCACAGTCGAAAAAAGGCACGCTTCCTCCTCGTCCTGGCACACTTCTGGTAATGCAGATATCAAACTGCCACGAGATTGGCTTCCTAGCCTTCACTACCGAGCCCTGTTCCCGCACCCGACCTTCAAGGAGTCTGCGTCCCAGTTCCCCTGCTGATGGCGCATAGCCCCATAACAATTTACCCATAAATACAATCTCTGCTACCTTCCTGGCAATGGCAACCCTTGTCAGACCCCTCTCGATCAGGTTTAGTTTATATTGAAAGACGTCCTTCGCCTGCAACCACAATTCATCCCGCCAAACGCAAAAACTACTTCCAGGCCAAGATATATGCAACTCTAGTGAATTCAGCAAGCAACCCTACCACCAATTGTATCATCCGGCGTTGCCTATGTACCACAGATGCAGAGGCATGGGCATTGGGATCCTGTGGCGAACACCCATCGCAACGAAGTGATCACTTCGCGGGGACATCACAACGCAGTTAGAACATCCCAATAACGTTTACATCGTAAGGCACAGCAACGCTTAAACGTTTACATCGTAAGGCATAACAACGTAAGCCAGAACAACGTAACTTTACGATGTAAACGTTAATGCGATGTTAAAATTGTAAGCATTGTTATAATAAAATTGTAAGCATTGCTGCGATGTTATAATAGCATTGCTTGGTATTCGGCACACGTGTACATTAAAAGTAAATTAATACAGTCATGCGATGTTATTAAAACTTGATGTTATAATTGCACAGACGGACTGACAGATGAAAATGCCCATCAACTAGCCACTGTTCCTCTAGTACAATTCGCACTTTGGCATTTATCACATATCTCAGAATACATGAGTGATTAATGGGTGGATGGATGATGGGTGGATGGATGGATGAAAGGGTGGATGGATGAAGGATGTACGGATGGACGGATGAAAGGGTGGGTGGATGAATGTGGGTGGATGGATTGATGAAAGGGTGGGTGGATGAATGATGGATGGGTGGATGGATGGATGTGTGAAAAGGTGGGCAGATGAATGATGGGTGGATGGATGGATGGATGAAAGGGTGGATGGATGAAGGATGTACAGATGGACGGATGAAAGGGTGGGTGGATGAATGATGGATGAAAGGGTGGGTGGATGAATGATGGGTGGGTGGGTGGGTGGATGGATGGATGTGTGAAAAGGTGGGCGGATGAATGATGGGTGGATGGATGAAAGGGTGGGTATATATTGATGAAAGGGTGGATGGATGAAGGATGGACGGATGGAAGGATGGGTGGGTGAATGGATGGATGAAAGGGTGGGTGGATGAATGATGGGTGGATGGATGGATGGATGGATGGATGTGTGAAAAGGTGGGTGGATCAATGATGGTTGGATGGATGGATGAAAGGGTGGGTGGATGAATGATGGATGGATGAAAGGGTGGGTGGATGAATGATGGGTGGATGGATGGATGGATGGATGTGTGAAAAGGTGGGTGGATGGATGGATGAAAGGGTGGGTGGGTGGATGAATGATGGGTGGATGGATGGATGTAATTGCAATGGTCGAGATTAATTCAAGCATTTTCATCAACAAATGTTTTCTGCCTGAATCCACCGAAGAGGCATAAGTTTGCGCAAATACTCGACCCTCTACGCTTGAGGCCCCATTATAGCTTACCACAAGTGGGACTGCTTGTCTTTGCGTAGAAATGATGTGCCCTAGACGTATTACAAACACTACTCAAGTTGGAGTAGGATAGGTGGAGTCTGCTTTACCTTATCCACCATATTGTAAATGATCCTGAATCGTACCTTAGCGCTCTTGACCCCTGTCCATTACTGTTACCACCCCAATAGTTTTGCCCTATACAAATACAACAACATACTTACAGTCATACATACATACATAGATACATTGGTACTCTTCTGTTTGTCCAACTATAACAGCAGGACCCTCCTTATATTTCAGAATGGTGCCTTACGCAACGAGACCAAGACTTTGAGGCAGGCAGGTCCACAGCATGAGGATCTATCTCAAGGTTTAATTAAATGTTGTGCAGGAAAAGGGAAGGCCTAGCACATCCAGCCTCTGGTGCCATTCAGTGCCAGACTGCCCTCCAGGGTGATAGTGCACGGTGCAAATCTGAATAAGATAACATGACATCTAGTCGGAATAACTGTGCTACCTTCCTCATCGTTAATAATTTCTCAGAACACCAAAGCGATTGGGGAATGGGTCCATATCTACCATGCATTGCATCACAGGAGCACCTGCACTTGGGCATCTTAGAGACACACAGCATTGCTGTAAAGGATGCCACCCTTCCTTGTGATCAAGTCAGGGAAGAGGCAGATCTGTTCTGGAAACACTCTGCACCCTTCAAGGGCTCCGGCAAGCCAGACTCTCCTAACAATGTGGGAGGCCTGGGGCCCCAAAGTTGTTCGAGGTAGCATTCCACATATTATCATTTTATGAAGAAATCCTAAATCGAGTGGCAGGGAAACGCAGTGTTCTGTTCATACCTCATCAAAGCGTGCTTTGGAAAAGAGTTTATACAAATCCCAGTTCAGCTTCACAAGCTCCAACAATAGTTAAAGTTATGCTCTGAAATTCACAAGTGTACAGTCCACCACAAGGTAAATATAGCACTGCCAGTTAATATCTTTGGATAAATAGTTTTAGCATGGCCTGTAGGTGTCGCGCTGAATCACTTTTGAGCTGAATTGCAGCGCTGTAGAAACGTCACTGTGCTAATGTGCACTTTTAAAAGTTACACTGTGGCCTGGCAGAATCTGGGTACCGCCTCTGTATCATTTTATAAATATAAAACGCTTCAACAGATCTGGTTGAAAACAGCCTGCTCTCAGATGGTGGAGGTAAGGCCTTACTGATGTTATCGGCAGGACTGCCCTCTAACAGGGTGCTGCACTCAGAAAATGAAACACACGAGGATCTCAGGAAATCAGAAATCTACCAGTCCTCAGCTGTGGTAAAAAATGTAGGAGAAATATACGAGAAGAAAATCTGCCCAACAATTAAGAGTCACCAGAAAGGAAAGAATTAGCGTTGTGGGTACGGCGGGGGGTGGAGGGCGGCAGGGGGTGGGGGGCAGTGGGGGACAGGGGTTAGAGGCGGGATCACACATTGGGCCAAAAAAATTCAAAAACTGTGGTAGGACACAAAGAACGCGTTGTAATGACGTGCGATTTGGCAGTCTGCGATGTTATGTACTTGCCAATAGAAAACAACGCATTGGCGTTGCAACAACGTGCGATGTGAAAATTGCCGATGTTGTGGTCTTTGCTGTGAGAAGTTGCCCTGATATATGATGTCACTAATTCTAGTGTACACCTTGTATCAGTCCAAACAACCCTTATGGTGATTGGTTGTAAAGTCAACCTTATAGACCAGCTTTCCTAGTGGTAGCATGGACAAGAGCAGTCTTAGGCTAAACTCTGAATGGCATGTGAAGCCAGCTGTGATACCATTTGTAACCCCTTGAATACCAAATGAAAGGACACCACAACAGATATATATATAAAATAAAGTGTATTTATTCTAGTCAAACCCTCAGCACTCTTTATGAGATTCGAGGTAAGTACAACACAGTCTTATTCAAGCATACATTAAGTCACACAGGTAAGTAATACAGTTAGGCCCTAAGGGCAACGCAAACCATATACTAAGTAAGTGGTATAAGGACCACTGTCACGGAAATAGGATAGGCCTAGGCCTAGGGAATCGCTGGGGCTACACTATACTACCCAAGGTTAGGGAGTGGGAGGCCCACGGGATTCAGGTGCAGAGTGGAAACACTCACGCGTAATGCGTATAATCGATAGAAATAGTACAGTTTAGAATTAATAAGATTCAGGACACTTCTGGAGTAGCTAGGAAGTCGAGACTTGAGAACTAGACACTAGGATAGTCAATACCCTGATGAGCACCGGAGTACCCAAGTTACCTAGCCCACGGGCTGCGGGTGCATAGGTGTGAACTTGCGTCGGGTTTCGTCGTCGACTCCTATGGATGCCTGAAGGAAAGATGCTGACAGGCAGTCAGTGAAGAGTGTCCGGTGGATCCCAAGGCCGGGATCAAGAAGGAAGGATACCTGCAAGCAGAAGGGACAGAGTCTGGGTCACTAGCCAGTGACCACGTGGAACCAGGAAGGAACCAGGCGATGTCGGGAGATTGCAGTTGAAGAGGTGAAGCTTGTCGCAGCAGCCACGGGTACCAGGAGATGTCGAGGACAACCAGGACCAGGAGGCGAGCTGTCCCACAAAGGCTCGTGCTGTCGGCGGCGTCGAAGTCGAACTAGGACTCACCAAGCCTTGGCAAGCGGAACCCACGAAGAATGGAGGACTTGCTTCTGATGCAGACCAGGAAGGTCTGGGGTGCTTCTCTTTGACAGAGGAGCGGGAGCCAGTCTGGAGGAGCCAAACCAGCAGTGGAAAATTGAAGGTGTGTCGTCGCAAAGGTTACTAGCCAACGGGCAAGCAACCGGACATACGCGGCAAGCAGGAAAATGCAGAAGGGCCCCACGCAGGACTCGTGGAGTGTGGGGGGCTGATCTTTGGTGCAGATGGTGCTTGGGGTTGGGGCTTCTCAATCCCCAGTGCACAACCTCGAGGGTGCCTCAGAAGCTGCGCTGGAAGATACTCGCCACTTTTCCCAGGTAGCCGGTCCCACGTCTCTCGTCGCCTCCACGGATCTCAGCTCGGCTGTGGATGTGGATCAGGGTCGGAGAAGTCTGGAAGTCAAGGCTCTGGTCAGGCTCTGCAGTCGGTCCCTCGTAGAACTTCAGCAAAGCAAAGGGTAAGTCTCTTGATGGTGCCTGTTCGCACAGGGTGACCACTCCTTGGCCACAAGGGAGATTCTTCAGTCTTCTTCTTTCGTCGAATGTCGAAGGTCCAGAGTTTCTGTTCAAGTTGCAGGTTCAGGATAATCTAATCTCCTGGGGCCCAGCTACCACACTTATACCAATCTGGGGGGCTGGGTTGCCTGCTAGGTCACGCCTTATGGGTGGGACCTGGGAGGGGGGTGGTTACACCCCCTTCCCTTTGTCCAGTTTCGCGCCAGGACTGGGGCTGGAGTGCCCCAGCACCGGTTTGAACTGGACTATGCATGGGACACCTTGTGTGCCCCAGGCAGTGTCTAGTTTCTTTCATCCCTCCCTGCCCCAATACACTAAGGCCTGTCTGGGGTGGTGCTCGCACCTCCCAAGGCAGGAAACCTATTGTCCAAGCCTCCCGTGCCGGGATCACTCCCAGCAGCAGGAGGTCAGACTTGTGTCGTGGCAGCAGCATCCATTTTGTGATGCTGGGGCTCTGGTTAACTTTAACCGGGTAAGTAGGTTTCAACATGTCTTCTCCCTCTAGAAGGGAGGGATAATATCCTCATCACCAGAAATGGGATGGGGGTATTATTCCAAAGTGTTAGACACCTTATACGACATGTTTTGATAAAGCCAAACCATAGTTACCATAACCGTCTAAGATTATAAGGCACTTTAAGAGTATATGGTAGGCTATCTCATAGAACAGCTATAAGGACATGGTTCCGAAAGCTGCAGACAGGCTCAGCTCATGCTAGAGCACCATCTCACATGTTACCAAGCACTCTGCCTCCAGGATTGTTAAGGCCTGCCATAAGAGTGGCTGATAGGTACACATGTGTCTATATATAAGGTAGGTATAGGAATACTACACCTAAGCAAGGGGTGATTACACGACCTTGCCCCAGCTGAGTGATCAGCCAGTTGTGTCATAATGGAAGGCCCGGCCAGGGGTGGCATAATACATGCTGCAGCCCCTGGTAGGCCTAGGGTACACCTATGCCCTGGGTACCTAAGGTACACTGTACAGGGGCCAATAAGGTGATCCTATCCAAATGGGTTATGCACCTAAAGTACATAGTATTAATTTAGAGAGAGAACAGCAGGGCTGTGGGTCTGATTAGCAGGCCCACAGCCACATCTAAGTCGAAAACCAGTAAAGCAAAAGCAAAAAGTGGGGGTGAACATAGAAAGCAGACCCTACTCTCCTACACAACCCCCCCCCCCCCCCAAACTTAGGGACATTAAACTAACCTTGACTAGTTGAGACTTCATGTTCTAAGTGGAAATATCTGGAGAGTCCATCTGCATTGGCATGGTCAGTCCCAGGTCTATGTTCCACTGTGAAGTCCATCCCCTGTAGGGAAATGGACCACCTAAGAAGTTTGGGATTTTCACCCTTCATCTGATTTAGCCACAAGAGGGGCTTATGGTCTGTCTGAATCTTGAAGTGAGTGCCAAACAAGTATGGCCTCAGCTTCTTCAGGGCCCAAACCACAGCAAAGGCCTCCCTCTCAATAGCTGACCAACGTTTCTCTCTAGGGGTCAGCCTTCTACTAATAAAAGCAATGGGCTGGTCTTGACCATCTACATTCAGTTGTGAAAGAACAGCTCCCACACCCAACTCAGAAGCATCTGTCTGGACTATGAACTCTTTGGAGTAGTCTGGACTTTTCAGAATAGGTGCACTGCACATGGCCTGCTTCAGGTCATCAAATGCTTTTTGACAGCTCACTGTCCACTGAACTTTCTTTGGCATCTTCTTAGAGGTCAAGTCATTAAGTGGTGTCACAATGGACCCATAGTTCTTAACAAACTTTCTGTAGTACCCAGTCAGGCCCAAGGAAGCTCTGACCTGAGTCTGGGTAGTTGGAGGAGTCCAGTCCTGTATGGTCTGGATCTTGCTCTCCAGTGGTTGAACCTGACCCCCACCGACTAGGTGGCCCAGGTATACAACCTTGCTCAGCCCTATCTGGCACTTAGTGGCCTTGATAGTGAGGCCTGCCTTTTGCAGGGCCTCTAAAACATTCCTCAGGTGGACCAGGTGATCCTCCCAGGTGGAGCTAAAGACAGCAATATCATCAAGATAAGCTGCACAGTAGTCATCCAGGCCTGTAAGGACTTGATCCACCAACCTTTGGAAAGTGGCAGGTGCATTCTTCAAACCAAAGGGCATTACGACAAATTGATAATGTCCTCCTGGGGTCGAGAAAGCAGTTTTGGCCTTTGCATCCTCAGCTAGTCTGATTTGCCAGTAGCCTGCTGTCAGGTCAAATGTGCTCTTAGCAGCTGCCAGTCTGTAAATGAGCTCATCTGCCCTAGGTATTGGGTGGGCATCTGTCCTAGTGACAGCATTGAGACCTCTGTAGTCCACGCAAAACCTCATCTCTCTCTTACCATCTTGGGTGTGAGGTTTTGGCACAAGAACTAAAGGACTAGCCCAAGGGCTCTCTGAAGGTTCAATGACTCCCAGCTCCAACATCTTTTGTACCTCAACTTTTATGCAGTCCCTGACATGGGCAGGTTGCCTGTAGATTTTACTCTTCACAGGCAGACTGTCACCAGTGTCCACCTCATGGGTGCACCAGTTTGTCTGACTTGGGGTCAGAGAGAACATATATCTGTAGGATTGCAGAACTTGTCTGCAGTCCTGTTGCTGATGGACAGTGAGGCTGTCAGAAAAGACCACACCATCAACTGAGCCATCATCAGGGTTCTGAGTCAACAGGTCTGGGAGAGGGTCACTCTCTTCCTCCTGCCCCTCATCTGTAGCCACGAGTAAGCCCATGTCTGCCCTGTCAACATATGCCTTCAATCTGTTGACATGAAGCACCCTGTGGGGGCTTAGGGGAGTCCCAAGGTCCACCAAGTAGGTGACTTCTCCCTTTTGTTCAACAATAGTGTGGGGTCCAGACCATTTGTCTTGGAGTGCTGCTGGGGCCACTGGCTCCAACACCCACACTTTCTGCCCTGGCTGGTAAACAGTCAGCACAGCCTTTTGGTCATGCCAAGCTGTTTTGGAGTTCTTGGCTTGCCTCAAGGTTTTTAGAAGCCTTCTTCATATACTCTGCCATCCTGGAGCGGAGACCAAGTACATAATCCACTATATCAAGTTTGGGTTGTCTGAGAGGTCTCTCCCATCCTTCCCTTACTAAACATAGGGGTCCTCTTACAGGATGCCCAAACAAAAGCTCAAAAGGGCTGTAGCCAACCCCCTTTTGTGGGACCTCTCTGTAAGCAAACAGAAGGCAGGGTAAAAGGATGTCCCATCTTTGCCTAAGCTTGTCTGGTAAACCTTTTATCATCCCTTTTAGGGTCTTGTTGAATCTCTCCACAAGCCCATTGCACTGTGGGTGATAGGGTGTGGTGAACTTGTAGTTCACACCACACTCCTTCCACATTGCAGTCAAATATCCTGACATGAAGTTGGCACCTCTGTCAGAAATGACCTCCTTTGGAAAGCCCACTCTGGAGAATACTCCAAGTAGGGCCCTTGCCACAACAGAAGCTGTTGTGGTCCTCAGGGGAATAGCTTCTGGATACCTGGTGGCATGGTCCACTATCACCAGTATGAATCTGTGCCCAGATGCTGTTTGTGGGTCCATTGGTCCTACAATATCTATGCCCACTCTCTCAAAGGGGACCCCCACCACAGGTAGGGGGCCTTTGTGGTGCCACCTGATTTGCCACTGGCTTGGCAGGTGACACAGGAGCAACAAAACTCCTTGGTATCTTCTGACATATGAGGCCAGTGAAAGTGAGGGACAAGCCTGTCCCAAGTCTTGTTCTGGCCTAAGTGTCCTGCAAGGGGAATATCATGGGCCAAGGTAAGAAGGAAGCCTCTGAACTTCAGTGGTATGACCAACCTCCTGGATGCACCAGGCTTGGGGTCTCTAGACTCTGAATACAATAGCCCTTCATCCCAATACACTCTATGGGTACCTTGAGCATTCCCTGCAGCCTCAGCAGCAGCCTGCTGCCTGAGGGGTTCAAAAGAGGGGCAGTCTAATTGTGCCTGCCTCAGATCTGCCCTTGAAGGTCCCCCTGTCCCAAGAAACTCAACATGATCAGGTTCAAGTTCTTCTAGGACAGTTCCTTCAGGGCTCTCAGAATCATCCTCCTGTGAGGGCTGATCCACTACCTGAGGCAGGGGGGAAGGCACAGCCTTTACCCTACTGCTCTTTCTCTTGGGTTGTGACTGGTCCATGGTTCCAGGATCCAGCACTTGTTCAGTGTTGCACTTTTTGGCCTGTGACCTGGTCACAGCAAGGACATGTGCATCTATCCCCAGCATTTCTGCATGGGTCCTATACTCCACTTCAGACCAAACTGAAGTTTCAAGATCATTGCCCAGTAAACACTCCACGGGAAGGTCTGAACTAACAACAACTTTCTTGAGGCCAGTTACCCCTCCCCAGGAGAAGTTAACAATTGCCACACTATGGGAAGTAGTGGCATTGCTAGCGTTGGTCACTAGGTAATTCTCACCTAGCATGATCTGTCCAGGGTCCACAAAGGCAGGGGTCACCATTGTGACACTAGCCCCAGTGTCCCTGTAGGCCTGAGCCATTTTCTGGTTGATAAAAGGAGTCTGTCTGTACTTGCCCAGGTTACTGGGGCCTATAGTAGAGGACAAAGCTATGTCCCCATCACAGATAAGAACAGCCTGAGTAAGTATCCTGACTAGGTCAGAATCCTCCTCAGTTCCCAGGGTTAACCCTACTACACCCTTTTGCTGGGAACCACCACTTACAGCTGAACTAAGGGGTACAGTTGCCTTAGGGGCAATGGTGGCTGGGGGCTTATCCTTTTTGGTGCACTCACTAAACCAATGTGAGTTTGACTTACAATAGTTGCACCATGGTTTCTTTTGGCCATCTTTCTTTTTGTCCTTTTTGGGACCACCCTCCCCCTGAGCCTTTTGGGGGCCTGGTGAAGACTTCTGGTCTTTTTGTTTCTGATCATTACCCTTCTGGCCGCCTTTTTCTGATCACCGTCCTGGTTCTGGTTTTGCTGCTTAACTCTAGTCCTGACCCATCTATCTGCCTTCTTTCCCAATTCTTGGGGAGAAGTCAGATCACAATCAATCAGGTGTTGATGCAGTAGCTGGTTTTGACAGTTGTTAAGGATTTGTTCTCTCATGATTAAATTATACAATCCTGTATAGTCCTTAACCTTACTTCCCAATAGCCAGCCTTCCAAAGCCTTAGTGGCACAATCTACAAAGTCAGTCCAGTCCTGAGTCTGTGTCTTCTGGGTATCCCTGAACAACAACCTGTATTGTTCAGTGGTTAGGCCAAACCCATCAATTAGAGCACTCTTCAGGACAGTGTAATTGTCAGCATCCTCATCACTAACTGTGAGGAGCTTGTCTCTACCCTTCTCAGAGAAGGAGAGCCACAAGATAGCTGCCCACTGACTTTGGGGTACCTGCTGTACTTTGCAGGCTCTCTCCAAAGCAGTTATCCATTTGTGGATGTCATCCCCACACTTGTAGGGAGGGACAATCTTGCTCAGGTTTCTATTATCATAGGTCCTGTCTCTATCCTTAGGGATATTGCTGCCACCAGTGGGTTCTAACCCACTTAACTTCTGCTCTCTATCCAGAGCAAGCTTCTCCTTGGCAAGGGCAAGTTCTTCCCTCTCAATCCTTAGATTAGCTTCCCTCATCCTGGCTTCATGCTCTTTTCTCTGGGGGGAAGTCATTCCCCTGTGAGAAGAGGCATTAGAGATGCTAGAGACATGGGAGTGGATGGATTCCCTTGAAGGGCATCTGTCTCTCCTGTTTCTCTGGTTAAGTCCACTTGGGGGTCTGGATGGGGGGGCCCCATGCAGACTCCCATGCAAGCTTAAGTTAGCCTGGCTAAGTCTTCCTACTTCGACCTGGCTGTCTACCTCCTCATCTGAAGCCCCATCTGACTCATCTGTGGCGGGTAGTCCCTCACCTGTACCTAGGGTACCAGCCTGGGAGGCCCTAAGAGCATCATACTCCTCTAGGATCTCTACTAGCTGAATGAGGGTAGGGTTTGCACCCTGTTTTAACTTTCTGGAGGTACACAATTGTCTCATCTCCTGAAAAGTTAGGGTATCATATCTAGAGGGGATATTTCTAAGACCTACCCCTCCTGAGAGAGAATCTACTTGATCTCCTACCAGAGACATGATCTAGTGAGGGTGTGGTGTGTGCACCTACCTACACTAGTTGTATCTACTAAACCTCTATAGTAGTTGTAGTCAGGGTGTGCTAGGCCCTTCAACCTACAACAACTAAGTCCAGTAGGACTTAAGTATTTATAATCTATGTTATATGTACCTAAACAATATCTGTGTGATCTTTCAATTTAGTATCTCAAGATTACAATGGTATTACAACAGCAAGCTCAGATCCCAACCGCTGCTCACCAATGTGAGAAGTTGGCCTGATATATGATGTCACTAATTCTAGTGTACACCTTGTATCGGTCCAAACAACCCTTATGGTGATTGGTTGTAAAGTCAACCTTATAGACCAGCTATCCTAGTGGTAGCATGGACAAGAGCAGTCTTAGGCTAAACTCTGAATGGCATGTGAAGCCATCTGTTATACCATTTATAACCCCTTGAATACCAAATGAAAGGACACCACAACAGATATATATATAAAATAAAGTGTATTTATTCTAGTCAAACCCTCAGCACTCTTTATGAGATTCGAGGTAAGTACAACACAGTCTTATTCAAGCATCCATTAAGTCACACAGGTAAGTAATACAGTTAGGCCCTAGGGGCAACGCAAACCATATACTAAGTAAGTGGTATAAGGACCACTGTCACGGAAATAGGATAGGCCTAGGCCTAGGGAATCGCTGGGGCTACACTATACTACCCAAGGTTAGGGAGTGGGAGGCCCACGGGATTCAGGTGCAGAGTGGAAACACTCACGCGTAATGCGTATAATCGATAGAAATAGTACAGTTTAGAATTAATAAGATTTAGGACACTTCTGGAGTAGCTAGGAAGTCGAGACTTGAGAACTAGACACTAGGATAGTCAATACCCTGATGAGCACCGGAGTACCCAAGTTACCTAGCCCACGGGCTGCGGGTGGATAGGTGTGAACTTGCGTCGGGTTTCGTCGTCGACTCCTATGGATGCCTGAAGGAAAGATGCTGACAGGCAGTCAGTGAAGAGTGTCCGGTGGATCCCAAGGCCGGGATCAAGAAGGAGGGATACCTGCAAGCAGAAGGGACAGAGTCTGGGTCACTAGCCAGTGACCACGTGGAACCAGGAAGGAACCAGGCTATGTCGGGAGATTGCAGGTGAAGAGGTGAAGCTTGTCGCAGCAGCCACGGGTACCAGGAGACGTCGAGGATGACCAGGACCAGGAGGCGAGCTGTCCCACGAAGGCTCGTGCTGTCGGCAGCGTCGAAGTCGAACTAGGACTCACCAAGCCTTGGCAAGTGGAACCCACGAAGAAAGGAGGACTTGCCTCTGGTGCAGACCAGGAAGGTCTGGGGTGCTTCTCTTTTACAGAGGAGCGGGAGCCAGTCTGGAGGAGCCAAACCAGCAGTGGAAAATTGAAGGTGTGTCGTTGCAAAGGTTACTAGCCAACGGGCAAGCAACTGGACAGACGAAGCAAGCAGGAAAATGCAGAAGGGCCCCACGCAGGACTCGTGGAGTGTGGGGGGCTGATCTTCGGTGCAGATGGTGCTTGGGGTTGGGGCTTCTCAATCCCCGGTGCACAACCTTGAGGGTGCTTCAGAAGCTGCGCTGGAAGATACTCGCCACTTTTCCCAAGTAGCCGGTCCCACGTCTCTCGTCGCCTCCACGGATCTCAGCTCGGCTGTGGATGTGGATCAGGGTTGGAGAAGTCTGGAAGTCAAGGCTCTAGTCAGACTCTGCAGTCGGTCCCTCGTAGAACTTCAGCAAAGCAAAGGGTAAGTCTCTTGATGGTGCCTGTTCGCACAGGGTGACCACTCCTTGGCCACAAGGGAGATTCTTCTTCTTTCATCAATTGTCGAAGGTCCAGAGTTTCTGTTCAAGTTGCAGGTTCAGGATAATCTAATCTCCTGGGGCCCAGCTACCACACTTATACCAATCTGGGGGGCTGGGTTGCCTGCTAGGTCACGCCTTATGGGTGGGACCTGGGAGGGGGGTGGTTACACCCCCTTCCCTTTGTCCAGTTTTGCGCCAGGACTGGGGCTGGAGTGCCCCAGCACCGGTTTGAACTGGACTATGCATGGGACACCTTCTGTGCCCCAGGCAGTGTCTAGTTTCTTTCATCCCTCCCTGCCCAAATACACTAAGGCCGGTCTGCGGTGGTGCTCGCACCTCCCAAGGCAGGAAACCTATTGTCCAAGCCTCCTGTGCCGGTATCACTCCCAGCAACAGGAGGTCAGACTTGTGTCGTGGCAGCAGCATCCATTTTGTGATGCTGGGGCTCTGGTTAACTTTAACCGGGTAAGTAGGTTTCAACATGTCTTCTCCCTCTAGAAGGGAGGGATAATATCCTCATCACCAGAAATGGGATGGGGGTATTATTCCAAAGTGTTAGACACCTTACACGACATGTTTTGATAAAGCCAAACCATAGTTACCATAACCGTCTAAGATTATAAGGCACTTTAAGAGTATATGGTAGGCTATATCATAGAACAGCTATAAGGACATGGTTCCGAAAGCTGCAGACAGGCTCAGCTCATGCTAGAGCACCATCTCACATGTTACCAAGCACTCTGCCTCCAGGATTGTTAAGGCCTGCCATAGGAGTGACTGATAGGTACACATGTGTCTATATATAAGGTAGGTATAGGAATACTACACCTAAGCAAGGGGTGATTACACAACCTTGCCCCAGCTGAGTGATCAGCCAGTTGTGTCATAATGGAAGGCCCGGCCAGGGGTGGCATAATACATGCTGCAGCCCCTGGTAGGCCTAGGGTACACCTATGCCCTGGGTACCTAAGGTACACTGTACAGGGGCCAATAAGGTGATCCTATCCAAATGGGTTATGCACCTAAAGTACATAGTATTAATTTAGAGAGAGAACAGCAGGGCTGTGGGTCTGATTAGCAGGCCCACAGCCACATCTAAGTCGAAAACCAGTAAAGCAAAAGCAAAAAGTGGGGGTGACATAGAAAGCAGACCCTACTCTCCTACATTTGCGATATATTAAACGCGTAGTCAAAGCAAGCGATGGAATGGTGCGCGATGTATGAACATACATCCGATCCTGTCGGCCTCCTTGGCCAGACCACGGAATCTCCCACACTGTGAACGAGACAAAGCATCTGTGATGTCATTGTCCACACCCGGTACATGCAAAGCTTTAAAAGCCATGTCATAACGCAAACAACCCAGCACAAATACTCTCATCAATTTCAGAACTGCTCATCCCTGGCGAACTGGCGGTTTAAAATCTGCACTACTGCCATGTTATCCACCCGGAACGGCTCTCTTTTGTGTGCCAGTTCCTCCTTCCAGAGCGTTCTTGCATTCACCAAGGGAAAAAGCTCCAGAAACGCGATACTCCTGCTGCCATAGAGCCAGCTGGCCGGCCTGAGTTCGGCTCACCACCTTCCTTGCCAGTAGAGATCGAAACCTAGACTACTTGTCGCATCAGAAAAAAAGTGAACACCCCACTCTATGTCTCCATCACACGCCAACAGAACCCCGTTGAAAGACTGCAAAAATACACCCCACATCCTCAAGTCTTCTTTGACCCAGGCTGATAGTGGGACATGATGGTGAGGTAACTACTTTGCAAAACCAAAGGAAATGATGCACGGAGTGTTGAACATTGCAAGCACTCACCCCCAGTCAACTGATCTGGGTTTAATCCATCACCGTTCTATAGCTCACTCTGCCACCCCAGTTCAGACATGGCCATATGCAAATTAGTCTGACCCTGTGCCTCATGGGAACATTCCAGCCCGAACTGCCAAGCCATGTCTTCCCTGGACCGGAAACAAGCTTCCTCGGACCGGTTTCTGGCATTTCAGCCGTCTTCAGCCAGGCTTGCTTGAATCCAGTGGCAAAGTGAGCAAGGGACTCACGTCTGAACTGGGGTGGCAGAGTGGTCTAAAGAACGGTGAGAGATTAAACCCAGATCAGTTGACTGGGGGTGAGTGCTTGCAATGTTCAACACTCCGTCCATCATTTCCTTTGGTTTTTGCTTTGTTCGCCATAAGTTGGCAGGGTATGCTCAGATGTGAGTCCCTTGCTCACTTTGCCACTGGATTCAAGCAAGCCTGGCTGAAGACGGCTGAAATGCCAGAAACCGGTCCTAGGAAACTTGTTTCCGGTCCAGGGAAGACATGGCTTGGCAGTTCGGGCTGGACTGTTCCCATGAGGCACAGGGTCAGACTGATTTGCATATGGCCATGTCTGAACTAGGGTGGCAGAGTGGGCTAAAGAACGGTGATGGATTAAACCCAGATCAGTTGACTGGGGGTGAGTGCTTGCATTGTTCAACACTCCGTCCATCATTTCCTTTGGTTTTTGCGAGGTAACTACTTTCCCAACGAGTAACACTGAGGCCAGAACCCAACACCTGCCTATTGGGTATACTTAAACAACGCAAGGGAGGGAAAAATGCAATGGAGATTTGTACAATTGTCGTTATTATTTGCAAAAAGACAAGTGGCTATGGCTTGGATGGACACTGGGGGACCCAATCTACAAAGAGGGTGCTTTATTTTTAAAGAATTGTACTTGACTTATCCCTTGTGTCCGATCCCCCCTGCATTTTAGATCCACTTTTAGAACGAACAAAACCGATTTTTAAATTGTTTTTAAATCGTTTTTCTGATACGCTCCTACCCTCGTTAGGCACAGATATCTTTTCCATCTGTCCCTGTTCGCTGGGTGCTGGGTTTAGACCGGCCCCGGGCTCGATCCAGTTTGGGCGGCCATCTTAGGTGGGGGCACATTCGCCGAGCGGTCTAGTCGCCCTATAAAAGGAGGGCTTAGTGACCAGACCAGGGATTTAGAACTACGGAGAGGCTGCTAGTCGAGCGCTCAGTTGCTGCTTTATTTTTAAAGAATTGTACTTGACTTATCCCTTGTGTCCGATCCCCCCTGCATTTTAGATCCACTTTTAGAACGAACAAAACCGATTTTTAAATTGTTTTTAAATCGTTTTTCTGATACGCTCCTACCCTCGTTAGGCACAGATATCTTTTCCATCTGTCCCTGTTCGCTGGGTGCTGGGTTTAGACCGGCCCCGGGCTCGATCCAGTTTGGGCGGCCATCTTAGGTGGGGGCACATTCGCCGAGCGGTCTAGTCGCCCTATAAAAGGAGGGCTTAGTGACCAGACCAGGGATTTAGAACTACGGAGAGGCTGCTAGTCGAGCGCTCAGTTGCTGCTTTATTTTTAAAGAATTGTACTTGACTTATCCCTTGTGTCCGATCCCCCCTGCATTTTAGATCCACTTTTAGAACGAACAAAACCGATTTTTAAATTGTTTTTAAATCGTTTTTCTGATACGCTCCTACCCTCGTTAGGCACAGATATCTTTTCCATCTGTCCCTGTTCGCTGGGTGCTGGGTTTAGACCGGCCCCGGGCTCGATCCAGTTTGGGCGGCCATCTTAGGTGGGGGCACATTCGCCGAGCGGTCTAGTCGCCCTATAAAAGGAGGGCTTAGTGACCAGACCAGGGATTTAGAACTACGGAGAGGCTGCTAGTCGAGCGCTCAGTTGCTGCTTTATTTTTAAAGAATTGTACTTGACTTATCCCTTGTGTCCGATCCCCCCTGCATTTTAGATCCACTTTTAGAACGAACAAAACCGATTTTTAAATTGTTTTTAAATCGTTTTTCTGATACGCTCCTACCCTCGTTAGGCACAGATATCTTTTCCATCTGTCCCTGTTCGCTGGGTGCTGGGTTTAGACCGGCCCCGGGCTCGATCCAGTTTGGGCGGCCATCTTAGGTGGGGGCACATTCGCCGAGCGGTCTAGTCGCCCTATAAAAGGAGGGCTTAGTGACCAGACCAGGGATTTAGAACTACGGAGAGGCTGCTAGTCGAGCGCTCAGTTGCTGCTTTATTTTTAAAGAATTGTACTTGACTTATCCCTTGTGTCCGATCCCCCCTGCATTTTAGATCCACTTTTAGAACGAACAAAACCGATTTTTAAATTGTTTTTAAATCGTTTTTCTGATACGCTCCTACCCTCGTTAGGCACAGATATCTTTTCCATCTGTCCCTGTTCGCTGGGTGCTGGGTTTAGACCGGCCCCGGGCTCGATCCAGTTTGGGCGGCCATCTTAGGTGGGGGCACATTCGCCGAGCGGTCTAGTTGCCCTATATAAACAGTCCCTTATGGCTCCGCGCAGCGGACGCGAGCAGCGGACGCACCGGACTTGCGCCGGAGTTTCGCCAGAGTTAAGCCCGTCTGTGCCCGTCCGGGCCCAACCGGGTCCGGGGCCAGTAGCTATGCCTGATGTGAGTCCCCAGCACTCCGTCACGATCAGGTATACGAAGGACGAGCTCCTATCCTACCGAACACCAAAATATGATAAATGCTGCTATGTTGCCAAAGCCGGAAAGCGCTTTAGGGGATGTAGAGCTTGCCACCGGGATGTAGAAGATGCCATCCCCACCACCTTGTGTCGGCTTGCTCTGCTTAATTGCAGATCACTCCCTTGCCACGCTACAGAGATTAACTCCCTACTACTGGACCACAAGGTTGATGCCTTGTTTCTGACTGAGACTTGGCTATCTGACACCTCGGGTCCGGATGCGGTGACAGCATTGGCGCCGGGTTATCTGATCTACCATCTTGACAGAGGCACAGGGAGAGGAGGGGGTCTGGCTATGTTATACAGGGAGTCACTGAGTTGCAAGGCACGTCAGGCAGGAGTCAAGGATTGTGAGAGCTGCCAATTCTCGCTTCAATTTTCCCCTACCTACACGTTGACGGGACTCCTAGTCTACCGGCCCCCTGGAAGCATGGGTGATTTCACATCGTCACTTATGGAAACTACTACTCTGCTAGCCGCGGCCGCATCCAACTTCATCTTGCTAGGAGATCTCAATTGCCATTTCGATGAAGAGATTGACCCTAGGGCCACCAATCTGTCGAGCGAGCTGAGCGCCCTGCAGATGAAACTAATAAATACTGGTGCCACCCATATCAAAGGTCATCTTCTTGACCCTATCTTTTCGAACATGGCGGGTATTTCCGTCATGCCTCCCCTCGCTCTTCCTTGGTCTGACCACTTACTGATCAGGGCTAATTGGGAGATCAAGTGTGATGATACGCTCCCACTCAGGGAATTTAGAATAGATAGGGCATGGTCAAGGCTCCCGGTAGACACTTGGAATGCCCGTCTGAAGGACACTCAGCCTCAGATGGGCTGTGACCCGGTGTCTGTAGATGTTGCAGTGAGGAACTGGTTAACCAATGCACTGGATCATGTCCTTCCCCTCAAGAAGATGCTCATTAGGGATAAGAGAGTGGGGTCTGCACCTTGGTACACCCCAGAGCTCAGAACCTTGAGACAGAACTGCAAACGTGCGGAGAGATTATGGAGAAGGTGTCCGGAGATAGATAGCAGGGAAAAATACCGCACCGAACTTAGAATATACAAACGTGCCATACGTACTGCTAAGGCCTCCTTCTATGGGGAGAGAGTAAACCATGCTGCGTCCTCATCCAGGGAAGCCTTCTTAGTGATGAAGGAGCTTCTTAAACCACCTGAGCCTACACCTGTCTATGTTAGACCACAGGAAAAATGTTTGGAATTAGCCACCTACTTCAAAAATAAAATTGACATTATTATTAGTTCTCTCCCCTTGGTTTTGGGAACATTGCCCCCCTCTGAGGACTTCAGCATGCCGGAAAATCGATTGACGTCATTCGGCCCTGTATCTACAGGTGAAGTACTGAAGGTCCTCGGGAGCATGAAAAGTGGCTCACCTCGGGACCCTGTCCCGATGCGGTACCTTAAGCAGGCCGCCCTGACGATAGGAGAGCCCCTGACTAATCTGATTAATCTCTCGTTCATTCAGGGGACAGTACCGCCTGACTGGAAAAGTGCGGTTGTCAAAGCGCTTCTGAAGAAGCCGGGCTTAGACCCGCAGAACTTGGCCAATTTCAGGCCCATCTCCCTACTTCCAGGAGTGAGTAAGATTGCCGAGAGGCTGGCGAACCTTCGGTTATCAAACTTTCTTGAGGAGAATGGCCGGTTGAGGGACTCCCAGACAGGATTTCGACCAGGCCATAGTACGGACACGGCGCTGCTAGCAGTGGTAGAGGAGGCCAGAAACACTTTGGATTCAGGGGGATCAGTGGCAGTGATCCTCCTGGACCTCAGTGCGGCCTTCGATACCGTCAACCATGGGGTATTGATACAACGTCTAGCAGAGGCGGGTGTCACAGGAGTGGCCCTGGAATGGTTGGCCTCCTTTTTGGAAGGGCGTACCTTCGAGGTTTGGGAAGGAAATGCAAAATCCCCTCCCCTCCCACTCCACTGCGGGGTGCCACAGGGCTCATCCCTTAGCCCCACGTTATTTAACGTGTATATGGCACCCTTGGAGGGTGTGGTGTCTCCGTTTGGCTTTAAGACCATTAGCTATGCGGATGACACCCAGCTAGTGGTGAGTCTTACACAGCTGGAGAAACAGCCTGAGACACTCCATGCTTGCTTGAGAGATGTGTTTGATTGGATGTCCAGGTCATCGCTCAAACTGAATGGCTCAAAAACTGAGCTGATGATCTTGGGTCACTCAAGTTTTGCCCTCTCACCAAGCAGCTGGCCCAACTGCATGGGCACCCCGCCTGACCCAAAAAAAGAGATCAAGAGCCTGGGGGTCTGGCTGGAGCCGGACTTGTCCTTTAGGACACACGCCAAGAAGATCGCGGGCGTTTGTTATGGTATGCTCCGGTCGGCCCGTAAGGTTCTCCCCCTGTTACCAGAACTCTCCCGGAAACTGTTAGTCCAAGGATTAATCATCTCACGCCTGGACTACAGTAACGCGCTTTTTCTTGGAGCACCAGAGTCAACGTTTAAGATCCTGCAACAAGTGCAGAACGCAGCAGCAAGACTGCTGTGGAATGTTCCGGCCAGGCAGTCAGCCAGGCCTGCTCTTAAAGCACTCCATTGGCTCCCTGTTAAAGAGAGAGTTATCTTTAAGGCCCTGTGTATCGCTCATAAAAGCATACAGGGGAAAGGACCAGCTATTCTGAAGGACATGATACGCCCTTATAAGTCTACAAGAGCCTTACGCTCTGACAATAAACATTTCCTTCAGACCAAGAGAATCAGGAGAGCCCGCTCAGGGGGCAGGAGTTTTTCTATCCATACAGCGCTCGCCTGGAACTCTCTTCCATTCTCGCTGCGGTCCGAACCTAACCTTCTCAGATTCCGGAAACATCTGAAAACGTATCTGTTCCCAGAATAGCTGTAGCTTCTCTGCTCTCTATTAGTAGTCTGCTCTGGGGTTCTATAAGCGCTGGGATGCCTCTTGGTAACCGTGCGCGGTACAAAATTCAATAATAATAATAATAGAGATGTAAAAGAATGGGCAATGGCAGAGGAGGTCAGGCTAAGCAGGTGTAGGGTAGATAACCATGACGGAGAAGAGTTGGCGACATAGAGAGAGTCCATAGAGGAGTTTGAGGCAGGAGTGGGAGAGGAGGACTCAGGCTCTGACTAGGAGCGATGTGCCTCACAAACTGAAGGTCCCGAGACCAAAAACGAAGGAACCTGCTATACTAACTGCATGTAGCATACGACCTATATTACTGGGTGCCTTTGTCATGAATCTCATGACTACTGATCATTCGCCCTTTAAGAAAACCCACCCCTGACCCGTGCACCAGCACGTCCATATGTGTATATGAGTGTTACAATGTATATAATATGCGCAGTTTGTATGATTTATGTTGTGTGCTTAGTTTACAAATAATGCAATGTCACCTTTTGTAATGAGCATATTTAAAAACATCTGTTCAAGCATTTTACGATATGTCCATATGAGTAACGTTGTTCGTACTGTCAATGCGCAAGCATCTGTAAAGGAATTCACGTTTGGCATCGTATCAGAGAGCTGAGAGCCGCACGTGAGTCACGTGCATCTTCACGAGTCACACACACAGTTGGTAACGTGAGGAGCACGCGTAAACACCGGGTGCGGTTTCCTATTTAAACCGCACCCAGTGTTCTGGAAGGCGCTTTGCCTTCTACCTGTTTAGCGCGTCGGACCGCGTTGGAAAGCCTCCGCTCGCTGTCAAAGTCTTACCTGATTCTGGAAGCGGAAGTCCCCTCGATGATCCCCGGAGCTGAGAGTTCTTTCCTCATCGACGGCAGGCCCTAGAGAGAGAAAGACAAAGATACGGAGATAAGTACATTTAATTTTTAAAGGCGCCCAACGAAAGAAAGGTTCTTTTGAAAGAAAGACTGAACAATTTTTGGAAAGCTTTTTAAAGCGAAAGTTACAGGAAATTCAAGGACAGATTGAGAACCAGATAAAAGCAAGGACTTGAAGAGTTTATTTTCTATTTTTGCAATTTTAATGTGCTTAAATGAAAGGGCTGAATTGAGCATATTATTGGCTTGCAGAGAAGAGTTTCGTATTTGTGTAAGGTTTGTGTATGCAAATAATATTTGATCATACAGACAGAGAAGAAAAGACGGAATAATCTACACTAAACATCAAAGTGGGAATAAAGTGAGTACACATTATAGGTTAGTTACTACAGTAGGATGATTGAGACAAGGAGATGAAGTGTGATTAGGAATAGGGAATGGTTACTTATATTGTTTGTTTGTACAACTTTTTAGAACATCTGAATTCCGGCGCTCTATCCAGAGAACCTCCAAGAATACTGCAACCATCCTCACATCCAGTCAATCAACCCTCTTCGCGCAACACAAGAAAATACTCGGACGTAGGCCTAACAACAGTTGTACGCAGGTAGGCTTAATCATTGAATCTGAACGCATCTAATGTAGGATAAAAAATACTAAATCACAATTAGACTTAGGAAAGATAGTTAATTAATGTAATTATTGTTTAACAGGTCGACAACAGAAAACTCCAACCTAACGTCCAGTATCCGGCCCTCCTCCTAAATTTCTAAACTCATATCTTGTAGTAGAACTAAAAGTACAGGTATTATTTAGATATTTGGGAAGTTGGTCTCTTGCGTCCCTGCGAAATCTAACTACGTTGAGAAAACACCGCAAGGTAAGAGACGACGTAGTAGTTTGACAGAAGGCAAAGCCCAAGAAAAATATTACGCCTGGACGCAATGGACCAAACCTCGCAAATCTCACTTCAAGACATTGCAGCTATTTTGACTGAAATTAAGACAGAAAATGCTGCTTTACGCAGAGATCTGTCGATATTGCAGGGCGTTATCCAACAGAAACCTCTTATTAAACCTGCAACATTTCCCAAAGCATTTTCTGATTCAGCAACTTCGTCTACTAATACGTCAACTCAGATTCAGGTAGTTACCCCGGTACCCATACCTCTCGCACAACCAGAGAGATTTTATGGAGATAATAGCAAGTACTCCATTTTTATGAATCAATGTCATTTACATTTCTTAGCCAAAGCAAATGCATTTCCTGATGATTCATCTAAAGTAGCTTTTGTTTTATCCTATTTGGGTGGAGACGCAGCTCTCTGGTCTGTACCTTTAGTTGAAAAACATGACCCTATTTTGTATAATTTCAAGGCGTTTGAGCGTGCTATGAAAAAGCTTTTTGCTAAGCATGTTTTTGTTCAATCTGCTGATAATGAGCTTTTGAATTTAAAACAAGGAACTTCTGACTTGCTTCATTATATTTCAGTCTTTAATAGACTGGTCCTTGAGGCAGATTGGCCGGAACACAAGAGAGTATCACTCTTTTACAGAGGTCTAAAAGAGGAATTAAAGGATATGGTGATGCAAATCTTAGAACCTCCTGAAGACATAAATGAGTTCATAGATTTGGTAGTAAAATTAAATCACAGACTGTCTGAGAGAAGAGGTGAAAAAGAGAAATCCGATCATAAGTTGTTTATGATCAAAGATAGATCTACCACAGTGAAAGACGCGTCGCCAAAGACAGATTCTGTAGAACCTATGCAAATAGGTACTATTCGAGGTCCTCTATCTAAGGAAGAGAAGGAGAAGAGGCGGAAACTCAATCAGTGTCTTTACTGTGGTAAGACTGGTCACTTTGTTAAGGAATGTCCAACACGTCCAAATAAATGGAAAAGTAAGACTTCAGAGGTAGCCTTAGTACAACCTCAATCGGAAAACTAGTACACTCGATGAAAGAAGAGGTCACTTTGTCGGGTGCTATTTCTAGTCTGGCCTCTACAGTTCCTCCTTTAGGGAGTCGTCATTTGTGTATAAAGGTAAAATTAACAGCCTTATCTGATCCAAGTAGTTCATGGGATGTTGATGCTCTGATTGACTCAGGGGCCACAGGCAATTTTATTGATACACAATTCTTAGAGACTCTAGGCTTTAAAACTGAGTATAAGACAAACCCAGAAATCGTAAGGGCTGTAGATGGGAAAGAATTGTCGTCAGGCCCAATTCAGAAGCAAACAGAATGTTTGAGCATGGCAAGTTCTAGCATACATAAGGAATACATAACTTTTGACATCATAGATGCACCTCAGTTTAGGTTAATTTTAGGAATACCTTGGCTAAAACTTCATAATCCCAGTATTGATTGGGAAGCTCGAAGCTTACTGTTTAAATCAAAACATTGTCAACATCATTGCTTTAGTGGGGATCATCAAGAAAATCTAGTACAAGGGTATGATTTCCCCATCAAGTCCTCAAGTATTCTACTGTTAGAAGGTGTACCATCTGAGTATTCGGATCTTGTTGATGTTTTCGACAAAAGAAAGGCAAATACTCTTCCTCCTCACAGAGACTTTGATTGTCGAATCGATTTGGTCCCTGGAGCTACATTACCTTGTAGTAGGATCTATGCTTTGACAGAAAAAGAAAATGAACACTTACGAAACTATTTGGATGAATATCTTGAAAATGGCTTCATCAGGCACTCTAAGTCTCCAGTCTCTTCTTCTCTTTTTTTTATACCAAAGAAGGGGGGAGAATTACGCACGTGTATTGACTACAGAGCACTAAACAACATAACCATTAAGAATAGGTATCCTTTGCCTCTCATTCCTACGTTATTGGATCAAGTAAAACAGGCTACAATTTATACTAAATTGGATTTGCGCGGAGCATATCATCTTGTACGGGTTCGGGAGGGCAATGAATGGAAGACTGCGTTTCGCACCAAATTCGGCCTTTTTGAATATCAAGTAATGCCCTTCGGACTCTGTAATGCTCCAGCTGCTTTCCAATTTTTTATAAATGAGGTGTTACACGAATTCATAGATGTAAAATTGGAAAAGAGCCTGTTTCATGTTTCTCATGTAGACTTCCTTGGTTACATTATTAGTCCATCAGGCATAGAAATGGATCCCAAAAAGGTTGAAGCAGTTACAGCATGGCCAAATCCAGTTTCTGTGAAACAGGTACAAAGCTTTTTGGGCTTTGCAAATTTTTACCGACGATTCATTCAAAACTTTTCTCAAGTAATTACCCCGATAACACGTCTCCTACGTAAAGGGGTAAAGTTCGAATGGTCTGATTCTGCGGAAAAAGCATTTCAAGAGTTAAAGACTAAATTTACCACAGCCCATCCAGGAATTACGAAGACTTATGAGCTCATCAAAAGAAAATTTTGGTGGCCTGCCATGTTCAAAGATGTACAAAGATTTGTAGAAACTTGTAGTGTTTGTTGTCAAAATAAGTCATCTCATCAAGCACCTAGTGGTTTGTTAAAACCATTACCCATACCCCCTCAACCTTGGCACACTATTTCTTTGGATTTTGTGGTAGAACTTCCCCAAACCAAGAAAGGATATACTACTATCTTGACAGTTGTAGATCAGCTGTCTCGTATATGGCTCATTTCATACCCTTACAAAAACTTCCTACCGCTATGGAATTAGCTCACATTCTTATGATCAATGTGATAAGACTACATGGAATTCCGTCAGTGGTTATTTCCGATAGGGGTTCTCAATTTATTTCACATGTATGGAAAAAGTTAAGTACATTATTGAATATGGAAGTCAGGTTATCATCTAGTTACCATCCTCAAACCGATGGGTTAACGGAACGAACCAATCAAACTATAGAGCAGTTTTTACGATGTATGTTAACAAATGTTGATGAAGAATGGTCAGATTTGTTGTGTGCTTTGGAATTTGCATATAATAACCTAGATCATTCTTCTTTGGGTATGTCACCATTTTTCTGTAATTATGGATTTCACCCCAAAAACATCCCTAGTGAGATGAAAGATTCTTCTGAGGTGCCATCGATACATGACTACATTTCTAAATTGAACTCAATCCATGTGGAAGCTCAATATCATTTAGCCAAAGCTAAGGAGAGTCAAAAGAAAGCAGCTGATAAACATCGAACCATTCAACCTACTTATGTAGTAGGAGATAAAGTTTGGCTAAATACAAAACATTTACGACTCAAAGGTAATAAAAAATTTAATCCACGATTTATAGGTCCTTTTTTGGTGGAAAAGGTGATAAATCCGGTTTGTGTTAAACTTACACTGCCTCAAAGATATCGATGCCACCCAGTGTTCCATGTGTCATTAATCAAACCTTTTCATCCCCACACTCGACTAGTTCGTCCTCCTCCTTCTGTTGTTATAGAAGGTCATCCAGAATTCGAAGTTAAGAAAATCCTAGATTCCAAAAGAGTTCGCGGAAAATTATTTTACTTAATCGATTGGAAAGGTTATGGCCCAGAAGAACGAACCTGGGAACCTTTAACTAACTTAAAGAACGCTCCAAAGATGATTAACACTTTTCATACACGATTTCCACAGAAACCTAAACCAATAGCCAGACTTTTAGGGGGAATCTTGAGAGGGGAGTACTGTCATGAATCTCATGACTACTGATCATTCGCCCTTTAAGAAAACCCACCCCTGACCCGTGCACCAGCACGTCCATATGTGTATATGAGTGTTACAATGTATATAATATGCGCAGTTTGTATGATTTATGTTGTGTGCTTAGTTTACGAATAATGCAATGTCACCTTTTGTAATGAGCATATTTAAAAACATCTGTTCAAGCATTTTACGATATGTCCATATGAGTAACGTTGTTCGTACTGTCAATGCGCAAGCATCTGTAAAGGAATTCACGTTTGGCATCGTATCAGAGAGCTGAGAGCCGCACGTGAGTCACGTGCATCTTCACGAGTCACACACACAGTTGGTAACGTGAGGAGCACGCGTAAACACCGGGTGCGGTTTCCTATTTAAACCGCACCCAGTGTTCTGGAAGGCGCTTTGCCTTCTACCTGTTTAGCGCGTCGGACCGCGTTGGAAAGCCTCCGCTCGCTGTCAAAGTCTTACCTGATTCTGGAAGCGGAAGTCCCCTCGATGATCCCCGGAGCTGAGAGTTCTTTCCTCATCGACGGCAGGCCCTAGAGAGAGAAAGACAAAGATACGGAGATAAGTACATTTAATTTTTAAAGGCGCCCAACGAAAGAAAGGTTCTTTTGAAAGAAAGACTGAACAATTTTTGGAAAGCTTTTTAAAGCGAAAGTTACAGGAAATTCAAGGACAGATTGAGAACCAGATAAAAGCAAGGACTTGAAGAGTTTATTTTCTATTTTTGCAATTTTAATGTGCTTAAATGAAAGGGCTGAATTGAGCATATTATTGGCTTGCAGAGAAGAGTTTCGTATTTGTGTAATGTTTGTGTATGCAAATAATATTTGATCATACAGACAGAGAAGAAAAGACGGAATAATCTACACTAAACATCAAAGTGGGAATAAAGTGAGTACACATTATAGGTTAGTTACTACAGTAGGATGATTGAGACAAGGAGATGAAGTGTGATTAGGAATAGGGAATGGTTACTTATATTGTTTGTTTGTACAACTTTTTAGAACATCTGAATTCCGGCGCTCTATCCAGAGAACCTCCAAGAATACTGCAACCATCCTCACATCCAGTCAATCAACCCTCTTCGCGCAACACAAGAAAATACTCGGACGTAGGCCTAACAACAGTTGTACGCAGGTAGGCTTAATCATTGAATCTGAACGCATCTAATGTAGGATAAAAAATACTAAATCACAATTAGAAAGATAGTTAAGTAATGTAATTATTGTTTAACAGGTCGACAACAGAAAACTCCAACCTAACGTCCAGTATCCGGCCCTCCTCCTAAATTTCTAAACTCATATCTTGTAGTAGAACTAAAAGTACAGGTATTATTTAGATATTTGGGAAGTTGGTCTCTTGCGTCCCTGCGAAATCTAACTACGTTGAGAAAACACCGCAAGGTAAGAGACGACGTAGTAGTTTGACAGCCTTTAAAGATGGGAATATAATGCTAAAAACCGCACTGGGAGGGGGTGGAATGGCTATAAAGTTTATTACACATTTGTAAATCCTGTTCAGTATAACTCTTTCTATGTATTCAACAACTGTGAAATTAAAAATAAACACATTATTTAACCCCTTTGCTGCTAGGCTTTCCCCCCCCCCCCTGTGCTAAGCCATTTTTTGGCCATTTGGGGTAGTTCGCGCTTAGGCCCCTGTAACATTTTGACCACATAAGGTATCCACGCCAAATTTGCGTCCTTTTTTCCAACATCATGGGGATTCTAAAGGTACCCAGGGTTTGTGGATTCCCCTGGAGGCGACCCAGAAATTAGCAAAAAACAGGTAATTTTTTTATCTTTTGGAAAAAATGGGAAAAAAGGGCTACAGATGAAAGCGTCTGGTTGCAAATGGTATCAGAAAAGAGGTTGTGGTTCTGAAATCACCATCTTCCCAGCTTTCAGGGACAAGCAGACTTTTGTCAGAAAACCAACATTTTTTACACAGTTTTGGCATTTTCCTGGGACATAGGCTATTTTTGCTATTTTTTGTGCTTTCAACCTCCTTCCAGTTAATGGTAGAAATGGGTATGAAAGCAATAATGGATCCTGGAAAGCTATACATTTTACAAAAGTAGGTAAGATTCTGAATTCATCAAGGGGTCATTTGTGTAAATCCTTGAAGGTTTTTTTATAGAAACTAACTGTTGAATATAGAAATAATTGAAAACTTGTTGATAAAAACAGCCATTTGTGTCAACATTTTCACCTGTAACTTCTTCTAATTATGACAGTTGTTTGAAAGCAATATACCGTTACATCCGCCGGACCTTTCTGGTTGTAGGGATATATTGGACGTATAGGTTCACCAAGAACCCGATGAACCCAGAGCCAATAACTGAGCAACATGTTGCAATGGTTTTTAATTATGTACCCAGTATATTGCAATTAATTTGGAAAAATATATACATGGAAAAATCGGTATGAGAGACACATATGTATTTCTGAAATTGGAACAAAATATAGAGTTCAGAAACAGTAGATATTTGGACATTTCCGAAATTGTGAGTACCCATACTAGCATGAGAATTATAGGTCCTTTTTCCAAATGACTTCTTTTTTACACATTGTCTTTTATTTGGACGGCAGAAATGCATTGAAAGTCAATAGGTAATAACAGTTGCTCTACAATTCTGAGTTACCCTAAGTCTCACGATAAAAATGGTACTGCACTTGTGTGGGTAGACCTAGTGCCCATGACAGGAAACGGCTCAAAATGCAACATGGACACACTTTATTTTTACAGTGAAAACTGACCCTTTTTTTGCAAAGTGACTAGCTGTAGATTTTAAACCCTAGCTCTGCCGGCACCTAATGAAACCTAGCAAAACAATACATTTTTGAAAACTAGACACCCAGGGGAATCTAGGATGGGGTGACTTGTCTGGCTCTCATCAGGTTCTATTACCCAGAATCCCTTGCAAACTTAACAATTTATTTCAGCTAAATTTGAGGTTTGCAGGGGATTCCGGGTAGGGAAATGTTGGGGGACCCACGCAAGCCATACCTTGATGGACTCCCCCAGGTGTCTAGTATTCAGAAATGTGTGGGTTTGGTAGGTTTCCCTAGATGGCCGCCGAGCCCAAGGCCAAAAACCCAGGTGAACCCCCCTTGCAAAACCAGGTTGTTTTGTGATAGGTAATTTTGATGTCTCCTCAATACGTTTTGGGCCCTTGCCTGTCGCGAGTACTTGACCCACCCACACAAGTGAGGTAACATTTTCATTGGGAGACCTGAGGGAATGCTGTGTAAAAGAAAATTTGGGGATCCACGCAGATTCCAGAACTTTCCACACAGAAATTTGAGAAAAAAGTGATTTTTTTCAGCTAAATTTGAGGTTTGCAGGGGATTCTGGGTAGGGAAATGTTGGGGAACCCACGCAAGCCATACCTTGCTGGACTCCACTGGGTGTCTAATTTTCAGAAATGTGTGTATTTGGTCGGTTTCCCTAGATGGCCGCCGAGCCCGGGGCCAAAAACTCATGGGACCCCCCCCTTGCAAAACAGGTTGTTTTCTGATAGGTAATTTTGATGTCGCCTCAATAGGTTTTGGGCCCTTGCCTGTCGCGTGTACTTGACTACTTGACCCACCCACACAAGTGAGTTACCATTTTTCTCAGAAGACTTTGGGGAATGCGGGTGGGTGGAATTTTGTGGATCCACACAGATTCCAGAACTTTCCACCACAGAAATGTGAGGAAAATGTTTGGTTTCTTTCAAATTTGGAGGTTTGCAAGGGATTCCGGGTAACAGCACCTGGTGAGAGCCAGTCAAGTCACCCCACTCTAGATTCCCCTGGGTATTTAGTTTTTAAAAAAATATAGGTTTGCTAGGTTTCCCTAGGTGCCGGCAGAGCTAGGGTTCAAAATCTACAGCTAGGCACTTTGCAAAACAAGGGTCTGTTTTCACTGTGAAAATGTGGTGTGTCCACGTTGCGTTTTGGTCCGTTTCCTGTTGCGGGCACTGGGCATACCTACACAAGTGAGATACCACTCTTCTCGGAAGACTTTGGAGAACGTGGGGTTGGTGTAACGTTGTGGATCCACGCAGATTCCAGAACTTTCCACCACAGAAATGTGAGGCAAATGTGTTTTAAAAAAAATTAATTTAGGTTTGCAAGGGATTCTGGGTAACAGAACCTGGTGAGAGCCAGTCAAGTCACCCCATACTGGATTCCCCTGGGTGTCTAGTTTAAAAAAATGTATAGGTTTGCTGGGTTTCCTTAGGTGCTGGCAGAGTCAGGGTTCAAAATCTACAGCTAGGCACTTTGCAATAAAAGGGTCTGTTTTCACTGTGAAAATGTGGTGTGTCCACGTTGCGTTTTGGGCCATTTCCTGTCGCGGGCACTAGGCCTACCCACACAAGTGAGGTACCATTTTTCTCAGAAGACTTTGGGGAACGCAGAGGGGTGGGTGGAATTTTGTGGATCCACGCAGATTCCAGAACTTTCTACCACAGAAATGTGAGGAAAATGTGTTTTGTTTGACAAATTTGGAGGTTTGCAAGGGATTCTGGGTAACAGAACCTGGTGAGAGATAGACAAGTCACCCCAACCTGGATTCCCCTGCGTATCTTGTTTTAAAAAATGTGTAGGTTTGCTAGGTTTCCCTAGGTGCCGGCAGAGCTAGGGTTCAAAACCTACAGCTAGACACTTTGCAAAAAAAGGATCAGTTTTTACTATGAAAATGTGGTGTGTCCACATTGCGTTTTCGCCCGTTTCCTGTCGCGGGCACTAGCCTACCTACACAAGTGAGGTACCATTTTTCTCGGAAGACATTGGGGAATGCGGGGTGGGTTGAATTTTGTTGATCCACACAGATCCCAGAACTTTCCATCATAGAAATGTGAGGAAATTTTTGGTTTTTTTTAACTAAGTTTGAGGTTTGCAAGGGATTCTGGGTAACAGAACCTGGTGAGAGGCACACAAGTCACCCCATCCTGGATTCACCTTGGTGTCTAGTTTAAAAAAATGTACAGGTCTTCTTGATTTCTCTATGTGCCGGCTGCGCTAGAGCTCAAAATCCACAAGGTAGGCACATTGCTAAAAACAAGTCTGTGCTTAGTGGGCTTTCTGCCGCCCTGGGGGGGAATTCAGGGGGGTTGCCCCGATATGCCCCCAAAAGGGGTAGAAAGACTGTGCCTATATTTTGGGGGTTGGGGGCATTGGTATGTCTATTCGGGGCAACCCCCACATATAAAAAAAGACAGCGTAATCGCTGGCACCTAGTGGGCTTTCTGCCCCCCACCCCCGGGGGCAGATCAGGGGCCACTGCCTCCATCCATCCCCCGGGGGGGGCAGAAATACTGTGGCATTTTTGGGGGGATGTGTGGGCATTGGCATTCCCATTCTGGGCTGACCTAACCCCTGAATTAAAAAAGAAAAATATTTCCTGAGACCTAGTGGGCTTTCCCCCCCAGGGGGCAGATAAGAGGCTATTGCCCCAATATGCCTCTGGAGAGGGGCAGAAAGACTGTGGTAAATGTTTTTGGGGTGGGAGCATGATCATGCCCATTCTGGGCAGCCCCCAACCCTACATTATAAAAAAGAAAATCTCTGGTGCCTAGTGGGCTTTCTGCCCCCCCCCCCCACTGGGATAGATCAGGGGCTATGTCCCCCATCTGCCCCTGGAGGGAGCAGAAAGACTGTTGCATTTTGTGGGGGGCATTGGACTGCCCATATTGGGCAGCCCCCACACCTACATCAATAAAAAGAAATCCTGGTTTCTAATGGGCTTTCTGCCCCCCGGGGGCCAGATTGGGGGCTACAGCCCCCATCTGCCCCTGGGGAGGCAGAAAGACTGAAATTTGCAGGCCCCATTCTAAAATCAATAAAAAAAATCCCTGGTTTCTAGTGGGCTTTCTGCCCACCCGGGGGCATATTGGGAGCTACTGCCCCCGTCTGCCACCTGGGGGGGCAGAAAGACTGACATTTCTCTGGGGGGGGCATTGCAATGCCCTTTTTGGGCATCCCCCACCCGTCAATAAAAAAAATCCCTGATTTCTAGTGGGCTTTCTGCCCCCTGGGAGGCAGATTGGGGGATACTGCCCCCATCTGCCCCTGGGGGGGCAGAAAGATTGGAGTTTCACTGGGGGTGGGGGCATTTTCGTGCCCATTTTGGGCAGCCCCCACCCCAACATCAATAAAAATAATCCCTGGTTTCTAGTGGGCTTTCTGCCCCCCCAGGGGGGCAAATATTGAGGCAGATTGGGGCCACTGCCCCCATCTGCCCCCAGGGGAGCAGAAAGATTGTACGTTTGTGGCATGGGGTGGGGGCATTGGCATGCCCATATTGGGCAGCCCCCACCGCTAATTATAATAAACAATACTAAATCCCTGGTATCTAGTGGGCTTCCTGCCCCCCCGGGGGCAGATTGGGGGCTACTGCCAAGGGGGGCAAAAAGACTGACATATTGCTGCAGGGAGGTGGGGGCATTGACGCCCATAGTGGGCAGCCCCCAACCCTATTACACAGTAAAAAAAATCCCTGATATCTAGTGGGTTTTCTGCCCCCCCCCCCCCCACTGCCCCCATCTGCCCCACAGGGGGGCAGAAAGACTAAATATGGGCCAAAACAAATGGGGGGAGCAATGGCCCTTGCCCAAGGGGCCGCTCCCCCTCCCTGGTGCTAGTGGGTGGATCCCTGCTTGGGGATTGCCCTCTTGTGTGATCCCCAAGCAGGGATCCACTTGGGAAGGGTACCATTGCAAAGGGGAGATTCTCCCCTTTCCAACGATACCTCTCCCAAGTGTTTCAGTGCTCGGGCTGAGATACCCCACAAGCACTGAAACACTTAAACTGACACTAAGTTTCAGTTTCGTTTTCAATCTAATGACGACAGCGTGCCATGCGCGCGATCGTCATTAGATTGAAAACCAGTGAAGGGCCTCTGGAGGTTGGAGAAGCTCATCCCCACCTCCTGAGGCCCCTAAAAAAATGCAAACAGCAGAGGGATTTCGTGCCCCTGTCCTCATGACGGAATGGTTCCGTCATGAGCACAGGATTACCGGTGCTCATGACGGAACTATTTCGTAATGAGCACTGAAGGGGTTAAAAAAAAAACTATTTTCCCGAGAATGCTCGGCCCAACCTCCTGCAGAACGTCCTCACTGCCCTGACTACTCTACATGCAAAGTTAAGGTGCCCCAAAACCTATATATCCTTCATCTCGACTTTCTCGCGTGCCAGCATATTCTCCTTCTTCTCCTGAGGCAATCGTGCCTCCATTCTCACAGAATCAATCTGAATCCCCAGAAATGACAGCTCTGTGCTAGGGCCAATCATCTTCTCCGGTGCCAATCGCACCTCAGTGTTGGACCCGGCCTCGTAGCATGGCTCTACTTGTCCCCGCACCACCTAACCTGGTACCTGCAGCCCGAGCCCACGGCCTAGCCGATCCTTTTCACCAGAACACACGCACCCGACCCGGACATCCTCGTCCATGGCCTCTCCCCCTTCGGCCACCCCGGGCCCGCGTGCCCACTTCGTGCACCAAGATGGCCGCCCGTCCCCAGCGCGACCCGGGCCTAGCGGCGCCACTCCGGCTGGAGGACACCACGCTTGCCAGGGGATGAGAGAGGGAGGAGCAGTTCTATCGCACCTCTGAACTCCCCTGGGACGATGAGTTTCGATCGGCCCTCCGGCCTCCCTGAGAGCTGGCTCCACGCCTGCTGGGTGTCTGGGACTCCTCCCGACCCGGCCCTGAGAGGATCAAAGGACAATGGCAGGAAACCCCGACAAGCGACCCCCAGGTGACAAGACCCCTGCCTGCACAGACTCCGGACATCAAAGAGGGGTCGACCTATAACAAGGGGTGCTCTGAGACTGTCCGGGAGATTCGACGCTGGAACAACGAGAGCCTGCTGATGCGGTCGCGGCTCCTGGAACTTAGAACCACCTGAGCCCTGCTGAGTGACTCGCGGCTCCCTGAAGATCGTAAGACCTCCGAACTGTACCTGAGCCCTGCTGAGTGACTCGCGGCTCCCTGAAGATCGTAAGACCTCCGAACTTGTACCTGAGCCCTGCTGAGTGACTCGCGGCTCCCCGAAGATCGTAAGACCTCCGAACTTGTACTTGAGCCCTGCTGAGTGACTCGCGGCTCCCTGAAGATCGGAAGACCTCCGAACTGTACCTGAGCCCGCTGAGTGACTCGCGGCTTCCACCGACTCCACTGGTCCCGCCGGACCCCAACAACAACAAGCCTACCCCCCAGCTCGAGGATTGTGAGCTGTGCGCCGGGTACGTCCTCGCCTGGAACCTTTTACCAGAGACTGTCCCGCTACCCCCTATCCCTTCCGAGACTCATTGAGCCCGCGCTCTCCTTGTACATATTTGCAGTGCTAACCTGTTTGATAAAGAGTGATTCCTAAGAACGCACGGTGTGGTGTTTCTGTGTCGTGTGGTGCCAGAAGTACGATCCTCGATACGGGATTCCTCCTCCTGAGGAGTCTCCCGCCAGTGCCCGGCTACGATACTTTGAGGGTGGGTCTCAGGGTAGCCAGGACCCCCTTTCCGGGCTCCTCTGAGGTCGCCGTCTAACATTGGTGGCAAGCGACGGGATTCGGGCCCATCACCTGAAGATCGTACCGTGAACGACGGACGCACTACCGACAAAGATGGCAGAAGGAAACGTCATGATCCCCGCAGAAACCAACGCCAACAGGGTGTTCCAGTTGGAACAACTAGAAGAATACACGCACAAAGAACTAAAGCAATTCTGCAAAGAACTTAAAATCGCTACCACCGGTCTCAACACCAAAGAAGATTTGCAGAAAGCACTGAAAGCTTGGGTGGATGCCGGGGCCTCCCGCCCGGAAGGCACGGGGGAGCGCCCCGACGAAGCCGAACCCCCCCAAGGCGAAAGCAGCAGCAATCAGGTGCGAGGCATCGTACCAGACGGGGGCCTATCCCCGGAAGAACTCGCGGACAGAGAGAGAAGCCGCAATCACGAACTCGAGTTAGCCAAACTCAAAATCGAAGGCGAATTAAAGTTAGCGGAAAAAAAGCTAGCAGTAGAGCAAATGCGCGTGCAAGGCGAGCTAGAAGAGAAGAAGCTCCAACGGGAACACGAAGGAAGGAAGCTCCAACTAGAGCACGAACGCAGCTTGAAGGAAATCGAGCTCAAGGCCAGAAGCGAGGAAGGGAGGCCCCCGGGAAACCGAGAGGCGGCCTCCCCAGCGGAGCAGAAGGTCCACATCCCCAAGGACGTGGTCAAAGAATATTATAAAAACGATGACATTCAACAATGGTTCAGGGCCTACGAGGTCGCCATGACCTCCCATCGGGTCCCGCAGAAGGACTGGGGGGCGGGGTTGTGGGGACGGTTTCTGAGCGAAGGAAGAGACACCCTGCTCGACCTACCCCTCTCTCTGCAGACCTCCTACAGCCACATGAAAGAGGCTCTACTCACAAGGTACGGTCTCACCCCCGAGATGTACCGTCAGCGATTCCGGGACTGCAGGAAAATCCCGGGCACCACCTGGGTGGAATATGTAAACTTTTTCAGTCGGGCCTTCGATGGGTGGATCAAGGGCAGCAAAGTCACCACCCTTGAGGAACTCACCAACCTCATGTTGTGGGATCACCTGGCTGCGAACTGCTTTGTGGAACTACGCCAGCATCTGCTTGACAGCAAACTCACCGATCCCAGGAAGCTGGCGGTGGAAGCAGACCGCTGGACCAACACCCGGGTCCCCCGGGGCATGGTAGGAGAATACCCCCGAGCCAGTCAGGGACCACCCCGCCAGAGAGGAGGAGGGAACCAGGGAGGGCAGCGAGAGTCCCAGCCTAGCCCCCCGAAGACCCAACCTCCACCTTTTCCAGCGCCCCCCCCCACCAGTAACGGGACCCCCCGGGAGACGGGGACACCGGGTAACAGTCACTTGCTTTCGTTGCCAGAAGCCCGGGCACTACGCCAATGACCCAGAGTGCCCCATGGCCACCCAAATCACCCCTGCAAGACAGATAGCCAACATAGCTCTGGGGGAGGAGGTTGAGGAAACCGGGGAGTGGGAACCCGCAGCTATGGCCCTAGTATCCCTGGGAGATAGAGAGATGGTCCCTGGTAGCCTCCTGCCCTCCAACACGAAGAAATACGGGCAGCTCGTCAAGATCAATGGCCACCAAATAGAGGCCCTGCGGGGCCAGCATCACCGGTGTCCTCAGGCACTTAGTCCCCGAGGAGCAGATCCTCCCCAACGTCTTTTGCCCGGTAATTTCCGCCGATAATAGAGAGAGTATGTGTCAGGTAGCCCTGGTGCCGTTTGAGTGGGGTGGGGTGACAGGTAAACTGAGGGTTGCCGTAAGAACCTCCCAGCCGGTCGACTGCCTCTTAGGGAACGACCTGGAGAGCTCTCCCTGGAAGCACGTCGAGCGCAAGGCCCACCTAGGAATGATGGGGCTCCCCGAGTGGGTGTGCGCCACCACCCGATCTATGTCAGCTCGACTTCCCCCCCTGGGAGAAGTCGAAGACGCCCCAACCAAGGAAGTCAGAACAGTAACCCCCGAGGGTCCTCCCGTCCCCCCATCGGAAGGGCCAGTCGCCAGCGACGAACCCTCACCGTCCGACACCGCCCCAGTCCCCGAGTTAGGCGATCTACCCGAATTGGCCCCATGGCGCCACGAGGGCGGGCCCACCCGGGAGGAATTTTGCCGGGAGCAAGCCACTTGTCCCTCCCTGGTCGGACTGCGGCGCCAGGCCGAGGGCCAAGCCGCAGGCGACCAAACTGGAACGCACCGAATTTATTGGGAAAATAACATTTTGTACAGTGAGCAGAAGTCGGTGGAGCTGGGATCCGGACGGGTGCTGGTGGTACCCCTCCGCTTCCGAGACTTCCTCCTGGGCTTAGCCCACGACGTCCCCCTCGCCGGCCACCTGGGTCAAGACAAGACCTACAGCCGTCTCGTGACCCATTTTTACTGGCTTAGAATGAGAGCAGCTGTAGAAGCCCACTGCAAGTCCTGTCCCACGTGCCAAGCTAGTGGGAAGAGTGGGGGGAAGCGCAAGGCTCCCCTCCAACCCTTCCCGGTCATCAGTACCCCCTTCGAACGAGTCAGGATCGACATCGTGGGGCCCCTGGATCCCCCACCTCCCCAGGTCACCGTTTCATCCTGGTCCTAGTGGATCACGCCACCCGATACCCTGAGGCTATCCCCCTACGCACCGTCACGGCCCCCGTGGTGGGCCGGGCCCTGATGGGGATCTTTTCCCGGGTGGGTTTTCCCCGCGAGGTCGTGAGCGATCGCGGCACTAATTTTATCTCGAAGTACATGACGTCCCTGTGGCAACAATGTGGAGTGTCCTATAAGTTCACCACCCTGTACCATCCCCAAGGGAACGGCCTAGTAGAGAGGTTTAACAGGACTCTGAAAGGGATGATCACCGGCCTAGAAGAGCCCCTCCGGCGTAAGTGGGACGTCCTGCTCCCCTGCCTCTTGTTCGCTTACCGAGAAGTCCCCCAGAAGTCCTTAGGGTTCAGCCCGTTTGAGTTGCTCTATGGACACCCCGTCCGAGGTCCCCTCAGTTTGGTTAAGGAAGGGTGGGAGGCGGCACCCCAGACCACCCCACGAGATGTGTTCCAATATGTTCTGACCCTCCGGAACCAGACCAGGAAGTTCCGAGCACTGGCCGAGGCCAACCTAGAGGCAAGCCAAGAAGAGATGAAGCGCTGGTACGACCAGAATGCCACTCTGGTCGAGTTCCAGCCGGGCCAACAAGTATGGGTCATGGCCCCCGTGAAGCCAGGCGCCCTCCAGGACAGGTGGACCGGGCCCTACAAAGTGATTGAGCGTAAGAGTCAAGTCACATACTTGGTGGACGTCCAGTCGCCTCGGGATCCCCTTCGGGTCCTTCACGTGAACCGCCTCAAGCCTCACTTCGTGCGGACAGAACTGAGCCTCCTGCTGGCCACCGATGACAGGGCCGAAGATGAGTCCGATCCCCTCCCGGACCTCCTGTGTGTCAAGGAGCAGGATGGCTCCGTGGAAGGAGTGAACCTCTCCCCAGCTCTCACTGCCCAGCAACAAGAGGACTGCCGCCAGCTCCTAAGACAATTTGCCGACCTCTTCTCCCTGATCCCCCGAGTCACCGACTGGTGTGTCCATGACGTGGACACCGGGGACAGCCCGCCGGTGCGACACCGAGCATACCGGGTCCCTGACCGGGTCCGGTCCTGCATTCAAGCTGAAGTCTCGAAGATGTTGACCATGGGGGTAATCGAGCCATCTGACAGTCCCTGGGCCAGCCCCGTGGTCCTGGTTCCGAAGGCAGCGGCCCCCGGTGTCGCCCCCGAGCTCCGATTCTGTGTGGACTACCGGGGGCTCAATGACGTCACCCGAGCCGATGCCCACCCCATTCCACGGGCCGACGAGCTCATTGACCGACTCGGGGCAGCCCGGTTCCTCAGCACATTCGACCTCACCTGCGGATACTGGCAGATTGCGCTCACCGAGGGAGCCAAGGAGCGGTCCACCTTCTCCACCCCAGATGGGCATTACCGCTTCCGCGTAATGCCCTTCGGAATGAAAAATGCCCCGGCTACCTTCCAGCGACTGGTGAATAGAGTCCTGGCCGGGCTGGAACAGTTCAGCGCGGCCTATCTAGACGACATCGCCGTTTTCAGTTCCGAATGGAGTGAGCACCTCCAGCTCCTCCGGAGGGTGCTAACCGCCCTGCGCCAGGCAGGCCTCACAGTAAAAGCCAGCAAGTGCCAAATTGGGCAAGGATCAGTAGTCTACCTGGGGCACCAGGTCGGGAGTGGCCAGGTCGCCCCTCTACAACCGAAGATCGACGCCATCTTGGCCTGGGAACCCCCCACCACCCAAACGGAGGTCCGAGCCTTTCTGGGCCTCACTGGCTACTACCGAAGATTCATCCGGGGGTATGGCAGTCTTGTCGGCCCTCTCACAGAACTCACATCCAAAAAACAGCCAAAGAAGGTGCAGTGGACGACTGCCTGCCAGGAGGCGTTCGATGCCCTAAAGAAGGCCATGTGTACTGCCCCCGTCCTCCAGGCTCCCGACTACTCCAAGGAGTTTGTAGTCCAAACCGATGCCTCCGAGCATGGCATTGGGGCCGTCCTGTCCCAGGTGAATGACCAAGGCCTAGACCAGCCCATCGCCTTCCTCAGCCGGCGGCTGTTGCCCAGAGAACAGAGATGGAGCACCATTGAGCGCGAAGCCTTTGCCGTGGTCTGGGCCCTCAAGAAACTACGCCCCTACCTGTTCGGCACCCATTTCAAAGTCCAAACCGACCATCGGCCCTTGCGATGGCTCATGCAGATGCGAGGAGAAAACCCCAAGCTACTGCGGTGGTCAATCTCCCTCCAGGGGATGGATTTCACCGTAGAACATCGCCCTGGTACGGACCACGCCAACGCTGACGGCCTCTCCCGGTTCTTCCGCCTCAGCGAAGAGAACCCCCCAAGATGATGGGCAGTTCTCTCCGGCTTTCAGCTGGGGGGGACGCGTGTTGGACCCGGCCTCGTAGCATGGCTCTACTTGTCCCCGCACCACCTAACCTGGTACCTGCAGCCCCGAGCCCACGGCCTAGCCGATCCTTTTCACCAGAACACACGCACCCGACCCGGACATCCTCGTCCATGGCCTCTCCCCCTTCGGCCACCCCGGGCCCGCGTGCCCACTTCGTGCACCAAGATGGCCGCCCGGCCCCAGCGCGACCCGGGCCTAGCGGCGCCACTCCGGCTGGAGGACACCACGCTTGCCAGGGGATGAGAGAGGGAGGAGCAGTTCTATCGCACCTCTGAACTCCCCTGGGACGATGAGTTTCGATCGGCCCTCCGGCCTCCCTGAGAGCTGGCTCCACGCCTGCTGGGTGTCTGGGACTCCTCCCGACCCGGCCCTGAGAGGATCAAAGGACAATGGCAGGAAACCCCGACAAGCGACCCCCAGGTGACAAGACCCCTGCCTGCACAGACTCCGGACATCAAAGAGGGGTCGACCTATAACAAGGGGTGCTCTGAGACTGTCCGGGAGATTCAACGCTGGAACAACGAGAGCCTGCTGACGCGGTCGCGGCTCCTGGAACTTAGAACCACCTGAGCCCTGCTGAGTGACTCGCGGCTCCCTGAAGATCGTAAGACCTCCGAACTGTACCTGAGCCCTGCTGAGTGACTCGCGGCTCCCTGAAGATCGTAAGACCTCCGAACTTGTACCTGAGCCCTGCTGAGTGACTCGCGGCTCCCCGAAGATCGTAAGACCTCCGAACTTGTACTTGAGCCCTGCTGAGTGACTCGCGGCTCCCTGAAGATCGTAAGACCTCCGAACTGTACCTGAGCCCGCTGAGTGACTCGCGGCTTCCACCGACTCCACTGGTCCCGCCGGACCCCAACAACAACAAGCCTACCCCCCAGCTCGAGGATTGTGAGCTGAGCGCCGGGTACGTCCTCACCTGGAACCTTTTACCAGAGACTGTCCCGCTACCCCCTATCCCTTCCGAGACTCATTGAGCCCGCGCTCTCCTTGTACATATTTGCAGTGCTAACCTGTTTGATAAAGAGTGATTCCTAAGAACGCACGGTGTGGTGTTTCTGTGTCGTGTGGTGCCAGAAGTACGATCCTCGATACGGGATTCCTCCTCCTGAGGAGTCTCCCGCCAGTGCCCGGCTACGATACTTTGAGGGTGGGTCTCAGGGTAGCCAGGACCCCCTTTCCGGGCTCCTCTGAGGTCGCCGTCTAACACTCAGGATCTCCCATCAGCTCTTGAAAACATTCCAGTGCTTTCTGACAGCCCGTGGAGCCGGGTAGACACCACAAAGAAGAAATCACCCAAGTTGTGCGTGACCAGCTGGTGCCCTGTGAAAAAAACTACTGCAGAAATGTGCTGTTACATTTGAACAGTGCACACGAGATAGAGCACCCCATCGACAATGCTTTGTCCACATACCACTTTCCCTCAAAGTGGATGCCCAAGGGCTGAAAATTGTCTGGGTGGAGTGGAAGCAGCCGAAAAGCAGCATTCACGTAGTATTTTCCCATTGGTGCCCTTGCGCCTGCCATTACCACCAGTGACATGGCCACGCCAAATGAGGAATAAGACACTGTGGCTGCATCCTTGGTAATTAAATCATTAACTAATCCCCCTTCCGGCCAAGTCAAATGCTTAATCAGTCTGAATAGGCCCTCTTCTTTCTTAGGGACTATATCAATTGGAGACACAATCAAATTCTCCATGGACCAATCATAGAAGGGGCCCCCCATTCTCCCTTCCCTCACCCCCTTGTCAAGTTTGTCCTGCACTGCCTGTTTGTGTTCCCTGGCTCAGCATAAATTGTCTGCCCACCACCTGCCACCTGTGTAACCCAACCAAAACCCTCCCATAAAACCCTTGCATCTTCCCGCCGCTTATCATGGTCCAGCCAAATCTCCAACCTTTGGCCCAACCCATTGCGTCCTCTTACTACGCCCGGCGGCTGTAAATTGCTGCTGGTGCTCCCCAGAACTTCCCCCGTGCTGCTGCCAATGGTTTCCTCCCTGGTGGTAACCACCCCCGCCCCTAAGCAATTGACCAGGGGGTGCCGCCCTCCGCACTTTGAACATTCATGGGAGAACTTATAGTACTCCTGCGTGCACAGCCCTTATTAAAGCCCCACAAAAGGGGGTGGTGATGGACGGAGCACCAGAACCAATCAAACACTCACACCCAGTCAACAGATCTGGGTTTGATCCATCACCGTTCTTTAGCCCACTCTGCCACCCCAGTTCAGACATGGCCATATGCAAATCAGTCTGACCCTGTGCCTCATGGGAACAGTCCAGCCCGAACTGCCAAGCCATGCCTTCCCTGGACCGGAAACAAGCTTCCTAGGACCGGTTTCTGGCATTTCACCCGTCTTCAGCCAGGCTTGCTTGAATCCAGTGGCAAAGTGAGCAAGGGACTCACGTCTGAGCATACCCTGCCAACTTATGGCAAACAAAGCGGTACAAAAGAGGGTAGTGATGGACGGAGCACCAGAAACAATCAAACACTCACACCCAGTCAACAGATCTGGGTTTGATCCATCACCGTTCTTTAGCCCACTCTGCCACCCCAGTTCAGACATGGCCATATGCAAATCAGTCTGACCCTGTGCCTCATGGGAAAAGTCCAGCCCGAACTGCCAAGCCATGCCTTCCCTGGACCGGAAACAAGCTTCCTAGGACCGGTTTCTGGCATTCCAGCCGTCTTCAGCCAGGCTTGCTTGAATCCAGTGGCAAAGTGAGCAAGGGACTCACGTCTGAGCATACCCTGCCAACTTATGGCGAACAAAGCGGTACAAAAGGGGGTGGTGATGGACGGAGCACCAGAACCAATCAAACACTCACACCCAGTCAACAGATCTGGGTTTGATCCATCACCGTTCTTTAGCCCACTCTGCCACCCCAGTTCAGACATGGCCATATACAAATCAGTCTGACCCTGTGCCTCATGGGAACAGTCCAGCCCGAACTGCCAAGCCATGCCTTCCCTGGACCAGAAACAAGCTTCTTAGGACCGGTTGCTGGCATTTCAGCCGTCTTCAGCCAGGCTTGCTTGAATCCAGTGGCAAAGTGAGCAAGGGACTCACGTCTGAGCATACCCTGCCAACTTATGGCGAACAAAGCGGTACAAAAGGGGGTGGTGATGGACGGAGCACCAGAACCAATCAAACACTCACACCCAGTCAACAGATCTGGGTTTGATCCATCACCGTTCTTTAGCCCACTCTGCCACCCCAGTTCAGACATGGCCATATGCAAATCAGTCTGACCCTGTGCCTCATGGGAACAGTCCAGCCCGAACCGCCAAGCCATGCCTTCCCTGGACCGGAAACAAGCTTCCTAGGACCGGTTTCTGGCATTTCACCTGTCTTCAGCCAGGCTTGCTTGAATCCAGTTGCAAAGTGAGCAAGGGACTCACGTCTGAGCATACCCTGCCAACTTATGGCGAACAAAGCGGTACAAAAGGGGGTGATGATGGACGGAGCACCAGAACCAATCAAACACTCACACCCAGTCAACAGATCTGGGTTTGATGCATCACCGTTCTTTAGCCCACTCTGCCACCCCAGTTCAGACATGGCCATATGCAAATCAGTCTGACCCTGTACCTCATGGGAACAGTCCAGCCCGAACTGCCAAGCCATGCCTTCCCTGGACCGGAAACAAGCTTCCTAGGACCGGTTTCTGGCATTTCACCCGTCTTCAGCCAGGCTTGCTTGAATCCAGTGGCAAAGTGAACAAGGGACTCACGTCTGAGCATACCCTGCCATCTTATGGCGAACAAAGCGGTACAAAAGGGGGTGGTGATGGACGGAGCACCAGAACCAATCAAACACTCACACCCAGTGAACAGATCTGGGTTTGATCCATCACCGTTCTTTAACCTACTCTGCCACCCCAGTTCAGACATGGCCATATGCAAATCAGTCTGACCCTGTGCCTCATGGGAACAGTCCAGCCCGAACTGCCAAGCCATGCCTTCCCTGGACCGGAAACAAGCTTCCTAGGACCGGTTTCTGGCATTTCAGCCGTCTTCAGCCAGGCTTGCTTGAATCCAGTGGCAAAGTGAGCAAGGGACTCACGTCTGAGCATACCCTGCCAACTTATGGCGAACAAAGCGGTACAAAAGGGGGTGGTGATGGACGGAGCACCAGAACCAATCAAACACTCACACCCAGTCAACAGATCTGGGTTTGATCCATCACCGTTCTTTAGCCCACTCTGCCACCCCAGTTCAGACATGGCCATATGCAAATCAGTCTGACCCTGTGCCTCATGGGAACAGTCCAGCCCGAACTGCTAAGCCATGCCTTCCCTGGACCGGAAACAAGCTTCCTAGGACCGGTTTCTGGCATTTCAGCCGTCTTCAGCCAGGCATGCTTGAATCCAGTGGCAAAGTGAGCAAGGGACTCACGTCTGAGCATACCCTGCCAACTTATGGCGAACAAAGCGGTACAAAAGGGGGTGGTGATGGACGGAGCACCAGAACCAATCAAACACTAACACCCAGTCAACAGATCTGCGTTTGATCCATCACTGTTCTTTAGCCCACTCTGCCACCCCAGTTCAGACATGGCCATATGCAAATCAGTCTGACCCTGTGCCTCATGGGAACAGTCCAGCCCGAACTGCCAAGCCATGCCTTCCCTGGACCGGAAACAAGCTTCCTAGGACCGGTTTCTGGCATTTCACCCGTCTTCAGCCAGGCTTGCTTGAATCCAGTGCCAAAGTGAGCAAGGGACTCACGTCTGAGCATACCCTGCCAACTTATGGCGAACAAAGCGGTACAAAAGGGGGTGGTGATGGACGGAGCACCAGAACCGATCAAACACTCCCACCCAGTCAACAGATCTGGGTTTGATCCATCACTGTTCTTTAGCCCACTCTGCCACCCCAGTTCAGACATGGCCATATGCAAATCAGTCTGACCCTGTGCCTCATGGGAACAGTCCAGCCCGAACTGCCAAGCCATGCCTTCCCTGGACCGGAAACAAGCTTCCTAGGACCGGTTTCTGGCATTTCAGCCGTCTTCAGCCAGGCATGCTTGAATCCAGTGGCAAAGTGAGCAAGGGACTCACGTCTGAGCATACCCTGCCAACTTATGGCGAACAAAGCGGTACAAAAGGGGGTGGTGATGGACAGAGCACCAGAACCAATCAAACACTAACACCCAGTCAACAGATCTGCGTTTGATCCATCACTGTTCTTTAGCCCACTCTGCCACCCCAGTTCAGACATGGCCATATGCAAATCAGTCTGACCCTGTGCCTCATGGGAACAGTCCAGCCCGAACTGCCAAGCCATGCCTTCCCTGGACCGGAAACAAGCTTCCTAGGACCGGTTTCTGGCATTTCACCCGTCTTCAGCCAGGCTTGCTTAAATCCAGTGCCAAAGTGAGCAAGGGACTCACGTCTGAGCATACCCTGCCAACTTATGGCGAACAAAGCGGTACAAAAGGGGATGGTGATGGACGGAGCACCAGAACCAATCAAACACTCCCACCCAGTCAACAGATCTGGGTTTGATCCATCACTGTTCTTTAGCCCACTCTGCCACCCCAGTTCAGACATGGCCATATGCAAATCAGTCTGACCCTGTGCCTCATGGGAACAGTCCAGCCCGAACTGCCAAGCCATGCCTTCCCTGGACCGGAAACAAGCTTCCTAGGACCGGTTTCTGGCATTTCAGCCGTCTTCAGCCAGGCTTGCTTGAATCCAGTGGCAAAGAGAGCAAGGGACTCACGTCTGAGCATACCCTGCCAACTTATGGCGAATAAAGCGGTACAAAAGGGGGTGGTGATGGACGGAGCACCAGAACCAATCAAACACTCACACCCAGTCAACAGATCTGGGTTTGATCCATCACCGTTCTTTAGCCCACTCTGCCACCCCAGTTCAGACATGGCCATATGCAAATCAGTCTGACCCTGTGCCTCATGGGAACAGTCCAGCCCGAACTGCCAAGCCATGCCTTCCCTGGACGGGAAACAAGCTTCCTAGGACGGGTTTCTGGCATTTCAGCCGTCTTCAGCCAGGCTTGCTTGAATCCAGTGGCAAAGTGAGCAAGGAACTCACGTCTGAGCATACCCTGCCAACTTATGGCGAACAAAGCGGTACAAAAGGGGGTGGTGATGGAAGGAGCACCAGAACCAATCAAACACTCACACCCAGTCAACAGATCTGGGTTTGATCCATCACCGTTCTTTAGCCCACTCTGCCCTCCCAGTTCAGACATGGCCATATGCAAATCAGTCTGACCCTGTGCCTCATGGGAAAAGTCCAGCCCGAACTGCCAAGCCATGCCTTCCCTGGACTGGAAACAAGCTTCCTAGGACCGGTTTCTGGCATTTCAGCCGTCTTCAGCCAGGCTTGCTTGAATCCAGTGGCAAAGTGAGCAAGGGACTCACGTCTGAGCTACCCTGCCAACTTATGGCGAACAAAGCGGTACAAAAGTGGGTGGTGATGGACGGAGCACCAGAACCAATCAAACACTCACACCCAGTCAACAGATCTGGGTTTGATCCATCACCGTTCTTTAGCCCACTCTGCCACCCCAGTTCAGACACGGCCATATGCAAATCAGTCTGACCCAGTGCCTCATGGGAACAGTCCAGCCCGAACTGCCAAGCCATGCCTTCCCTGGACCGGAAACAAGCTTCCTAGGACCGGTTTCTGGCATTTCAGCCGTCTTCAGCCAGGCTTGCTTGAATCCAGTGGCAAAGAGAGCAAGGGACTCACGTCTGAGCATACCCTGCTAACTTATGGCGAATAAAGCGGTACAAAAGGGGGTGGTGATGGACGGAGCACCAGAACCAATCAAACACTCACACCCAGTCAACAGATCTGGGTTTGATCCATCACCGTTCTTTAGCCCACTCTGCCACCCCAGTTCAGACATGGCCATATGCAAATCAGTCTGACCCTGTGCCTCATGGGAACAGTCCAGCCCGAACTGCCAAGCCATGCCTTCCCTGGACCAGAAACAAGCTTCCTAGGACGGGTTTCTGGCATTTCAGCCGTCTTCAGCCAGGCTTGCTTGAATCCAGTGGCAAAGTGAGCAAGGAACTCACGTCTGAGCATACCCTGCCAACTTATGGCGAACAAAGCGGTACAAAAGGGGGTGGTGATGGAAGGAGCACCAGAACCAATCAAACACTCACACCCAGTCAACAGATCTGGGTTTGATCCATCACCGTTCTTTAGCCCACTCTGCCCTCCCAGTTCAGACATGGCCATATGCAAATCAGTCTGACCCTGTGCCTCATGGGAACAGTCCAGCCCGAACTGCCAAGCCATGCCTTCCCTGGACCGGAAACAAGCTTCCTAGGACGGGTTTCTGGCATTTCAGCCGTCTTCAGCCAGGCTTGCTTGAATCCAGTGGCAAAGTGAGCAAGGAACTCACGTCTGAGCATACCCTGCCAACTTATGGCGAACAAAGCGGTACAAAAGGGGGTGGTGATGGAAGGATCACCAGAACCAATCAAACACTCACACCCAGTCAACAGATCTGGGATTGATCCATCACCGTTCTTTAGCCCACTCTGCCCTCCCAGTTCAGACATGGCCATATGCAAATCAGTCTGACCCTGTGCCTCATGGGAAAAGTCCAGCCCGAACTGCCAAGCCATGCCTTCCCTGGACTGGAAACAAGCTTCCTAGGACCGGTTTCTGGCATTTCAGCCGTCTTCAGCCAGGCTTGCTTGAATCCAGTGGCAAAGTGAGCAAGGGACTCACGTCTGAGCATACCCTGCCAACTTATGGCGAACAAAGCGGTACAAAAGGGGGTGGTGATGGACGGAGCACCAGAACCAATCAAACACTCACACCCAGTCAACAGATCTGGGTTTGATCCATCACCGTTCTTTAGCCCACTCTGCCACCCCAGTTCAGACATGGCCATATGCAAATCAGTCTGACCCTGTGCCTCATGGGAACAGTCCAGCCCGAACTGCCAAGCCATGCCTTCCCTGGACCGGAAACAAGCTTCCTAGGACCGGTTTCTGGCATTTCAGCCGTCTTCAGCCAGGCTTGCTTGAATCCAGTGGCAAAGAGAGCAAGGGACTCACGTCTGAGCATACCCTGCCAACTTATGGCGAATAAAGCGGTACAAAAGGGGGTGGTGATGGACGGAGCACCAGAACCAATCAAACACTCACACCCAGTCAACAGATCTGGGTTTGATCCATCACCGTTCTTTAGCCCACTCTGCCACCCCAGTTCAGACATGGCCATATGCAAATCAGTCTGACCCTGTGCCTCATGGGAACAGTCCAGCCCGAACTGCCAAGCCATGCCTTCCCTGGACCGGAAACAAGCTTCCTAGGACGGATTTCTGGCATTTCAGCCGTCTTCAGCCAGGCTTGCTTGAATCCAGTGGCAAAGTGAGCAAGGAACTCACGTCTGAGCATACCCTGCCAACTTATGGCGAACAAAGCTGTACAAAAGGGGGTGGTGATGAACGGAGCACCAGAACCAATCAAACACTCACACCCAGTCAACAGATCTGGGTTTGATCCATCACCGTTCTTAAGCCCACTCTGCCACCCCAGTTCAGACATGGCCATATGCAAATCAGTCTGACCCTGTGCCTCATGGGAACAGTCCAGCCCGAACTGCCAAGCCATGCCTTCCCTGGACCGGAAACAAGCTTCCTAGGACGGGTTTCTGGCATTTCAGCCGTCTTCAGCCAGGCTTGCTTGAATCCAGTGGCAAAGTGAGCAAGGGACTCACGTCTGAGCATACCCTGCCAACTTATGGCGAACAAAGCGGTACAAAAGGGGGTGGTGATGGAAGGAGCACCAGAACCAATCAAACACTCACACCCAGTCAACAGATCTGGGTTTGATCCATCACCGTTCTTTAGCCCACTCTGCCACCCCAGTTCAGACATGGCCATATGCAAATCAGTCTGACCCTGTGCCTCATGGGAAAAGTCCAGCCCGAACTGCCAAGCCATGCCTTCCCTGGACTGGAAACAAGCTTCCTAGGACCGGTTTCTGGCATTTCAGCCGTCTTCAGCCAGGCTTGCTTGAATCCAGTGGCAAAGTGAACAAGGGACTCACGTCTGAGCATGCCCTGCCAACTTATGGCAAACAAAGCGGTACAAAAGGGGGTGGTGATGGACGGAGCACCAGAACCAATCAAACACTCACACCCAGTCAACAGATCTGGGTTTGATCCATCACCGTTCTTTAGCCCACTCTGCCACCCCAGTTCAGACATGGCCATATGCAAATCAGTCTGACCCTGTGCCTCATGGGAACAGTCCAGCCCGAACTGCCAAGCCATGCCTTCCCTGGACCGGAAACAAGCTTCCTAGGACGGGTTTCTGGCATTTCAGCCGTCTTCAGCCGGGCTTGCTTGAATCCAGTGGCAAAGTGAGCAAGGGACTCACGTCTGAGCATACCCTGCCAACTTATGGCGACCAAAGCGGTACAAAAGGGGGTGGTGATGGAAGGAGCACCAGAACCAATCAAACACTCACACCCAGTCAACAGATCTGGGTTTGATCCATCACCGTTCTTTAGCCCACTCTGCCACCCCAGTTCAGACATGGCCATATGCAAATCAGTCTGACCCTGTGCCTCATGGGAAAAGTCCAGCCCGAACTGCCAAGCCATGCCTTCCCTGGACTGGAAACAAGCTTCCTAGGACCGGTTTCTGGCATTTCAGCCGTCTTCAGCCAGGCTTGCTTGAATCCAGTGGCAAAGTGAGCAAGGGAGTCACGTCTGAGCATACCCTGTCAACTTATGGCGAACAAAGCGGTACAAAAGGGGGTGGTGATGGACGGAGCACCAGAACCAATGAAACACTCACACCCAGTCAACAGATCTGGGTTTGATCCATCACCGTTCTTTAGCCCACTCTGCCACCCCAGTTCAGACATGGCCATATGCAAATCAGTCTGACCCTGTGCCTCATGGGAACAGTCCAGCCCGAACTGCCAAGCCATGCCTTCCCTGGACTGGAAACAAGCTTCCTAGGACCGGTTTCTGGCATTTCAGCCGTCTTCAGCCAGGCTTGCTTGAATCCAGTGGCAAAGTGAGCAAGAGACTCACGTCTGAGCATACCCTGCCAACTTATGGCGAACAAAGCGGTACAAAAGGGGGTGATGATGGACGGAGCACCAGAACCAATCAAACACTCACACCCAGTCAACAGATCTGGGTTTGATCCATCACCGTTCTTTAGCCCACTCTGCCACCTCCGTTCAGACATGGCCATATGCAAATCAGTCTGACCCTGTGCCTCATGGGAACAGTCCAGCCCGAACTGCCAAGCCATGCCTTCCCTGGACCGGAAAAAAGCTTCCTAGGACCGGTTTCTGGCATTTCAGCCGTCTTCAGCCAGGCTTGCTTGAATCCAGTGGCAAAGTGAGCAAGGGACTCACGTCTGAGCATAACCTGCCAACTTATGGCGAACAAAGCGGTACAAAAGGGGGTGGTGATGGACAGAGCACCAGAACCAATCAAACACTCACACCCAGTCAACAGATCTGGGTTTGATCCATCACCGTTCTTTAACCCACTCTGCCACCCCAGTTCAGACATGGCCATATGCAAATCAGTCTGACCCTGTGCCCCATGGGAACAGTCCAGCCCGAACTGCCAAGCCATGCCTTCCCTGGACCGGAAATAAGCTTCCTAGGACCGGTTTCTGGCATTTCAGCCGTCTTCAGCCAGGCTTGCTTGAATCCAGTGGCAAAGTGAGCAAGGGACTCACGTCTGAGCATACCCTGCCAACTTATGGCGAACAAAGCGGTACAAAAGGGGGTGGTGATGGACGGAGCACCAGAACCAATCAAACACTCACACCCAGTCAACAGATCTGCGTTTGATCCATCACCGTTCTTTAGCCCACTCTGCCACCCCAGTTCAGACATGGCCATATGCAAATCAGTCTGACCCTGTGCCTCATGGGAACAGTCCAGCCCGAACTGCCAAGCCATGCCTTCCCTGGACCGGAAACAAGTTTCATAGGACCGGTTTCTGGCATTTCACCCGTCTTCAGCCAGGCTTGCTTGAATCCAGTGGCAAAGTGAGCAAGGGACTCACGTCTGAGCATACCCTGCCAACTTATGGCGAACAAAGCGGTACAAAAGGGGGTGGTGATGGACGGAGCACCAGAACCAATCAAACACTCACACCCAGTCAACAGATCTGGGTTTGATCCATCACCGTTCTTTAGCCTACTCTGCCACCCAAGTTCAGACATGGCCATATGCAAATCAGTCTGACCCTGTGCCTCATGGGAAAAGTCCAGCCCGAACTGCCAAGCAATGCCTTCCCTGGACTGGAAACAAGCTTCCTAGGACCGGTTTCTGGCATTTCACCCGTCTTCAGCCATGCTTGCTTGAATCCAGTGGCAAAGTGAGCAAGGGAGTCACGTCTGAGCATACCCTGCCACCTTATGGCGAACAAAGCGGTACAACAGAGGGTGGTGATGGGCGGAGCACCAGAACCAATCAAACACTCACACCCAGTCACCAGATCTGGGTTTGATCCATCACCGTTCTTTAGCCCACTCTGCCACCCCAGTTCAGACATGGCCATATGCAAATCAGTCTGACCTTGTGCCTCATGGGAACAGTCCAGCCCGAACTGCCAAGCCATGCCTTCCCTGGACGGGAAACAAGCGTCCTAGGACCGGTTTCTGGCATTTCAGCCGTCTTCAGCCAGGCTTGCTTGAATCCAGTGGTAAAGTGAGCAAGGGACTCACGTCTGAGCATACCCTGCCAACTTATGGCGAACAAAGCGGTACAAAAGGGGGTGGTGATGGACGGAGCACCAGAACCAATCAAACACTCACACCCAGTCAACAGATCTGGGTTTGATCCATCACCGTTCTTTAGCCCACTCTGCCACCCCAGTTCAGACATGGCCATATGCAAATCAGTCGGACCCTGTGCCTCATGGGAAAAGTCCAGCCCGAACTGCCAAGCCATGCCTTCCCTGGACCGGAAACAAGCTTCCTAGGACCGGTTTCTGGCATTTCAGCCGTCTTCAGCCACGCTTGCTTGAATCCAGTGGCAAAGTGAGCAAGGGACTCACGTCTGAGCATACCCTGCCAACTTATGGCGAACAAAGCTGTACAAAAGGGGGTGGTGATGGACGGAGCACCAGAACCAATCAAACACTCACACCCAGTCAACAGATCTGCGTTTGATCCATCACCGTTCTTGAGTCCACTCTGCCACCCCAGTTCAGACATGGCCATATGCAAATCAGACTGACCCTGTGCCTCATGGGAACAGTCCAGCCCGAACTGCCAAGCCATGCCTTCCCTGGGCCGGAAACAAGCTTCATAGGACCGGTTTCTGGCATTTCACCCGTCTTCAGCCAGGCTTGCTTGAATCCAGTGGCAAAGTGAGCAAGGGACTCACGTCTGAGCATACCCTGCCAACTTATGGCGAACAAAGCGGTACAAAAGGGGGTGGTGATGGACGGAGCACCAGAACCAATCAAACACTCCCACCCAGTCAACAGATCTGGGTTTGATCCATCACTGTTCTTTATCCCACTCTGCCACCCCAGTTCAGACATGGCCATATGCAAATCAGTCTGACCCTGTGCCTCATGGGAACAGTCCAGCCCGAACTGCCAAGCCATGCCTTACCTGGACCGGAAACAAGCTTCCTAGGACCGGTTTCTGGCATTTCAGCCATCTTCAGCCAGGCTTGCTTGAATCCAGTGGCAAAGAGAGCAAGGGACTCACGTCTGAGCATACCCTGCCAACTTATGGCGAATAAAGCGGTACAAAAGGGGGTGGTGATGGACGGAGCACCAGAACCAATCAAACACTCACACCCAGTCAACAGATCTGGGTTTGATCCATCACCGTTCTTTAGCCCACTCTGCCACCCCAGTTCAGACATGGCCATATGCAAATCAGTCTGACCCTGTGCCTCATGGGAAAAGTCCAGCCCGAACTGCCAAGCAATGCCTTCCCTGGACTGGAAACAAGCTTCCTAGGACCGGTTTCTGGCATTTCAGCCGTCTTCAGCCAGGCTTGCTTGAATCCGGTGGCAAAGTGAGCAAAGGACTCACGTCTGAGCATACCCTGCCAACTTATGGCGAACAAAGCGGTACAAAAGGGGGTGGTGATGGACGGCGCACCAGAACCAATCAAACACTCACACCCAGTCAACAGATCTGGGTTTGATCCATCACCGTTCTTTAGCCCACTCTGCCACCCCAGTTCAGACATGGCCATATGCAAATCAGTCTGACCCTGTGCCTCATGGGTACAGTCCAGCCCGAACTGCCAAGCCATGCCTTCCCTGGACTGGAAACAAGCTTCCTAGGACCGGTTTCTGGCATTTCACCCGTCTTCAGCCAGGCTTGCTTGAATCCAGTGGCAAAGTGAGCAAGGGAGTCACGTCTGAGCATACCCTGCCAACTTATGGCGAACAAAGCGGTACAACAGGGGGTGGTGATGGGCGGAGCACCAGAACCAATCAAACTCTCACACCCAGTAAACAGATCTGGGTTTGATCCATCACCGTTCTTTAGCCCACTCTGCCACCCCAGTTCAGACATGGCCATATGCAAATCAGTCTGACCTTGTGCCTCATGGGAACAGTCCAACCCGAACTGCCAAGCCATGCCTTCCCTGGACCGGAAACAAGCTTCCTAGGACCGGTTTCTGGCATTTCAGCCGTCTTCAGCCAGGCTTGCTTGAATCCAGTGGCAAAGTGAGCAAGGGACTCACGTCTGAGCATACCCTGCCAACTTATGGCGAACAAAGCGGTACAAAAGGGGGTGGTGATGGACGGAGCACCAGAACCAATCAAACACTCACACCCAGTCAACAGATCTGGGTTTGATCCATCACCGTTCTTTAGCCCACTCTGCCACCCCAGTTCAGACATGGCCATATGCAAATCAGTCTGACCCTGTGCCTCATGGGAACAGTCCAGCCCGAACTGCCAAGCCATGCCTTCCCTGGACCGGAAACAAGCTTCCTAGGACGGGTTTCTGCAATTTCAGCCGTCTTCAGCCAGGCTTGCTTGAATCCAATGGCAAAGTGAGCAAGGGACTCACGTCTGAGCATACCCTGCCAACTTATGGCGAACAAAGCGGTACAAAAGGGGGTGGTGATGGAAGGAGCACCAGAACCAATCAAACACTCACACCCAGTCAACAGATCTGGGTTTGATCCATCACCGTTCTTTAGCCCACTCTGCCACCCCAGTTCAGACATGGCCATATGCAAATCAGTCTGACCCTGTGCCTCATGGGAAAAGTCCAGCCCAAACTGCCAAGCCATGCCTTCCCTGGACTGGAAACAAGCTTCCTAGGACCGGTTTCTGGCATTTCAGCCGTCTTCAGCCAGGCTTGCTTGAATCAAGTGGCAAAGTGAGCAAGGGACTCACGTCTGAGCATACCCTGTCAACTTATGGCGAACAAAGTGGTACAAAAGGGGGTGGTGATGGACGGAGCACCAGAACCAATCAAACACTCACACCCAGTCAACAGATCTGGGTTTGATCCATCACCGTTCTTTAGCCCACTCTGCCACCCCAGTTTAGACATGGCCATATGCAAATCAGTCTGACCCTGTGCCTCATGGGAACAGTCCAGCCCGAACTGCCAAGCCATGCCTTCCCTGGACCGGAAACAAGCTTCCTAGGACCGGTTTCTGGCATTTCACCCGTCTTCAGCCAGGCTTGCTTGAATCCAGTGGCAAAGTGAGCAAGGGAGTCACGTCTGAGCATACCCTGCCAACGTATGGCGAACAAAGCGGTACAAAAGGGGGTGGTGATGGGCGGAGCACCAGAACCAATCAAACACTCACACCCAGTCAGCAGATCTGGGTTTGATCCATCACCGTTCTTTAGCCCGCTCTGCCACCCCAGTTCAGACATGGCCATATGCAAATCAGTCTGACCTTGTGCCTCATGGGAACAGTCCAGCCCGAACTGCCAAGCCATGCCTTCCCTGGACGGGAAACAAGCTTCCTAGGACCGGTTTCTGGCATTTCAGCCGTCTTCAGCCAGGCTTGCTTGAATCCAGTGGTAAAGTGAGCAAGGGACTCACGTCTGAGCATACCCTGCCAACTTATGGTGAACAAAGCGGTACAAAAGGGTGTGGTGATGGACGGAGCACCAGAACCAATCAAACACTCACACCCAGTCAACAGATCTGGGTTTGATCCATCACCGTTCTTTAGCCCACTCTGCCACCCCAGTTCAGACATGGCCATATGCAAATCAGTCTGACCCTGTGCCTCATGGGAACAGTCCAGCCTGAACTGCCAAGCCATGCCTTCCCTGGACCGGAAACAAGCTTCCTAGGACCGGTTTCTGGCATTTCAGCCGTCTTCAGCCAGGCTTGCTTGAATCCAGTGGCAAAGTGAGCAAGGGACTCACGTCTGAGCATACCCTGCCAACTTATGGCGAACAAAGCGGTACAAATGGGGGTGGTGATGGACGGAGCACCAGAACCAATCAAACACTCACACCCAGTCAACAGATCTGGGTTTGATCCATCACCGTACTTTAGCCCACTCTGCCACCCCAGTTCAGACATGGCCATATGCAAATCAGTCTGACCCTGTGCCTCATGGGAACAGTCCAGCCTGAACTGCCAAGCCATGCCTTCCCTGGACCGGAAACAAGCTTCCTAGGACCGGTTTCTGGCATTTCAGCCGTCTTCAGCCAGGCTTGCTTGAATCCAGTGGCAAAGTGAGCAAGGGACTCACGTCTGAGCATACCCTGCCAACCTATGGCGAACAAAGCGGTACAAATGGGGGTGGTGATGGACGGAGCACCAGAACCAATCAAACACTCACACCCAGTCAACAGATCTGGGTTTGATCCATCACCGTTCTTTAGCCCACTCTGCCACCCCAGTTCAGACATGGCCATATGCAAATCAGTCTGACCCTGTGCCTCATGGGAAAAGTCCAGCCCGAACTGCCAAGCCATGCCTTCCCTGGACCGGAAACAAGCTTCCTAGGACCGGTTTCTGGCATTTCAGCCGTCTTCAGCCAGGCTTGCTTGAATCCAGTGGCAAAGTGAGCAAGGGACTCACGTCTGAGCATACCCTGCCAACTTATGGCAAACAAAGCGGTACAAAAGGGGGTGGTGATGGACGGAGCACCAGAACCAATCAAACACTCACACCCAGTCAACAGATCTGCGTTTGATCCATCACCGTTCTTGAGTCCACTCTGCCACCCCAGTTCAGACATGGCCATATGCAAATCAGACTGACCCTGTGCCTCATGGGAACAGTCCAGCCCGAAATGCCAAGCCATGCCTTCCCTGGGCCGGAAACAAGCTTCATAGGACCGGTTTCTGGCATTTCACCCGTCTTCAGCCAGGCTTGCTTGAATCCAGTGGCAAAGTGAGCAAGGGACTCACGTCTGAGCATACCCTGCCAACTTATGGCGAACAAAGCGGTACAAAAGGGGGTGGTGATGGACGGAGCACCAGAACCAATCAAACACTCCCACCCAGTCAACAGATCTGGGTTTGATCCATCACTGTTCTTTAGCCCACTCTGCCACCCCAGTTCAGACATGGCCATATGCAAATCAGTCTGACCCTGTGCCTCATGTGAACAGTCCAGCCCGAACTGCCAAGCCATGCCTTACCTGGACCGGAAACAAGCTTCCTAGGACCGGTTTCTGGCATTTCAGCCATCTTCAGCCAGGCTTGCTTGAATCCAGTGGCAAAGAGAGCAAGGGACTCACGTCTGAGCATACCCTGCCAACTTATGGCGAATAAAGCGGTACAAAAGGGGGTGGTGATGGACGGAGCACCAGAACCAATCAAACACTCACACCCAGTCAACAGATCTGGGTTTGATCCATCACCGTTCTTTAGCCCACTCTGCCACCCCAGTTCAGACATGGCCATATGCAAATCAGTCTGACCCTGTGCCTCATGGGAAAAGTCCAGCCCGAACTGCCAAGCAATGCCTTCCCTGGACTGGAAACAAGCTTCCTAGGACCGGTTTCTGGCATTTCAGCCGTCTTCAGCCAGGCTTGCTTGAATCCAGTGGCAAAGTGAGCAAGGGACTCACGTCTGAGCATACCCTGCCAACTTATGGCGAACAAAGCGGTACAAAAGGGGGTGGTGATGGACGGAGCACCAGAACCAATCAAACACTCACACCCAGTCAACAGATCTGGGTTTGATCCATCACCGTTCTTTAGCCCACTCTGCCACCCCAGTTCAGACATGGCCATATGCAAATCAGTCTGACCCTGTGCCTCATGGGTACAGTCCAGCCCGAACTGCCAAGCCATGCCTTCCCTGCACTGGAAACAAGCTTCCTAGGACCGGTTTCTGGCATTTCACCCGTCTTCAGCCAGGCTTGCTTGAATCCAGTGGCAAAGTGAGCAAGGGAGTCACGTCTGAGCATACCCTGCCAACTTATGGCGAACAAAGCGGTACCACAGGGGGTGGTGATGGACGGAGCACCAGAACCAATCAAACTCTCACACCAAGTAAACAGATCTGGGTTTGATCCATCACCGTTCTTTAGCCCACTCTGCCACCCCAGTTCAGACATGGCCATATGCAAATCAGTCTGACCTTGTGCCTCATGGGAACAGTCCAACCCGAACTGCCAAGCCATGCCTTCCCTGGACCGGAAACAAGCTTCCTAGGACCGGTTTCTGGCATTTCAGCCGTCTTCAGCCAGGCTTGCTTGAATCCAGTGGCAAAGTGAGCAAGGGACTCACGTCTGAGCATACCCTGCCAACTTATGGCGAACAAAGCGGTACAAAAGGGGGTGGTGATGGACGGAGCACCAGAACCAATCAAACACTCACACCCAGTCAACAGATCTGGGTTTGATCCATCACCGTTCTTTAGCCCACTCTGCCACCCCAGTTCAGACATGGCCATATGCAAATCAGTCTGACCCTGTGCCTCATGGGAACAGTCCAGCCCGAACTGCCAAGCCATGCCTTCCCTGGACCGGAAACAAGCTTCCTAGGACGGGTTTCTGGCATTTCAGCCGTCTTCAGCCAGGCTTGCTTGAATCCAGTGGCAAAGTGAGCAAGGGACTCACGTCTGAGCATACCCTGCCAACTTATGGCGAACAAAGCGGTACAAAAGGGGGTGGTGATGGAAGGAGCACCAGAACCAATCAAACACTCACACCAAGTCAACAGATCTGGGTTTGATCCATCACCGTTCTTTAGCCTACTCTGCCACCCCAGTTCAGACATGGCCATATGCAAATCAGTCTGACCCTGTGCCTCATGGGAAAAGTCCAGCCCAAACTGCCAAGCCATGCCTTCCCTGGACTGGAAACAAGCTTCCTAGGTCCGGTTTCTGGCATTTCAGCCATCTTCAGCCAGGCTTGCTTGAATCCAGTGGCAAAGTGAGCAAGGGACTCACGTCTGAGCATACCCTGTCAACTTATGGCGAACAAAGCGGTACAAAAGGGGGTGGTGATGGACGGAGCACCAGAACCAATCAAACACTCACACCCAGTCAACAGATCTGGGTTTGATCCATCACCGTTCTTTAGCCCACTCTGCCACCCCAGTTTAGACATGGCCATATGCAAATCAGTCTGACCCTGTGCCTCATGGGAACAGTCCAGCCCGAACTGCCAAGCCATGCCTTCCCTGGACCGGAAACAAGCTTCCTAGGACCGGTTTCTGGCATTTCACCCGTCTTCAGCCAGGCTTGCTTGAATCCAGTGGCAAAGTGAGCAAGGGAGTCACGTCTGAGCATACCCTGCCAACGTATGGCGAACAAAGCGGTACAAAAGGGGGTGGTGATGGGCGGAGCACCAGAACCAATCAAACACTCACACCCAGTCAGCAGATCTGGGTTTGATCCATCACCGTTCTTTAGCCCACTCTGCCACCCCAGTTCAGACATGGCCATATGCAAATCAGTCTGACCTTGTGCCTCATGGGAACAGTCCAGCCCGAACTGCCAAGCCATGCCTTCCCTGGACGGGAAACAAGCTTCCTAGGACCGGTTTCTGGCATTTCAGCCGTCTTCAGCCAGGCTTGCTTGAATCCAGTGGTAAAGTGAGCAAGGGACTCACGTCTGAGCATACCCTGCCAACTTATGGTGAACAAAGCGGTACAAAAGGGTGTGGTGATGGACGGAGCACCAGAACCAATCAAACACTCACACCCAGTCAACAGATCTGGGTTTGATCCATCACCGTTCTTTAGCCCACTCTGCCACCCCAGTTCAGACATGGCCATATGCAAATCAGTCTGACCCTGTGCCTCATGGGAACAGTCCAGCCCGAACTGCCAAGCCATGCCTTCCCTGGACCGGAAACAAGCTTCCTAGGACCGGTTTCTGGCATTTCAGCCGTCTTCAGCCAGGCTTGCTTGAATCCAGTGGCAAAGTGAGCAAGGGACTCACGTCTGAGCATACCCTGCCAACTTATGGCGAACAAAGCGGTACAAAAGGGGGTGGTGATGGACGGAGCACCAGAACCAATCAAACTCTCACACCCAGTCAACAGATCTGGGTTTGATCAATCACCGTTCTTTAGCCCACTCTGCCACCCCAGTTCAGACATGGCCATATGCAAATCAGTCTGACCCTGTGCCTCATGGGAACAGTCCAGCCCGAACTGCCAAGCCATGCCTTCCCTGGACCGGAAACAAGCTTCCTTGGACCGGTTTCTGGCATTTCAGCCGTCTTCAGCCAGGCTTGCTTGAATCCAGTGGCAAAGTGAGCAAGGGACTCACGTCTGAGCATACCCTGCCAACTTATGGCAAACAAAGCAGTACAAAAGGGGGTGGTGATGGACGGAGCACCAGAACCAATCAAACACTCACACCCAGTCAACAGATCTGGGTTTGATCCATCACCGTTCTTTAGCCCACTCTGCCACCCCAGTTCAGACATGGCCATATGCAAATCAGTCTGACCCTGTGCCTCATGGGAACAGTCCAGCCCGAGCTGCCAAGCCATGCCTTCCCTGGACTGGAAACAAGCTTCCTAGGACCGGTTTCTGGCATTTCACCCGTCTTCAGCCAGGCTTACTTGAATCCAGTGGCAAAGTGAGCAAGGGACTCACGTCTGAGCATACCCTGCCAACTTATGGCGAACAAAGCGGTACAAAAGGGGGTGGTGATGGACGGAGCACCAGAACCAATCAAACACTCACACCCAGTCAACAGATCTGGGTTTGATCCATCACCGTTCTTTAGCCCACTCTGCCACCCCAGTTCAGACATGGCCATATGCAAATCAGTCTGACCCTGTGCCTCATGGAAACAGTCCAGCCCGAACTGCCAAACCATGCCTTCCCTGGACCGGAAACAAGCTTCCTAGGACCGGTTTCTGGCATTTCAGCTGTCTTCAGCCAGGCTTGCTTGAATCCAGTGGCAAAGTGAGCAAGGGACTCACGTCTGAGCATGCCGCCCTCCGCACTTTGAACATTCATGGGAGAACTTATAGTACTCCTGCGTGCACAGCCCTTATTAAAGCCCCAGCAATTCCCACGAACCCCTGTTGACTTTTCCCTGTTCCTCCAACCCCTCCCTGGATGGGTCGCCCTTGAAAGGGCCGGTAAACTATGGGCAACCCGCTGGCAGTGAAAATTGTCTTGCCACACTTCGCTGCCCCCATTGTGTGTTGCCACAGGTCACTATCTAGCTCTCCCCATTTGGCTTCAAGGTCCTATGCCAGCCGAGCCTTCTTGATAACGTCCAAATATTTAAAGAGAGCTACGCAGCGCTCCGGGTATTTCTCACAGTACACACTTCAGTAAATGACGAATGTGGCCATCCAATTTTCGATCGTAAGGGGCACCTTCGGCCTCTTGGCCAACTCAAATTCCTCTTCTTTGGTCCCCTCTTTGGATCTAATCTCCTGATGTAGCAATTTAAGTATCTCTTTCCCAAAAGCGCTCTTTGGTGGTTAGCATCAGTTGTGCCCCTAAAGGTTTTGTCACCCCCATATAAGGGAGCTTTTTTAACTTCAATTCCTTACTCTCTGGGTCCTCTTTCTTAACTCCTTTATTGCTCTCAGCCATTGCATCTTTCACTTTTCCTGAACTACCCTCCTCCTTAGTATCCCCCAACCCTCCTGCCTCATTGGTGCCCACTCCTACATCTGACACATACTTACCTTTCTGTATGTTTTCCCCCTTGTCCCTGCAACTACCCCACACTTATGACATTGCATACCCTCACAGGCTTTCCCTTTATGCACCTGGCCTTACCTGGCTCCAAGGAAAGTGCCTGTAAAGACGCAGTCCACCTCGCCAGGGGCCCCGTAACTTCTACCGCTCTTGCTGGCCTCACCGCAGGCCATGACGCCCTTGCTAGCCTATTTTCTCGCCCCTGCAACACACTAGACAAAACATTAGAGGTCCCCCTGTCCCCTTTCTCATCGTCCTCCAGCAGTTCCCCTTTGTCAAGGCCCTCCTCATCAAAATCCAGCTCTTCAGCTCTATGCAAAGCCTCCTGCGGACATTCCAGGCCCCTGTATACCTCTATCAGTGGAGTCTTACCGGCCGTCCCTCTCTTGACCCTGTGCCGGGTATCTGGGGGAGGGGGAGTGACTGTACCTTTCTGTGCCTCTCTGGCACCCGTACGCGCCATCCAAACTTGACTTTCTCGCTGGAGGTCATGCCAGACCCACCAGGTGTTGAGGCCCGCAATGACGTTCACCACCACAAGCCCATAGCCGGCCTGTCATAATTTCAGGGCCACCCTCCACCACATATTCATGCTCCCACCCCCACCATTATTCCCCTCCTGACATTCCACCTGAGGTGCTGCTTGCCTCCCGAGGCAGCCCAGACCACACCGGCTCACCTTCCTCTTTTCCTCTCAACCCTCCCTCCCCCGTCCTCTCCCCATTTCTTTAGCTTTATTAGCAAGCCCTTCTGGAAATGCGGCTCGCTGTGTTTCGTCTCACCCATAATTTGGGCCCGAGCAGGTAAGTGTTACATCTTATGCTGCTTTGTGCCCTCCTTTCCTGCCTCGCACGGCCCCATGCATGCATGCCCTATAGCCTGGAGGGATTCTTACCACTCTCCCAGCCACAAGGTCAGACGCTGCCTCCTCTGCTGCGGACAAGGGCCCAGCCACGCACCCCACCTCCAGACTCAAGGCCGGAGCCGCAGGATGTGACCCTGCCCCCACCCGGCTAATTTCCAGAGGGGCTGCTCTCTCCCCATATGAGCGCCCCACTCACTTACCCCTGCATTGTGGCCCCCACTCGCCCCTTTCACTTTCTTCGGCAGAGTGCATTTCGCCACCGCAGCTGCCACGCCCGCCGATGCCCTCCACACGGGGCGCGCCAGCCCTGTGGCTTCTTCAACTATTAAGTCCATGCGGCCCGCCTCACAAACCCTCTTATCCACCATCACTGGTAAGCACAACTATATTACTCTGCACTATAAACGCTAAGTGCGTTCACCTGCTCTCTTCAAAGCCTAAAATCCTTTGTGAATAAAACAAAATGTTTTGCTAATTACTCCTCCCTGCCACCAGGTCACCTGAACCTAAAATAGTGGCAGAGAGCCCAAAACCCAAACCCTACAAACATAGTTGCCAAGGTTTCGTTTCTTGTGAGCAAAATCAAGCAATGAAGAGGAGGGAAACATTAATATCTGAAATTACACTGTAACCAATGAATCCTGACAACTTTAACCAGCCTAGTACCTCTGGATGCACCCTGTCAATCAATCAAATAAATGCGGCAGAGGAGCATCAGGACTGCAGACCGCTCTCTCTGTCCACATGGAGACCCGGCCGGGTCTGTAACAGGTTTTAGAGGCCACAATACCAATCCCAGCTGCCTACCCTATTTCATTATTATCGAGTCAGCTGCAGTGAGGACGGCATGATTGGCCAGGCTTTGGGAGAGGCTGTTTGCACACATAGCATAGCAGTCACAGCCAAGCAGGCTCTATTACTTCAAAAAGAGACACACTATAAAAACAAATATTTTAAGTAAGCGGCCGGCATGCTGCCGCTACATGCGAGTTGCAATAGTGTCTCGAAATTTGAAAAATACTTAAGTAAGGGAGTTACTTTTAAAAATTATCATTAAGCCTTTACCTGAGTTAGTGACCGCCCTATTGTCCCTCCGGTGCGCCGCTGTGCTTGCTATCTGTGCAACACTGATTATAGCAAGTTCATGCCTCTACTTTTCTGCGAACCGGCACACTAGGCTGCAACATTCAGACAGACCCCCTATGATGGTCCGCTACAGAGACAGAGTCCTCACAGCACTTTCTGCTGACACACAACTGCCTCCCTGGTGAGACAGAACCACTGCATCACACTCCAGCAGCACGCTGCTGGTGCCGGTGTGTCTGAGTCGGTTTGCCAAAGGTCCGTGGTATCACATACTGCCGCATTAAAAGCAGCGACCTCCTCACAGGTTGTTACAGCAAACAAATGATGGACGGAATGCTGACAATGCAAACATTCTCCCCCAGTCAAAAGATCTGGGTTAAATCCATCGTTCTTTTGCCCACTGCACCACCCCAGTTTGGACTCAGCCATATGTAAATCAGTCTTGACCCTGTGCCCCATGGGAACAGTCCAGACCGAACTGCCAAGCCAGGTATTCCCTGGACCGGAAACAAGAATCCTGGGACCGGTTGAAGGGTATGTCACCCTTCTTCAGCCAGGCTAGCTTGAATCCAGTGGCACAGTGAGCAAGGGACCCACGTCTTGGCATACTCATCCCACTTAGGGCAAAAAGTGTTACAGCAAACAAATGATGGACGGAATGCTGACAATGCAAACATTCTCCCCCAGTCAAAAGATCTGGGTTAAATCCATCGTTCTTTTGTCCACTACGCCACCCCAGTTTGGACCCAGCCATGTGCAAATCAGTCTTGACCCTGTGCCCCGTGGGAACAGTCCAGACCGATCTGCAGGGCCAGGTCCTCCCTGGACCGGAAACAAGCATCCTGGGACCGGTTTCAGGGTATGTCACCCTTCTTCAGCCAGGTCAGCTTGAATCCAGAGGCACAGTGAGCAAGGGACCCAAGTCTGAGCATACCCATCCCACCTAGGGTGAAAAGTGTTACAGCAAACAAATGATGGACGGAATGATGACAATGCAAACATTCTCCCCAGTTAAAGATCTGGGTTAAATCCATTGTTCTTTTGCCCACTTCGCCACCCCAGTTTGGACCCAGCCATATGCAAATCAGTCTTGACCCTGTGCCCCATGGGAACAGTCCAGACCAAACTGCCAGGCCAGGTCCTCCCTGGACCGGAAACAAGCATCCTGTGACCGGTTTCAGGGTATGTCACCCTTCTTCAGCCAGGCTAGCTTGAATCCAGTGGCACTTCGCCACCCCAGTTTGGACCCAGCCATTCATTCTGTCCATCAATTGTTCTTTTTGCATTTTTCACCCCGAGTGGGACAGGTATGCCCAGACGTGGGTCCCGTGTTCACCATGCCACTGAAGTCAAGCTATCCTGGCTGATGAGGGCTGAAAGCCCGAAACCAGTCCTAGGATGCTTAATTCCAGTCCAGGGAGGATCTGGCCTGGCAGTTTGGGCTGGACTGTTCCCAATGGGCGCAGGGTCAAGACTGATTTGCATATGGCTGGGTCCAAACTGGAATGGCATGGTGAGCAAAATGCCGATGGATTTAGGCCCAGATCTCTGTACTGGGTTAAATGTATGACATTGTTCTGCATTCTGTCCATCAATTGTTCTTTTTGCATTTGTCACCCCGAGTGGGAGGGGTATGCCCAGACATGGGTCCCGTGCTCACCATGCCACTGGTGTCAAGCTATCCTGGCTGATGAGGGCTGAAAGCCCGAAACCGGTCCTAGGATGATTGATTCCAGTCCAGGGAGGACCTGGCCTGGCAGTTCGGGCTGGACTGTTCCCAATGGGCGCAGGGTCAAGACTGATTTGCATATGGCTGGGTCCAAACTGGAATAGCATAGTGAGCAAAAAAACGATGGATTTAGGCCCAGATCTCTGTACTGGGGTGAATGTATGACATTGTTCTGCTTTCTGTCCATCAATTGTTCTTTTTTCCATTTGTCACCCCGAGTGGGAGGGGTATGCCCAGACATGGGTCCCGTGCTCACCATGCCACTGGAGTCAAGCTATCCTGGCTGATGAGGGCTGAAAGCCCGAAACCGGTCCTAGGATGATTGATTCCAGTCCAGGGAGGACCTGGCCTGGCAGTTCGGGCTGGACTGTTCCCAATGGGCGCAGGGTCAAGACTGATTTGCATATGGCTGGGTCCAAATTGGAATGGCATGGTGAACAAAAAAACGATGGATTTAGGCCCAGATCTCTGTACTGGGGTGAATGTATGACATTGTTCTGCATTCTGTCCACCAATTGTTATTTTTGCATTCCTCACAGGTTGTTAGCAGGCTCACGATGGCGATCAGCTGTGGGGGTGAGGTCTGCTGGGCCTGAGGGTCGTCGTCCTTCTAGCAGTTAACTTAAAATGCCCACCAGCTTGCGCCGCAGCAGCAAGTAGGAGGGACCCGACAACTGGTGCCTATTAAAGTGAGTCTGGCAAACTAAGACTCACACGCTGTCTCCATAGTAGCCAGCCATTAGGCAGTGACATATACTCCTCCTGCATCAACGATGTGGTGTGTTCTGTGTGTTACATTGCAGTAAAAGCTAGTGATCAGATACGCCAGCAGCATGCCGGGAGCAGAGCGCACTAACAATGCAGCTTTTGGTGCATGATACCAGCGCTCGGCTTGAAACCCGAGAGACGGTTTATGCGTGAGTTTGCATTTCAGACCACCACACTGAAATGTGTTAAACTAACGCCTGATGCGTGGTACTTGGCACGGTTGTATATAGCCTTTGGGCTATTTTTTGGGCTACACCTATGAAGCCCAACCTAGTCTCAAAATGGCAGTCGCATGGACTGCACCACCCTCCCAATCTGCCCGGGAGGCTGACCCCCCCCCCCCCTCCTGTCGCTGCCCCCCCAAACCCCTATTGTGGGCGCCCGCCCCCATCCCTTTTGATGGCAGCCGCCACTGCCTAGTGGTCCAAAGACCAAAGGTTAAGAACCAATGATGTAGAACATTCTTTTTTACCTACGACAGGGGTGGTTATTCATCTTGCTGAAGTCGGATGGCTGAGGACTCTGTGGGTTGATATTCTCCAGTAAACTCCTTAGCTACTTGGAGCGGCGTATGGAGATTCATTATTTGTTTAACTGTTGAGGTACATTTCAGTCGAGAGAATATTCATCTCACCACTTTAAATACTTCTCTACATTTCTAAGCTTTCACTAAACCTTAAAATTGGAGTTCCGGGGTTTTGCTTAATTTGTGCAACATTGAATATACATGTTGTTCGACTATATCCACCTTCTTATGAACACTGGTCAGATGCAAAACTGTGGCTTTTATCCATGAAGATTTGTATACAGGCTAGAGAAATCGTGAACACAAATGGCGAACATTATTTATATCTCACAAAAGCAGAAGGCAGATAATACGTGCTGCCACTAGGTGGCGCCATAATACCAGAGAAGGGTTCTCATCACGTTGGTGACTTGGAGTTCATACAATTTTCTGATAAAGCCTGTCTCTCCTCGGCATAGTTGTTTCAAAAGGCATTTATTTGTGTGCACTGCCTGCCAGGGCTCGCTTGGTTTGCACCACACTCGTTGGTGGTCCTGGAACTGAAATGGATTATGATTTATGAAGCAACTTGGCAGCACAAGGTGAATTTCAGATCATTTAAAACTGTGAAGAGCATGTCACGATATGCTCTCAATATTTGCGATCAAATGACAAAAAAAAGGCACATTTGACGACTACATGCACCAGAAAGCACACTAGCACAGGGGTCTTACATGTGCCATAGCCTGTGTATTTCTCGACCAGGCTCAAGTAACAGTGCTCACAGTATCTTCCGAGACAATATTTACTTACTTGTGGGTCTTCCACAGTCTCCTGTGCTTTTCTTAAGTAAACTGGGACAAGCACCGGTCCAGTAGCGTAACACAGACCTTCCCCCCCCCCGCAGACCCCGTGGTGCGGGGGGGCAAGCTCCAGGGATCCCCCTCAGCACAGTACTCAGGCCGGCGAGCTCTCGATTGAGGTCCGAGGGGGCCCCGCCACGTGCCTTGTCTAGTGGTTAGCGGTCTTGTTGCCCCAGGACCGCTGCACATCATCTGCAGGTAAATAAAAGGAAGCGCCCACTCGGGGCGGTACTTCCGGCATTACCGCAGTGTGTGGTGTCCTTCACTTGCGCGAGCGTCAGCCAATGCATGCCTGGTGCTGCCTACCCTGCTCCTGCTGCACGCACCTTAAACTGTTAACGAGGAGGGCCGAGACCCTCGCTCGCTATCTGCCGCATGCCCCTCTGCTACCGGGCGCACAAGATCTTCGGCCGCGGCCACAGATCCGTGGCCCGCAATGCATCGCACGCACTTGCGCGCCTGCTCTTCGGGTGAGTGCACCCTGTCGTGCCACGGATACGGCCCCGAAAATAAAGGAAGATTTGTGCGCTACCACGCGCTCTCTCACTCTCTTCTCATACCGCGTTGCTGCGGTTAAGCCACGCCCCACCAGGAATTCTTTCAGCCTGAGAGGCCCACCAGGAAGCTGCTGACAGACACTCTGCCCTGGGAGCTGCACCTTCACATGCACACGTTCCACCTCACACGGAGGGCCTACCAGAGAACGTATCTGCCCACAGTCAGACCTGCCCACAGGTGGACCTCTACGCTTGTTCCTCGGCATCACTGCCTCTGTTGGCCCACCCCCACCAGTGCTGAGCACGCTGACTGCTCTTAGCCAGCCCGGTTCTTTCCGCCACAGACCGCCATGGGAGACAACGATCAGGCTGCGGCACCCGCCCACCCGCCTTTCCAACACGCAGCCTCAGGGGTGTTACCACCATTCAGCGAATTGGAGGACCCCGCGACGGCATCCCCCAGATGGAAAATATGGATAGAGCGCCTAAATAATTACTTCGTCGCGACCCGTGAGACCGACGAGGCGGTGAAGAGGTCCTTGCTACTGCACTACGCTGGTGACGAAATTTTTAAACTTTTTAAACATCTGCCTAACACAGGAGCGGCCACTGACTATAACGCGGCGGTGACTGCGTTAGACGCCTATTTTCACCCACAACTGAACCCTGATTTTGAACGGTTCAAGCTGCGCCAAGCCCGCCAGAGGGAAGGGGAGTCCATGGACACATTTTACGGCCGACTACGCGAACTCGCCAGCACATGCACTGAAGATGACCAACCAAAAGAGATCAGGGCACAACTTATCCAGGGATGCCGAGACAAAACTCTGAGAGGCCTCATTTTACGCCAACCGAAGATCGCGCTCGAAGATATGTTGATACTGGCGAGGTCACACGACCTGTCAGCAGCCAGAGCGAATGAGATGGACCAGGCTCTTATCAAGCCCCAGGGGCGGTCCGACGCCATCAAGACGAAGCGGGCAGATGCCCTCAGAGTCAAACCGAAGGGAGACTCCTTCAGGAGACCAAAGCCAGAAACATCTAAGCCGAGATGTGGATACTGCTGAAGAAAATGAGTTTTTACTAGGTTCTATTAATTTCCTTACTTTCCTCCATTCCTTGCCATCTCGTGACAAAACCCTGCCTACAGCCTCCATTTCTGCTGACGCTCAAAACTATCGCATACCCAAGTCCCCCTGTTCTCTGCAGTTAGCCAATTCATCAACAGAAAGCCATGAGACACCTACGCCCTGTGTAAACAAGCTTGTTTTTCATCTTCTGCTTCCTGCTTGGTAAACATCGTTGACACCTTGATCAGGTTATTTGGACAATGGTCTGACTGACCGAGCCTTGATCAAGCTGATTGAACAATGATCTGAATGCCAAGCCTTGATCTAGCTGATTGAACAATGGTCTGAATGCCGAGCCTTGATCAGGTCATCAACTACAAACACCGCCTTGATCAGGTCATCAACTACAAACATCGCCTTGATCAGGTTATCAACTGCAAACACCGCCCTGATTGAACAATGGACTGAATGCCAAATGAGTGGAGTAAAAATGTATATAAGGCTTGTTCGCTGTGGAGTAAAGCAGCAGCCTCCTGGGTTTTGTCTCTGACTAGCTTGGTACTCTGTTCTATAGCCCGGGCTATTGTAATAAAGGTGGTTCGATCTGCAGACGAAGGTTTCCGGGTCCACTTTATTATATAAGGAGGGTAAGAGTAGACTCAGGTGATTCCTGCTCCGCCAAGCCCCCACTCCTCCTTGAGGTGGGCTTTTCTTGGTTCTACAAATGGCGCCTGAACAGGAACACCACGGAGACGTAGGTCTGGCCCGGTGGTCGTGAGGGGGCCTGTGGTGGAAGTCCGACGGAGGTACCCTACCCGAGGGACCATTTTGAGTCCGGTAGACCAGTAGTCTTGCACACGGTCTTCCCCGTCCGGTCTGGGCCACCTTACTCCGTCCCGCTGGTGTCCCTTTAAGTGTGGTCTCTGTCTGGATCTGGACTCGTGCCTACATCTGCAGAAGAGAACAACATTTTCGGGTAAGGGTGGACTGATCATCCACCACTTGTGCTCTGTTTTCTGTCTGTATTGACTTTTGCAAAAGCCAAGCCAGTGAGGTGAGTGTTTTTCTCCCACAGTTGTCTGCCTGAAGTAAAAATATGCCAGTCAGTAGTAAGTTCCGAAAGTTATGTTGTTGCATATGTACAGAGGACTCCCTTCTGGTGGCAGCCTGCCCACTTCCTCCAACAGGAACTCCAAGTTATAAGATGTATGTTAAATATGGGCCATCTGCTATCATGTTTTCTTCCTTATGGGTAAAATATACAAAACAAAGCAATGTTGAATTACAGTGGCCACAGTTTGGCTCCTTTGATCTCCAGGCCCTTTCGAGCCTGGAGGAGCAGGTGCTCCGCAAACGGTCTCGTCAAGCCATGTTTGACGCCACCACGTTGTGGGGGAAAGAAATAGATCAAAGAATGAGAAAAAAGCAAGCGTTGAATAAAAAGAAAGAGAGGATGTCTATGGCTGATCATGCGAAAGCGCATTTAGAAAATAAGGTTCAGGAAGGGGTTGAAATGGCAGATAGGCATCATAGGGCTAAGGCGACAAAATGTTACCCCGCTCGTTCTCCCAGGGACCTTGAGGTTGAAGGAGACGAGGGGGACTCATTGTTGAATGCTATTCTTGAAGGTCCACCTCCTGCCTATGCTCCGGCTCCTATGTATCCCGCTCTTCCTCAAAATGTTTCTAACACTCCACCCCCACCAGTGGTGGTTCAGGCTGCCTCACCCATTGTACCACTGCCTGATCCTTTGACTCCCGTCATCCTGCCAGCACCCCTCCCTCCAACAGTTCATACCGCCCCACCTATTGACCCAACCCCGACCATACATTCCCGTCTGCTTGATAATCAGTCTATTAGTACCCCTGTTGGTGACCCTTATGCCACTCCTGACCGAACAAGATGGGCATCTCTTATGCCCAATACCCTGTTTGGATTCTTCGGTACCCCTAGAAAAGAGTCTTTGAGGTCTGCTGAACTCGCTGGGGGTAGTGAAAGGGACGCTATGTGAAAACAATGTGCACTTTGGATAAATAATGATAATATTTATGGCGTTAAAGATATCTGGCCAACGTTTAGACAATGGACGGCCATACAACAAACAGACATGACCGAGTATATGTGCACACTTATAATGAAAAGATATGAAGCATTGTTCATAGATACTCCCCGGGGATTGATTGATTTAAAACTAACTATTGCCAAGGGTCATGTTCAGGGAGATGATATGCATAAAGCCCTTGTTACCATGATTGCGTTCAGAGACACAATGGCTTTTCCGCCACCTCCGAATGACAAAGCCATGCCTATGAGAGAGACAGCTCCTGTCTTTATCCCTGCAGTGCTCGCCAATAACCAGGGTGTTGGAGCAGCCCCAGCCCACTGGCGTAGGATGTGGGTGCATGTCCCATGGAAAAGAGCGGATGTTCTTCAATTGAAATCCCAATTACCAGACCCCCGTAAAAATCCAGCTCTTTACTATCAGGAATTAGGTCAGATAGTTTCCTCTGGTGTCCTTACCTTAGAGGATATTGACTTATTGTTCAGGTCAGTAGTACCACCCGACATATGGGGCAAAATACGCCATGCCAACCATAATGCCGCTTTGCCTGGTGACTGGACCGACTTTGAGAGGATGGAGAATGACAGAGAAGGAGGGACTAAGCCTGATCCGGCTATTCTGGCTCTCCCAGGCCATCTGTTGCAACTCATGAAGTTTTACCCGAAATAGCTGTTAATTGGGATAAGATAAATGCATGTAAACAACGTAAGGATGTGTCTGTTGCTGATTTTTTCACCCGCTTCGAAACTGAGTACAAAAGTCACAGTGGATTTGACCCTAGAGCCCCTGGCTCGGGTTCAGTGTTTATTGATAAATTTGTATCTAATTTATTACCGGATCTCTCGGCCCGCCTTAAGAAGGTTGAGAGTACGTGGTCAGCTCAGACTATGGCAGGCATCCTTGCCATGGCCCAATATCATGAGAATAAAGAGAATGAAGATAAAGACAAAGAGGTTAGGAAGAACAAGGACCTTAAAATGAAAGTTTTGTTACAACAAGCTTATCCACCCTGGGGACAAAATGCTAGAGGCCAGGGTCTGCCTTCGGACCAGTTCCAGAGGCTGCCCCAATGCCCCCTTCAGTCTCCTTTACAGAAGTCCATCAGTTCGGCAGGTCCCGTTGATAAAGACCAGTGTGCCCACTGTAAGGCTTATGGCCACTGGGTATTAGCCCAGAATATTCAGTCAGGAAAAACTAGGCCCCGAACCCAAAGGGAAGGAAATATGGGACCTCCTAGGCAGAGGCGCGCACCAGATCCAAATGTTCGACCCCGTATGGGTCCGCCCCAGGGTACAGTTAACAGATTTGACAACGGGTATGAGGCCACTAGGACATACTTTAACAATGATTATGATGAGACTGATGAGACAGGTTTCTACCAGCCATAGTAAAGCCAGGAAAGGGGTAATGTAAGAGTGCCAATTCCTGTGGATCAGCGAGGTCCTTATATCCGGATGTCAGTTGCAGGGGATAAAAAGAAGTTTCTCCTAGACACCGGGGCTACGAGATCCTCTGTTGCGCACACCTTGATACCGGAGGCACCCCTTTCTGGTTTCCTCAATGTCTCCGTGGGTTTTTCTGGGGTCCCTGTCACTAACCCCGTCTTTAAGCCTCCCCCGCTGGATCTCGGTCCAGCTCATATGGATGCTCCTTTGATTCTCACAACAGGATGTAGTGAAAATTTGCTGGGTATGGATTTGTTAAAGGCTTTACATGCTACCATTTCTTGTGGTCCTGATGGCGTGTCCCTTACCATATCACCAGATTCCTCTGCCACTATGTTCCTCTCTGGACCCCTCCCTCCCGTTCTGCAGGCCTTACCCTCATCACTTTGGGCCACTTCTGACACTGATGTAGGACTTCTCGACATTTCTCCGCATACTGTCTGTATCCAGCAAGGTGCCCAACTGCCCTGGCTTCGCCAGTATCGCCTTCCCCAGGAAGGTGAGGCTGCCCTATTATCTATAATATCAGATCTCGTGAAGACAGGAGTAGTTGAGGAGACACGTGGTAATGAGTGTAACAGCCCAATTATTCCAGTTCTTAAAAAATGTATTGATCCCTCTCCCGTGGCCCCCAAAATCTATCGGTTTGTCATCAATCTGCGGGCTCTCAACAAAATTACGGTCTCACAGTATCCCGTTGTCCCTGATATCACAGCCCTCTTGACCATGGTCCCAGCGACCGCCACTCATTTTTCTGTTATTGACCTAAAGAATGCGTTTTTCAGCATTCCCATACATCCGGACAGTAGACATCTTTTTGGTTTCTCCCTTGGAGGGCGGAGTTTCTGGTTCTGCCGTGCCCCCCAAGGTTTTACTGAAAGCCCCAGCATCTATAGTCAGGCTCTCAAGAATCAGTTGGACGCCCTGACGCTCCCAGCAGGTGCCACTCTGTTGCAATATGTAGATGCCCTCTTAATTGCAGCCACTTCTGCTTCACTTTGTGAACAAGCAACAGTACGTCTGCTTCACCACCTTGCCTCCCAAAATCATACGGTTTCCTTGAATAAATTGCAATTTTGTCGAGAGAAAGTGACCTACCTCGGCCACCTCTTCTCGAAGGAGGGAAGACAACTTACCGCTGACCGAGTGTCCCTTATTACCTCCATGCCTCCCCCTTTGACACAGAAACAAGTATGTGCCTTTATAGGCCTCACTTCCTATTGCAGACAATGGATCCCTAACTTCTCGGCCATTGTCAAACCTCTTTTAGCTCTCACTGTAAAGATATGCCAGAAAGAAGTTTTCCATGGACAACTGAACATGTGGCTGCCTTTCAGACACTCAAAGATGCCTTATGTACAGCTCCAGTGTTAGGCACCCCAGACTATGGCAAACAATTTTTTCTTTTTGTCCATGAGACACATGGCTGCGCTTGCGCCGTCTTAACTCAGATTTTTGGAGACAAACTTCGTCCTTGTGCTTATTTCTCGGCTACACTTGACCCAGTAGCCCGAGCCCTCCCTGGATGTTTACGCGCAACGGCTGCTGCTGCACTTATGGTCCGCCAGAGCGCAGGTATTGTTATGTCTCCACCCTTGACCTTAATGGTCCCACATGCAGTAGATACCTTGCTCAACAACACCAAGACACAACACCTTACCAGTGCATGACTTACAGGTTATGAGCTCACTCTTTTTACCAGTCACATTGACATTAGGAGATGTAATATTCTAAACCACGCTACACTACTTCCTGAAACACAAGGGAAAAATTCTGACCCTCATGACTGCATATTACGGACTGAAGAAGAGACAAAGGGTCGTGTGGATCTACAAGACACCCCCCTAACAGACGCTGAGGGAACACTATACATAGATGGTTCATGTCTTAAAAGATCGGATGGAACTACATCTGCTGCATATGCCCTCACCACTCTTGTTACAGTAGTTGAGACAGCACAAATTCCACAGGCATCGGCCCAAGCGGCTGAATTAATGGCCTTGACACGAGCTTGTGAAATCAGTAAAAACATGACTGTTAATATCTATACGGACAGTCAATACGCCTTTGGGGTGGCTCACAATTTTGGCAGACTCTTGAAAGAAAGAAATTTACTCACCTCACATGGGACTAGAATACAACATGGTCCCCTGATACACAGACTTCTAGACGCCTTGACATTACCTAGAAAAGTTGCAGTGATTAAATGTAAAGCCCACCAGAAAGTGACTGATGATGTAGGGGAAGGCAATGCCCTGGCAGACCAAACAGCAAGACAAACTGCTCTAAGTAAATCAGATGGAATGTTTGTGACAGGACCAGCCAGATGGGTGGTGGAAGGAGAAATGTTGGAAAATACTAGTCAGAGTGTGGTCGAGATTCAATCTCATGCCACTGCAAAAGAACTGCACACATGAGAGGAACATCTGTCAGAGAAAGAGATAGAGGGATGTTGGGTGCGTATATCCGAAGGGAGGCAATGGATGTTACCAGACAGTCATGTCCCCCCGGTTGTCACTATGGCCCATGGCCCTGCCCATATCAGTGCGAAGGGAATATGCAAGTTACTAGAGCCAACATGGTATAATGAAAAAATACCCCTATATGCTGACCGAGTGGTTAAGTCATGTATGATTTGCCTTATGCACAATACAGGAAAAGGTACAGTTACCCCCGCTGGTGGCTTCTTCCCTCCTACGTTTCCTTTTGAGGCCATCCAGATGGATTATATCCACATGGACAGGTGTGAGAATTTGAAATATGTCCTTGTAGTGGTCTGTGACTTCAGCAGATGGGTGGAGGCCTACCCCACCAAGGATTGAAAAGCTATTACAACGGCTAAAGTTTTGTTGAAAGAATACTTTCCCCGATTTGGGTTGCCCCATTTGATTTGGAGTGACAATGGCCAACATTTTACAGCCAATGTGGTCCAGTTTGTGTGTTCCGGGCTTGGTGTCAGACAAAAGTTTCATGCTGCTAATCACCCCCAGTCAGCCGGGTTGGTGGAGAAATACAATGGGGTACTTAAATTAAAATTGGCCAAAATAGTGGCGGAAACAGGTGTTACCTGGGTAGATGCCCTACCCCTTGCTCTCTTGTCAGTAAGGACGACTGCCAACTCAAGGATAGGATTATTTCCCTACGAATTGGTATTCGGTAGACCAGCTAATTGCCTGATGTTGAGTTCCCAGTATTGACTGATTACCTATACCAGTTAACTGATTCCTTTCGTACTCTTTATCATCAGGTACACGCTGCTATCCCTGACAAGAGAGAAAAGGCCCGGGTCACACCATCCAGCCAGGTGACTGGGTGGTAATCCGAAATTTACAGCGTACCAAGGGTCTGGAGCCCCGCTGGTCGCACCCCCGACAGGTTCTTCTGGCCACCCGCACTGCTGTAAAAGTCGAAGGAAGAAAGAAATGGATTCATGCTACCCACTGCAAGAGGGTGCCTCTCCCCCTTCCGTACGACCAATGGGTGAAAGAAGGACTACTGGATTGCGACACAGAAGTAGTACCGACCTTTGTCCCTTTCAGTGATGCTCGACTTCATTACACCACTACGGAATTTAAAACTGATCGAATCTTGGGGGGTCCAGTCGTCCCTCCTCTGCAGGATCAGGGGAAGGAACAAGAAGCTCTCTTTCCAGACCACTCCCTACCTTCTTCCACTCGCTACAACTTTAGACGAAGAAAAGGGGCTGGCCCTTGACTCTGTTTGGTGTCTATAGGCTGTAGGGCTGTGATATCCCGGCTGAGACCGGTGCTGGTATGCTAGACCAAGGGAATGTCCATAGGACTCTTGGTATCCACATCCAGTGAAGCAACCACCAATCACAGACAGCCGCTAGTGACAACAGGCGGAGCACAATGGCAGCAGTCCGAGGATCTGAAGCGCACAAGAAATATGTCAAACTTCTGAACAATAAATGTTTCCTTTCCACGATAGTTATACTTTTTGCTCTCCTCATCCTGCTGGTTGTGAGATGGCTTCTGTTACTGACCTCTCCCCCAGCTCCTCTGGTTACGACACCGACACCTGCGGAACATCTCCATGGCACCTTGTCACCCCATGAACTACCACGATGCCTGGAATTCATGAACAATACTTTTGTACAATTATTGCACCAGCATCAGCCTGTGATTAATACTTCGAACTGTTGGGTATGTGGGCTCATGCCACACTCTATGACACACACTGTCCCCTATTTCGTCTATCCATTTTCTGTTTTTGGGTCCTGTCTGGCTTGGAGGATGCTTGTCACTGATGCATATACGATCAATGGAACAACGAGCTCCATCATTGGCGATTTTTATGACACTTTCACCCGAAACAGAACAGGCAATGTCAGTAATCCTTTCTGCCCTACTACGACATCTGACATCTTGAACATTTCTCGTGCTGAACGCAATGAGATGGTTGTGTTCAACACCTCGAGTAAAATCATCTTTTATCGCTTCCGGTCCAGACGCAAAGTTCCCACCAAATTGCAGGCTTTCAATGTGATCAGCACGCATGGCCAGGTGTGCCTGAAAGGATTGGGGACCCGGGAGGTAGGAGTCAGTGACTGCGCAATAGTCAGTACACTGAATATTACCTCACCACCACTCCTAATCGCTTCTCCAAATACATATTTTGTTTGTGGACAGACTGCTTATACCTGGCTTCCCGGAAATTGGTCAGGTGTGTGTTATTTGGCCTTTCTACTCCCCCCTACCTTTACTGCTGTTGGGACGCATCACTTGACCAATCCCCACCTCCACCATCGTATGCCTAGGGGAGTAATTGAAGCCGATGACACTGCAGGACAGGAGGCGGGGGACTTCTTCAAAGGTTTCATGCCGTTCTTGGGTCCTATGGTCAACAGCCGCAACATACGACACCTTACCCGAGTGGTGGAGGCCCCCATTAATGAAACAGCATGGGCATTGGGCAACATCACCGCGGAGCTTGAGGCGGACCGCCTAATGACACTACAACATCGAATGGTACTTGACATCATCCTTGCTGACCGTGGTGGTGTATGTAAACTGATCTGCTCCAGCTGCTGCATTTACATACCTGATAACGCTCCATCAGTCTATCAAGCCATCCAACGTCTGCATAAACTTTCCTCTGAGATTCATCAACAACAAGACGACTGGTCCCTCATGGGCTGGATTTGGGGCCTCCTTTCCAGATGGGGATGGGGGTTCCTAATTTTTCTTGCCTTGGGAATAGCAGTCATCATCTCATGCTGCCTGTGTATCCAGTGCTTGCCTATGCTTTGTGCTATGTGTACACAGGCCCTTAAAAGTTCCCCGGTCTGTACACGTGACACCAACGTAAGGATAATGCTTCGACAAGAGATTGACGACCTAATGCAGATAGACATTTCCTAAGAAACATGTTTTGCCACTCAATGGCAAAAGGAGGGTCTGAAGAAAATGAGTTTTTACTAGGTTCTATTAATTTCCTTACATTCCTCCATTCCTTGCCATCTCATGACAAAACCCTGACTACAGCCTCCATTTCTGCTGACGCTCAAAACTATTGCATACCCAAGTCCCCCTGTTCTTTGCAGTTAGTCAATTCATCAACAGAAAGCCATGAGACACCTACGCCCTGTGTAAACAAGCTTGTTTTTCATCTTCTGCTTCCTGCTTGGTAAACATCCTTGACACCTTGATCAGGTTATCTGGACAATGGTCTGACTGACCGAGCCTTGATCAAGCTGATTGAACAATGATCTGAATGCCGAGCCTTGATCAAAATGATTGAACAATGGTCTGAATGCCGAGCCTTGATCAGGTCATCAACTACAAACACCACCTTGATCAGGTCATCAACTACAAACATCGCCTTGATCAGGTTATCAACTACAAACACCGCCTTGATCAGGTCATCAACTACAAACATCGCCTTGATCAGGTTATCAACTGCAAACACCGCCCTGATTGCAAAATGGACTGAATGCCAAAAGAGTGGAGTAAAAATGTATATAAGGCTTGTTCGCTGTGGAGTAAAGCAGCAGCCTCCTTGGTTTTGTCTCTGACTAGCTTGGGACTCTGTTCCATAGCCCGGGCTATTGTTATAAAGGTGGTTCTCTCTGCAGACGAAGGTTTCCGGGTCCACTTTATTATATAAAGAGGGTAAGAGTAGACTCGGGTGATTCCTGCACCGCCAATCCCCCACTCCTCCTTGAGGTGGGCTTTTCTTGGTTCTACACTGAAGCCACGAGCCTCAAGCGGCAAAAGACTGTCCCGCACAGGGGAAGACCTGTACCAATTGCGGTATACCCAACCACTTTGCCGCCGTGTGCCAAAGGTGAAACAGAGGACGTGACTACCGAAATCAGAGACCCCCAACACGGGCGGTACGACAACTGTCGGTGGCAGAAACAGCACCATCGAAGGCGCCCAAAGAAAAGGCAAAAGGTACCAGGGGCCAGTCGAAGACTCTTCAGAAGAAGATGATGAAGAAGTACACCTAATCTCATTTGCACGTCAGCTCAAGCGATGCCGGAGACCCCAGCCAACGTGCATGATCCATGTCGCAGGAACCGAGATAAAAGCAGTCATCGACACCGGAACGACTGTGAATGTAATGGGCGTCCAACAATATCGACGTCTACGACCATGTCCACCAGTGACGCCGTCCAAGACCAGGATATATGCACATGGGGCGGACCCACCTCTTCCGTTGAAAGGGAAGATTTCAGTCCCCATCAAAGCAGATGACCTGGAAGTCACGGCAACGATCCATGTAATCGACAGGGAAGCAGACACCTTACTGAGCAGCCACACGGCAGAGGACCTGGGCTTCGTTTCATTTGCCAGGAGAATCCAAGCCCACCAAGTAGAGGAGCTACTCAGCCAGTTCCCGGAGCTATTCCAAGGTCCCGGATGCATCAAGTGTGATCCCATCAAATTACACATTGACAAGACGGTTGCCCCAGTCGCTATACGACACAGAAGAGTACCATTCCATCTACGGCCGCTGGTAGAGGAGCTGGAAACCTTGGAAGAGCAAGGTGTCATCGAAAAGGTGTCAGGACCAATGCCGGGGATATCCCCGATGGTCATCGCGGAAAAACCGAAGCAGCCAGGAGCCATACGCCTCTGCATCGACATGAGGCTACTGAACAAAGCCATCCGAAGGGAACGCCACATCACACCAATGATGGACGACATCATTGCAGACGTCAACGGGTCCAAGTGGTTTTCGAAGATCGACTTAAATGCAGGATACAACCAACTTCCTTTGTCAGAAGAAAGCCGCTACATCACCACTTTCAGCACCCACCTGGGGCTACAAAGATACAAAAGGCTCAATTTCGGGATATCCTCAGCAGCGGAAGTATTTCAAAACACGATACGGGAGATGCTATTGGGATTACCAGGAGTACTAAACGTCAGCGACAATATCTTGATTCACTCAGCAACCGCTGCTGATCACTACAGACATCTCCGCAATACCTTAAAACGTCTCAGTGAGCATGGAGCAACGCTACACAGAGACAAGTGTCAATTATTCCAACCATCCCTTGAGTTCTTCGGGTATGTGTTCAATCAGGAAGGCATCCAAGTAGACCCGAGGAAGTCAAACGCCATCAAGAACGCCCCTGCCCCGACAACACCAACGGAAGTGCGAAGCTTTCTGGGAAAGTCCACATACTGCGGGAGATTCATCCCAGGACTAGCTACCCAGGCAGAGCCGCTCAGAGCCCTTACCAGGACAGACACCAAGTGGCAATGAGGCCAGAAAGAGGAAGAGGCGTTTCAAGGCATAAAAGATGCACTCCTGGAAGAAGCCACGCTGGCATATTTCGATCCTGCGAAAAGAACGGAAGTGCTCGTTGACGCAAGCCCAGTAGAACTAGGAGCGGTGCTGGCCCAAGAACACGAACCCGGCCAATGGGCAGCCCTGGCGTTCACCAGCAAGTCACTCAAGCCCACCGAAACAAGATACGCTTAGAGCGGGAAGCACTAGCTATAAAATAGGCCTGTAGCCATTTCCATCTATATTTAACGGGACAGCCGTTCACCATGGTCACCGACCACCAGCCCCTAGTTCCTCTCTTCAAGGGAACTGCACCTCACCCCCTCCCCAAATTGAGCGATGGGCAGTCCAGCTACAGCCATACGAGATGGAGGTGGTATACCGGCCGGGAGCCAAAAACCCCGCTGATTTCCTGTCGAGGCACCCTATCCCTCAAGAGGCACAGGGAGACACCAAAGGTACAGAACACTACGTACACCTGGTATCAATGGCTGCCTGCCCCCAAACCATGACCCTGGATGACATCAAGGAAGCTGCCGCCACCGACGCAGTGTATACCAAGGCTCTACAAGCTGTCCAAGAAGGGTCGTGGAATTACCTCCGCCAAGCCAACTCCTGGAACCCGGAAGATCGAGAAAACCTGGCGAAGATATGGCGAATAAGAAACTAACTCAGAGCTACGGGGGACGGAATCCTACTGAGAGGATCGAGGCTAGTAATACCTCAAGCACTAAAGCACCGCGCAACCCAGTAAGCTCACGGAGGCCATCAGGGAGCAACGAAGATGAAGGCACAGATGAGAGAAAATGTATGGTTCCCAGAACTAGAGAAAATGGTTGAGGATTTTGTCCATCACTGTCCACCGTGCCAACTGACGAGCGCCCCAGAAAGACCGATTCCAGTGATTAACGAAGAAGCCTGCACTGCCCCATGGTCCAAAGTGAGCATAGACTTCGGGGGCTTCCCCTGAGGGAAACACACGTTAGTGCTCATAGACACTTTCTCGAAGTACCCCATAGTGGAGCCGGTTGTGTCCACCGCATTCAACCACGTGGGACCTGTCCTGGAAAAGGTATTCGCCATGTTTGGGTTTCCCCATGAGATCCGCAGCGACAATGGGCCACCATTTCAAGGAACCAAATTTGCCACATTCCTAGGACATCGAGGAATACATCACCGGCGAGTCACGCCTCAATGGCTACAAGCCAATGGCAATGTATAAAGTTTTATGCGCACGTTAAACAAGATGTTCCGCATAGCAGTGGTCGAACAGGCAGACCCAGAGAAGCGGCTTCACGAGTTCCTGAGAGAGTACCAGAGCATCCCCCACTGCACCACACAGAGGAGCCCCTGGCCGCTGATGCTCTGCGGCCCAAGAAGAGACTTTCCCCCCACATGCCCAGGATGGGTGTCACCGTCTCTGGAAGCCGAGGAAATGCAAGACCGGAGAACTCGCCGAAATCAACGAGTGAGCCTCCACCGCCATGCCGCACCAAGGACACTCCGAACAGGGACCACCGTCCTCCTCAAGGACCGTCGCCCAGGAGGAAAGATCAGAACGAACTACAAGCCTGTGGCCTGGACTGTCACTGCCAACCATGGAACCATGATAACTGCACAGAGAGGAAATGAAGAAGTGTCCCGAAACATCTCATGGTTCAAGGAAATTCCTGCTGAACATCCAACGGGACCTTTCGCTAGTTAACCAATGGAACCTGCCGTCGCAGCACAAGAAAGCCCAAGCGGAGGATCAGGGAACGACGGAGGCAGGGGAACACAGGAAGCTACCATCGCGCCATCTCCATGCCTGCCTCCAAACAGCACGGCCCCTGACTGCACAGCCTGCAAAGCTACTCTCAGGGGTATAGCCTGCCCGGACCAACGCCTGCGAGACTTTGTGTGCTGATGATGCAAGATTAACGCCAACACAACCTAGAAAGGTATCCCAAACCCGTGTTTATTTCACTGTTTATTTTTCAAAGAACTGAGGGGATATCAGCAACAACCGGTGATAATTATCGCTAAGCGCACTTAGCACTAGGATAATTATCGCCAGCTACCGGGGATTTTTAACGCTGAGATAGCGTGCTATTAGCAACGCTTATCTCAAAAGCGATAAAAATCCTAGCGCTAACTACCTAACGTGAGATTATCGCTGGAAACCCAGAGATAATCTCACGAAGTGTGGCGTTAGCTTGCAGATAGGGACGCACAAACTTAGCCATGATATCCACCTTACATAGGATATCATGGCTAAGTCAGTCCTGAAGCAGGTGTAAGGAAAGTAGCAATAACAGGGGTTATCGCTACTTTTCCTGCCGCTATGCTTCATAGCGTGGGGCTTGTTGATATTCTCCTGTCATGTCAGATCAGGAACGCCCACTTTGCATCTCATTAGAGATGCAAAGCTGGGCGTTAGGAATCCCCACCCTAATGCAAGGTTTCACACGTTAGCGTGACCTTGCTAATTAGGCGATAAAATTATCGCCGCTTTTCGGCCAAAAACGTCCGCAAAAGCTGCGATAATTTACTATCACCGCCTTGTAGATATGCCCCTTAGTGGTCATCCGCAGGCCGGTAAATAAAAGGAAGCGCCCACTCGGGGGCGGTACTTCCGGCATTACCGCAGTGTGTGGTGTCCTTCACTTGCGCGAGCGCCAGCCACTGCATGCCTGGTGCTACCTACCCTGCTCCTGCTGCACGCACCTTCACACCTTGAAGGGGGCCCTTCAAGTTTCGTTATGCTCGTTCACCGGTGGCTGATTTCACCAGGTCACAGAAACTAAGAGAACTACCAGGCCATAAAAATGACCGAAGTGAACTAAAAAGATAATATTTTGTAAGGACTAGAGTCAGGAAGAAGAACGTGGAGGTAATGGTGCGATCTTTATAGTAGCTGATAAAATCTGACTCTGCAGAGTGGTCATTTATCAGTTGCAATAAATACCACCCAAGTAAAAACTTTTCCCTCAAAACGTGAAATAACATGCAGCTTTTGGCACTAACCACACCAAAATCCGCAGGTCCCGTATTTAAATGGCAGTTTCTACCCGACAAATAGCGGCAGCGTTGATCTGCCAAAATTTAATGGTTGGACGCTTTTAATGACAACACTCTCAATTCCGATATGTACGGTAATCGGTGATTCTGCACACAGATTTCCACAGTGCGTTCCATAAATGAGTAGCTTGCTTTTCCACTCACACACTTTTTGAAGGATTTACCTCGTGAAATTGCCTTGTGGTGTTCCTGCAAAACGTGTAATCCGTTTCGACTGAAAACAGCCATTCAACTAGTCTTTGTAGTTTTAGTTAGCTGCTCCTTGAAAGATGGGCGTGTTCAGTGTTAAAATGATAGAACTACACGTGCCAGAGTGCAGCCTTCTGTGGCCTAAAAAACCGAAAACTGCCTGAAGGTGAGAAGAATGACACTATGATGCCACTTTACTGCTATGAAACCGTTTCTAAATAAAATATGCAGGAATACACGAGCATTTTGTTTCAACCCCCAGCTTTTTGTCTCTAAATTGCAGTCACAGTCACGATGAATGTAAATGACACCCGAAAGAGCTTTATTATTCCACATGGTGACAATGTGAAATATCAGCCAATTCTGCATTTTCTAATGAGTTTAGCTTGAATGTCCCCTTTCTCAACATCCCCTACAGAGCATCTGAACAGTGTATCATTTCCTCTCTCTTAAATTGCTTTACAAGCCTCTTAAGAGATGTAGGATGAGCCTGGGTCTGGCTTTCTTATGGTTAAACAGCACCATTAATGTGTGCAGAAGCCACCTCTGTTGGGAGCATGTAAACAGTTGCACTTGGACTGCTTGCTGTGTTGCCACCTTGGCCATAGAGAGGGCGGGACAAAGGGTTCTTGCTGATTCTATTGTGATTGTAATTATAATTGCATTTATATAGCGCTTACTTCCCTGAGGGGAAGTTGAAGCGCCTTAGATTGCATCCAAATAGAACACAGGCATGCAAACCAGTAGTGAATGGGGCTGTGGGGTGCAAGAAAGGCACCTAGCTGAGGTATACGAAGGAGCAAGGAATTGTGTGTGTGCTTGTGTGCCTGGGCGCGTATGGAGGGAGTGTGTCTGCGCGTTTGTGTGCGTGCGGAGGGAGGCTGCCCGCAGTTTTGCCGTTACGAAGAGCTGAAAATCGCACGTTACTTATTACCCGATTAATAGACCTGGGAAAGATGAGAGGCTGGGTCGGTCCTGCCCAGATTTAAAGACGTGGCGCGCCGGTCATGCACAAATAAGAGCAGCGAGCGCTCCTCTTAATGAACCATCGACGTTAGAGTAAGAGGCTGTGAAACAACATAATCGGTCAAATTAAAATCAAATATTTTGATATAGCCATCCGTTAAAGAGAATAAAAGGCAGATGGAATAGCTCAACCGTGACTTCAGAGCGGGTCAGGGTTTGTAATCGCATTGTAAGTGGGATCAATTACGGCCTTGATGCTGGAAATTTGAAAACACTGCAGATCCCCTTGATGCGGCTTGTGTAGAGAGTTGTGTTGCTTTGCAACTAGATTTACGCTACTGCCCACATTCTCCTAAGCAAAACAAACCATTTGTTCTAGAAAGCAACTTTAGACCAGCTGTTCAAACCCTTGTATTCTTGTATGTGGCTGATGGTAATTCCACAGTTCAAGGTCACCAAAACTCCACATTGGCTGCCCATACGGGATTCTTACATGCTGTAACACATCTCACCCACGTTCTGAAAAAATATGATGACATTGCTGCCATCCTCGATAGAACTCTATTGACTCCCCTTGACTGACCACACCATCTTCAAAACCTGCTGCATCATCCCACCCAAGATATGGAACAGCCTCCCTCCACACATCAGAGCCTTCTCCTCCTCCTCACTTCTTCAGTTCTGCAAAAAGCTGAAGACCTAGCTCTTTCTTTAAGCACATTGGGGACCACACACTTACCCAAGCACCTGGATACCATCTTGGGTGAATAGTGTGCCATACAAATGAATATAATATAACATTATCAAAGCCATCACAACCAAAACCCCAGCTTATCTTGCAGGCAAGCACCACCATCTCTGGTGGTTTTCAGAACACCTGCAGCCAGGACACTAGGAGATTGCAGACTAAGATGTTTAAAAAAGAAGACAAAAGGCCTTTTCTATCTAGACTATCTGAGGCGATGAGCTTCAGATACCTGCATAAAAAGCTGTGGCAATGCATCATGTGCAACTGCTTCATGGAAGGCATTGAGAAAGGCATTCACGCCGAAACGCGTCTACACAATTAAGCAGACTTGGCTACTCCATGTGTCCCGTGAGTGCCTTTTCTTCCTGGTGGAGAGAGGTTTTGGAATCTATTGTGAGCCCATCCTCACGTATTGGCATCCGCCCAGTAAGAGTTTGGCGGCTATAATGGAAACGCATATATATATATATATATATATATATATATATATATATATATATATATATATATATATATATATATATATTACAATATATATATACATATGTGTGTGTGTGTGTGTGTGTGTATGTAAAACAACACTCGTGCTGCAGCGCAAGTAATACCGGCACTCCGAATAAGGTTTCCAATCAAAGTTTCATTCGGATGACGCGTTTCGACCACACTGGTCTTTCTCGAAGTCAATACAAAAGTGGTGATCATGCCCTATCACCTATAAACACCAAGCTAACACATAGATAAACATAGTGAAAAAACTTGACGGGACCTGACTCGATACCCAGAACCTGGGAAAACAGACTGGCATCCTTGTGTCTAGGCAACATAAACAAGCAAGTTAAGAAACACAAGTGTGTGATTTATACCATACATTCACATGGTTACCAAATATCCAACATATTGCTCCCTCCTGCAGCAATTGTAGCTGATCCCACTGGATGCGGTGAGCCAGCTGGGGCAGCAGGGGCCTTGGGTATCCCCCGTGGCCCCCAACCATTATATGGAGCTCACCCACCCTTTGATGGCCATGCCCCGGGGGATGGGGTCAATTCAGCCAATTCAGGGTCCAACAAAGCAGGACCAAGTACATCACCTAACTCAGAGTGGAGTTCTGCAATGGACAGTGAAGCAGAAATGGGTGACTCAAGATTACAGAACAAGCAAGTGCCGGCAAAAATCTCCTTAGTGGAGGAGGTGGAGTTTTTGGTTTACGAAAGGCGCAATACTCTGCGCCCAAGGACTCAACAAACCAGGCAACAAAAAGCAGATCCACCAAGCGCCGTGAAAGGCAAAAAGCAAAATCAAGACGATTCAAGGAAACCGCAAACACGCCCACCCAGAAGCAATTGGAGACCCCAATAGAAAAAACAAACCACAGTTGTCAAACAGTTATCAATCTCACAGATATTGATCTAAACAAGGCAGACGAACAATTTCTAGCTTTGGGACTTTCCTACTGCCCAGTAAGCTCGTTTGACTACCCAAGTACTAGATTGGACGTCTTCAAAAGCATTAGAAAATTGAAATTAAGGAACTATCATCTTCTAATTAAAACCAAAGATAATGAAACAGCGTCTCAACTAAATCCTCCAATATCAAGCCCCTCACTCATGAACCTCACAGACACGGAACAATCTCTGCTAGAGGATTCATGCAGGTTAGCTAAAGAAAATTACACCCAAGGTGACAGCACGGGGACAGACAATACAATTGAACAAGCCATAACACCGGGCAGAACCACCACTCCTTTCAAACCAGTCTCCAAATTCAATCCCATCACAGTTAGGGATTCGATTGATATCTTTCAAGAACAACTGGTAAGGGGCATTAAACAACTCAATTACAAGACACAGAGAGCTAAGAAATACAAAACCAACCGGCTAGAACTACAATATCATCAATTGATCAAAAAATTAAAAACGAATGCCGAAATTATTATCCGCAATGCGGAAAAGGGCGGCAATCTAGGCTTGTGGAGCAAGAAGGACTACATAGAAGAGGCCATGAATCATTTGGCAGATTCAACTTGTTACAGCAGAAGTGACCATCTTGAACTCAAAGCAACATATGGGGCATATAATATGAAATTGGCAACATGGAGAAATGGTGGACTGATAACCACAGAGGAATTTAAGTTTCTGAAGAATGAAAAAACGGTGACGCCAATCCTGTATTTTATCCCAAAGATTCATAAAAATGCACAGAAACCACCAGGGAGGCCGATAATAACGGCACGAAACAGCCTCCTTGAGAAGACTTCACAATACGTAGACTATTTTCTACAGGATTTTGTGCAGTCTTTACCATCATACATCAGGGATATGAGCGATTTCCTCCTACAGATACAGGACATACAATGGCAACAAGACTATCTGCTAATAGCGTTGGATGTCACATCTCTATATACATCCATTAACCATCAGCATGCTCTTTGAGCTCTCCAATACTATCTAGGGAAAAGGACTCCTGAACTTATACAGCATAACAAAATGCTTTTAAATATGGTGGAGTTCTGTTTGCATAACAATATTTTTCTATTTCAGAATACGATGTCCAAACAGCAGCATGGGGTTGCCATGGGTGCCAGCTTTCCCCCCAGCTATGCATGTTTGCATATGGGCTGGTGGGAGGAGCTGGTACTCATGAAGAAATACACCACAACAGTTAAGACCAAGATCAAATGCTGGTTACGCTTTATCGATGATTTGTTTTTGATTTGGCAAGACAATGAGGAAACAGCAGAGCAATTCATTGCAGAGCTAAAAACGAATAATCTCAATCTACATTTTACGTCAACTCAGTCCAACTTGATTAATTTCTTGGACATAGAAGTCTATATCAGAGAAAGCAGACTAGAAACTAAGTTACACACTAAGTTACACAGAAAGCCTACTGCTGGCAATGCGATATTGCACGCGAGCAGCTTCCATCCGCGGCATCTGATACAAAGTATCCCCTACGGGGAGATGGTGCGCCTAAAAAGAATCTGTAGCCTAGAAGGGGATTTAAATATGGCACAACAAGCCTGTGCAAGTAGATTCAGAGCAAGGGGATACTCAAACAAATACATAGAGCAGGCCATAAAGAAAAGCAAGGAGGTGGCAAGAGAAAACCTGATAGGAAAGAACAGTAAAAAAGAGAAACAATCCCAAGAATCTTCCACATTCAGGTTTATCCTAAAATACAGCAAACAGGATAAACAAATCCAGCAAATTATCAGAAAAAATTGGCCATTGATTTTAGACAACCCTATCATTGGCCATACCCTTCTGAAAACAGCCTCTATAACATACACTAGAGCTACATCAATGAAGGATGTCTTGGTTAAAAATGACCCCTTTATGCAAACCAAAAACACCTGGCTATCACAGAGAAAAGGCTTTGTTCGCTGTAGGACGTGCAAAACATGCCAATTTGGAGTAAATAAAACATTGTATGTTACTCCTTTCAGTGATATAGAAAGACCAATTGAGAAAGCTCTAACTTGCAAATCTGATTTTGTGGTATACATTTTGGAGTGTCCCTGTGCCCTTAGAAATGTACAGAGTACTATACTACAGGGACACAAACATATACTACAACATATCGGAGCTATCAAAAACAAGGACACAACTTACCCCGTAGCGAGACACTTTGGAGAAAAGCACAATGCGGACCCCGAAGAACTGAAATATTTTTTAATTGATGCGATCCCACCTTACAAACGGGGCGGTGACAGGGAAAAGTCACTCTGAAGGTTGGAAACTAGATATATTTTAGATCTTGACAGTAAGCAACCAGGAGGCCTTAAAATTACTGAAGAGCTTTACACCTGTCCATGAACTAAGGGTCCAAAAAAATGTCACCCCAACGGATTACCTGATATATCTTTAAACTATATAGTTAAAAGAAAGAATGAGATAGTAGGGTGTAATCTGACTTTGAACAAACATAAGAGAAAACTATCGTATAACTATCAGTTAGTTAATTAACATGTTACGCTGCTGCAAAAATCCCACTTGGATATTATATATAGAAAAACTTTTGTACACAATTTTTACACAGTCTTTTAGAAGGGATTTTATTTAAGTTGTATACACCTAATTTATATCATTTTCACGGGTTTTAGATAAGAAAGTTTGGTAGTCAAGTCATACAGTAATACATTTATGCATAAGTACTGTAGACTGTACTAGCACTTTATACACTCATTTGCAAAAAGGTTACAACCTATATGACAGGGTATTTAAACCTGGACATAACAAAAAACTATTAATTACATCAAGACAGCTATGTTTAATGATTTTAAGGTATTTAAACCTCAATTGTTGAATTATTGAAAACATATCTATGTGAAATTTTAAATAGAAATTTTAAATAGTATTTTCTTCATGTCTATGCCAAACAATGCACTTTAGGCTAAACATGAAAAAAAGAAAAAAATGGTTAACTAAAAAAATTTGAAAAAACAGATGTATAAAAACAGGTTGCGACCGTTAATGCGCATCATGTGATCAAGGCACTTTGAGTGCCAAAATGCATAATGCTGCTAGTGCTGATGGTGAACTCAATAAACTGAAAATTTGCAACTTACCTGAGGTCCGTGCTCCGTTGTCTTTTTTGAGGAAGAGTTGGAGTTACTTGGATATACATATATATATATTCACTGAAAAAACCAAAGGTTTCAGGGGCGTTATAGTTAGGAATTGGCATTTAAAAAACCTTAGAAATTCACTAAAAAAAACATAGGTTTCAGGGGCGTTATAGTTAGCTGGACATTTCCCTTGTACAAAACCCTAGAAATTCCCCTGTTATAGTTAGTTCAGCTAACTATAACAGAAGAATGTACTGCTGATGACGTCACATATTACATCACTCATGACATGGTCAGTGACATCACTGATGACATCACTGATGACATCACTGATGACGTCATCCAGTGAGTCTGTGTTTCTGTAAAGTTTTAATATGTTTAATATATTTATAGTGAAAGGCTTATGGAAGAATGAGTGGGTGTATAAGTGTGTGAATGGGTGATTTTCTAGGTGCGTAACTGACTATAAATGAGTCATTAAATGTATCTTACTGCAGACTAGTGACTAAACTGTGTGAATGTCTGTATGTGTCTGTGTGTTGGTGTATAAGTGGCTGCATGGTTTTGTGAATAGCTATATAAGTGTCTATATGGGTTATTAATTGGTTGTCTGAGTATCTGTATGGGTGCCTGAGTGTTTGTGTGGGTGGGGTGTGTGTGACTCTGTGCATAGATGTGTGAGTGGGTGATTCAGTGGGTGCATGGTTTTAAGAGTGCATCTGTGATGGACTATATGGTTGCGTGACTGTATGTAAGGGTGTGTTAGTGATTGAATGTATATCTCAGTTGTACATGTGTCAGTAACTACATATGTGAAACACAGTGTATATGTGTGTAAGAGTATATAACTATTTATATGTGAGAGTGTGTGATTTTGGGAGTGGCTGTATGGATGAGTGTGTGCTTGTATCAGTAATTGTATAAGAGCATCAGAATTTGTTAGTATTTTTATGAGTAAGTGAACTTGAGTGTGTTTAACTGTATAGGTGAGTAAATTGGACTGTAATAAATTTTTTGCATGACTGACTAGGTGTGTCAGTACCTCAATGGATGATTGGCGGTGTGTGAGTGTCTATATAGGTGTATAAATGCATATGATTGTCCTGTACTGAGTGACTGTAAGTATGAGTGACTGTACAGGTGAGTGTGTGGAGGTGTATGTACACCTAAGAGTCAATGAGTGGGTATGTAGTTATTGGTATTGGAGTATCTATGGTTTTCAAAATGGCCGTCTGAAATTTTGAGTCAGTGTATCAAAGGTTATATTAGGTTGAGAGAAGATGCACTAATTTATCACATGGATGACGTCATCAGTGATGTTATTTGAGATGTCATCAGTGATGTCATCAGTGATGTCACTGACCATGTCATGAGTGATGTAATATGTGACGTCACCAGCAGTGCATTGCGGGGGCGCAAGTTATAGTTAGCTGAACTAACTATAACAGGGGAATTTCTAGGGTTTTGTACGAGGGAAATGTCCAGCTAACTATAACGCCCCTGAAACCTATGTTTTTTTTTAGTGAATTTCTAAGGTTTTTTAAATGCCAATTCCTAACTATAACGCCCCTGAAACCTTTGGTTTTTTCAGTGAATTTCAAAGGTTTTTTAAATGCCAATTCCTAACTATAACGTGCATGAAACCTATGTTTTTTTCAGTGAATTTCAAAGGTTTTTTAAATGCTAATTCCTATCTATAACTTATCTCTAAAGATATCATGTTTAATGATTTTCATTGGATTTCTTTATTTTTCAAATTCAGTGTGTCAATTTCATTAATTATGTTTTTTTGAAATTCTTTTTTATCACCATTTTTTTAATTTATTTTTTTAATTAATTCTTTTAAAAATTAAAAAATATTATTTGTTTTTATTGGGTTTTTCAAACATATTTTTTTATATTTTAAAAAATATTTCTTTAACTATATGTTCAAAACTTTATTTTATATATTTTTTCCCCATGTTTTTGGATCCGCGCACCCTATACGCACCGTTCTCGAACCCTAAGCCTTAGCATCCACGCATTGTACGTGTTGGGTACATGTTTAGTGCGCGGTCGCAATGCGACAAGTACGCGACTCCCAGCCTATACGCTACACGTTCGATATACGTAGCGCGACATTTACGCGCTTCTGTGATGCGTCATCTGCGTCTATGACGCGGTAGGTGCGCGGATCCCGAGAAATATTTAACATTTAAAAAAACATATATATATGTATTTCATGTGAATATTAATTGAAGACAAACTCTAAACTAGTCTTAAAACTAATACATTTTTACATCTAATCCTATAATTTTTTTTAATTCAATTTCGTGGATGCGCGCTGGGTGCGTGCTGCCTATGCGCAGGGTGCGCGGGATCCCATGTGACCTGCAAAAAAAGAGATTTGATTGGTTCATTACACTTCCTCTACTAACTATTGAAAGACCCCACCCAATTCAATCATTCTTCTTTGACCTTCTTTGGAGGAGCATCTCTTTGCAGAGAAGAAGATTTTTTTAGACTAAGTTTACACTTAGCTCTAACTTTTTTCAACTAAAAATGGCTTCAGGGCAGCAGGCATCACCTGCATCTCCTCATACATCTGAGGATGAATTTTTGGAGGAGGCACCACGCAAAGAACATTTTTCTTCAGTGGTGTGGACATTTTTTACTTTTCCCGAGGGGCAGAATAAGACCAATGCCACCTTGGTCATATGCAAGATTTGCAAAAGAGTGCTGTCGCGAGGGGATCCTAACAAGAAATACTCGTACGGCACTGCTAGTATGATGAAGCACCTAAGGGCCCTTCATCCAAATAATCTTGCACGAGAAGAATGCCGACGGATGAGAGACAGTCCTGCTCCTGCGACTTCCACCTCATCGCAGCCGAGCACTTCAAGAGTGCATCCATCAGCCCAAAATTTGGACATCCGTCCTCAATTTCAATTTTTAAAAGTGCTCTGCACTAAGTGCAATGCGACTTTGTGCTACGGTGAGCAGTCGATCGATCTGATCTGCCGCCGGCAAGAAAGTCGTATTTGCTAGTTTTTAAAAATTTATTTTTATTGTTCCCTGAAGTTCATTGTTTGGTTCCTCCTGTTTTGTTTTTTGTTTTGTTTTTGCAGAAAACCCCCCAAAATTTAAAAATTGTTCAGAAAACCCCAAAAAATATATAAAAGAAGAAAGAAGAAAACAAAAAGTTCTTGTAAGAACTAACTTTCCTGGTTTAAAAAAGAGCTAAATTTCTTTGTTAGTGTGTGAAAGTTTAGATGAATGTATGTGTAGTACGTAATTGACTGAATTAATGCATTAGTAGCGTATGGTGAATGTATAAGTGCAGAACTATGAGGAAGTGCTGCAGCATCACAGAGTAACCTCTTTAACTACAGTGTGCTGTAGTACTTCCGAAGCACAGGGATGCGACATATGTACATAAATATGTTGCAAATCTATGCTTCTCTCTGCACGGCTGCTTAAACTGCAGCCATGTGGTGACACAGGCACCCTTGCACCATAGTGCAAGGATATCTGTGTCATGTGCTGTTTGTTTTTGTGCAGGAAGACACACCTTCCTGCATAAAAACAATCAGTAAAGACATTTTTCTCCTTCAATGTATGCTGAGCATTGTAGCATGCATTGAAGATATAAAAATGTGGAGAAATGAAAACAATTCTCCTTGTTGTGCTTTCCTACACCAATTTTAGAATGGTGCAGCATTCACACACATATTGAGATTCATGATTTCTGACAAATCTAGACATCTGTCTTGTTCTATGAGTATTCAGTGCAATCATGCACAACAACACTTATAGAACACCCTTTCAACGCAAACTGGTGTGCATAATGAGGTTGTATTTACATGAAGTATAAAAAGTGCACAGAGTGCCTTTTCCTCTCTTTGTAAATATGAAAGAGTGTCTTGCGCAATAACTATGTTACAAAAAGTGACATATTTCCAGGTTTAAAATTCCTTCGAATGATAGAAGGTAAGCACAGAGTTTTGTCTGCAAAGATGTTCAAAGAAGAATGATTGAAATGATTGTGGTCCTTTAATAGCTACAATGGGAAATATTATGAACCCCTCAAATCTCTTTTTTTGCAGGTCACATGATATCTGATTATGGTCAGATTTTAAAACTACATAGGTTTGGGTGCCGATCACGATCCTGTAAAAACCGGGTACGAACCGTCGGACAGAGCATATTCTCCGTCCGACGCGTACCTGGTCGTAAAAATATACAAACATGGAAGTACGATTCGCACGGAAATACCATTTCCGTACGAATCGTACAAAACCCCGACCGACGAAAATAAACATACAAATGTGATCCGGGAAAGCGCCGACGTGACGTCGGGACGCACGCAGCCTGCCATTCACGAACCAGGAATTACGATTCGCACCGACGTCATCCCGCACGGAGAATATTTTCCGGCAGCCAAAAACTGCCGGGAAATCAGGACGATGCGAACAAGGAGTACCTGCACACGACGGACAGACATGGACCCGAACCTACGTGTCATCCCGGCCCTCATAGCAGTCGACCTCCTCTACAGGTTAGGACGCAGACGCTGCAGAAGGTCAGAACAACAAAGGGATGTGGGAAGGGGGGGGCAGGACCAGGGGCAGGCCACAAAACCCCCACCAAAGTCACACAGCACACATGCCCTGGACATACCTGACCCCCAGGCCCTGGTCACTACGAGGGGGTTGGGGCGTGTCCAGCAAAGCCAGCATCTGCCACAACGGAAGTGCTTGACGACGCGAACAGGAAACACAACAATACAGGTACTTCCCGTACCCACGCCTTAAGAGCGTGGGTACGAGTCATACCCCGCCCACACCTACGTCACCCCAACAATGGCGGGGCGGCTGTACCCACGTGGCAAAGGCCTGGGTACGGCCCGCACAAGCATTACATAGCGTGGGTACGGATATGTACGGACCGTACCCCCACCCCCGTATGCATGGAGCGTACCCCCACCCCAACCGTGTAAGTACGACCAGTACCCTCACCCGCATACGTATGGAGCGTACCCCCCACCCCAACAGTGTAAGTACGACCCGTACCCTCACCCGCGTACGTTTGGAGCATACCCCCCACCCCAACAGTGTAAGTACGACCCGTACCCTCACCCGCGTACGTATGGAGCGTACCCCCCACTCCAACAGTGTAAGTACGACCCGTACCCTCACCCGCGTACGTATGGAGCGTACCCCCACCCCAACAGTGTATGTACGACCCGTACCCTCACCCGTGTATGCATGGAGCGTACCCCCACCCCAACAGTGTAAGTACGACCCGTACCCTCACCCGTGTACGTATGGAGCGTACCCCCCACCCCAACAGTGTAAGTACGACCCGTACCCTCACCCGCGTACGTATGGAGCGTACCCCCAACCCCAACAGTGTAAGTATGACCCGTACCCTCACCCGCGTACGTATGGAGCGTACCCCCCACCCCAACAGTGTAAGTACGACCCGTACCCTCACCCGCGTACGTATGGAGCGTACCCCCCACCCCAACAGTGTAAGTACGACCCGTACCCTCACCCGCGTATGCATGGAGCGAACCCACACACGTGTATGTTCTAAGCGTACATATCCTGAAATAGGAGGAGTGTGTGCAGAGTCCTCCCAGCAGTGCCCAGACGCAGGAGGAGTGTGTGCAGAGTCCTCCCAGCAGTGCCCAGACACAGGAGGGGTGTGTGCAGAGTCCTCCCAGCAGTGCCCAGACACAGGAGGGGTGGGTGCCTAACACTCCCAGCAGTGCCCAGTCACAGGAGGGGTGTGTGCAGAGTCCTCCCAGCTGTGCCCAGATGCAGGAGGGGTGTGTGCAGAGTCCTCCCAGCAGTGCCCAGACACAGGAGGGGTGGGTGCCTAACACTCCCAGCAGTGCCCAGTCACAGGAGGGGTGTGTGCAGAGTCCTCCCAGCAGTGCCCAGACGCAGGACGGGTGTGTACAAAGTCCTCCCAGCAGTGCCCAGAGACAGGAGGGGTGGGTGCCTAACACTCACAGCAGTGCCCCTGCACAGAAAAGGGTGGAGTACCCACAGATCCAATGCCCACATATGTCAGTCAGGTGCACAAAGATCCTGCAGTACATGTACCACATGTGTGCGAGGCTGGAAGTATACATATGCATAGCGCCTAAAAGAATACATGTACACATGAAGTCATGGCAACAGTCTACATACACAAGTACAGTGACCACCAAGGACGCCACGAATAATGCAGGTGGAGACATCGCTCAGCATGCATGGGCCAAGTCTAACGAGTCCGTCACACACCCAGCCAATGTAGACACAGCTCAGCCCCACATATTGGAAAGACCCTGCAGGGAAGAAGTCAGGTTACACAGAGGAAGGAACACACCTTGGGACGATGTCACCATGCAGTAACTGCTTACATGAACAAAGTTATGTAGCCAACAGCTTGTGATGGCACACAGATACCAGGATCCACCCTATGACCAGCACAAGATGACAATTCCCACACACCCAACACATTATCACCACCCAAAATAATGGGGCAGGTCGACCAACAGCAATACCAGACAGACAGTATTGTACTAAGGAAAAATAAATTGCTTTAATCAGCATCCAAAACATATGTTATTCCCTTCAAAGTTCAAAAAGTACTATGCCCATAGGGCTAAACAAAGTTCGAATCCAGGTGGGGGACACAGTGGGACGCGTGTCCCCTAGCTTGCCTGCACAGTCAGACTCCATCGTCTTCCAGAGCGGGGAGGGCATCATGTGGGGGGGAAGGACCAGGCACCGCAGGGACATGAGGGCGAAGGGTAGGCGTCGTGGGTGCAGGGATGGAGGACTCCACCACAGGGGGTGGGTCAGGGCCAAAGGCGGAGGCCAGGATGGCGCTGCACACCTTTGCAAGGTCCTCCAGCGTCTCCCCTGCACCCGAAGGACCCACAGGCCCCAAGGAGGGGGGGGGCGGAGGGATGGGTCGCAGCGCCACAGGGGGAGGGTGTGGACAGGGGGGGGGACTCAACCACCCTGACCGGGGACTCCCTTGACCGCTTGCGGGGTGGTGTCACAGTGGGGCTCAGGGACAGAGCGGCCATGAAGGAGTCCTTGCTGGATATGTGGCCAGGAGAGCTGAGGGAAGGGGATTTGGAGGGAGTGGATTGGGTGGAATGCGGACTCCCACTCTGGCTGCATGACTTACGTTTGCCCCCCGACCCAGTGGGTGTGCCTACTTCACCCTGTGTGTGCGTGCCAGGAGGTGTGCGTATGACCTTCCCTGCTGGTGTGGTGCCTGTGTCTGTTGGGGTGGGTGCATGCTGACGTCTGGGTGTACGCGGGACAGGCATGGGAGTGGGAAGTGTGGATGGGGCAGGGTTAGTGGGTGGGATGTAGCGCTGCAGTCAGTGTCGAGTCTATGGACCTCAGCAACTGGCGTTGGTCAGCCTGCGATGAAAAAATGCCCTCCAAGTATGCCTCCATGTTGTGCAGCACTTGGCTGTGGCCATGGAGGACATTAAGGATCGCAGCCTGACCAATCTGCAACTGCCGCTGTATGTCCACAGACTCGGCATTGGCGGCAGCAGTGGAGACAGGGGCAGGGGGTTCGGTGCCTGGCAGGAAGGAGACATGTGGTGACCGGGCACGCTGGGAAGGGACACGAGCAAGTGGGAGGCGGCTGATGGCAATGGAGGGGGCGGGGTGCGATGTTGTGCCGCTGTCAGCTGCTGGTGCAGCCTCCGCCCACTCGGAGAGATCATCCTCGGACCCGTCAGCTTCATATTCAGTCGTGCCAGTGGACAGGTCCTCGGCCTCACTCTCCTCCGCCTCCGTACCACTCAATGTGCCAGCCACGATGTCAACGCTGGCACTGGTGCTCGGTCCCTCCGCTCCGTCTGTGCTCATGTCTCCCTCCGTGTCCCCCGACGATGCTGTGGGCAAGGTGCAGAGACAGCAATTAATCACACACCTGTATACATATGTCACATGAGTCCAATCTACATAGGTTACAGTGCATAGCCTGAAAAGAAAGATCAGTAACATCTACAAAACAAGGTACAGATGTAGGGCATGCAACACACAGTTGGTAGACCCACCATGCCACTGAAAATCCATGGAGAGCATGACACAATTGCAAATGACATGAAATGGAGTCTGACATAGGAGCCAGGCCCTGGGGACAATCCAGCACTGCATCTGCACCACACAGCGTTGCCGAAAATAGGGATGAGCAGGGACCATATCCATGAACTTGAGGCGCATGCTGCATAGGTAATACTGAAAACATGGCCAACATGACTGTCTCACTGCACCTTGAGTGTATGTCCAGACAAACATCACACACTGGCCAGACCTAGCAAGGATATTTCAGGTTTTGACATGTAGGCTTTGCCCGCACCAACCACCCCCTACATGAGACAATTTGTTGAGACACAGGAAGCACTTACATCTCTTAGTCTGGGTGAAATACACAGGGGCTGCATAAATGCAAGATTGGACGCCAAATTCCCAAGGTGCGCCTGTCCAAAGAATCATGTACTAATGGCCATCATCAGATGATTGTAACAAGACACACAGGCACTGGCCACTGTGACTATGAACAAGGGAAAAGGTCAGGCTGTACAGTGGACACTTGTACTACATTTCACGTCAATATACATGGTGCCAGGGGACAATGGCACAGAGCACAACCTATGCTGTAGACACTGAGAGTGTCCACGTTTTGTGATGACACACATGACACCTAGGAAAATATGCCCCAGGGGACAGTAGTGGCCACACAACTCCATGGTCCTGAATGGGAATGACTGCAACACACGCCACCATCCCTGCACTATGCGTATCGCACACTCATGCACATCATGTCACAGGCCACAACATAGGACATGCGCACTGTAAGGCATGACACTTGAGAGACTAACTCCCATGTCTGGACTCGGCATCAGTGCCAACTGACATGGAACCCACATGTACTGAACTGGACAGGGCACAGGCAAGGTCCCAAAACCTGTTACACACCACCCCCACACATGATGCTACAGGCATAGTTCACGTGGAGAAAGTGCCAGCCTAGATAACCTTGTGAAGCAGTGACTACACACAGACCAGGGAACACATTGCAAGGAGGGGAAGGGAGGCAGGAGAGCACAGCTATACTGTGGGTAACTGGTTCTGCACAGCACCTTTCAAACCTGGCAGTTAATCCATGCAACTGTGCACTTACAAATGCTGGTGACACACAACAAACACACATGTACCTACCCCCTTCCTGCTGCTGCTTCTCCTGTAACCGCCTCTCCAAGTCTGGAAATACCACCGCCAGCACACGCTTGTGGATGTGGGTCAGACGGCGTCGCCCCCGGTTCTTATGGGTCTCAGGTGAGTCCCCCAGCAGGACCCGTGCGATCCTCCGCGTCCAGCACCGGATATCCTGCCAGCGTTTCCTCACCTGGGACAGGCGCCGCTTCCGACCATCCGCACTCCTCACGGCACTGACGGCGGTCAGCCATATCTGCTCCTTGGCAGAGGCGCCCACCTGTGAGGATGAACAAGTGACACTACATCAATACACCAGGCACATGTCACAGAGAGACATATTAGAACAAATGTGCTGTGTACAGCAAGGCATAGTATGCATCCAACACATTGAACCTTTGTCATAGGGACATCATCCTCTGGGGAAGGGCAAAAGCAGTACGTGCCATTGAAAGTACACAGGTGGAATGAGGGCAACTACACAATCAATGATCCAGGCTCACACTGTGCATCACAAGGTACACCAGGATAATGTGCAGCACCTCTAAGCAGTCACATGCCACAGGCCACTGACGCTACCGCAGCAGAGTACACAGACACACACAGGCACAGGACATTCACCTGCCATTGCCAAATGCTGCGACAAACCTCACTCTGCACATGTGCCACAAGACGGGGGGCTCACAGGTGTGGGGCTGGCTCTGCACATCAGACATACAGCACTGCTCCCTGCTCACATCACATGGGCAGGGTATATCCATCCCTCATGCAGCCCGGGTGCCACACCCCACATATGCACCCACCCACATGACAGGGGACTTACACACACACCGATGTCCAGGGTACGCCCACATCATGTGGACACTCTCAGCACAGGTACACAGAACTAACACACATCTGTGGGTACAGTCACCTGTCACACTGGGCTGACCACATAATCACATGAGGACTGTAGAGGCTATATTCCCAGGAGGGTAAGACAGGCAGAATGTGGCATGCACCATGCAGTGATTGTCACAGTAAACACAATGCAAGTGAGGACGGCAGACATGCACCACAGCATGCTCTGGCTGGGAGACATCAGGCATTCCCCCCCCGGGACCCCCCCTACAGTACATAGCATGTGTGCCACACCTGGACACAATGCCAGAAGTCACAGTCACAAAAAAGGGACACAGTCTGTGCCAGTGGACTCTGCACTCACCTGATACCCTGGTCGTCCATACAGCATGGGGTACTGTGGGAGGATCACATCCAGCAAAGCCAGGTTCTCCTCCAGGGTGAAAGGCTGTGACCTCTCCACAGACCTTGACATGGTTCCAGGGAATCAGTAGCAGCAGATGGGTCGTGGAATACAAAGATGTGCAGGCAAGTGCTCCCTCATGGGACCTGGCTGCCTTATATCTGCCTTGCTGGCCTGTTTCATGCACAGGAGTACAGAGTGATTGGTCACTCACATTTGCATCCTATGTTTCCTACAATCCCTTCAAACCTAGCACAGTCAGTGGGTTCTTATTGTGTTTTTTTATTCAGCATGATGTCAACTCCACAAACACATTGCAACAAAGTAGATTCATTCCAACTGACTTCTGCTGTGCACCTTCCGGAACAAATTCAAACTTTAAACTTGGTCTCCATGACAACCAGCATGCATGTAGGCCTTTATACTTGTCCCTCATGTGTCCCCTATGTAATTTGGAGCTTCACACACAGGTACGGTGCGTTCCGGGGCCCTAGGGCACCCCAAATGCATATCAAGGGCCCGTACAGGCGTGTGTACGGTCCGTACCACCATGAGTACGCATACGCGAGAACACCCATAGTGGTACGGAGCCTACACACGCGTGTACGGCCCGTCTCACTATGGGTCTTCTCGCGTATGCGTACCCATAGTGGTACGGAGCGTACACACGCCTGTACGCTCACTATCACTATGGGTGTTCTCGCGTATGCGTACTCATGGTGGTACGGAGCGTACACACGCCTGTACGCTCACTATCACTATGGGTGTTCTCGCGTATGCATACTCATAGTGATAGTGAGCGTACAGGCGTGTGTACGGTCCGTATCACTATGGGTACGCATACACGAGAACACCCATAGTGATAGTGAGCGTACAGGCGTGTGTACGCTCCGTACCACCATGAGTACGCATACGCGAGAACACCCATAGTGATAGTGAGCGTACAGGCGTGTGTACGCTCCGTACCACCATGAGTACGCATATGCGAGAACACCCATAGTGATAGTGAGCGTACAGGCGTGTGTACGCTCCGTACCACTATGGGTGTTCTCGCGTATGCGTACCCATAGTGATACGGACCGTACACATGCCTGTACGCTCGCTATCACTATGGGTGTTCTTGCGTATGCGTACTCATAGTGATAGTGAGCGTACAGGCGTGTGTACGGTCCGTATCACTATGGGTACGCATACGCGAGAACACCCATAGTGATAGTGAGCGTACAGGCGTGTGTACGCTCCGTACCACCATGAGTACGCATACGCGAGAACACCCATAGTGATAGTGAGCGTACAGGCGTGTGTACGCTCCGTACCACCATGAGTACGCATACGCGAGAACACCCATAGTGATAGTGAGCGTACAGGCGTGTGTAAGCTCCGTACCACGATGGGTGTTCTCGCGTATGCGTACCCACAGTGATACGGACCGTACATAAGCCTGTACGCTCACTATCACTATGGGTACACATACGGCAGCACTCCCATAGTGATACGGGAACATACACAGGCCCTCTTTGCGAAAGTACGGTGCTTTTCACACATCACAGTGGTGACAGGCAGCACACAGGAAGGAATAGGGCTGACATACTTGTCCATGGATGGACATCAAGGCATTGTCTGGGCAGTACTACATGTGTGGGGCACAGGTGTGAAAGGCTGTGATGTGGCACATTACTCCTGAGTCGAGAAGGCACCAGATGTATGATGAGATGTGTACACATGTAATGTGTGACGGTGCAATGTGTGCCAGGCATGCCCTTGACTCCTTTGACATGTGTGCATGTCGTACTGCACACTTGGGATGGGCGTCACTGGCATGGCATGGACAACAACACACGCAAGTGTCCCCTGAGGCCCGGTACAGGGGTCACTACACCTGACATGTCACTACCCACGGTGCACGATGTGACTATGTCATGTATGTGTGGGGGGTTCCCATTAGATTGATGTTGGAGCTCCCTCAAAAGCAGCAGCTGTTGCAGCAACCAACATGTGTCTGTGTGTAGATTGACATGGCACACTGCTCCGCACACCATGCCACATGTGGTATCGGATGTGAGGTGCGTATGTATGCATGGGACACGGAGTAGCGTAACAAGGACATGTCTGCATCCTCTCTATGAATGTGTGGTGAGTCATCACATGTACACCTTCATGGCAAGGTGTGTGGGCTGTCCTAGTGTAATGTCATGTGACCTGTGGCTCTAGTGTTCCGCTACCAGTCTCTGCAATCGACATCCTACTTCTGCTGATGTGTGGATGTATGTCACTCCTGTGTTGCGTCTGGCTGTTCACTTACACTGGGACACAGCTAATCCCATGCCATGGCATGTGGAGGTTCACAATCTCCGTGTGTAGCTGGGTCTTGGTAGGAGTGTCACCTGGCAGCCATACGTGTCCAGGGCATGTAGCACATACCTGACTCCGTATGTAGCATATGTGTATTGACAGATTAACATGTGCTCAGTACAAATAAATTGTTGTTGTGGTGCACTCACTCTTCCTTGTCACTTCCAAATTACTGCAGAGCGCCGCCTCTTCCCCGACCAATTCCGGACTTGGCTGCCATGCGGGAGAATGACTGTATCCGGTGCTGCCGCTTCCCCCAACCGTTGATTCTGGAGTTGACGGCGAGACTGGCACCACACCTGCAACCGCTGCACAGGTATCCTACGGCACTGACACCCAAGCTGAAGGTAATGGCAGCCCTATATTTTCTTGCCACGGGTACCTTTCAAAATACCATAGCTCATGTTGGTGGCATGTCCCAGAGCATGTTCTGCCATGTGCTGCATGATTTCTTAGAGGCCATGTTGATTCACCTGGATGACTTCATCCATTTCCCAACCCCTGAAATGTTGACTGGGGTCAAGCGTGGATTCTATGCCCTGGGAGGGATGCCCCATGTCATTGGGTCCATAGATGGGACACATGTGGCTTTGGTACCACCACAGGCACAGGAGGTAGCGAACAGGAATCGCAAGCGCTACCACTCCATCAATGCCCTTGTGGTGTGTCTGTCCAACATGGTGATTTCACATGTCTGTGCTCGTTTTCCAGGATCAGCACACGATGCCTACATCATGAGGCGTAGCAGGATGCCTGAAATGATGACGCAGCTGCGCAACGAACGAGCATGTGTTGTTGGTGGGTACAGTCTGTCTGTCCTGTATTTTGCGTAGACTTCCAGCACGACCGCTTCTCCTGTCCTACTTATGTCCATGTGCTTTCCATGTAGGGGACGCTGGCTATCCCAACATGCCATGGCTGATCACACCTCTCCGCAACCCCATCACGCCGGCCCAGCTCCGCTACAACACCGCCCATGGCCGGACAAGGCGAGTGATAGAGAGGACGTTTGGCCTCCTGAAGAGCAGATTCCGATGCCTCCACAAGACCGGCGGCGAGCTCCCATATGCCCCGGCGAAGGTCTGCAAAATCTTCATGGTCTGCTGAATGCTGCACAACATGGCAGTTGAGAAAGCTGTGCCACTCATCCTGGATCAAGATGATCAGGACCATCCACCCGTGGAGGACGAAGGTCTTGGCAATGGGGCTAGTGATGTGGAGGACGTGGTTCCGCAAGAGGACATCCGGACTCGGCTCAGACGCGACTTCTTTGCTTAGTGGTGAGTACCAGTGTCTGTGTGTGCACGCATTGGTCCCCGTGTGGCATGTGTTGCGATGTGTGTGTCCATCTGCATGTATGCCACGTGAGTCAGAGGTGTGTGTGGATGTGTCACTGGAGTGATGGTGGCAGTGATGTGTATTTCCCCAGTCATAATTGTGACCTGGCATGTTGTCATCCTTACATGTGTCGAGTACATGCACATGCAAGTGGCTGTGCTTTTTGTGGCTGACTTCTTGTGTGTCTCTCATCCCCAGGTACTTTGGCATGCCGTCTGCTGGTTGCATTGTTGTGGCACTGCTATTCCTCATGGACACGTCATCGTGTGCTGACTTAGCGTTACACGCACGGACAAGTTTGGAAGTCTCCTTAGGGTAAGGGATGCATCAGGGGTGTATTGGGTGTGGCAGTTGCTCACGATGTATGCACACTGCCCCTGTCGATGTTTGGTTCCTCTGCAGACATGTCGCATCACCATGGTACACATTACATGCAGCTGGGTACACCTGAATAGATGGTCAGACTTGTTGACAGTCATCAGTGATGGGATTGTGGAATGTGATGATGGCATCAATGTGTGTTACACTGCCCTCGGACACATACGGTTTGCCTTGGCTTGACATGCTGTGGGACTTCCACATCAGCGGATCAATGGTGTATTGCAGTCTCTCTGTGAGCAGCAGGGGGTGTTTAGCTTTTAGCCGACACTTGTGTGCCAGTTCCATGGCTATCACGCATTTGGGCTGCAGAAGGGGGGTTCCAGTGTTGGACCCACATGTTACTCCACATGACCCGTTCATGTGTACTCCGAGTTGCCTCTGCAATCCCGAATACATGACTAATAAAGGTGTCCCTATGCCTCCAAGGTGCCTCTTCTCAGTCAATGCTGGTGTGTTGCCACGGTGCATACGGCATGTCTGGCATGGTTTTCCGTGATAGTGGCTATGTGTCTATGTGTAGAGTAGCAAGATGCAAGCTGTTTGTGTGGGATTAGACTCTGTATTGTGCATGTAGTCAATGACTGTGTGGGTATTGTGACATGTGCCATCCCCATGCATCCAACGTTGGCCAGGCCACCATTCACTGCATCCACCTGACTCAAGCTTGCAGAACATGGTTCTGCCACCTGTCCACACATACCTGTGTGCCCCCCAGGACACTCCACATGATCCCTGACCTCTGCGCATGGCTGTCGCTGTACTCAATATGTCTGTCGGCACGGTTGTGCGGCCACCCCCTCAGCTGGTTGGGCCCATCGCGGGTGTGTATGGTGCTCCATGTCTGTCTTGCCTAATACAATGTGACCCATGTGTGTCCTGTGCCAGACTCAGGCCCCAGGGTGTGGATGGTTGCAGTCAAATGAGAACTCAGGCTTAGTTAGACTTTACAAGACACATGTAAGGTAATAATGCAATCAGTAGGCATCTTCTCTTTATGGTGTGACTTTTTTATTTTGGTTGGGGTGGGGGGGGGGGGGTTTACATGAGGGGCTTTCCGGGTGTGTGGAATCCAAAGTTCACTAGGGGAGTTGGTGTCCTTGCCATTTGAAATCCTCAGAGTCCATGCCACAGTCTTTGTCAACATTGGTCAGACAGTGACCAGCAAGTCCATGTGGCAGAGAATGTCTTTTGATGCTGTGCTGCTGTTGCTCCAGTGGGCCAGGTGCCAGGCCAGGTGTCCTGGGAGATGGTGCTGTTGCGCCGACCCTCACGGTCTTTTCCGTGGACGACCCGCCCTCCTGCGGGGACCCTCAGAAGCAGGCCGTGACGATGTTTGGGATGCTCCGTCGGATGTCTCCTCCTCCTCCTCATCCCTCCCTGTGGGTGGTGATGTTCTACGCCTTCTGGCACAGGGAGGGTTGCCCATGTTGTCGGCCATCCGACGGAGTGTACTGTGAATTCCCGTGAACACCGTCATGAGCTCAGCCTGTCTGTCCTCCATCCTCCGTTGGTGTTGCAGTAGACAGGCATGTTGCTCCTCATGTTGCTGGGCCTGCTGGGTCTGGATCTCATCGAGGGTCCCCTTCATATCGTTGAGGGTGGACACAACCTGGGCCATGCCCGTGGTGTCCTGCCAGTATGTGTCCAGGATGTTTCGGACATGGGAATATACCGGTTCCCCAGCCAACCGGTCAGGCTGGCGCCTCCGCCGTCCTCCACTCCCACCACCCCTGCCCACTTGCACCTGGCCTGCCCTTGTGGGCACATCGGGTCTCCAGGACCCCTGAGGGGTGGCATTTGCGTTGTCCCCTGCCTCCTCCTGGGTGCCCGGGACACCGTGTCCCTCCTGGCCAGCCTGGCTGCATTGTGGTAGTGGGGCAGGGATCCTGGGTGTCTCCTGGAATGTGGCAGGAGTGGGGGTGGTGGTTGGCCCAGTTGTACCTGACGCAGGTGCTGCAGGTCGTTGGACACCAGAGGGGCCAGGTTGGTCGGGGTCGGGTTCGTCCACAGAGTGGTGAGAGTCGTCGCTGCCGGTGGCTCCGTCATCCCGCCGAGCCGGGCCTGTGAGTCTTCCCCCCCTGTGTTGGGGGTGATCCACGACATTGACCTGTGTGTGAGAGAGACAATGTTAATTTTGTTCCATGCAACATCCATGTTTCTTTGTTTTCAAACTTGGTACATTTCCTCTGGGAATTTGGATATGTCTTGCATTCCACTGACAGTGCACTTGTGCATGGGTATGTCCCTTGGCCACAGCTTTTGAGACTTTACCTATGTGTGGCACAGTCTTACTTGCTGCGTCAATTGTGACAGCAGTCAGCAGTGGAGTGGGCAGGTGTGGCGAGCCATGCATTGGCGCCTTCCGTGCAGCACTGTACATGTGCACATGGAGTGGTTCCACACACTTATATGATGCAGGTAGCTGTCGTTGTGCTCGTGCACAGGTTGTGACATGGCCCTGTGTTTTGCCATGGAGAAGAGGGGGGGTTCTGGCACTGGCCACCCTTGTCTACATGCACGCAGTCCAACTGCTGAGGAGCAGACATCCCCACACCCCACAAGGCTGATTTGCTCTCCCTGTGTGTCCCTTTCTCGCTCCCTCTCTGTCCCCCTCTCCCTCCCTCCGTGTGTCAGCCTCCTCCCTCTGTCCATCTCCCTGTGTCTCCCTCCCTCTCTGTCCCCCTCTCCCTCCCTCCGTGTGTCAGCCTCCTCCCTCTGTCCGTCTCCCTGTGTCTCCCTCCCTCTCTGTCCCCCTCTCCCTCCCTCTGTGTGTCACCCTCTGTCACCTCAGCCCAGCTTCCTGGGCACAGACTGTTAGCAGATCTTTGGATGGCCCTTGGATTGTTGATGTGAGTTTGTTTCTGATCTCCAGGCACCCATTGGGTGTAGTGTGTGTGTCTGCACTGCTGCTGTGGTGGTGTGTGCTGCCACTCTTTCACAGTGTTGGCTGTTCATTAGCTGCTGTCATGTGCAAGAACGTGCCGTCACCCCCATGTGTTGATGCAAGGCGTCCGCCATTTGCTGGCGAGTCTTTCCTGTGTGGGGACACACTGTTTGTCTGGCTGTGACCTAGGCCATATGGGCAGAGGGCATTGTTGTCTGCTTCTGAGTAGCACTATGTGATTTTTGGGGCCCACACTCCCGCCATCCGGGTTACCGTGTCTTGTGTTGGTGTTTTCTGTGGCCTGTGACTTGACATTGTCCAGCTGGGTGCATGGGGCATGGTGGCGCCAGTGGCATGTGTGTGTTCATGGAGTGTGGTTGAGTCATGCGATAGCTTGGGGTGGTTGCGTGCCTGTTTGTGAGTTTGGTTGTGGATGACGTTCCCCCCATGTGAGGTGAGTTGTTTGTGTACTCACCCGGGTCTCGGAGTCTGTCTAATCCGTCCACTGCCACCACCGGCAGTATGGCCATCACCCTCTCCTCCCAGGGATGGTATTGTACGCGTCTGCGGGGCGGCCCTCCTCCAGTGACGTTGGCCTGGTTGTGTTCGTCCGTCATTTTGGCTCGGACCCTCCTCCGCAGATCGTACCACCTGGCTTGGCATTCATGCCTGGTCCTTCTGGTGTCCGCAACAGCATTCGCAGCATCGACGATAGTCTGCCACATGGATGTTTTTTCAGAAATGGTGGTCTGTCTGACCAATGTTCCAAAGAGGTGTGGCTCAACTCTGAGGATTTCATCGACAAGGACCTCCAACTCTCGGCTAGTGAACTTTGGATTCTTGTTAGTGGGCATGGTGAGGGGTGTGGGTGTGGATGGTGGGGGGGGTGTGGATGGTTGTGGGTGTGTGGGTGTGGTTGTGCAGGTGTGTGTGTGAATGTGATGTGGGGGTGTTTGTGAAGGTGTGTGTGTGAAGGTGTGCAAGTGTAAGGTGTGGTAAAGCTTCTAGTATGGTGCTGTAGGTTGTCTGTGGGGTCTGGCAGTAGTGAGTCTGTTGCAAAGGCTCATGGTTTGTGTGTGTGGGCCCTTTTTATTGGTCCATTGGTGGGTGTGGCTGTGTTTGAACTTTGGGTGGGTGTATTATAAGGAGTGGTTGTGTTTTGGGCCTCTGTTTTGGATTTTGGCAGTTGCAGGTCAGTGATTGTGTTGTTTTTGTGCTTGTTGGACATGTTTAGTGGCTTTGTGCCATTCGAATGGTGTATTCTTGTGTTGTTTTGCTTTGTCCTGGTTGTGTACGTGCGTTTTTAGCATGTGTACGGTGTGTACTTCGGGCATTTTGTGCTGTCCTTGTGTCTGGCTTGGTACGACTCGTACATGCGCGATGTTGTGTGGAGGGGCTGGTGTTGGGGCCTGGGGTACGCTCCATTCGTCCGTGGGTGAGGGTACGGGTCGTACATACACGGTTGGGGGTACGACACGTACACGGGTGTACATACACGGGGGTACGACACGTACAGGGGTGTACATACACGGGGGGTACGACACGTACACGGGTGTACATACACGGTTGGGGGTACGACTCGAACGTACACGGGTGTACATGCACGGGTGGGGGTACGACTCATACAGGGTGTACATGCACGGGTGGGGGTACGACTCGTACACGGGTGTACATACACGGGGGGTACGACACGTACAGGGGTGTACATACACAGGGGTACGACACGTACAGGGGTGTACATACACGGGGGGTACGACATGAACTGGGGTGTACATACACAGGGGGTAGGACACGTACACGTGTGTACATACATGGGTGGGGGTACGACTCAAACGTACACGGGTGTACATACACGGGGGGTACGACTCGAACGTACACGGGTGTACATGCACGGGGGTACGACTCGTACACGGGTGTACATACACGGGGGGTACGACTCGAACGTACACGGGTGTACATGCACAGGTGGGGGTACGACACATACACGGGTGTACATACACGGGGGTACGACACGTACAGGGGTGTACATACACGGGGGTAGGACACGTACACGGGTGTACATACACGGGTGGGGGTACGACTTGAACGTACACGGGTGCACATGCACGGGTGGGGGTACGACTTGTACACGGGTGTACATACACGGGGGTATGACATGTACACGGGTGTACATACACGGGGGTACGACATGTACAGGGGTGTACATACACAGGGGGTAGGACACGTACACGGGTGTACATACATGGGTGGGGGTACGACTCGAACATACACGGGTGTACATACACGGGGGGTACGACTCTAACGTACACGGGTGTACATGCATGGGGGTATGACTCGTACACGGGTGTACATACACGGGGGGTACGACTCGAACGTACACGGGTGTACATGCACGGGTGGGGGTACGACACGTACAGGGGTGTACATACACGGGGGGTACGACACATACAGGGGTGTACATACATGGGGGTAGGACACGTACACGGGTGTACATACACGGGTGGGGGTACGACTCGAACGTACACGGTGTACATACACGGGGGGTACGACTCGAACGTACGGGGGCTGGGGGGGTGTTGGGCGCGTATGCGGGCACATGTCTCCATGGTTGCTATGGGAGTTCGGTGCGGACGGTGTTTTTTCCATACGGTTGTAACGTCGGACGCACGGGATGGATCGTGATTCCGTGGTCGGACTTCACTTTTCACATTTGTACGGTAAATCGTCCGGGGACGTGTCGGACACATTTTCCGACCGGAGGACGTGTGGGGAATTATTCCCAATGCGATTCGTATGGACTTTTTCCCATGCGAATCGTGATTGCCAGTTTGTACGGCACTTGTACGATTCGTACGGTAAAAAGACCCGATACGAGTCGTACGGGGAAATTTTTTACCGGATCGTAATCGCCACCTGGTCTTTCACCTGAAATTACCTTAAACTTTGTGATTTGATCTTCAACATTTTTTGTAATCATGGGTTCTGCATTGTCTTCAACATTTTGTTCTACTAATGTGTCAGTTTCTGCACTCTCTTGCTCAGGACCAAAGTAACAAAACTCAATATCATCACAAACCTTCTTCACATCTGATACTGACCCACGCAAAAGAGCACTGTTCAACTCATTTAACTTTAGTGCTGGACTTTTTTGCATAATACAATCTTCTCACTAACTTCCGCATTTGAGTATGATGTACTGCCAACATCCTGAAATGGTGAAAAACACTTTGACAAACTTTCCTAGAAAGACAAGCCAGAGAATGACCTTGAAACCAGTATTTTCTCTCACTTTGCAAGGGTCTAGTCCTTGCAACACCTTAATCTTTTGTTTAACACTTTTTTTACTATATGCTCGTAAGAAACTGCATAATTTATCAATAGATTCTTGTCGTACACTACAAATACTACTGCAATCCCAAGTGTACACAGGGTGTTTAGGACGTCTCCCTAGAACTTCATCAGCTATCACTTCTTCTGCATTTCTTTTAACCATTTTCTCTTTGTCAATTGGAGAACCATTTCTAACCTCATAACCACGACCACTGGTGTCAACTGCATGCAATAAATTAATGCTCTGTAAATAACTCTCTTCATTAAAGAAAGGCTCTGAACTTGAACTGTGTCACCCAAAAAAACTCACAAAAATTTGTTCTGTTAATTACTCTTTTCCTGCTACTTTTGGCCTTCATTAAATGGATTGGTTTATCTAGTGATCGAATTCTGTTTACTAAAATGAATAGTTTCCTTTTTACTTCAAAAGCCTTTTCAACAATGGTTTCAATATGCTTTTTCTTTTTATAAAATAGAGCTCTCTTTTTATATTTCTTCAAATCTTTCAGCAAATTATGTACTACTCTCTTGTAAAATATTCTTTTGCGTATTTCTTTATACTGATTTTGCCTTCTTTTCCCATACTTCGTCTCCTTTGACTGTCCATTTACTTTTTTGCTTTTCCTATTATTTTGAATATTTTTTCTAGTTGAAGCATTCTCAGATGTTTCAGCATTCTGTACATTCTGTCTGGTCGTACAAACATTTTTAATAAATTGCTTTGTGATCTTACCAGAAGATTTTTTCTTTTTAGCCACATTATGTTGTTCATTCAATACTTGTGGTTGATTTTTCTTCAAGTAACTGTCCTTTTTCTGTTCTTTTCTTTTTCTTACTTTGTCCGGCATGATTTCTCCATTTTAATGGTGATAAACAGTATCTGTAAAAATTAATCACAAATAAATGTATATTAATATCTTTATAAATTATACTTTTCTATTACTATAAAAACACATTTTATATAAATACTGACTAAGAAATTATAGGTCTGAAGCACAAGTGTGATGGTGGTTAGACCACTACATGCATAGTGCATACTACTTTGAAGCAGTTCATGCCCTAAAGCCTGCCTCACTGAAAGACTACATGCTTACTGACTGAATGATTACAGTACTATAAGGAGAGACACTGGGTGAATTCACAGTTGTTTGAATTTTACTTTACTGAATAGATCACTACATGCTACTAAAAGACTCACTATCAGTTTGCAACAGCAGTCGCAGTGTGTTTGCTGGAGTGTATGCATAGTGACTGTGGAAATGTAGGCCTGATGCACAAGTGTGAAATTGGTTAGACCACTACATACATAGGGGCAGATTTATGTTGCACTTGCGCCACTTTTGCGCCGCCGTTGCGTCACTTTTGTGACGCAGCAGCGGCGCAAATCCTGCGCCATGGTGCGGGGTATTTACAACGTGACGCATCTGGGAGATGCGTCACGTTGTAAAGCCCTGCGCCACATGTAGGCGTTCCAGGGCAGGTGGGGGCGTTCCGGCGCAGGAACGCCTCCTAAAAGTGGCTGAGTGAAATCTACAAGATTTCACTCAGTCACTTTTAGGCCCATGCTGCGTCAAAACCCTGCGCCTGCTTGAAGCAGGCGTAAGGATTGCCGCAGCATTTTAAAGATAGGGCCCCCCAGATCATTGCTGGAGCTGCGTCGCGCTTGCGACGCAACTCCAGCAATGCGCCACTTTTCGGCACAGATGCGTCACGCATCTGTGCCGTTTTGCCCCATGGTGCGCCGCATTATAAATGCGGCGCATCCATGGTGGCGCAGCTGTGGCGCATAATAACTGGCGCATCCCTGCTGATATGCAGGGATGCGCCAGTCGTCATAAATCTGCCCCATAGTGGATAGTTATTTCAAACAGTCCTTGTGAAAAGGCATGCTTCACTGCATGAGTATCTTGGTTCTGACGGTAACATTAGAGTAATGCAAGGAGAGTACCTGAATGAATCTTTTAAGGGTTTGGGTTTTTGTGCAGTGAAGATTAGTACATGGTGCCGGATGAGTCACAATAGGAGTGCAAGGGGATTGACAGGGTGTTTGCTGGAAGTGTATGGATACTGACTGGCGAATTGAAGGTGTGAAAGACAAGTGTGTAGGTGGTTAGAGGCCTAAATGCATAGTGGATAGGCGTTTGAATCAATTCATGTGCTAAGGCCTGCCTCACTCCATTAGTACTTGGGTACTGACTGAATGTTTAGAGTATTGCAAGGAGAGTGCCTGGGTGAATTTATAAGTGTTTCGGTTTTGGCACAGTTAATGGATTACTTCATGGTACTGAATAAATCACTGGAAAAGTGCAAAGGGAGTGACAGGGTGTTTGCAAGAACTGTATGGATACTGATTGGGATATTGATGGTGTAAAAGACAAGTGTGTAGGTTGTTAGAGGCCTGCATGCATAGTGGATAGGCGTTTGAATCAATCCATGTGCTAAGGCCTACCTCACTCCATTAGTACTTAGATAGTAACTAAATGTTTAGAGTATTGCAAGGAGAGTGCCTGAGTGAATTTATAAGTGTTTGGGTTTTGGCGCAAATGGATTACTACATGGTGCTGAATGAGTCACTGAAGGAGTGTATGGGGAGTGACAGGGTGTTTGCAGGAACTGTATGAATACTGTCTGGGGTATTGAAGGTGTGAAAGACAAGTGTGTAGGTGATTAGAGGCCTGCAGTGTCGGATGAGTCACTAGAGGTGTGCAAGTGAAGTGAAAGAGTGTTTATTGGAGTTTATAGATACTGACTGGGAAATTGAAGTAGTGAAAGACAAGTGTGTAGGTGGTTAGAGGCCTGCATGCATAGTGGATAGGCGTTTGAAACAGTCCATGAGCTAAGGCCTGGCTCAGTGTATGAGTACTTGGGTACTGACTAAATGATTAGAGTTTTTTAAGTACTTATATGTTTGCAAAGACATAAAGTACCCAAAACCTTCTCTCTAAATGGTTCCTAAATGCATACAGACTCTCAGTGTGATTCTAGACAACAAACACTATCCCATACATATTACCAAATCACATTTTCTTTTCCGGAATTGGTAAACAGTTTACACACAATCCACATATTGTACTACTGCACATAATTGTAGAACCCTGACTCTTTTACAAATACCTAACCAATAACTGGTTTCTTATTCTACCAAGGTATGAGAATAGGATAGGTTTTTAACCAGTTATATATCTGCAAACACATAAAATACCCAAATCCTTCTCTTACTACAGTTTCTAAATGCACACAGACTCACAGTGTGATTCTAGAAAACAAACAATATCCCTTGAATTTTACAAAAACACATTTACCATTCTTGAAGAGGTAATTTGAGTGCACACATTCCACATATTTTACTACTGCTCATTAGTGTATAAACCTGACTCATTTTACAAACACATAAACAATAAATGGATTCTATTTCTACCAAAATATAACAACAGGATAGGTTTTTAAGCACGTATGTGTCTGCAGAAACATGAAACCCCCAAATGCTTCTCTCACATTAGTTCAGAAATGCACACAGACTCACAGTGTGATTCTAGACAAACAACACTATTCCTTCTATTTTACCAAAACACATTCACTAGTGTGGAATGGCTGAAGTGACTGCAGAGATTCTACATATTTCCATACTGCACACTACTATGAAAGCCTGACTCATTTTGTGAATGCATAAGCAATGACTGGCTTCTACTGAAACTTGACAACATGACAGGTTTTTAAGCTGTTATCTATCAGCAAATATATGATGTAACCAAATGCTTCTCTCACAATGGTTGCCCAAATGCACACAGACTCACAGTGTGATTCGAGACAAGCAACACTATCCCTTGGACTTTACCAAAATACATTAACTACTCTGGAAGGAGTAAGGGGACTGCACACAATCTACATGTTTCAGTACTGCAGTTTAGTGTCAAAGCCTGACTCAGTTTATGAATGCATACGCAATGACTGGCTTCTAATGCTACTAAAACTTGACAACATGACAGGTTTTAAAACAGTTATCTGTCAGCAAATACACAATGTTACCAAATGCTTCTCTCACAATGGTTACCCAAATGCAGACAGACTCACAGTGTGATTCTAGACAAGCAACACTATCCCCTGTACTTTACCAAAACGCATTCACTATTCTGGAAGGGGTAAGGGGACTGCACACAATCTACATATTTCAGTACTGCACTTTAGTGTCAAAGCCTGACTCATTTTATGAATGCATAAGCAATGACTGCCTTCTAATGCTACTAAAACTTGACAACATGACAGGTTTTAAAACAGTTATCTGTCAGCTAATACACGATGTTACCAAATGCTTCTCTCACAATGGTTAACCAAATGCAGACAGACTCACAGTGTGATTCTAGACAAGCAACACTATCCCCTGTACTTTACCAAAACACATTCACTACTCTGGAAGAAGTAAAGTAACTGCACACATTCTACATATTTTAGTACTGCACTTTAGTGTCAAAGCTTGACTCATTTTCCGAATACATAAGCAATGACTGGCTTCTAATTCTACCAAAATTTGAGAACAGGAAAGGTTTTTAAGCAGTTACGTGTATGCAAAGATATGAAGTACCCAAATGCTTCTCTCACAGTGGTTCCCAAATGCATACAGACTCACAGTGTGATTGTAGACAAGCAACACTCTTCTTTGTACTTTACCAAGACACAATCACTAGTCTAGAAGGGGTAAGGTGACTGCACACATTCTACATATTTCAATACTGCACACTACTGTGAAAGCCTGACTCATTTTTCAATTGCATAAGCCTGGCCTCTAATGCTACTCCAACTTGACAATCAAACAGGTTTTAAAGCAGTTATCTGTCAGCAAATACATGATGCTTTTCTCACAATAGTTACCCAAATGCACACAGACTTACAGTGTGATTGTAGACAACCAACTATCCCTTGTACAAAATACATTTACTAGTCTACAAGGTGTAAGGTGACTGCACACATTGCAGAAAATGTTGTACTGCACATTAGTACCAAAATGTTTCTCTCAAAATGATTCCTAAATGCACACAGACTCACTGTGTGATTCTAGACAAACAACACTATCCCTTGCACTGTACCAAAACACATTTCTTAATCTAGAAGGAGTACTACATTTTAGTGTAGAAACGTGACTCATTTTGCAAATACATAAACAATGACTGGTTTCTAATTCTACCAAAACATGAAAACAGCACAGTTATCTGTGTTCAAACACATGAAAAACACAAATGCTTACCACAGAATGGTTTCTACCTGCACACAAACTGACAATAAGATTGTAGACAAAAAAAAGTACTCCCTGCACTTTAGCAGGAGAAATACATTAGTCTGAATATAGACCACATACATCCCCTCACAATTAAATAACTCACCTTTCAAGTTGTTTTGTAGATTAAGAAGTATGTCAGTCACACACCAGATTTTCTTATACAGAATCTCTGCACTGTGCACCTGTCAGCAAAACCAAAGAATGGCAAAGTTTCCTCTCATTTTGCACACATACACATGTAAACATCAAATCACATTCCTTCCCACATTAATTCAAAAGCTAACACACATTTCTATTGGTTAAACAATTCAACCCTTTCCAAATGACATACATTTGAACCCTACCCCCAATCTGCCTTCTGCCTGTTACCATAGAAACAGTTAATGGAACACTTAACTGAGCACACAGGTCACAAGTTCAGCACACAATGTTGCTAATCAAAACAGCAAGTGCGCTTGACTTTTCAACATATCAGCTTATCATATATAATGTTCCTTTCAATCAGTTTTCCTTAACCAATAAGAATCATGCGTTTAAAAAACAGAAACATGCACCCTAGTTTTCAGTGTAGAAGGTTGTCAAACAACCAATCATTTCTTCTCTTTTTTCAAAACTGCATCTTATCCACCATGTTAGAAAAATCTTACTTTTCAAACTGCCATTTCATTTACAGAGACCATCTGAGTGCATCCAGACCTCCCTTCAAGATGCTTAGAGTGTGGATTGTGGGACACAGCTATATTTTCTGGAGCCAAAGGTATGCAGGAAACAAAGGCATTCGCAAAGACCTAGGTTTGCCAAATGTAGACATTAAATGGATTGCACAGAGAGGGTTAAAGTGGCACCAATTGATGCCATTGGTAAAAAAACTGTGGTGGCAATGACCTAGGCACTTTGACTGGGGTAGGTCTGGAAATGCTTATCAAGGACACCTTTGCAGAATTGATTTCACTTTTTCCCCAAACTGCCTTTGTCTATTCTAACATATGCCAAAGGCAGAAATGGAACTGGTCCAATCATTTTTGTCCACAGATTGAGAAAGCTAGGAAACATGTGAATAAATCTATTTCTGTTTTTCTCCGAGACTATAGAATGGGGTCCATTTACAATAACAATCTGCGTTTTCATATGCAAGAGATGTATAGGAGAGATGGTGTACACTTTACTGATGAAGGAAACAGAGTCTTCCTCCACAACTTTAGACTCTGTATAGGTATTTACTTATAAGTACCAAAACCTCTCAATGAACACAACGGCTCTTTTTAGAGCCACTCAAGAACGAAACACATAAGCTTGATGTTTATCTCCCAAAAATGTCAGTGTTTTTTTTGCTTGGAGTCGCGCACCCAACGCGTTAGGAACCGCGCACCCTACGCGAGAGAAATCGTGCACCCAACGCAATAGGAGTCGTGCACCCAAAGCGTGCACACCAGGGGGCGCGCTGAGAGCCGCGCTGCATGCGCGACTCCTAATTTTACCGTAAAAAAAAAAAATAGCCCCTATCACTAATTTTTATTATCCCCGGGGACCCCATCCCCCGGGGTTTTTAAAAAACATTCAGGACCGTGGGGGGAGCCCCAATCCCCCCACGGTCCCAGCCGACTCCCCGTGTCCTTCGGGAGCCAGCATTGCTTTTCCACATGGGGAGCTGCTGACATGCAGCTCCCCGTGTAGAAAAGCAATATGGTTTGGATTTTGAAAGAGAGAGCAGGTTTCACTGCTCTCTCTTTCAAAATCCAAATGAAGTTTGCTATGGGAGGGCGGGAGACTCCCGCCCTCTCATAGCAAACAACAGTGTCCTGGGGGTGGGCACCCCAGGACACTGCAGGAGCCGGCCCTGGGGGGTGGCGGTCCCCAGGGCCCTCGAGTAATCAAGGAGGGGGGCCACACAGCCCCCTCCCTCAAAACAATAAAGCCCGGGGGGTGGTGGTCCCCGGGGTTTGGGGGGGCCGTTCAGCCCCCCCACCCTATTTATTTTCTAGCCCCGGGGGTAGCAGTCCCCGGGGCTGGGGGGGCCCCCTAATAAATGGTACAGTGTTTGCTCCCGGGATTTGGGCCCCCGGGGGCTAATTATTAAGGAAGTGCGGAAGCGCACGCTTCGTTTTTAATGTTTTTACGTGCGGATCCGCGCACCCTGCGCGCATTTTGCCGTTAAAAAAAAAAAGGGGGGGTCCTGGGAGTCCTTCTGGGACCCCCTAAGCAAGTCTAGAGGGTCAGAGTATTCCTACACTGCCCCCTTTATATGTTTTACAAACTTATTTCCCTTACTTCTTCAGCTCGCTTCTACCGAGGCACAAAATGGCTGCCAACAGTTCCTGTTTTTGAATGTTGACAACCACTTGACAGCCAATTAGCATTCAGCGCGTGATCGAGAGGGTGCGCGCACGGTGCGCAGAGGGTGCGCTCAGGGTGCGCATAGGGTGCGCGGATCCTCCAAGGCCATAGATATATATGTACTTTTAACTGTAATTTTCTCAGAAACTACTCAACAGATTAACACCATTTAGGCAAAAGGCACGAGTTTGAACTGAGGACTACCTCTTTGCCAAATTTGGTGTAATTCCATTCACCAGTTCGGGCTGTAGCTGCGGCTAAAGGTCCTATGGGAAAATGCATGGGGAAAACGCATTTCGGAACCCCCCTTTTTTCTTGGCCCCCGCTTGATGAATCACCCCGAGACTTTCAGGATAGGAGCAGACTGGAGCTGGCCAAAAGTTTGGAAAATTTCACGAAGATTCATCAACCAGCGCCAGACTTATTGGGAATAGAATGTTGTGGATTTCCTATGGAAAATAGCTCCTAACTATAACTACCTACTGGCGACTGCCAGTAGGTAATATATATATATATATGTATATGTATATGTATATATATATATATATAACAAGAAGAGTTCCCAGACTCCAGCAGACAACTGGAACAGGTACAGCCCACCACACGCTGAGAAATATATTTAGAACAGGTTTATTCGTTAGAGTCAGTCGGCATGATGCGTTTCGGCCATGTTGCCACTGCCTTGATCACATGACACCTGAAGAACCATACACATCAGATATAGTAAAAAGTTGACTCCTCCCTCATATATGAGCCAGTGGGATAGCGGCATACAAAACAGCAAACTTCCACATTACATCAAGGGTGATCTAAAAAAGAGAAGAAATACTCAAACTGTGCAAAATTTTGAAACATGTTGGATAGCAAAGTCAATCCAAATTATACCATAGTGGTTACACAGATAAATATATATATATATTATATATATTATCACTTAATAAACCAAAGGTTTCAGGGATGTTATAGTTAGGAAATAGATTTTGAAAAACCTTAGAAATTTACTTACAGTCAGTCAAGTATGCTTTATTCGAAGTTCATTCATAAAAGCAAATACAACAACAATAAAAACATTCCATACAACGTTTAAAAAAGGATTAAATTCCAGTCATAGATTTCAGAATACAAGACATACATTTTTAAAAATTTCAGACTTAATTGCTAAACCTATTTATATAACATACTGTTCTAATGCTCAGAAAAAATCTAGAAAAGAATAATAAGAATAAATGAATACCGGGGTAATTTAAAAATAAGTATAGGTTAAAATGCAGACAAGAAATGGCATAACAGAGAATAGTCAGATGACTAGCAATCTCTATCTAAACAAGAGAATAGTCAAATAACTAGCAGTCTCTTTCTAAGCAAGAGAGTAGTCAAGTGGCTAGCAATCTCTGCCTTAACGACCATGCCCACCCTAGATATTTTGCAGTGGCTACTGAAAACCAAGTCAAAGTACTGGTGCAAATAATACGCAAAGCGACAATACTACTGGTTGTCCCCAGGTTTTTACACATCGGAGACAGCCAGATACGTCTTGGAACAGCATAAGCTTTGCATGAAAACAAAAAGTGGCCGATTGTTTCTTTAGAGATACCACAAACAGGGCAGCTGTCACAGGAACCACCTTCCCACCTAGCTGTCAAGTACCTAAGGGGAAGAGCGCCTGCTCTTAATTAAAAAAATAAGCTTTCTTTCTCCAGGCTTGGTTATGATGTCCCAGTAAGGTTCTAGACAGGGGAACATCTTAACTTCTAGGAATACTCCAGTCATAGATCCGGCACTGGAGCTTCTCCAATGCCGGAAAGCAACCATCTCCCAGTAAATGCTTTTTAAGGTGCTTTTAGATGGAAAAGTTGCTCTCTCCGGATCTTCCCAAAGTGGACACAAACCAAGCTCAGTCAAGGTTGTCTTAAGCGATTTTAACCACCCAATTTTGTGGAATACATCAGATCTTATAATGTCTAGAAAACCCTCAGCATAATGAGAGAGCACAGAACTCGTCCATAACCTGCGCCAATATAGGATCGGGCGGAGCTTAACCAAATCTGAAACTGCTTTTCTGCCCAAATCGTATTTGAGGGGCAACAAAGGGGTGCTTTTAGGGACACCCGTTATAGCCCTTAAGAACTTGTTTTCAGAGGATTGAAGCACAGACACTTTCTCAAAGCCCCAGAGCTCAGCACCATAAAGGGCAGAGCCTAGAGCCTTTGCTTCATAAACCTGAAGGGCAGGCTTTACTGGTTTGGTTAAAGATTTTCTATGCTCTGCACAAATAGCACCAGATAATTGCCTATGTCTAAGTGCAGCAATGTCTATATGATGCCGCCAGCTCTTATTGTTAGAAATATGCAAGCCTAGGTATGTGAAAGTATTTACTACTTCTAGCGGGCGGTCATTCAAAGTGATTTTGGATTTAAAATTACGATGGGGATTAAAAACCATAAGTTTTGTTTTGGCTGAATTAACTTCTAAGCCATACTCCCCACAGAATTGGTCAAAAATAGACAAGGCACGCTGCAAGCCACTAGGGGTTTTAGATAAAATAAGCATATCGTCTTCAAACATTAAAATAGGGATTCTAATCCCAGCTAAAAAAGGGGCATCCACTTGGGCGGAGAGCATACGGGCAACAACATCGTTGATGTACAGAGTGAAAAGAACGGGAGCCATTGAACATCCTTGCCGGACTCCCCTCTCAACTGGGAAGTCTGCAGTTACCGAACCTAGACCCCCCCACTGAATTCTTGCAAAATTGGATTCATGGAGTCTCATTATCAGGGATAATAAGTCACTAGGTAGTCCTTGATTCTTAAGGACCGACCAAAGCTTGGACCGGGGGACTAGGTCGAAGGCAGCCCGCAAATCTACAAAAGCCGTATACAGGCTGCCCTCACCCAAAACAACGGTCCTCCATTGCAACAGGGTGAAACGAAAAACCTGGTCCACCGTACTAGTGGACCTTCGAAAACCTGCCTGAAAGGATGAAAGGGCATTCGTCTCCTCCGCCCAGTCCAAAAGCCTATTGACAATCACACGCCCCACAATCTTTTGAATAGTGTCAATAAGGCTTATCGGTCTGTAATTACCCGGAAGAGACCGGTCTCCTTTCTTAAAGACAGGTATAATTACGGCACCATGCCACGAAGTTGGTACCCCTGCGCCCAGAGCAATAGCATTCATAAGAAGATGGATGTATTTGCACCAGCGCTCTTTGTCATTTATGAATACATCAGCTGGTACACCATCGAGACATGGGGCACGTCCCGAAGCTACTGAGCTAAGGGACACCATAATTTCGTCAGCACCAAAGAGATTGGCTTGACTGAAATTCACTTACAATAACAAAGACTAAAGGATGGTTATAGTTAGCAAATAGAATTTGAAAAACCTTATAAATTCACTGAAAAAACTAAGGTTAAAGGGACACTATAGTTAGCTTCAGATTTCACTTGTACAAAACCAGTAAAATGCACTGCTTAATACCTCACAGATTACATAACTTATGACATGGTCAGTGACATCACTGATGACATCTCAAAATACATCACTGATGACATCACTGATGATATCATCAAGTGAGTGTAAGTGTTTTTAAGAGTTTTTGGGAGTTAAACATATTCACTAACCTACTATAAAAGTTTAAAAAGAACACTAAGGGCACTACTACTGAGTGATACTAATTCTAAGATATATTAAGTGTGTAGCTGTGTGACTGTATGTATCCATGTGTGTATGGGTGGGTAAGTGGCAATATGGGTGTATAAGTGGGTGTGTGAGTAGCTGTATGGGTGAGTGAGATGCTGTGCGAGTGGCAGTATTGGTGAGTGGGTGTGTCAGTGGCTGTATAGATGATAGAGTTGTGGAGTTAATGTTTCTATGGGTAGGTAAGTGGGTTTGTAGTGACTGTATGGGTGAGTGAGTGGGTGTATGAATGAGTGAGTGACTGAGTGTGTAAGTGGATGTATGAGTGAGTAAGTGAGTGAGTGGCTGTTTGAGTGGGTGTTTGGTAAGCAAGTTGGTGAGTGAGAAGCTGTCTTGGTGAGTGACCGGATGTGGGAGTATGGATATGTGAATGGTTATGTAAGTGGTTGTGTGGTGTGTGAGTGCTCGTATGGGTGAGGAAGTGGCTTTGTTGAGAAGCTGTGTGGGTTTTTGAGTGGTATGTGAGTTACTGTGTAGGTAAATAAGTAGGTGTATGAGTAGCTGTATGGGGAAGTGTGTGGCTATGTGAGTGGCTGTGCAGGCGAGTGGCTGGTTGTATGAGTGGTATATGGATAAGTGAATGGGCATGTGAGTGACTGTATGAGTGAATGAGTGTGTGAGTGCCTCTATGGAGTAGTGAGTGGGTGTGTGAGTTTTGGTATGGGTCTGTGAATGGGTATGTGAGTGGTTGTGTGGGAGTGGGCATATGAGATATTGTATGGGGGTGTGAGTGGGGGTGTGAGTGGTTCTATAGATGATGTCATCAGTTATGTCATTTGAGATGTAATGAGTGATGTCACTGACCATGTCATGAGTGATGTAATAAATGACATCATAAGCAGTGCATTCAATGGCCATAAGTTATAGTTGTAGCTCAGGTAGCTATAACTGCTGAATTTCACTGGTTTAGTACAAGTGAAATCTGAGCCTAAATATAACATCCCTGCAATCTTTGTTTTTTCAGTGAATTTCTAAGGTTTTTTAATTCTATTTGCTAACTATTACGACTTTGTAACCTTTGATTTTTCAAGTGACTTTCCAAGATTTTTCTCAATCTATTGCCTAACGTTAACATCCCTGAAACCTTTGGTTTTTTAAAGTAGAATTCTATGTTTTTTAACCAGCAGTTGGGTTTGCAGGGTGGTAGACAAAGGGGGAGGGACCACCGACCAGCTCTCAGGAATCCTGCTATGTCAGAATTACTTGAGGTAAAAGGAGGACTTCTGGGTCCCCAAGAACCCTCAGCATCCAAGGGGACTTCATCCTCCACCCAGTAGTGCGCCGAGAGGCACATTTGCACAGTGGTAGAGAAAGAGGGCATGGCCTGCGAACAACTCTCAGCAATCCCAATGTGTGGGACCTACTGGAGGTAACAGGAGGGGTGTTGGCCCCCAGGGACCCTCAGAAGCCAAGGGGACTTCATACCCCCACAAGCAGAGTGCCAAGAGACACATTTGCAGAGTGGTGGAGAAATGGGGCATGGCCTCCGAACAGCTCTCAGCAATCCCACTGTGTGGGACTTACTGGAGGTAACATGAAGTCTTTTTAGCCCCCCAGGACCCTCAGCAGCCTAGGGAACTTCATCAGCCTAGGGAACGTTATCCCTCTACAAGCAGTGCGCCAAGAGGCACATTTGCAGCATGGTGGAGAAAGGGGGCATGGCCTCTGAACACCTTTCAGCAATCCCACTGTGTGGTTGTTCACCCCCGAGGATCCACAGCAGCCAAGGGGACTTCATCCCCCAACCAGCAGTATGCCCAGAAGGCGCAATTGCAGAATGGTGGAGAAAGGGGGTGTGGTCTCCAAACACCACTCAGCAAACCCACTGTGTGGGACTTACTGGAGATAACAGGAGGTCTTGTTGTCTCCTAAGGACCCTCAGCAGCCAAGAGAACCTCATACCCCCACCAGCAGGTATCGAGGAGGCACGATTGCAAAGTGCTGCAGAAAGGGGGCACAGGTTCAGGCGTCCCACCCAGTACACTCAGTCATTTTCGTTGGCAACCAATGGGAGAGCCTGAAGGCCCCTGGGGTCACTGTCGGCTTCCCACGTCCTGCAGTAGCCAGCATTGCTTTTGGATAGAGGGAGCTGCTGAACATGCAGCTCCCTCTGTCCAAAAGCAATTCTGCTCTGCTTTGTGCAAGCAAGAGCGTTTTACATGCTCTTGCATATTCAAAGCAATCCAGATTCCCAGACCTGAGGCGGAAGCCGGGCTCTGGCGGTACACTTTTTACTTATTTTAAAATTGTTTACATTGTGTCACTTGCTTTTAACAGTTGATATCACGAACTCCTAAAGCCTACCTGATCCGCTGACAGACCTCATACCACGCAGCCGACTGATCGCTGCGGTGGTAATTGTTTGTTTGTTGTTTGAGCGGCCGCCATCGCAGGTGTGCTCGCTAGTCACGCCCCCTTGAGGCCACGCCCCCTGCCCTGTTATAAGGCGCCGTTTCGCAAGCCTCTTCAGAATCCAGATTCCCAGACCTGAGGCGGAAGCCGGGCTCTGGCGGTACACTTTTTACTTATTTTAAAATTGTTTACATTGTGTCACTTGCTTTTAACAGTTGATATCACGAACTCCTAAAGCCTACCTGATCCGCTGACAGACCTCATACCACGCAGCCGACTGATCGCTGCGGTGGTAATTGTTTGTTTGTTGTTTGAGCGGCCGCCATCGCAGGTGTGCTCGCTAGCCACGCCCCCTTGAGGCCACGCCCCCTGCCCTGTTATAAGGTGCCGTTTCGCAAGCCTCTTCAGAATCCAGATTCCCAGACCTGAGGCGGAAGCCGGGCTCTGGCGGTACACTTTTTACTTATTTTAAAATTGTTTACATTGTGTCACTTGCTTTTAACAGTTGATATCACGAACTCCTAAACCCTACCTGATCCGCTGACAGACCTCATACCACGCAGCCGACTGATCGCTGCGGTGGTAATTGTTTGTTTGTTGTTTGAGCGGCCGCCATCGCAGGTGTGCTCGCTAGTCACGCCCCCTTGAGGCCACGCCCCCTGCCCTGTTATAAGGCGCCGTTTCGCAAGCCTCTTCAGAATCCAGATTCCCAGACCTGAGGCGGAAGCCGGGCTCTGGCGGTACACTTTTTACTTATTTTAAAATTGTTTACATTGTGTCACTTGCTTTTAACAGTTGATATCACGAACTCCTAAAGCCTACCTGATCCGCTGACAGACCTCATACCACGCAGCCGACTGATCGCTGCGGTGGTAATTGTTTGTTTGTTGTTTGAGCGGCCGCCATCGCAGGTGTGCTCGCTAGCCACGCCCCCTTGAGGCCACGCCCCCTGCCCTGTTATAAGGCGCCGTTTCGCAAGCCTCTTCAGAATCCAGATTCCCAGACCTGAGGCGGAAGCCGGGCTCTGGCGGTACACTTTTTACTTATTTTAAAATTGTTTACATTGTGTCACTTGCTTTTAACAGTTGATATCACGAACTCCTAAAGCCTACCTGATCCGCTGACAGACCTCATACCACGCAGCCGACTGATCGCTGCGGTGGTAATTGTTTGTTTGTTGTTTGAGCGGCCGCCATCGCAGGTGTGCTCGCTAGTCACGCCCCCTTGAGGCCACGCCCCCTGCCCTGTTATAAGGCGCCGTTTCGCAAGCCTCTTCAGAATCCAGATTCCCAGACCTGAGGCGGAAGCCGGGCTCTGGCGGTACACTTTTTACTTATTTTAAAATTGTTTACATTGTGTCACTTGCTTTTAACAGTTGATATCACGAACTCCTAAAGCCTACCTGATCCGCTGACAGACCTCATACCACGCAGCCGACTGATCGCTGCGGTGGTAATTGTTTGTTTGTTGGTTGAGCGGCCGCCATCGCAGGTGTGCTCGCTAGCCACGCCCCCTTGAGGCCACGCCCCCTGCCCTGTTATAAGGCGCCGTTTCGCAAGCCTCTTCAGAATCCAGATTCCCAGACCTGAGGCGGAAGCCGGGCTCTGGCGGTACACTTTTTACTTATTTTAAAATTGTTTACATTGTGTCACTTGCTTTTAACAGTTGATATCACGAACTCCTAAAGCCTACCTGATCCGCTGACAGACCTCATACCACGCAGCCGACTGATCGCTGCGGTGGTAATTGTTTGTTTGTTGGTTGAGCAGCCGCCATCGCAGGTGTGCTCGCTAGCCACGCCCCCTTGAGGCCACGCCCCCTGCCCTGTTATAAGGCGCCGTTTCGCAAGCCTCTTCAGAATCCAGATTCCCAGACCTGAGGCGGAAGCCGTGCTATGGCGGTACACTTTTTACTTATTTTAAAATTGTTTACATTGTGTCACTTGCTTTTAACAGTTGATATCACGAACTCCTAAAGCCTACCTGATCCGCTGACAGACCTCATACCACGCAGCCGACTGATCGCTGCGGTGGTAATTGTTTGTTTGTTGGTTGAGCGGCCGCCATCGCAGGTGTGCTCGCTAGCCACGCCCCCTTGAGGCCACACCCCCTGCCCTGTTATAAGGCGCCGTTTCGCAAGCCTCTTCAGAATCCAGATTCCCAGACCTGAGGCGGAAGCCGTGCTCTGGCGGTACACTTTTTACTTATTTTAAAATTGTTTACATTGTGTCACTTGCTTTTAACAGTTGATATCACGAACTCCTAAAGCCTACCTGATCCGCTGACAGACCTCATACCACGCAGCCGACTGATCGCTGCGGTGGTAATTGTTTGTTTGTTGGTTGAGCGGCCGCCATCGCAGGTGTGCTCGCTAGTCACGCCCCCTTGAGGCCACGCCCCTTGCATCTCATTTCCTATAACATGTGCCTAGGCAGGAAGCGCAGGGGACGAGCGCAGCGGGAGCGCCGTTTGCGCGCCGAAGGCAAGCCCGTCTGCGCCTGTCCGCGACAAGACCGCGACAGGCGCAGGAAACTCTGCCCATCCTTCCTCCCACATCTCCTACCAACCTAGCGACCTCCTTCAACTACAGGTCACTAAACAGTGTCCATGTATACTAGACCCAGCCGCACTTTCAGGCCCAGTCAGTTGCAAACACTGCCACTGGTCTACTGGCCTCTTCTCAACTATCCCATCGGCCAATACACCTCAGGCTCCCCTGCCCTCCCTCAAAGGTGGTCTGATCAAGGCACGATCCATGTGCAAGCACAACCAAGATATACACGACCTTATCTTGGAGTCCGACCTAGACTGCCTCATGATAACTGAGACATGGCTGACAGCAGATAGTAATCCTGATATTGCTGTTGCCCTCCCCCTAGGATATTCGCTCCTCAGGGAAGATAGAGCTAAGGCCCGAGGTGGAGGTGTCGCTATCATCCTTAAAGACACCCTCCCTTGCCACACCTTTAGTCTAGAGCCTTTAAAAAAGACAGAAGGACTAGGCTTCTCTATTAAATTGAACGAACATACTTCGTTCACAGGCGGTCTGATATACCGCCCACCCGGTAACGCATCTGAGTTCCTCGACTCACTGTATGATTCCTTAGGACAATTCTCACTCAGATATCCATTCTTCACCCTCCTTGGTGATTTTAACCTTCATCTAGAATCGAAAATAGATGCTCAAACCATCAATTTCGTACAAACCCTCGACATGTTCAATTTTAAGCAACTTGTCACCTTACCAACCCACTCCCTAGGCCACACCCTGGATGGAGTCTGCACAAACTCTCCCTCCTTGATCACACTATCCCCTTTGTCTCAGATCTGGTCTGACCACTCCCTAATTCCATTCCACATTCTGAGCGAAAATTTACCCAACCGTAACAAAGCTGTCTCTCGCCCTGATAATCATATCAATTGGAAAAAGGTTCAGGATAACATCACTCTTAATCCCTCAATGCAAACTCAAGCACCCACCCTTTCCGGCATTGTCGACACCGACGCCGATCTTTTTCACAACTGGATCACTCAAGAAATTAAATCCAGACTCCCGCCTTCACGCCCTCGCACCTCCCGGGAAAAAACCAAAACAAATGCCCCCTGGTTCACACCAGAACTTGCAAATGCGCATCGGCTATGTAAAAAAGCAGAAAGAAACTGGCGAAAGACATACGAGGCCACTAACCGTATTTCCTATATCGCGACAAGGAAAAATTACCTGTTGGAAATCAAACTGGCTAAAAAAAACTACTACGTCAACGCCATCAAAAACGCTGGACAAAAACAAAAGGTGCTGTTCGCTATAGTTAAATCCTTCACGCAGCCTAAGGCACTCGTACCTGAAATCCCCCCTTCCCAGAAATTCTGTGACCAAATTTCTGATTACTTCGAGGACAAAATTGCCTCTATCCAAATCAATTTCCCCCCCCCCCCCACCACTCCCCTTGTGCCACTTCCACTGGTCCCCCAAGGCTGCACACTAAGTAGTTTCCCCTCTGTCACTTTTGAGCAGTCGAGAAAAGCCATCCTGGCCTGCAAATCGGGCGCTCCGTCCGATCCTTGTCCCCCTAAGATACTTCACCAATTAATTGACGAGGTTAACCCGACCATCAACAACCTAATCAACTCCTCGCTTAGCTCAGGTTCAGTACCCAGTCGTTGGAAAAAAGGAATAGTCAAGCCCCTTATGAAGAAGGCAAATAAATCCCCAACTGACCTAACCAACCTCCGCCCAATTTCGCTACTCCCGGCTTTGGGAAAAATTACGGAACACCTAGTCCACAACGAACTTAAACGCTACCTGGATGAAAACAACCTTCTTCATCCCCAACAATCTGGTTTCCGCCCCAAGCATTCGACAGAAACCGCTCTTATCGAACTGTCTGACACCATAAAATCCCTACAAGATCAGAGAAAAAACTCCATTCTAATCCTCCTCGACTTAACGGCGGCGTTTGATACCATCTCCCACGCCATCCTCATCAGTAGACTCAGGGACATTGGCATCTCTGACTCCGCCCTATCTTGGTTAAAGTCTTTTCTCTCCGACCGATCCCAAACAGTCGCTCTGGGCGCATTCCACTCCAAAGACAAACTTGTCCCCTCAGGCGTCCCGCAAGGATCCATCCTTAGCCCCCTCCTTTTTAACATTTACCTTATTCCCCTTCTTAAATTGATAGAATCATTCGGCATACCTGTCACTTCGTATGCCGATGACACACAACTCATTGTGCCACTGGACGAACGATCCACCAAAGCTGAACTTAACCTGAAACACTGCCTGACCGAAGTATTTCGATGGATGGACAACAACCATTTGAAATGCAACTCGAGTAAAACGGAGATCCTCCCGATTGGTATCAACAGCTCCTTCTCTCCAGCACTTTGGTGGCCGGATAATTCTGCTGCCCCCCCCCAGACAGTATCGTCAGCCCGGAATCTCGGCGTAATCTTTGACTCCGAACTCTCCTTTGAGCAGCATGCCAGAACCGTCGCAGGCAAATGCTTCGGAACGATCAGATCCCTGAGAAAGTTCTTCGACTTCCTCCCCGTCGATGCCAGAAAAACAGTAGCAGTAGCACTCATAATCTCACGACTGGACTACTGCAACGGCCTGCTTGCAGGAGTCAAAAAGAGCACCACCCAAAAACTGCAGAGCATTCTGCATACAGCTGCCCGTCTTGTCTTGGGCCTACCCCGCCGATCCTCTATCTCTGCAGCGCTTCGTTCACTTCACTGGCTCCCCCTTCACAAGAGGATTCTTTTCAAAATCCTGATTATAGCCTTTCATGCCTACAACCAAACAGGCCCTAAATATCTCACCAAGCGCTTTCCCCACTATTTGCCCAACCGTCACCTTCGTTCGACCCACGACAACCTCATCCTTCCCCCTAAATACAATCTGAAAACGAAGGGTGAGAAGACTCTCAGTTTCCTTGCAGCCAAAGCTTGGAACAAACTGCCCAAAACACTCAGACAACAAACCCAGGAAAAACACTTTAGAAAGCTCCTAAAGACATGGATCTTTAATCTCTCGGATGATTACTCCAAAGCTTCCTTATAAATTCTCATGGTCTGGGTCTTTCAGGATCCTCAGCGCCAAGATGCTCCCTCCGGAGCGTACGTTGCGCTTTAGAAATACCCCTCAAATATCAAATATCAAATATCAAAGCAGAGCAGAGCTTGCTATGGCTTGATGGAAACAGTAATGCTCCCTCCAAGCCATAGTAAACAGCAATGTCCTGGGAGTGGGTATCCAGGGATATTGCTTGAGCCATCTATGGCTCCAAGAGGTGGTGGTTCCCGTGGCTGCGAGGGGCCATGTAGCTCTCCACTTTAAATGTGACCATTTGCCTCGGGGAGGTGGTGGTCCGCGGGGCATTAATATTATATTTAGCCCCGGGTAGATGGCGGTCCTCAGTTCTGCGGGAGGTGTGTGTATTAACGCCTTTGTGTCATCTTTTGCCCTGGGGAGGTGGCAGTCCCTGAGGCTGTGGGGGTGCTGTGTGGGCCCTCTCACATTATTAAAACATTTGCCTTGGGGAGGTGGAAGACCTCACAGCTACCCCCACATAAATTATGAAAAATTCCCCGGGGCTTTAGAGATCCCAGGAGGAGGGGCATGGCCATAACCACCACCAAGATGGCAGTGCGGGCCCCATACCATTTGTTAATCACCACCATCATTGCCTTAAGCATTGAACACTGCTCTCCTCTAAAAATCCGAGTACCAGGGGCTGTCGCGGGCAGAGTTTCGAGCCTCATTGCTGATCTTGACCATCAGGAATAGTGTGGCCTGGCATGGCCACAGAGGCCCCGCCATGGTAGGGGCCGCGGTTGAGCCTGAGGCCGAGCCCCCCCTGGCTTTCTGGGTACGCAGCCTCTACCCTAGACCTGCTCTGCATTGATCGACCTGGGGGCTGACCCCTGCTTTCTCGCCCGCTTCTGGATGGGTGATCGGCCCATTGCGGCCTGCCTCTGGGTCAGGTGTTTCCCCGTGACCTGCGGACATCTCCTATGGGGACTCCCGTGGCCTGGCATGGCTTGGATGGGGGGCCTGCCTGGACTGCTACGGGGTTGGGCCGCGGCCCATTTTCGATCATGCCGGTGGTGTGGCTGGCAGGGATGGTGCCAGTCTGTAGGGGTGCTGGCCCGCGTTGCTGTTTTCTGGTCCTGAGTGGCATGGCCAGTCATTGCGGTGAGTTCCATGCTGAGGCCTACAGGGCTGTCCCCAAGCTGCTGGGTCCTGCCTTCCCTCTCCACTGCTGAAGTCCTCATTCCTGCCTGGGCCCCACCAGTCTTTCCCCTAGCCTGCCTTTTGCCCCTAGCTATACCTTTAAACCGGGGGGCCCTCTGCGCTGCTGCGGGCCCACGGATTGGTGGCAGCAGATGCTTGCCTTCTCACCCCACATAAAGCTCCCGTGGACATTTGACGGTATATGTTTGGGCGGCTCTCGTGTTGGCCTGGCAGAGCCTTCTGGCACCCCCTCCTTTGATCTTGCTGCTGGGTCCGTGGACTCTCCTCCTCCTTGCTACAGACGCCTGCCTCAGTTGCTGTGTGGGGGCCCTCTCTGCCTCTTACTGTGCCCCACAGCCTCTCTACTCATGCACCACCAGAACAATGGATTGCTCAGACCCCAAGCAATGCAGACTAACCTTTAGCCAAGCAAAACCTTTCAAGGACACTGGCTCCCACTAAGACAGGGAGGAGATGGCGGATTAGGACATGGATAGCACTTCGCGTAGTGACATGACAAGTCCAGCTTACAGGCAATTGATACGTGTTTCAATGTGCTTGCTGGTCACATGGACCTGTTGGGGGGGCACATAGATTGTCAGGGTGCTAGGATAGATTGGGCTGAGGAGCGGATCTCGGGGCTCGAGGACAGTAGCTCCACCATGCTGAAACGGCTAGACAAAATGGAACGCATTTTGAAACAAGGTGCAATCAAAAATGAGGACCACCAACATGGGATGGCCATATGTCTTCGTCAAGCAACTCCTTGCGAAATTATTTGACCACTCCACCTTCACCCATACTTTTGCGGATGAGCATGCACACCAGTCCCTCGGCCCTCGCACCCCGAGGGGACCCCTCCTCAGTTCATTATCGCCACCTCCTATATTACAGGAACAGGGACACCGCCCTCCGCCTGGCCCATAAGAAGGGACCTCTACGGTATCAGGGTGAAAAACGAAGGGAAAACTCACATCTTCGATGCCCCACCAGGCGTCTCCGCTTTTTGCAAATCCCTGGGGGCCAAGTCTTCCTCACTGGGACGCTCTGACACAGACAAGTTTGGAGGTATAGGATGCTGCGGTCTGCCGCTCCTTCCCTGTGTGACTGCTCTGCTCCGTCCTATTCACTGCAGGCTAGCCATGTTCCTGCTAGGACCTCGCCGCTATTTACAACCAGCGCTCTTCTTTTCTTATTCTATTGTTGGATACCAGTTACTTCATATTGGGGCCACTGCCTGCTGTGTTGTCGCTATGCCCCCATGGTGATCACCACTTACTGGTTGTTAGGTTTTTGTTGTTTTTTGGTTTAGCTCGTTGGGATTTGCTGGACATCTTATGTTCCAGTGTGGGTGGGAGAGGGGGTTTTATGTTTAGATTTGAGGTTTTGTCTTTATATCTTTCTCCTACTCTTTGCTGCACCACCTCCTACATTTCCTTTACATGCACTGCTATGTCAGCCAAACATGTTCTCTCTACATCACGGTCATGCCCCCCCATCAAGGTAACGGGCCACTTAACATCTCCTTTATCACCTGGAACATCCAGGGAACAATAGCCCCAGGGAAGGGAATCAAGTTATGTCCTACCTGCCCGCTCGCTAGGCATTGGGGTACACTTCGCTACTTTTCATGCTATAGTTCCTACTCCTGGGGCGCCTGTATCCTTATACACAGAAGCATCCCATTTATTTTTCAATCTAGCTACTTAAGGCCTTATTTATGAAAAAGTGACGCATCGCTGCGTGAAAACAGCGATGCATAACTTTTCATTGCACCCTCCTTGCAACATGATCAATGCGTCATATTTACTCTATGATTCATCATGTCGCAAGGAATGACAGACACGTCAGTTTTACTGTCGTATCTGTTGGCGCAAAAATGATGCATTGCTGGAGTTGTGACTCAACTCCAGCAATGCAGGGGGAGGGCTATGGATATAGCACTGCCTCAACTTCACGCCTGCCATGAGGCAGGCGTAAGGTTTTGACACATTTGCGTCCTAGAAGTGGCGCAGTGAAATCTCATAGATTTCACTGTGTCACTTCTTTGAGACTTACTTGCATGGGAACGCCCCCTACATACATTATACCTGACGCAGGTATAATGTAGCGCAAGGGTTTACAAAGTGACGCATCTACAGAGATGCGTCACTTTGTTAATAGGGCGCAACAGGGGGCATGTTTTACACTACCGATGTGCCACAAGAAGAGGTGCAACGGCAGCGCAGAACTGTTGAAAGGCCTCATTAATAAGGCCCTTAGATTCTGAGGGCCGATATGTCCTTCTTCAGGGGTGACTAGCCAACAAACAGGTAATGTTGCTGAACATCTCTGCCACCAATGTGGATGACCCTGCCTTTTTCCACAAACTTTCGGCACGTATGGACTGTGTAGTACTGCGGGGAAATCTGAATATGCCGATATACGCCTATGCTGATTCTACCAGTGTGCCTCCTAGGGGTAAAAAACAGGCACAGGCTGCACTGCGGCACCTATCTGACACTCACGTTCTTTTTGATGCTTGGCACTCTCGCCACCCGTCTGCTCCCGGGTTCACTTATTATTCTGCTCCCCACTCCGTCTGGACCAGGTTAAACTATTGGCCAATGTGGACCATTTATTTATTTATTTATTTATTTATTTTTGAGATTTTTATTGCGCAAACAATTACCCGGAGGTGTCTCGGCGCATGTGTGAGCTAGCAGGATCATAATAGTAGAGTTCACTGATCAAACAGCCATGTCTTTACGAGCCTCCGAAAGCTCATCAGGTTGGGGGCGTTTTTGATATTTAGTGGGAGAAGGTTCCAGAGTCTTGGTGCAGCCACTAAAAAGCGACGATCTCCCCAGGTTGCCGTTCTGGTGCGAGGTACGGGCAGAAGGCAAGTGTTAGCCGATCTCAGCAATCTTTTGGGGGTATACAGCTGGAGTGCCTCAGTCAAGAATTTAGGTCCTGTGCCATGCATGGCCTTGTAGGCAATGCAAAGGGCCTTAAACTTAATACGGCTCTCTACTCTGAGCCAGTGAAGCTGGCGGATGGCTAGGGTGGTAGGCTGGCGGTGAGGGATGTTTAGAAGAGTTCTGGCAGCCGCATTCTGTACAGACTGTAGTTTTGACAGCACTGATTTCTGGGTGTTGAGGAAGAGGGCATTTCCATAGTCCATTTTGGAAAATACCAGAGTGGTAACTAAAGTCTTCCCAGCAGAGGAGGGAAGATAAGGCAGCAATTTCTTTATTTTCTTTAGCATGAAGAGAGCAGAGGAGACAACCTTGTTGACATGAAGGTTGAAGGTTAGTTTGCTGTCGAAGATGACTCCCAAGTTCCTCGCTTTTATCACTGGGACAGGAGGAGAGCCCAGTTGTTTGGGCCACCAGGTGGAGGACCATTCTGGGGCGAGGTTGCCGAAGGTCATAACCTCGGTTTTATCCGAGTTAAGCCTTAGGCAGTTGGAGGACATCCACGTACTGACAGCAAGCATTGCTTCCTGAAAATTAGCTGCCACTGCTGTGCCATTCTTATGGATCGCCAGCACCAGTTGGGTATCGTCTGCGTAGGAAGTTAATCGCACCCCGTAGGCCTTTATTACCCTCGCTAAGTCCGCTACGTAGATGTTAAATAACGTGGGACTTAGCGAGGAACCCTGTGGTACTCCGCATGGTAGTGCAGAGACGGGAGAGTAGAAATTACCCAACTTGACTGTCTGGGTGCGGTCGGCCAGAAAAGATGAAATGAGATTTCTAGCCAGGCCGTCAATCCCCAGAGCTGTGACACGGTCGACCAAAATGGCATGGTCGACCGTGTCAAATGCTGCGGATAGGTCCAGAAGAATTAAGATGGCCATTCCTCCCTGATCCATGATGGTTCTGATTTCATCAGAGGCTTTTATTAGAGCGGTCTCCGTCCCGTGTCCCTTCCTGAAGCCAAACTGCGTTTCGTCTAATAGTTGGTGCGTATCGACGAACTCTGAGAGCTGTGTATTCTGCTAGAGATCGTAGTCCTGCTGCGTATGCTGATGGACCATAGTCCGCTTCATCTCCAGCTGCAGGTTCCCTATGGATGCGGGGTGGAACGCACGTGGGGACTCCCGAGGGGTCCCTTCGTGATCCAGTGTTCCGCGGGGAGGTACTTACAGCCATAACTGACTATTTTGAACTGAATGTGGGGTTGGAAGGAACACAGCCTACACTATGGGAAGCCTTCAAGGTGTTTTTTTCGTGGTGTATACAAGACATTGATGAAAGGGCTGCCGTGGGTGGAAACCCTGTTTGGGTTGTCACTCTACCCTATTGGCGGAATTTCGAGGTCTTGCGGACAGAGGTCACCTACATGTGGAAACATGTCAGGGCCTGCCGCTATGGAGAGGGAGTGTGCCCAGGCCATACTCTGGCCCGACTTCTGAGACCCAACCACTCACTGAGCTAAGTTCGGAGTCTGGACAACATGTGTCCCCGGCTGCAAGACAGTCGTGGTGGAGCTTCATCAGTATTATCTGAAGTTATACTCTTCACGGGGCGCTAGGTGGCGCACGGCGGAATGGCTGCCTCTGGGTGAAGCTCCCGCTGCTCAGCACTGAAATCCTGCTATAATCCTTCCTGAACGTCGCAAATCCTGTCTGAAAGGGTCTCGGTAGGCGCCTTGCTAACTCTGCCACCGATTGCGACCCTCGTGGAGCTGTGAGGCCGGGCGCCTGCTGGATGTACGGTCGCTGTCGCGGCCGCCGACTGGCGTGAAATCCTTGCTGGTGCCGGAGCCGGGCGGTGACTGCTACGAGAGGCCGGTGCTGCACACGTGGGCGGAGAGGCCCGGCTGCGTCCTCTGGGTCCCGGACAATCGGACCTACATTGGAGGTGCGGGGGGGCTGCGGAACCCTTCCTAACGCCCATACCTGAGGAACCCACTGGCGTTGGGACATTGGGCGGTGAGGACGCATGTTCCCTGCCCGGTGTGAAGCGACCCTCCACGATCCATCCCGCTGTGACCTGCTGCCTCCTGACTGATCTTGCGGCCTGCCTGTCCAGCCTGAGGGCGGGTGCGGGTGCTGGTGCTTAGAAGAGGAGGCTGAAGCATCGCTGCCCCCGGTCTAGAGGACGTGAGTGTTGCGACCGAGGGGTCCGTGTTGGCGCCCGCGAGAGCGCCCTGCCTGGACTGCGGCGGTTGCTGTTTGCCTGGGGGCGCTGGCCGGAGTGTCGCGCTCCTCCCCTGCTGGGCCTGGACGGCGCTGCGGCGGAGGTAAGAGGACTGCCGTGAGCTCTGGGGTGCCCCGACTTCTGTCGCCCCGACCCTGCCCCCCCCTTGTTGGCTGCTGGCGGCTGTGGGTGCGGAGGTCACTATCGCTCCTAAAATCCTTACGGCGGATGGCCTGCTGAGGGAGTGCGCGGTCCGCCCGCACGTTTGGGGCTGAATCCGGGCGCAGAGCCGGAGACGAAGGTCGCCCTAGTGATACCGCGAGGAGGACCCGGTTGCCCTGTGGTGCTGCTCATTGGGGAGCGGGCGGACTGCCTGGTATTGCTGCGCCCCGGATACATTGGGTCGCGTGTTTCCGACTTCGCGCCTGCAGTGGTCTGGCTATCGGGACTGGCATGGGGAAGCCGGACAGCCGTCAGCCTCGTCTCACCTTCGAGGCGAAAAAATCCACTAAATCCCAGCCCGGACAAGACGCGGGAGGGTCGGCCCAGTCGGCCGCTCCGCCGGTGGACGATGTCAAGTCCATCCTACTGGACATGAGGCAGAGTCTGGCGACTATCGTGGACAAGATGGACTCTATGCAATCACGTATGGACTCCATAGTCCACAAGGTGGATAGCCATGGTGAACGCCTCACAGAGACGGAGCGACGTATTTCGGATTCAGAAGACCGAACCACACAATTATCGGCTACGGTGACACGCATGGATAAAGTCCTCCGAGTGATAGCAGCCAAGAACGAGGAGTTGGAGGCGCGTAGTCGCAGAAGTAACATACGCATCATTGGCGTACCGGAGTCCACCCACACGGGTAAGATGGAGGACTATGTGGAGGGCTTGCTGCGAGCGGTGGTGGGCACGGATTCCCTCTCTACTCATTTTATTGTCGAAAGGGCGCATAGATCGCTAGCTTCGAGGCCACCGCCGGGGGCTCCTCCTCGCCCCATCATTGCTCGCCTGCTGAACTTTCGGGACCGCGACGCGGCCCTTCGGACGGCGAGGGAACAGAGGACCCTATCCTATGATGGCAACTCCTTCACTATATTCCCGGACTTCACCCCCGTGGTTCAGGAAGAACGAAAGAAGTTCATTGCAGTCAAGCAAAAACTGAGGGCGGCACAAATTGACTATGCGCTATTATACCCAGCCCGCTTGCGCATCACGCATCAGGGGAAACAGACCTTCTGCACGAGTCCTCAACAAGCAGAGGAATTCCTGAAGCGTGTCAAGAAGCGCGACCTTGAGCGCCCCTCCACGCCGACCTCGGACTGATGGAACCAGGCCACTGTTGTGCAACGCTGGGACCGGAGGCTCAGTGACTGGTAGGTTAGTGCGAGTGAAAGCTGATACGACACTGGATATGATGGCCTGCGAGCCTACCTGAACTGTATTGGGGGGCAGCTGTCGGCGTCTCGCTCCTACTCCCGGCGCGTCAGACTTTCAGGACGTTATGCTTTGCTGAGCACCCTCTGTCCATGGTGAGAGCTCGGTCTCCTACTGGGTATGCTCTAATGGCTCAGGGGGCATAGTGTTTCCACCTAGATTGCGCCCTCAAGGGTATCACCCCATTGACCGTTCATTGTTATATGTTGAACCCTTATGGTACTTGCTGTGGGGGAGTTTTGGGGGGGGAGGGGGGCAGGGGGTTGATCCAGATGGCATGATTGGGATGCTGCTGTGGGTGGGGGGAGGAGGGGGGTGTTGGGGATTTAAGGTATTTGATGGTTCCGATTGGCAGGAAGTGACATTTGCATTGTTCTCTTTGCATCATGTGGGGGGCGACGGGTGCATTGTGTTGTGCTATATGAATTTGGTGTTTTATTATGAGTGATCCGCTAACGGGTGGGGACCGTACTAATCAGCTCACCTTCCTCGCGTGGAATGTGAGGGGCTTGGGAAACCCTAGAAAGCGTAGGCAGATTCTGGCATACCTAGATAGACATCACATTGGGGTAGCGTTCCTTCAGGAGACACACCTCGACCCCTCCAGGCCCTCGCTGTTTGCATCACGATGGGCCGATCATCGCGCTTTTTCCTCCTACTCCACATATTCTCGAGGCGTTGCAATCCTTATTCGGAAGCACACCCCCTTTGCGTACATAGGAGAGCGCACCGACAGGGAGGGCAGATACTGTGTTATTTGGGGACGTCTGGGTATGGATACGCTTACTTTAGCTTGTTATTATGGCCCCAACTCGGATGATCCGCATTGCCTCCAGGCGCTTTGGACTGAGATTTTGCGCATTGGCTCCACGTATCTAGTGGGGGGGGGAGGTTTCAACCTAGTTGCAGACCCCGCACAGGACAGAGCGAACCCTGGCCCTCAACACTACTCCCGCTCCCAGGCTTATGTCCATGGCCTCCTTACTGATCGCCATTTGATTGACGCGTGGCGCCATGGACACCCTGCGACCCTTGAGGGCACACACTGGTCGGCTGCACACTCCACTTGGGCACGATTGGATTATATCCTGATTTCCCCTGGGCTGGCTCCCAGGCTCTGTTGGGTGAAACACTTGGCCCGCACTTACTCCGATCATGCCCCTGTCTCGATGGGTGTGGATTTAGTGGACTTGGTGGGATCTCCGATGGCGTGGAGATTGCAGCCTAATGTCCTACTAGACGACGTCTTCCGGTCTGAACTAGCGCAGGAAATTGAGAGTTTTTTCCAACGTAATGGTGGGACGGTGGATAGTGTGGCGGTGGTTTGGGAGGCCTTCAAGGTCACCATTCGGGGGATGTGCATTTCCAAGGGGGGGGCATTCTCAAAGATCTACGTAACACTCTTCGTAAATTGGAATCCGACCTTAGAGATCTGGAGTCTCGCCCTACGTTCACCAGTGATGCTGAAGCACAAACCAAATTCCGAGACCTGCTGTCTGACTATACGGCAACTGCGGACAGAGAGGTTCGATTCAGGGGGAAATACTTTCAGGCCCGACGGTACGGGGAGGGTGAACGGCCGGGCAAGTTCTTGGCTTGGGCGACGCGACCGCCTCGATTTACTAATCACGTCCTCGAATTACGGGGACACTCGGGAGACCTCCACAGAGATACCCGGGCTATAATGCATGAGTTTGTTACTCATTACACTGACTTATATTCCTCCGCTCACGCATACCCACCGGAGCTGGACCGCTACTTGGGAGAGATCACACTGGGATGGCTCTCTGATACGCAGAGAAAGTTCCTTATGGCTCCGCTAGGCCTAGATGAAATCCGGGAGGCTATAATGCAAATGGCCTCAGGTAAGGCCCCCGGCCTTGATGGCTTCCCGATAGAATTCTATAAAACTTATATTGATATTCTTGCGCCGATATTGAAGGTGGTGTTTGATGACGCCCATACGCTGGGAGTGCTTCCGCCTTCCATGAGAGAGGCACTAATCACCTCCCTCTTAAAACCGGGTAAGCCGGCAACCTCCCCGGACTCTTATCGCCCACTGTCTCTCCTTAATAGCGACGCGAAGATTCTTGCTAAGACTTTGGCTAATCGTGTGACACTCCTCATGGATGGACTGGTTCTCCCGGACCAATCGGGATTTATACCTGGCAGGGCGACGTCGCACAACTTGCGTACACTATTCGCTACTTTACAGAACGTGGATCCCGATTTGCAGATGGTGGCGGTCTTTTTGGACGCCACAAAAGCATTTGACTCCCTGGAATGGGACTACCTGGTGGCCGCGCTGTCCCACATGGGCTTTCCTCTGGTGTTCCTGGGGTGGATAGCTATCCTCTATGGTAGCCCGTGCGCTAGAGTCTTGGTTAATGGCAGAGTGTCGGAGCCTTTCCGGGTCGCCAGAGGGACCAGACAGGGGTGCCCTCTCTCCCCACTTTTATTCGCACTGGCGATTGAGCCACTTGCCTCGAGGCTGCGGCAGCACCATCAGAACAGGGCGCTATTCTGTGAGCAGCGACAGATTTTGCTGTCGCTGTATGCAGATGACATTACCCTATATGTTCGGGACCCTCAAAATAATCTGAACCCTCTGCTTCGGGAATTCGTAGTCTTCGGGGAGGTGTCGGGAGTACGGATTAACTGGTCTAAGTCTCAGATTTTCCACTTGACAGACGGCTCCCGGAAATTCTCGCTTGACTACCCCATCGAATGGAGCGACTCCGAGGTCAAATATCTTGGCATTAAGGTCTCTCGAGATAGGGAGGAGTTGATGCGATTAAACTATGGTACGACGCTGCTGCATATCGCCTCTTGCGTTGACCGCTGGCTTGCGCTCCCATTATCGATGGCCGGACGAGCCGCTCTGATCAAGATGGTGGTGCTTCCTAAGCTCTTATACTTGTTCCTGAATATTCCTTTTCCTCCGGGGAGACACTTCTTCTCCCGGTTGCGTTCGGAACTGATACGGCTGGTGTGGGGAGGGAGGAGACCTAGATTGAAATGGGCTGCGATGACCTCTCCTTACTCCATGGGGGGATTCGATATTCCGGATCTGGAGCTATACTATTACTGTGCCCAGGCGCATTACGCGTACTACTGGTTCCGTCCCATTGCCTTCATGCCCCAACTTGCTGCTGAGGACTGGCTTGCGGCGCCTTTGCCCCTGCCTGGCCTGTTGCATAGCGTGCTCCCACATACCACCGCTAACTACAACGCCCTCCAGGGTACGGTGGGCGCGTGGTTGGAAATATCAAAGCGAGTGGGGAGCCCGTTTCTGTACTCGCCTCTCCTCCCCATTGCTTACCACCCTCAGCTCCCCCTTTTGCAGGAGACGCTGTTTCAAAACTTGAGTCGCAAATTGGGGATTCTGACTTGGGGTGATCTGTTTACGAGTGGGCAGTTTCGTGACAGGGATCACTTCTTTGCAGGCCACGCGCCCACCCCTCTGGAGCTTTTTACTTACTTTCGACTGAGACACGGCATGAAGGCCCTACTGCAGACGTTCCCGGCTGAGCCTGAGACCCTTGCTCCCCTACATAGGCTCCTACAGGCAGCCTCACCCTCCCATCTGGTCTCGATATTGTATCATGCGGTTCGCTCGGATGCGCCTGTTACTGCCTCGAGGGCTCGTGGGGAGTGGGAGCGTGAGTTGGGGCTGGAGCTCGGTTTTGACAGGTGGACCTACTGTTGCTTGCAGACAGAGCAGACCTCAGCGAGTAGTAGGCATCGGATCATCCATTTTAAATTTCTGAACCGTCTCTACTGCACTCCTGTAACCAAGCACAAATTTCGACTGCAAGATTCTGATAATTGCGAGAGATGTCGCGCCCCTCGGGCGGACTTCCTCCACCTCTCCTGGATATGCCCTGCTATTCAAAGTTACTGGGGACAAGTGTACTCTGCTCTTGCGCACATGATAGAGCTTCCTCTTGCGCCTGAGCCGGTACAGGCATTGCTAGGATATACCAAACAGATTCCGCGCTCCTGTCGTCGATTTGTCATGATAGCGCTTTTATTAGCGAAACGGCGTATTGCTTGCCGCTGGGGACGGGGCCGGGCCCCGAAATTCAAGGAGTGGCTCAAAGACCTTATATATTGTCAAGAGCAAGTACTGATATACTCCGAGCTACTTCCCGCCCGGTCCCGCCCTGCCGACATCTGGGGGCCGTTGCAGAATTATTTGTTGCAGTATCCTGAGGTTCTGGCGGAAAGCGCCCCCCCTATGGCCCCTGACGATCCTACTTCCAATACCCAAGGTTGACATCCTGCATAGTGAGGGGGGTATATTGCTGGGGCACTATAGGTGCACCCGCTCTGTTACTTTTGCTTCCCTGAAGAGGAGCCTTGGGAATGATGAGATAATGATCTTCTGCTACATACGGCTTGTCGCTTGTTTCTGTGCTGGGGAGGCCCAGCTGCTGGGAGGGGGCCAGGCGTCAGAGGGGATCGAAAAGACTGCTACGATTGATTTGAAGGCTCCCAAGCTGATTATGGACAACTACGATATACATTATTTCCCTACCGGATGTCCCCCTTATTTGGGTAGGCCACTGGCCATATGCATTGCTATCTGACGAGACTCGATCGCCTCCAGGGGAAGAGTTATATATGATGCACATGTACTGTCTAACCCTCATTGCCATTTGAACCTGCATTTGTTTTCTTTTTCGTTTTGTATGTATGTGAAAGTGAACCATAAAACTTCAATAAACAAAGTTAAAAAAAAAAAAAAAAAAAGTTATACTCTTCACAAGTACCAAACCTACTCTCTGAAATATCCTCTTACCTCGGGGAGGTGGAGATGGTCTGGCTGTCAGATGGCCAACGCCAAATCTTGGCTGAACTCATTACTGTCGAGGAGGTCTCCTTGGCCAATGATTCCTTTGATGGCACCTGGTTCAGACAGCCTGACAGGTGCTTTCTACAAGACCCAGAAGCAAATACTAGCCCCTCATCTCCTGGTTCTATACAATGAATCACTAGCCACATGCATTCTTCCCAATACCTGTGTGACGCCATCCTGGTCCTCCTGCTGAAACCTGGAAAGACCCCACATTATGCTCTTCATACAGTGCCATGTCTCTGTCTCTCCTGAACCTCGACACCAAGATATTAGCTAAAGTCCTCGTTACAAGATTATACCTCTTAATGGAACACATCATCTCACCTGTACAATCCGGCTTTATACCGCACCATTCTACTGCCCTTAACCTGCGCACTATATTTGCTGTGCTCAATAAGATTGCGCCATCCACCCCTTCAGTTATGGCGCTGTTGAATGCTGAGAAAGCCTTCAATTTTCTCAAATGGCCTTTTTTGAGAGTAGTCCTGTGCAAACCGGGCATTCCTCAGATTTTCGTTTTTCTAATCATGCTTTTATAAACCCCCCTGTGGCTGGTCTCTGTGTTAACGGTACACTTTCCGAACCATTCCCCATAGCGAGGGGGACCAGACAGGGATGCCCCCTCTCTCCCCTCCTCTTCAACATCACTATGTACCCATTGGTCCTGTACATGCAGGATCGCCATTTACACCGGGGACGGCAGCTTACCCATGGCCCGCTTTTACTCTCCCTATGCGCGAACGATATCCTGCTTTATATTTGCCATCCATACAAAATCCTGCCCCCTTGATACAGGAAGTCGTCCACTTTAGAGCATTGTCTGGACTTCACATAAACTGGGCAAAATCTGAGCTGTTTTCACTGACAAATAAGGTACAGCCCGCCCCGGCAGCTTATTCTTTCTCCTGAGTGGCAGATGGCACAAATATCTCAGTATATGGCTCCATCGTGATAGAGACTATGTTCTCCAACTCAATTATGACCGGGTGTGTCTCTATCATACTGCCTCCTACCTTTTTTGCTCCCTACACGCCTCCTCCTCCGCTTGTTGTGGGCTGGTGTAGTCCGCGTGTCTGATGTGACACTCTTCCTCTCCCTTACGAGCGTGGAGGTCTTGGAGTCCATGATCTTTATTTATACTATTTGGTTGCCCAATAGTAGTGCTCCCTCAAGTATCATCTGGATGTCCGTATCTCATATTTGGGACCGAAACGAGTCCTGTTAGATAATCTTTCGCACGCGCTTAGATTGCCGCAGGGCCTTTCATTTGATACCGAAGATATCCAGACGGTGTCCACGACTTGTTGGGCTTGGCGCCGACTGCGACAGTTGATCGGTGGATAACCCTTATACTGCCCTGCTCTTTCCCTCTTCAACAATCCTTGGATTCCACTAGCTTGTACAGCGTGTGTTCCAGCATTATCGTCTCCTCACTCTGGGGGATCTTGTTCCAGACGGAAATATTGTCCATCCTGCTACGGAACCTCCCATTCTTGACTTACCCCTCATGGACCAGTTCATCTTTCGAAGGCTCCACAGTACATTGCGTTCTTTGCTTCATTCATTCATACTGCCCCCTGAGGAATTCCTCCCTTTGAAGCAGATGGAGATCGGCTTGTCTTCCGCTTATTCCGCACCTGCATCTCTCTCAAGCCAGATTGTACCGCTAGGGTCCGGCGGGTATAGGCGGATAAACTGGGTGCCCCTCTTACAGACAAAATGTGGACATATTGCTGCTTGCAGATTAGATATGTCTTGGGTAAATACATGCACAAACTACTGCATTTCAAATTTATGCATTGTACTCAGCTCTCTCCCTCCGATGTTGTTAAATTTGATCCCAGCAGATCCGACATGCGTGAAATGCCATGCCCCTGACACTGATTTTGCCCATCTCACCTGGACATGCCCTGTGATACAGACATATTAAGTAGCTGTTTGTGGCATTTCTAGGGCATGGTGGAGGTAGAGCACTCCATGTCCCCTCTTCTAGCTCTGCTCGGTTATATCAGAGATATTTTGCCCCTTGGGCACCACTTAGTGTCCATGTGCTTCCTCCTGACTAAGTGTGAGATAGCTGTTCATTGGAGTGGCACTGCAGCTCCTGCTGCTCCTGCCTGGCATCGAAGCATGTCCTTTTGCAAAATAGTTAACAAGGATTACACAGACCTAAAAACCCCATAATCCCACCCTAAAAGTATTTGGGGACCTCTACGCCATTACCTTAGCACATTCGAACCTGATGCCATACCACAGTACCGGTTCCCACCCATCTTCGCAGGACCACCCCCTTGACTATCTCCCTTTCCTGCTTACCCCTGTGGTTTTGCCCTTGGCATGACTGTCTCATGATTTTTGTTTCTGTTCATATTATCGATATTGATTATGTTGTTTGAATATATCTTGGTGCACTAGCATCGCTGATGTTAATTATTTCTGGAGATGTACTCGCAAGCAATGTTGCACTCTCCTACTGTACTGTTTCTTTCTTACTCCTTTCTTTTCTTGAAAATCAATAAAGTCATTGTTAAGAAAAAAAAGGATCCTATGAGAGGGGCCCCATGCGCTCCCCTCCTACATATTTGGACATGCCCCAGGGACCTGGCCCACCCGTGGGCCGATTAGAAACGAATCGCAGGAGACCGCACTTTGTTTTATTTTTACAATTTCAGCAGGAGTCGCGGATCTAGTGTGACTCCTGTCAATTTTGTTTTATGCTTTTTTGATCTTGCAGTGTCCTTGTGGGACCCCTCCAAAAGGCCCAGGGAGTCACGGTGTTTCTACTTTTATGTTTTTTCCTGTGACTCGGCTCAACCGAGTCACAAGATGGTAGCCAACACTTCCTGGTTTGAAGTGTTGGCAGCCTATCAGATCTCAAAAGACACACAAATGATAGACGAAATGAAGATTAAATCAAAACATTCATCCCCAGTCAAGAGATCTGGGTTATATCCATCGTTCCTTTGATCACCATGCCACCCCAGTTTAGACGCAGCCATATGCAAATCTGACTTGACCCCAGCCCAAACTGCCAAGCCAAGTCCTCCGTGGACAGGAAACAAGCATCCAAGGACCGGTTTTGGGGTTTAACCCCTCATCTGCCAGGTTAGCTTGAATCCAGTGGCACAGTGATCTTGGGACCCAAGTCTGGGCATACCCGGCGCACTTAGGGCGAGAAAGTAAAAGACACAAATGATGAACGTAATGAAGAACAAATTAAAACATCCATCTCCAGTCAAGAGATCTGGGTTAAATCCATTTATTTTTTGCTCACCATGTCACCCCAGTTGAGACCTAGCCATATGCAAATCAGTATTGACCCTGTTCCTCATGGGAACAGTCCAGCCCAAACAGCCATGTCATGGAATGGAAATAAGTATCCTAGGACCGGTTTCTCAGTATGAGATCGGGAGGGGTCGAGGATCCACTGTGTCCTTATGTATACAACTGAAAATTTCTTTAAGCAACTCAGAAACTACAGAACGGATTTACACCATTTAACAAATAGGTCGCTTTCTGCACCAACAGCTACTTTTCTGCCAAATTTGGTGTTATTCCGTTCAGCAGTTCGGGCTGTAGCCCTGTTTAAAATTTCCTATGGAAATTAACAAGGGGAAAATACATTTTGGGACACCCCCTTTTTCTCAGGCTCCGCTTGACGGATCACCCCGAAACCTTCAATACAGCAGCTGAAGTGACAGAACGTTATTGGCAAAACAAAAAACGCTCCTCCTATGGAAACTTCATCCAAACTATAACTACCTACTGGCAACCACCAGTAGGTGATATTAATATATATTAATGTTAACATTAGGTGAAAGGCCATATTAAACATACATGTTTTAAACAAAGAAACTCAGTGAAATTCACCACTTATACGTATCTGAACTAACTATAGCTTGTGACCTAAAGTAACTGTAACTCATACCCCCGTCATGTACAGTTTTGTCGTCAATGATGTAATTTCAAATGTTGCAGTGATGTTATCAAAGATGTCATGGAACATGTCATGAGTAATGTTTTATGCGAGGTAATAGCCAATGCATGGCGAAAGGGTGAGTTATAGTTAATTTAGATCATGAGTATAGTTACTTGATATAACTAAACTTGTGAATTTTAGTGGGTTTGATATATATATTTTAAATGATATTTCAACTGAGTATAATGTCCCTAACCTTTGGTGTTTCCGTGAATTTCTAATTTTTTTTAAATGCAAAGTAGGATATTATAACCTTACCATACTATAACTTAATTTTAACATTTGTGTTTTTTTCAGTAAATTTCTAGGTTTTTTAAAAATGCAAAGTACAATTTTATTACCATATGTAACTTCAAACCCAAGGCACGCACAGCCTTTGGCCATGCACAACTTGGGGTTGGCCTAAGCCTCTGCAGGCAGCAATCACCATGTTGCGCACAGCCTTGGCAGCCATTTTTGCGGTATAGCTATTTAATTTTCCCATGGAAAACCAGTTTGGGACCAACCTTTTTTCTCGGTCCCCACTTGACGGATCCCCTCGAAACTTTCCTAGAAGGAGCTGAAGTGGAGGAGACTTTTTTGGAAAGTTTTGTGCTAATTCGTCAAACGGCACCGAAGTTATAAGCAAAACGGAACATGTGTTTCCAACGGAAATGTGGTCCTAAGTATAACCAACCAGTGGCAATCACCACTAGGTTTTATATATATATATATATATATTCACTGAAAAAACCATAGGTTTCACACATGTTATAGTTAGCTGGACATTTTACTGATAAAAAACCAATGAAATTCCCCCGTTATAGTTACTGTAGGCAACTATAACTCACGCGACCGTAATCCTCTGCTGATGCTAATACTGTATTTAGACACTTATTTGCCCATGTCTTCTTCCATTAAATTTTAGCTATACATATATTACAAATATTTTTTTTTCATAAAGACACATATGTCATCAGCAGAGGATTACGGTCGCGTGAGTTATAGTTGCCTACAGTAACTATAACGGGGGAATTTCATTGGTTTTTTATCAGTAAAATGTCCAGCTAACTATAACATGTGTGAAACCTATGGTTTTTTCAGTGAATTTGTACGGTTTTTTAAATGCTAAGTTACTTTACGCCATTTGTGGCGTGCGCGCCCACTTAACGCAGTTCGTTCCATGCGCGCACGGTGCGCTTCGCGCACCGTGCGCGCACAGTGAGCACGCGGTGCGCTTCGCGCACCGCGTGCCCACATTACGCTAGATGGGCCATGAACGCACGATGCGCTTCGCGCACCGTGCGCACATGGAGGACATATGATGAGCAAACTCTTAAATCTGCTTTTCATTTATTTTTATTTATTTTTTTTACCGTACGCTTACCGTAAGCTTACGGTACGCGTACCCCGTGATTTTTTTTAAAATCAATAAATGTTTTTTTTGTACTTTTCTGTCCTTCTTTGACCCCCTTACAAATGTTAGGGGGTCTGTAACTCTCCTCATTGCCCCCTTTCCTTGTTTTCTCTGTTTTTTTTCTGACTGAAACACACAAAATGGCGGCCGCCGCTTCCTGGTTTCGGCCGATTCGAATGTTTACTAAGATCTATGGGCCAATCAGAATCTCCTTCGCGCACGCCATGTTTCTTCCGTACGCTTACCGTAAGCTTACCGTACGCGTACCCCGTGATTTTTTTTAAAAATCAATAAATGTTTGTTTTGTACTTTACAGTCCTTCTTTGACCCCCTCACAAATGTAAGGGGGTCTGTAACTCTCCTCATTGCCCCCTTTTCTTGTTTTCACTCTTTTTTTTTCAGAGTGAAACACAGAAAATGGCGGCCGCCGCTTCCTGGTTTCGGCCGATTCGAATGTTTACTAAGATCTAAGAGCCAATCAGAATCGCGCTCGCGCACGCCACCGTACGCTTACCGTAAGCGTACGGTAAGCGTACCGTAAGCGGGCTCAGATATATATATTGATTTAAAGGCTATTTTCTCAGAATCTACTGAACAGATTTACACCAAACCTACAAAAGGCACTTCCTTGACCTAGGGACTACCTCTCTGCCAAATTTTGAGTAATTCTGTTCAGCCGTTCGGGCTGTAGCTGTGTCTAAAGGTCCTATGGAAAAATGCATGGGAAAAACGCGTTTTGGGACCCCCCTTTTATCTCAGCCCCCGCTTGACGGATCCCCCCAAGACTTTCAGGGTAGGAGCGGAGCGTAGCGCCCCACCTATTTTGAGAAATTCGCGAGGATTCGTCGACCGGCGCCAAAGTTATTCAAAATAGAATGTTGAGGTTTTCCTATGGAAACGTGGTCCTAACTATAACTACCTACTGGCGACCGCCAGTAGGTAATATATATTCACTGAAAAAAACATAGGTTTCAGGGGCGTTATAGTTAGCTGGACATTTCCCTCGTACAAAACCCTAGAAATTCCCTTGTTATAGTTAGTTCAGCTAACTATAACTCGCGCCCCCGCAATGCACAGCTGATGATGTCACATATTACATCACTCATGACATGGTCAGTGACATCACTGATGACATCACTGATGACATCTCAAATGACATCACTGATGACATCATCCAGTAGGTATGTGTTTCTGTACAGTTTTAATATGTTTAATATATATAGGGAAAGGTCTGTTGAAGAATGAGTGGGTGTACAAGTGTGTGAATGGGTGATTTTGTAGGTGCGTAACTGACTCTTTAAGTGAGTCATTAAATGTATCTTACTGCAGACTAGTGACTAAACTGTGTGAATGTCTGTAAGTGTCTGTGTGTAGGTGTATAATTGGCTGCATGGTTTTGTGAATAGCTATATGAGTGTCTAGATGGGTTATTGATTGGTTGTCTGAGTATCTGTATGGGTGCCTGAATGTTTGTGTGGGTAGGGTGTGTGTGACTCTATGCATAGATGTGTGAGTGGGTGATTCTATGGGTGCATGGTTTTAAGAGTGCATCTGTGATGGACTGTATGGTTGGGTGACTGTGTGTAAGGGTGTGTTAGGGATTGAATGTATATCTCAGTGGTACATGTGTGACTAACTACATATGTGAAAGGCGGTATATATGTGTGTAAGAGTATATAAGTGGGTATATGTGAGAGTGTGTGATTGTGAGAGTGGCTGTATGGATGAGTGTGTGCTTGTATCAATGATTGTATAAGAGCGTAAGAATGTGGTACTATTTTTATGAGTAAGTGAACTTGAGTGTGTTTAACTGTATAGGTGAGTAAATTGGACTGTATTTAATTACTTGCACGACTGACTAGGTGTGTCAGTACCTCAATGGATGATTGGTGGTGTGTGAGTGTCTATATAGGTGTATAAACGCATATGATAGTCTTGTACGGAGTGACTGTAAGTATGAGTGACTGTACAGGTGAGTGAGTGGAGGTGTAGGTAGACCTAACAGTTAATGAGTGGGTATGTAGTTATTGGTATTGGAGTATCTATGATTTTCAAAACGGCCGTCTGAAATTTCGAGTCGGTGTATCAAAGGTTATATTAGGGTGTGAGAAGATGTACTAATTTATCACATGGATGATGTCATCAGAGATGTCATGAGTGATGTCATTTGGGATGTCATCAGTGATGTCATCAGTGATGTCACTGACCATGTCTTGAGTGATGTAATATGTGACGTCATCAGCAGTGCATTGCGGGGGCGCGAGTTATAGTTAGCTGAACTAACTATAACAGGGGAATTTCTAGGGTTTTGTACGAGGGAAATGTCCAGCTAACTATAACGCCCCTGAAACCTATGGTTTTTTCAGTGAATTTCTAAGGTTTTTTAAATGCCAATTCCTAAATATAACGCCCCTGAAACCTTTGGTTTTTTCAGTGAATTTCAAGGGTTTTTTAAATGCCAATTCCTAACTATAACGTGCATGAAACCTATGTTTTTTTCAGTGAATGTCAAAGGTTTTTTAAATGCTAATTCCTAGCTATATCAGGCCTGAAACCTATGGTTTTTTCAGTGAATTTCAAAGGTTTTTTAAATGCTAATTCCTATCTATAACTTATCTCTGAAGATATTATGTTTAATGATTTTGATTGGATTCCTATATTTTTCAAATTCAGTGTGTCATTTCATTAATTACATTTTTGTTAAAATACTTTTTTATCACCATTTTTAAATGTATTTTTTCAATTAATTCTTTTAAAAATTAAAAAATATTATTTGAACTTAATGGGTTTTTCAAACATATTTTTTTATATTTTTCAAAATATTTTTTTAACTTTATTTTATATATTTTTTTCAATGTTTTTGGATCCGCGAACCCACCGCGAGAGGATCCGTGCATCCAACGCGATAGGATGCGCGCACCATGCGCGCATTTCGCTGTTTAAAAAAAAAAAGGGGGGGGGCCCCAGGGGGTCCTTCTGGGACCCCCTAAGCACCTCTAGAGGGTCAGAGTATTTCTACTCTGCCCCCTTTATATGTTTTACGCACTTATTCCCCTTGCTTCTTCAGCCTCGCTTCTACCGAGGCAGAAAATGGCCGCCAACAGTTCCTGGTTTCGAATGTAGAGAGACGCTCGACAGCCAATTAGCATTCAGCGCGCGATCGGGAGGGTGGATGCTCGGTTCGGGGAGGGTTCGCTTACGGTGCGGGTACGGTCCGCGGATCCTCCGCGGCCATAGATCTCACTAACTTTTTTACCCTAATTTTCTCAGGAACTATTGAACAGATTCACACCAAATATGCAAAAGGCACGAGTCCAAACTGAGGACTACCTCTTTGCCAAATTTGGTGTCATTCCGTTCAGCGGTTCGGGCTGTAGCTGCGACAACAGATCCTATGGGAAATTACATGGGGAAAACGCGTTTTGGGACCCCCCTTTTTTCTTGGCCCCCGCTTGACGGATCACCGCAAAACTTTCAGGGTAGGAGCGGAGCAGAGCTGGCCAAAAGTTTGGAGACTTTCGCGAGGATTCGTCAACCGGCGCCAAAGATATTCCCAATAGAATGTTGCGGATTTCCTATGGAAAACAGGTCCTAACTATAACTATCTACTGGCGACCGCCAGTAGATAATATATATATATATATATATATATATATATATATAATCCAAATCTTATATTCCAATAGATTCCAGGAATAAGAAGACAGCACACCAGGAAACAGCACAAATCCTTTATTGTGCGCTAGCTTTAGAAGGACGACGCGTTTCGGCGTTTGCCTTTGTCAAGTTACTTCCTGTGTGCCAATCAACCATAGAAATACGATTGCATCATACATAAACATAGAGAACATACTGCGAGAATGCGTTGTTTGGCGACCGCTATGGCAAAATAAATTCATTAAGTCATGCTAATAATTCAAGCATACAGGTAAATACAGTTACATAAATTAGAAGGCAATTGTCTTAAAGAAGCATGCTGTTTTAAATCAGTCAGAATGTTGAAAATAAAGCTTTGTCCGAAATTTTTGGAAACAATAAAGTTACGAAAAATAAAGTAAGCGTGGATATTCACTGCTTATTATGGACATTGTAATACACGTACCTCTCTGTGTGCTAGCGTGCTTGAAGCGCATGCAAATAAATCTGTGTGGGCTGCATCAGTTATATAAATGGAGGTAATCGCTCTAACTCCTCTGAATGATACACGCTACAGACACTGAGAGCTAACAAATTCATGATTACAGCATAAGATTCAAATAATAGAGTGCGGCGGCATGCTACCCAAAATTAATGTCAATACAACATAATATAAAAGGAAATGTTACGCATACTGAGAATTGAATTGATATATCATCTATAACAATAAATGTCCATTAATAGCCCCTTAGATCAATTGTGGTTGCTGCGCGCAATTGCGCTTATCAGACGGCAGAATTAGCCATATACAGTACCATTGCATCAGTATACATCTGGGACCTAAGAACAATGTTATTTCATTGGGTAATGGGCCAATAATATGGATAAATGATACTGGATATATCAATGATTCTCAATTAATAGGTACTATACTCTCTTATTATCAATCTGGTTATGTGATAGGCAAATTCGGAAGTATCCTACTGGTGAGAGCTAGACATGGGGGAGTGACAGGATGGTGATATATATAACGTGAATAAGTGATAGAGGAAGGGTAATGAGGGGTACAAGGGAAAGCTCGTGGCTGTTTCCAAGAGCAACCGCAAATACGGTGAACCCTAATATAGTATCCCAATTGGGGAAATAATGTATCATCCTAAGTACACCTGAATCCCTATCTTGCTAAAAGTGAGGTAAAAGACGAAAGAATGAAAATAAAACAAAATTATATTAAAATCCCAACAATTAATCGGGAGTGCTCATATTGTCATTGAGACCATATAGTGATGATCAGCTTGTCTGAGAGGCCATACACTGAGTCTGTCTAAATATGTTCTTAATTTAGTATCGTATTGTAAAGACAGTTCAGATTTCCTACGTCAACTCCACGATATACAATGGGAGGACGGCTACACTATGATCAGTCTGGATGTCTGTTCCTTGTATACGTGCATTGACCAACGGAAAGGGGTGGAAGCTTGCATGCACTTTCTAAAGAGTAGACACATAGATCTCTGGGAACACAATAAAATGTTGGAGACCATGATGTTGTTTTGTCTCCAAAACAATATCTTTCTCTTCGAAAAATCTGTGTATCGCCAGCGGTCAGGTACCGCGATGGGTACTTGTTTTGCCCCCAGCCTAGCAAATTTGTTCCTAGGTTGGTGGGAAGAACAGATAGTGTGGACTGACAAGTGGAAAATGCATACCGACCATATACTTGTATGGATCAGGTATATAGACGACCTGTTCCTTATCTGGAATGGCCCTCAAAATCTTGCCAACGAATTCATTGACCAATTGGGGATCAATGATTTGAACTTACAGTTTACTCATAAGATCAGCCCAACCTACTGCGAATTCTTGGATATTGCAGTCGAAATCAAAGAAAAGAGAATTACAACACGTCTCTTTAGGAAACAGACTGCAGGCAACACATTATTACATGCAGCGAGTCATCATCCAGTCCCCCTGAAACAAAGCATACCCTATGGGGAGCTTCTTAGAGCACGTCGTGCCTGTAGCACAAACAGGGACTTCATGAATGAACAACAGACCATGCTCACACGCTTCAGAGTAAGAGGATACAAAGAGGAAACCTTAGAGAGCGCTCAAAATAAAGTCAAGGATTTGAACCAACATGACACACTCTTTAAGCCCTCCATGAGTACCATCAAAAGAACCAATAACGACAGCAACCAAATTAATATCCCAAGAATGATAACTAAATTCAGCAGGGGAGCTTGGACTCTCAATAAAATCATGAAAAAACATTGGAGCCTATTGAGAGCAGACCCCATTATTGGTGAATCTATAGGCACCAGACCTCATATCACATACAGAAAGGCTAGGTCACTTAAGGACAGATTAGTCCATAGCTACCGCGATGAGACTACTCAATCACACTGGCTAACAATGCCTAACGGTTTCACTACATGTGGAATGTGCAAGGCAGATCGTAATGGCATCAACTGCAAAGAATACAGCATAGGCACTAACCACAAACGGCCTATAAAACACCAAATTAACTGTAACAGCGATTTTACTGTCTACATACTTGAGTGCCCTTGTGGCCTCAGATATGTGGGCAGTACAAAATTGCCACTTAAACTTAGAATTCTGCAGCATTTGCGTGCCATTTCTAACTGCGATCACAACTATCCAGTAGCCCGTCACTATACTGAACTCCATAATAGTGACAATAGTAGCCTGCGATTTTTTGGAGTAGAGAGAATTCCGAAACATATTCGAGGAGGGGATCGAGAGAAAGATTTAAGAGTACTGGAATCCAGATTCATCATAGATCTGGATTGCAAAATACCGAAAGGACTTAACAGTGGGGAGGAACTTACAACTCACATAGGCTTGTAGTTACTCAGTGTATGGCCTCTCAGACAAGCTGATCATCACTATATGGTCTCAATGACAATATGAGCACTCCCGATTAATCGTTGGGATTTTAATATAATTTTGTTTTATTTTCATTCTTTCGTCTTTTACCTCACTTTTAGCAAGATAGGGATTCAGGTGTACTTAGGATGATACATTATTTCCCCAATTGGGATACTATATTAGGGTTCACCGTATTTGCGGTTGCTCTTGGAAACAGCCACGAGCTTTCCCTTGTACCCCTCATTACCCTTCCTCTATCACTTATTCACGTTATATATATCACCATCCTGTCACTCCCCCATGTCTAGCTCTCACCAGTAGGATACTTCCGAATTTGCCTATCACATAACCAGATTGATAATAAGAGAGTATAGTACCTATTAATTGAGAATCATTGATATATCCAGTATCATTTATCCATATTATTGGCCCATTACCCAATGAAATAACATTGTTCTTAGGTCCCAGATGTATACTGATGCAATGGTACTGTATATGGCTAATTCTGCCGTCTGATGAGCGCAATTGCGCGCAGCAACCACAATTGATCTAAGGGGCTATTAATGGACATTTATTGTTATAGATGATATATCAATTCAATTCTCAGTAAGCGTAACATTTCCTTTTATATTATGTTGTATTGACATTAATTTTGGGTAGCATGCCGCCGCTCTCTATTATTTGAATCTTATGCTATAATCATGAATTTGTTAGCTCTCAGTGTCTGTAGCGTGTATCATTCAGAGGAGTTAGAGCGATTACCTCCATTTATATAACTGATGCAGCCCACACAGATTCATTTGCATGCGCTTCAAGCACGCTAGCACACAGAGAGGTACGTGTATTACAATGTCCATAATAAGCAGTGAATATCCACGCTTACTTTATTTTTCGTAACTTTATTGTTTCCAAAAATTTCGGACAAAGCTTTATTTTCAACATTCTGACTGATTTAAAACAGCATGCTTCTTTAAGACAATTGCCTTCTAATTTATGTAACTGTATTTACCTGTATGCTTGAATTATTAGCATGACTTAATGAATTTATTTTGCCATAGCGGTCGCCAAACAACGCATTCTCGCAGTATGTTCTCTATGTTTATGTATGATGCAATCGTATTTCTATGGTTGATTGGCACACAGGAAGTAACTTGACAAAGGCAAACGCCGAAACGCGTCGTCCTTCTAAAGCTAGCGCACAATAAAGGATTTGTGCTGTTTCCTGGTGTGCTCTCTTCTTATTCCTGGAATCTATTGGAATATAAGATTTGGATTATATTACAGTGGCTGCTGCCGCCACTAACAGCACCAACGTTGCAGGCCTGGGGGCTGCTCTTGCAGCAAGCTACGGACATACAACTTTTTGCAGCGGTTCCCGCCGTTCCCGACCGAGATCTTGTGAAAACAAACACCTGTGGGTAAGCCTGTGTATCTGTTTTTAAGGGTTTTTGTGGGGGTTAATGGTCCGCGTTGGAGAACGCGGATTGTCCGTCTTTACAAATCTCTCTTGATACTCTGCACAGTGCCTCTGCCCCGAATATAATATCGAGTGTGGATTGCAGTACGGGAACAAACGTGATTGCCACAACTCGAGTTGCGGCGTCAGGACACAAAGGATTATGAGTGATTGGGACAATGAAAGAAAGGCAGAGGCCATTTCTTTGTTTAACGAAGAGCAAGATGAGTTGAGAGTGAAACCCACTACAAGCGCCGCCCCCGTGGGAAGTGATACTTCATTGAAACAAAAATTGTTTCTACTAGAGAAACTGAGCAAACGGGAAATAAATAAATGGTGGGAAGTGGCCTCGCTCACTAATTACGTAGAAGTTGGCCGCGTCCCCAGAGGCTTAAGAATCACAATCGTACCAACATATGACAATCCTAATCCAGATCTTCTAGGAGAATGGGCTCAATTCATGGCCAAAACGTGCTAAGGAATGTTAGAGATGCTCGTTAAATATGCCCAAATAGATCTTGAGACAACCAGAAAGGAATTGTCGATTTTGAAAGCTGATTTAGAGAAATACAAAAACGACAATATACTGGAAGAATTCCTTAAAACACTCCCAAAGAAACTCAAAGAGTACGAAGATTCAATCAAACAAAAGAAACAACGTAAATTCCTCAGGGACAAGCGTGACTACGCAGAGGGACGTATCCTAACCTACGCTAAAAAATACGATTGGGCTCAAAGAAACCTTAAAGCCACCACCACCGAACGGACAACGGAACTATTGTCAACAGGTTCCAGTTCAGACATTAGTACTGACTCAGAAGCTTCCAGCACAGTGATCCCTTTAGCCACACGTCCTCTCACTTTTTTACACGAGTTTCAAATACTAAAGCAGAAAAAGGATCAAACTCAAGTAAACAAGCCCCAAACGAGAGGACAGGCAAGAGGAAAGGGGCAAAGAAGAGGAAGAGGACGAGGGACCACAAAAGAAAAAGATTAAGTAAGAGAAGGTCAAAGAAATCCAACACACCGACCTCGCAACATCAAGATCAGACAACAAATCAAACAGTTATTAACCTATCCACCAGAAGTCTGAGTGAAGTCGAAATTTCAGTCCTACAATTGGGCTTGTCCTTTTGTCCCAGTAACAACTTAAATTATATGGACACCAGAATCGATTTATTCCTATTTATCCGGAAACTGAAATTAAAGAAAATGTTCGAGGCACGCTCAAAATCAAAGCCTAAAGAATTAATAACCAATTTGGGTGATCCAGAGACACGTGATTTACAAATACAGGATATGGAACTTCTAAGAATTATGCATGACCTAGAAACTGAAGACAACTATCGCGGCGATGATAATTCATTATTGCAAGCATGTGGTGTTACCAGTATACAACACGCACATAGCGGTCTCAAAAGGAAATCAAAATTCAATCCCAATGTGCCTTTTGATAACATTGAAGCATACAATTCAGCGGTCATTCTTGAACTAAAGAAATCAAGAGAGTCATTCCAAAAATCCAAATGGGACAATCTTACAAAGAAACAACGGGAAGCCATCAAAATCTTGGAATCTGACACTAAAATCATAATCAAGCCCTCCGACAAAGGAGGTAACGTTGTAGTGATGGACGTGGAACAGTACAGATCAGAGGCGATGAGACAGCTCTCAGATGAAACCTGTTATGAACTCATTGACTGGGCACAATACAAGAAAACTATTCATGATTACCATAAACTATTAAGTGATTGGTATTTCTATGGTCTTATTGACACTGACGAGTACAGCTTCTTGAGAACAGATAAACCACGCATACCTTGCATTTATTTTTTACCAAAGATTCACAAGCACGCCACTTTACCACCAGGGCGTCCCATTGTCTCATCAAATGGAGGACTACTTGAAAACACATCAATTTTCTTGGACTCTTTTCTGTCTAAATATGTTCTTAATTTAGTATCGTATTGTAAAGACAGTTCAGATTTCCTACGTCAACTCCACGATATACAATGGGAGGACGGCTACACTATGATCAGTCTGGATGTCTGTTCCTTGTATACGTGCATTGACCAACGGAAAGGGGTGGAAGCTTGCATGCACTTTCTAAAGAGTAGACACATAGATCTCTGGGAACACAATAAAATGTTGGAGACCATGATGTTGTTTTGTCTCCAAAACAATATCTTTCTCTTCGAAAAATCTGTGTATCGCCAGCGGTCAGGTACCGCGATGGGTACTTGTTTTGCCCCCAGCCTAGCGAATTTGTTCCTAGGTTGGTGGGAAGAACAGATAGTGTGGACTGACAAGTGGAAAATGTATACCGACCATATACTTGTATGGATCAGGTATATAGACGACCTGTTCCTTATCTGGAATGGCCCTCAAAATCTTGCCAACGAATTCATTGACCAATTGGGGATCAATGATTTGAACTTACAGTTTACTCATAAGATCAGCCCAACCTACTGCGAATTCTTGGATATTGCAGTCGAAATCAAAGAAAAGAGAATTACAACACGTCTCTTTAGGAAACAGACTGCAGGCAACACATTATTACATGCAGCGAGTCATCATCCAGTCCCCCTGAAACAAAGCATACCCTATGGGGAGCTTCTTAGAGCACGTCGTGCCTGTAGCACAAACAGGGACTTCATGAATGAACAACAGACCATGCTCACACGCTTCAGAGTAAGAGGATACAAAGAGGAAACCTTAGAGAGAGCTCAAAATAAAGTCAAGGATTTGGACCAACATGACACACTCTTTAAGCCCTCCATGAGTACCATCAAAAGAACCAATAACGACAGCAACCAAATTAATATCCCAAGAATGATAACTAAATTCAGCAGGGGAGCTTGGACTCTCAATAAAATCATGAAAAAACATTGGAGCCTATTGAGAGCAGACCCCATTATTGGTGAATCTATAGGCACCAGACCTCATATCACATACAGAAAGGCTAGGTCACTTAAGGACAGATTAGTCCATAGCTACCGCGATGAGACTACTCAATCACACTGGCTAACAATGCCTAACGGTTTCACTACATGTGGAATGTGCAAGGCAGATCGTAATGGCATCAACTGCAAAGAATACAGCATAGGCACTAACCACAAACGGCCTATAAAACACCAAATTAACTGTAACAGCGATTTTACTGTCTACATACTTGAGTGCCCTTGTGGCCTCAGATATGTGGGCAGTACAAAATTGCCACTTAAACTTAGAATTCTGCAGCATTTGCGTGCCATTTCTAACTGCGATCACAACTATCCAGTAGCCCGTCACTATACTGAACTCCATAATAGTGACAATAGTAGCCTGCGATTTTTTGGAGTAGAGAGAATTCCGAAACATATTCGAGGAGGGGATCGAGAGAAAGATTTAAGAGTACTGGAATCCAGATTCATCATAGATCTGGATTGCAAAATACCGAAAGGACTTAACAGTGGGGAGGAACTTGCAACTCACATAGGCTTGTAGTTACTCAGTGTATGGCCTCTCAGACAAGCTGATCATCACTATATGGTCTCAATGACAATATGAGCACTCCCGATTAATCGTTGGGATTTTAATATAATTTTGTTTTATTTTCATTCTTTCGTCTTTTACCTCACTTTTAGCAAGATAGGGATTCAGGTGTACTTAGGATGATACATTATTTCCCCAATTGGGATACTATATTAGGGTTCACCGTATTTGCGGTTGCTCTTGGAAACAGCCACGAGCTTTCCCTTGTACCCCTCATTACCCTTCCTCTATCACTTATTCACGTTATATATATCACCATCCTGTCACTCCCCCATGTCTAGCTCTCACCAGTAGGATACTTCCGAATTTGCCTATCACATAACCAGATTGGTAATAAGAGAGTATAGTACCTATTAATTGAGAATCATTGATATATCCAGTATCATTTATCCATATTATTGGCCCATTACCCAATGAAATAACATTGTTCTTAGGTCCCAGATGTATACTGATGCAATGGTACTGTATATGGCTAATTCTGCCGTCTGATAAGCGCAATTGCGCGCAGCAACCACAATTGATCTAAGGGGCTATTAATGGACATTTATTGTTATAGATGATATATCAATTCAATTCTCAGTATGCGTAACATTTCCTTTTATATTATGTTGTATTGACATTAATTTTGGGTAGCATGCCGCCGCTCTCTATTATTTGAATCTTATGCTGTAATCATGAATTTGTTAGCTCTCAGTGTCTGTAGCGTGTATCATTCAGAGGAGTTAGAGCGATTACCTCCATTTATATAACTGATGCAGCCCACACAGATTCATTTGCATGCGCTTCAAGCACGCTAGCACACAGAGAGGTACGTGTATTACAATGTCCATAATAAGCAGTGAATATCCACGCTTACTTTATTTTTCGTAACTTTATTGTTTCCAAAAATTTCGGACAAAGCTTTATTTTCAACATTCTGACTGATTTAAAACAGCATGCTTCTTTAAGACAATTGCCTTCTAATTTATGTAACTGTATTTACCTGTATGCTTGAATTATTAGCATGACTTAATGAATTTATTTTGCCATAGCGGTCGCCAAACAACGCATTCTCGCAGTATGTTCTCTATGTTTATGTATGATGCAATCGTATTTCTATGGTTGATTGGCACACAGGAAGTAACTTGACAAAGGCAAACGCCGAAACGCGTCGTCCTTCTAAAGCTAGCGCACAATAAAGGATTTGTGCTGTTTCCTGGTGTGCTGTCTTCTTATTCCTGGAATCTATTGGAATATAAGATTTGGATTATATTACAGTGGCTGCTGCCGCCACTAACAGCACCAACGTTGCAGGCCTGGGGGCTGCTCTTGCAGCAAGCTACGGACATATATATATATATATATATATATATATATATATATATATATATATATATATATATATATATATATATATATATATATATATTCATAGAAAAAAACATAGGTTTCAGGGGTGTTGTAGTTAGATGGCCATTTCACTCGTACAAAACCATAGAAATTCCTCTGTTATAGTTAGTTCTGCTAACTATAACTCGCGCGCCCGCAATGCACTGCTGATGATGTCACATATTGCATCATTCATGACATGGTCAGTTACATCACTGATGACATCACTGATGACATCTCAAATGACATCACTGATGACATCACTGATGACATCATCCAGTGAATGTGGTTTAGTTTGAAATTTAAATATGTATTATATATATATATACCAATCTGTATTGAAGATTGAGTGGCTATATAACTGTCTGGATGGAGGATTTAGTAGCTGTCTGACTGTCTGTTTAAGTGAGTAATTAAAAGTGTCTCACTTAATACATGGATTAGTAACTAAACTATGTGAATGTGTGCAGCACTGTCTCTGTTGTTGTATAACATTCTGCATCAGTGGGTCACTAACTACATGAGTGTGTATATTAGTTATTAATTAGTTGGGTGAGTATTTGTATGGGACACTGAGTTTGTGTGTGGTTAGAGGGGGTGTGTGTAACTCTATGCATAGATGTGTGAATGGTTGATTGACTAGGTGTATAGGTTTAAGAGTGCATGTGGAAACAGTTGTTTGGGTGACTGAGTGTATTTATTTGTGTGTTGGTGAGCGAATATGTGTTTTAGTTGTACATCTTCAACAAAGTAAAAAAATAAAAGGCATTGTATGCAATGTTCCCTCTAATTTTTTTCCTCTGTGTGCGGCAGTGTAAGGTCTCTGTGCACTTCAGCCCAGACTATGTGCGCCGGGAATCAGACCGCGCATGTGGGTGCAGCGCCAAATATCACTCCAAATTTTTGCTTAAAAAAGTGAAAGGACGGTGCATTTCCACACCTGTAGCACCACATGAAGGGTCTAAAGGCAGGTGTTCAATTTAGATACACACGCCATGACATGAATTGGTTACACAGGCAAGTACACTTCGGGTTTAGAAAAGCATAGGACTCCAACGGTGGTACCATAATAAGATTTTACTAAAGATTCTCAACTCGAGCACTGTTCATAGGGTAGGAAAATGTTGGGAGCCTATACAAGATCACATATATACAATACACATGGATATGGCACTAGATGAATCTGCCTGTGGGCGGCTTGGAGAAGCCTTTAAATACACAAAGTGCAAGCACTGGGTCAAGCCTCACAATGACCCCGGAGCCTTATCTTATTTTCCGGCTCCTGAAACTACTGAGCTTAAACACGGAGTTGCATAAAACCGTGTTCCAATACTGCCCCGTGCATTGGCTTGCAATGCCAAATGAGTGTGTAATAATTACAAGGAGACTGACCTAGCATCACCCAGCTTGTCATTGAGGTGCCTTACACAGTGTTTGGTTAAAGTTAGAACCCTCTTTCAAGCAATAATACACTAAATTACCTTTGACACAATTCTGTCCCGGGTCACTATCAGGAAAGTGTATTTGTTGCGCTTGATCCCATTAAAATAGAAAAGGTTGAAAGAGTGGCGGATTTCAGAAAGGAAAGAGTCTATTGGGCTTTAATGTCGTTCTCTGCTCATATTAGTTTGTTTTGCTTAATTTTGATTCTTCTTGAAGCTATGCATTTGTGAGCGATAAAAGGTTCCCACCTTTTATTGCTGCTAGTACCAGTGATCACTCATGTTCAAGTGTTAGTAGTTGAACAGTGGTTATAGAAGATAGGTGTGAAGACGTCTTTTTCAAAGAAAATCCAGCAACACCTTGTATTGTAAAGGAATTGGTCACTATTCGGAATGCTTGAAGTGTTATGTAGATGCCTTTTTTATTTCAAAACAATTTTATATGTAAAAAGGAAACATCATGAAATGCAATACAAGGTTTGTAAACTATACAAAGGGAACACACACTAAAATCAGATGTGAAATCACAAGTTCTACAGTTTCAGGTGCATTGCGAATCGGGATTAAAGACTATTTTAAGTAATTCACTGTTATATTGGTTATGGATCAAAATGTTGTTGGGAAGCAAAATATTGAGACTCATCAGACATAAGAATAGAAATGTCACACAAATACAAGGAAAATGAAACTTGCCAGCTATCTTTTGCTGGAAAGAAAGCGTCACTCATAGTTGTTAAAATGTCACTAAAAATTACACTGAAATCATGAAAAGGTCACACAGAGCGATGTGAAACCTTGACAGCTATGCATGTAATTTCTATATACGTTTCACTCCTCTTTATGGCTTGATTTTGCTGGCGAGAAAGTGTTACTCACAGCCCTGCCAAGGACACGCATCAGGTGTTAGACTAACGCATTTCAGTGTGGTGGTCCGCACTGAAATGCAAATTCACGCACAATAGGCATAGCACCTGCCTTGGCTGTCAAGCCATAACTCCGCTATGCTGAAACTGGAGTGGCAGCAGGCCTGTGCAAGAGCGCTGCTCCCGGTAGGCTTTGCGGGCTACAATGTATTAGATAAAATAGGAAGTAATCCTCATGGCTGCGTGCGGCATTACGCAGGACGTGGCAATGCCAGGGCAGTGCTTACACCGTAGCATGGTAATATAAGCATAATCATGAATGATCCCTGCCACCGCCAAGACCCAATCCCACGGACCCGTGGCGGCTTCTGGAGTCTAGAGCACGCACTGTGCAACTGCTGAGTCTGAATGCAGTCCGGGTGGCACGTTTGCCAAGAGAGTCATTTGTTGTGGCCAGGAGGACTCTGGTTTCTATGATTCGAGAGAGGGCAAAGCTCTGGTAAAATAGGCGCGTCGGTGCTTGTTAGTGAGTGTGCTCGCTTTTAAAATGCATGCTTTTAATGAATATGCATACTTAAGCTCATGGTATTCAGAGAAAAAACATGCCTTCGAGTTAAAAACATTCCCGACTTCGGTCTAATCTATATCTAATCACGAGTGTATGATTTTTATTGATCCAGCTAGCTGTTTAGTGGGGCAATCAGTGCCCCAGTTGTACGCCGACTGAGCCAGAGGACAGGGCCGCCAGTCACTGAGTCTGTGCCTCCTCTCGTGGAGAGCGAACAAAGACTTTAACATGTGAGGGGTGCTCCCTGTGACCTTTTGCAGTAACGTTCCTATACCTGAAGCGGAGACAACATTTAACAATATTTAACATTATTGCTGCACTGGTGAATATTGTATTGTCTTTCTATATCTCAAATCTTGCTCCCCACAGCCCACCTTCTCCACGAGTGGTGCCAGCACAACCCCACAGGCACCCTCTCCTCTTATGCTGCAGTCTGGCTGTTTTCGGCTGCCTTCAATGCCGCCTCATTGCAAACACGTCCCCCAGCTGGCAATTACCAGAACCCCTCGGGGTGATCCAGGCAGGCCCTTGTGTTATGACCGATCGCCTGTTTTGACCGCTGCGCAGCCGGTTCTCGCCAGGGGCTCTTCAGCCCCCAGGGCACCCCCGCAAAAAGACACCGCCCTCAACTGGTTCAGCCCTTCTTCACGCAGCCTCCACTTCGGAGTCTTCTCCTCAGGGGCCTCCGCACCAGTGGCTTGCTGCACGCCTCACACAACTTTGTTTCTGCCGTTAGCCCCCTCTTTCGGCTTTCTGTCTTAACCCAGGTGGCAGGGACTGCAGGATTCAGCGTTGGATTAAAAATTACAGTTTTGTGTCCAGGAAGAAGCACTTCTTGTCGACATCTTGCCGGCCATGCCTCCCCATGTGTGGGTATTTCAATGCCAAAATGAATGTTTCTACTCAGGGCCGGCTCTAGGGCGGTGCGATCGGTGCCATCGCACTGGGCGCTGACTTGGGGTGGGGGCGCCATGTTTATTGTTTTAGATGCTGCTGGTGCGGCATTCTTAGCTCCAGCAATAAAAATGTCAAGATAACTCATCTGATTAATGTACTTCCTGGAGAGAGACTGGAGCTTTGTCTAAGAAATGTTGACTTGTAGTGCAGAGGGTTAATATGTCTGCTGCAAATAACGTGTCCCATTCATATCATAAAGTGCATAAAATATAAAGTGGTCAATGGGTTACCGCTTTTGTCAGAGATATCCTGTAGTTACTTGTATAAGTTAAAATCCTAATATATTAATTGTCAGCAAAGAGCTGCATGCGAACTGCAAGGAATGTGTTAAGAGCTATGTGTGTATTTTGCCAGTCTTTTATTATCCTAATATTGCAAAAAGGGTTCATTAATGTAGAAATCAATTCTTCTTATTTAGGAAAACCCCCAACTTTTTAAAATTCTGAATTTGTATTTTTCAAGACCAAAGACTCAAACTATACTGTCTACCAGAATGGATGACATTTTACTCCTACACCTTTGTCTAATGTAACATTTCCTATACACTCATTTACACATGTATGATTGTGTCTGTGCAATGTGTGTGTTCTGACACCTTAAACTGGTATGAGTTGTGCTATAAAACTAAATGAATCTAAGAGACAGTGGTTATTGAGACTTGAGGAGCACTGTCAAATGGTGGTAGTGTGGGAGTCTGTGGCGGAGGTGGTCATTGCGGGGGTGCCACAAAACATTGTCGCACAGGACGCCACTAGTGCTAAAGCCGGCCCTGTTTCTACTTATGCCTTGTGCATGCGAATGCATCAATAATGTCGCCTTGCTCATGAGAGAGCAAGTCCCTGTTAATGCAGTTCTTTTGCCTGGTCTAAGTTTCCTTTTGTTGTTTTTATTTATAAAACAGTTAATAAGAAACCTTTCTGTAGTGCTGGGTTCAGTTGTGGGCGGCTGCAGCCATTACGCGTGCGGTTCGCTCCTGCTCTCATGATTGCTATATTATTGTTTTCCTCCCTTTTTCTACGTTAGCGGCCGGCCCAGGCGGTTGTAGGCCCATGACTGTGAATATTTGATGTGTAAATAAAGGTTTAAAAAAATAAAATAAAAAAATAAATAAATAATGTCGCCTTGCACCTAATTTGTGTTTTGACTCTAAGGGGAAATGAAGGGAAACTTAGTCAAGACCTACGATTTAGTGATTTTGCAAATGTCATGAAAAAGAGTCCACCTCACAGTTTCTACTGGTTGATAGTTTTCACGAACCGTGCAACAACGTACCTGCAATACTACAGTGCCCTTACTCACTCCGCTGCTGCTCGGCTATGTGTGTCCCTCAGCCTCTCTTGCACCCCAATTAATGTCCCTTAGCTGTTTGCCGTGGCGGTTATTAAACAGTGAATTTTTGTGTGTTGATTTTGCTTGTGAGAAAATGTCACTCATATTACACTGAAACATATGAAAATGTCACACATAGCAATCTGAAACCCTGGCAGCTATGTACTCATGATCCTTAAAATGTCACTCATATTACACTGATACATATGAACAAGTCCCACATGGCAATCTGAAACCTTGGCAGCTATAAAGCACACGTCCTGCTTTACATTTGCTACATTCCTTTTGCTAATAGTGGGCAGCTGCGGGACTGAATGTGGGCCTTTGAGATAATAATCATGTTAATTGCGGCGCCGGTGTGCACTGCAATTAACAAGAATACTATCTCAAAGACACACATTCAGCCACGCACTTTTAACAAAAGAAATGCAGGGTCAAACGCGGCATGATTCTGAAAGCACATGTTGTGTTTGACCCTGCATTCGTTTTGCTAATAGTGCGTGGCTGAATGTGGGCCTTTGAGATAGTTTTCTTGTTAATTGCAGTGCACACCAACGCTGCAATTAACAAGAATACTATCTGAAAGGCCCACATTCAGCCCCGCAGCTGCCCACTATTAGCTAAAGAACTGCAGGGTCAAATACGCTGTTTGCTTTCAGACGATTCTAAAAGCACACGTTGTGTATGACTGAATTCCTTTTGCTGATAGTGCGGGGCTGAATGTGGGCCTTTGAGATAGTATTCTTGTTAATTGCAGCGCCCGTGTGCACTGCAGTTAGCATGAAAAGTATTTCAAGAGCCCACATTCAGCCCCGCAGATGCCAACTATTAGCAAAGGAATGTTGTAATCTAAAGCGCAACTTGTTCTTTCAGAATCAAAAACACGTCGCGCTTTAGATTACCACATTCATTTTCCTAATAGTGCACGCCAGCGGGGCAGTTTGTGGGCCTTTGTGAAAGTGTTCATGTTAATTGCAGAGCATGACGGCGCTGCAATTAACAAGAATACTTTCACAAAGGCCCACAAACTGCCCAGCTGGCGTGCACTATTAGGAAAAGGAATGTTGTAATCTAAAGCGCGACGTGTTCTTTCAGAATCAAAAACACGTCGTGCTTTAGATTACCACATTCCTTTTCCTAATAGTGCACGCCAGCAGGGCAGTTTGTGGGCCTTTGTGAAAGTATTCATGTTAATTGCAGCGCATGACGGCGCTGCAATTAACAAGAATACTTTCACAAAGGCCCACAAACTGCCCAGCTGGCGTGCACTATTAAGAAAAAAAATGCAGCAAGTGGCGCCGTTTTAAAAGTGGCGGCGCGAACGGGCTGTGTTGTGTGTGCACGCCACAATAGAGACACTGCGCGCTCGGGGAGACTTTAGTGCACGCGCGCTCACCCGCGCACGTTCTAGGGAACAGTGATTGTATGTGAGAGTTCGTGTATATAAATAAGTATGTGTAAGAGTCAGTGATTGTGAAAGTAACTATATGAATGAGTGTATAATTGTAATGGTGCTTTTTTAACTTATTAACTATAAGTTACTATGTGTTTGAATAAATGAGGTGTTGTTGGATAATTGTGTAAGTGAGTAAATGTAAGTGCGATTATTTTTTTTCATGAGTGAGTAGGATGACTGCATAACCGACTAAGATGACTGCTGATGTGTCAATGTCTATATATGTGTATAAGTGCATTTGATAGTGTTCTATTAATTAGTGACTGCATGTATAAATCATTCTGTTGTTGAATGGGTAGTTGTGTGTGTAGACTTAGGAATCAGTAAGTGGGTATGTAGTAACTGGTATTGGTGTGTCAATGGTTTCAAATATGGTACTCTGTATTTTTACAGTGAGTGATGAAAGGTTATACTAGTGTATGATGAGGTGTATTAGATTGTCACGTGGATGATGTCATTTGAGATGTCATCAGTGATGTCATCTGTGATGTCATCAGTGATGTTACTGACCATGTCATGAATGATGCAATATGTGACATCATCAGCAGTGCACGCGAGTTATAGTTAGCAGAATTAACTATAACAGAGGAATGTCTATGGGTTTCTACGAGTGAAATGGCCAGCTAACTATAACACCCCTGAAACCTATGTTTTTTTCTTTGAATTACTAAGGTTTTTTAAATGCTAATTTCTAACTATAACGTCTCTGAAACCTATGGTTTTTTCAGTGAATTTCAAAGCTTTTTTAAATGCTAATTTCTGACTATAACGTCTCTGAAACCTATGTTTTTTTCTGTGAATTTCAAAGGTTTTTTAAATGCAAATTTGTAAGTGTGATAGTAGTTATACCTATTTTTTTGTACTGATTTTCTACAGTTTTTTAACTGTTTATTTATAAATATTTTATTCATTAAATAACATTATATATTTTTATGAAAATTGCAACAAAAAAATGTAAAAAATGAAAATTGAAATATTGATTAATTTTCTTGTTTTCATTTTTTATTTTAATATATTTATATTATTTTCTTTTTTTTTAAAAACTCAAACAAAATTCGGAGTCGCGCACTCAAAGCGTACACATCACGGTGGGTGCGCGCATTCTAGCCGCCATTTTAGAAAAGTCATGAAGGATCCGCGTATGGTGTGCAACGGCTGCGTGTTTTTCATTTAAATCATATACATTTAATATCACGTGATGTGCACGATTGGTATGCGACCAGTCCGCGACTCCTGCTCCCGCGCATTCGCGACACATGCACATTACGGTACGAGATGTGTGCGCAGTTGCGGGTCCCGCGTGATGTCATAAACGTGCTGGGGCGCGCTGGGAGCGCGACTCCCGCAAAAAAAATGTATGTTCCAAAATTATATGTATGTGTCTTTAATATACATATTAGGGCAAGAGATTATGTAAGATATTCATAAAAATAATATATTTGTACTTATAATACACTTATATTATTTTTAAATATATTTTCGCGAAGTCAGGTGTGTGCATCGTGAGTGCAGAAAACCAGGTCAGCAGAGCTGCTGTAGAGCCAGAGAACCAGGTTAGCAGAGCTGCTCTAGAGCCTAAGAACTAGGTCAGCAGAGCTGCTCTAGAGCCAGAGAACCAGGTCAGCAGAGCTGCTGTAGAGCCAGAGAAACCAGGTCAGCAGAGCTGCTTTAGAGGGAGAAAACCAGGTCAGCAGAGCTGCTTTAGAGCCAGAGAACCAGACCAGCAGAGCTGCTTTAGAGCCAAAGAACCAGGTCAGCAGAGCTGCTTTAGAGCCAGAGAACCAGGTCAGCAGAGCTGCTCTAGAGCCAGAGAACCAGGTCAGCAGAGCTGTTGTAGAGCCAGAGAACCAGATCAGCAGAGCTGCTCTGTAGCCTAAGAACTAGGTCAGCAGAGCTGCTCTAGAGGGAGAGAACCAGGTCAGCAGAACTACTCTAGAGCCAGAGAACCATGTCAGCAGAACTATTTAAGAGCCATAGAACCGGGTCAGCAGAGCTGTTTTAGAGTCAGAGAACCAGGTCAGCAGAGCTGCTTTAGAGCCAGAGAACCAGGTCAGCAGTGCTGCTCTAGCTGACACTGACTGACTGACACTGACTCACTGACTGACTGACACTGACTGACACTAATTGACTGACACTGACACTGACTGACACTGATTGACTGACTGACACTGATTGACTGACACTGACTGACTGACACTGACTGACACTGATTGACTGACACTGACTGACTGACACTGACGGACTGACACTGACTGACACTGACTGACACTGACTGACTACTCTCTACTACTATACTACTCACTCTCTACTACTCTCTACTACTCTCTCTCTACTACTCACTCTCCGCTACTCTACTACTCTCTACTACTCACTTGCTACTACTCTCTACTACTCACTCTCTACTACTCACTCTCTACTACTCACTCTCTACTACTCTCTACTATGCACTCTCTACTACTCTACTACTCTCTACCACTCACTCTCTACTACTCTACTACTCACTCTCTACTGCTCTCTACTACTCTCTCTCTACTACTCTCTCTCTACTACTCACTCTCTACTACTCACTCTCTACTACTCACTCGCTACTACTCTCTACTACTCACTCTCTACTACTTACTCTCTACTATTCACTCTCTACTACTCACTCTACTACTCACTACTACTCACTCTCTACTACTCTACTACTCACTCTCTACTACTCTCTACTACACTCTCTCTACTACTCACTCTACTACTCTCTACTACTCACTCTCTACTACTCTCTCTACTATTCACACTCTCAACTACTCTACTTCTCTCTACTACTCTCTCTACTACTCACTCTCTGCTACTCACTATCTACTACTCTACTACTCTCTCTACTACTCACTCTCTACTATTCTCTACGACTCACTCTACTACTCTCTCCTACTCTCTACCACTCACTCTCTACTACTCTACTGCTCACTATCTACTACTCTCTACTACTCACTCTACTACTCACTCTCTACTACTCACTCTCTACTACTCTCTACTACTCACTCTCTACTACTACTCTCTCTACTATGCACTCTCTACTACTCTCTACTACTCACTCTACTACTCTCTACCACTCACTCTCTACTACTCTGCTACTCACTCTCTACTGCTCTCTACTACTCACTCTCTACTACTCTCTACTACTCACTCTCTACTACCCACTCTCTACTACTCTCTACTACTCTCTACTATTCACTCTCTACTACTCACTCTCTACTACTCTACTACTCGCTCTCTACTACTGTCTCTCTACTACTCACTCTCTACTACTCACTCTACGTCTCTATACTACTCATTCTCTACTACTCTCTCTCTACTACTCACTCTCTACTATTCACTCTCTACTACGCACTCTCTACTACTCTCTCTACTCACTCTCTACTACTCACTCTCTACTACTCTCTACTACTCACTCTCTACTACTCTCTACTACTCTCTACCACTCACTCTCTGCTACTCTACTACTCACTCTCTACTGCTCTCTACTACTCTCTCTCTACTACTCACTCTCTACTACTCTCTACTACCCACTCTCTACTACTCTCTACTATTCACTCTCTACTACTCACTCTCTACTACTCACTCTACTACTCTCTACCACTCCCTCTCTACTACTCTACTACTCACTCTCTACTACTGTCTCTCTACTACTCACTCTCTACTATTCACTCTCTACTACTCACTCTCCACTACTCACTCTCTACTACTCGCTCTCTACTACTCGCTCTCTACTACTCACTCTCTACTACTCTACTACTCTCTACTACTCTCTCTACTACTCACTCTCTACTACTCACTCTCTACTACTCTACTACTCTCTACTACTCTCTCTACTACTCACTCTCTACTATCCTTTACTATTCACTCTACTACTCTCAACTACTCTCTACCACTCACTCTCTACTACTCTACTACTCTCTCTCTACTACTCACTCTCTACTACTCACTCTACTACTCTCTACTACTCCCTCTCTACTACTCTACTACTCACTCTCTACTACTGTCTCTCTACTACTCACTCTCTACTATTCACTCTCTACTACTCACTCTCCACTACTCACTCTCTACTACTCGCTCTCTACTACTCGCTCTCTACTACTCACTCTCTACTACTCTACTACTCTCTACTACTCTCTCTACTACTCACTCTCTACTACTCACTCTCTACTACTCTACTACTCTCTACTACTCTCTCTACTACTCACTCTCTACTATTCTTTACTACTCACTCTACTACTCTCAACTACTCTCTACCACTCACTCTCTACTACTCTACTACTCTCTCTCTACTACTCACTCTCTACTACTCACTCTACTACTCACTCTCTACTACTCTCTACTACTCACTCTGTACTACTCACTCTCTACTACTCACTCTCATAAACGTGCTGGGGCGCGCTGGGAGCGCGACTCCCGCAAAAAAAATGTATGTTCCAAAATTATATGTATGTGTCTTTAATATACATATTAGGGCAAGAGATTATGTAAGATATTCATAAAAATAATATATTTGTACTTATAATACACTTATATTATTTTTAAATATATTTTCGCGAAGTCAGGTGTGTGCATCGTGAGTGCAGAAAACCAGGTCAGCAGAGCTGCTGTAGAGCCAGAGAACCAGGTTAGCAGAGCTGCTCTAGAGCCTAAGAACTAGGTCAGCAGAGCTGCTCTAGAGCCAGAGAACCAGGTCAGCAGAGCTGCTGTAGAGCCAGAGAAACCAGGTCAGCAGAGCTGCTTTAGAGGGAGAAAACCAGGTCAGCAGAGCTGCTTTAGAGCCAGAGAACCAGACCAGCAGAGCTGCTTTAGAGCCAAAGAACCAGGTCAGCAGAGCTGCTTTAGAGCCAGAGAACCAGGTCAGCAGAGCTGCTCTAGAGCCAGAGAACCAGGTCAGCAGAGCTGTTGTAGAGCCAGAGAACCAGATCAGCAGAGCTGCTCTGTAGCCTAAGAACTAGGTCAGCAGAGCTGCTCTAGAGGGAGAGAACCAGGTCAGCAGAACTACTCTAGAGCCAGAGAACCATGTCAGCAGAACTATTTAAGAGCCATAGAACCGGGTCAGCAGAGCTGTTTTAGAGTCAGAGAACCAGGTCAGCAGAGCTGCTTTAGAGCCAGAGAACCAGGTCAGCAGTGCTGCTCTAGCTGACACTGACTGACTGACACTGACTCACTGACTGACTGACACTGACTGACACTAATTGACTGACACTGACACTGACTGACACTGATTGACTGACTGACACTGATTGACTGACACTGACTGACTGACACTGACTGACACTGATTGACTGACACTGACTGACTGACACTGACGGACTGACACTGACTGACACTGACTGACACTGACTGACTACTCTCTACTACTATACTACTCACTCTCTACTACTCTCTACTACTCTCTCTCTACTACTCACTCTCCGCTACTCTACTACTCTCTACTACTCACTTGCTACTACTCTCTACTACTCACTCTCTACTACTCACTCTCTACTACTCACTCTCTACTACTCTCTACTATGCACTCTCTACTACTCTACTACTCTCTACCACTCACTCTCTACTACTCTACTACTCACTCTCTACTGCTCTCTACTACTCTCTCTCTACTACTCACTCTCTACTACTCACTCTCTACTACTCACTCGCTACTACTCTCTACTACTCACTCTCTACTACTTACTCTCTACTATTCACTCTCTACTACTCACTCTACTACTCACTACTACTCACTCTCTACTACTCTACTACTCACTCTCTACTACTCTCTACTACACTCTCTCTACTACTCACTCTACTACTCTCTACTACTCACTCTCTACTACTCTCTCTACTATTCACACTCTCAACTACTCTACTTCTCTCTACTACTCTCTCTACTACTCACTCTCTGCTACTCACTATCTACTACTCTACTACTCTCTCTACTACTCACTCTCTACTATTCTCTACGACTCACTCTACTACTCTCTCCTACTCTCTACCACTCACTCTCTACTACTCTACTGCTCACTATCTACTACTCTCTACTACTCACTCTCTACTACTCTCTACTACTCACTCTCTACTACTACTCTCTCTACTATGCACTCTCTACTACTCTCTACTACTCACTCTACTACTCTCTACCACTCACTCTCTACTACTCTGCTACTCACTCTCTACTGCTCTCTACTACTCACTCTCTACTACTCTCTACTACTCACTCTCTACTACCCACTCTCTACTACTCTCTACTACTCTCTACTATTCACTCTCTACTACTCACTCTCTACTACTCTACTACTCGCTCTCTACTACTGTCTCTCTACTACTCACTCTCTACTACTCACTCTACGTCTCTATACTACTCATTCTCTACTACTCTCTCTCTACTACTCACTCTCTACTATTCACTCTCTACTACGCACTCTCTACTACTCTCTCTACTCACTCTCTACTACTCACTCTCTACTACTCTCTACTACTCACTCTCTACTACTCTCTACTACTCTCTACCACTCACTCTCTACTACTCTACTACTCACTCTCTACTGCTCTCTACTACTCTCTCTCTACTACTCACTCTCTACTACTCTCTACTACCCACTCTCTACTACTCTCTACTATTCACTCTCTACTACTCACTCTCTACTACTCACTCTACTACTCTCTACCACTCCCTCTCTACTACTCTACTACTCACTCTCTACTACTGTCTCTCTACTACTCACTCTCTACTATTCACTCTCTACTACTCACTCTCCACTACTCACTCTCTACTACTCGCTCTCTACTACTCGCTCTCTACTACTCACTCTCTACTACTCTACTACTCTCTACTACTCTCTCTACTACTCACTCTCTACTACTCACTCTCTACTACTCTACTACTCTCTACTACTCTCTCTACTACTCACTCTCTACTATCCTTTACTATTCACTCTACTACTCTCAACTACTCTCTACCACTCACTCTCTACTACTCTACTACTCTCTCTCTACTACTCACTCTCTACTACTCACTCTACTACTCTCTACTACTCCCTCTCTACTACTCTACTACTCACTCTCTACTACTGTCTCTCTACTACTCACTCTCTACTATTCACTCTCTACTACTCACTCTCCACTACTCACTCTCTACTACTCGCTCTCTACTACTCGCTCTCTACTACTCACTCTCTACTACTCTACTACTCTCTACTACTCTCTCTACTACTCACTCTCTACTACTCACTCTCTACTACTCTACTACTCTCTACTACTCTCTCTACTACTCACTCTCTACTATTCTTTACTACTCACTCTACTACTCTCAACTACTCTCTACCACTCACTCTCTACTACTCTACTACTCTCTCTCTACTACTCACTCTCTACTACTCACTCTACTACTCACTCTCTACTACTCTCTACTACTCACTCTGTACTACTCACTCTCTACTACTCACTCTCTACTACTCTCTACTGCTCACTCTCCACTACTCACTCTCTACTACTCGCTCTTGACTACTCTCTACTACTCACTCTCTACTACTCTACTACTCTCTCTTACTCTCTCTACTTCTCACTCTCTACTACTCTCTCTACTACTCACTCTCTACTACTCTCAACTACTCACTCTCTACTACTCACTCTCTACTACACACTCTCTACTACTTGCTCTCTACTACTCGCTCTCTACTACTCTCTAATACTCACTCTACTACTCACTCTCTACTACCCTCTACTACTCACTCTACTACTCACTCTCTACTACTCTCTACTACTCACTCTCTACTATCCCACTACTCTCTACTACTCACTCTCTACTATTAACTCTCTACTACTCTCTACTTCTCTCTCTCAACTACTCACTCTCTACTACTCTCTACTAATCACTCTGTACTACTCAATACTACTCACTCTCTACTACTCTCTCTCTACTACTCTCTACTACTCACTCTACTACTCACACTCTACTACTCACTCTCTACTACTACTCTCTACTACTCTCTACTACTCACTCTCTACTACTCTATCTCTACTACTCTCTACTACTCACTCTACTACTCACTAATACTCTCTGCTACTCACTCTCTACTACTCTCTACTATGCACTCTCTACTACTCTCTACTACTCTCTACTACTCTCTACCACTCACTCTCTACTACTCTACTACTCACTCTCTACTGCTCTCTACTACTCTCTCTCTACTACTCACTCTCTACTACTCTCTACTACCCACTCTCTACTACTCTCTACTACTCTCTACTATTCACTCTCTACTACTCACTCTCTACTACTCTCTACTACTCTACTACTCTCTACTACTCTCTCTACTACTCACTCTCTACTATCCTTTACTATTCACTCTACTACTCTCAACTACTCTCTACCACTCACTCTCTACTACTCTACTACTCTCTCTCTACTACTCACTCTCTACTACTCACTCTACTACTCACTCTCTACTACTCTATCTCTACTACTCTCTACTACTCACTCTACTACTCACTAATACTCTCTACTACTCACTCTCTACTACTCTCTACTATGCACTCTCTACTACTCTCTACTACTCTCTACTACTCTCTACCACTCACTCTCTACTACTCTACTACTCACTCTCTACTGCTCTCTACTACTCTCTCTCTACTACTCACTCTCTACTACTCTCTACTACCCACTCTCTACTACTCTCTACTACTCTCTACTATTCACTCTCTACTACTCACTCTCTACTACTCACTCCACTACTCTCTACCACTCCATCTCTACTACTCTACTACTCACTCTCTACTACTGTCTCTCTACTACTCACTCTCTACTATTCACTCTCTACTACTCACTCTCCACTACTCACTCTCTACTACTCGCTCTCTACTACTCGCTCTCTACTACTCACTCTCTACTACTCTCTACTACTCTCTCTACTACTCACTCTCTACTACTCACTCTCTACTACTCTACTACTCTCTACTACTCTTTCTACTACTCACTCTCTACTATTCTTTACTACTCACTCTACTACTCTCAACTACTCTCTACCACTCACTCTCTACTACTCTACTACTCTCTCTCTACTACTCACTCTCTACTACTCACTCTACTACTCTCTACTACTCACTCTCTACTACTCTCTACTACTCACTCTGTACTACTCACTCTCTACTACTCACTCTCTAATACTCTCTACTGCTCACTCTCCACTACTCACTCTCTACTACTCGCTCTCGACTACTCTCTACTACTCACTCTCTACTACTCTACTACTCTCTCTTACTCTCTCTACTTCTCACTCTCTACTACTCTCTCTGCTACTCACTCTCTACTACTCACTCTCTACTACACACTCTCTACTACTTGCTCTCTACTACTCGCTCTCTACTACTCTCTAATACTCACTCTACTACTCACTCTCTACTACCCTCTACTACTCACTCTACTACTCACTCTCTACTACTCTCTACTACTCACTCTCTACTATCCCACTACTCTCTACTACTCACTCTCTACTATTAACTCTCTACTACTCTCTACTTCTCTCTCTCAACTACTCACTCTCTACTACTCTCTACTAATCACTCTGTACTACTCAATACTACTCAATCTCTACTACTCTCTCTCTACTACTCTCTACTACTCACTCTACTACTCACACTCTACTACTCACTCTCTACTACTACTCTCTACTACTCTCTACTACTCACTCTCTACTACTCTATCTCTACTACTCTCTACTACTCACTCTACTACTCACTAATACTCTCTGCTACTCACTCTCTACTGCTCACTCTCTACTACTCTCTACTACTCACTCTCTACTACTCTCTACTACTCTCTACTACTCACTCTCTACTACTCTCTACTACTCACTCTCTACTACTCACTCTCCAATACTTACTCTCTACTACTCACTCTCTACCACTCACTCTACTACTCTCTACTACTCACTCTCTGCTACTCTCTCTACTACTCTCTACTACTCTCTACTACTCTCTACTACTTGCTCTCTACTCTCTATTACTCGCTCTCTACTCTCTACCTCTCTCTACCTCTCTCTCTACTACTCTCTACCTCTCTACCTCTACACCTCTACCTCTCTACCTCTCTCTACCACTCTCTACACGCACACATATGCACATATATATATGCATATATATGCATATGCATTTATATATATCTATGTGTATATATATACATACATATATAAACATATATATAATCTGCATATCTATATAAATAAAAAATGCATGCATACATATACATATACATATATGCATACATATGCATGTTATGTACATGAAAGTTTGAAAAACACTAATACAAGCAAAGCTAAAAAGCCACCTAATTACAAACAGAATTGCTTTAACTTAAACGAGGGCGAGACCTATTGCATTTCCAATGCTTGTTTACTTTGGTTCCATCAAGAAGGCATTCAGATGTGTCACACATTTGCCATAAATTCTGAATGGTAGCACTCAAGTTGCTCATTAGATCACTGTAGTAAAGCTACTGCTCACCAGGAAAGTCTGCTGCTGGTGTTGAAAGTGCGTGTTTCAGTCTGCATGTCAGATTGTTTTAATGTAATAGAAGAGGATTTGAGAAGTCACTCAAAATGTGCCCTAATTTTTCTTTCTGCAGCACTAATCATACTTTCTATGGCAAAATGAACCCCCGCATTTTGTTCCTTTTTAAATTAAATATTTTAAGAGTTAATACTTTATTCCAATCAAGATGGCTTCAGGTGTGCCATACATGTATCATAAGTAGGACTGTTAGTGCTCTAGTTGTTCTTTGGAACACTCGGGAAAGCTGCAGTAGAACACAAAGGAATCAACTGACAGTCTCTGCCCTTGTTGGATGTACATGTTATACTGAGAATGTCAGACTTCATTCTCACATGACTGAGAAAGATAATGTGAATTTACAGAAAATATGCTCTCAGTTTAGCTTATAGATCACATTCCGAACCTCTGTGGGAAAAGCATGAGAAAATAGTTTTCTCTCAAACATGATTCATGATATCCCAGCAGAAGGCTTTTTCACATGGTAAAATCACCTTAGAACATACCACAATTCCTAAAATGAGTATGGTACCATCAACAAATGATTTATAATGTAACTAAAGTCTTAAAACCTTCTATTAACTGCAATGCGTTCTCATGAGGTGCTATCATTTATATTGGTCCCAAGATGGCTGCCAACACTTCTTGGATGAAGTGCTGACAGCCAATCAGATCTCACGATGAGATTTGTGGTTAGGCTGCACCCAGATATAGATGTGATTTTACTTTTGATTTTCTCAGGAACTACTGAACGAATTTACACCATTTAAGCAAAAGGCATGACTCTGAACCAAGGTCTAACTTTCTGCCAAATTTGGTGTTAAGCAGTTCGGGCTGTGGCTACGGCTAAAGGTCCTATGGGAAATTGCATGGTGAAAACACGTTTTGGGACCCCCCTTTTTTCTCAGCCCCCGCTACACGAATCATCCCGAGACTTTCAGGATAGGAGTGGACCGGAGCTGGCCAAAATTTTTGAAAATTTCACGAAGATTCATCAACGGGCGCCAAAGTTATTCCAAATAGAATGTTGCGGATTTCCTATGGAAAATAGGTGCTAACTATAACTACCTACTGGCGACCGCCAGTAGGTAATATATATATTTTTTTTTTTCACTGCAAAAACCATAGGTTTCTGGCACGTTACAGTTAGAAATTAGCAATTAAAAAACCTTAGAAATTTACTGAAAAAACCATAGGTTTCAGGGACGTTATAGTTAGGTGGACATTTCACTCATACAAAACCATAGAAATTCCCCGGTTATAGTTAGTTCAGCTAACTATAACTTACGCCCCCGCAATGCACTGCTGATGACGTCACATATTACATCACTCATGACATGGTCAGTGACATCACTGATGACGTCACTGATGACATCTCAAATGACATCACTGATGACATCATACAGTGACTGTGTGTTTCTGTAAAGTTTAAATATGTTTAATATGTATAGGGAAAGGCGTATAGAAGAATGAGTGGGTGTATAAGTGTCTGAATGGATGATTTAGTAGGTGCCTGACTGACTCTATAAGTGAGTGATTAAACATATCTTACTGAATGCATGGGTTAGTGACTAAACCGTCTGAATGTCTGTATCCGTCTGTCTGTTGGTGTGTAAGCGGTTGCATCAGTTTGGGAATAGCTACATGAGTGTCTATATGGGTTATTGATTGGTTGTCTGAGTATCTGTATGGGTGCCTGAGTGTTTGTGTGGGTGGGGTGTGTGTGACTCTGTGCATATATGTGAGAGTGGGTGATTCACTGGGTGCATGGTTTCAAGAGTGCATCTGTGATGGACTGTATGGGTGGGTGAGTATGTGTATGGGTGTGTTAGTGAGTGAATGTATATCTCAGTGGTACATGTGTGAGTAACTACATATGTGAAAGGCAGTATATATGTGTGTTGGAGTATATCAATGGCTATAAGTGAGAGTGTGTGATTGTGAGAGTGGCTGTATGGATGAGTGTGTGCTTGTAACAGTGATTGTATAAGAGCATAAGAATGTACTAGTATTTGTATGAGTAATTGAGCTGATGTGTGTATAACTGTATAGGTGAGTAAATGGCAGTGTGATTAATTATTTGCATGACTGACTAGGTGTGTGAGTACCTCTATGGATGAGTAGTGGTGTGTGAGTATCTATATAGGTGTATGAGTGCATATGATAGTCCTGTACTGAATGACCATAAGTATGAGTGACTGTACAGGTGAGTGAGTGGATGTGTGTGTAAACCTAAGAATCAGTGAGTGGGTATGCAGTTATTGGTGTTGGAGTGTCTATGGTTTTGAGAATGTCAGTCTGTAATTTAGAGTGGGTGTATCAAAGGTTATATTAGGGTGTAAGAAGATGCATCAAATTATCACATAGATGATGTCATCAGTGATGTCATTTGAGATGTCATCATTGATGTCATCAGTGATGTCACTGACCATGTCATGAGTGATGTAATATGTGACGTCATCAACAGTGCATTGCAGGGGTGCGAGTTATAGTTAGATGGACTAACTATAATGGGGGAATTTCTATGGTTTTGTACGAGTGAAATGTCCAACTAACTATAACGTCCCTGAAACCTATGGTTTTTTTCAGTGAATTTCTAAGGTTTTTTAAATGCTAATTTCCAACTATAACATGCCTGAAACCTATGGTTTTTTAAGTGAATTTCAAAGGTTTTTTTAAATGCTAGTTTCTAACTATGCCTACAGAGGTAGGACATGTGAAGAAAGAAGAAAAAACGCACAGAAAGAAGCAAAAGAAATGCAGAAAGAAGCAACAGAAGTCCACAAAGACGAAGAAAAGTGCAGGAAGAAGCAAGACATGTGCAGAAAGAACCAACAGAGGAGCAGAAAGAGGACTTGTTGCAAAATCATCCTGTGCCCACAACTTTTTCAGACGGGTACTGGTGGTAACTGACTCTGACTAACCAGGCCTAGAGCCAGTGCTATGCTAAAAGACACTTAGAATACAGTGAAAACACCTACATACAGTAGGGAACACTATGCGTTGGGGTACCCCTGTGATTAGCATGACCTCCTCTGTAAGGCCCTAGTACATAATAGGGCAGGGGGATTAAAAATACCTCTAAGGGGAGGAGCCTAGCGCGTGATCAAGATGGCCGCGTGAGCTCAGAGCTCCTGAGACCCTCGCTCCCTCCGGCAAATATCCTGTGCAGCATCCTGTTTTCAACACCCGGAATATTGGAGGAGAGCCGTTGCTGAGGTGATAGTCGCTGTCCGGACTGAAATCGCTCACCGGAGGCCGAAGTTGTGCTACATGGAAGTTTGTGGCCTACTCCCCGGAAGATGCCCGGGGCTTGCGCTGGCACAGTGCCCGAGCTCTAATTGAACAACAGCGGCCGTGTGAGGGGCGAGCCGTCGGGAGGACGGTGTCATCACTTTAGCTTTCGCTTTCGCTTTCCTGTCTTCATCGCGCCCTGGCCTGGGAGTGAGTTGCGCCGGTCACTTGTTGTATGGTCGTCTTCTCTGGATGGGCAAGGAGACTGTCTTCGCAGCAGACCACGATGTCGACCAAATCGGAAGCCGAAAAACAGAAGCCCAAGAGTACCAGGCGGGGAGGATACACCCAAACCAACAACATGGACCGCTATGCCCAGCAGAAGGGGTCACCGGGCGGATCGGGACGGGCGCTGGAAGCCTTGAAAGACGGTTTGCCCCCCGCCACGGAACTAACCCTGCAGGATATCATGGGGGCCATCGAGGGGATGCAGTCCTCTATCGGGCAGCAATTTGAGACCCTGGCGCATAAAGTGGACACAATCTCGATTGACGTCAACTTGATTCGGGCAGATCTGGGGAAAACTAATGAGCGGGTTCAGTCCTTGGACCTTAAAACCTCTGGCCTCATGGGAGATGTCTCTGACCTGCAGCTGGAAGTACGTACCTTGAGGACCGCAAATGACCACTTTGCCCGACGGCTGGAGGAGTTTGAAGGCCGTGCACGGCGTAATAACGTGCGTATTATTGGGGTCCCGGAAAATTCGGAGGAACAGTCGGTGGACCTGTTCGTGGAGGACTTGGTGGTGAACCATCTGGCGCCCAAAGGCCTTAGTAAGTTCTTTACTGTTGAACGGGCCCACAGAGTCCCTGGTGGGAGGCCCAAGGTGGGGGCCCCTCCGATTGTCGCCAGGATCTTTAATTTCAGGGATCGCGACGCCATTCTACAAGCATCACGAGTGTCCGGCCCGATGACTTTTCAGAACACCACTGTGAGCTTTTATCCGGACTTTACCCAGATGGTGCAGAAGCAACGGCAAGGTTTCCTGGCGGTCAAGAGAAGGCTAAGAGAGATGGGACTGAAGTACGCCATGCTCTTCCCGGCCAGGTTGCGTGTGGTGTATGAAGAGCGGACTTTCTTTTTCGAATCACCTGACATGGTCGGAGACTGGCTGGACACATTGCCCCAACGACGGACTAGCGGGGAACATGATGGTGGAGCAGAAGGTGGACAATGAGCGAGGACCTGGGTGCTAGATCACTTTGATTTTGTTCAGGACGGTGACTCACAGTCTTCGGTTCCTCCGGGAGGGTGGTAGTCCGGGGGGTGGCGGGGGTAGGAAGGGAGCTTTTTCCTCCTCTGGGGTTCTTTTTGTAGATTAGTCTTTGAATGGGGCGACAGGCACACTGCAAGTTGGGGGGGGCTTTTTGAGCTTACGCAGGGGTGCAGGGTGGGGGGTGGAATGGGGTTGTTGAAGTGGTTGTTGTTGTTTTTTGTTCTGCAAGGCGTAGTGATGCAAACTTCTGTAGCTCGAGTGCGGTTCTACGGGGAGGGTGGAGGTCTCCTTACATTTTGGGATGGGGGTAGGGGCTTAAAGATACTCAGTTGGAATGTTAATGGTTTGGGGGATCATATTAAGCGAGGGATTGTCCTGCAATTTCTGAAGCGATGCTCCCCTGATATAGTCTTATTGCAAGAGACACACTTGATAGGTAACACGTGCTACGCACTCAACAGGAAGGGCTACAAATTTGTCGCACACTCGGGGTTTTCCTCGGGCTCTAGAGGGGCTGGAATACTTGTCAGGTCCTCGCTGCCGTTTGAGGTCGACTCCACCACTGTTGATGATAGGGGACGATTTGCGGCTGTGGCGGGGAGGTGGGAGGGCAGGACGTTGGTCCTGGTGTCGGTTTATGTCCCTCCTGCGCTGCAGCCCTCCACATTTGCGGACCTGGGGAGGGCTCTGTTGGATCTCCCAGAGGGAATGTTGGTGGTGGGTGGTGACTTTAATGCGGTTGGCTCTGGATCGCTTGACAGACACCCGCCAAGAAGTTCTGGGGGGGCGCAGAAATGGCTTCCAGATTTTGTAGATACCCTTGGTCTGGTTGATTGTTGGAGACTGCTGCATCCCACACAGCGGCAGTACACTTTCCACTCCGGGGCGCATGGCAGTCTCTCTAGAATTGATTATGTGCTTACCTTGGCCGCACACGCCTCCTTTGTGTCCGAGGCTAGGCACATGGCTAGGGGTATTTCTGACCATTCGCCGGTGTGGATCTGTATGGATGTTGGTAGAGGAGTGGGGGGCAGGGTGGCTCCGATTAACCCCTGGTATCTCCGTGACCCTAAGACTCGTAGTGCGGTGCTGAAGGCGGTCGATCGCTATTTCCAGGAAAATCTCGGCTCGGTCACGTCTGCGGTGTCTTTGTGGGAAGCGTTTAAAACTGTGCTGAGAGGAGAGGCCCTCTCCTTGATAGCGGCAGCCAAACGTCGGCGAGATGCGGAGGTCGCTCAGATCGAGGCGGAGATGGCGGCTCTAGAGTTGGTTTTGGAGGAGGAGGTCACGGCAGCAGCGCTGCATAAATTGAGCCTTAAGCAGTCGGAGTATAAGGCTCTGGTGACGGATGCAGCCAAAGCTCTGAGTAGGGAGCAGCAGGGGCGACTGTACGACGTCAGGGACAAGGCCGGGAAATTAATAGCGTGGCTGGATAAAAAGGAGCGGGTCAATCGTGTGGTGCCGGACCTAGTAACAGAGAGTGGAGGTTATTGTCACTGAGCCGGATGGCATAGTCCAGTGCTTCGCAGATTATTTCCGCACGGTCTATACCTCTGTGTCGGACAGGCCGGTGGAGGACTCGTGTGAACTTCTGCGCGATCTCGCTTTGCCTTGCCTCTCTGACACAGACAGGGAAGATCTAGATGGTGACATCACCGCTGACGAAGTCGCGGGTGCTATCCGCTCACTGCGCCCGGGCAAGGCCTCGGGCCCGAATGGCCTGCCAATTGAGTTCTATAAACTCCGGCCTGACAAGATCGCTCCACATCTGCGAGCTATGTTTGTGGAGGCGCGGGAGACGGGATGCCTTCCATTCGACCAACGCCTGGCGACAATTGTGGTCATACATAAAGATGGCAAGCCCAGGAATAAGTGCAGCTCATATAGGCCAATCTCGCTACTTAATGCCGAGCCGAAAATCCTTGCTAAAGTCCTGTCCAATCGTTTGATCAGGGTGATCGGGGACCTGATCCACCCGGACCAATCTGGTTTCATCCCGCACCGTAACACTGCGTTGAACCTTAGGCGCATCCACGGCGTGCTCGCAAGGACGGGGACGCTGCGGGAGCCGACCATTGTGGCAGCACTTGATGCCACGATGGCTTTCGACACGGTGGAGTGGGCATATCTGTGGGCCGCACTCGCAAAATTCGGCTTTGGACCTGGCTTTGTTGGCTGGGTGAGACTCCTGTATGAAGAGCCCCTGGCTAAAGTCGCGGTCAATGGTAGGGCGTCCCGTCCGTTCGAGCTGGGGAGGGGCACCAGGCAGGGCTGTCCCCTGTCGCCGTTGTTGTTTGCTCTCGCTCTTGAACCGCTGGCGGCCTGGATACGATGGCACCCAGATGTTAGGGGGATTCGATGGTCACCAGATCATGAGGACCGCATTTCCCTTTATGCCGACAACATTCTGCTATACCTCACTTCACCCAGGAAGTCTCTTATAGTTGTCTGTGACATTTTGACTTCTTTTGGTAGGAACTCGGGTCTCACCATTAACTGGGGGAAGTCGTATCTGTATGCCCTGAGTGGAGACGACCCTGTTCTCCCGCGGAATTGCTCAATCCAGATCGCCCGGGAGGGTTTCTTGTATCTGGGGATCTATATCTCCACCGATCCAACTGTTCGATATGAGAGAAACCTGCTCCCTCCGTTGACACGCCTGCGGCGGGATGTGGCGGGCTGGCGGCGGCTGCCGCTTTCCCTCCTTGGCCGTGCTGCGCTGTTCAAAATGATGTCTCTTCCCCGGTTTCTCTATGCCCTGCAGAATACCCTGGAGCTGGTCCCGGCCAGCTACTTTCGGGAGGTTGAGAGCCTCCAGCGCTCGTTGCTGTGGGATGGCCGTCCGCGTATAGCGATAGCAAAGCTGACCCTTCCGTGGTACGATGGGGGTATCGCGCTTCCTGACATCAGAAGATATTATTGGGCCTCTCAGTTGAGTGCGATCAATCACGGAGTCTATGGTCCGGCGCTGAGCCCCGGCTTCGCTATGGACCGGTGGTTGCTGCGCGGGGGTAATTACTTTAGAGCACTCTACTCCAGGTCAACGGATGGGTCCCTCACGGGGCCAACCAAGGTGGCGGTGCACGTGTGGAAGGCGGTCACGAACTCGCTGGGTTGGAAGGATAGGCTCACCCTCGCCACTCCGCTGTTTGACTCCGATATGTTGGGGAAACTTTGGCATACGAAGGGATTCGAGAAATGGGATCTGATCGGCATATCCAGGGTGGGGGACCTGCTGGCTAAGGGGCGAGTTAAATCGTTTGACGAGCTACGGACAGAGTACGCTCTGGAGGGTACGGAATATTTCCGGTATGCACAGGTACGCCATGCTCTGCGGTCTGTCCTCGTCGAGGGGGAGAAGGTGCCTGAGTCCTCTCCCTTGGAGGATCGGATCCTGGATGGCCATATGCCGGAGAGTACAATCTCCTTAATTTATAAGAAGCTCGTTAATGTCCGGACCGACCTCCTTCTAGGGGTGCGTGATCAGTGGACTAGGGACGGCCTTGAACTGGATGATGAGGACTGGCAGTACGCCATCTCCTCTCCTAAGGAGGTCGCGATCCCTGCACGACTAAGGCTGGTCCAGCTTAAGATACTTCATAGAGTCTACGTCACTGGGCCCCGGCTGATTCATATGGGTTTCTCCGATGATGGTTTATGTAAGAGGGGCTGTGGGATGGTGGGCACCTTTCTACATATCATATGGGAATGTGGTGTGATCGCGGAGTTCTGGAAGCAAATTCATGTAGTGATGCAGGAGGTCACGGGTATAGCACTGCTGCCAGAGGCACGGCGCTGTCTTTTGAATGTCTGGGGTCCTACTGATTATGACGCGGCGCAGACTCAATGGGTGACCCTAGGAAATATGGTGGCGAAGCGGGATATTGCGCGACTGTGGGGCTCTCGGAGACCTCCCGTTCTGGATGCATGGATGGACAATATGGACTGGAGCATGTTTAGGGAGAAAACGGTGTATAGTGCCCGGGGGCGGCCTAAGAAGTGGCATAAGATATGGGGACGATGGAACCAGTATAGGGGTGATATATGTCTGCCCCCGGCCACTGAACCGTTAGAGGAGCAACTTTCCCCCTAGCCTCACTTCCAACTTGGGATTTTCATGATGCAAATATGCTAGAATGTTAGCGCCTCTGCTTTTCCCTCATCCACCCGCCCGGTGGCTTTCTCCTGATTTTGGGAATGGGGCCACGCCCCCGTCGGGAACTGGCACAAGTTTATTGTGTATACTGCCTTGCTAGTGTTATTTATTGTAGGTTGTCTAAAAAATGGAACCTTTGTCTTTTTCCTGTACTAGAGCTACGGACGCTTTCATGTGTTGCTTAGTTGGCTGCCGAACCTCCGGGATGTCGGCTGAATAGCTGTGTTCCTGACTGATATAAATAAAGGTTTTAAAAAAAAAAAAATACCTCTAAGTCAGAGTTGCAGAAATTTGCTACTTTAACTAGTAGTTGCGTTTGCAGAGTGGTGGAGAAATGGTGCTGGGCGTCCAACCAACGCTCAGGAATTCTGCTGCGTAGGACTTACAGGAGGTACCTGGAGGGATTCTTGGCCCCCAAACTCCCTCAGGACTATATTGGACTTCATCCCCCATCCCGTAGTCTGCCACGAGGCACGTTTGCAGAGTGGTAGAGAAAAGGGGCCATGGCCTCCGAAGACGTCTTAGCAATCCCACTGTGTGGGACTTACTGGAGGTAACAAGAGAGGTAGTTGGCCCCCAAGGACATCCTTGGGGGCCAACTTCCCAAACTATTACCTCCAGTCAGTCCCACAAAACAGCACTGGTAAGTACTCGTACCAGGCCACGCCCACTTTGCCCACCACTCTACAAACGCGCTCCCTGGCACGCTCTTGGATGGGGATTGAATTCCCCTTCACTGCTGGGGGTCCTTTAGGGGCCAACTAGCCTACCTTTTACCTCTAGTAAGCCCCACGCATTGGGATGGTGAGAGGTACACAAAGGCCATGTCCCCTTTCTCCACCACTCTGCAAACGTGCCCCCTGGTGCGTTGTAAGTTGGGGGATTAAGTCCCCTTGAATACTGAGAGTCCCTGGGGTCCAACTAGCCCACCAGGTATCTCCAGTAAGCGCCACAGAGCTGCGTTGCAGAGGTGTAAAAAAGGGGCATGGCCTGGCCCGCCTCTCTGCAACGCAGCGCAGTGGTGCTTACTGGAGGTATCTGGTGGGGTTGTTGGCCCCCAGGGACCCTCAGGATTGAAGAGGAATTAATTTCCCAACTTAAAACGTGCCACAGGGCGTATTTGCACACATGTCACCTCAGGCTCCGCCCCCTACCTTCACCACTGTGCAAACACGCCCTGTGGCGTGTTTTAAGTTGGGGGATTAAGTCCCTTTGAATCCTGAGGGTCCCTGGGGTCCAACTAGCCCACCAGGTACCTCCAGTAAGCGCCACACACCTCCGTGCCTCTAAATATCGAAACGTTTATTTTTTGATTTTCTCAGCAACTACTGAACGGATTTACACCATTTAAAAAGGGGGGGCTTTCCGAACCAACCACTACCTTGTTGCCAAATTTGGTGTAATTCTGTTCAGCAGTTCGAGCTGTAGCCGTGTCTAAAGTTTCCTATGGGAAATTCATTTTTCAACCTCTTTTTTTTTAATTTCTCAGGAACTACTGAACGGATTTACACCATTTACAAAAAGGTCTCTTTCTGAAACAAGGGCTACCTTTTTGCCAAATTTGGTGTAATTCCGTACCGTATGGAAAATAACATGGAGAAAACACGTTTTGGGACCCCCCTTCTTTCTCGGCTCTCGCTTGGCGAATCACCCCGAAACTTTCAGGATAGGAGCTGACCGGAGCGGGCCACAAGTTTTGAAAATTTCGCGAAGATTTATCAATCGGCGCCAAAGTTATTGGGAAAAGAAAAAATGCTTTTCCTATGGAAACTAGGTCCTAACTACAACTATCTACTGGCGATCGCTAGTAGATTATATATATATATACATATACATATTGTTGGAAATTCTCTACTCCCACACCGGAAGGGTTGGTGGTAACGGGGTCTCTCCAGACATACACAGTGGTAGCTTGGCTCGAGTGGTCAGGAATCAGGCACCGTGCTAAGCATACGTCATACCCATACAATAACCATGCGTGCATCCGTTCCAAAAACGACTCTACACCGTAAAAATTATGAAAATATCTCTGTTTATCTTCTTTTTCTCTTAGTTGCTGATTAAATAAATAATAACACAATCACAATATACAAGGCTTTTTAAATAGTGCAGGTCAAATAAATACTGTCTTAATGATTCAATAAATAGGGGCGATCATAAATAATTAAGGCATAAATATAAGTGCAATACATACAGGCAATTAACTATTCTGAGGCAATAAATACTGCAAACCAATAAATATTGTGCGACAATAAATACTGTGGAACAATAAATACAGTGAAGCAATAAATAGGTTAAATACAATAAATACAGTGCTCTCAATAAATAATTAAAAGCTGACAGTGACACTCATAGAATCAGATCACATTTGAGATTACTATGGGCTGATTTGGCCCAGGCACAGCTTGTGGTTAGGTGGATGGCTTGAGGGTGTCTACTCCCTGGCTTGGACAAGGCTGAGGCCTAAACTGAGGTAGATCAAGGGGGGAATACTAGAGACCTGGCTCTCTCACTCTACACAACCCCTCTGAAATAGTCTCAGCTCACCCCTGGCACAGTCAAGCTGGTTCCAGCACCTCTCTAACCCCTAGAGTAGTCTCTCAGGATTCCACAGGGCCTTAGGCGCCCTCTATTCCACTTACTGCCCTTTTTCTGAAGCTCCGACGCCGCTGGAGTCGTGTCGACGCCGTGAGGCGGTTCCGGTTCGATGTCGGCGGCCTCGGCACAATGTCAGTTCTTGACGACGCCGGTAGGCGGTTCCGGATCGATGTCGGCGGCCTCGGCTCGATCTCGACCTCCGATTCGATGACGTCGGGCAGTCTTGGCTCGATGTCGACTTCGGGCGGCTCCGGTCCGATGGCGACCTCAGGTTCGATGACGGCGGCCGGCCTTGGCTCGATGTCGACTTCCGGCGGCTCCGGAGTGCGATCCCCACTCCTGACCCCCGGTGCTCCTCTCCTCAGGTTTCCGGCGACCCCGGAGTGCGACCTCCACTCCCGACCTCCGGCACGCTTCACCTCGGTCTCCGGCGACTCCGGAGGGCGGACTTCACTCCCCCGTCGACGCCGCTCACTCGACTTCGGGTGACTTCCTCTTCGACCTCTGGTACTCCTCACGACCTCCGTCGGCGCCCTCTCTCGACCTCTGGCGGCTCCGGGTACGACGTCTGCTTTTCCAGTCAGCGCCGCTTCTCCACCTCGGGCTCCGGGTCTCTAGCTTCTCGACGTCGGACTCCAGGGAAACCAGTATCCAGGTCAGGATCTTGCTGTTCTTGGATTCTAAGGCCTGTTCCTGCTGTCCAGGTCCTTAAGATGGTTTTTCTTGCTTCTTCCCACACAGGGCTCCAGGCTGGGCTCAGTCAGTAGGGACTAGTATCAAGGGTGGGTTTATGGACCCCACTCCAGGCACAAGTTTCCACCCCTGCTGCCTCACTCCTTCCTCCTTCAGGTTTCTGCTGCTCTCTCTTCACCAGTCAGGTGCCAACTGCCAGCTCCAACTGCCAACTCTCTGTCTTAGCTTCCCAACATTCTAAACCGCCTCCAACTGTCACAGGGTTCTGGAATGTTCTGGAAGGTGCTAGTAGGTTCCAGTGGGCTCTGATGATGTCACAGGTGGCCACCATTTTGTGCTCCAGGCCCTCAGACAGAAGTTCCAGGGGTAGGTAAAATGGCTCCCTGAATCTGCAGCAACACTAAAAAGTCTGGTGGTTCCCAAAAAGGAAAAATACCAACAGGGTTTGAGGCAAAAGTGGGACAAAATAAATAATGATGAGGAGGGACCACCCAAAGGGCTGACAGGTCTAACACGCGTCCCCCCCAGCTGAAAGTGGGGAGAGCTACCCAACCCCTTGGTAGTTCTCATCACTAAGGCGGAAATACCTTGAGAGACCGTCTGCATTGGCGTGGTCCACTCCAGGCCGATGTTCCACCTGAAAGTCCATTCCCTGTAGGGAAATAGACCACCTCAACAACTTGGGATTCTCCCCCTTCATCTGCATCAGCCAACGAAGGGGTCGGTGGTCGGTCTGAACTAGGAAGTGCGAGCCAAACAGATATGGCCGCAACTTCTTCAGAGCCCATACCACTGCAAAGGCTTCACGCTCAATTGCACTCCACTTCTGTTCCCTGGGGAGTAGTCTCCGGGATAGGAAGACCACGGGTTGATCCAGACCCTCTTCGTTGAGTTGTGATAACACTGCCCCAATGCCATGTTCTGATGCATCCGTCTGGACAATGAACTCCTTGGAAAAGTCTGGGGCCCTTAAGACCGGGGCCTCGCACATGGCTTTCTTCAATCTCACAAAGGCCTGCTGACAAGTCTCCGTCCAGACTACCCGTCGAGGTTGTTTCTTGGACGTGAGCTCCGAGAGGGGGGCTACGATGGTACCGTACCCCTTCACGAAGCGGCGGTAATATCCCGTGAGGCCCAGAAAAGCTCGGACCTCCGTCTGTGTCTTGGGGGGTTCCCAGGCCATGATGGCCTCGATCTTCGCCTGGAGGGGTTGCACCGCTCCCCTACCCACCAAGTGTCCAAGGTACACTACCGACCCCTGCCCGATCTGGCACTTGCTGGCCTTGATCGTCAATCCAGCTTGTCTCAGGGCCTGGAGAACAGCTTGCAGGTGACGCAAGTGATCCTCCCAGCTGTTACTGAAGACGGCTATGTCATCCAGATAAGCAGCAGAGAAACTCTCCATTCCGATGAGGATCTGGTTTACCAGGCGCTGAAACGTGGCAGGTGCGTTCTTGAGCCCAAAGGGCATCACACAGAACTGGTAGTGGCCATTGGGCGTGGAGAAGGCTGACCTTTCCCTTGCTCCATCAGTCAAAGAGATCTGCCAGTACCCAGAAGTAAGGTCAAAGGTACTCAGATATTGGGCAGCTCCCAGCCGGTCAATCAATTCATCCGCCCTAGGGATCGGATGAGCATCAGTTTTGGTCACTGAATTCAGTCCCCGGTAGTCCACACAGAACCTCAGTTCCGGTTGGGCACCCGGTGGTGCAGCTTTTGGTACTAGTACCACCGGACTGGACCAGGGGCTGCTAGAAGGTTCGATCACTCCTAGCTCCAGCATCTTAGTGACTTCACTGTTAATGCTGGCCTTCACCTTGTCTGACATCCGGTAGATCTTGGACTTCACAGGTGGGCTGTCTCCTGTGTCCACGTCATGGACGCACAGGTGAGTCCTACCCGGGACAAGGGAGAACAACGAAGAGTACTGCCCCAGGACCTGGCGACAGTCCTCCTGCTGTTCAGGAGTTAGAGATGGGGAGAGAATCACTCCCTCCACCGACCCATCCTTCTCTTGAGACGCAAACAAATCGGGGAGAGGCTCGCTTTCCGCGTCCTCTGCTCCGTCAGTCACCATCATCAAGATGACTTCGGGCCTCTCGTGGTGGGGTTTGAGGCGGTTGGTGTGCAGCACCCGTAGGGGCTGACGAGGGGTCTTCAGGTCCACCAAGTAGGTAGCCTTACCCTTCTTCTCCAACACCTCAAAGGGTCCTGACCAGCGATCCTGGAGGGCGCTAAGCTCTCCTGGTTCGATCACCCACACCTTCTGGCCAGGCTCCAACTCCACCGGGTGAGCGTTGTGGTCATACCACGCCTTCATCACTGCTTGGCTGGCTTCCAAGTTGTCAGAAGCTTGCTTCCACAACTTAGCCATTTGGCTCCGGAAGGCCAGCATGTAGCTCACCACATCCTGGGGAAGCTTTCTGGGAGTTCTTTCCCATCTGTCTCTCACCAGGTTGAGAGGTCCACGTACAGGGTGCCCATACAGAAGCTCGAAGGGGCTGAAACCCACTCCCTTCTGTGGCACTTCCCTGTAGGAAAAGAGTAAGCAGGGTAGGAGGACGTCCCATTTCCTCCGCAGGCTTTCAGGCAGACTTCTGATCATGCCTTTCAAGGTTTTGTTAAACCTCTCCACCAGACCATTGGTCTGGGGGTGGTAAGGAGTGGTGAACCGGTATGTCACTCCACACTCCTTCCACATCGCCCGCATGTACGCTGACATGAAGTTGGTCCCCCTGTCGGACACAACTTCCTTGGGAAAACCCACTTGGGTAAAGATTCCCATCAGGGCCCTAGCCACAACAGGTGCTGTTATGATCCTCAGAGGTATTGCCTCTGGGTACCGTGTGGCATGATCCACCAGAACCAGGATAAACCTGTGACCAGCTGATGTTGGCGGATCTAACGGACCCACAATGTCGATGCCCACCCTTTCAAAGGGGGTGCTAACGACAGGAAGTGGTTCCAGGGGAGCTTTCAGCTTCACCCCTGTTTTCCCACTGGCTTGGCAAGACACACATGTCCGGCAGTAGGTATCGGACGACACTTTCATCTGAGGCCAATAAAAGTGTGGGACAAGACGGGCGAAGGTCTTGTCTTGCCCCAGGTGTCCTGCCAATGGGATCTCGTGAGCCAACTCCAGAAGGAAGGCTCGATAACGTTGAGGGACTACCAAGGCTCGTGACGATCCATGTAGGGGTGCCTTGGGTTCACTGTAGAGGAGGCCATCCTCCCAGTAAACACTGTAGTTCCCTTCAACGTTCCCTGCTGCCTGGGCTTGGGCCTGACGCCTTAGCCCCTCAAGGGTAGGGCACTCCCTCTGGCCCTGGCAGAATTCCTCCCTGGACGGGCCTCCCTCCACGTGCCACTCGGCCGGGATGGGTAGGTCCTCCAGTTTGGTAACGTCCCCCACCGCAGACTCCTGGTCCACCACCTCCGGTGGCCTATCCGTCCTACGGGGGGCGGACGCCGAGGCAGGCTCCTCCTGTCCTCGGTTCTTCCCTTGACTGGCAGCTGGCTGGGCCTTTGTTCCAGGCTCCAGCCGAAACCAACTCCCTCTCCGGGTAGTCGCGGACCTTGTGCTCACACAGGCCCAGTCAGGTGTACCCAGCATCTCAGTGTGAGTCCGGTATTCCACCTCCTTCCAAGCATTGTGCTCCATGTCATTCCCCAGTAGACAATCGACTGGCACGGCAGGGCTTACGGCAACTCGAAGTGAACCTGCAACCCACCCCCATTCAAAGGGAACCTCGGCCACTGGATAGTGGCCTGTTCTGCCGTCAGCCATCGCGGCTGGGTGGAGTACATCGGGAATTACCTGCTCTGGAGACACCAGTTGACTACGTACCATAGTCATACTGGCCCCTGTGTCTCTCAGAGCCTCCCCTCTTTGGCCGTTGATGGTGACCCACTGCCCATACTTTACGGTATTTGCGGGCACCTGGATCTTAGGAACCATCTCCCGTTCTCCCAGGGACACTAAAGTGACACCCGCCCACTCCCTTCCCTTAGTTAAGGGCATCTCCTCCCCGAGCACTGCACTAGCTACTCTGGGGGTCTTTCCTCCAATGGGAGGGGGTGGTCGTTTCAGGCACTTCGGATCTCCTTTATAGTGTCCAACGCCACCGCACTCGTAGCAATGGACAACCCTTGGCTGCTGACTCTGACCAGGATTAGGGTTTCTGGGTGGGTTAGCCCTAGGGGTGAATCCTGTTCCCTTTCCTTGGAAATTATTTTGGGGGCCTTTGGAGAACTCCTTTTTCTTTTCCCCTCCCTCTTTCTTCTGGGGGGCGCCCTGTCCGGCCTTTTGAGTATCCCCTCCAGTCCCCCTTGTGGACACCCGGGTACTAGCCCAAATGTCCGCCTCCTCAGCAAGCTTCCGGGGACTGGTCAGCTTGCTATCCACCAGGTGTTGACGCAGTTCATGGAAACATTTCTCGAGCAGGTGTTCCTTCAGTACTAGATCAAACAACACCTCGTAGTTCCTCACTTCACTGCCCTGAATCCAACCCTCTAGTGCCTTCTTTGCATAGTCCAGGAAGTCCACCCAATTCTGTGTGCCCAGTTTGTGACTACCCCTGAACTTCTGTCTGTACTTTTCGGGTGTTAGTCCAAACTTTCTTATGAGCGCCAGTTTCATGGTGGGGTAGTGGGTCTGCTCATCCTCCTCGAGGGCCAATAATGCATCCCTACCAGCTGGAGGCATGTATTTGTACAATCCCCCTCCCCAGTACTTCTCTGGAACCCCATGGGCCCTTAACGAGACCTCATAGGCCGCTAGCCACTTGGCGATATCGTCACCCACCCCATAGCTAGCTACTATGTCCTTTGGCAGGTAGGGTTTGGGTTCCCTGGTGTACTCTCGTTCTTCGCTGCCACCGTTAGGTACAGGGTGGGCTCCGATTCTCAGGATCTGAAGATCTATCTCTTTCAGCCTTATCTCATGAGCCATCCTCTGTTCCTCCTTCTCTTTCTCCAGCCTTGCTAAGTCCCATGTGAGCTGTCTTTTCTCCCTCCGGTCTGTTAACTCCACTTCAGACAAGCCACCGCTAGAGGCACTGCTGCCCTTCCTGGAAAGTGTCCTGGGCCCCGCTGACAGGTTCCCCACCTCAGGTTGGTACAAACCAGCTCCCTCACTGTCGGGCTCTCTATCCCTGTCCTCCTCCTCAGCCTTGCTTTCTCGGCGTGCCTCCCCCCAAGCCCTTAAGCTGGTTTGGAGTGCACCCTTCTTTGCTCCTGGGGGACAATACACCCCCTCCCGCTGACAAAACTCCCTGAGTTGGGCCACAGTGTACGTTTCTAAATTTTCCAGTACAAACTCCATCTTGCCCACTCAGGTCAGAGGACAGTTATTTGCAGTAACTATGCAGGGGGGTACCTTATATAATACCTCCTCCCACCACCAGAGTAAATTTGGAAAAACAAAAGCTCACAATTAGGAAGGCCGCTTTGAGAAAACTCCCGGTGTAGGCCTATGGACTACCCACAGTTATTGTTGAGTATACGTAGGCACAGCTCTATCCCACCACTGAACACCAATTATGTTGGAAATTCTCCACTCCCACACCGGAAGGGTTGGTGGTAACGGGGTCTCTCCAGACATACACAGTGGTAGCTTGGCTCGAGTGGTCAGGAATCAGGCACCGTGCTAAGCATACGTCATACCCATACAATAACCATGCGTGCATCCGTTCCAAAAACGACTCTACACCGTAAAAATTATGAAAATATCTCTGTTTATCTTCTTTTTCTCTTAGTTGCTGATTAAATAAATAATAACACAATCACAATATACAAGGCTTTTTAAATAGTGCAGGTCAAATAAATACTGTCTTAATGATTCAATAAATAGGGGCGATCATAAATAATTAAGGCATAAATATAAGTGCAATACATACAGGCAATTAACTATTCTGAGGCAATAAATACTGCAAACCAATAAATATTGTGCGACAATAAATACTGTGGAACAATAAATACAGTGAAGCAATAAATAGGTTAAATACAATAAATACAGTGCTCTCAATAAATAATTAAAAGCTGACAGTGACACTCATAGAATCAGATCACATTTGAGATTACTATGGGCTGATTTGGCCCAGGCACAGCTTGTGGTTAGGTGGATGGCTTGAGGGTGTCTACTCCCTGGCTTGGACAAGGCTGAGGCCTAAACTGAGGTAGATCAAGGGGGGAATACTAGAGACCTGGCTCTCTCACTCTACACAACCCCTCTGAAATAGTCTCAGCTCACCCCTGGCACAGTCAAGCTGGTTCCAGCACCTCTCTAACCCCTAGAGTAGTCTCTCAGGATTCCACAGGGCCTTAGGCGCCCTCTATTCCACTTACTGCCCTTTTTCTGAAGCTCCGACGCCGCTGGAGTCGTGTCGACGCCGTGAGGCGGTTCCGGTTCGATGTCGGCGGCCTCGGCACAATGTCAGTTCTTGACGACGCCGGTAGGCGGTTCCGGATCGATGTCGGCGGCCTCGGCTCGATCTCGACCTCCAATTCGATGACGTCGGGCAGTCTTGGCTCGATGTCGACTTCGGGCGGCTCCGGTCCGATGGCGACCTCAGGTTCGATGACGGCGGCCGGCCTTGGCTCGATGTCGACTTCCGGCGGCTCCGGAGTGCGATCCCCACTCCCGACCCCCGGTGCTCCTCTCCTCAGGTTTCCGGCGACCCCGGAGTGCGACCTCCACTCCCGACCTCCGGCACGCTTCACCTCGGTCTCCGGCGACTCCGGAGGGCGGACTTCACTCCCCCGTCGATGCCGCTCACTCGACCTCGGGTGACTTCCTCCTCGACCTCTGGTACTCCTCACGACCTCCTTTGGCGCCCTCTCTCGACCTCTGGCGGCTCCGGGTACGACGTCTGCTTTTCCAGTCAGCGCCGCTTCTCCACCTCGGGCTCCGGGTCTCTAGCTTCTCGACGTCGGACTCCAGGGAAACCAGTATCCAGGTCAGGATCTTGCTGTTCTTGGATTCTAAGGCCTGTTCCTGCTGTCCAGGTCCTTAAGATGGTTTTTCTTGCTTCTTCCCACACAGGGCTCCAGGCTGGGCTCAGTCAGTAGGGACTAGTATCAAGGGAGGGTTTATGGACCCCACTCCAGGCACAAGTTTCCACCCCTGCTGCCTCACTCCTTCCTCCTTCAGGTTTCTGCTGCTCTCTCTTCACCAGTCAGGTGCCAACTGCCAGCTCCAACTGCCAACTCTCTGTCTTAGCTTCCCAACATTCTAAACCGCCTCCAACTGTCACAGGGTTCTGGAATGTTCTGGAAGGTGCTAGTAGGTTCCAGTGGGCTCTGATGATGTCACAGGTGGCCACCATTTTGTGCTCCAGGCCCTCAGACAGAAGTTCCAGGGGTAGGTAAAATGGCTCCCTGAATCTGCAGCAACACTAAAAAGTCTGGTGGGTCCCAAAAAGGAAAAATACCAACAGGGTTTGAGGCAAAAGTGGGACAAAATAAATAATGATGAGGAGGGACCACCCAAAGGGCTGACAGGTCTAACACATATACATATATATATATATATATATATTGACTCAATCGATCTGTAGGGAAAAGGATGCCAGCACTCGAGGATTTCAGTTTATGGCACCTCTTTTGAATTCGACACTCGCCAAACTGATAACACGTTTCGACCTTTAAGGCCATGGTCACATCTTTTGTATGTCACATCATGAGGCCACCATTTTCCTAACGTTAGTTAAGGCTCACCGTGCAACACGCATCATAGACACAATAAACATACATAGCTCATGTCAGTGGCTCATTTCATTGTGGACCCAATTTACAATGATTTAATGTACCATTAAAGCATGGTATAGCTACTGTACTGGAGTATACAAACTTATTTTTAAAACTGAAGAAATGTATTGTGATACCAATTTTACCACAATTCATGCAGTGGCATTCATGAAAAATTAAAATGCAAAGTGATCTTTAATTACAGTGTGCATAAAGTGTCTCCAATGCATTTCCGAAAATCAAAAATCTGGAATAAATTACATAGTGGTATTGACACTATTTCAAAGCATATGACATTATATTCATCCAAGTGGTTTGTGTGCTATAATCTGCACAAAATTGAGCCCAAGTGGCCATAGGCCAGCTACATATACAAAATAAATATGGTGTCATGACCACATACGTTAAGCAAATTATATAGATAAAAAATAAATATATATCAAACAAAAGATCCCAATTGCAGCAAACCTCGGAAGAAGCAGCATGGACTCCAACTGTTGCAGTGCCAAAAACTGTCAGTTTATCAAATGTTATTCAATTTTGTGTATATACAGACATTTTGATTTTATTTCAATATGTGGATTTAACACCCTGTACCTGGTCAGCATGCCAGCACATGTTGGCATCGATATTGGTTTTGCCAACCCATTACATGAAGATGATCCATGTGAGGGCTGATCTGCCTCAACTGCTGTATCTAGGACACAATTAAACTATAGTGCACAAAGCATTTTCTCCCAATGATATGATTGGCAGCTGCCCACCTCCAAAGTCCATTCCATTCAGAAGGGAAAACTGAACAAATGATGTTTACATTTGAGAGCCTGTCTAAAATGAATTTCCACTTAGAATCATCTCTCATCATTTCACCAGTAGTGTTAAGACTACGGATGGATTACATTTACCATTCCCTCTCCAGTCTAAGTAACAGTACAGAAATATTGGACTTTGGAGGGGTTAGATTTAGACTCGCACACGAGGAGACCGGCGTGGGGAGACCTCTTATACGAAGGGACCAGATTACAAGTTTAAACGTGAAGCCTATTGACAAAGGAGGGGTGTTGATTGACAGCCCATACGGAGCATATATATATTGCCTCATTTTGAAAATATCCCGTACCCCATGCCACAGGATTATTGTGGCTTGGAATTATCGCCACAATAGGAATTACTATCATTATTATTGTTCAGCCGTGAACAAGTCGCGTGTATTAAATTACAGAGGCGACGAAACACGTGTTGGCAAATGAACATCCTACTGGATTAAAGACAAAAAGAGGAAAAGACTTCGGCTGAATTGATTAATTTTGTGTTGTGAATAACATGGGGAAATAACCACAGTTTGAATATTACGTGTGCTAGGGTGTCAAACCACGGTTCGATTTATTATTCCTATTCCAATGTATGCAACAGTAGGGAAAGTGTTGGACTTGGGAAGGGTTTGATTTACTATTCGCTTCACTGTCTGCAGCCCGGGTGGTCAGCGCCTACAACTCCCGTGAGCTTTCCAGCCCTGAGGCCTGCTCTTTGCACCCGGAGGGCTGGCCCGTCCTTGCCCGGAAGAGGCTGGGCTGGGCCACCCCCCTAATATCGGTTTAGCAGGGTCCCAGCGCTCAATACAAACTTCTACTACTACAGGTATTGTGGCATTTTCATAGTGATTGTATCCTATATCCGCGCTTGCCATTTGGAATTCTAATAATGAGCTTGCGTAAGGAAGTTGCGGGGACTCTAGACGCCTTTATTGTGAGAGCGGAATCAATGCTTACCCACGAAATTGAACTTACTGAGAGGCGTCTTTCTCTTGATTCCCTATCCTCCCATCCATGGGCCATAATGATCCGGAGGATGTTTTCCATACTGAAACAACACCTGGTAGCCACAACCAATCGCAATCCCCCTTATCTGCTGTAGTTACCCCACGAGGGCCTGGTAGAGTTACAAGAACCCAGGCCTCCAAATCACATGTTGAGGATAAAATGAAGGTGCCACCTGTGAAGCAAAGGAGGGGAGTGGGCACCCAAAATACAAAACACCTGGAACGGTCTCGACGTACAAATGGTGAAATTACACATACTTGCTCGATTAGCACCCAGACTGAAGTCGGCTTCCCTGTCCCTTCACATAGTGCCCTTGGGAATGATACTGCCTCGAACACCACAGGGGAGACTGCTCCTGATACCATCTCGACACATCATCTAGAATCATTACATAATAGCCTTGCCTTGATTTGAGGCCGTCTAGACCATCTGGACAGTGCACTGACCATCCTGATGGGAAAATTAGAGGCGTTGCACCCCTCTGAGGTGGGTGCGGGCTTAGTTGTACCAGTCGTACCGGATGTTCTTAACGATTCTATTTCTATTGCCCTGGACAAATTGCTGAATAGGACTAGTGTTATTAGGACTTATTAAGAAATGGCCAAGTAGTCTCTCCATGTAATCCCATGTAAAAATCTTTAAATTCTGTACGGGATGATGGCAAGGCAGCCCCCCTTCTGCAGACTGACTTCCTGCACTCCTCAGATAAAGTGTCTGGGGGTTGCCGGGATTCTAGCAGTACTCCTCATATTGGTATCTCTGCTCTTAATAAGCCAATGGATGCCCAGATCGTGCCCATCCCTTGTGTGACTCCTCTGGCCAGGGAGGTGGTCACAATGAATCTACCCCCGGAAGCTACCGCATACACTATCATTCTAGCAAATGTCCCGCAACACACTGATACGGCTAATGAATCATGGGAGGGTTTGAGAAACAAGGCTCTCTGGTGGCTCGGGTAAAAAAACGGGCTTTCAGAGGCCTTGTTTGGTGAGTTCAAAATGGTGAGACGTGTAGGGTGGGTGGGGAGAAGGGACAAAAAAACTTCCAGGTGATTGTGTTGTTCTTACTTTTAAAACACCTAGATTAGTACATGAGATTTTAGACAGACTTAGTAGTGATCTCGTGAATAATAATGGAATAAATGTATTGCCCCATGGCTTTTTCTACTCCCAACAACTCACATTAACTACACTCCAAATCAGAGATCACAGGATGAATTTGAGAGGGGGGTGTGGAAACACACTAAGTGATTCCCCATTAGGGGGGCTAACCATCTAAACCCACTAGTGTACAACCTACCACTCTCCAATAGATTTGATTAATTGGAAATGGTGGATTGACTCGCATGCAGGAGTCCCCCACACGGGAGCATTGTCTCCCATGCGGGATTCATGGGGTGGAGGACACAGGAGCTGGGGTATTATGAACCTAAGGGGATAGAGCCTGTCGCTAAGGTGGGGGTAGAGAGTGGAGCAGAAAATAGGGGATGGAAGCTAGTTGTTAACATGCAAACTGCCCCCGACCGCCCCCGGGTGACTTCATGGCCAGCTATTGATCAACAAGGGAAGACTGAAAATGTTATAGACAATACCGCTGGCCACATAGCTTTCACTGAAAGTCCACAGTCACCTAGGCTGAGGGCGATAAGCCCACCATCTTATAGTGGCATAGCGAACCAGGGTGCTTGTCTTTTAAATCGAGGTGCAACCAAGGGCCTCTCTAGGTTAAAGTGTCTTTCCTAGAACATAGCAGGTCTCCTCTCCAAACTGGACAATCCAGAATGGGGCTCATTTACTGGTTTACACGAAATCTGCATGCTACAGGAAACCTGGGCCAGGATGCATATCTATAGAGTGAGCTATGTCGCGTTTAGCATAGGTGCCATTGGTGAGGGCAGGGGAAGACCGTCGGGGGGATTATGCACGTGGGTTGGTACACCTTTGGGGTGTGTCGCTAAACAGATAGAGACTCATCCCGTGATATTCTTTGCATTTTTTTACCTTCCCTAAGAAGATCAGAATCGCCCTGATTAATGTCTACTCTCGGACGGTTCGTGTTGGCCTAGAGTCATCAACCCTCGTCCAGTTGTCAGCTTTTCTTCATTCAATGCTTGATAATTTTCTAATTATAATGGGAGAGGATTTTAATTGTAATTTTATTTTCCAACCCTTTTTGTTATCCTCTTTTTGAACCCCTTCTTTTTATAATTTTTTCAACCTTATTATTTTCCAACTTTATTCCTTAAATTTCTTTCTTCAATTTTATTTTTCCAACTTCATTGCTTTGACATGCCCTGACATCATTCAAGCTCAAAACACATTCATTAATCAATCGTCGTCAAGTAATCGTCTGTTTGTTTTTTCACCGGCCATATATTTATTCACTTTTATTCGTTTCCAAACATCATCACAACAACTAACACACCTCGCGTCTCCAAGATGGCCGACACATGTTGAGTCCTCTTTTTCTGTCAATCACTTACTTCCCTATTTAAGATGGCGACCGTTGCAACCCACGACCTTCCGGATCGGCATACTTTCACCATGCCCGTTTAACCAACATATCGAGGTAATTTTCGTTTTAATTTTGGTTTTAATTTTGTTTTTGGATCTCGCTTCGCTCACTAACTTGATTGAAGCGTTTGAGCACTTCCATTACGCATTGAACCACCTTAGCGTTACACACGTATAATTTGATACGCGTATGTTTTTATCACCATTTGCACCAGGGTTCTAGCATTTGATTTCATATTACATGCCTAATGTCTGAGCACTTCGTTTATGTGTCGAACCCATACGCGGTTCATTTATTTTTCACTCGCGCATTATTTTTCACTCGCGCATTAATTTTCATTCGCGCACAATCCGTTATGTTTACCATCACTCGTGCACTTTTGTTAAGTTCACCATCTCCACGCATCTCCTTGTCTCATTATTTCCCCTAGCACTATCATGACGCTATACCTTGCTTCACTATTAACCTTAGCGATTGTTACCCTTGGGTGAATCCACATTATAGCGTGTTTCTATTTTGATTTCTTGAAAGGGACATGTTATACATTTATTTACATGTTTTGTTAATTATTTAATCTTTAAAGGGGCTAGCAACATAATCTCCTATTTCTGTTATAGGATTCCTCCTGACGAAGGGTTTTCCCGAAATGCATTGAGGATATCCGTTGATATTGTTGTTGTTGAACATATGAAGCACAGAATATGGCAAACATATATTCCTCACCATGAATAAATGAACTTTTGATTCAATTTACATTTGAAAAGACTGGTAACTTCGTTACCCCACAGCGCTGTGCGCATAGAGGGACACCACCCCGGATGGGGCAGTGCAACTAACAATTGTAAATACGAGCCACTGAATGGTTGGGCCACTGATAGCCTAAGTGATGAGGATCTCTATTGGGCCATCCCGCAACCAGACATTCCTCCTGTACGTGCATGGTCCCCACTTGTATTGCAGATGAATACCCTCACACTTAACCACGCACTGAGAGCCTGTAATGGACGCACCAAATCTGATATGCCAGGGAAATATACTTTTAATAGACCGGGACAATCATCCATCATAGATTATATTTTGGTAGATTCTAAATCATGGCACAGGGTGATAGATTTCAGTCTTGTACCCCGCCATGATAGTGACCATAACGCTCTCATATTAGTGGTAATTTCACCTTGTGATGAGATTGCTTCTGTAGCATCATCTCCAGCTGATCATAGGTTAAAATTGAGTAACTGCAGGAGGAGAGTAAGCTGGGGTGATTTTTGCCAATCCGATGAAAAGCTGGTTCTATTATGTCAAACAATTATTCCCTTCCTTACAACTGCGGAACAACTAACCCTGATTGATGGGGTTTCAAATTCCCTTCCTAAAATTTATAATAACCACCAAAACTTAGTATCTAGTCTGGCTGACATACTTAACCCAAACAAAAGAACGAAGGGTGCCTGATCTTCACGACACTCATGGTATAATGTGAGTTGCCGTGAGGCTAAGGCAGACCTCATTGCCGCAATCAAAAGTAATGATAGGCTAGTAACTGCAAAGATATCGTGGAAGCAAAAAAAAGCTGGGAAAATAAGAACTGGGATAATATGAACAATACCTTAAGTACACACGATATGCGAACCTTTTAGAATATAGTTAATAGGGGAACATTGGATGACAAAAGGGCGATAGAACCTAATATAGCGGAGAATGAATGGAAGGCATATTTTGAATCTTTATATGTAAGGGAGGGAGATGATGATGAGCCAGGGGGGATTATATTTTCGCCACATGAGATAATTGCTCCACCTATCACCGTAAAAGAAACAGCCGATGCAGTAATTAGATCTTACCCTCCAAGGCACAAGGGCTCGACAAGATCCCTGGTGATTTTTTTTCGTTCTGAACCCACCATTTGGACCCCCTATTTGTACTCCCTGTTTAACGCCATTCTATGTGGAATGTCGATCCCTATCACGTGGGCTGGGGTCAAAATTATACCCATTTTTAAAAAAGGATCGCCACTTCTCCCTGCCAACTATCGTCCAATTAGCTTTATTGACGTAAGTCAAAAAATATTTGTCCGGGTTCTCCTTGGATGGTTACAGAGCTGGATGGATGAACATAACGCACTTAGTCCCCTCCAAGCTGGGTTTAGAGCTAAAATTTCAACAACTGACCAAATCTTTAGGCTTCAAATGCTATACTGGAAGACTGTACTTGTAGAGGGTGGCAGCCTCTACTTGATTTTTGTGGACCTTAAGTCCGCCTTTGATTTGGTCCAGAGGAGGAAATTATGGGCACTTCTATTGGTCATGGGTGTTCCACCATATCTTTGCCATCAGTTGGAACGTCTCCATCAGGGTAACTATGCCCAAATTCGGCATGGGAAAAATGGCTCACTAACTGCCCTACTGTCGGTAGAAAGAGGTGTTCGCCAAGGCTGTATCCTGGCACCGACACTCTTTTGTCTTTTTATTGAAGGTTTGGTTGAGTCATTGACCATGGAGATGGATATTGACGCTCCTAAACTTGCTGGTCGCAAAATTCCAGCGATGATGTTTGCGCGCAATACCCTCCTCCTGTCCAAATCGCCTATGGGAATGCAAAGGGTGAACAACTTTAGTTTGTTTTGCAGGAGCCGAGGCTTGGAGATTAACCTACAAAAACTAAATATATGATGTTTAATGCAATGACTAGTACTCGGCCTAATCCCTGCTTGGATGGTAATCTGTTAGAGAGGGTCTCTATCTTTGAATATCTCGGGATCACTCTCACAGAAAAACTGGACTGGGGTGCCCAAATGGTACAATCGATGGGGGGCCTAACAAGAGATGCACACATAAATCCATAAGTCCGGCACTTGACATTTATAAAGCACAAGTTAGGGGTGCTGCATTATATGGTGCTGAGATTTGGGGCCTTGGCCCCTGGGCCCCTTAGCAAACATTGAGAATTCTTTTGCAAGGCAACTTTTTGGTCTTCCCCCCGAGCTCCCCTCTCATACCTCTTAGAATGGATCTGGGGATTAGGCCAATTTCTGATGAGGCCGCTCTCAGACCTTGTGAGAAGTTGGCCTGATGTATGATGTCACTAGTTATAGTGTACACCTTATATCAGTCCAAATACCCTTATGGTGATTGGTTGTGAAGTCAACCTTATAGACCAGCTATCCTAGTGGTAGCATGGACAAGAGCAGTCTTAGGCTAAACTCTGAATGGCATGTGAAGCCAGCTGTGATACCATATATAATCCCTTGAATACCAAATGAAAGGACACCACCACAGATATATATATAAAATAAAGTGTATTTATTCTAGTCAAACCCTCAGCACTCTTTATGAGATTAGAGGTAAGTACAACACAGTCTTATTTAAGCATACATTAAGTCACACAGGTAAGTAATACAGTTAGGCCCTAGGGGCCTCGCAAACCATATACTAAGTAAGTGGTATAAGAACCACTGTCACGGAAATAGAATAGGCCTAGGGAATCGCTGGGGCTACACTACACTAGCGTTAGTTAGGAAGTGGGAGGCCCACGGGATTCGTGTGCAGAGTGGAAACACTCACGCGTAATGCGTAAAAGTCAATAGCAATAGTACAGTTTAGAAAACGGTAGATTTAGGACACTTTCGGAGTAGCTAGGAAGTCGAGACTTGAAAACTAGACACTAGGATAGTCACTATCCTGATGAGCACCGGAGTACCCAAGTTACCTAGCCCACAGGCTGCGGGTGCATAGGGGTGAAGATGCGTCGTTTTCGTCGTCGACTCCTATGGATGCCTGAAGAAAGATGCTGACAGGCAGTCAGTGAAGAGTGTCCGGTGGATCCCAAGGCTGGGATCAAGAAGAGAAGAAACCTGCAAGCAGAAGGGACAGAGTCAAGGTCACTAGCCAGTGACCACGTGGAACCAGGAAGGAACCAGGCGATGTCGTGAAGATTGCAGGTGAAGGTGAAGCTTGTCGCTGCAGCCAGGAGGACCAGGAAGCGTCGAGGACGACCAGGACCAGGAGGCGAGCTGTCCCACGAAGGCTCTTGCTGTCGGCGGCGTCGAAGTTGGACTAGGACTCACCAAGCCTTGGCAAGCGGAACCCACGAAGAACGAAGGACTTGCTTCTGGTGCAGACCAGGAAGGTCTGGGGTGCTTCTTCTTTGCAGAGAAGCGGGAGCCAGTCTGGAGGAGCCAAACCAGCGCAGAAGATTTCAGGGTGCGTCGTCACAAAGGCCACTAGCCAGCGGGCAAGCAACCGGACAGACGCGGCAAGCAGGAAAATGCTGAAGGGCCCCACGCAAGACTCGTGGAGTGTGGGGGGCTGATCTTCGGTGCAGATGGTGCTTGGGGTTGGGGCTTCTCAATCCCCGGTGCACAACTTCGAGGGTACCTCAGAAGCTGCGCTTTAAGTTACTAGCCACTTTTTCCAGGTAGGCGGTCCCACGTCGCTCGTCGCCTCCACGGATCTCAGCTCTGCTGTAGATGTGGATCAGGGTCGGAGAAGTCTGGAAGTCAAGGCTCTGGTCAGGCTCTGCAGTCGGTTCCTCGTAGAACGTGGGCAAAGCAAAGGGTAGTCTCTTGATGGTGCCTGTTTGCACAGGGTAGCCACTCCTTGGCTACAAGGGAGATTCTTCAGTCTTCTTCTTTCGTCGAATGTCGAAGGTCCAGAGTTTCTGTTCAGTTTTGCAGGTTCAGGATAATCTAAAGTCTTGAGGCCCAACTCCCACTCTTATACTAATCTGGGGGGCTGGGATACCTGCTAGGTCACGCCTTATGGGTGGGACCTGGGAGGGGGTGGTTACACCCACTTCCCTTTGTCCAGTTTCGCGCCAGAGCTGGGGCTGGAGTGCCCCAGCGCCGGTTTGAACTGGACTATGCAAGGAACACCTTGTGTGCCCCAGGCATGTCTCATTCCTTTCAGCCCACCCTGCCCCAATACACTAAAGGCTGTCTGGGGAGGTGCTAGCACCTCCCCAAGCAGGAAACCTATTGTCCAGGCCTCCCTGGCTGGGATCACTCCCAGCAGCAGGAGGTCAGACTTGTGTCTGTGGCAGCAGCATCCATTTTGTGATGCTGAGGCTTTGGTTAGAGTTAAACAGCTAAGTAGGATTTTAACATGTCTCTCCCTCTAGAAGGGAGGAATAATATCCTCATCACCAGAAATGGTATGGGGGTATTATTCCAAAGTGTTACACACCTTACACGACATGTTTTGATAAAGCCAAACCATAGTTACCATAACCGTTTAAGATTATAAGGCACTTTAAGAGTATATGGTAGGCTATATCATAGAACAGCTATAAGGACATGGTTCCGAAAGCTGCAGACAGGCTCAGCTCATGCTAGAGCACCATCTCACATGTTACCAAGCACCCTGCCTCCAGGATTGTTAAGGCCTGCCATAGGAGTGACTGATAGGTACACATGTGTCTATATATAAGGGTAGATATAGGCATACTATATCTAAGCAAGGGGTGATTACACGACCTTGCCCCAGCTGAGTGATCAGCCAGTTGTGTCTGATTGGAAGGCCAGACCAGGGGTGGCATAATACATGCTGCAGCCCCTGGGAGGCCTAGGGTACACCTATGCCCTGGGTACCTAGGGTACACTGTACAGGGTCCAATAAGGTGATCCTTACCAATTGATTATGTACCTAGGGTACATGGAGTCCATTTTAAAGAGAGAGCAGACAGCCTGAGACCCTGAATGGCAGGATCTCAGGCCAACTAGTCGATAAACCAGCTAGACACTAGGCAAAAAGTTGGGGGTAACCATAGTCAGATATCCACCTTCCTACACAACCCCCCCCCCCCCCCCCCCAAACGAAAGGAGATAAGGCTGGCCTTGACAAGGTAAGCCTCTATTGCCTAAGTGGCCATATAAGGAAGAACCAGCACTGGCATGGTTACCCCCTGTCTCATGGTCCACTAAGCAATCCCTCATCCTAAAGGTATCATAGGGTCTCCACCATAGGGAATCTCTACCTTGGGTGTGTCTTTGCAAAGTAAAAGGCTGGTGTTGAGATGGAGTACTGAAGTGAGTGTCCTCAAAGTGAGGCCTCAGCTTCCTCCAATCATCCTCCACCATGGATGCCTTTCTTTCTTTCACTGAGTTGCACTGTGCTCTCAGGGTCAGCCTCTGGCTACCTAAAGCTGGAGGCTGGGTCCCTTTTGTGGGCTTACTGGAGGGACAGGTCAGGTTTGGGGCCCTAAGGTCCCAGGTTTGCCTGTGCCCAACAGAATCCCTCTGGGGGAGGTCCCTAACTACCTGTAAAGGTGATCCCTCAGGAATGTTTTTACCCATCACCTGGCTAGGGCTACTAGCCAGGCAATCCTCATTCTTTTGATTGGGGGGTTCTTGTGGACAGGGGCCCTCTTGGGGTCCACTGGCCTCCCTGACCTCTGCAGCCCTGGGCTGACTGAGGCAGGGTAGAGAGAGGCAGGCTACCTGCACCAGACTGGGTCCCACCTTGGAAGGGGCCACTGACATCAGAGGCTCTGCCAGGCCAGGCCTGGCTACCTCTGGGGCAGTTCCTTCACAAGGGGTGAGGTCAGATCCCTGAGGAGGCTGACCTTTTCCTAATGTCTGGGGAGAGGGAGACTTTTCTTCCTCCCCACTACTCTCCGTTTGTGTGGAGTGATCCATAGTTTCAGGCTTCACTACACCTATGTCAGTCTGAGTATGGGCTGAGACCATTACAGCCTTGCCAACCTTTTCAGGAAGGCACTCAGTTTGTGTTTGAGCTGTGACTGTCACAGCTCTGCCAATCTCTACAGGGAAGTCTGTCTTTGCCTGGAGTGTGGCTACCACTGCTCTTCCAACCTTTTCAGTGAGGAAATCTACTTGGACAGGGGTTGTGACTGGCACAACCCCACTACCCTTTTGTGAAAGGCCTACCATTTTAGAATGGGTGTCTTGTTCAACTCCAGCCCAAGCTGAGAGTTCTAAGTCATTCCCCAGTAAGCAGTCCACAGGCAAGGTTGGAGACACTGCCACCCTTTTGGGGCCAGTGACACCTCCCCAGCTGAGACATACCTCTGCCATGGGATGACTGTTCTGTTTGCCATCAATGTTAGTTACCTGGTATGAGAAACCAGGCAAAAGCTGCTCAGAGGGAACTAGCCTATGGGCCACCATAGTGATGCTAGCTCCAGTGTCTCTGTAGGCCTCAGCTTTTCTACCATTGATGTAGGGCTCCTGTCTGTACCTACCCAAAGTGTTGGGACAGGCAGTGAAGTTGGCAAACCCCATGCCACCATCACAGACAAGAGTAGCTGCTGTAGGGGAATTGGCTAAGCCAGGATCCCCCTGTGTTCCCCAAGACAACCCAACCAAATTTTGGGGGCACTCCCACCACCTGGGGGATTACTGCTGACAGTAATAGGTGGTGTGACAGGAGTAGTTGGAGGAACAGTTTTGTTTTTAGCCCTTGGGCAACTGCTGTCAGTTTTCCAATGCCCAGGAGTTTTACACTCATGGCAGTAAGGCTTTTTAACTGTGGTAGAGGAGGGAGCTTGGGACCCACCACCCTGTGTGGAGTTTTGGGGCCCTGAGGAAGATTTCTCTTTTGCTTTATCCCCACCCTTCTCTTGAGGCTTGGTGGTATCTTTCTTTTGGTCACCACCCTGATTTGTAGGCCTAATCCTGGTCCTGACCCATTTATCTGCCCTCTTTCCCAATTCTTGGGAGAGGTCAAATCTGAGTCTACCAGGTGTTGATGGAGAAGCTGGTTCTGACAATTACTAAGGATCTGCTCCCTCATAATCAAGTTGTACAATCCTGTATAGTCCTGCACTTTGCTGCCATTTAACCAACCTTCCAAAGCCTTAGTGGCACAATCCACAAAATCAGACCAGTCCTGTGTCTGTGTCTTCTGGGTGTCTCTGAACAACAACCTATATTGCTCAGTGGTTAAGCCAAACCCATCTATCAGAGCACTCTTCAGGACTTTGTAATTGTTAGCATCCTCATCACTGACTGTGAGGAGCTTGTCTCTACCTTTGTCAGAAAAGGAGAGCCACAAGATAGCTGCCCACTGACTCTGGGGAACCTGCTGTACTTTGCAGGCCCTTTCCAAAGCAGTCATCCATTTGTGGATGTCATCCCCATTCTGATATGGGGGGACTATCTTGCTTAGGTTTCTATGGTCATAAGACCTATCCCTATCTCTAGGAATGTTGCTGCCACCAGTGGGTTCTAACCCACTTAACTTTTGTTCTCTAGCCAGAGCAAGCTTCTCTTTGGCAAGGGCAAGTTCTTCCCTCTGAATCCTCAGATTAGCTTCCCTCATTCTGGCTTCATGTTCCTTTCTCTCAGGGGAAGTCATTCCCCTGTGGGAGGAAGCATTAGAGATGTTAGAGACATGGGAGTGGATGGATTCCCTTGAAGGGGATCTGTCTCTCCTGCTTCTCTGTGTAAGCCTACTTGGGGGTCTGTATGGGGGACCCCATGCAAACTCCCATGTAAGCTTAGGTTAGCCTGGCTAAGTCTTCCTACTTGGCCCTGGCTGTCTACCTCTTCATCTGAAGTCCCATCTGACTCCTCTGTGGTGGGTAGACCCTCCTCTGTACCTAGGGTACCTGCCTGAGATGCCCTAATAATGTCATACTCCTCTAGGAGTTGTCTTAACTGAAGGAGGGTAGGGTTTGCACCCTGTTTTATTCCTCTGGAGGTACACAAGTGTCTCATCTCCTGGAATGTTAAGGTATCATATCTAGAGGGGGTCTTTTGCAGACCTGATCCTCCTGAGGGAGCATCTACTTGATCTCCTCTCAGAGACATGATCTAGTGAGGGTGTGGTGTGTGCACCTACCTACACTAGTTGTATCTACTAAACCTCTCTAGTAGTTGTAGTCAGGGTGTGTTACTCCCTTCAACCTACAACTACAAAGTCCAGTAGGACTTAAGTATTATAATCTATGTTATATGTACCTAGACAATATCTGTGTGATCTTTCAATTTAGTATCTCAAGATTACAATGGTATTACAACAGCAAGCTCAGATCCCAACCGCTGCTCACCAATGTGAGAAGTTGGCCTGATGTATGATGTCACTAGTTATAGTGTACACCTTATATCAGTCCAAATACCCTTATGGTGATTGGTTGTGTAGTCAACCTTATAGACCAGCTATCCTAGTGGTAGCATGGACAAGAGCAGTCTTAGGCTAAACTCTGAATGGCATGTGAAGCCAGCTGTGATACCATATATAATCCCTTGAATACCAAATGAAAGGACACCACCACAGATATATATATAAAATAAAGTGTATTTATTCTAGTCAAACCCTCAGCACTCTTTATGAGATTAGAGGTAAGTACAACACAGTCTTATTTAAGCATACATTAAGTCACACAGGTAAGTAATACAGTTAGGCCCTAGGGGCCACGCAAACCATATACTAAGTAAGTGGTATAAGAACCACTGTCACGTAAATAGAATAGGCCTAGGCCTAGGGAATCGCTGGAGCTACACTACACTAGCGTTAGTTAGGAAGTGGGAGGCCCACGGGATTCGTGTGCAGAGTGGAAACACTCACGCGTAATGCGTAAAAGTCAATAGCAATAGTACAGTTTAGAAAACTGTAGATTTAGGACACTTCCGGTGTAGCTAGGAAGTTGAGACTTGAAAACTAGACACTAGGATAGTCACTATCCTGATGAGCACCGGAGTACCCAAGTTACCTAGCCCACAGGCTGCGGGTGCATAGGGGTGAAGATGCGTCGTTTTCGTCGTCGACTCCTATGGATGCCTGAAGAAAGATGCTGACAGGCAGTCAGTGAAGAGTGTCCGGTGGATCCCAAGGCTGGGATCAAGAAGAGAAGAAACCTGCAAGCAGAAGGGACAGAGTCAAGGTCACTAGCCAGTGACCACGTGGAACCAGGAAGGAACCAGGCGATGTCGTGAAGATTGCAGGTGAAGGTGAAGCTTGTCGCTGCAGCCAGGAGGACCAGGAAGCGTCGAGGACGACCAGGACCAGGAGGCGAGCTGTCCCACGAAGGCTCTTGCTGTCGGCGGCGTCAAAGTTGGACTAGGACTCACCAAGCCTTGGCAAGCGGAACCCACGAAGAACGAAGGACTTGCTTCTGGTGCAGACCAGGAAGGTCTGGGGTGCTTCTTCTTTGCAGAGAAGCGGGAGCCAGTCTGGAGGAGCCAAACCAGCGCAGAAGATTTCAGGGTGCGTCGTCACAAAGGCCACTAGCCAGCGGGCAAGCAACCGGACAGACGCGGCAAGCAGGAAAATGCTGAAGGGCCCCACGCAGGACTCGTGGAGTGTGGGGGGCTGATCTTCGGTGCAGATGGTGCTTGGGGTTGGGGCTTCTCAATCCCCGGTGCACAACTTCGAGGGTACCTCAGAAGCTGCGCTTTAAGTTACTAGCCACTTTTTCCAGGTAGCCGGTCCCACGTCGCTCGTCGCCTCCACGGATCTCAGCTCTGCTGTAGATGTGGATCAGGGTCGGAGAAGTCTGGAAGTCAAGGCTCTGGTCAGGCTCTGCAGTCGGTTCCTCGTAGAACGTGGGCAAAGCAAAGGGTAGTCTCTTGATGGTGCCTGTTTGCACAGGGTAGCCACTCCTTGGCTACAAGGGAGATTCTTCAGTCTTCTTCTTTCATCGAATGTCGAAGGTCCAGAGTTTCTGTTCAGTTTTGCAGGTTCAGGATAATCTAAAGTCTTGAGGCCCAACTCCCACTCTTATACTAATCTGGGGGGCTGGGATACCTGCTAGGTCACGCCTTATGGGTGGGACCTGGGAGGGGGTGGTTACACCCACTTCCCTTTGTCCAGTTTCGCGCCAGAGCTGGGGCTGGAGTGCCCCAGCGCCGGTTTGAACTGGACTATGCAAGGAACACCTTGTGTGCCCCAGGCATGTCTCATTCCTTTCAGCCCACCCTGCCCCAATACACTAAAGGCTGTCTGGGGAGGTGCTAGCACCTCCCCAAGCAGGAAACCTATTGTCCAGGCCTCCCTGGCTGGGATCACTCCCAGCAGCAGGAGGTCAGACTTGTGTCTGTGGCAGCAGCATCCATTTTGTGATGCTGAGGCTTTGGTTAGAGTTAAACAGCAAAGTAGGATTTTAACATGTCTCTCCCTCTAGAAGGAAGGAATAATATCCTCATCACCAGAAATGGTATGGGGGTATTATTCCAAAGTGTTAGACACCTTACACTACATGTTTTGATAAAGCCAAACCATAGTTACCATAACCGTTTAAGATTATAAGGCACTTTAAGAGTATATGGTAGGCTATATCATAGAACAGCTATAAGGACATGGTTCCGAAAGCTGCAGACAGGCTCAGCTCATGCTAGAGCACCATCTCACATGTTACCAAGCACCCTGCCTCCAGGATTGTTAAGGCCTGCCATAGGAGTGACTGATAGGTACACATGTGTCTATATATAAGGGTAGATATAGGCATACTATATCTAAGCAAGGGGTGATTACACGACCTTGCCCCAGCTGAGTGATCAGCCAGTTGTGTCTGATTGGAAGGCCAGACCAGGGGTGGCATAATACATGCTGCAGCCCCTGGGAGGCCTAGGGTACACCTATGCCCTGGGTACCTAGGGTACACTGTACAGGGTCCAATAAGGTGATCCTTACCAATTGATTATGTACCTAGGGTACATGGAGTCCATTTTAAAGAGAGAGCAGACAGCCTGAGACCCTGAATGGCAGGATCTCAGGCCAACTAAGTCGAAAAACCAGCTAGACACTAGGCAAAAAGTTGGGGGTAACCATAGTCAGATATCCACCTTCCTACAGACCTCTTCTATTCTGGCGCCGTTTGTGGAGCATCCCTGAACTATCGGCCTATAAGGAACAGCTGAGGGAAGTGCTGAGGCGCCAGGGCGCAGGTAAACATGCGTGGTTGGCACACATTAAAAACACCTGCGCCGCAATAGGGAGAGGCAGTCTCTGGACTAATGCAGAAGACATGTGTCCCACGTAGGAAAGCCCTAGTGGAAATCTACAGGGAATACAAACGAATCCAGGCCACAGGGAATCCACTAGCTGGTCATCTAACACTCGAGTTCCTACAAGTTAAAGACCATTATAGGCTAGAATCGGTTTTGGATGATATCCAACCACTTTTGGACAAGAAATTATACCTCCAGTTTAGGCATGGGGTCCTCCCATTGCGTGCTTTCATCAGCAAGTGGGGGGACCAATCTGATTGGGGTTGCCCAGCTTGTAGTAACTCAGAGGAGACAGACATTCATGTAATTTTTATCTGCCAAGGATACAAAAGGATAAGGATTTGTTGGCTCCGCCAGATGTGCAAAAATGTGGGCTTTAGACACTGCAGCTAGGCATACAGGTTATTGAAATATGATACACACCCGCCCATTGTGTTTTCCATCTCACGTTTTTTATTCTCAATGTGGTGTGCTCATAGGGCCATTTTAAAGATAATTCGTTAGTATGGGAGAACACATTGTATCATAGTGTCCTGAATGGGCTTTGTTTTTAGTTTAGATATCCCTTTTCAATTGAAAGAAGTAAAGTTAGAATTGTTTTATAAACTTTTTCTACCTATAATGTTCAATTACCAAGTGCTTTCAGTTGTTTATGAATGGGCCTTTTATGAATGTAACTTTAAAGATAAGGGAAAATGGATATTGTATGATGCACAAGCACTTTATTATTTGAAAGATTGCCCGTATGATGTATAAGATGTTTATGCTGGTGTCCTCATTGTGGTAACGGCCCATGACAATGCTTGGATGGAATGATATCGATTTTAGTTGTTTTTAACAAATGTGATGTCGTTTTTTTACTTGTGCTTTTATGGCCATATTTGGCCGAAATAACGTTTTTATGATGATGATGATGATGATGATTTACTATTCCCACTCTAGTTTAAGCAACAGTAGGGAAAGTCCTGGACTTCGGATGGGTTACATTTACTATTCCCACTCAAGTCTAAGCAACAGTAAGGAATATGTTGGACTGTGATGGGGTTAGATTTACTATTTCCACTCCAGACCAAGGAACACTAGGGAAAGTGATGGACTTCCGAGGAGTTAGAATTACTATTCCCACTCCAGACCAAGCAACAATAGGGAAAGTGTTGTACTTTATAGGGGTTAGACTTATTATTCCCACTCCAGTCTAAGGAACAGTAGGGGAAGTGATGGACTTCAAAGGGGTTCGATTTATCCTACTCCAGTCTAAACAGCAGTAGGGAAAGTACTGGACTTCGAATGGATTACATTTACCAATACACGCCAATGTATGCAACAGTAACGAAAGTGTTGAACTTTGTAAGGATTACACATACCATTCCAACTTGTAATTCTTTTCTAGAAAACACTGAAATACCTAACAACAATATATGTGTGATCAGATTGTATATAAAAATGCACACAATTTAAACTTTTATAAAAATATTAAAATGTTTACAATATTTAAAATTAAATTCATTTCCCTCACTGCAACCCAAGAATACAGCATGTGGTGGCTGGAGTTATTCATAAGTTTTTTTGGAGAACTGCAGTGAAAGTTTTACTCTCTAAACTTCACTAGCTACCTAATCGGCAGAGGTATGCTTCTATGGTACTCTGCTCGGCTTTTGAAGCCATATAGGGTGTAGGCCCAGCGGATCTGTCTACAAAGATCTCCGTACCTACCTTCATGCCCACACACAGCTCGCAGCAAAAGTATACCCTTTCTGACCACAATGAATGGGGTTGCATCCAAATAATGGAAGTGGGAATGCCGACTCCTTGTCCGGCGGTTCCGCTTTCGCTTCGGTGCCAGTCAGACACTTTTCCGACCAGCATCATAATAGGGCGCTTTGTAGGCAATTAGGAGAGAGGGTTTCATCTGCTAAGGGAGGCCATGAATATTTCCATCAGACTGAACTAAGATCAGATGGATATGCCTGGATAACCAAAAAATTGACAAACATAGGTATCTTCAGTTATTTCCTGAAAGCAAGAACGTAAGGTTGCGCGCTTAAGAGAGTGGGGAAGGAATTTCATAAGTTTGAGCTGGTTCCTGAAAAGTACTGTTTCATATGTTGAGACATTCTGGATATCGTGGTTTACAGTATTATGGGATCCTTGCTTCTCAGATCCTGTTTGCTACCTAGGAGCGTCAAGTCGTGAGTCAAGTAGAATTTGTTATCGGGGATGTTCCCTTCAGCACTAGATTTGAGATTTTGAATTTGACCCTAGCTTTGTATTGAAATCAAAGTAAATTCTATAGAATGTTGAATTGAAGGAATCTGTAACATCTTCTCCCCTTGTCAATCATCCTCGTCAGTTTTCAGAATGATTTGTTTTGTATATTTGAGGCTCAAATTCCTTACTGTTTTGTGATGCGTTTACTTCTTCTATTGCCACTCATCTTTTGAAAGCCATGCTGTAACAGATAATAATTCTAATAACCTCCTCTGGTGTGTACATGAGTGCATTGCTGTTAATATGAAGACATCTAATCATGATGTCAAGAGACAGGTTGTATTTCTTAGCCGAATGTAGGCATAGGTTTCTTTTTTTGCTCAAATTGATTGGTTGAGTCATGATTTAAATGGTAACAGTATCACGAGCAGATAAGATAGAACACGAGCGTAATGCATATAGTATTTGCATAAGCCTACACAAAGGTCTTTATTAGATGTAACACTATTTACCACTACAATGTCGATGAAGCCAATCACATCTGGTTCTCAAAAAAATAACTTTTTAGTAACGTGCTGTAAAAAAACTAGAAACTAACTCCTGTAACAATCGTGTTCTATTTGGATAAGACGTTAACACCTTTTGAAGAAGTTATCTGTTCTGCAAAACCATATTTAGATGCTAGGAATCTTGCCCACAAATGCGTAAAACGCAGGTTATGAACAAGAGGCCTGAACAATTGAAGAGTACAGACTCTTGAGACCGAAAGATAAAGAGAGTGTGCGCCCTCTTTGCCAGTTGCCTTCAAGGGTGGGGCACCTAGGGGCCTCTTCTGTTAAAAGGTCCGGCTCGTCCCCTTGAATCTGGTCTATCACACAATCTATGTGGGGCATGGGTGGAGAGTGCAGGATCACAAAGCCTGGAGTTTGTGTGTTATCTTTTACCATGTTATGACAAGAGATTCTGGGTATGGAAAGCTGAGAAAATGAAGACTGGAAGTCAGCCTGCTCAACCTTTTCTGGTTGACAGAAGGCCTTGGAACCTTTCACAGCCTCACCTTTGAAGTGAGTCAGGCTTTGGTGCTGGGATGTGGGTGTCACCTCTCTTTAGAGCGCAAAAACAATGCCAGGGACCTTCCTGCTTCCCCTTTCTGATTGGTGCTACAGCAGACTGTTTTTATTAAGCTTTCTTGAATAGCTATCTGAATACACTTTCCTTAACCTGTGGCCAAGACTAAGTTAAACTTGTCATGTTCACCTTGATTCTATAACTGGGTATGTATCAGGCTCAACGTGTGACCCAGCTACTGAATTTTAGTAATTTTCTTTCATTTAGCCCCAGTAAAGCATGAGGTATAATCACTCTTGGGATAGGCAGGCCAAAGGTTACCTGTTTGCTCAGAGAAGGGTTATTCTTCCCATTAATGATAGATTATACCTACCAAACCACCATACTAAGAAGTGAGAGCGTGCCTGAAAGCAGAACGTTCAAAAGAATAAGTTATTAGTCAATGTATACAAGTCATCCTCAGAATGTTACAGTCTTTACCAAGAAAACCAGGATCTTCAAAAAGGAATTTGTCATTTTTACCAACATGGCCAGAGAGTCTAAAGAAGAAATTGACATGTTAAGGAGGGCCTGTCAAGACAAGGCTTTCAACACGTTTGTTCTGCTATCCAAAATCATAGACTTGGTTGAGGAGAACATGGTGACGTGGCTCCAGTAGACTATGGCGTTGTGGCAGAATAGGCCCCATGAGCTTGCCAATGTAATTTCTGCTATTCGGCAGAAAAAGACAAGGGGCTTCTGATAATGAATTACCTCTAATTTAACAAATGTACTTCTTCAGACTCAGGCTCAAACCTATTCCTGGAAGAGATGGAAGCATTTGTGGGCACCTGTACTGACTTAGATCAGCATCAAACAATATGTTATTCCCTCACAAGGTTTTCACTGTGCCTAACTGAGGCGGAAGGCACTCGCCTGGCTACTTCATATGTCCAGTATATTGATTCCAAGGAAGCTGTGAAACCTTCTCCCACTTGCATGAAAAGCAACATCTAAACCCCTTCCTCCCAAACAGGGCACGTTATTACAGGAACAAAAGTTGGTGAACAGAACCAGAGATTGAACCCCACCTTCTCAGCCGAGCTAGAGAATCCATCAACCTAGAGTGTGATGTGCAGGGTGTCTCTGCTTCTCCCTAGTGTCGCAGGATCCCAGGGTCTGAATAGGTTCTCAAGACATTTATTTTTCACGTGGATTTTTTGAGTCCCTAAGTAGGTGAGGGCCAAAGTACCAATTCAGTTTGCCAAAACGTAAAGTTGCTCTTAAACACAGACCGACACAAGCTATATGTGAAAGGGAAAGTTGTTCCATATTCCAGGGATCTCATATATTTTGAGACATCATTTACTTGTAAAAAAAAGGGCTCTGAAAAGTGTGGTACCAAACTTTTGTATTCATACTATTGGTTGCCATAAATATTGTAAATTAAATATTGTCTACAAGAATATTGCTCCATTTGAGTTAATATTAGTACATTTACATCCAATGAGATGATTTTTTTGCAAACAATAAGTAGGACACAATATTTATGTCAAATGATATTTCTCCAACTTATTCAAACTTTATTTCAGCAACAAAGCCATAAAGGTTTGACGGAACTACACATTTTAAACATCTTATTATACATTAGAATTCATTCATTACAAAAAGATGGACATATAAACAGTTTATACAACCTGGCAAATGCAAGACTTCAGACAAGTATCTGTTATTAGTTGCCAAACATCTTTCTTGAGGGATTGTACAGGTGGCAATGTAAAGCGCAAAGTATAAAGTGCAAAATGAATGTACTGGTCCCAGATCTTGGGCGAGGCGGTTAAGCGTGTAATAGCAGCAGTGTAATAGCAGCACACCATACAGTTGTAAACTGTAGGAAGCGGTCGCTGTATATACTATTCCAAAGTACGGTGTAGTGTGCAGAGAGTCCAGGAAGTCCCCAGAGGTAAAGCAGAGGCTAAATTAGGTAAGTACTATCAACTCTCTTTGCAGTAGTCTGGGCCAGCAGTTAGGCTTATCCAGAGTGTGTGCTAAGCATTTATTGTATTCACTCAATCAAGACTAATGGCACACACTCAGAGACTGAATCCAGAAAAACTGGGTAAGTATAAAAAGGTATACTTCTATTTTATTGGTAGAACCAAGCAGGACTTGGCACAGGTAAGTAAAATATACTCTCAAGTGCAGGGTTTCACAAGGAAATGAAGTTGTGGTTGAATGTGAAATAGTTACAGGTTGGTATTGATTCACAAATCAGTTTACATTACAGAATAGGTACTTTTGGAATACTTTTCGATTACTTTTAGATTTCTTTGAGTACTCGGGTGGTATACCTGGATACCACACATAAGGATCTCACAATACACGGTAAGCAAGACTTTTCTTGGTTTGAGTTATAGTTACCCTTTTCCCCAAACAAAACAACAGTTCAACGCTTAGAACATTTTTAGGCCCAAAATCTCATAACATGGGTTCCTATGGGAGAAAAATGGTTTTCGGTTTCACAGGTAAATTAAAGTCTTACAAGTGGGAGTTTGGGGGGTTAAAACCAAGGTTCCCCAAGGTCTAGGTAGGCACTCGAGTTGCACCACCAACGACACTGGGGCGGCCGGGTGCAGAGTACAGGGGACCAATGGTAGCCAATGGGGCTAAGGGGGCCTTCGGTTAGGAGCTGCTTGCAAGCAGGCCACTCAGGTGTGAGAGCAAAGTTCCTGGGGTTAAGATCAGCACTGCAGGGGCCAACAATCCGCAGAGGAGCTGCACCACCAGAGGAACAGGATCAGCTGGGTGCAGCGTGCCAAGGCGATGTTGGGGACCCAGTGGATATCAATGGAGATCTTTGGTTCGGAAATGTGGCTGCAGGCTCGGGCAGGGAGACTTCCTGAAGGCGACCACCAGTTGTGATCTGGAAGAGAATGTCATACACAGAGAAGAATCCCATCTCAAGAGACAAGTTGATGTAACGTTTCCAAGTGATTGCACCACATGGAAGCCCAGAATTCCAGGCCCATTCTGGAGCTACATTCAATCTCATCATAGTACTGAGCACCAGCAGAAAATGCTATGGTCTTTGTGGAAATGTGTTGTATGTAAGTTTCCTACAAGCATGGACACCACAGGCACCATTGAAGCTCTGTGGCTATTGAAAATCCAGGAGGTACACCACCAATATCCAGACTGCAGGGAGACTCACAGGATCTGTCACCTCAAGGTTCCAACACTAATAAAATGTGTTACAGAAGATGATATCCTGCCATGTACAGGAAAACAATATATAAAGTTCCCCAAGCTTGAAGAAACTAGGGGGCATATTACCAAGAAAGTGGCGGAGAGAGGCGTTAGCCTTCTTGGCTTAACACCTCTCTCCGCCACTTCGCAAACGCGAGGCTGCACCATATTACCAAGGATATGGTGCAGCCTGGCGTTTCCCCCTGTGATGGCGCTAAGTTTTACAACTTAGCGCCAACGCAGGCACCCTTGCACCAGAGTGCAAGGGTGTCTGCGAGCAGGGAGGTTTGTTTATGTACAGGTGTCCCTTCCTGCACATAAAAAAACCTTAAAGGCCAGTTTGTAACTGTGATGATTCCTCATCACCGACGGGATGCGCGCACTCCAACATGGCGGACGAAGAAACCCCGAGAGGAGGTGGAGTAAGCGGTCCAGACGCTCATTCCAGATCCCTCAGGGCGGAAGGAGCAAGCCCAGGAGGAGGGGCCAAAAACGCCGGCTTCGCGCTACTAGAGGCGTGCAACGAAGCGAAGATGGGCTTCTTAGAGGGAGGTGACACAGCGGAAGAGCGTGGAGCAGAGGACACCCATCGGGAGGAGACACCACGACGGCGGGACCAGTCCGGGTGGGAACTGAAGACCCATGAGGACAACCGCTCTAGGAGCAGCGCCCTCGAGTCCGGTACTCCTATAGGGGAAGTGGAGGCTACGACTACCCCTCCCACGGCCCAGTAGTGTCGTGGGCTCAGGCAAGTGCCGGGCTCTTCCTTGTTTTGGGGCTGGTGGGCGGGTGTACGGGGCACGGCTCACTAATCACCGATACCCTCCCTCATTTAGGCACCACACAAGTAGGGCTCGGGTGACGGTGGCACTAACTCCCCCCCCCAGTATCAGAAGAGTATACAAGTGCTGAAGTGCATCCCAATCAAGACCGCCAAAGAACGGAAAGAACCCCTTCAAACTTAGGGACACCTGAAAGACGGTTCCACCTTTTGCAGAACGCTCCTCTACGCCTTTGGTTTTCCTTTTCCTCCTTCCCCCTTCCCCACCCTTATCCCCCCCCCCCCCCCCCCTGTTTTGAGTACAGTCTCTGGTCATCCTGGAACTGACAGATAAAGGTTTCCCCCTTGTAAGAAAGAATAAAACAAACTAATACTCTCCTGACTCGGGTCTGAAGCATATCTTTTAGAGGACCAAAGGGGTGATAGATCACGTCCGGGGTGGGCCACGACCACAGTAACTTAGGTGTGTGCTGCTTCAATCAGCACACATGTAAGTTACCAAACGGCATTTAAAAAAAAGGTTTGTTTATGTACAGGAAGGGACACCTTCCTGTACATAAACAATCCATGGCATTTTGCTTTCCCCATGTGTGCTGCACAAGGCAGCACACATGGAAAAAGAAAAAAAAGAGGAGAAATAAAGCATTTCTCCTCTTTTGCCATCTTAAGACCAGGATTTTCCTGGTCTTAAGTTCGGTGCTGCCACCTATTATTGTCACCCTTGATAATAGGTGGCAGCGTTGAATTCAATGGGTGTTGCGGTGGAACGCCCACCGCAACACCCACTGCACGCCCCTTTCGCTCTAAATTTAGCATGAAAGGGGCACCATAATCAAGGCAGCATTAAGTCACTTTACGTGGCTTTAAGCCACATTAAGTGGCTTAGCGCTACGTTGATAATAGGGAGCTGACCCTATCGCCACCACAACGTAACAAAAAGTGACGTTGTGGTGGCGATAGGGGCTTGATAATATGCCCCTCAGTGACTTATTCTTCCAGAACATGGAACAGTATGGAAGAAAACTGCAAAAAAGGTAGGAGAACTATATGCAACTGTAATATAATAGGACATAACTGCAACAGTTAGGAATAATAATAAGCTATAACACTGCAAACACACTTTGAACTATTTGTATGAAAGAACAATAAAACCTAAGAAAAAGAACATGACTAAACAAGGACGTTACAAGAAACATCGAAAAGCCGTTGTTAGAAAGTTAAAATTTACATATACAAAATATTTTTCCCAAACAGGAGGTTTCTTAGTATGTCTACCTTACTTTCATTCCTTAACAGAGTGCAATTGCTGAAGAAGCCCGCAAATACATTTCCCTTATTGTAAAAAATTGGTTAGTGCTAAATAATTGCGTAGTTTTTACGCATTCATGGCGATTCATGCATTTTCTTTCCTGTGCCGCATTTTTATTATTTTGCAATGAATACTCTTTTCCTCTATTCTGATCTAGAACTTTATGGGTCCAATATTTTAGTCTGTTTAACTCTTCTAAACTGTGGCTTCTTAATGAGAAGTGTAGTCTCTAACTGCTAGATCAATTGGAGATTGCAAAACCCAAAGATATTGGCAAACTTTTTGGGTTGACCAATTACTGGGGTTCACGTGATTATTTGGGGTTGGGCTCCCGCATTCCCCACAAACTTCAACCAACCATGACATGCTTCATACATCACCGAACAACCCACCACTACATTCCTTTTAACATAAATATTTGCATAATTCTTTTTTTTACCAACACTGTTTCCTTAACCCCTTCGACGCGCATGACGGAACGGTTCCGTCATGCACGTCGGTTGCGCTGTGCGCATGACGGAACCGTTCCGTCATGGCCCCGCCCGCGCACGGAACCTTCAGAGTGGCGCGGAAATCCGCGCCGCGCTGAAGGGGATAATTCACCACTCTTTTCATCTTTTGATTTTTGTCATACCAAGATTTTTACTTCCTTTTATATACCATGATCATCTAAGAAACCTCTCCAGTCTGAACCTCACTACTTACTCTTGCCATCATATCTCAACCGCAACAGATTTAATTTAGAACACACCCATCCACCTCTCAAACTCATGAATTGTGAAACCATAGTTACATGTGTGGTGTGATAGAGTGAGCTCAAATTGTCTCTTGTAGATTCCCGTTGAGGAACTTCTCTTCATCACTGCTCTCTGCATGCAATCTTTCACAAGCCTGTTCATTCTCTCAGCAAGCTTATTTGCCTATTTAGAATACAGGGCAGTTTATGATGCACGATCCACAATCATACGAAAATCATTTCATCTCTACAGAAACAAACAACACTCCGCTATCAGTTATGGCAGTACGATGTACTCCTCTAATGAAATTCTCCTAAACAAACTCAAACACCACTTTAGTGTTCACAGTGCGCAAGCATTTTGTCGGTACCCAATTTGTCGAGTCATCTATCATTATAGCACACATTTTTCTGTGACTTAAAGTAAATGGAAGGCTTCCAAAATACCACGTCCCAAATTGATCCAAGGTATTCAGGGACATCAATGAAGCACACTTCAGAGTCTTGCTTTTATTACTAGGAGCAGCGTTCATACCAACCAATGTGTTCTGAGCCACCAATATTGTTCTCTTACTTTAGCTTTCGTTATGCCTACCAAGTGTCCAGAGTGGAGGAAATTACCAATGTTTTCCCTCTACTTCAGGTGGGACCCGCCTGTCCCTTCTGCGTTAACTGAATATCACAAATGCATAGTTTATCTCTGACATTCCAAAACTCTTTTACATCATCTGAATACTCACGAAAATTTGTCAAGCACTTACCCAATTTGTCCATAACTTTAGGTGAGACAGAATCTGCATTCCTCACTGTTGTCACTCTCCCTCCTCCATTGCCTTCTCATTGACACACAAGATAGGTATATAACTCTCACCCTGTTTAGAATATTCTAATGGCAGTCTATATGGGCACTTAATAGTCTTGTTTCTTACATCTGGCAAATATACCACTTGAAAATGTAAATCCCATAACTTCATACATGTGCTAATCCACGGAGCATAGAGTAGCTTTTTCTCTGTTTTTACCCGGAAATAGATGATCTACACACTGATGATCAGTCCTACCTACAAGAGGCTAGTCCCACAAGAAGAATTTAAAATGCTGACTAGCCCTTTTACATGCTAATGACTCCTTTTCAATGTCAATTGAAAAGGAGGCATAGGCATGTAAAATAATAAACTGAACTTCAAAGTAATCTACTGGCTTCAATGCACCATGTTATGGAAAGCTATAAATGTGAAAGTTCATCTCCCAACTTTCATTCGAGCTCCTCCATGCTTCCACAAGTACCAAGAGCCTCACACAGGTATACAAATACCAGGGATAGAGGGGAGGATGTAGGATTATCCAGATCAGTGTACAAGGGTGGTAAAGGAACATCCAAGAACACTGCCCGCCACCATGACCAGAACCACTGGTGTAGAAGCTCTCAATGGAATGTACGGTGGAACCAAGATTGAGTTTGTGGCCCTGTCAGTCAGTGCTACAGGCAAAATAGGAACCTGAGGTTGTAACTGAGAAATAAGGTCACTAATGTAAATCCTCAATTTCTCTAAGGCCATGAGTATGTAAAAGGTCTGCATCAGCTGAGCCTCACTCCAGAAAGAGGACTATAGAGTTTTCATAACCAGTATTTAAATCTTCGTTAAAAGGCTCACTGAAGGCACTTTTGCTGAGGCGAAGGTGGGTGTGGGTAAAAAAGTTTAGAACCTTGTCTAGAGGTGCATTGAAATAGCTGGAGGGGCCCACCCAAAGACTACTGAATGTAACCAGGTCGAAAGACAATCGAGTTCATAAGTGCTTTGGCTGTATTAAATGGTTGGTATCAGTGAGCATATCTTATGTTTATGCAGTTGAAGGCGTTCGGCAGCAGCTGGATTGGTGATGAAATGTTCCACATCCTTAGAGGGGCTGAAGAGAACCCTGAATTTTCAAGCTGCTGGGTGCTCGTGGAACAGTAAGTCGAGTAGTATGTGTATTCCTAAAAGTAATGAGATTCGAGGAGGAAAAACAGTAGCAAAATCGTTGGCAGAAACGACTGTGAAACAGATTGGTTATCATGAGGGAGAGATTTTATTGCAGAAGTCGCTACGGTGGGGGTTGGAGGGGGGTATTCAGGGCTTTAAAGCATACAGATTTTGCACTGTCAAGGGAAGAGGATAGTGTGTTTAAGGCTAGTGTGCTTTCTTCTAGCATTGCTGCAGTCTTGTTTTTGGGTCATTGGCATAGCAACGCCATCACTTTAGTTTTAAGAATCCTAACGATCGGAGTTATGGATGATTATGATTATGGGGTGGTAGTGAACGTACATAGTCAGCAGTGTACAATGAAGGTTTGACTAACAGCATTGTTGAAGAGGTCAAATGATGTGTTGTGTAAGAATGTAGGAAGGCTAATGTGAATTAAGTATGGGGTTGTTTTCTTGAAATCGAAGTTAGGTTTTGGCTTGTAGACAGTGGCGCCAGTTGGGAGAGAAAGTGCTGGAGTGGAATGTTAAACTACATGTGTAGCAAGTAAAGATCAGATGGCAATGGATTGACCATGGTTCTAGAGTGGAACTGTGTGTAAGATATGTGCATGAGACTGAGGGGTGTGTCTTGACTGTGTTGATAAGGAGTGATCTGAGAGAATTTGTGTGAATAGGGTGTATTACTGATGGTTGCGCAGCGTTAGGTTGAACTCACCATGAAGGATGATTCCTGTGTGAAAATAGTTGACGATATCTTTGAAGGAGTGATTAGCAGGGCCTTGGGGGGAGAGGAATATAGGATGATGTTTACTATGAAAGTTGCAATGACTGGTATGCAATGGCATTTGAACGATGATGGACATATGTGTTGTGGGCTAATTGAAACTTGCTGAGTAAAATTTTAACTCACATATTCCCCTAGTAGATGTATGATGTATGCGTGAATGTAATTAGGTCAGCAGCGAGAGCTGAAGGTGTTGCTAGGTCCTTCCTGATTCTTTAGATTTGAACAAAGGCTCGATCCCAAATATTCAGCATTAAATTGAAGTGGGGGCTTATGGGATTCGAAATGCTCAGTGATTAGGACGTTTTATAGCAGATTAATCTAGCATTTCATATACAGAGTGAAACAAATGTTTTAGCTGTCTTGAGTGACAGTACAGCAGTTTGTTTGCTGTTCAGTCTTCATGAATTAATGGGGTGGTCTGTTTTCTCCATAGTGCTATGGCGATGTGTGTGAACAATGGGTGTCATATGACAAGAGTGAGGCATGGTTTTGATAAGTTGTGTAAACTTGAGGTTAGACAGGAGACAGTGCAAATAGGGGGAGGGGGAAATAGTACAGGAAATAATATTCTGATTTAAAAGGAGGAGAGCATGAAATCAAAAGAAAAGGTATTAAATGGTGGCTATGCTAGGGTTAATACACTATTACAGAGCCAGGGCCCACCTGTCGGGCAGAGGGGCCAAGCCCTCGCCACCTTTTTTCCCCAGACAAGAAGAGTGTCTGTAGGGCTGAGCAAAGATCAACCTAACAGACACTCTTCTTGCTCAGGTAAGACAGCCAGGAGCAGTACAAGCTCTAAATACGCAGGCACCTGGCGGCCTGAGCTGTAGATGTGCCCTCCTCAGCCTAGCAAAAGTGCCTCGAGGCCCACCCTTCATGACAAAAGACACATCACTGAGTGTGTTGGACCTCATTAATTATGCATGAGGATTCTCAGAATCACAGCGGGACTTGCATTTTCTGCATAATAACTATGTATAAGGGTCATACCTTCGTCATTCTCGGCCTACATGACACAGCAAGGTAGAACGCCTGAGGATACCTTTTGGGTATATAAGCACCATATCTTTGCTGGGGCAGGCAGAGGAGAAATACTTCCATGCGAACACACTGACACGAGACGCTGAGGTTCCTGCATGCAGACACTCAAGCATGCAGTGGTCTGATATCCCTCACGGGGTCTTTCATTCTCTCACATCAGGTAATGGGGTTGGGTATATCCTAGGGAGTCTTGGATATACACCTACATACATGCTAGGTACATTTAGGTGCATCTAGTTAGGGTTAGCATTGTAGGAATACGCATTATTACTGTCATGTATCTATAGGCCTGCAAATACTCATTGGTTTAGCACCACGGTAGAAATCTACCATCCTTTTACTCTGTTGGTGCTCATAATCATTGATATCTGTTTCTATTTTATGGCTGTTGCAGCACACATATTTGACACTAAAATGACGCTGGTTCAATAAATGCTTATTAAAAACGTCCCCACCGTTTATTCTGTGTATCTCCCTGAGACAAAGAGAGCACGAGTGACTGAGCGAAAAGTACTGTACTGTCTCCATGATCCCTCAGGGGACGGGTTGTCATGTTCGATAGTTGCCAGAAACTATTCTCTCCTTGGTAATAGGGGTTCATAATGGCTCTGTGAGCTAGCTGGTATACAGGCGAACAAATCCGGTGGAATCAGTCTGGACATCAATCGCACAGTTTATGTTGTCTAAACACGCAGATCCTAAATAGATTTATAGGACCTACACAACAGTTTCTAATATTGGGTCTGGTACTGGCTAAAAGGCGGATAGCCATTGAATGGTTGAGCACTCAACCGCCCATAAATAAAGACTGGCTGCGTGACATGTGCGAATGGGCAGTGCTGAAGTGGTCTATATGAAACATGTCAGACGTGATGATTTGTCTCTGTATGCTCCTTGATCTCCATGGAGATGAGACTGAACCAGTTTTGCCAATGGAAGATGCATAAGACGTTGTGAACTTAAAGTGTGGGGTCCTATGAACGTGACAGTGGAGCCTTCTGGATGTCACAGGGCCTATTTCTAAGACTCGATGTAACCCTACCACAGCTGCATTACTATTTACTCAGTAGCGGCCGGCATTTATCAGAGGTAGGGGGGTGGAATGGGGGAGGACGCAGGGGGAAGGGGGTAAAAACGTACCTTCTCTCCGCTAATCTTCGCGTCTCTCCTCAGTAGTCCTCCCTTGCTCGGCCACAGGGAGGGCACCCAGGCTTCCAGTCAGCCAAGCACAACGCTGCCTTAGCAGCATTGTGATTGGTCTGAGCACTGTGTTTTGGTGCTCAGGTACTGACTGGAGGGCTGGGCATGTTCTCCAGGTTGGCTGCAATGCAGCCTTCATTGAGAACATGCGAAGTGCGCAAGACTATTATGGGCGGCATGAGAGGGCCGGCCAGGCAGTCGTTGCGCACTTAGGAGGGTGCTGCCTACCACTCCTCCCCTACCCCTGCTCCTTCACACAAAGCTGCGAAAGTAGGGGAAAATAAAATAATAATAACGAGAGTTATCATTTTATTTTTCCCTTTGTTTCACTGCAAAAAAGTGGATCAACGCTTCCCCGCCTTAGCGGAGGAGCCGCCACTGTATTTACTGTCACTTCAAATACCTTTCATCTGATTTCTACCTGAGCTACCTGCGAGGGCAGAGGGATTTGGAATCGTTATTTACATTGTATATTGTTATCCTATCTAGACGCTTTTCTTGTGAGGTTTTGTGCAATTGATCACTGTAGATTGCATTTTATTGGAAACCTAATAAAATTAATTGGGGGAAAAAACTGAAGGGATACCCAGCAACACTTTCACTCTAACCAAAGAGCTAAAATAAGTATCCATCAAATGGCAGTTGAAAGATAGATAATGTTATTTATGCCAGTTGCCTTCCATAAATGTCTATAAAGTTAGGCAAGCATATTAAAATAACATACATTCTAATATCACTTTGTCTTATGTTTTCTTGCAGCTGTGAAGACATCCATACTATGAAACACTAATTAAACAAAGTGCACAAAGGATATATTGCTTTTTGGCATCAATGGAAAAAAGCATACTTCATTCTGTTTAATGCACATTATAGGCAACTACCTATCTGTAGTGATATGCCCCATTATTGAGCCAACTGCAGACATCTACACACAACCTGCATAAATGTTGAGTTCTAGGAGTGTATCAAACTTTCCTCTTTCTGAGCTTGTTAACATGAATATCACTAAGTTAAGGTCAGCACATGTCATTTGCAGCGATGTAAAATTGGAGCAGGGGCTAGGCTGAGTTGCAGATCGCTGATTCCTGTCTGAGGTCACGTGGTGGGCAAAAACAATGACTACAGTGTGACTCTAAGCAATTACCAGTGACTGAGATATAGTCAAGCATTCAAACTATCACTTTTATGCTTTCTTATGTGTGACACTCACAGAGCGATGGGTATTGGAAAGAGGTAGCCAGGCTATTGACAAACTCCGTGGCTCTCGAGTCCCACAAAGCCATGCAGCTATAAAAGGACTGGTGGTAGGAAACATGGTGACCATCTAGCGGCAAGCATTCCCTCTATTTAGGTGGTTACGTTTCTGATTTTGTGTGATCTGCGTTAGATATAATTCTCACTTGAGCTCACCCAAGAGAGCCCCATTACCAGGATTTTTTGTAGCAGGTCTTGAAATGTAGTGTGGTGGAAGACTACAGGAGAAGGCGGATGGGAGACTGATGAAGAGAGCAGAAAGATTTTCCAGTGGTGAATAAGGTAGGAGGAAAGTGACAAAAGAAACTAGTAGAAGGGACTGTAGTGGAAGATGGAACGCAGGTAAAGGATGTAGACAGCGAAAGCATGAGCATGGCTAAGCGGAGAAGGAAGAAAATATCTATGGAAGATCTGAAGGAAGAAGTATGAGTAGGCCAGTCGCTAAGGAGAAATGGATATGGGGAGAAGTGCTAAGAGGTTGGAGGAGGAGGAGCAGAGGAGGGACTCAGAAGGATGCGGAAGGGTTTGATGCTCTGGGACAAGAGGACAATGCACTTTGTAGCAAAGAATTGGGTACTGCTTGGAGGATGATAGAGAGAAGGGAATCATTTTGTTTTCCACACTGTTGCTCTGCACAAGTACTCAAGAGAGATCTAGAGATGGTGGCACTGAAAGAGAGAGGAACAGAGAGACTGAAAGAAGCCTAGAAATAGAGACCTACAGAAAATGACAAAGACCAAGGGAATTTTTTATTTGATAAGAGAAATACTCAAAAAGAGACAAAGAGGGAGAGAAACATATTAGTGGTTCAAAGTAAAGAAACTGTTAACTTATCATTTTAGAACGAGGGGATATCGGTTGTTGTCTGCCTTAAGATGTTACATTGCTTATTGTATAGCTTTTTAGGTTGCCTTAATGTTATCTACAAACACAAGTGGGAGAGAGAAAAGATGGGCAACGCAGAGATAATAAGGAAGGATACTTGTGGGTGAAGCAGGTATTACCCAAGACATTAGTGTCTCACTGGATAGGGAACCGTGATTTTTAATTAACCAACCATAGGCATCTTACAACAGGTAGAGAGAATACACATGTTCTGGGATTGTCCGACGCTTTACAGTTACTGGCACGCGATCCACACCGCCCTTCGCACGGTCACAGGGCTACAGGACCTATATACATGGGAGGCTAGCGCCCTGGGCATCCACAAGCGACACAAGCACATGAAAGTAGAGAGGCAGTTTACTTCCTTGGTGCTCCTCCTGGCCAAACGGTGCATCACCATGCACTGGAAGACACCGGAGGGGACTTCCCTAGCGGCATGGGTGGGCGCAGTCAAAAAGTGGGGTAAGGCAGAGGAAGAGCTACTCCGAGCGGAGGAAGCCCAGGGACTTCGCAAACACCTGATTTCCCTGCCCTGGGCCATGCTACTGCATTCCTTCGCGCAGGAAACGATAACGGTGGCGGAACCCCGAACGATTGGTTCCCCCGGGGCCCCCATGGCCCATGAGTCCACCCAGGGAGATGTACAGGGGGTCCAGACGCCCGGCGGGTCGTAATTGCAGACCGCGACTGTTCCTTCATCACGCCCTCGCACGGGCAGTGATCAGCGCTCCCGCCTCCCTCTTCCCCCTCGCACCCGCGTAACCCCAACAACATACCTTGCAATGGTATAGCTCTCAGGCGCAAGATTAGTAGTGCTCATCCTCTGTGACACAGTGCACCCCCTGTTTATATAGCCCCAGTTTGTTTATGGTCTTGTAATCTTACAACAGGTAGAGAGCAAAGAATAAGAGATGTAATACGTGGCAGGAGGGATGCTGGGAGGGAAGTAGGTTTTTGGAGTAACAGTCAGAAGAATTGGATAGTGACAGGGTTTTGCAAATCTTAGTATACTATTAAAGTGATGCTCAGATAGGTCAGAAAGTGCCCCATTGCAGCAGGAAACTGCGCAGCCGGACTGCAATATCTAAAGGCTGACATCTCATGTGCCTCCTCCTAGTAGTAACATTTCACTCTGTGCCTACTGCGGAAGATGGAGTACGTTTTGGATAAATAATCATCGGAAGGCAGGTATTAAGTCATTTTACAATTATTTAAGGAGTGGGAGCAAATGGGTCAGGTTTAGTGGAGGAGCAGTGCTCATTAGTCATGTTTTTCCAAAATTGTTTCCTTAAATGTCCTGACTTTCCACACAACACTGCTCTTAGAAGCCAGCCTGTCATTGTACTATAAATACATGTTACCCCAAGACGTCATATTGCATGAGCTTTTTGGCCCACTCAAGTATTCCGATTAAATATATGTACCATACTATCCATAAGACATTAAGTTAAATTCCACAGATAAAAGATTTTAAGTTGTAGCATGTTTTCTGCATATTTCTAGATAGTATTATTATTCAAACCTTTCCTTATAATAATATTCATATATGTGATACATGCTTGGGTATTGGGTCTGTGCTGCCAAGGACTTCAAATTACTAAAATACCAAAGTGAAAGTGACATCAAGCACTCTTTCGCCACAATTGGCAATTCACAGTGGACCCCTTCACTCACACTGAATTACTTCACGGACTCCCATTGGATCCTTTAGCTGGAAGAAAAGGACTGTGGAGCAAAGAACTTTTGAACCAGGGTTAATTTCTGATTTTGCCACTGTACTGATGAATCACAAAACCAGAACTGGCAGGATATTGCCATGTTAGCAAGTAGCCAAACAAGGTTTATCTTGTGATATGCTACTTAAGTCTAATATGTATGGTTAGAGGCACCATTGATAATCAGACTTCATGCTTTGTTTCTGCACTCCAGGTGCTGTTAACATCAAAATATTTCCAAATGATAGATGCATTTCAGGCAATGGTACTAGCCAAGTGGATTAAAACATGAATACTTGATGGGAGATGGAGCTCAAGATTACCATGTTGTACCACTGAACATAGATGCACTGTTTGGTAAATTACAGTGCCTGGGCATGCGTCATCCATCTAAGGGACAGCAAGAGAGTTGTTGCTTCTAATGAGCTTGTATCCAAACATAAATCAATTGAGTACCGAGAAATGCATTACAAACAGAACATTGGCAAAACAAATGTGTTTAAACTGCACCACTTGCTACAAATGTGGAAAAATCTCCTTTGTGGAGGTATGCCTAAATGTCCTAGGTTTTTTTTAACGTCCAATAGGTTAAGACGAATTCCAGTGGCCCAGTAGATTTTGGAATGCACTATATGCAGATTATTGTTCCTGAAATGTAACATCCTACTTGGTCTACTGGCCAAACGTACATTTAACTGTAGCATTTACCCTTCTTTCTGCAAAAATTCCTTGATGGAGAACCCATAAACCCCACTGAAGGATTTTAAATTGAAAACAACATTATTGTCCAAGTATGCTTTACAATTCACCAAGGACTGTATATTGTTCAGAAAAACGTTCCCCATATTATTCAGCATACAACAGCAAAGAGAGCCACTACAAGACATTTTGACCGATTCTGAATATGCCCACCGCCCCACCGTTAAGTGTTAGCACCCCCCTCCCACACCCCAAAGTTTGAGTCCAGTTGCGCCTCTACTGTACTTGTTGTACTGTACTTCATATTAAACGCTGGTGTGGAATCGAGTGTGGTTAGAGTCCTGACTGCAATCTAAGTGTCACCTTTTTTGATTGGCTTCCCATGTCACTGATGGGTAGAACTGCATTAATTAAAATGATGATCTTCATGGATGTCTATATTTTTAAAAGTTTCTTTTTTTAATCGAAGTCGACTCAAATTTACAGGGAACTAGATAGCTTAATGACATCCTTCATCTGGGCTGGCAAATGCTCTATGGTCAAGCTGAAGACCTTGAAGTTGCCCTTCAAACAGGGAGAACTAAATGTCCCTGACATGGAATGCTATTATTTGGTTTTGTGCCATCAATATCTAAAAAGAATTACTGACACCCCTAATATTGAGTCACCTTACTGGGGGGTTGCCAGTGGTATATGTACCTAAATTGACAGTTCTGGAATATTGTAAAGGTGACTTCGAGAATTTCCCGTCTACTTTTCTTAATGTCCACTATATGGCACTAGTTAACTAATTATGGAGTTAACGCTGTTTCTTAGGGTACAGAAATATGTCTGTGCTCTGTCCAAGTAAACAGTGAGAGTTGGATGGATGGAGGTTAGCTGCTTGTATGTGAAGAAGCTATGTAATGGTGATGAGTTTAGGATTTTCGAGTATGCTAAAATATCACATGATATTGAATACATTTATTGACAATGAGAAACAACTTTATGGACCAATGCCCACTAAAAGTCAACAAACCCATTCATTCACCATTGCGTCAGTCTGTTAGGATCACAGTAATAAAAATGGAGGGTTTCCTGAAATTTACCTCTTAAAGCACATGGAAATAGCACACAAAACATAAATGCATTGGAAGTAACAAATACGCAGCTGAATTACTCTATCCGTAGGAAAAGGTAATCTATTCAACGGCAATGAGTGTGCACAACAGAGAATTGACACACCAGTGATGAGTCTACCCACCTTAAATACAAACCGATGCAACGCAGCACAGCACTAGCTGAAGTCCTTAAAAGTCCTGGAGAGAGGTGCAGTGTGGCAGTACCATGAGAAAAACAAAAACAAATGAGGTGGAAGAGAGGAACAGAAAGCGGTAGAGTGTACAACCAGCAGTAGGAAGCACAAGGCTGAAGAGCCAGCTACAAGTCAGCCACGCCCCATACCTGTTCTTAGAGAGGATAGGTGGGGTGGAACGTTGTCCACCTACTATAACCTCCTGGTTTCTCCTGTTAGTCACATGTTACTGACTTAGCAAACTCCCCCAACTGGTGGAGGCAAAGTGCAATTAGTAGCAAGCATTGGCATAGCCAATAGGTCGCGCCTTTGGGACCTTATAAGTGTTTAGCCATGCAACAATTGCGTAACTAAATACTAATAAGGTCCCAAAAGCGAGACCTATTTGCTATGCAAAGCGGCCTTGCGGCCGTGAAAGTGATCGCGATCACGATCAAACATCAAAGCGGCCGTAAGTTAAAGTAATCACGGTAAAACGCGGCGCACGCGCCCGCGCACTTGCACTGTAGCTCTAGGCTGGCCTGGTAGCACTTTTTGGAGCCCTCTCAATAAGTCTCGCCAGACCAGCGCATGCGCTGGGTCAGGCGAGACCTAAAAATCCCTCACCGGGACACCAGTTGGGAGTAGTTCTATGGAGATCCAGAGGCATGGGTCCAGGGCTGACCATAGAACAGTATATGGGGTGGCTAAAGTGCTGCACAGGACAGGCAAGGCGAAGGGTGGCAGCACAAGTGAGAAGCGAGTGACAGGGGGTGAGTATGGTAGGCGATGCTAGAGTGCAGAGAGGGGCTAATACTAAATTACCTCGAGGGTTCCCTGCTGGCTCAGATCTCGGAAGGCTGGCACTGGGCAGGCTGTTTCACTAGGGGCGCTGATTTTATTCCTTGTAGACCATAATTTTAGGATGGATTTTTCAGTAGCATCTGCTTGTGTTTTAGTATGGCTCAGCCACCTTGTACCTGCTGGGTCCAGTTTTGAGCATGTGTGAAGAACGCTTACTAGGCCTGGTGAAATGGTGCATCCACTCTAGACCATCTGCTTTCCAACTCATGGTCATTACTTTGATTCTGGCTGGTCTAGTGAGCCATTCGTCTTTACGATCTCAGTAAAATGAGTCCCACTGGGCTGGATAAAAATGAGCATTATTCAGTATTACTAAGATGCCCCATAGGATGCAAGTCTGGTTTACAATTACACGTGTTAAAAATGTGTTTTTGCGTACACTCCATTTCTATTACTCTGCAGTATGCAGGTGAATTGGATGGATCCACATGGTAATAGTTTTACCGTTTGGATAAGAAAAGGGGGTATTAGTGTGCATTATGAGTTACCCACTTAATTCCTAGTGGAGCAAGCTAGGTTAAGCTACCTCCTTGACCTGCCTGCAGAACTCGGGAGGCTCTCCCAACTGATCCTCTCACCAGGAGCGTAGCTTAGTCTGTAAGGTTCGGAGGTGAATCTTACCTTTCCTCAGCTAAAACAAGCATGACAAAGCCAATAAGTCTTATCTATGCAGGTGCTTCCGGCTTTGCCAATGAATTAGACAGGTTGTACACGAGTGTGGTGTAGAGTGGACATGAGTATTGCAGAGTGGAGTGTCATGGAGTGGCATGGCGTAGAGTAGCTTGGCAGTGGAAAAGAGGGTTTTGCAGTGGTGTAGAATGGAGAGAAGTGTCATGCAGTATCTTAGAATGGAGTAGACTGAAGTGTTGAGAAGTAGAGGAGCGTTGCGGAGTAGAGAGGGGTGTTGTGGAATTGAGTGTCGTAGAGTGGAGTGTCAGGGCGTCTCGCTGACTGGGGTGGCATAGAGTGGTGTAGTGTGGAGTGGTAAAAAGTTGAGTAATGGAGTAGAGTGGCGCAGTCTGTTGTGGCGTAGTGCCACAGAGGGATTTGTATAGAGTAGTGTTGTAGAGTGGTGTGGCATAGAGTGGTGTGGAGTAGAATGTCTAGAGAAGTGAAGAGTGGAGTGGGAAAAAAGGCCATAGAGTGGATTGTGGTAGATTGGAGCATTGGAGTGGAATGTCAGAGTGCAATGTCGTAGAGTGGAGGGGTATAGCATGTCGTAGAGTGTCGTGTTTCAGAGTGCATGGGGTTTTGTAGAGTGGCATAGAGTGCAGGATTGTAGAGTAGAAGTGCGTAGAGTGGATGGGAGTACGAAGGAGTGGAATGGCGTAGAGTGGAGTATGCATGGTGTGATAGTGCACTGCAATTGCATACAACAAAGTTTCAATTGAAATGACTATTACATTTGCAAAGACATGGTTTTACTGAAAAAACTATACAGTGAAACACGATAATGTGTGGAAATGGCATCACCTGGTGTATTGATGTTTTGAACATATTCAAATATTTGTTTACAGCACACTTAGGATTATGACAAAAACGTGCTACACATGTACTTTCCTAATTCTGATATTTTTTGATGTATGCTAGAAAAAAAGTCTTTGGTAAGTAAATAAGAGTGGAGTGTCGTAGAGAGAAGTAGAGTGGCCTAGAGTGAAGTGGCGTAGTGTCGGAGTGGAGTAGTGGCGTGGACTGGCATAGGGTAGAATGGAGTGTCATAGTGGAGTAGAGTGGCCTAGAGTGGAATGACAAAAAGCAGTAGTGTTGTAGAGTGAAGTGGCAGAGTAGAGTGACGAAGGGTGTAGTGGCACAGTGTGGAGGGCATAGAGCGGAGTAGAGTGGCATAGAGTGGTGTGGCATAGAGTGGGGTGTGAATGGTGTGGTAGTGCACTGACATTACACACAACACATTTTAAATTGAAATGACCATTACATTTGCTCAGACATACAGTTTTACTGATCAAACCATAGCCTACAAACAATAATGTGTGGAAATGGCATTACCTAGTGTATTGGTTTATTTTGATGATATTCAAGTATGTTTCCAGCACACTTCAGGATTACAAAAAAGTGCTTTATTTGTGCTTTCCTAACTGGTATATTCTGAAATATTTGCAGGTCATTTACAATAATGTAAATGCTGTTGTGTGCTAGATAAAACTTTCTGTATGTAAATAGAACATATTTCTAGAGCATAGTACCCAAAGGTGTCACATTGCTAGCAACCCCCAGAAGCCAAGAGACAGGGGAGAAAACCCTACACTGAATCAAAGGGGAAAAAGCCACCAGATTTCACACCCCCAGATTGTCAGATAAAGCCGCTCACTTTGAAGTCAGAAAAAGAAAAGTAAGCACCAAGTTCCCTCGGAAGACAGAGACTGACAGTTGAGCTCTGTCTTTGAATGCAGAGCTAATGTGACAAGATATGAACAAAATATAAAGGACTGTTTACAGAAAATGATCACTGTAAGAGAATACAGTAAACAGTGTATGCTCCACCTAATGGACTGAATCAAGCTGGACAGCCTAAAACAAATAAAGTCAGCAAAGAGAAAGCAAGCAAATGTAGGTTGCAAACCACGAATCCAAAGGTAAGCAATTAGCGGAATACCTTCCTAGGTCATCTTACCAAATGTCCCCAAGATGTCTTTTGAAATGTATGACATTGTTCTGCATTCTGTCCATCAATAGTTCTTTTTGCATTTGTCACCCCGAGTGGGACGAGTATGCTCAGACGCGAGTCCCGTTCTCTCCATGCCACTGGAATCAAGCTATCCTGGCTGAAGAGGGGTGAAACCCCGAAACCGATCCTAGGATGCTTGTTTCCAGTCCAGGGAGGACCTGGCCTGGCAGTTCGGGCTGGACTGTTCCCATTCGGCACAGGGTCAAGACTGATTTGCATATGGCTGGGTCCAAACTGGAATGGCATGGCGAGCAAAAAAAACTATGGATTTAGGCCCAGATCTCTGTACTGGGGTGAATGACATTGTTCTGCATTCTGTCCATCAATAGTTCTTTTTGCTTTTGAAAACCAGGCAGCTGCACTGACTGGTAGGCTTCGATCTACAAAGAAGTGAGCTTCAGGGTGGAGGAGTGAGATGACCATGGTTCAGGATAGACTGTTCAAATGAGGAGCAGGATCAATGCTGATTTGCAATAATTAGGCCTCTGTTTAGAGTGGTAACAGTGGCTAAAAAAGGAATGCTATCCCGAGTGATTATCACTGGTTTCACTATTTGCAAGCATTCCTCCCATCACCTTTTGGGTGTTCTATCACCAGTAGTGTCTTGGAACTTTTGAAGCTTTTTAAGCTTACTACTGCCAATGTTTGTGAATTTCAAAAAGTAGTAAACTTGCACACATTAATGGAGTAATGAAATACCAGCATTTATAAAGCACACAGCTACCTCTGGAGAGGTGTCCCGGCGCTGGGGGCCCTTGGGAAGATGAAGCAAACGATTGCCCAGAGTTACATGGTGCTGGGCTAACCTGCCGCCGGCGATCAAACCGTGAACCCCGTGGTCCGGAGTCAGGTATCATGGCTGCTGCACCACACCTCTTCCAAAGTACTTATATGGATGCATATTTACTACTACTCTTTTGATAACTCGGTCTCTATATATATATATATTCAAGATCCTGATCAAAATAAATAAACAAGCTAAAAACCGTCACACACATAGCAGACCTGACTCTGGCCACCAGTCCCAACTACCAAACTAAGAAAGCATTAGAGGGATGTCACATGCTGAACACCCCCTCTGAAGCTACACTCCTGCCCCTCCCACCCGAGCCTGGTAGTTCTCCATGGCAACTCATGACTGCTGTCACATACAACACAACCACCCACAGCCAGTGCCCCCGGATCAATTATTTTTAATGTATTTTTCACTGTACTCCAATCTACTCAGACCCACTCTACTCTGCACCACTGCACTGGACACCACTCTACGCCTTTGTGCTCTACTATGCACCACTGCACTACTGTACTTAGCACCATTCTATGACAATGAACTTCATGCCACTGCACTTCGACACTACTGAACTCAACGCCACTCTATTCTGCAACACTGCACTCTAATCTGTACCACTCATCTCCACGCCACTTAACGCAAATGCACTCTACTCCGCACTTCACTTTACTCAATTACTCCACAACACTCTGCTCTATACCACTTTACTACATTTTATGACACTCCACTCTTTTACCCCATAACTTTTAACCATACTGAACAGCAACCATGCTGGTGTATAAAATGACTAAAACATATTGATAAAGCCAATAGGTCTAGTATAGGTGAGACCAGCTGGCTTTGCCAATGTCGGCTTTAACACATGGTAACAGCATGTGCAAAGATTTCACCCTGCTAACCATTTAACACACAAAATATAGCAGTAAGTAGTTGAAAGATGGCCAGTCAATTTTAGTGAAGAGCTTTCCCCTACGAGGAGACCAGTCTCCACTCTGAGTAACTTTTGATCTGATTGCACTAGTAACCAATAAGTTGGTAAGTCTGCAGATTATGCATCAGATGATAATTGTGTGGCAAATACGGCACATTATGAACACAAAAAAACGCCACGGACGCTGAATCCCAGTGGGGCAGACAAACCTTTCCTTTTAAAATAAAGCGAGTTGTCACATGGCCATTGAATCACCACAAGACCATGCACTCGTGTTTTCCCTGGGGAGCGTCTCGCATTCTCTCAGGGCAGAAACTCAGCCACTTTGTAATGGGCCGTCAGGTAAGTATTTTGTCATGCGTGTCCTGACTGCGAGTAGGTGTCAAGTACGTTGGGGTGAAAGGAGGGTGTGGGGGAAGGGGGGTGTGGGGGTAGTGTTCAAGTGAATTTACCCAAAAATCGATTAGGTGGTCTTCTCAGACATAAGCATCACCACCACTCAGACACCTCCAGCGAAGCCTATAGCCGAAAAACAAGTTGATGTGTCACAATCCCTGGTATTCTTCACGAGCAAAAAACACGATGGGAAGTAGGCACTACGGGTAGTAGCTAGGTACCTGCTGGCATCCAGTTGGCATCTTAGCAGGTTCTCTACATGACTGGAAAAGGGAAAGCTTCACAGCACTCCATAGAAATTCCATTCCTACAGCGCGTGCGCAGTCATCTGTAGCAGGATCTTCCTACGGTACAAACGAGACAGACCGCGCCCACAGGCGCTCAGACTTCAAAAACTCACCTGAATGGTGGTTCTGCTATCCCAGCAGAACAAAACTTTACGGCTGTCTCCGAACGACAAAATCAAGCACCGGGAGAGTTCGGAACGTAACAAATCGCTTTTTGTGCTGTGTAGTGTCTCTAGCACCAGCTTGGTGGCAAGCCTCGAGACATCTGAATTGCCAAATGAATGTAAAACTGGCGCACTAGAAGCTTGTGGTCTTAATACACGCAAACTACAAGATACTACCAAGGGAAGTCAAATCGGATGGGAGCCCTTTCCTTTAGAATTCGTAATATATCGAACGTTTAGTTACCGCAATCGAAAGTAAAAACCAAAGTTACTAAATTCCGAAAAACGTGTGCTTCCCTTGGGCCAGTCAGCCCTTTGAGTGCTGGATGCCACGTCGTTTTGGTGGAGGCGCATCGGCACCCGGACCGTAAGAGACAGTGGTCCAGGTGCTGATGCACCCCATCCTTTCCATTCAATGAAGTGCATGTTACATTGTTTCTAGATGAAGACATATGCTATAGCGGGACTGGGAATCTACTTAGCACATGGTCCAGAGATTCTCTAAGAAAAAAATCCTAGACAATGCAAACCCAAGACAGATTTCCAGTATTTACAAGTGCAATTTCCATCATGTTTGGAGCGTGCATGTGAATTTTCCCTTTACAAGGCAGATAAATCTGCACAGGGTAATCTCAAGAACATCAAGCCCGTTTTACAGAATAAAAACACAAGTTCATTTACGACACGAAATAGAACTAAAATGTCCACCGTACTTGGATTTGTCTTTTGAAAGTTGGAATTAGAAAAATACTTTAAATTTGAACTATGTTCACCAGGATTAAAGATGTGTCCCAGCTAGGGCTTTTGTTATGCCCTTCCTCCCCACTTAAGATGAACTTCCTCAAAAAAATATTTGAACAGCTAAAGAAAGTGTAAACCACCCTCCCACTAGGACCACGGTGGGGATGCTGTCAGTGAAAAGGTTTTTCCATTCCCTGGTGCACAGGGTTGCCTTTGTCATTTTAAGTGATTATAGCACATGTCGCTCTCCAGCAACAAAAAATTATAAGACCTGGGTGGCAATAGGATCATTTAAAATGAAATGGGGGTAGTAACAAATACAACATAATCAAGGCGGACCCTGTATTAAAGAAATGCAAGGAATCTAGAATGTATAAAAAGAAAGATTTATTTATAGTACTTAACCGAATATACAAAGTAGTGGTCAAGCATCAACTAATGAGGTATACAGTTTTTAACCAGAAAATGAAGACTATGCCGAATCCCTCAAAATCTTTGCGAAACGCACACTTTGACAGCACACAGAATACGAGAAATTTACATAATAAACTGACTTTTTTTAAACCTTGCACCAAACTATATATACCAAACAGCAACAAAACTGGAGTCCAGAGATCTATACAAATAGAGCCAGTCAGTCCTGGTTTATTAAGACCCATCTCTTTGGCCTTCGTTGCATATGAAACGCCTATGCTAAATCTTTATTTTACAGGAAGGCAGCTTTACTCATTGAAACACACGGCTGCACCGAAATGTAAGGCATGTGCTTCAAAGATGTACAAATAGCAATGCTAAAAGCTACCACTTAAAAACAAATGTGTTTTTTATTGTAGCAGTCAACCAGTACAAACACGCACCAATAAATAACATTTTACAAAAAAAACGCTGCTATCTTGCTGTGATGTTACATGTGGCTAGTGCATGTGAGTTTACAGTTTATAAAAAAGTTGGTCTGTAAAATGTACAGATAAAAAGCACATTCTCTACAAATTAATGGCAACCATGTCACTCAGGCTATAAAAAAATGCAAAATTGATTAAGCCGATGCTTCAACTTCTGTGGAGTCACCATTCTCTGTCTTCTGCTTTTTAGTTTCGGTTTTTTCCTGAATAGAGAAAGCACAAAACAAGTTAAGCTTAAAAAAAGTTAAGATTAACAATGGAATAAGCAACCCCAAACTTCAGCATTAGGGTTTTCATTCCCATCACTCGACCAGAAACATGCCGAACACCGCTAACCGCACTGCCTTGGAGCCCCCACTAAGGGAAAAAACATAAGGCGGGGGATCCTAGCATCACTTAACACCTTCACTTTATTGCTGCATGTTAAAGCTGAGGTTGCATGCTAAAGCATCCCCGACAAACGTTTCAAATGGTACATGACTGCCAAGGATCAAAACTGCATCAATGCAAAACAAACGTGTTCAAAGCATGCAGAGGACATTGTTTGCCTAGCAGCAGCCATGGATTGTACCATGTAAACATCCCCGATTACTTCTTTAACGCCTTAATCGAGGGAAATATTTTTATGACCACTAACAGGGTGAAATGAAGGGGGCGTGGCTTTTTTCAATGTAGGTGCCTTTCATCGCGATAATGTGATCAAGGGCCTAGACTGGGATGCATTGACTTGCTCAAGAGACAGATGCACGCTATCATGTCGCTTTGAACTCTAATATTCTGCAGTAGCCGCCTGCCATCTACATTTTACACTAAACCAGAAAAATGTTGAACAAGTTACCTCTTCTTCTGCAGGACGTTTCACGGGATGTTCTTCCGATTCTTCTGGACATTCTTTTTCACCCTCTTTGGCAGCAGAAAAAAAAATGGTTGGAAATGTATTGAAGCGTTTACTTCATGCTGTGTATTGTATTTTCGTCATACATTAACACTACTTAGGGGGCTCAAAAATCCGGAAGAACAGTGACATGAATGATGCAAAAGACAGTTGGCGTACCTTTCTTTGTCTTTTCTTCTGCTTCAACCTCTTTCACAGCCTCTTTCACCTCCTCTTTAGCTACCTTAGCTACCTCTTCTTCCTTTGGTTTTTCTTCACTGTGGCCGTTTTCTTCCTGAAAGCAAAAAATCATTGGATTATAGCCTCCGATTCCCGCATGCACGGTTCGTACATGAACATGACGAAACGTTGTTTAAAGCACTTTCCACGTCCAAATGAAGGCGTGTTTAATTAGTTGCTAGTTCAAACGCAGACCAGATCGCTAAAAAGGGAACAAACGTTCGGCACACCGAGCAGACATCTAGTCGATTAAAGAAGACGAGCAAAGCATCCCTTAATTCATCACCACCATGCCCCCACAGTATTGCTGTAGTTTGGCTTCTCGAAGTAACTTGGGAGCCATTCAAAAGAAACAATGGAACACAAAACGAAATGTAAAACGTACTGTTCCGTTTGCAGGTGCGTCGCCACTTCCGTTCTCTTCTTTATCCTGTGCTGGTTCTTCCACTACTTCTTTCTTCTCTTTGAGATCCTGAAGAAAAAAAATAATAGTATTTGGTTGGGTCCCGTAAAACCACTACAGCTGCAATTAAATGCATCTCTACTGTGACTGAACCAACTAGGCCGACGGGAAACGCGAGCGCCGCTGCCAGTCACAGGCAGAGAGCGGCACTGCACATCTGGCTCACCGCGTTCCCGGATGCGGGCACGCGCACACACGCGGGCAAGACAAAGAGCTGGGCGAGAGCCCTGCCGGAGTGGCGCGCGCGCCCGCCCCTCCGTGCCCGACGCAGGGAGGTGGAGCGGCCGCTGCCCGCGCGCATGCTCACAAGTGCTCCGCTGGCAGTGGCCTCGCGCGCGCATACAGGCGGTTTCCCGCCGATTCCCAGTGACGCGTGAAGGCTCTGAGGAGACGAGCTGCGCGCGCTCCCTCCGAAGGGGGAGGAGGGGGCACGGTGCACAAGAGGGGGGGGGGCGTTACGCGCTCGCGCAAAGCGCCCGACGGGTTCAAACGGGAGGCGGAGCAACGTTTACCTCAAAGTACTGACGAGACCACAAGGGGTTTGATTAGGCTACAGAGTGCACATGGAGGTTATTTTCAACACAGTGCGGCGAGGGAGCGCGTATTCACTCAAAAGCCCCGACCGGCCGTATGTAACTCAATTCACCGCTCACCATTCGCTGACTGACACGCTACCAGTTTAACGGGCAATGAACTCGAGCTGACTGAACACCTGCTCAGAGCGCGGCCGCAGCTGGGGACTTCAAAGACAAGGGATGCGCTGGAAGCAGCGACACCACAGCCCGCCCACTAACCTCCGAAGCATCGACGGGGAGCTCCAGCGAAGCGCGGGTGGTGCGACGTGAACGGAAAGCCCCGTAGAAGAGGGAGCGCGGCGGGAGAACAAACACTTTCCCTTCAAGTCTCAATGGTGAAAATAGGGGGCAAACTACGAACCCTACGCCTGCGGAGACACTGGGAGCGGGCAGCGGAAACTTGTAACTCGCCGGCAGGCTAATATCAGTCATTCTTGGTCGGAGCCAACGTTTACGGTCAAGTTACACACCAGGCAGCAGCTATACATTTTCTCACGCTATATTGTGCGCTTAATTATCGTTGGCATGTGTTCTTCAACAGCCTATTTCCCTGAATGTGGAGCTGTTATACAAGCCCCTAGTCGACACCCCGTCTCCTTCTTCGGGTCTACATTGTATAGCATACAGGCTGCCCACGCGGTCCTTAACACCCCCGCACCGCGTGCCGCGCACACGAAAGGAGATATTTTAAACAATGGAAAATCGCATCCTTACCTTGACGGCCACTTCAGCGGGAGCGGCGGGGGTATCTACCACTGTATCTGCCATGGCGGTAATTGCTCTGCGCGGGCACAAAGAAATTAGCGGCGAAAAGTCCTCGCGCTGCGCTCGTTCTTGCTATAAAGATGTTCCACGCGAGCTTCAGCAAGGCAGTGAGACGAAGCTCCGCGGCAGGGAATTAAATACGAAATGTGCACGGGCGGGCCCAAGTGTCGCTGCGAAGCCGGATTGGACGAGGCTATGCCCATCTCAGATGGCCATTGGTCAAACACTCAGTCTGTACAAAGGCAGTATCGGCCCCCAATCTTCCCGTGGGCGCTTCTTAGACGGGATTGGTTCATGTTGTGAGTAATCCCCGCCTACTTCTCATAAACTGCACCTTTCTGGAGAAAGTGAGGTACCACGTTCTGATAGGCTAGGGTGCCTGTCTATTCTATGTCGTGAGACCCGCCTCTTTCTACTGACGAGCTTTGACTGACTGTCGTAAATCCATCCTTCCCAACGCACGCTGCTGTCCTATTGGTCGCTACAGAGTTTACTTGACTGGTCGGAAAATGCTGTGCACACGAGGTCTTACCTGTGTGCTTTTAAGCGAACTAAGTGGGGAAAAAGCGAGACGCGACCGCAAGCGCTATCATTTTTGTCTAATAATTCTAGTATATTAACAAACATGATTTACCCGATGTTGGAGTGTATGTTAAGCGCAAAAAAATAACCGCTATTCTGATGTCTATGTCCAACCACAACCAGGCAGTTTATGCAATAAGCTGACTGTTAACTACAATAAGCTGACTGTTAACCTAGTAGTTACAGGGCATTTGGTTTACTGCATCCATCTTTGGCGCTTTTCTTTGCATTCTTTTTGTTTGCTGTGTCGTACCAGCTTTCTCTTATGCTATTTATTTTTTTGCATATATATATATATATATATATTGCGCAAATTCGACCCGAAGGAATTGGAGCGCTTTACATGAGCACCGGTTACTTACACATTCAGGCACGGGGAGATTAAGTGATTTGTCCAGAATCACAGGATGTGGACGCGACCCTGAGGCTCAAACCCTGGTTTCCAGCACCAAAGTCGGCAGTCTAGCCGACAGACCACCTTCTCTCCCCATGATGTTAGATTTGGGGGTCTCTAGTTGGCACAGGTAGGTACATCTGACAAATAGGGACCCTTGCCTCTAGTCAGGGTAAGGGGGTACACTCCTAAAATAACCCCTGCTCACCCCCTTGGTAGCTTGGCACGAGCAGACAGGCTTATCTCAGAGGCAGTGTGTAAAGCATTTGTGAACACATACAGTAATCAAGTGACAACACTACAGATGGACACCACACAAGTTTTATATACAAAATAAGTATTCTTTATATAGATTTAACATAAGACCATAAATGACAAAAATCCACAATACTGTTACTTTATTAGCTTAGTTCTCTTAAGATGGTAAATGCGACACTCAGAGTTCAATGTACCTTAAGATGTGACAAGCAAGACAACAAAAGTGTTGCAGGGAAGGTGAAGCAGTAGGTCCTTACACGCAAAGGCGGTGATGCGTTGAAGATCTGGTGCAAAGAAACAAAGATGGCGTCTTCTTGTTGATGCGACACGCTTCTCTGATGTTGCGAGATGTCTCGGCTCGATGCGGCTCATCGCCAGCGATGAATGCTTGGTCCTCTCGCGCTTAAAAAAACACGGGGATTGACTCAGTTTAGGAACCTAGAGGCTGGAATCAGTACTAATTGGGAATAATAGAATAGATTAACAACGTTCTTTTCAACAGAAGGGAGAAACTTTTCCCTACTGGACAGTTCCACTATGGACTAATTTCCTTGTGCTCATTTAAATACGTGGGTCAACAGGCTAATCATCAATTCTTCTTCTTTCTAAATAATCAATATATACTCAGAACATCCATTTATACATGGTTTTTACTCAATGGTTGGTTCAATTATTAAAATTTTTCATCTTTTTCAATATACATTTGTCAAATATGGTACATATTTATATCCTTTTACATATTAATATAACAATACAAAACAGAGTGCAAAGATTATATACAGTGCATAAAACAAAGAGCTTTTTCACTTTGACAAATTAGCTGAGAAAATCAACTCGTCCTACTACGTGCTGCTGTTGTAACGGGATGTTGCCTACTTATCCTCGATACTGTATGTATGTATATATATATATATATATATATGTATATGGTCCATAGGGGGTGAAATAAAGGTCAGAGAAGGCTTGAAAGTATCTTAGTGGTGATTTAACCACTGTTAGTTGGTTCACCTAGTCAATTTTTTCGCATTTTCTTTATATATATATATATATATATATATATATATACATACAGTATCGAGGATAAGTAGGCAACATCCCGTTACAGCAGCAGCACGTAGTAGGACTTATTGATTTTCTCAGCTAATTTGTCAAAGTGAAAAAGCTCTTTGTTTTATGCACTGTATATAATCTTTGCACTCTGTTTTGTATTGTTATATTAATATGTAAAAATATAAATATGTACCATATTTGACATATGTATATTGAAAAAGATGAAAAATGTAAATAATTGAACCAACCATTGAGTAAAAATCATGTATAAATGGATGTTCTGAGTATATATTGATTATTTAGAAAGAAGAATAATTGATGATTAGCCTGTTAACCCACGTATTTAAATGAGCATAAGGAAATTAGTTCACTAGTGGAACTGTCCAGTAGGGAAAAGTTTCTCCCTTCTGTTGAAAAGAACGTTGATAATCTATGGTCCTAGAGGTATTCTATAATTCCCAATTGGTCCTCTCGCATTGGCAGGCGAATTCTGGGTGGGCTTACCTCGGCATGTCACCTTGCAGTGGCTGCACTGACTCTGGTGATATTGGCTGGCGCAGCGCTTGGTCATCAGTCTGTACCCTCATACGGGGATCATCCTGGAACATTAGGGCTTAGTCACCCTAGAATGATACGCACAACTGGCACACGGCGCATCAGGGTTTGTGTTACACAGAACTGAGGGATGTCTCAGGGGGCGCACACACTGCCTGTAGTCATGGTGCGGGATAATTATTGTTTTACTCTAGGAAACTGATCTTATGCCCAGGGTCTGTCTGCCTTTGCCACCAGTTACCAGCCCAAAGGTGGGAAGTATAATTCTACACTTATTCTGGAAATTACAACACAACGAGAGGCGCTGCAAAATGCTGAGCCGCATTGGGCAATTTCACACGAGGGCCTTTATGAGGAACATCTGTTGGCACCATATAGAGACAGGTACCATATACTCTGGGTGGGCATCCCTCTGCAACCATGGGCAGGTTTCAGGTCACTTCAGTAAGACATATTCACCCGCGCTTTAGCCAGGGCAACAGGTGGGTGGTGGTAGTTTTCATCTATCAAGTGTGCTGTGGTGCATAAAAAGTTTGGTATACCCTGCGTTAGAACCAAATGGCGACAGGGTATTATTGACCTTGACATTACCTTTATTCAGGAAAAGGGCAGGTAGTTGCACAGAATGTTCCCCTCTGGTTCCCACAGACTTGCCTGCTCCCTGGGTTATCCTTCTGTGGGCTAGAACCTGAGATTGGAAGGGGCATCTTCTGCTACCAGTGTCCCAAATACGTTGATGGTCAACGCTGGGGTATATGTATCATGAAGGGCATGAGTACTACTTGGGTTTTCCCTAAGTTTTGGGGTCAAACTAGGTTGAAGCATTAATTCTACAGTCCTTAGGAAGCATCCAGCTTTCCTTCAATCCAAGTAAGGGCAGTTGGCGATAGATAAGTAACAGCAAGTGGGTAACAGACACCGGCTGTTCAGTGACATCGTGCCCCCGGGGCACGCGTGCTTCACAAACATAGAGCTGCAACCTGAAGGGTGCCAAGTGGGAAAAACCAGTAATCAGTAAGATGTGTGTCTCTGGCCTTACAGCTGTGCAAAGCCAGTATCATTTAGAGGTACGCCCAGGTGAAAATTTGGTGCTTCTTAATGTTCTCATGACCAATGCAGTTGGTGGTATCTCCCAGCGGATCCACTGAAAGCGTACTGCAGCTAACATGAAACTGGGAATCTGGGATTCCGACACTTTTACAAGTTTAAGTATCCAGGGTCAGAGAAGGTTAGCAGGTATTGGCATCTGTGACCCAATGGCAGTTAAGCAAGCGAGGTGCACTGCAGAAGTTGTCACGACATGAAAGGGGGAGGTGTCGCCAATAGCGGGCATAATACATACAGGGTCAAACTAGATTTCACAACAATAAGGCGTTCACCAGGGTTAGCTCCCAAAGAGGTCTGTGCAATTGTCTGGTCAACGGGGGGAAGTAAGTGCACCCCAGTGCGCTTACTTCCCTAAGTCACTTTACTAAGTGACAGGTCACTTTACTAAGTGTTACAAACCAAGAAATCCTAGGGTCTAATCACAAATCAATAGTAAATGTGAAACAAAGATACTCCTAAATTAAGAATGTATCTACAAACAACAATGGAGGTGAACTAATGGGGTCATCTAAGGGCAGATCCCTTTAAGGACGTAATCCCTCACTCACCACAAGTGGTGACATGCTTCATCATAGGTACTCTCCTCCCAAAGGAAACACCTAGTTCCTTTGAGGGCTACAACCCCCTCACTGTGAGGGGGGAGCTCAGGGATGTTTTGATGTAGTGTATTGGGTATCCTAAACCCACCTATGACGAGTCTTAATGTGTGAGTGAGAGCGCAGCGCAAATGATAAACTAGAACAATGTGAGTGATATTAAAACTGACTACTAGGCAACAAACAACAATTTTAATCAGCGTATGCCTAATGTCAGAGTTAAAATAGCAGTGCACCAACGGTATAGATTTAAACCGTTAGGGTGTGATGACAAATGGTCGACATGTTTCAGCCGTAGTGATCCAAGGATCGGATCAGGCTTTCATCAGGACCTACGCAAATAAAGCTGCTGCTCAAAAAACGTGAAAAACCAACTGAATTAATATAACTTGAAAGGATATAATGAAACCAATCTCTGGTCTTTTCAGTAAACAGATTTCTCCATACCCGCAATTGCTGGGTTTGTGACCTCACCTATACCTGGCAACCGCTCAGGAAGGGAGCACCGCTCTGTCCGCTACCGACGGACAGAGCGGTGCTCCATTCCTGAGCGTGATCCGATCCTTGGATCACTACGGCTGAAACATGTCGACCATTTGTCATCACACCCTAACATTTAAAACTATACCGTTGGTGCACTGCTATTTTAACTCTGACATTAGGCATACACTGATTAAAATTGTTGTTTGTTGCCTAGTAGTCAGTTTTAATATCACTCACATTGTTCTAGTTTATCATTTGCGCTGCGCTCTCACTCACACATTAAGACTCGTCATAGGTGGGTTTAGGATACCCAATACACTACATCAAAACATCCCTGAGCTCCTCCCTCACAGTGAGGGGGTTGTAGCCCTCAAAGGAACTAGGTGTTTCCTTTGGGAGGAGAGTCCCTATGATGAAGCATGTCACCACTTGTGGTGAGTGAGGGATTACGTCCTTAAAGGGATCTGCCCTTAGATGAACCCATTAGTTCACCTCCATTGTTGTTTGTAGATACATTCTTAATTTAGGAGTATCTTTGTTTCACATTTACTATTGATTTGTGATTAGACCCTAGGATTTCTTGGTTTGTAACATGTTATGATAGGGGATTTAATTCATAGTGGTCTATAAATGTGTCCCTTGAACCCTCCTTCCTTGAACTGCTTTGTTGCGTGATCACTTTACTAAGTGACCTGTTCCTGCGTTCAAGCTCAAAAGCCCCGCACGATCAGCTAGATTAGTCATGCTTGGTGTGGACGCGGTCAGCCAACATAGTGTGCTGCCGTCCCAATAAATAGGGTAATAAGGTGTCAAGCACAATGGGCTACGATTGCAGACAGTGCGCATTGTGCAAATCGGACAGATTCTTGAAGCGGGTATTCCTAGGGGGTTTCACCACAGAGGGAGCTGAGAGGGCAAAATCCCCATAAGGAATGCAGGGTAAGTGCTGGAGGGCAGTCTTGCTCATTGTCACATACTTCTAGTTGAACATTCCTGTGCGTCATGATTTCGAAAGCTAAAGGGACTGCTCAAATGTTAAGGACAACCCTTCTCGCCCTATAGCCAATGCAAGCAGGCGGGTTATGGGAGTGGTCACCCAGCATGTGGGCTGCAGTACCATAGATTTTGGACACAGGTGTTCAGGTACACACCGTGCTAGAAGGACGTCAGCTAGGTAAGAGCAGCAAATACATGGGGCATTGTGAGCCAGGGTGTCTGAAACCGTCCCACCCAGAGTTGGCGCGGGGCTGAGTCATGCGACGCAGTGAACTTTCCCGTCGGAGGTGAACAGTTCTTGGCACAACTTCACAGGTCAAAAGGGCCTTCTGTTTCATCACACACTAGCTGAACCAGGCTAACGTCAAGGGCTATTGGGATATAGATGGGGTCATTTATAACCAGTAAGGATGGTTAACTTTCATCTAGGGTTGCAGGAGGCTCAGACAGGAGAGGTTGCAGGTAAGACTATAGCTGTTTTGGTGGGGGGCTCTGGCTGCGACGGTGGCCGCCTCCAGAGCTGTGGCGAAGTTACAGGGCGATCTGGAGGCAGACGGGTACAGAAGGGTACCTCTGCGCGGTACCATAGGGGGTGCCAGAGCCAAATCCTAGGAGCCTCATGGGAGGTTGCTGGGAAACCGTGCCGGCGCCCCGTTAGTCCTTCGGGCGGTTGTGGGCCTGAACAACTGGGGGTTTGCTATGCTACGCTCCGCCCTGAAAGGGGCGTGAGTAATAAGGGACCATGTGTCACGTGATCCGGGAAGAGGATCACCAGTAAAGGCAGCACAGGTGGGGTTCGCCCTATTGCTGACTGGCTCATCAGGCGGGCAGGCGGCCCAGTTGGTTGCCTGCCCTTGGCTCGCCCGTAAGATATTTGATATTGGTGCTGGATTCCTTCACTGAATGAATGGGGTACGTTTTGAGTTGCCAAAAAAGTTGCACCATTTTAATCACTGGGAACATTTGATTACGATTATTGAACTCTCTTCCTTTACAGTTCTGTTAATGTGTAGGTAGCCCATAATGCAAGAGGCATGTTACACCCAAAAATATTCCTGTAAATATGCACCCCTGCTCAATATGTTTGTTTTTCTGTTTTGGCTTGGTTTTACACAGTTTGCCTGCACCATAAACTGGAAAACACGAGTCAATATAACGGTGTCTTAAATATTTTTGGTGCATCCCAGTGTGATGTCCAGAAAAGTCTACTGTAGGTTAGGTTTTCCACAAATGGCTGTTGTCACACCTGGATGAACACCAGTGCCATGTCTCCATGCAACCAGCTGCAGAAGGCTAGAGAATAAAACTGACGCCTCCATTCCGAGAACCCCTTCCCTTCTGAATTCATGCAACTCATGCATCTAGTAATGGTTATTGTATTTCAATCTGGAAAAACTGTATTTGGTGCATTTGGCAAAGAAGTTCCTTCTGAAACACAACAGCCTTTATAACCCTGTGAACCTCCGCCCTCCGAGATGGCTAATATGGCAACCAAGACAGTCCACTTTTTTGTAGAGCAGGAGGCTAGGATTGTCATCACTTGCCGTACATTCAAAGGAACAGCTCCTTGCTGGGAAATATCTTGAGGGGACCTTGTTAGGTCAGAGCTATCATCAGCCGATGCCACCTCAGGACTCTTATGACAATGGCTGCCTACGCATGCTCCCTGATCTTCTAGGTTAGTTATGCATATCACAGTTCACAACAGGAAACAGGAGGATTGTAGTGATTGATCTCGAAGTTGGAATTCCACTTACTTCGTTTTCTCAATCCTTTTCATGGAGATTGTTTCAACCAAAATGTTCTGTTGAGGACCAGTTCTTCAGCTTGTGTTCTCATGGCCATTTTAGTAGCCTTCTTCCAACTTGCACCTGTCCTCCAGAAAGGGACACTGTAGTTTAGTTAAAGGTTTGCTAGAAATAAGACCTCTTTGTTGGTTATACCTCAACATGGGGTTTGATCTACCTCAGCTCCTTCTGTGGTCTCGTGAGATTTTTCTTAACTGCTTCACAGCTGTAGCAACATTGATTATCACAGTCTTAGCCAGAAGTCTAGCCATAGTTTTCATAGATTTTATCAAGCCTTACTGGTTTTGAAGACTTGTTATTTCTTGTGCATCGTGTCACACATTAACAATATGTGCCGCCTATATTCAGCTAGTACATTCACCCAGGCACCCCTACTTAGAAAGGGGAGGGCATAGGTGTTCTTATCAACAGATCGTTTTTATGGGTTACGTGCACAGAGTAGCACAAATGTGATTGATGGAAATGTTCAAATACTTTGCCCCCCTACCCACGTTTTTTAGTTTGCCTGTATATACATATCCATACTGCAAACAGTGTCTGCATTTCCCCAAAATAGACAGCCCACCTTATTAGCCATGGCCCTTTTTAACGAGAACATATAGAAACCAATACAAGTTTTGGAGTTATTGATCCCCAGTAAAGTTTGAGTCCCATTGGCACAATAAACTCAAGATCCATGTCTCAGTGCGCCTTAGGGAGGCTCACTGAGACTACAAAAAGTGATTGATGGAATTGCTCAAATTAATAGGAACAACATTGACATATTCTGTGCACCTTTTATTATTTATCTATTTTTTTTTCATCCTGTTACAGACCAACAGCATCAGAAGCCAATCAGTCTTGGCCCCAGTCAAAAAGAGACTGTCCAACCCAAAGAACTAGGGTACATGCTTTGTGCATGGATGCAAGCAGTAAGTATTTGGCCTACCAGTTTAGATGGACAACCCCTATTCCCTGGTAGATGAAGCATGTAAAATACTTGTAGTGTGCATTGTGCAACCCCTGTGGAAAATGTGTGGAACATAAGCAAACATACAAGCTGTGCATCACAGTGGGGGTGAGGTAGTTTTCTACAAGTATAGTGTATAGTAATAGTCTTTCCCAAATGACACTGTGTAAGGGGTCTATCTCAGATTACCAGTTCAAATTGCTTGCACAAGAACCTCTAAACCTCCAAAGAAATACATCTTGAAATCCCACCATAAACCTCAATTCTCTTGTTCAAGAAGCCAACAACCATGTAGCTTCAGACAAAGAGTCGAGGTCATCCAAACCACACTTGGTGTATAAAACAATAGTCACCACTACAAAAATCCTTCTCACAGTTAAATGGAATCTGTTGCAGCAAAGATAAACAGCTTTAAACAAGTCTAAGAGCGATGTCAACTAGTCATGCTTTCGTATTTCTATCACATTCTCTCTGTTGAACCCACCTAAGAGGTCTGCACCTGTCACTATTCAAATTAAATACCTGAGATCCACCTGAGCGGTATCATGGTCTTTTGGAGAAAAGTTAATTCCTCTTCCTACTGAGACTCCCTGCCCAAAAATAAACTTAAGCTAGGAGGCTCTGGGGGGAAAGAGAAAGAGATACAGCAGCCAGTATTCCTGGAGCACTGGGTGACTGCACCTACCGAACAAACATAATAACACTAATTACTTCAGAGGGTTAAGGGATTACAATTTAAATGTACCAATATATTAAACACTGCCCATAGTGCTATCTGTATGTTTCTTGGCTGTCTGTACTGTGTTACGAACTATGTTCCTTCCAGCCATATTCTGTTTTGAAAATAAAAAGAAGCAAACATGGCTTCAGGCCTACCGTTGTAGCCTGACTGTAGCAGTGCAAATACTGCAATTCGACCTGTCAAAGTAAACCATTTTGACAGGTCAAAACCATCCCTTTTAAATATTAATACATCACCCGAATATAACCCTTGTAGTCAGTGCTTAATTTGCAAACAAAAGTGTCGGTGCCCGAAGATTTACGTAGAAGTCGTCAACCAGTGCAATTAAATGTCAGCGCTGGGAATACCAAGGCTGGAAGTCTTAAATCTGTGTCTTGCCTATTTAATCCACAACCAGGTCCCCTCTACCCCTTTATTTCATTCTTCAAGGTTCCTGCTTTCTCTTTTTGTAATGCTCTTTCCAATTTAATTGTTTTTCCCTCTCTTGTACTGGCTAAATATCTGTTGGGGAAAATAAGTGCTGGCCTCCAAAAAAGTGCAGAGAAATGTACAACTGTGTTGGATTGGGACTTAAAAGAGTAGGAATGTAACATGTTTGCCCAGGATGAAACTGGTTGGTGTATCCAACACATGCTTCATCACAATCAGCCTCAAATTGTGCCTAGGTTCCTGTCCACTGCGACCAGTGACTATCATTGCCACATTTGTGCTTTTTGGCCTATTCTACTATTTTTCTAATGTAATAATGAATGTGGGGGTATATACACACGTACACACCTGTGTTGGATTGGTCCAAGTTGAACGATGGTTAATTGGTGTGTGTAGATTGACTTTTTGAGGGTTTTCCGAATTTTCTTAGTCTTAGAGCTTTAATCTCATTTTAGTGATTGAAATAGGGCTAATTCAGTAAATTAAATGAGATCCATAAAAGCCCTCTTTAAAATCCTTGATCAAAAATAACAAGATTGGTCAAAGGAAAATGGATACGCAAACGCTTATCCTTACTAGGTGACCGCAGGGTGACTCTAGTAAATCACAGTGAATCATAGTTCAAAACAAGAATTGCATAACTTAATCAAGAAACATTATGTGATAAGTTATTGGCAAGTAATTTAAAGTTTATTTTCTACAGTATTACAAATTTTCCCAATGGGAAGTCAAACCATAAAACAAAGTTATAATTTCTTTTTGCATACCTAGACCAACAGGAGCATGCTTCCTCTTAGCAAACATATAACTTGCCTTTGAACAGAAAAGTGCCCACAGTTTCTTAAATCTGTTGTATCTGCTCCATATATTAACAAGCGAGATATAAGAAAGATGTACAGCGCTTGTACTCTGGGACCCACTAGAATTGAAACTCAATGGTAAAAGATTTCTCAATCCAGTACAGCAACTACTTGAAAAACGTGAACATTATCAATCATTAATTGCCTCAGCAGTCCCCTTTTACAGTGACCATACCGCTTCACACTTATTTCCCTTCATGACCCCAGTAGTTTAAATTTAACCCCTTGACAGCCCACTGAGGTCCAGTAATTGTCACGCTAAAACTCTACTTCTGTCGTCATCCCTTTGATTCTGGTCCGCCAGTCACTTCCCAAAAAGTCTGTGTATACAGCCAGTTGCTGTTCTGAAATCAAGTACTTTTTTCCACAGTTTACCCTTTTCAGCTACTTTTTTAGGTCTCGCCTGGCGAAAGCAGCGCATGCGCTGCTCTCGCCATGGAGAGGACCTTTTGCAATCGATTCTCCCAAAGCCTTACATGCACGCGTAAGGACGGACTAAGATGGCTGCTCTCGCCATTTGTCCAAACCTAACAGCACGCACCTGCATGTAAGGACAGTGGACAGTCCGCCGCCATCTTGTTAAACAGGAGTGCTTTCACGTTAAACACGGCGTGCTTTCACTTTAAACACAGTTTAAAGTGAAAGCACGCCGCCATGCGCGTGTGCACTGCGCGCCAGCCCAGTCGGCCTCCCTTCTGCATAGCCCCATGAGAAGGCAGTGGCGCACCTCACAGTATCCCAGACCTGCCATCACCGTGTCTCTCTCTGGGCCGGAGCAGAACCCCCCACTCCCCAGACACCATGGAGCTGGGGCTGTACCCCAGAAGCGTCCTGGTTTGCTGCATCGTCGTGTTCAGATCAGGTAAGGAAAAACGCTTCTAACGTGACATCCTTTCCATCTCGAGGAACAGTAACAGTGCATTCCAAGCAATGGTGGAATAAAATCGAATTGAGAAATGGCTAACATCAAACTGTCCTTGTGCCAATGCAATCAGTATCAATCCCCTGTACCTGCGCCCTGTCCTTGAATCCTAATGCCACTGTGAACACTGCATGCTCACACAGCAGCTACTCCGTGCATTCCAGTAATCTATGCACAAGCACTGCCAACCCACAAGTCTCCCATAGTTTCAAACCCAGCACCTCTTCCAGTAGGTAAGAAGCATGGATCTCCAGAAAGCAGTTTACTCAGCCACAAAGAAAAAAAACACGTTTGCATGTGCAATACTCGATTCACATGCTGCGTGCATACATGCCAATACTGCATATTAATGCACGTCTTTAACGAGGCCAGTCTGAAGTGACCTGCTAACTTGAGGGCAGCCATTTTGGGTTGCCTGACCCTTTAATCCTGCCCACTGGGCTTCTGGCCTTCTAACCTGTCATTCTCAAGTGCAAGGTCCTGTGTTTCTCAAGTTCCTATCCCTTTAAACAAGCGGAGCTTAGGTAACCGGACAGACATCTAACCGTGCCCGTGTAGTTCTTTCGTGAACTTTTGAACGCAAAAGAAAGTGCAGCTTAGCGCGCCCCACCACCATCACCTACGCAGCTGCAGCACTCCCCACTAAAAGCATCTGGATTTCTAAACTCGAGCAAGCAGAAAACCTGCCCCAACAACATGCCCAGAACGCTGTGTGAGTATATGTGTACTGTCTGTGTGACCCTAAAGAAAAGGGACTGAGCTTGCGCGTGCTGCATGAATATAGCAGAAGAAGAGCTGTTTTAAATAGGGGTTGGAGGGTGAATCTTTGCATATTTCAAGGTGGGGCCATAAAAGTGCCCATTTTGGCATGCCTGCGTGTGCTTTGACAATGAGGTGAAAGCTCAAGATTAAAGACCCTGTGTTAGTGGGTTTAGTAAGGTTGTCATGGGGGAAGGGGAAAGAATCTTACATATTGCACGCTTCACCGGATTTGCATCTTTTTGTCTTGGTTGTAAAATGGTTATCCTGTTCTCATCTCAAACACGTATAATGAGTTTCATTGTGGAAGGGCCCAGATACCACTCAGTGATCCCTGTCTTTGCACACGGTGAAATGGTATATTTCTATGTCCATGTTCATTGGTCCACTTCAGTCTCCCTGCAAATTGGTCAATCTCCTTCTTCACAGGCAGTGTATGTATAAAGTGTCTCACAGTCACCCATTGGTCCATCCAAGCGCTTTATCTTACTGGTCAGCTTAATGTCGCCTTGCTCATTGGTTCATTCCTAGTAGACTGTTGGCAGGGCTTTAAGTGGGATTAATAAACTGGGGGGGTCTCTCGAAGGGGCATGGCCAATCTAATTAAGGGCGTGGCTTAAATACACGTAAGCTAAAAATCTGTGCTTAGCATGGTGTGCCGCCCGACTTGTAGTTTGATCTTTCTGACATTGCATCCAGATATATGATATAACAAGACCTTTTCAGGACTATTGGCTTAGTCAATGATTATTAGTTGCTTAAGATAAATAAGCAGCACTAATAAAAATAAGCAGCAACTATTGCTTGTATATAATTTTGAAACAGCTTCCACTTAAAGCCCTGGTGACACCACGACAATGTAGCTGCTCCTGAACTTCAAAAAGAGAAGGGAGATCCAAAGAGAAAATGACTCTCCTTAAAGGATTTCCCTTCCCCTACAATGCTCACCTGGCATGATGTCTTCACTTCTCACTTCTCCACTAGTGAGAAGTGAGCAGTACACATGGATGTGCCTGCTGTCAATGCAGTCCGGAAAACAAGCATTGGCATAGCCAATAGGTCTCGCCTTTGGGACCTTATAAGTGTTTAGCTATGCAACAGTTGATGTTGTTGCACCAAGGATATTGTGCTGGATAACTAAATACTTATAAGCTCCCAAAGGCGAGACCTATTCGCTATGCCAATGCTTGTTTCTTGTGGAATCAACAGCAGCTTTCTGTGACAGCATTACTCAAATAGAAGTCTCAGTTACACCTCTAGGCGCATAATCATATTTATGTACACAGATTATATCACACATTACATCTGGAGTTCCAAAACCAAACTCCACCCTTTCTTCAGGAGTTTATCCATTATGGCGGCCTCTCAGTTGTAACAATTAACTAGTCTAAAGCCATTGTATGGGCAAGGTCCGCACTGAATACCCTTTATTTTGGGTTGATGCAGCCGTTAAATATCTGGGCATATGGATTAGCAGGAACCTGGATGAGGTGTGGCGTGAGAATTATGGGGAAATCTTGACATGGTTAGAGGACCATGTGCCTTTTTGGAACAAACTGCCACTGTCTCTAGTAGGTTGGATTGGAATTGCCAAGATGGACATCTTGCCCCAGTATTTGTATCTTTTTGTTAATATACCTATCCCACTCACTAAATGCTTCTTTGCACATCCTATGGGTGCTCTCGCTTTTCTGGCATGGGTGGATCAACAACCCGTAGTCACTTGGGAACTGCTCACACTCCCATTGGTGCACAAGGCAGGCTCTGTGCACCTGACATGGAGATGTATTATTAATGTGCTCAGGCCCAGTTTGCATATTATTGGTATACTATAACGCCTTTTCAGCTGCATTTAGCTGTTGCGCTGGATAATGTGGCTCCTTTCCCATTGAAAACCGTGATGTGTCTTCCTGTGAAGCAGCCCAGAGCTGCGGTGGATACTGTTCGTTGCACTGTCTGGGCATGACACCAACGAAGACAATGCACGGCCCTGGTGATGCTGTACTCCATTTCGCTTCCCATGTTGCTGAACCCGGCTTTGCCATTGACATTTGACCGTGAAGTTTGTACCTGATAACAACTGCATTTGACAACAATGCGGCGACTTTTCTCTGGGGATCCCCATTCTAGAAACAGATTGGGGCACTATTTTAACAATAGTACAAAAGTATCCAGGAATGCACAATTTAAATAGATTAACTACTTTTCTCTACACAGAGCATACATGCCCCCAGGCCATATCAGTAAATACTTCTACTTCCAGGAGGCAGCCTGCCCGAGATGCGGAACAATCGGAGCGGAGTTCAGATGCTTGTTCTGGGAATGCCCTAAATTGGTATATTATTGGAAAGAAGTGACAGCAGTGGTAGCGGATACAATTTCCAAGGAGGTCCCCTACACAATGGGCCACTGCATACTACACTGGTTCCCTCACACCGCCAAGATGCAGGTAACAAGCAGATTTCAGGCTTTAGCATTCATCCTAGCAAAGCGCGAGATTATGAGAAATTGGAATGCCCCTGCAGGGCCCAGAATAAAAGGGTGGCGAAAGGAGCTAGAGAAATGGACAGGCTATGAAGGGGAAGTGTTACTAAGGGAAGCTAAGATGGGCATCCGCTCCATTGAAACAGCGTGGGCTTGGAACACACTGGAGTCATTGAGGGACCTAGACCTAGATAAGCGAGACCCTACCCCGGAGGGCTCATCACTACCGACTCCCCCACTGCCTTGAGGGCCTTGCTTATCCCCTTATTCTCTCTCCAACTGCATGTGGTACACGGTTCACGCCCGACTAGGCAACCAGTAGTGTGCTTGCCCTCAATACATTTCTGATGTATGATGGAACCGACTTATGCCCGGGGGTCGGGGGGAGAATTAGGCTTATGACAATTGTCTATATTATAACTTGTTATGTTATGTGGAGATGTCTGAGTTATGCAAAGGCCTTTGAGGCTATGTTGCCTTAATGGTAAGCTGCTGTTTAGTCGACAAAACCTTCAATAAAATCTGTTTTAAAATTATCATATAAACGTTTCATAGCCAAAGGATCGGCTACCACAAAATTGTGTAGGTAAGTATATATAGGTAAATATAGCTTACTCTTAATTCCACATCTGTGTACCTTGGGGTTATATTCAAGGTATATGTGGAGAAGAAAGCCATCAGATTGGAAAGCAGTGGCCCCAAAGAAAGAGTACTATAGACAAATACTGAGTGAAAGGATCATAGCAAGACAAAAATGGTGTTTTTCAGACCCTGTAACCCAGCCAGCTCCTGCACTCTAGTGCCGTTTTCCACTACAAAGGTGGAACTTTTTTTTGGTCAGAAGAATGTGGGGGGCTTTCCCCGGAGTACACAGCAGAACTAAAAAGAGACAGGAGTTACTACAGTTAAAAACAAGTTCTTATTCCTACCGCCTCATCTCCCTTCAGTCCAAGAAATTGGAATATTTGCAAGCATGAAATATGCAGCATTAGAAGAGTTTATGTCCATAAATGCCTAAACCAAAAAAGTCTTCAGTATAACCCCATCTAACTTGCTAATGCCTTGTAGCTATCACTGAAAAAATATCTACAAACGCAAGTGGAACACGCCTATGAAGCGGAAGCAGCTTTAGGGCTGACTAACTCTTAGTGGAGGAGAAATGCTATGTTGTGATTAACTCAAATAAAGCAAAACAAAAGGAAATATATTTCGTGCAATAGTTGCGGTGGAGTCCACTTTTCCTAGGTATACACCACCACATATAAGGAACTTCCTGGAACTCCTCTGAATAGCTATAGAAAATGCAATGGATATATAATATTATTGAGACATGGTGCAATGCCAAAATGGTAACGTTCCCAAACAATATTAAGAAACAAAGCTGGACGCCAGGCACGTAACTTCCGTGGGATTGAGAGGGCTTTCGCCCACTCCCCCCACCCCCACTGTAGGCTTTCCAGGGATAGGCTGGCTGGGCTGGAGCTCCTGGCTTGACCTTCAGTCAAAACAAAGAAAGTATTCCTGTGAACACACTTGCAACCCTGACAGTACTGTGTGTATTTATTGCTTTGACAATCGAAATACAAATCCATGTTATCAGTATATAGCATAATTGTTCTTTCCATAATAAAGAGTTGTGACTCACTATTTAAAGTGAACAGGTGAAATGGGCCAAAGCTGCAATTTTCGCATCCCGTAGCCACTAACAAATAACATAATTGATACCCAGCAAGACTTTTACTCTAACCAAAGAGCTAAAATAAGTATTCATCAAATGGCAGTTAAAAGATAGACAGTGTTATGTATGCCAGAATAATTTTGCCATTCAAAAGATTCTATAAAGTTAGCCTAGTATATTAAAGTAGAGCATACAATTTAATGGCATTATCTCTTATGTTTTATTGGTGCTGTGAAGACATCTATATTGTGAAACACTAATTAAACAAAGTGCACAAAGGATATATTGCTTTTGGCACCAAGGGAAAAAAGCATACTCCATTCTGTTATAGGCAGCTGCCTTCGGTTGTAATATGCCCCATTATTGAGCCAACTGCAGACATCTACACTCAACCTGCATAAATGTTGAGTTCTAGTAGGACTGTATCAAAGTTTCCTCTTTCTGGGATTGAAAACATGAATATCACTTAGTTAAGGTCAGCACATGTCATTTGCAGCGATGTAAAATTGCAGCAGGACCATGGCTGAGTTGCATATCTTTGGTTCCTGTCTGGGGTCACATGGTGGGCAAAAACAATTGTCTTCAATGCGGCTCTAAGCAATTGCCAGAGGCAGAGATAAATTCAAGCATTCCATCCTTCTTTGTTCTGCTTTCTTCGGTGTGGCACTCGCGGAGCAATGGGGGTGCCCAGAACTGTGCCCTATGCTCAAAGTGCCATAGGACTCAGGCTTCACCCACACCAAGCCCAAGTAGGCCGAAACTGGTTTAGGGTTACTTGTACTCCCATTCATAGGATTCCTGGCCTGGTAGTTTGGCGCAGACTATTCCTGTTTCAGCAGAATGAAGTCTGGTATTAATATTTCTTTTTCCTGAATGAGATGGTATGGTGGGCGCAAAAAAAAAATGGACTGGAACATACAAGTGAATGGTATAATTCAAGCATTCTACCCACCCCTTTTTTACTTTCTGCAAAATCTGCTGTAGCAAGCCACCGTACATATTTGTGAAATGAAAAAAAGGTTCCATGAATTTTGCTGGTGTTTGCACCCCAGTCTGGCTGGTGCTTTTAGAAACGCTGTGACATCCCAGCTTTTGACATGTTTGGAGAGTGGAGTAGGATAATGTACCAGAGGATATAATGTTTGTTCTCCTATCTTTGAATGTATTCCAATCAAGTACCCACATTTCTAATGTGAAACATTCATTGTAATCAATGTTCACTGCTAAACATTTTAGCAGATTACGTCATGGGAGGGTTGGGAGTAAAACATATTTTAACTTAAGTGTTGCTCTGCATAAAAAGTTTGAAAACCACTGGATTAAAATGCTTTTGGAACAGTATTACCAAAGAGGAATCCAGGCCATTGACAAACTCTGTGGCTTATGAGTCCTACTAGCCACAAAGCCATGCAGATGTAAGAGGATTGGTGGCAGGCAACATGGTGACCATCTAGCGGCAAGCATTTCCTCCAGTTAAGTGGGTAAGTTTATGATTTTGTGTGATCTGTGTTTGATATAAACATTACTTGCAGTTCACCCAAGTGATCCCCATTACCAGGATTTTTTGTAGCAGGCCTTGCAATGCAGTGTGGTGGAAGACTAGGGAAACAGGCAGATGGGAAATTGATGAAGAAAGCAGAAAGAATTTCCAGTGGAGAAATAGGTTTGAGGAAGGTCAGAAGAGCGACTAGTAAAGGGACTTAGTGGAAGATAGAAAGCATGTAAGCGTAAAGGATGTGGACATGCAAAGCATGAGCAAGGCTAATCGGAGGAGGAGGACAATATCTGTGGAAGCTCTGAAGGAGAAAGTATGAGTAGATCAAAGAAATGGTTATGGGGGAGGAGAAGTGCTAAGTGGTTTAAGGATGAGGAGCAGAGGAGGGACTCAGAAGGCTTGCTGGTCTGGAACAAGAGGATGATGCATTTTGTGGCAAATAACTGGGTTCTGTTTGGAGGATGATAGAGAGAAGGGTAGCAGATATTGCATATTGATATTTAAAGTCTCCTGAATCATTCTTTTTTTCCATGCTGTCACTCTGCACAGGTACTCAAGAGAGATGTAGAGAAGGTGGCAGTGAAAGAGAGAAACCGTGAGACTGAAAGAAGTCTAGAAATAGACTACAGACATGGGCAGACCCTGGACCACCCTGATCCCTGAGTTGTGCATGCTGAAGAATCTGTGTCGCTGCTCTCGTGGACAGAGGGGCATGGGGATGGCCCGGGGTCTGATCGAGGAATGCTGGCACGGGATGATACCGACACTTTAATGTTTTTCTTGTTGCTCCTCGGATGTGTGCGGATAATTACAATGCAGGACATGGATTATTATGAACTTCCAGGGGTCTGTACTGCTTTGCTCCTGTTGATATGACCAGAATGTTGCTTTTCGGGTATTTTCCAGAAATTAGATGTTTCGCAATGTCCCCATGTTCCTATTAAATGAGGTGCTGTATGTTTGCCTGTACAATATCTATTTGCTTGTTTAATTAAAACTCAATAGATAAATAATTAAAGTAAACATTCGCTTTCTGTAATTTGTTCTCACTGCCTAGCGGTGAGATTTGACCTACCAACAGTGTAATAGACAAAAGACACATTTAATTGTGATTTGACTGGGGCAAATTCCAATCGTCAGTTGATATTTTGAGAGTTTAAGGAGTAGAGGGATGAACCCTCCTCATGTCATCACTGCACACAATTTAGGGAACAAGAGAAGCAAGGCTCAGCAGTCTTCTACCTCAAACAGGTTTAAGAGATAAAATGAAAACAGATTTGTAAAAAGTTATTGCTTCAATTGAGGGGTGCATTACCTTTAGCTGGAGATATGCCATACAGTAGGTCAGCAGCTGTGCTGGTCGAATCCAAGCTCCTCACTGGGGTCTGAACTCACAGTACCAACAAAGGACGTTTTCATAGCAAGAGCTATGTTGGTTGGACTGGTCTCCTCCCCAGCAGAGACCCAGTGTCAACAGACACAAATACTTGGGCTTCCTTATCGTCCTCCATGCATGGAAATCTGGGTCTTCCTAATATTGAGTTCACCAATTAGGTATACAGCAATGCTAACCCAAATGATTTAATCATAACAGCAGCACTGACGGTTATAAGTTGTACAAGAAGTATTTTATTGAATACTTAACGAAAATACATTAAGTTAGGTGCCTAAGTGAAACCTGGCTTGGTGCACATGAGTTGTGGCAACACTGAACAAAAAAAGTGTAAAACAACTCACAAAATTAGTATAACACATACTGGTACAATTTCTTATTAGACAGGGCAAAGTTATCGTAACTCATTGTGCCTGTTTAAGTGCCCATTTTGGCTCCATATCAGAGTTCAAATGAATCCATGTTTCTACCACAATGTAAATGAAAACATGGGCTTCATCAGGACAAGAAGGATGCATCTCTATCTCAAATAGCTTGCAGGCTGACATTACCAAAAAGTTAAAAGTACAAATTCATTTTGTACAACCTGTAACTGTGAGTGCTGTTGTTATGATTAACTCATTTGTACTAGCATTATTGAATCCTTTATTGTTGAAAAAATCAGAATGAAACCATAAAAACCGTTGTTTGTGTAACCAGATATGTAATCCTGTGTTCATTAGTATACAGAGTTGCCCCTTGTTTGTGTGTTTTCATTCATAATATTGAGCTGCGGCATGGCTATTTTGCGAGTTATGGATTGCGGTCTTAATCATAACTTACGAATGTCAGTGTTTTTTTAAAATTTAATTATGCTGACCTCTACAGACACTCAGCTCATAAAAGCAAATTACTTTACAAAGGATCATCATCCACTGAGGGGAGCATTTGAATCACTGTCACCTCTTGAACCTGTTGGCACTTCTGTTTGCAGGGCACTGACCACCACAAAGACATTTCCCCAAGATTCTTGTCATATTGCCAGGGAGTATGGCCCTAGGGCAATTTTAAGATTTGCTACAAGCATACATCTAGTGAATTGGATAGGAAGTTATTACGTATTGTATCTATAGTGTGGTGACCTTGGAAGGCCCACATGACATGGAAGAAGGACTTGATTCAGGGATTTTGGATCTTCATCTGGGGCCATGGACAAATCTATATAATCTCTATATATAAACAGGACAAAAAATCAGGCATAATTAGTCATTTCTTTTGTAAAGGAAGACTCTCTTCTTTCTAATGGGTCCACCCTCTAAGAGACATAAAATGTGTTTTAAGGAGAGGTTGTAAAATACACAGAGCAGTAGTCTGCACCCTGAGAAAAGAAGACCAACCAAGGCCGCCTCTACTTCTCAATATGCACAGCTCTGTGTTGTCTAAGTAAAGGTGGTTCTTCTTTCTAATGGGTGAACCTCTAAGAGACATAGAATGTGTATTACAGAGAGGTTGTAAAATACACACAGCAGTAGTTTGCACCCTGTAAAAAGAAGAGCACCAAGGCCGCCACTACTTCTCAACATGCACAGCTCTGTGTTGACTGAGTAAAGGTGGTTGTTATCAAGTCTCTAAAATGACATGCATGCTTATCAGAGGTATTCCTAGTTTTTGCCTTGGATGAACCCTCAAGGCAGCACACTCTACAATCCAAAATTACTACCTTTCAACCATTTAGTAAAATACATAGTACATTTTTATCTTCACCAAAAATATTCAGTGACTGGAGTTACAATAGTAAATATGCCTCCTGGAAAAGTTTGGGGAATGTTGCACCTTCTCACAATAATTCTACGACTGGAGTTAGAATAGTAAATTTGCCCACGCACTGTCCACAACGCCCGTTGCTCACTAGAGGGCGCAGTTCAAGCCCTGAACTCAGCTTAGGTCCAGGAGGACAGGAACCATGTGAGACTTTTACCATGTCAAGTGACCGGCTACGAATTTAGATGACGTTCCTTGACTAGAGAATAGTTATTTTGAAAATCAGTTGTAGAGCCTGCATCTGGGATGAACACCCCTCACACTATACAAACCTATGTTTCCATGCACATTTTGTCTAATTTAGGACAAGTATCCTTTGATGTAGACAGGTACCCAATCTCGTAAGCCAAAACACACTATCATTAGCCTCTCCTTAAAATAATGACTACAATGCTGGCATTTTGGTCACGTTGGGACCTATCTCATGATCCGCTGTACGATCTAAAATACTCAGAAACTGGAGCTAATAAAAATTCTCTACTTGCCTCAAACTGATAGGGCTTCTGAGTGACTACCAATCTGGCTACTAACATTGTAACCTCACTTAACCCTGCCATGTGTATGTCTGGGACAAGATTTCTATGTAGACAGACCAGTGTAATAATTGTGTCTTGAACATGATTGACTTATCTACAGCCTCTGGTGCAATCAACCACTACATCTTGTTACATCATCTGAAAGAACAAAAGAGGCTCACTGGTGTAGCACTACAACAGTTTGCTTCTTTTCACGTGAATTCCACCCATCAAGTAAAACTAGGTCCCCTCGTATCTTCAAACACAAAGATCAAATGCAGCAACCAGATTGATCCGTCTAATCTCTGACCTTGTAATGGCCACATGACCATATTCACTTCGGCATTATGCTACTTGCTTGCTGTCCCAGGATGAACATATTCAATTTCTCTACCTTGATATTGGAAGGCTATATTATGGGCCACAAGGCAGTGGCTCGCTGCTTAAAAGAGTTTCGTTGAGCCCTGAGGGCGAGGATAGACATCACATCAAGCTAAAAAGTTGATTAGATTTTACATTTGAAAAAAAACAATTGATGGACAGAATGCAGAACAATGTCATACATTCACCTCAGTACAGAGATCTGGGCCTAAATCCATCATTTTTTTGCTCACCATGTGTTGGAAATACCCCACTCCCACACCGGAAAGGGTGGTGGTAACGGGGTCTTTCCAGGACATACACAGTGGTAGCTTGGCTCGAGTGGTCAGGAATCAGGCACCGTGCTAAGCATACGTCATACCCATACAATAACCATGCGTGCATCCGTTCCAAAAACGACTCTACACCGTAAAAATTATGAAAATATCTCTGTTTATCTTCTTTTTCTCTTAGTTACTGATTAAATAAATAATAACACAATCACCATATGCAAGGCTTTTTCTGTGGAAGGATACGTCAAATATATACTGTCTTAATGATTCAATAAATAGGGGAGATTATAAATAATTAAGGCATAAATATAAGTGCATTACATACAGGCAATTAAATATTATGAGGCAATAAATACTGCAAGCCAATAAATATTGTGCGACAATAAATACTGTGGAACAATAAATACAGTGAAGCAATAAATAGGTTAAATACAATAAATACAGTGCTCTCAATAAATAATTAAAAGCTGACAGTGACACTCATAGAATCAGATCACATTTAGATTTCTATGGGCTGATTTGGCCCAGTCACAGCTTGTGGTTAGATGGATGGCTTGAGGGTGTCTACTCCCTGGCTTGGACAAGGCTGAGGCCCAAACTGAGGTAGATAGAGGGGGGAAATTCTAGAGACCTGGCTCTCTCACTCTACACAACCCCTCTGAATTAGTCTCAGCTCACCCCTGGCACAATCCAGCTGGTTCCAGCACCTCTCTAGCCCCTAGGGTAGTCTCTTAGGGCTCCACAGGGCCTTAGGCGCCCTCTATTCCACTTACTGCCCTTTTTCTGAAGCTCCGACGCCGCTGGAGTCGTGTCGACGCCGTGAGGCGGTTCCGGCTCGATGTCGGCGGCCTCGGCGCAATGTCAGTTCTTGACGACGCCGGTAGGCGGTTCCGGTTCGATGTCGGCGGCCTCGGCTCGATCTCGTCCTCCGGTTCGATGACGTCGGGCAGCCTTGGTTCGATGTCGACTTCGGGCGGCTCCGGTCTGATGGCGATCTCAGGTTCGATGACGTCGGCCGGCCTTGGCTCGATGTCGACTTCCGGCGGCTCCGGAGTGCGATCCCCACTCCCGACCTCCGGTGCTCCTCTCCTCAGGTTCCGGCGACTCCGGAGTGCGACCTCCACTCCCGACCTCCGGTGCTCCTCTCCTCAGGTTCCGGCGACTCCGGAGTGCGATCTCCACTCCCGACCTCCGGCACGCTTCACCTCGGTCTCCGGCGACTCCGGAGGGCGGACTTCACTCCCCCGTCGACGCCGCTCACTCGACCTCGGGTGACTTCCTCCTCGACCTCTGGTACTCTCTACGACCTCCGTCGGCGCCCTCTCTCGACCTCTGGCGGCTCCGGGTACGACGTCTGCTTTTCCAGTCAGCGCTGCCTCTCCACCTCGGGCTCCGGGTCTCTAGGCTTCTCGACGTCGGACTCCAGGAAAACCAATAATCAGGTCAGGACTTTGCTGTTCTTTGCTTCTAAGGCCTGTTCCTGCTGTCCAGGTCCTTAAGATGGTTTTTCTTGCTTCTTCCCACACAGGGCTCCATGCTGGGCTCAGTCAGTAGGGACTAGTATCAAGGGTGGGTTTATGGACCCCACTCCAGGCACAAGTTTCCACCCCTGCTGCCTCACTCCTTCCTCCTTCAGGTTTCTGCTGCTCTCTCTTCACCAGTCAGGTGCCAACTGCCAGCTCCAACTGCCAACTCTCTGTCTTAGCTTCCCAACATTCTAAACCGCCTCCAACTGTCACAGGGCTCCAGAATGTTGCAGAAGGTTCTAGTAGGTTCCGATGATGTCACAGGTGGCCACCATTTTGTGCTCCAGGCCCTCAGACAGAAGTTCCAGGGGTAGATAAAATGGCTCCCTGAATCTGCATCAACACTAAAAAGTCTGGTGGTTCCCCAAAAGGAAAGATTCTAACAGGGTTTGAGGCAAAAGTGGGACAAAATAAATAATGATGAGGAGGGACCACCCAAAGGGCTGACAGGTCTAACACGCGTCCCCCCCAGCTGAAAGTGGGGAGAGCTACCCAACCCCTTGGGAGTTCTCATCACTAAGGCGGAAATACCTTGAGAGACCGTCTGCATTGGCGTGGTCCACTCCAGGCCGATGTTCCACCTGAAAGTCCATTCCCTGTAGGGAAATAGACCACCTCAACAACTTGGGATTCTCCCCCTTCATCTGCATCAGCCAACGAAGGGGTCTGTGGTCGGTCTGAACCAGGAAGTGCGAGCCAAACAGGTATGGCCGCAACTTCTTCAGAGCCCATACCACTGCAAAGGCTTCACGCTCTATTGCACTCCACTTCTGTTCCCTGGGAAGTAGTCTCCGGGATAGGAAGACCACGGGTTGATCCAGACCCTCTTCATTGAGTTGCGATAACACTGCCCCAATGCCATGTTCTGATGCATCTGTCTGGACAATGAACTCCTTGGAAAAGTCTGGGGCCCTTAAGACCGGGGCCTCGCACATGGCTTGCTTCAGCTTCACAAAGGCCTGCTGACAAGCCTCCGTCCAGACTACCCGTCGAGGTTGTTTCTTGGACGTGAGCTCCGTGAGGGGGGCTACGATGGTACCGTACCCCTTCACGAAGCGGCGGTAGTATCCCGTGAGGCCCAGAAAAGCTCGGACCTCAGTCTGTGTCTTGGGGGGTTCCCAGGCCATGATGGCCTCGATCTTTGCCTGGAGGGGTTGCACCGCTCCCCTACCCACCAAGTGTCCAAGGTACACTACCGACCCCTGCCCGATCTGGCACTTGCTGGCCTTGATCGTCAATCCAGCTTGTCTCAGGGCCTGGAGAACAGCTTGCAGGTGACGCAAGTGATCCTCCCAGCTGTTACTGAAGACGGCTATGTCATCCAGATAAGCAGCAGAGAAACTCTCCATTCCGGTGAGGATCTGGTTTACCAGGCGCTGAAACGTGGCAGGTGCGTTCTTGAGCCCAAAGGGCATCACACAGAACTGGTAGTGGCCATGGGGCGTGGAGAAGGCTGACCTTTCCCTTGCTCATCAGTCAAAGAGATCTGCCAGTACCCAGAGGTAAGGTCAAAGGTACTTAGATATTGGGCAGCTCCCAGCCGGTCAATTAATTCATCCGCCCTAGGGATCGGATGAGCATCAGTTTTGGTTACTGACTTCAGTCCCCGGTAGTCCACACAGAACCTCAGTTCCGGTTGGGCACCCGGTGGTGCAGCTTTTGGTACTAGTACCACCGGACTGGACCAGGGGCTGCTAGAAGGTTCGATCACTCCTAGCTCCAGCATCTTAGTGACTTCACTGTTAATGCTGGCCTTCACCTTGTCTGACATCCGGTAGATCTTGCACTTCACAGGTGGGCTGTCTCCTGTGTCCACGTCATGGACGCACAGGTGAGTCCTACCCGGAACAAGGGAGAACAACGAAGAGTACTGCCCCAGGACCTGGCGGCAGTCCTCCTGCTGTTCAGGAGTTAGAGATGGGGAGAGAATCACTCCCTCCACCGACCCATCCTTTTCTTGAGACGCAAACAAATCGGGGAGAGGCTCGCTTTCCGCGTCCTCTGCTCCGTCAGTCACCATCATCAAGATGACTTCGGGCCTCTCGTGGTGGGGTTTGAGGCGGTTGGCATGCAGCACCCGTAGGGGCTGACGAGGGGTTTTAAGGTCCACCAAGTAGGTAGCCTTACCCTTCTTCTCCAACACCTCAAAGGGTCCTGACCAGCGATCCTGGAGGGCGCTAAGCTCTCCTGGTTCGATCACCCACACCTTCTGGCCAGGCTCCAACCCCACCGGGTGAGCATTGTGGTCATACCACGCCTTCATCACTGCTTGGCTGGCTTCCAAGTTGTCAGAAGCTTGCTTCCACAACTTAGCCATTTGGCTCCGGAAGGCCAGCATGTAGCTCACCACGTCCTGGGGAAGCTTTCTGGGAGTTCTTTCCCATCCGTCTCTCACCAGGTTGAGAGGTCCACGTACAGGGTGCCCATACAAAAGCTCGAAGGGGCTGAAGCCCACTCCCTTCTGTGGCACTTCCCTGTAAGAAAAGAGTAGACAGGGTAGGAGGACGTCCCATTTCCTCCGCAGGCTTTCAGGCAGACTTCTGATCATGCCCTTCAAGGTTTTATTAAACCTCTCCACCAGACCATTGGTCTGGGGGTGGTAAGGAGTGGTGAACCGGTAGGTCACTCCACACTCCTTCCACATCGCCCGCATGTACGCTGACATGAAGTTGGTCCCCCTGTCGGACACAACTTCCTTGGGAAAACCCACTCGGGTAAAGATTCCCATCAGGGCCCTAGCCACAACAGGTGCTGTTATGGTCCTCAGAGGTATTGCCTCTGGGTACCGTGTGGCATGATCCACCAGAACCAGGATAAACCTGTGACCAGCTGTAGTAGGTGGATCTAACGGACCCACAATGTCGATGCCCACCCTTTCAAAGGGGGTGCTAACGACAGGAAGTGGTTCCAGGGGAGCTTTTAGCTTTGTGGAAATATGGATTTTTCTGGTCAGTTATGTCCCCTATCTTGGACCCCAACGGTTCCATGTGCATGTCACAAGTACATGTATGTTCCCTCCAGTTCCAGTTATGAAGACGCAAACACATGTGCGTCCACCGTCAACATGTCCTTTGTCAGATCCGCCATGAATAGGCCGGATATTCCCTTCCTAAGTACGAAAGGCCACCGGTTTTATATGGTTCACTTATGCCATTTTACAGTCCAGGCAAGTAGGCCCTGATTCTGTCATCAAACTCTTCTTGCCTTCTGCCTCTGAAAGCTCCAGTCTGAGCCTGCATCTGTGACCATGAACTTTGTCTCATTCTCTGCGCGGCTCACGAAGCCTGACATCAGCCTATTCTCTGCCAAGAACTGTATTTCACCTTCGAATTATCTGCTTCCCCCTCAGCCGATGCATTCCTGCCTAGTAGCTTAAGTAAACATTCTTCCAGTTACCGAGCAAAAGGCCGACTTCTCTGTCCTCATGCAAGTAATTCATAGCCCTGTTACCGTGGAATATTCCTACCCCCTTGCATTCAGTGTAGACACTTAGACGCTTGTACACGCACGCACAGTCAGTATAGAATAGATTCTGTCCGAGAGTCCTTCTTTTATGGATAACATAGTTCTTTAAACATAGGATGTTAGATATGATTTGGGATTAGGTTGACTTGACCCCCCAGACTTCTCGTCTCCACATATAGAGCTAAATGTCAAGTCCCCGTCACCCCCCTAGTTACACGTCAATTACACGTCATACTGCTGCGCGCGCATCTATGCCAAGTATTATCTTATAGATCCACCTATGTATTACATCACAACCAATCATGTTCCTTTTTACTCATTATTACACCCATTTTCGGTTACGCAGACCAAACGTCAATTTCCTTATCAATTGTTACGCCTACTGTATTCACTTCATTATAATGTATGTACTATAAAAGTTACTTCTTGTCAATAAAGTGTGTGCTTCACTTCCTGAACCTTCGTGGTGACGGAACATTGGGAGTAACCGATTATAATCGAATTAATGGAATAAAGCCCATTCCGAACCTCTAATACCACGGATTCTGCCTCTCATTTTATTGAGCTATTTTACTATGTTCCTGTATCAAATTCAGTCCCGGTAAAGGAGAAATATTTACCACATGATGGCGCCCGAACAGGGACACTTTCTCATCTCACGCGCCGGCGGTGCGTTGCAGGCCCGGTCTCCTGCCACAGCTGGACGGACAATAACGCGTACCAGCAGGATTTCCTGTATCTCCCTCCGGTCAAGCGGGGGCGACTGAGACTGCGATCAACACCCAGACGAGGCGGTGAGAAGTGCGAAGTATCCCGACCAGAGCCTAGCTGAGAGAGCAAGATCCGAGGTATACAGAGACCCACCAGTCCGAAGTCAAGCCCAGTGTCCGACGAGTCGAGTCGAGTCCGGTCCGGTTCAAGTTCAAGTTACTGAGGCCTTCCGTTTCCGAAGCTACCCGGTGAGTACCATTGCTGGGGAGGCATTTCTGACGTGCACATAGGTTGTGCCGGTCAAGACGGGTTTGGGTACACAAATCCGGTCTGCACTGTTTTAGCAGTGTATCTGTACTGTTTAGCAGTATATCAAGTATTCCGAAGTATTCCGAAGAGTCTAGTTATTGTCTAGTTATTGTCGAGAATTAAGCTTGGTGATTAGTTATGCAGACGATCATCATTGTTGTTTCAGTTAAAGGTTTAATGTTAAATGTTTAAAGTGTTTAAGTATGTTCTGTATATCGTGGTATGAATGACTGTTCATTATCGTGTTTATTGTATTAAGTCTGTTCAAATTCAAGTATCAGGTCAAAAATCAAGTATAAGGTCAGTTCTCAATATGCCGCTCTTTTCGAAATTAAGACAGATCACTACCAGAAAAGGGGTTCTCGAAGAAGCCGTCCCTATTCCTCCTAGGGACACTCCAGGGCACTTTATGTATCACAAACATGGCTTAGACGCTATATTATTTCTTGATTTATGGGTAGACTATACCAAGGGATTACCAGAAAGTCAGAGGTGGCCCACAGCGGGGACCTGGGATGCAGAGTGCATCATGAAAGTCGAGGAAGAGTTATGGAAAAGGAAAGTCAGACAGTCACAGAAAGACGCCGTTGAATTATGGCGTAAAGAATCACATAGACGAACAGAAAAAGCACGTAGACAGGAAGAGAAGAGTAAAGAGAATTCCAATAAAGTTCGAGAGAATCTATTAATTGAGGAAGGTATCCGAGTGAAATCAGAACAAGTAGACAGACAAAGAAATGCCCTTATGAATGGTATGTATCCCCTTCTGGCCGAAGGATTACCTAAGGCTACTCCAGAAACACCAAAAGACTTGCCAACCCCATTGTTCCCAATAAAGGTACATCCTAAGGGGCATCCTAGAACCGCAGAAGATGTTTTTCTTTCCTCATATTTAGATGACGCAGCTCCCGAGTATGCTAATTCCGCCCCACATAGACCGCATACCAGGGAGGTTCAACGCCAAGATCCAGTGCCCGTATCCCTACAGCAACAAATCGAGTCACAAGTTCCGGCAAGCACATCTGTTTCTGTATCCGCTCCTACAGCTACTTCTATGGCTGTGCCCACACCTGTAGTTGCTGTGTCACGTTCGACGAATCCTTTTACACCCGACGCCCCAGATGGGGCCGCGGGAGGAGCTACCAATATCTTTTCTACGCCACCCAGAATAAATAAACTTACTTTTCAAGAGTCAGCGCATTCACGTACACCCAAACTCCTTAGTGCCCGTGCGCTTAAGGAACTTCTTATAGATTGTAGATATGACCCGGTGCCTGGAAAAGAGGACGAAATGACCCTAGCATCATTGCGTATCAGACGAGCCGCAGTGTATTTAGCGAAGTTACCAGGAATGACTGCGCATCTAGATAATATATATCATTTTGTCCAAACGGGGCGAGATCCAGAATGTATTTACAGAGCTATGGAATACCAGAAAGTAGAGATACAGGGGGAACTGTTACGTTTCCTCATAAACTGTGTGATCAGAAATCAAGACCGACCGGGGGTAGACCCGGAAGCAATGAAAATTCTTACAAGATGGAGCCAGAATATATCGGAAGGGAGACATGATAAACAAAATTGTATAATAGCCATGTGCCGAAAGATCCGTAAAGAAATAGAACGCCTACACGAAGAGCGATTAGAGGTAGACGAGTTCGAACAAAACGAGGAAGAAGGGTCAGGACTGCCCACAGGACAGTCGGACACCATAGCCTATGTAGGTAAAGGAAGATCTTGTAATAGGAATCAGACTAGATATCATACTGACTCAATACATCCGATATGTCCAGATAATAACAGGAATTTTCAAATACCTATAATTAATATAAGGTCTAACGAGCATTCGTTCCAAACCGCCGACAAACTACTCCGAGAACGAAGGGGTTATCATTCCCTCCTTCCTCGATTCTATGGATGAACAAGATTTAGCTAGGGCAGCTGTCCATTGGGTGGACAGTCCCGGAAAATATAGTGATGATACAGTAGTACGCACATTTTTGAATCTTACCCCAGATGAACAAAGGTTAGCTGGGATTTATATGATTCAACAACTCATTATACTATATCGGAGTCAGCATTCGGACCCTGGTCCCTTGCCTGACATACTGACTGAATTACTTATGAATAAATGGAGAGGTCCAGGTACTGAATTAATTAAAGAAATTCTAGAATCAAGAAAGCAGTATATTCTTTTTGTATGTTCAGAACATGTTCCATTGTCCGTCAAGGAAAGAACTACGTATCACATAGATAGACAGAATCCCTTACGAGAAGTGCACCCAATAAAGGGTGAGGACAATCAGTTTAAACGCGTATTTGTATATACGCCCATATCGAAAATAGAATTGTTAGAAATGAAGAAAGTGGTACCCAGTCATGACAAAGACCCAGCGGGTTTTCACCGAGAAATTAAAGACATGTTACTCATGGGAGAGTATACCTACCCCGACATTATGACAATATTAAAGGTGTTGATGCCTGCTGGCATTTATGAGAAACTCAAGGAAAAAGAGTGGGAGGTAGGTGACCAAAAGATAGAATGGTCAGCATTAGAAGCAGAAGAAAGGGCCCGAGGTCCAGGTTCGGGGCTTGGGGACAAAACTAAAGCACTACCAGGTCTACTAGTACAGGTACTGCCACGTTTATTAACTACGAAAAAGGAAGATTGGGGTACAATTTCAGCCTGTAAGCAGAAGCAAGATGAAGACACTAGTGATTACTATGCCCGATTTGAAAAATGTTTTGGTATAAATAGTGGCATAAAAGCAAGTAGCGAATCATACCCACATCTGTTTGTAACAAAATTAGTAGAAAATGCTCTGCCCCCAGTAAAGAATAGAGTATTAAAATTCGAGAGTACCTGGCAAGGTAACACTCCATCACAAATGTTACAAATGTTACAGTACCATCACAATAGAATTAGAGAGGAACAAGAACATGAACACAGACGCATGAAAGACACGAAAATGAAAATGCTAGTTTCCCAGACAGTTCCAGCTGAAGGGCATAAAAGGGGTATGACACATTCCGATTCAGCAGGACCTGTAAAAGGGACATGCAATTATTGTAAAAAGCCAGGCCATTACGTACACGATTGTCCAGTTTTAAAACATAATATCGCCATAGGTAAAACACAAGAAAGATCACGGCCACTTAGACAAGATCAGAATGAACATGGAGCTACGCAGCATGCCCAGGCCATGCCAGCCGCACAACAGGCAATACAGTTTATGCCAGCTGCACCACCGTTGCCTGCTGCTGCCACACAGACAACAACACGACAAATGTATCAGACCGCACAGTATGAATATCCCGAGTATCAGCGTTACGCATGAACAAGCCTAGAGAGGGAAGTTGACTTACCCCTTATTGAAATCCCAGTAGACCAAGAAGGACCATATGTACATAGTGAATTATTAGGCCAAGATAGAAAATTTCTACTCGATACAGGGGCAAGTCGAACGACCATAAAACGTAGTGAAGTTCCAGGGGCACCCCTCTCAGGCTCACAGAATATTTCCCTTGGTTTTTCAGGAAAACCTATTGTTAATGAAGTGTCACAACCTCTGCCACTTACGATAGGACCTTTGACCCGAACTACAGATTTATTGCTTACTAAATCATGTCCAGAAAATCTATTAGGAATAAAAACGTTAAAAGCTCTAGGAGCTATAATATGTTGTTCTCCGGAAGGAGTAAGATTGTTTTTACGTGATTTTAAAGGTCACTATGTGTCTAGAGACATGGATCCCCGATTACAGATTTTACCTACACGTCTATGGGCACAAGGCCCTACTGATGTTGGATGCATGAATATTACACCATATCAAGTCACATTAAAGACAGGAGTGGTGCTACCACGAATGCGACAATACAAGTTACCACCAGATGCTGTAGTGGCTTTACTACAAATCATTGACGAGCTCATTGCCCAAGGAGTAGTTGTGGAAACAGACTCCAATATATGTAATTCACCGATAATACCGATTCTTAAACGAACAGATCCGAAGGCCCCGCCAGTATATCGATTGGTTATTGATCTGCGCGAGTTAAACAAATGCATTGTGCCACAATTCCCTGTGGTCCCAGATATCTCGTCATTACTGACAGCTATTGATTCCGAAGCGACATTCTTCACTGTAATCGATCTCAAGAATGCCTTTTTCAGCGTCCCAATAGATCCGGAAAGCCAATATTTGTTCGGATTTAGTTTAAATGGGCGTAGCTTTAAATTCACCCGCGCACCTCAAGGATTTACAGAAAGCCCCAGCATCTATAGCCAAGCACTGAAACGAGAACTTGACAGTATCCACATGCCAGTTAACACTGCTCTGCTTCAATACGTCGATGATCTGCTGATCACCGCCCGAAGCGAACCTGAATGTGAAAAAGCATCACTGACAGTTTTACAATTTCTAGCCGAAAAAGGGCACAAGGTGTCCCCTTCTAAGCTGCAATTCTGTGTCCAGCGAGTTATTTATCTTGGACACTCGCTGTCCAAGGAGGGAAGGCAGCTTACACCAGACCGCATTCAGTTGATAGCTAACATGCCAATACCCAAGACACAAAAGGAGGTGCGGGCTTTCATAGGCCTCACTTCATACTGTTTACAGTGGATCCCGCAATATGCATTTCTAGCAAAACCACTCATTCAGTTGACAACCCAGGAGGCAGCCACATCGACTGTTCTCCCTTGGACTCAAGAACATACACAAGCTTTTGAAAGCTTAAAGAAAACTTTATGTCAAGCACCTGTTTTAGCAACACCATGTTACAGAAAACAGTTTACACTCTTTGTTACAGAACGCGAAGGTACTGCTTTGTCAGTACTCACACAGGATCAAGCAGGAGCACACAAACCATGTGCTTATTTTTCTAGTACATTAGATCCCGTAGCTCAGGCTTTGCCTGCATGTCTGAAATCAGTGGCAGCGACAGCTTTAGCAATCAGACAAAGCGATGCCATAGTGTTAGGACATCCATTGACAGTTCAAGTACCACACGCAGTAGAGGTTCTTGTAAATAGAACACAAACACAACACTTGACCATAGCACGACTTACAGGGTATGAACTTACATTGTTTCAGCCACATATAGAAATCAGACGCTGTAACACATTGAATCCTGCCACACTTTTACCAGTAGTCGGAACAGACCCACTAGCCCATGACTGTATTGAAGTTATTACAATAACAACAAAACCCAGACAAGACTTAACCGATGTCCCATTGTCAGACCCAGACCTGACCTTGTATGTAGATGGTTCATGCATGAGAACAAGTACAGGAGAGTTAGTAGCCGCCTACGCAGTCACAACAGATACTGAAGTCATTGAAACTAATCGTATAAATACTTTGTCAGCTCAAGCCGCAGAACTTATCGCTCTGACACAAGCCTGTATTCAAGCCATAAATAAAAAAGTCAACATATACACTGACTCGCGTTATGCATTCGGAGTTGTACATGACTTCGGCGTGCTGTGGCGAGAGAGAGGTTATTTAACTTCCCACGGTGCCCACATTCAGCACGGACCCATCATTCATGCATTATTAGATGCAATACATCTACCCACTGAAATATCAATTATGAAATGTAAGGCCCATACAAAGGTTACTGATATCATTTCCCAAGGCAATGATCTAGCCGACAGAACAGCTAAACTGACTGCTCAAACTCAAACCCCCGATATGACAAAGACAATAGTCCCGACACCGACACATTGTATGACAGTTAAAGATCCTACTCTTGACGTAATTGACATACAGACACATGCTACACCAGACGAAATAAAGAAATGGACTGAATTAGGAGGGATCCAAACGGACCAAGGATGGATGATGAAGGAAAGGTCTGTATGGTTCCTTCCTGATTCAATGGTCCAAGTCATAATTAACACGATACATAGTCCAGCACATTTAGGAGAAAAAGCTATGCTAGACAGCATTCAACACATTTGGTTCAATAAACATTTACGAGCAGCAGCAAAACAAAAGGTCCGTACCTGTATGATCTGTTGTCAGTTCAACCCAGGAAAAAGCGTTCCCGTAGAACAGGGTGGATTTCATACCCCTAATCATCCTTTTGAAGTACTCCAGATGGATTATATCCAGATGGAACGATGTCGAGGATTCAAATATGTTCTCGTAGTTGTTTGTGCTCTGTCCCGTTGGACGGAGGCATACCCGGTTTCAGATTACACTGCCCCGACTACTGCCAAACAGTTGGTTCGAGAATTCTTCCCACGATACGGTTTACCACGTGCTGTTTACTCAGATAACGGCCAGCCGTTCTCATCCGAATTAATGAAACACGTTTCACTTCTGTTAGGTTATCAGTGGAAATTCCACTGTGTCCGACACCCCGAGGCAGCAGGTCTCGTAGAAAGACATAACCAGATACTGAAAATTAGAATGTCCAAAATATGCAGAGAGAAAGGTGTCGACTAGGTAGTAGCGTTACCAGTTGCACTCTTTTACATGAGAATGGTAGCACACTCTCGAACAGGGCTATCCCCGTATGAGGTGATCTTCGGTAGACCACCGAATATGTGGGGGACGCCTATACCACGCAAAATAACTGATATTGACTGTAATATGCTGACAGATTACTTGGCTTCCTTGATGTCTGCACTACAATCTTCTCGTTCACAGGTAGCTGCAGCTTTTCCCGACAACACTGAGGTGAAACCCCATGACGTTGTTCCGGGTAATCTTGTCTTTGTGAGGAATTTCGACCGAAAGACTCAGCTGGAGCCCAGGTGGAAAGCACCCAAGTTGGTCCTGTTGACCACAAGAACAGCCGTGAAGATCGAGGGCCGCAAGGGCTGGATTCATTCAAGCCACATCAAGAAATTTCATGGACTATCCTCGGATATAGACATTGTGCCCTGCACTCCCTCACAGACTGATACAAAACTCCCTTTTGTTGAACCTAACAAATCTGAAAATTACAAGCTAAAGCTTAGGCCCAACCAGTCGAGCAATTTGATTGTTTAAGTCCTCTCCAAGGTGAAGCGGTTGAATTGTCTCTGACATGTATCCCTTGGACCTGAGTAGAGAAAATACCCGAAAAATGTTGAAACGACAGGCGTATTGTAAATCACTGCGTAGCCACTGCATAGTGACATTATTAATTTTGTTTTTATTGAGTCTTTTAATAATCATTACAAGTATGTTGTTGCACATATATTACCCTATTTCTAGACATGTTTATAATGTTGCTGCTGAACATTCTTTTAGTGATTTACCTCCGCATGAATTGTCTTATAGACTTGCGCTGCGCAATAACACTTTCATTAGTATGTTACATCATTCCCATCAGACTAGTAATGCCACCACTTGTTGGGTGTGTGGCCGACTCCCTCCCTATCAGAATTATGAAGGAGTCCTGCCTTTCTTTCCACATCCATTCACACATAATGGCTCCTGTGGAGCATGGTTCAGTTTAATCAATTCCATAGACTCAGACACAGCAGTTTACCAAGATCATTGGATATGGGGAAACCTGAACCTAGTTTTACTCAAAGTCTGCTACCCTGACAAGGAGGGTCGCCCCAAAAGAACAGGAACTGATCTAGAAAATGAAGTGTATGGATTAGGTAATTTTACACCTAATCTCATGATTCTAAATGTCGTATCCGAAGTTGAGCTAGTCTTACCCACCATGTCAGTATTCCCAGCAAAAGGTGAATTGTGTGTAAGAAAGGTTGGTTCCATACATATGGGCCATAGTCAATGCACTACTACAGTAGAATTCAGTGATCAAGGCAAATCTTCATTCAGAGCTTATCGCCACTCCTACTTTATATGTGGTCAGACTGCATATATGCGTCTACCTCTAGATTGGGATGGTAACTGCTACATAGCATTCCTTTTGCCACCTGTTTTCCTAGCTCCTCCTGATTATTATAGAAATATTCATTTAGTACACAATAGAGAGCGGAGAGATCTCCCAATTGTCGATTATACTGAGACGGCATGGGACAAGTATGTAGATTTCAATAAAGGCATCTTTCCCTATATAGGTACAGTTACCAATAGTAAGCTGATACGTAGATTAACTAGAACCCTTGAAGCAGTAGTGAATGAAACTATTTCCGCCTTAGACAATTTAACAGAAGAGCAGTCTGCTATGCGGATTGTTGTGCTTCAAAATCGTCTTGTCCTTGACGTCATCCTGGCTGATAGGGGCGGAGCTTGTAGGGTCATCGGATCAAGCTGCTGCGTATTCATACCAGAAAATTCGCCATCTGTATATAAAGCCATCACTCGCCTTCATAAGATTGTAAGCCAGATACACCAGAACCCAGGCACTTGGACTTGGTCCAGTTGGTTTTGGAATGCGGTATCGGCCTGGGGATGGAGAGTTTTATCCTTCCTAGGTATTGGCCTTCTCATACTATTCAGTTGCTGTCTATGTCTACAATGTGGACCAGCGATTTGTGGTCTGTGTGCCACATCGTGCATTCCACATCAAGATTTTCATTCAAGATCCCGGAAGAAGAAAGAAGAACAAATGATGCTATATGAACAGATCAATGGATTGATGAAGATTGATATCTCTTGAAGGGCAAGTAGGGGACAAGGAGGGAATGTGGAAATATGGATTTTTCTGGTCAGTTATGTCCCCTATCTTGGACCCCAACGGTTCCATGTGCATGTCACAAGTACATGTATGTTCCCTCCAGTTCCAGTTATGAAGACGCAAACACATGTGCGTCCACCGTCAACATGTCCTTTGTCAGATCCGCCATGAATAGGCCGGATATTCCCTTCCTAAGTACGAAAGGCCACCGGTTTTATATGGTTCACTTATGCCATTTTACAGTCCAGGCAAGTAGGCCCTGATTCTGTCATCAAACTCTTCTTGCCTTCTGCCTCTGAAAGCTCCAGTCTGAGCCTGCATCTGTGACCATGAACTTTGTCTCATTCTCTGCGCGGCTCACGAAGCCTGACATCAGCCTATTCTCTGCCAAGAACTGTATTTCACCTTCGAATTATCTGCTTCCCCCTCAGCCGATGCATTCCTGCCTAGTAGCTTAAGTAAACATTCTTCCAGTTACCGAGCAAAAGGCCGACTTCTCTGTCCTCATGCAAGTAATTCATAGCCCTGTTACCGTGGAATATTCCTACCCCCTTGCATTCAGTGTAGACACTTAGACGCTTGTACACGCACGCACAGTCAGTATAGAATAGATTCTGTCCGAGAGTCCTTCTTTTATGGATAACATAGTTCTTTAAACATAGGATGTTAGATATGATTTGGGATTAGGTTGACTTGACCCCCCAGACTTCTCGTCTCCACATATAGAGCTAAATGTCAAGTCCCCGTCACCCCCCTAGTTACACGTCAATTACACGTCATACTGCTGCGCGCGCATCTATGCCAAGTATTATCTTATAGATCCACCTATGTATTACATCACAACCAATCATGTTCCTTTTTACTCATTATTACACCCATTTTCGGTTACGCAGACCAAACGTCAATTTCCTTATCAATTGTTACGCCTACTGTATTCACTTCATTATAATGTATGTACTATAAAAGTTACTTCTTGTCAATAAAGTGTGTGCTTCACTTCCTGAACCTTCGTGGTGACGGAACATTGGGAGTAACCGATTATAATCGAATTAATGGAATAAAGCCCATTCCGAACCTCTAATACCACGGATTCTGCCTCTCATTTTATTGAGCTATTTTACTATGTTCCTGTATCAAATTCAGTCCCGGTAAAGGAGAAATATTTACCACAGCTTCACCCCTGTTTTCCCACTGGCTTGGCAAGACACACATGTCCGGCAGTAGGTATCGGACGACACTTTCATTTGAGGCCAATAAAAGTGTGGGACAAGACGGGCGAAGGTCTTGTCTTGCCTCAGGTGTCCTGCCAAGGGGATCTCGTGAGCCAACTCCAGAAGGAAGGCTCGATAACGTTGAGGGACTACCAAGGCTCGTGACGATCCATGTAGGGGTGCCTTGGGTTCACTGTAGAGGAGGCCGTCCTCCCAGTAAACACTGTAGTTCCCTTCAACGTTCCCTGCTGCCTGGGCTTCGGCCTGTCGCCTCAGCCCCTCAAGGGTAGGGCACTCCCTCTGGCCCTGGCAGAATTCCTCCCTGGACGGGCCTCCCTCCACGTGCCACTCGGCCGGGATGGGTAGGTCCTCCAGTTTGGTAACATCCCCCACCGCAGACTCCTGGTCCACCACCTCCGGTGGCCTATCCGTCCTACGGGGTGTGGACGCCGAGGCAGGCTCCTCCTGTCCTCGGTTCTTCCCTTGACTGGCAGCCGGCTGGGCCTTTGTTCCAGGCTCCAGCCGAAACGAACTCCCTCTCCGGGTAGTCGCGGACCTTGTGCTCACACAGGCCCAGTCAGGTGTACCCAGCATCTCAGTATGAGTCCGGTATTCCACCTCCTTCCAAGCATTGTGCTCCATGTCATTCCCCAGCAGACAATCGACTGGCACGGCAGGGCTTACGGCAACTCGAAGTGAACCTGCAACCCCCCCCCCATTCAAAGGGAACCTCGGCCACCGGATAGTGGCCTGTTCTGCCGTCAGCCATCGCGGCTGGGTGGAGTACATCGGGAATTACCTGCTCTGGAGACACCAGTTGGCTACGTACCATAGTCATACTGGCTCCTGTGTCTCTCAGAGCCTCCCCTCTTTGGCCGTTGATGGTGACCCACTGCCCATACTTTACGGTATTTGCGGGCACCTGGATCTTAGGAACCATCTCCCGTTCTCCCAGGGACACTAAAGTGACACCCGCCCACTCCCTTCCCTTAGTTAAGGGCATCTCCTCCCCGAGCACTACACTAGCTACTCCGGGGGCCTTTCCTCCAATGGGAGGGGGTGGTCGTTTCGGGCACTTCGCGTCTCCCTTGTAGTGTCCAACGCCACCGCACTCGTAGCAATGGACAACCCTTGGCTGCTGACTCTGGCCAGGATTAGGGTTTCTGGGTGGGTTAGCCCTAGGGGTGAATCCTGTTCCCTTCCCTTGGAAGTTATTTTGGGGGCCTTTGGAGAACTCCTTTTTCTTTTCCCCTCCCTCTTTCTTCTGGGGGGCGCCCTGTCCGGCCTTTTGAGTATCCCCTCCAGTCCCCCTTGTGGACACCCGGGTACTAGCCCAAATGTCCGCCTCCTCAGCAAGCTTCCGGGGACTGGTCAGCTTGCTATCCACCAGGTGTTGACGCAGTTCAGGGAAACATTTCTCGAGCAGGTGTTCCTTCAGTACTAGATCAAACAACCCCTCGTAGTTCCTCACTTCACTGCCCTGAATCCAACCCTCTAGTGCCTTCTTTGCATAGTCCAGGAAGTCCACCCAATTCTGTGTGCCCAGTTTGTGACTACCCCTGAACTTCTGTCTGTACTTTTCGGGTGTTAGTCCAAACTTTCTTATGAGCGCCAGTTTCATGGTGGGGTAGTGGGTCTGCTCATCCTCCTCTAAGGCCAATAAAGCATCCCTACCAGCTGGAGGCATGTACTTGTACAATCCCGCTCCCCAGTACTTCTCTGGAACCCCATGGGCCCTTAACGAGACCTCATAGGCCGCTAGCCACTTGGCGATATCGTCACCCGCCCCATAGCTAGCTACTATGTCCTTTGGCAGGTAGGGTTTGGGTTCCCTGGTGTACTCTCGTTCTTCGCTGCCACCGTTAGGTACAGGGTGGGCCCCGATTCTCAGGATCTGAAGATCTATCTCTTTCAGCCTTATCTCATGAGCCATCCTCTGTTCCTCCTTCTCTTTCTCCAGCCTTGCTAAGTCCCATGTAAGCTGTCTTTTCTCCCTCCGGTCTGTTAACTCCACTTCAGACAAGCCACCGATAGAGGCACTGCTGCCCTTCCTGGAAAGTGTCCTGGGCCCCGCTAACAGGTTCCCCACCTCAGGTTGGTACAAACCAGCTCCCTCACTGTCGGGCTCTCTATCCCTGTCCTCCTCCTCAGCCTTGCTTTCTCGTCGTGCCTCCCCCCAAGCCCTTAAGCTGGTTTGGAGTGCACCCTTCTTTGCTCCTGGTGGACAATACACCCCCTCCCGCTGACAAAACTCCCTGAGTTGGGCCACAGTGTACGTTTCTAAATTCTCCAGTACAAACTCCATCTTGCCCACTCAGGTCAGAGGACAGTTATTTGCAGTAACTATGCAGGGGGGTACCTTATATAATACCTCCTCCCACCACCAGAGTACATTTGGAAAAACAAAAACTCACAATTAGGAAGGCCGCTTTGAGAAAACTCCCGGTGTAGGCCTATGGACTACCCACAGTTATTGTTGAGTATACGTAGGCACAGCTCTATCCCACCGCTGAGCACCAATTATGTTGGAAATACCCCACTCCCACACCGGAAAGGGTGGTGGTAACGGGGTCTTTCCAGGACATACACAGTGGTAGCTTGGCTCGAGTGGTCAGGAATCTGGCACCGTGCTAAGCATACGTCATACCCATACAATAACCATGCGTGCATCCGTTCCAAAAACGACTCTACACTGTAAAAATTATGAAAATATCTCTTTTTATCTTCTTTTTCTCTTAGTTACTGATTAAATAAATAATAACACAATCACCATATGCAAGGCTTTTTCTGTGGAAGGATACGTCAAATATATACTGTCTTAATGATTCAATAAATAGGGGAGATTATAAATAATTAAGGCATAAATATAAGTGCATTACATACAGGCAATTAAATATTATGAGGCAATAAATACTGCAAGCCAATAAATATTGTGCGACAATAAATACTGTGGAACAATAAATACAGTGAAGCAATAAATAGGTTAAATACAATAAATACAGTGCTCTCAATAAATAATTAAAACCTGACAGTGACACTCATAGAATCAGATCACATTTAGATTTCTATGGGCTGATTTGGCCCAGTCACAGCTTGTGGTTAGATGGATGGCTTGAGGGTGTCTACTCCCTGGCTTGGACAAGGCTGAGGCCCAAACTGAGGTAGATAGAGGGGGGAAATTCTAGAGACCTGGCTCTCTCACTCTACACAACCCCTCTGAATTAGTCTCAGCTCACCCCTGGCACAATCCAGCTGGTTCCAGCACCTCTGTAGCCCCTAGGGTAGTCTCTTAGGGCTCCACAGGGCCTCAGGCGCCCTCTATTCCACTTACTGCCCTTTTTCTGAAGCTCCGACGCCGCTGGAGTCGTGTCGACGCCGTGAGGTGGTTCCGGCTCGATGTCGGCGGCCTCGGCGCAATGTCAGTTCTTGACGACGCCGGTAGGCGGTTCCGGTTCGATGTCGGCGGCCTCGGCTCGATCTCGTCCTCCGGTTCGATGACGTCGGGCAGTCTTGGTTCGATGTCGACTTCGGGCGGCTCCGGTCCGATGGCGATCTCAGGTTCGATGACATCGGCCGGCCTTGGCTCGATGTCGACTTCCGGCGGCTCCGGAGTGCGATCCCCACTCCCGACCTCCGGTGCTCCTCTCCTCAGGTTCCGGCGACTCCGGAGTGCGACCTCCACTCCCGACCTCCGGTGCTCCTCTCCTCAGGTTCCGGCGACTCCGGAGTGCGATCTCCACTCCCGAACTCCGGCACGCTTCACCTCGGTCTCCGGCGACTCCGGAGGGCAGACTTCACTCCCCCGTCGACGCCGCTCACTCGACCTCGGGTGACTTCCTCCTCGACCTCTGGTACTCTCTACGACCTCCGTCGGCACCCTCTCTCGACCTCTGGCGGCTCCGGGTACGACGTCTGCTTTTCCAGTCAGCGCCGCCTCTCCACCTCGGGCTCCGGGTCTCTAGGCTTCTCGACGTCGGACTCCAGGAAAACCAATAATCAGGTCAGGACTTTGCTGTTCTTTGCTTCTAAGGCCTGTTCCTGCTGTCCAGGTCCTTAAGATGGTTTTTCTTGCTTCTTCCCACACAGGGCTCCAGGCTGGGCTCAGTCAGTAGGGACTAGTATCAAGGGTGGGTTTATGGACCCCACTCCAGGCACAAGTTTCCACCCCTGCTGCCTCACTCCTTCCTCCTTCAGGTTTCTGCTGCTCTCTCTTCACCAGTCAGGTGCCAACTGCCAGCTCCAACTGCCAACTCTCTGTCTTAGCTTCCCAACATTCTAAACCGCCTCCAACTGTCACAGGGCTCCAGAATGTTGCAGAAGGTTCTAGTAGGTTCCGATGATGTCACAGGTGGCCACCATTTTGTGCTCCAGGCCCTCAGACAGAAGTTCCAGGGGTAGATAAAATGGCTCCCTGAATCTGCATCAACACTAAAAAGTCTGGTGGTTCCCAAAAAGGAAAAATTCTAACAGGGTTTGAGGCAAAAGTGGGACAAAATAAATAATGATGAGGAGGGACCACCCAAAGGGCTGACAGGTCTAACACCATTGCAAAAACAACAATTGGTGGACAGAATGCAGAACAATGTCATACATTCACCCCAGTACAGAGATCTGGGCCTAAATCCATTGTTTTTTTGCTCACCATGCCATTCCAGTTTGAACCCAGCCATATGCAAATCAGTCTTGACCCTGTGCCCCATGGGAACAGTCCAGCCCGAACTGCCAAGCCAGGTCCTCCCTGGACTGGAAACAAGCATCCTAGGACCGGTTTCGGGCTTTCAGCCCTCGTCAGCCAGGATAGCTTGATTCCAGTGGCATGGAGAGCAAGGGACTCACGTCTGAGCATACCCTTCCCACTCGGGGTGACAAATGCAAAAACAACAATTGATGGACAGACTGCAGAACAATGTCATACATTCACCCCAGTACAGAGATCTGGGCCTAAATCCATCGTTTTTTTGCTCACCATGCCATTCCAGTTTGAACCCAGCCAAATGCAAATCAGTCTAGACCCTGTGCCTCATGGGAACAGTCCAGCCACCGAACTGCCAGGCCAAGTCCTCCCTGGACTGGAAACAAGCATCCTAGGACTGGTTTCTGGGTTTCACCCCTCATCAGACAGGATAGCTTGACTCCAGTGGCATGGAGAGCACGGGACCAACATCTGGGCATACCCGTCCCACTCGGGGTGACAAATGCAAAAAGAACAATTAATGGACAGAATGCAGAACAATGTCATACATTTACCCTAGTACTGAGATCTGGGCCTAAATCCATCATTTTTTTGCTCACCATGTCATTCCAGTTTGAACCCAGCCATATGCAAATCAGTCTTGACTCTGTGCCTCATGGGAACAATCCAGCCCAAACTGCCAGGCCAGGTCCTCCCTGTACTGGAAACAAGCATCCTAGGGTGGGCTTCGGGGTTTCACCCCTCATCAGCCAGGATAGCTTGACTCCAGTGGCATGGAGAGCACGGGACCCACGTCTGGGCATACCTGTCCCCCTCGGGGTGACAAATGCAAAAAGAACAATTGATGGACAGAATGCAGAACAATGTCATACATTCACCCCAGTACAGAGATCTGAGCCTAAATCCATCGTTTTTTTGCTCACCATGCCATTCCAGTTTGAACCCAGCCATATGCAAATCAGTCTTGACCCTGTGCCTCATGAGAACAGTCCAGCCCGAACTGCCAAGCCAGGTCCTCCCTGGACTGGAACCAAGCATCCTAGGACCGGTTTCGGGGTTAGGAACTGATTTGCATATGGTCATGTCTGAACTGGGGTGGCGGAGTGAGCTAAAGAATGAGGATGGATTAAACCCAGATCAGTTGACTGGGGGTGAGTGCTTGCCCCTCCGTCCATCATCCCCTTTGGTTTTGCCAAATTTCATGCAGCTTCATGCAGGGGGTTTCACACCTCATCAGCCTTATGCTCTCTACCATAAAACATTGTAACATTGAATTGTACCCACTTGGCATATTTAATTTGCTTATACTTCCCTAGTAACGTGCATTACGGGTGCCCAGGCCATGTAAATTAAATGCTACTAGTGGGCTCGCAACACTGATTCTGTTGCCCACATAAGTAGCCCCCTAACCCTGGCTCGGGCCTGTGCATGTAGTCTGTTGTCACAGTCACCCTGAACTCCCCCTTTTATTACATATAAGTCACACCTAAGGACGGTCCTTGGCAACCCAGAGGTCAGGGTGCTATGTAAGCAAAGAGAAGGATGTGTGCTTGTATGCTCTACATGTACTAGGAGTGAAAAACAGCCTATTTTGTTTTCCACTAGAGTGAGGCCTACTCCCCTCATAGACTAGCATTTAAATTTACTTACATGCTTCTTAGTAGTAATTCCTGATCCCAGAGGAATAGCTTTATCATGTTTGGCATGGGTGGAATAGTAGTGATGAATGAGTTTTGCTGATAAGGTTGGATTTAACACTATTAGTGAAGAAATGCCACTTTCGAACAGCGGTAATTTTTCTGCTCTTAACTTTGCGCCGATACCCATCCGGACCTGCAGTTCATTGTCACTGTGACTTGGCAGGCAAAACTACTTGCCAAGTCCCGAATCTCCCCTTTTTATTACATAAAAGTCACCACTAAAGAGAGCCCTTGGCAACCCAGAGGGCAGCGTGCTATGTAAGCAAAGGGAAGGACATGTGCTTGTATGTTTTACATGTCCTGGTAGTAAAAAACTGCCTATTTCGTTTTTCACTATGGTGGGCCGACTCTCCTCATTGAATCGCATTGAGAATTCCCTTACATGCTTCTAAGTGGTAATTCCTGATCCCAGGGGAGTAGCTTATCATGTTTGGTATGGGTGGAGCAGTAGTGATAAATGCGCCTTGCTGGTAATGTTGGATCTAACACTACTAGTGCAGAAATGCCACTTTCAGACAGTGGGCATTTTTCTGCTCTTAACTTTGCTCTATGTGACCTCCAGCCTGTCTCCAATACCCGTCTGGATGGGGTGACAAAGCCCATTCGTCCATTCCTTCCCGACAGCCATAAACCCAGAAAGGCCAGGGAGGCTGAACACCCCTTTGCATAAATCTGCATTCCGAAGGTCAGCTTTGGCAGACGGGAGGAAAAGGGGCTCACACTGGAATATCAGGGAGCAATGACTTGATTCTCCAAAATGACTAGTGATTGGGGACGCGCTGGTGAATTTTCCTGCACTAGAGCCATTTCCTTTTGATTTAAAACTTACTCAGTCTAGTATGCGGGCTGCCGTGCTTTATTTTTGCTGCATGAAGTGACTCTTTCTGTCCTCACGCTATCGCCTCACCCTGGTGGGACTCGGAGTCCCAGGGTGCACCACAACAACCTAATCAGCATCAGCATCAGCTGCCGTGGGGGAGGCGTGACCATCGCGCTATAAAGCGCTGCCTCGACCCCCGCGGCGTGCGACCGTCAGAGGTCGGGCTGGGCCACCTCCCTAAGAACTTGGCCACGGGGACATCATGTGCTTTAGTTCGGCATTCTTTGGCTAATATTATATTGTGTTGATTACCCACTGCTAACATGAGTAAGCGTAATTTTAGTACAGGCAAGGGGGTTGTTGGGACTTTAGATGCTTTTTTACGGAGGCCCTCAGTAATGAGATTAAGCGCATGGAGAGAAGGTTATCCCTTGAGCCCCCACCTTCTCAGAATAGACATTCCCTGACCCCCACACTTATTGAATCCCCTGAGGTGATCAACCATGAGGCATCCTCACCTCGGATTAGCTTGTCATCACATGCCGTAATAGTCCCAGTGACAGATATAGTCTCTTTTTCATCTATTGACACAGAATCTAGCCCTGTTAGACCCAAAGTCACCACCAGAGGGCAGAAAGCCAAACTTAGGTTGGATCGTGTTACTGATCTCCCCTTAAATAAAGTCGAGCATTCAGAAACAGAGTAAACCCGTTCAAAGATTAAACGGGAAGAAAGCGAAACCCACTATAAGTGTAAGTGAACCCAATGAGGGTCCCTCTAACTCCATTACTTATACCACGTCAGGGAAGCCAGTCGATAGTACACAAGAGGGGAACTTCTGGGGAAGACTCGAAACTATGATGTCAACCTTATTGGAAACAATTCTCCTAAAAATAAGCACTGTAGAAGCCAGATTAATTAAGGTGGAGGAGCTGGTTAGCTGTAATTCTTCGGCTATACTGGCAGTCACCTCTAAGTTAAGCACAGGCCCGCCAAATATTATGGGGACAGGCACGGGGGCTGGCCAGTCTGCTAGCACTATTGCAAACGGACAGGCACAAGATAAGAGCAATTCTAATAACACTGCACCTAGTGCAGTTAATCCCCCCGCTAGTGCTGGTCAGATTCCCCCTAGAGCAGGACTTCTTGCAGCAGCAATTAATAGTCCAGCTTGTCTTGAGAGAGGAGCCCCAGGGGCTAGTACATATGGCAGAAATGAGGAGGTGGTGAGAGGCATAAACCTCCAAGAACATCAAGCTAAACCCTCCAATCCCACACGATATTTAAACCTTCCCCCAGAAGCAACCCAGTATACGGTTATCTTAGCTAACGTCCCTCCCTTACCCTACAATGTTTTTGAACACTGGTCGACTTTAAGGAACAAGTCATTACACTTCTTGAGGTTAAGGACTGGTATTAAAAACTCCCTTTTTGCAGAATTTAAAATGGCACGGAGAATAGAATGGGTGGGCTCCTCACCCAAATCGCAACGTGGAGATTGTGTTATGTTATCCTTTAGGTCACCCTTTTTGGTGCATGAAATCCTAGAGAGTGGAAATAATGGGCCTATTAACCCTAATGATATTACTATATTACCACTTGGTTATTTTTATCAACCACCTAATCCCCCCAATTTTCGAGGCTTTATGCAGACAGGAGGCAACCCCATTGGAGACCAGAGAGCTCAGATATTCGGTCCCGGTGCGCAATCGTTTTGATGTTTTAAACTCCATGGAAGACATCGATTGACTGAATTTGGGGATCCCTGTCTGCCCCCATCCTGAAGCCAGTAGGTCTAATGTAGGGGGGCAACTTAGGATTGACCGCAACTGGAAAAGATGATCCCCCGCCTATATATAACAGTACAAGAGATAGAGACGTGGTCCTTAGGACTGCAGACCTGGAGTTGGAAGCCTCTGCCGATCCCCAGGGTCCTCTAAATGCTTCCCTCCCACACAGCAGCGTAACCAAGGATCCTCCTGGGATCGTATTTCCTACCCATTTTTCAGATAATGGCAAACCCGCTCTTTGTAATATCGTTTCTCAGAACATCGCGGGTATTTGCTCCAAGTTAGGTAGCAATTTGTGGTGGGATTTCATTTTACAATCTGAGGTTTTGTGCTTCCAGGAAACTTGGACTAAGAAGGCGACTCATTTGAACGGGTTTAGGACATTTCACACCCCAGCCTTTGATGGACTGAGTGGTAGGGCTAAGGGTGGCTTATGCACGTATATATCGAGCAGTCTGAATGTAAAAAAGATAACGATGCTTGCTAATGATCATTATTACCAACTGGTTAGATTGGATATAGACGCTAAACACTCTTTAGTCCTGACTAACTTTTACAATAACATTCCCTCAGAGCAAGTAGGGACTGTTGTAAATAACATGTTGCAATCGCTAAAATCTGTGGGGAAAAGCAAGGTAAAGGGCACGATGTTAATATTAGCGGGGGATTTTAATTGTGGGCTATGTCCCAATGCTGGGGACAATGTATGTGGAGCCCTAATTGAAGAAGGGGCATGTTTATCCCACTTCCAGCACTCAACTCTAGGGGAGCAATTTAATGAACTTATTTTCAGCCTTGATTTGGGCTTTGTTAATGAATTATGCCCAGTACCTATTTCCATGCCCTGGACATTTAATGGCAGAGGACTGTATTCTACTATTGACAATGTTCTAATATCAAGCCGTCATGCACATCGTCTCCATTCCTTTATGTTTCAGAGAATTCGCTTAGCGACCACTTTCCTCTGTGCTTAGCAATCGAACTACCCTCCAGAAAAATCTTTGGATTTAACAACAATGATTAGCTGTTAGAAAATCTAGCTATTGGGAGCGTCAACGGGTATTCTCTGCGTTGGACCATGATCGACCAAGCAGCATTAGTTATGACAGTGGTGGGCAAATGTAAACTTGCTATAGAGACATGTCTAAGTGAAACTGCTTCTCCAGATAATATTTTAGCCTCATTCTCAGCGATCTCTAATGCAATAAGAGAGTCCCTCCTCAGACGTAAAAGAAGCACTAGGCATTCGAAGGGATGGTTTGACTCTAGTTGCACCCAAGCCAACTCTAACCTAAAAAAATAGCTGCACAAGACTCCGAGAAACCTGCCCAAGATAAGGTTGGCCAGTGTGGAATACAAGCAAGCAATTAGGGACAGAAAAGCCACTCTGAAAAAGGAGGCCTCGGAGGCACTACATATGGCCTCTATAACAAAAGATAGTGCGGCATTTTGGAAAGTAATCAAGGCACCTTTTCTAGATAGCGAGGTTGGCACGTCCATTGAAATTGCAATCAGTGAGGAACAATGGATCAACCACTTCTCACGAGTATATAGTGGGGAAGGAAACTCTGTTGTGAGGAACAACCATGTACAGGAGGACCTAAATCTGAATCATTCCCTCCAGAATCATGACCTCTTGTTCACTCTGGATGAGGTGGAGCAGGCACTCTCTGTCAGTAAGGGTGGCAAGGCCCCCGGACCAGATGGAGTTCCAGTAGACCTGTGCAAAGCAAACATTTCTCTGTGGGGACCTATTATAGTTCAGGCGCTTACCGCCAGCCGCAGCACCGCTTTCTTACCTACGTGGGTAGTATCTACGATTGTGCCCATTTTTAAAAAGGGGGACAGACACGACCCGGGGTCCTATAGGCCAATCTCCCTACTGGATGCTATAACAATAGTAGCGAGTAGAATAATTTTAGAACGCCTCCAGGATTGGGCAGAAGAGAACTCTGTTATATCTGACCTGCAATACGGCTTTTGAGCCGGCCTGGGGACGGTGGAGCAGGGCTTAAATCTCTCTATCCTGGTGGGGAAATATATGAGGGCTAAGAAGGGGAACCTGTATTTAGCATTTGTGGACCTCACGGCCGCGTTTGATGGTGTGGCCCACAACAAGCTCTGGTCAAGTTTAGAAGTAATGGGGGTTGACGTTCAGATCATTTACTTTTTAAAACGTTTTTATAGTGATGCCCGGGCACGAGTGCGCTGTAGCTTGAAGGGTGAGTGCTCGGCCACTTTTCCGATAAGGAGCGGAGTCAGGCAGGGTTGTGTCCTGGCCCCGTTCCTTTTTAATCTTTACATTAACGGATTGGGGGAGGCTCTTCTTAAAGATAATCAAGACTTCCCGCAAGTGGCCGGATGCCCAATACCAGCACTCCAGTACGCAGATGATGCGGTGCTGATGTCCCGCACACAAGTAGGTCATCAGAGAGTATTAGATACCTCTGTCATTTTATGAAAGATCTTGGTTTAAGAGTAAATTCCTCTAAAACTTTCATTATGTGTTGCGGCCATGGCATCAAGAAACCCAAAGATATGTTTGTGTCAGGACAGAACATTGGGGCAACTAAGAGGTTTTCATATCTGCGCATTCTTTTTGCCTATAGCGATACCTGGGCACAAGTAGTCGCAGCATAAAAACTGGTACACGAACAACATCTGCCCTTATCTCCTTTGCCAGGAAACTGGGCAAAACACCACCTGAGGAGCTCATTACAATCTATAAGGCAAAGTGTGTTTCAGCTGTAGTTTACGGGGCAGGCGCCTGGGGGCGCACCGATCTGCTTCCTATCCAACGAGAAGAAAATGTTTTCCTAAGATATATTTTATCTGTTCCTCATGGTACTTCAGCGTCTATATGCCGTGCGGAGTTGGGAGTCCCCTTCATCTCTGATTTAATAAAGCTTGAGCCCGTGCTGTTATGGCACAGACTCTGGACTAAAGAAGAGGCAAAATTAAACAGAGATATTCTTCTGGATATCCTGAAATTGGAAGGGGCTTTGAGGATCCCATGGATAAGATATGTCTGCAATTTTTTAAAAGATCTTGGTCACTTAGAGTATTTTACTAATCCCAGTACCATTCGGTCAATAGCCAGGAGGGAACTAAGAAAGGAGGGCATTCTGCTGTTAGATACTATTAGAATGTCATCAGAGATATTAAGACCTACAGTCCTGCACAACCAATTGATTTTAACTTCTTTTAATATTCATCCCTATTTAACTTTTGTGCCAGGCGTTTACAACAGGTTTCTACTAACCCGATTTAGGTTATGGGTTTTTCACAGATTAGTCGCCCTTCCTAAGATGAATGACTGGGCTCAATCTAAGATTCATGTTGTCCTTTTTTGCAGATCCTATTCCCACGTAAGGAGTAAGTGCTTAGTACCTATTTTAAAATGGCTCGGGCTACGACAGTGTCGACCAGCTTTCTTGGCCTTACAATACCTGGATAATGAGCACAGTGTCTTTAGGATAGCAATTTTCCTGAGGAAAGTGCTGAGCCAAAGAAAATGTATGCCTACTTGAATGATCTTCTTTTATATGGATGAGGGCTTTGTCAGTTTAATTCACTCTTAACTGTTTAATTAATATTTTATATGAATTGTTTTGATTACAAATGTTTTACTCTGTTTTATTGTGCTTTTATGATTGTTTCATATAATAATGGAATAAAGCCTCCTTTGACTTTGACTAGTGATCCCCATAGATAACCTGGCAGACAGGACTGACTCAAAGGGGTGCCTGTGCAGTTCAAAACCACCCTTTAAAGCTTTTCCCACATCAAAGGCACATTTGGATATAAATACTGGGTCTCTCACCCTCCCAAATCAGACTCTTCTGGATCTTGAACTGAACCTCTGTCAGTGGACTGTGGTGCTGTTCAATGGACTCAACTGGACTGCTTTTCTGGAAGGGCTGCTTTCCTGCTCACTGCCTTACTGCCTGTTGCTCCCTGACTCTGCTGGAAAAAGAGCTGAACTCTGCCTTCCCTCCAAAGTGATCTCCAAGGGCTTGTTAGTTTGCCTCCTGTTTCTGAAGTCTCAGGAAGCAAAAACCTTCCTGCAGTTCTGCTGGTGCTGCTGGACTCTGCCTTCTGTGAGTCCTACCCTTGCCTGTGGTGCCCTCTCAAGTTCTGGGCCTCAAAAGTGGGTTCTGCTGCTGAGTTGCCGTCAAATCCGACGTGAAGTATGCGACGTCCTGCAAAGCCTCGGCGCACAGATGAGTGGTCTCCGAACCGAAGCCGTAGGACGCACAACCTCTCGGGACTGACACAGGACTGTGCAAAGCCTCGCTATACAGGCTGCGTCCCAGTATCCAAAAGTTTGTGTTCAGCAGGCCCAAGTGGGTCCCTATAGCTGGCCCGCGCTCCATCGCGGTTGGTCTGAACCTTGGAAATGCACTAGTGACTCGCAACCTGAAGCAATCTTTTTAGCATTATCTGCTCCTAAGAGCTGCATTACATTTATTTCTACAAAATTCAATAGTTCGACTTCCTGTTTTACTCGGATAAATATTTTCTATTTTTCTAAACTGTTGTGTAGTCTTTTTGTGGTGTATTTACTGTGTTGTTGTATGGGTTATTGTTAGGTTAAAAATAATTTTCTCTTTGTACAAACATAGAGACTTATGTTACAACAAAAAACCTACTACCATTCACCCACTCGCAAGCGCTCGGACAAGGTAATAACCATCTAACGTGTAGTGTTGGAAAAAGATCAATAGAGGAACTCCTTAATTCGTAAAAAGCATTGATTGAAATTTATTAACAAGATAAATAACATATAACATAATCACAGTACATCAAAAATTAAAGAAGAATAAAGGTATTCTGTGGAGGAATCTTAAATTGTCAGTCCTGAAGAAGGTGGTTTTTATCACAATACACCACCGAAACGCGTCGACGCATAGATTATCTGGTGGAATTTGTCGCAGAACAGAACTCCGAGTAACTAGGGTGCATTGTCACCAGACTGTGTCTGTTTACTGGCATAACAAATCCACACATCCAAGACATAACCTGGATGTTTGTCATTGTTCCTCCCATTACACATCTACATGTATGTCTTTTTGTGGTTTTTTTTTGATTTTTAATTTATATTGAAAGTTTTGTTTCATAACCACATGTGTCCTTTGACACAACGTACATATATATTTTTACCTTATTGTCACGGTTTAGGTTTAAATTTTAGCCAATGTGTTTGATTCTTCTTTAATTTTTGATGTACTGTGATTATGTTATATGTTTTTTATCTTGTTAATAAATTTCAATCAATGCTTTTTACGAATTAAGGAGTTCCTCTATTGATCTTTTTCCAACATTACACGTTAGATGGTTATTACCTTGTCCGAGCGCTTGCGAGTGGGTGAATGGTAGTAGGTTTTTTGTTGTAACATAAGTCTCTATGTTTGTACAAAGAGAAAATTCTTTTTAACCTAACAGTTATTGGTGCTCTATCTCTTTGTACTTGATTGAGCCCCTCTCCTTGTTTTGCAAGGTATGGGTTATTGCACAGATACTTTACACATTGCCTTCTAAGTTAAGCCTGCCTGCTCTGTGCCAAGCTACCAGCGGATGAGCACAGGATAATTAGGATTGTGTTGTAACTTACTCTTGAATAGGGTGCATACCTCTGCCACCTGGGGACCCTAATTCTAACATTGGTGACAGCGGTGGGATAGGACTTGTGTTTGTGCAGTGCCATACAATAGCTACGTGGACACTATCCTACCACATCTAAGATTTTTTTAAATATTTTTTTATGTTTCCATGCTTTGAATTTTGATCAGTCCTCTACATCATGTCTCTGGCTGGTTCTGCAAGTGGAGCCAGGGAGTTTGAACTGGCCAAGCTGGAAAGTAACACAGTGGTTCAGTTGAAAAGCTTCTGCAAAGAGATGGGGGGGGTACCTGCCCCAAGAGCCACCAAGAAGGTGGAGTTTCAAACGGTCCTGAGGGCCTAAGCAGTACTTCACTCCCAAGAGAATTATGCTTTATAGGAGCCCGAGATTGACTCTTCTGTGGAGCTACCTGCAGTAGATGAGGAGGAAACCCCTGGATTTCAACCTTCTGGAAGAACAGGTAGAGGTGTATCCTCATGTGGCCTATCCCCAGAGGAGTTGAGGGAGAGGCGGGAGGAGAGGAAATTCAAGCTGCAAATGGCAAAGTTAAAGGTAGAGGCTGAGGAGAGAAAGGCAGAGGCTGAAAGGGCCTTAGCAACGAAGAAACTTGTGTTGGCCCATGAACTGAGCCTAAAGGAGCTGGAGATCAAGGCCAGGCAGTCTGATTCCAGCGGTGATGGTGGCAGCACACGTTCAGTACCTGATGGATAGAAAAATGGTTTGCATACCCAGTTATGTGGTGGGAGATGACACTGATAAGTGGTTTTCTGCTTATGAAGTTGCACTGAAGGTACACAGGGTTGGAGGGAAAAGTGTTTGTTGGGCTGTGCTCACACTGCCATATGACAGAGGAGGGTATAGCGTACCGGATTGACAGTTGTACTATCTTGTGGCCCAATGCTGCTATGCACATGCATGGTTTCATCCTGATGCTTGGATACCATATCTCCGGCCTGAATCTGACTTGGTACTACGGGAGCGTCTGTCAACAGTCCTACCTAAGGGTTTCCCCAGGGACCCCCATGACATACAAACTGTTTCCACCACCAGTTGGGCATGGGATAAGTTGAGGTAACTGACCGGAGCCACGGCACTATACTCGTCGGCTCTTCCTCTCCCGAACGCTCGCTGGTTCCCGATGTCGGGTGAACGTCTGGTACAGCGCACCTTGACAACACTCGATATCTCCAAGCTAGGAGACTTGTACCCTGGGGGTCACATCTTCTCGTTAGTGGAAGATGCACGCTACCAGGACTGTGGCTTCATGGATAGATTTGCCCTAGGTCGCATCCGGTCCGCTTTACGTGCAACGCTGCCGAATTTCCTGATTGAACCAGAGTCGTTCGCTCCACTTAAAATGATAATTGAGAACACACACAGTGTGCATCTAATTACTAAATTGTACAAAACATGTGCTCACATGAGACCTGTAAGTGACAACAAAATCCGCGAGGACTGGGAGGCAGACCTGGGCCGCCCGATAACTGATGATCAGTGGCCAAGTGCTGTGCAGTCACAAAGGAAGTTTCCCTCAACAGTAAGCACAAACTTATCCATTTTACATTTTTGAAACACGTTTATTTTACCCCTGCTAAAGTGCACAGGATAGATCCCTCCCAACCACATACTCTTCAGAAATGCACTGCGCCTCAAGCTGACTTTGCACATCTTGCATGCACATGCCCTTCACTGCAGTCCTACTGGGTACGCATCCACAACACTTTAGGGAAAATGGTTATCTTGCCCCTCATTCCAACTCCGGAAGTGGTTTTACTGGGGTATACAGTAAACTTCCCCAAGGGTGTCAGACGGTTCGCATCGCTAGGACTGCTTCTGGTGAAAAGAGAGGGAGCGATACATTGGGGACGAAAAACCGCGCCTACAGTGCAGAACTGGCTGAACAGTTTGGCCTATTGTAATGTAAATAGTGACACCTACGCCGGCCTAATGCCCAGTTCCTCACGTCCTAAAAACATATGGGGCCCATATCGTTCCTATCTGGAGGGTCTATGGCGTGCCTCCGACTCTCAACTGGAAAACGGCATTGTCCCAGAGGGAGTGGGGTAACAAACTTCAACACGTTGGACTCCCCTTGCAACAGGCACCACTGACACTGATGATATGACACGAATGTATGGTCCTTGATGCTTAATATGCTGGGGCATTGGAAGTGGCGGAATACACCATGGGCTGAGGGCGGGTGTGTGGCCTTCGGAGCGATGTCGTCATGATACTACTGTATTCTTCATGCCAGCGTTGTCAGATACAGCCCCTAATGCCATTCTACAAAGTGGATATTTTCTTATGTGACGATTACAGTGTAACTATCAAAGCAAGGCATTGCATGTATGTGCATTTTGAACCGCCGTAAACTGGAAAATAAAGTTTAAAAAAAAAAGGTACACAGGATTCCTGGGGTGCCCTGGTGGGGGGGGGGGAGGTCTGTGGAAACACATGCCTACACTGAGAAGGCACACACATCTAATTTTAGAGGTTGGGGGCCAAACCAGATACATTCCCATGAAAACCATCTTACTTGCCAAATTTTGGCTCCTGCAAAGTATTGCCAGATTTAGGGACAGCCATAAGCTCCCCAATCCTGTACTGGGTAGATTTTGTGGATTACTACAGTAAGCCACTGAATGACTGGGTGAGGGGCAGCAAAGTAAATGATTATGTTGGGTTGTACAATTTGCACATGCTCAGTATTTGGTCTACAGAGTTGCTCTGGCAACTAGATGACTGCGTTGACTGATCCCAGGAAGCTTGCTGAGGAGGTGGACCTCTGGGCTAGCACCTGAGTGTCCAAAAAGGTATCTGGGGAGGACACCGTCAAAGGTGATCAGGGTTCCCAAAAGAAATAAGAGTGGGAGAAAAGCCTAAGAATAAGGAATTCTCGAAAGGCCCCCCAATAAATTCCCAACAGGATAGTGCTAGTCAGTCCCAGTCTGATCCAAACAAAAGGAAAGGTTTACTTGACCATAAGATAGGGAGATTTATACCCCAATGTACTGAGTGGTACAAATATGAGCACATAAAGGGCGACTCTAAATGTTCCAAGAGGGCACTTGCCCCCCTGGGGAGGCAGACACCAGGGATGGTGAGTGTAGCACTCAGGTCAGGGAGAAGTTAGTCAGTCAGTTTTGGGGAACAGACAGAAATGCTAACAGTTTTCGTAGGAGGTAGAGAAATGGTGCCTAGAAGTGTCCCTAGGGGATAGAGAAATGGCGCTTAGAGGCCAAGTGCATTCAAATACTTCAAAATATAGACAGTGGGTCACCATTAACAGGCAGCGGACGGAGGCTCTGCGCGACACAGGCGCCAGCATGACAACTGTCAAGTGTCATCTGGTGTCATCAGAGCGGGTCCTTCTAGAACGCATCCCACCAAGTCATAGTCGCAGACAATTGTGAGAGCCTACTACAGATGGCTCTGGTTCCCTTTGAGTGGGAGAGAGGTTGACTGGGTCTCGGAAAGTACCTGGGAGTCCTGCCATGCCAGTAGATTGTCTGTTAGACAATGACCTGGAGCATACTACCTGAAGGGAGGTAGCGATGAGGTCGCACTTGGAAATGATGGGATTACCCAAGTGGGTCTGCGCAACCACCTGAGCCATGGCTGCCCTAGAAGGGAGTCGGGTGCCTGGAACAATTGCCTAGACAACTGCCAAGGAGAGGGGCAAGGGGCATGGGAAACCAGCCCTTGGAGTTCCCGCGGTGGAGTATGACGCGGTCCTGGAGGAGGACTACCACAAGCCAACTGGTAAGGACATTGCCACCCTAAGTGAACTACCTGAATTTGCCAGTTAGCAGGCTGAGGGTGTCATTGACACTCCCTTTGAGAGGGTGGGCATCAACATCATTGGACTTCTGGACCTCAAGACCGTCCAGGCCAAGAATGATACCAACATGGACTGGGAACCACCTAAAACCCAAACAGAAGTGAGAGTCTTCCTAAGCCTTTCTGGCTATTACTGTCAATTTGTTTGGTGATATGGTGCCATTGCATCCCCCTTAACTGGGCTGACTGCTATGAAGCAGCTTAGGTTGGTGAATTGGACAGAAGATTGTCAGAAAGCCTTTGATTCCCTCAAGGAAGCCATGTGCACAGGACCGGTGCTCAGGGCCCCTGATTTCTCCAAGATGTTAATTGTGCAGATGGACGCTTCAGAGCATGGCATAGGGACAGTTTTAGCACAGCTGAATGAGGAGGGCCTAGACCAATCAGTAGTCTTCCTTAGCAGGATGCTATGTCCACAGGAACAGAGGTGGAGTGCCATTGAAAGGGAAGCTTTTGTTGTGGTTTGGGCCCAGAAGAAGTGTGGTAATGTGTTTCTATCATGCTTCTGTAATGGAATGCAATGAGCTCATGGAGCAAGTGTTCTGACTGTTGTGTTAAGATTCTGAGATGGTCAGTTGCTCCTGAGCCCTTTCTTGGTTGGATGTATATTCCTAATAAACCACCTTCAACCAGCAAACCCTGAGTGGTACATCTCTACAAAATTGGCGACGACCGGGATTGTTTTATTCTCCAAAAACCAAGAAGGGGCAAGAGGATAAAGCGGTGCAGTTAGTTAAAGGATTTAAATCTCTCGTCTTTTGAAACCAGCACCCTGAACCTTCTGTGACTCTCTCGACGAGCGAGGTGAGAATTTCATCAAACTTTCATTGCTCCGCTTTAAGGAAGAGCAACTCGACGTGAATTCGTGGTGTACGAAGTATTTCTATGAACAGAGTTGCTATGTTGCCATGGTAACGAGTCCGCAACAGATCTCGGTGATTTAAGACCGAGTGCAGCGGTAAAAACGGACTTAAACAAGGGCTTGCCGAATCTGTGGGTTTTTTTTGTTTCTCATATGGAGCCTAAATTGACAATATTTACACTTTGTTCACATTTGAAGGAAAAGCGTTATGCTCGCGACGGCCACACGCTCGTGTTTGCAGCTCGTGCCCTTTGCAGTGAAGACAATCAACGCGCTCGCAGCTGTCCTGCTTACATCATTCACCTTGCTCAGCCTGCTCGCGAGTGTCATTTCAAGCTCAGTCACCTTGCTCATAACTATGGTTTAAGAAGGGAATGAAATAAGGAAGTTCCTACCTCGGCTTTTCCTCCGTTGTTTCTTCGTCTTGGATAAAGAGACCATAGAGTTTACAGCACCACGTCCGGTGTTGTGTTTGGTGACTGCAGCACTCCCAGTGGTGTTCATAATTATTGCAAGCCTGTGTCTCCATTTTTCTGTGAAGTGCACACATTCACTTGGTGGAAAGGGATCTTGTTGTTTCAACTTTCTGGTTTGTGCACACAATTCAAACAAGTCATTATATATTTTTTTTTCTTGCTTTTTGACGTTCTTTTTGATTCCTCAGCGGAAGTATTCCGCTAAAAGGGTTTGTTATTTCAGCAATGTGCACACTTGGTGTCTGGTGCAACGCCATTTGTTCAACATCTAACAAATATTTTTTTTTTTTTTTTTTAAAGTCTATTTTTATTGTTGACATGCAAAATATTACTGCGCCAGCTTCGTTTTTACAAGATCCCGGAGATCCGCCCCTAGAGTGGAAACTTTGGATTCGTTCATTTAAAGTTTATTTAGTAGCCATTGATGCCACCAAGTTTAAAAAGGTTTAATGTATTACCATCTTGGAGTTGAGGGGCAAAATGTATTTGACCACCTTCCTGACTATGATGGTTCTGACGAGGACAATGATGAATTTGATGCAGCTATTTTTCAACTTGACAAGTATTTTGCAAAATCGAAGAATTTGGTTGTTCACAGGTTTAAGTTTTTCACTAGAATACAGAAGCCATCAGAGAGTATTGATTCTTACGTGACTGCTCTGAAAGTATTAGCTTCTACATGTGAATTTGAAGGGTTTACTTCTCAGTTGATTAGAGATCAACTGGTGGCTAGGTGCAGTTCAAAAAAGATACAAGAGCGTTTACTTACTTGTAAGAATCCGTCCCTGGATAAGGCTATTGATATAGCAAAGAGTATTGAGGGATCGGGTCAAGATGTCAAGGGGCATATGTATCAAACTCCTTGTTAGCGAATCTCAATTTGCGATATTTTGCGATTCGCAAATTCAGATTCGCTAAACGGGATGTAAAAAATAAATCGCAAATCATTTGCGATTCCTTAAAAATCGCTAATGATTCGCAGACTCCCCTTTTGCGATTTCTTAATAGCGAAATTCGCAAATTAAGATATCGCAAAAACGGGAATCTGCAAGCCAGGTGCAGCCTGATGACATCACAAACAGGAAACTGGAGTGATTTCCTGCACCTGCTCACCTGAGCCACACCCAGAGGCTGCTTGTGGAGTGTGAGGAGGCATCCCTGGAGAGTGCAACCAGCAATGGATCCCACCCAAAAACAGCAGGGCAAGGAAGCAGAGAAAAGAAAGCGAAAACATAAGTTTTCTGAAAAGGAGCAGGAGGTCCTCATTGAGGAGATGGTCTGCAGCCATGAGCTCCTCTTCGGAATGAAGGCACTGCGTGTCCCAGAGTCCAGGAAGAGGAAAATCTGGCTAGACATACAGAGCAAGGTGAATGCTTGTGGAGTCACCACACGTACCATCGAGGAGCTGCGCAAGCGGTGGTACGACATGCGCCAGAGGTCCAAAGAAAGGGTAGCAGCCAGACTGAAGGATGCCAATCAGACTGGAGGAGGACCATCCACTGCAGAGCAGCCAACCCCCCATGAGGAGCTCGTGGAGTCTACTCTCCTGCCTGAGAGCGTTGGTGGTGTGGCTGACATAGTCAGCTCCGACCCTGCATCCAGCAGCCAAGGTAAGATGCATGCAAAATCAATCTGCACTCCTCCCCATCCCTTGCACACTTCCCCAATTGCGCATAGTAAACTCCCAAAATGTCAATCCAGGCCAGGTCTTACAGCACACCCAGCAATGCATCATGGGACTCGTAGTACTGTGTCTGACTGTGTGTCCATGACACTATCAAACTTAAATGCAACATGTGTGTTTTGGGGATAAGTGAATGAAACTGTGTCAGAGGTTAGCCTTAAACAAAAAGTAACTTTATTGATTGCCACATGCAGACAGTAACACAAACTCATGTAGTCCCCTTTACATCCACAGCACAGGGCATGCCACAAGAAGACAGCACAGAGGGAGAGGAGCCTGCACACCCTGCGGACTCCAGCGATGACACAGAGCAGCAGTCAATTCAGCGCAGGAAGCACGCACTTGTGCCCTCACTGCCCCCATTTGAGGACGAATTCCCAGTAACAGGGGATGACACCAACAGGAGAGAGGGGAGTCAGGGTGTGACACAAATGCCCTGTCATGACGCACAAACACCAAGGCGAAGGGCACAGGAGACATCCAGATCAAGGCCCAGGAGCAGCACTGCGACAGAAGCAGAAGGGTCCGTGTTCTCCGGCCTGGAAGAGAGCATGCTGCAGGAACAGCGCCTGCAAAGTAAGGCACTGCGGTCAATAAATCGCCAGCTAGGCCGCATACATCAGGACAATCGCAACATGGTAGCGGCAATACATGAGCTCTGTGCCACTTTGAGGGACACCCAAGCTGCCAATGACAGGGCTGGACGACGTGCCAATGCACGGCTACACAATTATACAAAGGCAGTCAACCGCCTCTGCACCACCACCAGCGCACTCACACGCAGAAGCGTAACCATGCAGGTGGACATGGCACATTGCTGCCAGGACATTGCACGAGGGCTAGAGCAGGTAACCACTGCTGTGGAACAGCTGCAGGCAGCCAATGCTGGTGGCAGCGCACTAATGGCCTCTGCTGAGAGTGAGGACACATCGAGTCGCAGCAGCATCACTCCAACCTTGCCAGGTGAAAGACGCCGCAGTGGCAGACAGGTAGCAGGCCAAGGGCGCACCATGGGGGGCACTCACCCTGGACGGCACCGACGGAGGTGATCATCTGCGGGGACACTGACTGCAACACGGGTGCATTAACCCGAAAAGGCTGTTTGCCCTATTACTTGTGCCTTCTCTGCACTGTGTGTACAACATGTGCTGGGGACAATTGCTATTTCTTTCATGTGAAGTGTGATTAAACACTTGACACATCATCAGGCTTTGTAGTCTCATTTCATCATTACTCACCTAGAAGTAGTTTTGTGTGATCTCAGTCCGTCTCTGGCGTCCAGCAGCTGCCCCAACTCCTGCTGCTGGTCTGGCAGGGGGAGCAGGGCGCTCGTCATCCGATGTGTCTGTATCGGTCACATCAATTGTGGTGCCTTTCCTCATTGCCATGTTATGTAGCATTGCACAGCTTGCCACGATTTTACAGCAGGTCTCAGGGCTGTATTGCAGTGCGCCTCCACTTTTATGCAGGCACCTGAAGTGGCTCTTCAGGATTCCAAAGGTTCGCTCAATGACGCAGCGTGTAGATTTGTGTGCCCTGTTGTACCTCCTCTCACTTGCATTTGCAGGATCCAGGTATGGGGTCAGGATGAAGTCGCGCACTGCATAGGCACTGTCACCTGCATGGAAAAAACCACAATAGGTAAGTCAATGTCTCCCCCCTCAAGTGATGTAGTGGATGTATTGATGTGTGCAATGTATTTACCAAGCAGGTACCCCTCCCCAAACTCTCCAGCACTCAGACGTCTGTGTATTCCACTGTGTCGGAAGATGAAAGAGTCATGTGTACTGCCCGGGTATTTGGGTACGATGTCTGTGATGAGATACTTAGCGTTGCACACAATCTGTATGTTGAGGGAATGGTAGCATTTCCGATTCCTGTAGACATATTCAGTTGCTGCTGGGGGTGTGATGGCCACATGGGTCCCGTCAATGCAGCCAATGACGTGGGGGAAACGTGCAGTCTGGTAGAAGTCCAGTATTGTTTGCTGTAATGCCTGTTGGGTGGTGGGGAAGTAAATGTGATGTGAGAGCCTCTGTAGCATTGCATCTAGGAAGGCATGGAAGAAGCGCGAAAGTGCACTCTGTGACACCCCACCAACCTCCGCTATGACCCGTTGAAAACTCCCTGACGCCAGGAGGTGCAGGGAGCACAGGACCTGCACATGTGTGGGTATTGTTTGTGTCCTGCGTGTAGGGTGCTCCAAGTAGGGTTTCAGCTCCTCAATCAGGTCCATTATGGTCTGTGGGTGCAGTCTGTACTTGTCATAGATGTCCTCTTCAGTGTGCTGGAACAGGGTGATGCGCAGCCTGAATATACGTTCCTGTCTCATTCTCCTGTGAGCAAGGGCCCGAATACGCAGCCTCCTGGCTATCACGAACATTGCTGCCATTGTGGGTGGGTCTGTTGCATTGTGGGGTGGTTTATGTACCTTGCACCAGTTTACCACCTGCAAGCAATTGGTGTTAATAGCGATTTCTTAAATTGCGAATTCTGGGAATTCGCAATTTGCGAGTTTTTCATACATGCGCTTGCGATTTCTTAGGTTGCGATTTCTTATTTTGCGATTTTCGCTAGGCTAAGAAATCGCAACTTAGGTATTCGCATGATATTTCGCAGTTTTGCGGTGTCGCAGCCTAAGAAATCGCAAATTTAGCGATTTCTTAATTTTCTATGTGGAAGTGTGTCATACATCTGGAATAGCGAAAAATCAGTCGCAAACGCTGTGTTTAGCGATTCGCAGCATTTGCGACTGATTTTTCCTTTCATACATATGCCCCCAAGTCTCTTGAGGAATCTCTCAACAAAACTTGCATCTCGGGGGCTGTTGTAAATAAGCCTGCGACACCTGTTGATCAAAAAAGACTGCAGCCAGACCTGGTTCCGAAAACTTTGCACAAAGAAAATTATTTTGTTTTAAGTGTGGGTCACCTAATCATGTTTCTTCCTTTAGGTACTGTCCAGTGCTTGGTCAACAGTGTAAGAAGTGCAATAGATGGGGCCACTTTTCAAAGGTCTGTAGAGGTGGTAGATTCAATAATCCTATTCGCTCTGTGTTAACTGAGGACAATGAAGTGGAAAATGAAAATTCTAGCACCAATGTTAAGTTAATGTTGGGGGTTAGGTGTGTAAAAGAACTTAATTTCTCTTCAGTTGTTGATCCTGAAGTTGAGATTTGGATTGATGGAATGTCTATCAAACTCCTGGTAGACACTGGTGCCCGCATTACCATCATTGGTTACAAGAAGTACACATTTTCTTGGAGTGGTCTCTCTTTGCTTCCTCCTGATGTCTCTACGGTGGCATTTGAGGGCAGCAAAGTTGATTTACTTGGGTATTTTGTGGCCAATATCAAGTTTCTTGATTCACACACCAAGGGCAAAGTTTATGTTGCTCGCAAGGGTATTAATGTCCTAGGATTAATTCATCAAGCAGAGTTGAAGCTAGTTATTAGGCCTGGTTCCAGTAATCTTGTCACTGTTGAGAGAATTGTCCCTGGCTGTTGCTGTTGTTCTGTGGATTTGTCTGGTGACAATAAGGCACAATTAAAATCAGATTTGAGTTGGGAGAGGAAATTTGAAAAGGTTTTCCAAGACAAATTGGGGACAATTTCGGACTTTATTTTTACAATAAAAGTCAAACGCCAATTTGTTCCAGTCAAACATAAGTTACGTAATATACCTCTAAGTGTGAGGAAAGAACTTTCTGATATGCTCTTGCACCTATGTGAACAAGGCATTATTGAAAAGGTGGAGGGTACTCTTTGGTTGTCTCCCATAGTTCTCGCGAAGGAAAAAAATGGAGAACTTAGGATGTGTGTGGATTTGAGGTGTGTCAATGAGGCGATTTGGGTGGATAATTTTCCTCTGCCAAGGATTGAGGATCTTATTACCAAAATTGGTCACTCTTGTTGGTTTAGAAAGCTTGACCTTAGGTCGGCTTATCATCAAGTGGTATTAGATGAATCGTCTCGCCATCTGACTGCTTTTGTTACTCCAGAAGGTACTTTTCAGTTCTGCAGGATGCCCTTTGGCATTGCCTCTGCAGCAGCAGTTTTTCAGAGATTGATGTCGGCATGTTTGATCACTTATCTCAAGTAGTGGTTTTCCAAGATGACATTTTGGTGTTTACTGAAAGTGAAGCTGAACATAACATAGTAGTAGAAAATGTTTTGAGTATATTGGAAGCAAGAGGTGCCACTTTAAGGAAAGACAAGTGTATTTTCAAAACCAGGGAAATAGAGTACCTGGGTCATGTTTTTTCAGCTGAGGGTATCAAACCAAAACCTTGCCTTGTTAAAAGCATTTTGGATGCTCCTGCCCCGAAGAACAAAGACCAATTACTTTCTTTTTTGGCTCTTTGCGAGTTTTATGCTAAGTTTTTGAAAAATTTTGCAAACTTAACAGAAGCATTTAGACCTTTACTTAAGAAAAATGCGGATTATAACTGGTCTGAGTCTTGTGATCAGACTTTTAGGGTTATAAAAGAAAGAATCATCAATGCTCCAGCTCTGCAATCATTTTCAGAGAAAAGGGATACTGTCGTCACTGTAGATGCTTGTGAATATGGTTTGGGGGCTGTTCTTACTCAAATGGAGAATGGACGTGAGTTCACTATTGGTTTTGCTTCACGTACCTTAAGGGATGCAGAACGTAAATATTCCGTGATCGAAAAAGAGTTGCTTGCATGTGTGTGGAGTGTTGAGAAATTCAAAGCTTATGTTTGGGGCAGACATTTCACGTTAAAAACTGACCATTGTCCTTTAGTTAGCATCCTATCGGGAAAGAAGATCAAACGCACCACAGCCAGAATTTCAAGACTTGCTGCTAAACTGTTAGAATTTTCATTTACAGTAGAGTACATTCCTGGGGGGAAAAACTCCAGAGCTGATTGTCTTTCTCGTCTTCCCATTGATGAATGTGACTGTCATGATTGGGAAGACGAGATTGAAGAATGTTTTATTGCATACATAGGAGACGCAAGCTTTTCAGAAAGCGAGTGGATTTCTGCCTTGGTTTCAGATTGCACGTTAAGTGAAGTCATCACATTTTTGCAGTCAGGTTGGCCAAAAGAATCTTTATTGTCCAGAGAGGTACAACCTTTTTGGAAGGTTGCGGATGAATTGTCCTTGGAAGGTAACTTGCTAGTTCGTGGAGAGAAATTAGTAGTACCCTCTTCTCTTTATCAGCAGGTGATAACATTGGCTCACAGTGGGCATTTGGGTTCTACTCTGACTAAGAGGAAAGTTAGGGAGAGGTTTTGGTGGCCTCGTATGGACTCACAGATTGAAAATTTCGTATTGAACTGTACCAAATGTAAGTCTAGTGATAAGGTGTTAATAACGGAACGTGAAGTTGAGTCAGTAAGTTTGTGTCCAAAGAGAGTGTGGCAACGTGTTAGTGTTGATTTTTTAGGTCCATACCAGGTTTTACCTCATAATTTGAGATACTTTATTGTGATGGTAGATCATCTCTCCAGGTGGGTTGAGGTCGAACCTGTATCAGAACCAACTACAAGAAAAGTCCTTGACTGTTTTTTGAAAGTGTTTTCTAGAGAGGGTTTTCCAGCAGAACTTTTGACTGATAATGGGGTTCAATTTGTTTCATCTGAAATTTCTTCTTTTTTAGAGAATTGTAAGATTAAACATTTGAGAACACCTCTTTATCACCCCCAGAGTAATGGGAAAGTCGAGCATTTTAATAAGGTGTTAGTTGAATGCATTCAAGCTTCCATTAAGAGCAATATGGATGTGGCTCAATCGATTCATGAACTGGTGTGGTCTCACAGCACCACTCCGCATTCTGTCACTGGAAAATCTCCTTTTGAACTCATGAGAGGTAGGGAGGCCGCTACTGAATTGTGTCCGTTTTGGGTTCTTAAGGTGTTGCCCAAACCAGGGAATGTTGGCATTTGGTGTGAAACTGCTGAATATAATTAGAATTTGTTCAGTTCCAGAAAATTGGAAAATAAAAAGGATTCGTTGACGAAACCTTGCAGGCTAAAAGTAGGGGATTGGGTTCGTGTTAGGAATCCTATCTTGGTTGGAAAGGGTTTTTCCAAGTTCAGAGATCCTGTTCAAATTTGTGAGGTGAGGAAGAATGCTGTGAAGCTTTCTGATGGTAATTGGTGGGGTATTTCTCGTGTTGCGTTAATCCCATGTGATGTTTCTGTCCCAAAGGCAGTTGCAGAATTACCAAGAGGCGAGTCTGTTCCGCGTAGGAGTGATCGTTTACACAGGAGGCCCATGAGATTCAATGATTTTGTTTCTCGCTAAGGTTTTAAAGGGGAGGGAATGATGGTTGGTGTATTATTATTTGAACTGTTTGAATTTGGGGTTCTTTTCATGTTTCTTAAGAGATGTCTGCATTGATTTAAATGCACCGTTAATTTGGATTTGTCTGTATTTAGAAATGTATAGGTGGTGTATTGTTGTTTTATTGTTTTTTAATTTGCTCGTTTTCTTTATGTTAAAAAAGGGGGATGTGTGGTAATGTGTTTCTGTCATGCTTCTGTAATGGAATGCAATGAGCTCATGGAGCAAGTATTCTGACTGTTGTGTTAAGATTCTGAGATGGTCAGTTGCTCCTGAGCCCTTTCTTGGTTGGATGTATATTCCTAATAAACCACCTTCAACCAGCAAACCCTGAGTGGTACATCTCTACAAGAAGTTGAGACCATACCTGTTTGGGGCTCACTTCCTAGTTCAGACCGACCACAGGCCCCTCAGATGGCTCATGCAGAGGAGAGGGGAGAATCCTAAACTCTTGAGGTGGTCCATCTCCCTACAGGGAATGGACTTTACGGTGGAGCATCATCTGGGGGAAGACCATGCCAATGCTGACAGTCTCTCCAGGTTCTTCCGGCTTAATAAAGAGCACTCCCCATGGGTCGGGTAGCTCTTCCCACTTTCAGCTGTAGGAGACACATGTTGGACCCAACAGCCTTTGGAGGGTCTCCCCCAACTTTTTTCACCTTGTATTGTATTGTATTGTATTGTATTGTAAATAAATTTATAGGGCGCACAGCTACCCACAATGGGGTCTCCCGGCGCCAAAGATGGAAAAGGTCAGACTGAGATAGCTGTTTATTGAGAGAAGAGCCAAGTTTTCAGGCCCCTACGGAATTGTGTAAAAGTGGGTTGCAATTTTAAAGAAACAGGGAGAGAGTTCCAGAGCTTAGGGGCAAGGTAAGAGAAGGAGCGACCGCCCATTGTAACCAGTCTAAATCTAGGGATCACGTAGTTACCCTGAGAAGCTGATCTAAGGTGCCGAGAAGGGGCATAAGGATACACAAGTGAGCGCAGGTACAGAGGTGCCAGGCCTTGTTTGATTTTAAACATAAAGCAGAGAGCCTTGAATTTAATACGGCTCTCTATACGCAACCAATGTAAGTCCCGCAGACAGGGAGAGATGGAAGATCTTCTAGGGACCTTGCAAAGAAGCCGGGCGGCGGAATTTTGCACCAGCTGGAACTTCTTTCGTACCTCCTGACTACAGCCCAGATAGAGTACATTACGATAGTCAAGACGGGAGGTGACAAGTGCTTGGACCACAGTACGTCTGGTTGAAACAGGAAGCAGCCAGAAGATTTTTCGAAGCCACCTTAAGATAGTAAAGCAGGTGGCTGAAATGCTGACCGCTTGTTGACGCATAGATAGAGAATCGTCCAGCAGGAAGCCCAGATTGCGTACATGCGTAACCGGTTGGGGTAACGGGCCCATGACCAAAGGCCAGTGGTTCGGGCTCCAGAGATGTTTATCCTTGCCCAGTATGACTACCTCGGTTTTATCACCGTTGAGTTTTAATAGATTCACCTGCATCCATTCTGCCACGCGGCCAAGTCCCACCTGTAACGTTGACAAGGAACACTCCTTGTTTGAGGATAGAGAAAAAATAATCTGCGTGTCGTCCGCATAAGAATAGAGAGATAGTCCTGCATCCTCTACAATCAAGGCCAGGGGTCGCACGTAGATGTTAAAAAGCATAGGGCTTAACGTGGACCCCTGGGGAACCCCATAAGCGGATACGCGAATAGAGGAGGAGCAACTTGATGAGCAGACCTGAAAAGAGCGCTGACACAAAAATGAGGCTAGCCAGGTCAGAGCAGACCCAGCCACCTCTGCACTTTTTAGTGCGGTGAGAAGAATGGGATGGGACACCGTATCGAAAGCCGCGCTCAAATCAAGCAGGATCAGCGCCATGGTTTCACCTTGCTCCAAACGAGCACACAGAGTCTCTGTAACCCCCAATAGGGCAGTTTCCGTAGAGAAGTGAGTGCGGAAACCAGACTGAGAAGAATGGAGATAGCCTGTTGCCTCCACATGGGCAGTCAGATGAGTATTGACATGTTTCTCCAAGATTTTTGAGAACATGGGTAGCAAGGAAATAGGCCGAAAGTTTGCAAAAAGTTTAGGATCCGCCCCAGGTTTTTTCAAGAGAGGGATCACCTAGCCCTCTTCCATTCTACGGGCACTATGGACTCCCGAAGAGAGGCGTTAAGCAATTCTTGGACCACAAAGAGGGGAGCAGGTGCGAGCTGGCCAAGAATAGTAGTAGGCATAGGATCTAGAGGGGAGCCAGATTTCACCTTAGAAAGGCAAAGGCAAAAAGACTCTCGATCCAGTAGAGGCCAGTCGGAGATCACTACCTTGGGAGAAGGGATCTCACCATGAATAGTGGGAAAAGACTCACTACTGGGCGGCGGCAAACTAGCTGCCAGTAAATTGTGGATAGTTTCAACTTTGGTGGTAAAGAAGTCAGCGATATCATTGCATTGTGATTCCTCAAGTGTCGGAGGGGCAGGGGAGGTGTCAGCCCCTGCCAGCTTCTTTATCTGAGAGAAAAGGGCCTTAGGGCTATTGCTGTCCTTAGAAATGGAATCAGAGATAAAAATCCCTTTCGTTTTCCTACAGGCTAGGTGATAGTGTTTTAAAGCTAACCTGTAAGCTAATTTGCTCTCTACTGAATAGGTTTTCCTCCAACACCTTTCCAGGTGTTTACACTTAACCTTCATCATTTTAAGGTCCTGCGTGAACCAAGGGGCTGGGGGCAGATGCACAAGGGGACGCCTAGTGCATAAAGGAAGATAGTGCTCGGTCGTGGATGACAGCCACTGTGACACCTCCAAGTTCAAAGAGCACACAGGAAGAGAGGTATCAGGGCATGTAGATATCAACTCAGCATTGAACTTCTCCAGATTCAGTTTAGACCATGCTCTGAACCTAACAGCATTAAGAGGCAAGGCCGATGTAACAGCACTGTCTGAAATAAATGAATTGAACGGCAAAGTGGTCCGACCAAATAAGGGGGAGGGGCGGGATGCTACAGTCAAGCGAAACATTGGATAGAACGGTGTCAAGTAAATTTCCAGCCTGATGTGTAGGTCCTTGATTACGTACAACTAAGTTGATTGCCTCACAGTCAGCAAGGAACGTTTTGCTCAAGTTGTTATGAATATCTTCTAAATGAAGATTGAGATCTCCTATGATAATGAAATTTGCAGCCTTTAAAACATAGGGAGCTATCAGCTCTGTGAATGAGGAGAGCCAATGGGTGGGTTTGTCTGGGGGACGATAAAGAAGAAGACCCGATAGAGTCAGGTGAGGTGAGAGTGCTAATTTAAATAGCCCGGCTTCGCAGTCGGGGAATGGCAAAGCCTCTAACCGGCATGTATAGATGTCTTTAAATATAATTGCGATCCCACCACCTTTCCCAGAGCTTCGGTCTCTTCTCAATATTACATAGCCAGGCGGAAGGGCACTGGCCACATCTGCACAGGAACTAGAGTGGAGCCAAGTTTCTGTAAGAAATAGCGCATCCGGGTGAGCAGTGCTTAAAAGGTCAAATATATGTTCCTTATTCTTAGGGAGGGATCTGCAGTTAATACTCCAAAATTTAAAAGTGGAGCTTACTGACCCCGATAAGGTTTTTGTAGTGCAGAATTCAGATTGAGTCTTGCCTCTGATACAGCTAAATGTGAAATCACAGCCTGTACATTTAGCCAAAGATCTAATAGACAAGTCAAGATGTATACAAGCGCATTCCTTACCCCGTAGCTGGTACAGGTCGCTAGCGGAGTATTTACAACGTAAACTGCTGTCCCACTCCTCAGGGACATTATTACTGGCCGCTGGGCGCTCTAGGGCGCGGACGGGCTGCGTGCTTGCATCCGATTGTTTAAGTAGCGTCCGGTCGAGTTAAGGGGGCGTGGCCAAAAGCAGAAGAGACCCTCCTACTTCACTCGCAAATTAGGAGCGAGTGTTAGGGGGCGTCATGGCAACCCACGCAGATGAAAGCAGGCTCCTCAACGCCAGTCCCCACCACACACAACAAAACACTCTGGCCAGCGATTAAAAGTGAGGAACAAAGGTTCCAATGATTAAAATTTTAGTGTGCAAGTATGCGGGCAAGAAGTAATAGGCTCAGCGGTAAGAGATCCCAGTAGACCGCTGCGCGCTTGCATCCGATTGTTTAAGTAGCGTCCGGTCGAGTTAAGGGGCGTGGCCAAAAGCGGAAGAGACCCTCCTACTTCACTCGCAAATTAGGAGCGAGTGTTAGGGGGCATCATGGCAACCCACGCAGATGAAAGCAGGCTCCTCAACGTCAGTCCCCACAACACACACAACAAAACACTCTGGCCAGCGATTAAAAGTGAGGAACAAAGGTTCCAATGATTAAAATTTTAGTGTGCAAGTATGTGGGCAAGAAGTAACAGGCTCAGCGGCAGCGGTAAGAGATCACAGTAGACCTTCCTCCCTCCATTCTCTCTACTCATTTTTGCTGGTTTCAGTACCCTGTGCACTTTAGCGCTGCTAATCAGTCCTAAAGTGCTTGTGCTTCCTCCCCTAAAACATGGTAAAACTCCATCGTACCCAACTGGTATATTTAATTTACTTATAGGTCCCTAGTAAAGTGCACTACAGGTGCCTAGGTGCTGTAAATTAAGTGCTACTAGTGGGCCCACAGCACTGATTGTGTCACACAGGTAAGTAGCCACCTAACCATGTCCCAGGCCTGTCATGGCCGGGCCTGCAGTTCACTGTCACTATGACTTGGCAGGTAAACTACTTGCCAAGCCCTGAACTTCCCCTTTTATTTAATATAGGTCACCACTATAGACGGCCCTTGGCAACCCAGAGGGCAGCGTGCTATGTAAACAAAGGGAAGGACATGTGCTTGTATGCTTTACATGCCCTGGTAGTAAAAAACAGCCTATTTTGTTTTTCACTATGGTGGGCCGACTCCCCTCATTGAATCGCATTGAGAATTCCCGTACATGCTTCTAAGTGGTAATTCCTGATCCCAGGGGAGTAGCTTTATCATGAGTGGCATGGATGGAGTAGTAGTGATAAATGCGCTTTGCTTGTAATGTAGGATTTAACACTACTGACACAGACATGCCACTTTCAGACAGTGGGCATTTTACTGCTCTTAACTTTGCTATATGTGACCTCCAGCCTGTCTCCAATACCTATCTGGATGGGGTGATAGATCCCATTTGTGCATTCCTCCCGACAGTCATAAACCCAGAAAGGCCAGGAGTGGCTGAACAGCCTCTGCATAAATCTGCATTCTGATGGCCGGCCTGGGCAGACAGGAGAAAAGGGGGCTCACCCCGGGGACATCAATGACATGACGCTCATAGATAACCTGGCAGACAGAACTGGCTTGAAAGGGGTGCTTGTGCACTTCATAACCACTCTTTAAAGTGTCTCCACATCAAAGGCACATATTGGTATAAGCACTAGGTCTCTGACCCTCCCAAATCAGACTCTTCTGGATCTTGAACGGAACCTCTGTCAGTGGACTGCGATGCAACTCAATGAGCTCAACTGGACTGCTTTTCTGGAAGGGCTGCTTTCCTACTTGTTGCCTTACTGCCTGCTGTTCCTTGACTCTGCCTTCCCTCCAAAGTGATCTCCAAGGGCTTGTTAGCTTGCCTCCTGTTTCTGAAGTCTCAGGGACACAAAAGACTTCCTGCAGTGCTGCTGGACTGTGCCTTCTGTGAGTCCTACCCTTGCCTGAGGAAACCCCTCAAGCTCTGAGCCCTAGCAGTGGATTGTGCAGGTGAGATTCTGCCAAATCCGATGTGAAGCAACACGAAGGCTTTCAAGGCCTCACTGCACAGCTGACAGCTCTCAGAACCAACGCAGGAAGACACGAAGCCTTGCAAAGCCTCACCGCACAACCTCGCAGAAACGACGCTGGATGGTGCAAAGCCTTGCCACACAGACTGCGCCCCAGGATCCAATGTACTGTGTTCAGTGGGCCCAAGTGGGACCCTGTAGCCAGCCCGCACTCAATCGGGGTCAGCCTGAACTTTGGATTTGCACCGGTCCCTAGCAACCTGATGTAACTTTTTTAGTGTGACTTGCTCATAAGCGCTTCATTGCATTTATTTCTACAAAATACAATACCTCGACTTCTACTTGTTGGATTTTAATCATTTTGGTCTTGGTTTTCTTAGATAAATATTCTCTATTTTTCTAAACTGTTGTGGAGTCTTTTTGTGGTGTATCTGCTGTGTTGTTGTATGGGTTATTGCACAAATACTTTAGACATTCCCTTCTAAGTTAACCTGCCTACTCTGTGCAAAGCTACCAGGGTGTGAGTACAGGTTTAATCTAGGATTGTGTTGTGACTTGCCCTGGCTAGGATTGCGGTCCCTACTTGGACAGGGTGCATACCGCTGCCAACTGGAGACCCAATTTGTAATAGCCGCACTGCATATGTAGAACACTGCTGTATATGGCTTTGAACCTGACAATCTAAAGCTCACAATTAGATGGAAGACCAATCTGGCTCCTCGTAGGGCTCCTATTACAATCAAGAGCATCAAACTTGTTCCTTTTACCCCTGCAACTTTCCATCAAACCCTGTATTTCTCTTTATTTGACCTTTTCAGCCAACACACCAAATAATAAACTTAAATATTAACACTGCTTTCCTACCAGTGGGTAACAGAGAAATTATGCTTGCTGCCGTCATAAGCAAAATTACAGAATTCAGTGTAACACAATCACCTTTTCTTTCCATTGTGTCCCTTTCATTCTATTCCTGGTGATGAACAGTTGCATAATAAACAGTTCTTCCAGGATGGAAGGAGTAGATTATTGTCTGGCAGCTCCTGCTAGTTGAATTTATGGTCAGCTGCCTTGAGGAAAATGTTGAATAAACAGCCACTCCAAACATAGTTATAGCCTTGGCTGCACAAACAGTTGGTATAAACCAGAGCCGCATTTATTATAGTCATTACCACTAACTGGTTGTTTTTTCTGCAGTCACTCCAGGCACAAAAGGCAGCCATTTTCTTTTGTGTTTCTTTATGCATAGCTGCCACTGGGTTCCATATCATCAGGTATGGCATCGAAATAGTCATGGCTTTTTAGTCAAAAAACATGTTGCAACTTGTAAAGCTACAAGCAGACTGACACCACAAGTTTCACCCAGTCATTGTAAGTCTTACATGTAGGAAAAGCCCCATCCATGGTCATTCTCAAGAAGCCCTTTGTGGATTTTCACACCCAGGACATTTTGTTTAAATATACGTTTTAGATGCACACTGCTCAAGCATCCCTTGTGTGGCTTTTGAAGATATTCTAATCCCTCCTTATTATAATGTTAAATGCAAGACTACAAGTCCCAGAGAGCAAAGTAATGTTGGCTAAAATCAGGCTTTCATGCTAGATAACCGCTAGGCTGTGTATTTTATTTTTTTACCATTGGCAGCCGATAAAAATAAAAAGTGGTGAGGCGGGTTGAAGAGGTGCGGGGGGCTTATTAAAAAATAAATAAAAACTTACCAGATGCTGCCGGGCGCCTCGCGGCTCAGTGCTCCTCTGCTTCCTGCTCCCAGCAGTCCCTGGGACAGCATCAGAGATTCCCCAGTGAATCCCTGCCTGCTCCTCTCATGCTATTACCAAGAATGAGAGCAGTGTGGGGATTTGCCTGAGCAGGCTGGTTTAATGCTCGCTCAGGCACAGGAGTCTGTGCTATTTTTCCAACCCGGCTGTTCAATACATCTGGGCTGGAGAAACCTAACTGTGCATGTCTGTTTGGCCGGCCTGAAACAGCCGGCCAAACCAACATGCGCACTTTTTTTTAAGCCTTTCCGCAAGTACTCCTTCCAAAGAATGGCCAGGGGTAGTGTGTACCATAGTTGGACCCTACCAACACAATCTGCAGTCACTTTGTTAGCAAGACCGTAAAAGACGGTCCTCCATGGAATGAACATACCCTCCCAGGCTGGTAAAAAGAAATGTTGTTCAGTTGGGCGAATCCCAGGCAAATACTTCATATTAGTGACAATTTTTTAAGTGGACTCTGGCCTTCACCGTGGGCCAGTGGATGAATTTCCGCAAATGGGAGAGAGGCTCCATCTTGCAAAAACTCAAATACCAGGCAAAACTTAGCACTTAATACTCATACTCACATAATCAGGCACATTGTGTTTCAAGAAGGCCACCACAATGAGGAATCCCATAGTCCAATTTAGAATTAATGGGTTTCTCCAGACCAGGCACACAGTACCATTTGCTACTGCTGCATTTTAATGCAATAATAATTGATGGTGTTGTCAATATGGGGTTTAAGGCTCACGTCACTATTACAAGGGACCCCAAAATTCCTAACACTTAATTCAGTGGTGTTCGGATGAACGTACATTTATTACATGGGCGTATCCACAGAGCTTTTCTTTTGTAATTCTTAAAGCATAACTCTGCAATGCAGTCAATTATTTTGCACCCTCCCTAGAATTAGCCAAGCCACAACTAAAATAGTATAGTGTGGGGAAATTTAAAAATAAGCATTGGCAAAGCCAACAGGTCTCGCTGTTGTGACCTATTGGCTTTCACAATGCATTTCGGCAATGATGTACAGCATCAACAAAAAATGCAGCTACATAGCCAAGACAAAAAAACGCACAATGACGTGGCCGCCACAGCATTTTGTAGAGGGGCATATGTGTGATGATGTTTGCAGATGTATATGTCACCACTTAGGTGTGCGCCTACGAAATGATACATTTGTCTTTTTTAATATACTGACCCGAGACGGGTCGGTAAATAAAAAAAGTCAGAAGTAGCGCGAAAGTGATTTTGTGAGACCGGCAGCCAGGGCTGGCGCTAGGCATGGGCAGTGTGGGCAGCTGCCCAGGGTCTTGCACTCAGCCCACCAGCATGGGGACCCGCACAGTGGTGTGACCTGTTGTTTCCCTGGCGATCCATTCTAAAGAAAGTTGTCTCCTTGCAATTAGGGTCCATGGGAGGGGACCCCCTCCCTTGGCCTCTCAGGGATGGTGTCAGGAGGGCTAGGGGAGGGAGGCACTTCCTCTTTCCCGATTGCAAGGAGACCATTCAGAGACACTGCAGGACGCCAATTGTCCAGCATTTTAGCGCCCCCACAGTTTTAACTTTCAGCCCACAAGCAATTCTCACACCTTTAGCCCGATAGGAGCTGTAAAAGAAGTGCTTGTAGGAGTCTGGGAGGAGGAGCTGCAGCCCAGGAGGAGTCTGAACAAAGCTGCTTTCTGAGCTGTGTCACTTATGTAAATTAGAGGGGCCTCGCACATTCCCTTATGGCTCAGGGCCCGCAAATCCTAGAACCGGCCCTGCCGGCAGCAATCAAAATACGGGCTCTGTGGAGATGATGGGCATCGGAGGAGTGGGGGGTTTGGGGGAATAAAACAAAGTTGGGACGAGAGGAAAAGCAGCACACGAGGGAGAGAGCAACATGGGGGTGTGGGAAGAGGAACACAAGGAAGAAAGCAATACAGGAAGGAGAGAATGCCATGAGAGCAACACTGAGTGCACCAGAGGGTATAGCACATGAGAGACTGAGCAAACAATCACTGCAGGGAAGGAAGGAAACGCATACAGGGAGAGCTGAAACACATGTGCTCTCTTGCGGAGTGCTTAACCAAAACGGAAAAGCAGTTCCTTAAAATTGAGCAGTGGAAGTGCACAAGTCAGCCAATCAAAGGGATTGTGAAAGGGATATAGTTCAGGGGAGGGACAAACACAAGAAGTGGAATGCAAGCCACTAAATGGGTAACAGTCAAGTAAGAGACAATAAAAGCAATGAATAATAAGCAAACAGTTGTCACTAAGCCCACTGTAAGTTCACAATAGGTATATTGCAACCAGACAGTTTACGCTGTCTGGTAGATGAGATTGAAAATTGATGCCACCAAGTAGTCATTTTTTACTTAAACTTGCAGGAGACGATCCACCCAGCATGTTGTTTGGGCACTAAATAGCCCACAATGTAGAATACCAGAATCACCGTGCATTTATTTTTTCCAGTGTAACTTCTCTTACTTTTTACCATCTTTAACAGCTGAAAGGTAATACTCATCAGCCACCATCTTTCTCCCTCCTTACTTTTCTCAGATACATTTCAAATGGAATAGATTCACGTTACTTTCAAAACCAGAATGGCCATATCGGGCATTTCTCGGCTGGAAGGGTGGGGGTGCTGCTTTTGATAACAGGGCCCATTTTGTAGCAGTTCAGCAGTTTTAAAAACACTGCAGAGTTCCTTGTATATCCAACAGTTTTCAGTCAACAAAAAAAGTGCTAAGATAACTCTGGTGATTATTGTACCTGCTCGAGAGAGATCAGAGTTTTGTCTAGTGGCAGTTTTGACTCATCTAAAATAGCTCAAAGAGCCTGCTGCAAAGAGCGTGTACTATGCAGATCACACAACAGTACTTTATGTGCATAGCTCAGTGGGTTACTGCTTTTGTCACAGAGATCCCTTTGTCACTGTGTAGTTCAAAAATTACAATCAATCATAATCTAGGTTAGAAAGGTATGTTTTTCCAATCTTTCATTATTTTAATTTTGCTAAAACAGGGTTTGTTTGGGTACAAACAAATTCATATTAGTAAAGTCAACCCTAACCACTGTGTTACATTCTGAATCCTTAGTGTGCGCTTCCCGAGACCAAGGACTCTTAAAAAACACCTACCAGTATGGATGACATGTGACTCCTACACATTGTAGTCCCCTCTGTCTTATGTAACATTTTCTATACACTGATTTACAAGTATGATTTATTGTCTCTGTATGTGTGTGATGTAAAATGCTTCCACACCCTACACTGAGATGCTATACAACACATCAAATACATGTGGGAGAGGGGCTATGGAGAGATGAGAGGCACTGTTGGAGGGTGATAGTGAGGGAATCATTGAAGAGCCCCCAATAAAGATTGCCGTATCCTGATGCACTGTAAGGTCATTATTCACTATGCTTTAATAAACAAATACAATTCAATATATAATGAAAAATGTGTTGTACAATACACCATTTCCCCCAAATTTTCGGGGGGGGGGGCAACCCACAAGTCCTCTTGTATTGGTCATTCTCACTCGCTGCACTTGCTCACTATGCACCGTATGGGGGGCTAGTCTGACAGAATTTGCCAGTCTGGCCCTGGCTACTCAGTGCTGCATTTTACACTGTGTCCCATGGCCTTCTGATAAAGCTGCTATGGAATTGTGGTGTTGGAGGCAATGCTCTGAGGTGGTTGGCCTCCTTCCTTCAAAACTGCACCTTTCAGGTTTTTCCTCCACCGCCTCCTTAACAACTGACAATAGGTGTCTAAACTCACATGATAATGTTGTTAACTCCACGTTCTTCTTGTGAACAGCTTTGGTCCCCAAGGGTTATATGCATTGGTCAACAGACGTTCTGGCTGGAAGAACGTGGAGTATTAACAACATTATCATTTGAGTTTAGTCACTTATTGTCAGTTGTTAAGGAGCGGGTGGAGGAAAAACTAACTAACACTAAAGACATGGAGACATAAAAGATTCCCATGGTGATACTTTTCACATCCCGTATAGTTGTGTTCTTGGAAGCAATTAACTTTGGAACAGGAACACGACACATGATAAATATACTAGTGTGATATGCACATATGCTTTAGAACAAATAGATGCAAGAAGAAATATGATTGAATGCGTAAAATGAAGTGATATGGATGAAATGAAAACCCTGGAGCACCAAGATAAGTTACCTATAGCAGGGAATGTGGGATTTTAATGTTGAATCACTAAAAAACAATAACTAATAAATTTGAAGATAATGGAAACATATCTGTATACACATCATCATCATCAAATAACTTTATTTTGAATCCAAAGAGGAGTCATAAAAGTATACACATATAATAAAAACAGTACACACATATTAAAAGAGATACCCAAAGATCAAAAATACAATAAAAAATTTTTTTAAACAGTGCGTTAAAAATAACATTTGACAGGTAAATCCATTATAAAAAATTATCACTCGCTAACTTCAGTAACGGTTTCTAATGGCAAGGGCCGATCTAATAAAACTCAATACAGCATTACAAATACTTGGGGTGGACAAGGATAATAAATGTTCATAGGCCTCTCTGTAAAAACTGGAACCAAAAGATACCAAGACTGGTTTAAGAAATCTATTTCTTGGAGCATTATACAATGCACAGAATAAAATACAATGAATGGTGCTTTGCGAAACTCTGTTATTACAAGGGCACAAAGGCAAACTCTTGAACCACCCCCCTTGCTTTGGAAATGCAAGTAAGAAATGTAAAGTGCTAATACGAAACCTTGTCAGATAGAAACGCCATTGCGAGTGAGTAATGTAAGATAAATAAAATGGGCAAGACAGCTTACCCCTCAGGTACAGTTGATGCTTGCTAGAATGTAAGGTGCCAAGGTTATAACGGTAGGCATTTTTTATCAGGGGCTTAAAGTCCTTACCAATCTGGTCTGGGCTATCAAATATATTATTTAGCCCAATCTTATAAAAAGTATCCCTAACATACAAAAGCCAAGGAATCTTCATACAATGGTCAAGTTTAAGACAGTCCTGCAAAATTTCCTGTGATAGTTTTAAATCTTCAGACTGCCAAACTTTAGCCCATAACAATAGGGGAGACACATGTATGATGTCGCTGAGATACTCAATGCCCACCTCCCCATGACAAAAATTATTCGAGGTTCCCAATGGAACGGCTAGGAGACGCTTAATAAAAGTATTCTCCATAACCTGTAACTTTCCAGTATTATGAGAACCCCACACTCCAGCACCGTAGGTTGCAACCGAGACACACTTGGCTTTATATAGGGATATTAGGGTAGGTACTGGTTTTTGTCCTAATTTACTGGCAAATCGAAAAAGGGCTTCAGCAGATTGTGAAAGTTTTTGGGCCCGAGCTATTATCAAAGTGTCCCAATTCAATTTCTTATTAAATATATTGCCCAAATAATTGAAATTGTCAACCTTCAATATAATAGAGTCCCTCACCCTGTATCTACGTGTTTTAACACTTTTCAGACCGCAGGTCATGGCGAAGGATTTAGTAAAGTTGACTTTAAGGTCTAAACTCCCCATAAACGTCTCAAAGGCATCCAAGCAGAGCTGCATGCCATTAACAGTAAGTGTCATTAAAACCGTGTCATCTGCATATGACAGCATTGGTAACCTTTTACCATTGGCCTGTGGAAAATCAGCACCAGACTCCAACAAAAAACTTTCCAGCCCGTTAGTATAGACCAGGAATAAAAAGGGAGCCAAGATGCATCCCTGGCGCACACCCTCGTTCGATGGAATGGGTTTAGTTTTTTCCCCACCCGGGCCATAACGAATACTAACTGTAGTAGCAGCGTGTAGTCTACGGAGCAGAGACACCAATGCCTCTTCGAACCCCATAGTCTCCATCATCTGCCACAACTTGGCCCTACATACCGTATCAAAGGCGCTAGACAAGTCCATTAATGCCAAGTGGATGGAACTATGCTTGGCACCCATGTACTTGCCCATAATTAGCGCCAAGTTTAGGCACTGTTCGGTGGTTCCCTTGCTCCTTCTAAACCCATATTGGGAGTCTACAATGAGACCAGCTGTATCCGCCCAGGTTTCAAGACGTGCCAATATCACCCTGCCCATTAATTTACAGGTCGTATCTAATAGTGAGATCGGCCTGTAGCAGCACGGGTCGGATTTATTGCCCTTTTTAAAAATCGGAACCACTACAGCATCTTTCCAAGAGGCTGGAATGAATCCAACCACTATTGCTCTAAATACGTTTAGTAGGAGTGGCACCCATACATCCAAATTATATTTAAAGAAGTCTAAGGGCACTGCATCTGGCCCTGGGGCCTTTAAAGCGGAACCCTTGCATAGAGCACTCCTTACCTCATCAAGAGTCAGTCAGGCACTAAGCTCTTTGGCTGTCTCCTTATTAAAATTATCAACATCCACCATATCAGATAATTTTACCTCCTTTGGATTAAAAATTTTGCTATAATGTGCTACCCAGGAGTCTTCAGTTATTTGCACTTGTATTACCTCCTTATAATCAGATTTTAAAAAAGGTCGGTTTATTACCTTCCAGAAAAGGCTAGTATCCCTCAGCTCCACAGCTTTAATAAGGTCCTCCCAAGCCTTGGTCTTTAATTCGTTTTTCCGCTTCTTAATTACAACTTTATATTTTGTCCTGGCTGCTCTAACCAGGTCTCTATCAAGTGGCACTTGTTGTAAGGCCTTAGTTAAGCTTGTTTGGGCAGCAGAGCATTCTGCATCAAACCATTTGAGGCCCCTTTTTTGGCCCCCTCCTATTGTTTTTATCAGGTGAGGAGCAATGTTACCCAAAAGAGCCTTAAAATTATCAATAATGAGGAAAGGATCAGACATGGGCGTTAAACATATTTCAATCCCTATCTTATTTTCCTTAAAAATATCTGCCTGCAATTGCCCCGCATTTACCTTATCCCACCTAACCGTAACCCCCCGGTTTTTATTATATTTTATCACATGGTCTGCGGGCTGAGATTTCCGAATGGGGGAGCAAAAGTTCACAATTAAAGGATTATGGTCGCTGGCAGGGTTTGCAACGATACTAAAATCCTTTACAAAATGGGCATAACCCATGGATAGTATAACAAAATCTATTGTACTTACTCGACCCCCTGAGCCATGGAAGGTAGGGATGGCCAACTGATCAGAAAAACTCAACATCTCCATAATACATAGGTCATTGTTAATAATAATACTATTCAAGGCATCCCCCTGCTTTGAATGGGTAAAGTGGGCCATGGGCTGGTCGTTACTATCCACCAAGCCACAAGCTTTAGTACCACTAAATTTGCACAATAAGCAGTTAAAATTGCCCATCCATACATTAAAAAGGGGAAAAACCTTATTTGTTATCTCAACAATTTCCTCCTGTAGTTTTTCTATGACTAGAATGTTATGTTGGTCAAATATGTTATAATACCAGTTTATCAGAAGTAAGGGGACAGAAAACAAGCCCCTAATAATAAATAACTGGTACCAAACAGATTCAACCAGCCTAACCACCTGAATTTGGTTACATTTTACAGAGATAGCTGTGAGAAGCCCCCCCCCCTTTGCTCTCCCTGCTTGTGAGGGTTCTGCATGAACATTCCACATTTGAAAACCATCCAAAGTTGGATCTCCAGTACTCCAGGTCTCCTGGAGGCATACCATATCAAAAGATTTAATATATTTCAGCCAAACTGGGTCATCCAATCTCCGTGAAAGACCAGCTACATTCCAGGATATCATGCGAAAATTATCTTCCATCGCCAGGATCCCCTCCACCCAGTTGCCCTTTTCCCGACAGTTTGATTACATCACACTCACTCAATATTGTCTCCTTTGCAAGGCTAGTTTCTTCAATGCAGGATACCACAATGCCTTTGCAATTAGTTGGGTTTTCCCCTCCTGATGGATCTGAAGTAGAGTTGGGGTTTAACTTACCAACAGACCCCTTATTAAGTTGGTCACCGTCAGACAGATATTCACTGTTGGATAGTAATTTAACAATTGACCCATTTAGAGGCATAATTTCGTTTCTATCCGATATTTCCCAAGGGGTCACAGCATTCACCAGATCAAACCTATCCAAACTTAATAAATTAACATTAACATTGTCTATATGTTCATCCTCCACCCCTCTAGGAGTGGAAATCATCATAGAAAGTCAATCCACCCCCTCTAAGCCCGTGAGTGGCTCAAATCGGTTCATTAATGGGAAGAAATGTGGAAAATGTGCAGCATGAGGTACCCCCCCTGGTCTATATGACCCAAACGCTGGTCCCCAGGCAGGGGTCTTTGGCCCATAGGGATGGTCATTATTTGAATGGGGATAAAAATAATGTGGATCAATAGACTGAATATCCCCCAGACGGCCAAATCTAGGTTTCCTGCATATATATTTAACAGCCCAAGTATCTCTGAGGTTAACAATTACACAATCACCCTCGAGATCCTTGGTGCTATGCCCTATCCAATGTACTCTCCTTACACCAATAATCTCCGTATTTGTCCCCGGGGGTAGCCTTCTATTTTTCCTGAGCCAATATAAAACCTTATTTTTTAGATCCCCATCAGATTCTTTAGCATTTGGACCAAGTTCAGGAATCCCTGTTAAAATAACCACAAAAGGAATTGAATCTGGGGGGAGGTTTACACATAATGACTTCTTCTTAATGTGCTGAGTACCCATTGGGGCGGCAGTATGAGTTGTGGTCAACCCTTGTTTTAAGATAGGAGATTTTTCTACGGGGACCAGCCTAGTTGCATTAGGTACAACAGTTAACCCCTGGGCCATGCCATTAGATTTTGAAGCTGGCAAGGCCTTCGGCATAGCAGTAAGTACTGGGGTTACCGCTTTGGGGATGTTAGAAGCTTGTTTCACAGTCTCAGCTATACCCTTATTTTGCTTCCCACTTGTATTCAGGGAATCTATTTTCAACATATTCCCTTTAGCGATGTCCTCTAGTTTATCTAACTTTCCCATGATTAACTATTGTATTGTCCACTAGGTTAATCTGGTTTCCAACCTCAATTGATTGCTCTAAGGGAGCCCGAAACGTATGCTTTTTTGCCCGACTATTTGCCCTCATTCTCCTAGCATTCCCGCCCTTTCTTTGACCTCCCCTTCTCTTCTTTCTCACCTGTTTAGGGCTTACTGAACTAGTTTCAATCTGCTCTACCAGATCCTGCTCTGAATCTTCTTGTAGTTGAGAAGCGTGTTTGGGGGTTGAGGATAAATTAGGTGGTTGGGTTACAAAACTTACTAGATCCAGAGGCGGACTAGAAGCAATTACATTTGGTGTATTATCCGCAAGACGGTCATCCACCACTGCATCTAACGCACAGGGAATCGGGCTTGCGATTATTAAGGGGGCCAACCGAATACGATCAGATGGGGTTACAGCAGCTCTAATTGTCCCTAAAGAAGATCGCTTCCCCGTAACAATATCTAGTGAGAGGCGCTTTTCTGCAAGTGCTATTTCTTTCTCTATGATTTTTGTGGTTCGTGTGAAAAAGTCATCAATAGTGCCCGTCACTACCCCGGCGTTTGTTTTAATGGCAACTACTCTAGTTTTCCCTGAGTGTAAAGCCATCGTAACGTACACACCCTACCCTTTGCGGCTAATTAACAAATATAATACCTTCCCTATTCAATACCAGCCACAAAATCTACAATAATGTTTTACGACTATTTTGCCAATATTTTGCCAAATAAATAAAGAAAGTGGCCTAGCCCGGCCTCTACCGGCTCCGGACGGCCACAAACGGTCCCGCCCTTGTCCTGGGATCCTTCCGCAGCGACTAACTAGTGCTGCTAGATGTGCACAGGGGGCGGAGGAAGCAGGGAGAGCGGGCCAGGTGTAGCAGGTTGGCCAGGCAGGGACTCCTGGGAAATGGAGTCCCTGCAACAACGCTCGCAGCCCTGCTACTATCCCTCAGCACACCCCAGCAGTCCTCCAGCAGCAGCGCGAAGTCCGATGTTTCCACTAACTTCCTTGACGAAGCGGGACCCGCACAGCAAGGTATGGCACAGGGTGAGGAGCTGAAAGGGTCCAGAAGGCACAGTCCACAAACAGCAAAGTCTCACACACACAAAGGTTCCCCACTACTCGCCTACAGTGTTCCTTGTGAGGGGAAATAATCCTTCAAGTCCTGTCAGTTTCTTTAGGCAAACATTTCTGCATTTATCAGTTCAGTCTCAGGTAGGCGTAGTGAAAGCAGGTGTAGGGACTATCCAATTAGCTCCCCACCGGCAAGAATCACTTAGCGCAGGGTTCAGGTTTCTCCCAGGGTTCTCCCAGCTGGTTATGACCTTGTGTGTGTTGGGGAAGCGCCAGCTCCGACGCGCGCTTTAAGGAATCACGGGGAACCCTCAGTCCCAGGTCCAAGGTCAAGAAAACCTGCACAGGGAGTGACTGTTTGATCTTCGCTGTCTTCAATTGTCCGCATTAGGACCCTCTAGGCCCTGGACCTCAGCCGTACACCCTGCAATCCCGCTAGCCTTTCCCCAGCCCGTCCAGGCAACGCAACGCAACAAATGGCGGTGAGAGTTTAACGTTACCTGGGAGGCTGATCACTTGCTGCGGTGTGCCCCGAGGCTGTCCCCTGTCTGTAGTCTCTCTCCCAGTGTCCGGCGCTTCCTTTAGGAAATCAGAGCAGATCTCCGGCTCTGACGCGGCTTCCCTCGCTGCCGGGAGGCCGAGGACCTGCTGGGCAGTTCTTTCCGCTACGGCCGCTCGTCTATGGTGACGCGCCCGGGGAGGGGATGGAAATCCTGGTTGCTAGGCGAAACTAACACGGCCTCCGCAATCTCGCGTTGTTGTGGGCACTCTGTATACACATATAGATAGAAATATACTGGGTTGATCAATGCTTTTATGTTTTCTGCATATGTATTGTTGTTGTTTTTATTGAAACTGTGGGAGAAATCTGTTCATCCTGAAGAAGGTGGCTTTAAAGACTGGGAATCCACCGAAACGCATCGATGCAATTTGAACACTAAATCTGATAAGCAATGAGTGATGAAGTAGATATCAATGATTTTACATATACTCTGTACCATAAATAACGTGAAAACAGATTAGTGATTTAAAGTCATTTGTGACTGTATTCTCCCTGTCATTGTCTGTATTTATATATTTATATATTTAAGCAATGAATTTGTCCTTATATTAGAAACTGTTGGTTTTGATACTATAAAAGAAAGAGATCTTTCCACTATTGTAAGGGAGGATTGACATGGTGAATTTTTATCCGCATCTGTTTTATTTGTTAAGACTTTGTGTGCTTTTTTAAGAAAAAATATTTTTAAAGTTCACGGAATTACTGTTTAGTATAGAAATATTGACTGATTTTGAACAAATAAAATATAATATAAATTTCTCTATGAATGTGGGGTTTTCACCTTGATGTTTCCAGGGGAGTACAAGAAATGATGAGTAAGATTGTGTGAGGATTATTGTGTGTAAGATTTGTTCAAAGATACCCAAAGGGAGTTCTTTATTTGACTGGATAGTCTGAATACGGTGCCCTGTCCCTTTGGAGAGTGAGGGCCCTCTCTGTTTAGGTCTCGTCTGAGCCAGCGCGCATGCGCTGCTCAGCGAGGCTTCAGTAAGGACTTCCGAGTCTGACCACACGCTCGTGCGTGTGTTTTTTTTTTTACTGACAGCCTATTGACCTTTGCGTGCGCCTTTCTAAGAAAGACAGCACGCAATTTGGCAAAGGCGGGTTTTTTTCCCACCTTTTCTTAGAATGTTGACGCCTACAGCCTAGAACTTGCGGTTACGCGCAGAGGCTAACGCATTGTGCCATCTGCTTCGGGTCACATTTCAAAGCTTGGTTTTCGTCAATTTCACTTTCACAGCAGCATTCCTACAGCGCGCGGGACGCTGCAACTGCATTCCTCACTTCCCTCGGTGTTTTGCCTGTGGGAGCGAGCAGCTGCAGTGCCTCCTTGTTTAAGGCTTGTGCCCTGTATGTGTAATAGATGCTTTACATTGCTTCCGCCCGATACCCTGTCGGTGGTCCCAACTCACCCCTTATGTCAATGACTAACCCAGTTTAAACACATGAAACAACGGCATAATGTGCATGGGATGGGGGAAAGCAAGAGAAAAGAAGATTCAGGGGTGAGAAAGAGAGAAGGAGGCAGTGCGAGGTAGAAAGAAAGACGAGGTGAGACAAATAGGGTGTGTAAGGATCAGGGGATGAGAAAGAGACAGGATGAGGGAGAGTGCATGACTGAGATGGAAGGAGAGTTAACTATTTGGGGGTGAATAGATTTACTACACACACACAAACACCTGACCATCGCCAAAACCACTGGAAAAAAACCCAAAGCATTTTTGTAATTATAGCTTATTTGTGTACTTCTGCCTGGATTGCCTGCTGCTATGTTTACAGACATTTCAAGAAAAATTGAAATGTTACACAGTAGGTATTAAAGCAAACACTGTTGTTTCATGAGCTGAAAAACTGTTGTATTCATTCAGTTTTTTAATTTAAAAAGATGAAATACAATACTCATTGTTCATCTTGCACCACAGCATGAATGAAGTTAATCAGGATTTGCATTAAGAAGACCGTGATATTATGAGGTGACAGTGCGTTTGGATGGAAACCATTATAATTTATGGTGACATTAAGCAAGCAGCAGTGCTTCCTGTTTTTGTGCTTATAGTCACAAAATGTTTGCACTAACTGCCTGTGTCTGGCACAGCCAATCAGTATGTATACAGTCTGGCCTAAAACAGTTTTTAGCCTGCCACAGTGATAGGCTGTGCTTAATTTGAGCTGGTGGTTTCCAGTGCTTGACACCAGCACTTAATTGTCAACACTGTCACTTGTGACAGTATGCCACATGGTGGCACTGTTTGTCTAATTTTGAGGTGAGCACAACGATTGTTTAATAATTCAATATACATTAAAATTGACTAATAGGTGCCGCCCAAGTCATTCTTATAGCTTTCGGTGGCCTGGAACAGTCTGAAATGTTACACTTGTAGGATTGTGATGGTTGTAGTTGTCTTGGTACTGTTATTGGCTGTGCTGACGGTGGCAATGGGTGGTACAAGGTGCAGTGGCTACCTGGTACTTATAAATTAAACACAGGATAGGACAGCCACATACCTTTGTAGGATCACAGTTCAAATTCACATTATTGGAAAAAAAAGAAAACTTTGATGTGTGACCAATGATGTGACACCTAGCGACCGAGTCTATGATCATACTTAAGCGTATCTGCCACCTATTAAGTGGGGAATCTTTTCCATTTTGGAAATATGTGCTAAGGACTTCTATTGAAGACAGTATGCCTCATTGTGGATTAGAATTAGTATGTGTTGACCCTGAGCTAATGTGCTATTTCAGAACCCATTGCCATTTAGCTTTTTCTAAGAAAATTGTAATGGAAAATGCATGATTTCACCTGAATAAAATAACCACCACTCCACACTCTGGAGGATACTGATGAAATTCAGGGCATTTATTACGCCCTAAGGCTTTCAAAGATCACCAGCCGCCACTGATGCCCCGTACCTTTCATGCCTCTGTGAGCCCCAGCGCACAATACAAGGTTCTTCATACAATCATTATTATTTGATCAGTGAAGATGCGCTGCATTTGTAACTTAACCAGGACATGGGCCAAAAGAAACAAAGGAGTTGGAGTGAAAAATATGGTAAAATGAGACCAGTGAGACACGGACAGAGAAGGAGCAAGTAAGAAAATACCTCAATTGTAGACAAATAGAAAAGGGTAGAAAGGGAGAGAAAAATGAATTGCAGGATAGGAACAAGCTAGAAAAAGAGGTCAGACTGTTAGACGAACGGTAAATGACACAAAGAATATGGAAGAAACCACAACGGTTGAGCAATGAAAGGTAGAGAAAGCAAAACAAAGACGACAGAGCTGGACAAATGGAAAAGAAAATAGCATAGTGAAAATCGAAGGAACAAACTATGAAATGACACTGCTGACTAAATGGAACCAGAGTTTGAAAACAGGGCAGAGAAGGGGGCATAAATAAGAAAATAATAGTAAGAACCGAGCTGAAAAATAACCTCTGTTTTACAGGTTCAAATGTGAGTGTGATGTCATATGAAATTACTGTATCTGCTACAGAGTTCTGTGTCTAATCCGCCGGTCACTGGCAGGGCTTTGAGTGGTACTGGTCCCTCCAGGTCTCAGACCTGGGAGTAATTAAAAATGGACATTGAAATGGGTCCCTATCGGGCTCTTTGTTCATGTCCTTAACTTTTTTGCTGTCATAAATACTGATAGATTTCTGAACTATGAATGTAAGAAATGTTAAAAGGTAATCCACATCAACAATTTAGTTCCTGTTTATATTTCATGTAATTACTTACTTACTTATGCCTCCTACCCCTCCTGGTGTATATGCCATCAACAAGGTCTCTCCAGCCATCTCTGTCCTGGGCTTTTCTTTCAGTCTGACTCCAGGTGTAACCTATCTCCTGGCAGTTAACCTCAAGGCCTCAAATTCAGGTTTTTCTGGCCTTCCTCTTTCCCTTTTCCCTTGAGGGTTCCAGGTGAAGGCTTGCCTGGTGGTGTTTGATGCGGACATGCGGAGGGGGTGACCTATCCAGCCTTAGTGTTCATAATTTCTTCATGAGCAGGGAGTTGGAAAGTCTGCTGCCATAGGTCGTTGTTGCTGATGGTGCTTGGCCAGCGGATTTGGAAGATATTTTTACTCAGACAAGTGTTGATTAACGTCTGGACTTTGTTGGTGGTGGTCACTGTTGTCCTCCAAGTTTCTACTCCATACAGAAGGGCAGATTTTATGTTGGTGTTAAAAAGCCTGATCTTGATTTGCAGCATTAAGTCCTTGGAGTTCCAGATCTTCTTTAGCTGAATGAAAGCAGTCCTTGCTTTCCTGATTCTTGCCTTAACGTCGGCATCTGTACCGCCCTGCTTGTCTATGACAGTGCCCAGGTAGGCGAAGGCTTCAACCTCTTCCAGTACATCGCCTGCAAGAGTGACTGCATTTGGGCTGGCCTTGTTAGCCTTCAGGATCTTGGTTTTTCCCATGTGGTTGTTGAGGCCAAATTGTGCTGAAGATGGCTGTCACTTTGTCGGTCTTCTCTTGCATCTACAGATGGGTATGGGCGAGTAGGACAAGGTCATCGAGCTGCGGCCAATGTGTCCACTGAATTCCACTTCTTCTCCTTGCTGTGGATGTCTTCATGATCCAGTCTATGGCCAGAGGGAAGAGAAAAGGTGAAAGCAAACAACCCTAGTGGACTGCGGTCCTCACTTCAAAGGCATCCTTGAGTTATCCTCCATGGACGATCTTACAAGTTATTCCCTCATAAGAATTCCTGATGATTCTTACAAGTTTATCTGGTGCACTGTAGTGGTGTGGGAGTTTCCAAAGGGTCTCTCTGTCAACACTGTCAAATGCCTTCCAATAGTCAATTAAGGTGACATAGAGGGGGGAGTTCCTTTCCATCGACTGCTCAATGATGCGCAGTGTTGCAGTCTAGTCTGCTATTATCTATCTTTGCTGAAGCCAGCTTCCTGGTCTCCTAACTGAGCATCGACTTGTTCCTTCATTCTGTTCACAATATCTCTTTTGGACACTTTGGCTGGGGTTGATAGAAAAGTTACCCTCTGTAGTTTTTGCAGTTACACTGGTCACCTTTCTTGAGGATCTTGATCAGAAATCCCTCCTTCTAGTCTGAATGCACATTTTCCTAGATCCTTCCAAACATGGGGTAGAGCGTAGCCACTGATATTTCAATATCTACCTTCAGTGCCTCTGTGGGAATGTTGTCAGGTCCTGCTGTCTAGCCATTTCTCAGAGGTGTGATGGCTTCCTGTATTTCTTTCTTGCTTGGTCTGCTGCAGTCGATTGGCAAGTCCTTATCAACTGGCCGTATGTCTGGTGGAGTCTGCTGCACCGGCTGGTTCAGTCGTTCTTCAAAGTGCTCCATCCAGCTTCATTGTTTTTTTGTTTTGTTTTTTTTTTGTTTTTTTTTTTAAACCGTTTATTACAAAATTCAAAAAATATACAAAGATGGGCCTACAACCTTCAGGCCGCCCGCTAGCAAGCAAAAGGAGCATGTGATACAAACAATAGCGCGCATGCCGCGGCAAAGGGAAATGCACAGGAGTTAGAAGCGGTGGTAGCCACGCCATCCGGACCCCACATAACGGTTTCATTTTAATATAAATAACAACAAAAAACAAATCCACAAGGCAACCCACAATCGGAAACAGCAGCATGCGCTCCCCTAGAGGGGGGACCCTACCAATCCATAGGAGTATCAAGGGGGGGAAAAGGTCAAGACGGGGATTAGGTGGACTCAGTGCCCAGAACCGGGGAGATAAGCTGGCTAAGGGGACGGGGCCGGTGACGGATCGGGCAATAACGGCGGGGTACAGATTCCCCCGCGGTAGGCGTTCCAGGGGCCCCATACGTTCACCCATGTCCCAGGCTTACCTCTCGCAACATACACCACCTTTTCCCGAAACATGCACCAATCCATGTTATCCTTCCATGCCGAGACAGTCGGCGACCTCTGGGAACCCCACAGTTGAGCAATGTCGCGTTTGGCCACCATATATCCCAGAGTCACCCACCGCGTCTGCGGCACCGAGTAGTCGGTTGGCTCCCACACATTCAGTAGGCATCTCCTCGCTTCGGGCAGCAGCGACACACGCGTAACCACCCGCAGGACCTCATGCACACCACGCCAGAATCGCTCCACCTCCGGGCATTCCCACAAAATATGGAGAAAGGTCCCCAACGAACCACACCCACGCTTACACAACCCGTCCACAGCATAGCCCATACGCAGTAGCCTTGGCCCCGTAACATAGACCCTATGGAGTATCTTGAGCTGGACGAAGCGAAGGCGGGCCGGTATGGCCACCTCTTTCGGGGAGGCCACCGCAGATATCCAGTCCTCGTCATCCAGCTCCAATCCATCGGCCACCCATGCCTCACGAAGGTTAGTCAGCAGTCCCGAGCGGTCATTGATAAGTTTTTTATAGATTAATGAAATCGTGCTGTCCGGTACATGTCCATCTAGCACTCTATCCTCCAGAGGGGAATACTCCGGGATGGAGGCAACGTCCGGGAATACGGAGCATAGCGCATGACGGATCTGCATATACCGAAAGTACTCCCGGTCCTGCAACTGGAATTCTGTCTGTAGCATCTCGAACGTTTTGAATCCCCCCCTCGTCCAGAGATCACCCACCCTGCTGATGCCTCTCATGTCCCACTTCTCAAAGCCCTTCGAGGTCCACAGGGAGCCCAACTGCTCAGATGCGTATAGTGGCGCCGCCCGGGTCAAACGATCTTTCCACCCCATCGCCACATTAGCCGTGTGCCACACTCGTACCATGACACGCGTGGGGCCCGTCAGACGTGCGTCAAGCGAGCTGGAGTAAAGCGCCTGGTTATAATCACCACCCGGCAGTAACATCTTATCCATTTCAAAGGCCGGGTTTAGAGCGGGCCCGTACAGGCCGTGATTAATCGCCGCCAGCTGGGAGGCCCAATAATACCGTTTGATATCCGGGAGGGCAATCCCCCCGTCATACCACGGGAGCGTCAGCTTCGCCAGGGCGATACGCGGTCTACCTTCCCAGAACAGTCGGCGCTGCAAACTCTCCACCTCGCGAAAGTAGCGCGCCGGGACGACGTCCATTGTGTTCTGCAGAGCGTACAGGAAACGCGGCAGCGACATCATCTTTAAACAATGCCGCCCGGCCGAGCGGCGAGAGCGGCAAGCGCCTCTCCAGCTTCATTGTTGACCTTCCTTAACCATGATTGTCTTCCCAGCCTTGTCTTTAACAGGTATTTCTGGCATGCTGTTCTTACTGGAGAGCTTCCTTGTTATGTCGTAGAGTTCTTTTAAGCTTCCTGGGCTTCTGTGGCAAGACCACTGATGAATCTTTGCGTGTCTGCTGTTAAGCTTCTCTTTGCTTCCTTGTTGGTTTTGGTGTATTCACCCTGAGCTTTTGCTTTTTCTGCTCTTGTTCGACTGGTGTTGACTACAGCTTTCTTTTCCTTTGTCACTTGGATTTTGCATAGTCTAGGTGGAGATCTGTTCTTCATGCTAATGTTTCTTGATACCCAGTACCTCCTGGCAGGTTAATATCACTGTTTCTTCGATCTTCTCCCACTGTTTATGTTTATTTATTTATTTGTTGATTAATTAAAATCATTACAAAGAAAAATAAAAAATAATGAATATCCACAGCAACATCTAACTAAACATATACATATACAAATACAATGAGATTTACTTACAGCACCAAAACTAAAATGCCTTGTAATAGCAGCAAATATAAATAATTTTAACAATATGCCAATAACAGTTAGCAATAAAAAAAACGTGCATTATAATTTCAGCTCCAAAACTAAAGTGCCTTATGCTAGCAGCAAAAAGTTGCAACATTTCAAGGGGTAAACTACAACATTAAAATAACATGTACAAACAACAAAAATTACACATAATCAAAATAAATTTAAAATACATTAAAATAGCCCACATACTCCCTAAAAGACACTTAAGAACATCATATTGTTACCCTTTTTCTATTAACTTTCATAACAAGTATTTCATTTACTTAAAATGTCTGCTTTACAAAGTTTCTTTTCAGCCATAAAAACAAACTGGTAAACAATATGAATGTTAACACCTCTTAGACATAAAATAATTGCAGTCCTACATGATCTAACCCCCAATTCCTTAAAAATAGGCTTCAAAACGATCTTCCGCTCTTCTAACAAATTTGGACATAGAGTTACTATATGCAGTAAGGTTTCGTCACACAGCCCATATAGCCTACAAATACTCGAAGGCCATTTATTCTCCCATTTTGGGGTTCCATCTTTAGTTGGATATATCCCAAATCTTAATAACATGATTTTATTTTTAATCAGAGGTTTTAAATGAAAGAGCAAATACGGTTGGGGTGACAATTTGCCAAAGGAATTAACTGTAGCCCATAAATGATTTTTTCGCCTTAGTTCATCTTTAACTGTTATAGTAGACAGTAAGGCTACTGTTTGGTTAATTGATTTTTTATAAACCCTTTTTGCTCCTCATTTCATTTACTAAGTTTGGGCATTCAAAATTGCATAAACACTCATTTAAATAAACTTGCCAGCTACTCGAATATTCACCTTTCGAAATCTCAAGCCAGCAAAAATGAGCTCATCAGCTCGAGATAGTGACAGTAAAGACTTTAAATATGTAGATTGTCGGGCCAGTAAAAATTTTTTAGACCAAATTCGAGTCTTAAATTAGCACAACTAATATATCTGGGAACCCTAAAAACAGATTTATACGTCCTTACTTCTATGTCGTCGAGCAGTTTCGCATCCTTGCCCCGAAAGATAGTAGAACCGTAGTCCAAAGATGGAATTAACTTTGCTCTCATGACCTTCAGCAAGTGATCGTAATTAGGGCATACTAACTTATCCCTCAGTTTTCTAAAGGCAAATGCGAGCGAAGTACCCTTTGCTTCAAGGTTATTAAAATGCTGCCTAAATGATAAACCATCATCAAATGTGATTCCCAAATATTTGTATGACTTTACACTTTCAATAACCAAACCATTAATATTCCATTCTTTTACTCCCTATTTGCCTTTTCCCACTGTCATTATTTTAGTTTTTTTTGTATTTATTGTTAATCCGTTTTGTGTAACATATGTATTAAAAGAATCGATTAATCTTTTCAACACTATAACAGTTTGGCTTAATAAAATGGTGTCATCTGCATATTGTAAATATTTTATCTCTTTATCCGACACAAAAGGGGAATGAGAGTTAACATTATTAAAATGGGCTGGGCTTTGATCTTCTCCCACTGGGTCTCTGTCATCCTCTAGTTCTTGCAGGACTTGAAACTTGTTGCTGAGGGTGACCGAGTATTCATGCCATTTCTGTGCATCTTTGAGGTGAGTGGTGTTATATCTCTGGCATTGGTTTGTTAATTCCATTCTTTCTTCAGCTTTAGCTTTATCCTGGCCACATGAAGTTGATGGTCTAACGCCATGTCCGCTCCTCTCATTAGTCTCCCATCCCGCAGGGACCTCCGGGAATTCTTGGTAATGCAGACTTGGCTAATGTGATTCATGTTGAACGGTCTGGTGACACCCATATTGCCTTCTGCTATGTTAAATAGGCTTACATAGTGCAAATCAACTTAATCCCAAAGGAGTATCTTGGCGCTAACCGGATCAAGAAAGAAAGGCAGATCTGCAGAAAAGCCAGGTATTTAGCAGTTTTTTAAACCTTTCAAAAATCAGTGCAAGATCAAATATGACGAGAAAGACTGTTCCAATGATATGGGGCTGGATAAGAAAATGAACAACCTACATACCGGGAGTGTTCTTTTGTGTGGGAATACACTACCACCTATAACCAGACTGTTCAGGGCAAAGAGATCTGCGAGCCTTGCATCATTCTCATTCATGTCGCTAAGACCATGGTTGCCTATGACTTCTTCGTACCCAGTGTAGTCGCATCCAATTTTGGCATTGCGGTCACCCATCAATATGATGATGTCTCTCTCAAGGCATTTTGTCCAAGATGAACTGGAGTATGTTATAAAACTGTTCTTTTTCATCCTCTTTGTTGTTATTTGTAGGTGCATAGCTCTGGATAACATTAATGTTGATTTTTTTTTCTTTGTGTGGAAGGTCTCTGTGATTATTCTGGGACTGTGGGCTTCCCAGCCAATGAGAGTTCTGTTGGCTGCTAGCGTTAGCATCAATACTGCTCCATTAGAAAGGGAGGACCTGGCCTGGCAGTTCGGGCTGGACTGTTCCCATTGGGCACAGGGTCAAGAGTGATTTGCATATGGCTGGGTCCAAACTGGAATGGCATGGTGAGCAAAAAAACGATGGATTTAGGCCCAGATCTCTGTACTGGGGTGAATGTATGACATTGTTCTGCATTCTGTCCATCAATAGTTATTTTTCCATTAGAATGTTGGGCATTCTCTTCCTCGTGTCAAGAATACGGCAGCATTCCTCCTGGAGCCAGTCTTTTTTGTTCGGACTATGTTGATCTGGTCTCGCAGATGCCAAGCAGGGCAAGGTTGTAGTTTTTCATCTCTGCTGCCACTTGGGCTGTCGTGCCTGTCTCGTATATGGTCCTTGTGTTCCGTGCCCCCATGGTGATGGTCTTGGTTGAAATCAGGTGGATCGACTTGGTTGCTTCCAGGGATCTCTGGCTTTCACCACAGGGTGCATGGCTCTCCTTGAAGGAGATTTCTCTCTACCCAAGGCCAAGATGTCTTTTGGTTGACATTTCTGTAGCTAGGATTTTTTTACATTGTGGAGTTGCTAGCCCCACACATACCCCTCATCCATGGCAGAGTTTCTTGTGGTTTACTTAATCTTGCATTCCCTAAAAGTCTTTGCCATTTCCAGGATGTTGGGTTTCTGTGTTTTTTGTGTGTGCAGATACCGGTCTCATATAGTGCATACTTTTGAACTGAGTTGCTTCCAGAAGTTTAGAACAAGCCATGATTGAGAGGTCTGACTTGAAGCTGAAAGCAGTGCAAAGTTCTCGGAGTGGCTGTCAGTGGGTCAAAAGGTAGTCAGAATGCATGGTTATACAATCCATGGCCTCTCTGCACAGCACACCGAACAATGGTCCTGTGTGCCCACCACAATTGTAATTTCAATTGGTATTTATATAGTGCTTACTACCACTGATGAGGCGTCAAAGCACTTTTCGGGGAGTAGCACGCTACTCCAGAACCCAAAAAGGATTAGTGGTGGGTTAGTATAGGGAAAAACATATGTTAATTTGAGCTGTGGACATGTGAGTCTGTTAGTTGGATTGAATAGGATAATGGCGGTATAAAAGAGGGAAAAGTCCAGAAGGTGTTGTTTGGGAGATCAGAGTAGTAAGAACTCTGACCAGGCGCCAAAAAGCTTTTTGGTGAGTAGCATGCCAGCGCTGGAACCTCTACTCCTGGAATCTTTAGGGCTCCAAAAGGTAGAGCAACCCAGTTTTACCATCATCAATTCATATTTCAGCATCCTTTTGTGCTCTGAGCGAATTACTTCTCCATCCAAGAGAATGCACCTTGGCATTCTCTGCCAAACTGAGCTTTATTCTGTTTTAAAGTCTGACAAGCACGCCATATTCAAACGCTTTTTGAAACCTGTCAAGTTTTCTGTTCATGAAGAACATCTCTAAAAGCTAAAGGAATTTTTAACCTCACTGGGTAAGACAAAATAAAACCTTAAATCAGTGCAATTTTACTGCAACAAAAGACCCCCATTTGAACATTTTTCTGCAGAGATTTTTTCTCCTTACAGGGCTTCCGGTGACAAGGTGATACTAAAAGAAAAGGCAGTGCTTACAAGTGAGAGGGTGCTTTGGGTGTGGTGAAGTGGAGCTACAACGAAGTGCATTCAGGAGAGAGTGAAAAGAGGGTGTTGAATACGGAAAGAGATGGGGTCTAACTAAGATATGCCGATGGTCGAGTCGCGGGGAGAAAAGGGCGAACATGTCTAACACAGAGTGAAAACAACGGAATGACTGAGACACTTTGAAGACCACTATCCCTTTAACAGGCCTCAGTTCTATTTAATTTTCTATAGCTGGAGCCGTCCTAGGTAATTTCTGGGGATGTAATGCACAACCCACGATCAACAAGGGCCGCCGGCGCGCGCCTTGCTCAAACGCATCCTGTGAGGCTGTATCATTGTGACCACTAGAGGTCCTGCTCGGCCGATGGCTGCCTCTCGGGGCGCGCTGCAACCTTCTTTAATGGAGCAGAGCTCCCGCCGTCTACCAGATGCCTCTCTCCAGTGCTACCAGTCCACCACAGCGTACCTCGCCTTCCTGAGTGCCACGCGCTTATTTCCAAGCGCTATATCTCCACATAAACACTGGCGGCTGAAGCACCAGGAAGGTAAGCCGTTTCTCATTCTTTCATTTGTTCACATCAACAGCTTTATTAATGTACAAACCTTCGAATCATGCGGAGTTTAATTATTTGTGAAAAATCATGCCATGTACAATCTAAACACGAACAGCACGTTTCAGAGCACCACAGTTTTCATCTCCCCATGGGTCTTCTTACGGAAACCATTTTCAGTCCGTGGATGCTGAAATCAAGATTTTAAACACAAAACCTCAATCTAGTAATACCACCCCTATAGATAGCCTGGGACACGTGCCGATAATGGTTATACGCAGGGTGCCATCTATTTACTGAAGGCTAAAAAGCGGGTCTGATGCTGGATGGTATACATTGGTCGAAGTAAATAAAAGTAGATGGAAACTGTCATCCTGCAGGGGGGCGTGGTCAGCCAGCCTGGCGGTGGGCCGGAGATATGGGTAAAAAGAACAAAATATTCTGTACATTTTTTGATGGCTTTTCACTTACAGGTAAATGCATACAACAGAACATGCACACACTTTAAATGGAAAATAAATGCAACTTACATTTATTTGTGGGAAATGCATGTTTCTGGTTGTACAGCTCGGTTGGTTGAGGCAATCACTTCAGCTGTCTGTGGGTGTAACCGAAGGGCCACTGATTTGAATTGTGATAGAAACACTGGGGAAATAGAGATGTATATTTACAGTGCTAAGAGTTCCAAGTAAGTGACAAAAAAGTACTGTGAATACGTAAGTCATTAGTTTAAATTTTTTTTTACATGCAGTAGAAGTTACATTGCGCACCATGTAAATAGGCGGTCACAAAATGTGCAAAAAATGTTATTTAACAGTGCTTTCAAAAGTTGTTTTAGTAATACGCTAATTGTACCTCATGCAAACCCCTTTTTATTGGTTTCCATTGACTAAAAGGACACATTCTAGATTCTTTCAATTTAAGCCTATGTTGGCTACTCAGCAGTCTCTAGATTTGCCAATCAACAAATTGCATTTATTATTTTTTCAGGTACCAGGCACCTGGGAGGAAATGCTTGTTTGTTCTTTAGCTGCCTTACCCTTCTCCCACTTCACGTAGAGGAGTCCCTTCTTTCTCACACTTCAACCTGTGGCAAGTCAACCATTCAGGAATTGTTTTTTAAATAAAGGGTATGGGAACTGTTTTGCTCAAATTAATAAAGCTTGGGAACGCCATTCCCCTGCCCACTTCTATCTCTGTACTTATATGTACATGGGTGTGTGTTCCACATCACTGAATTGCTAACCAAACAGTATCCAGAGTGTTTTAACATATCCATAGGTTTATGGGAACCGCTAAATAAATAACATACCTTTAGATCCAGACAAACGGATCTGTGGTGCCATTGCCTTAATGCAAGGTAAGAAAATTGACTTTTCCCTCTCAATTCTCCGGTTTGAAAGTTAAAAAGAAAAACAGCTACTATTGGTGTGCAGAACCCCTCCCCTCCCCCCCCCCCACCAAAAAAAAACCACTGTGACCCCGGTTCCACTACACCTACTGCACTGTTTGTGGTCTCTATTTTTGAAACCTCCAAAGGCAGAAGAATTTTCAATGAAAAAAAATTAGGAGCTAATGACAGTTTAGTTCATCAATGTGTAAAAAAATATTTATCTCACTAATGAGTAAAGCTTCTTTACAATACGCCCTTCCAATTTTTTTCCTCTGTTCTATTTTATCACATTTGTTTACTTTGTCCTCTGTGTTTAGAAAAATAAAAACGGAACTCTCCTCATAATGTATTTCCTTTTAGGTAGCCATATCTCAGGGCAAGGAGGTTCCTTTACCTTCCGGTGTTGTTCAATCAGGGAATGGGTGATTAAGGAACAAAAAAAAGATAACATGTGAATGATCTAGGAAACGTATGTTGTTTTAGAGAGTGACCTGGCAGGGCTAAACTAAGATTGGTGGAGATGTCCTTTCAACAAATTTAACTGATTTCTGTCAAAATGTATCTCTCATAATTTTCTAATTCCCAGCTGCACAATGGAATATGTCCCCAAACTCCAATCTCACTATGGGATCTCCCACACCTATCCAAATAGTGACATGAACATTTCTGCAAGGGTAGAATATAGCGGACGCAGACTGATAATAAATAATTTGGAGATTGGAGGTTATGCATTGATTGGTTTATTTGTGTGCTTTTCCTGTCGGATACCTCTTTACCTAAAAGCTCCTTCCACATAGATTGTATCCTGATTGTTTTAATAAAAGTGTGAAGTAATTCATTTATTGTGGCAATATGCCCTTTACCCAGGGCTCTTGGTTGTACACATCTAAAACTGTGGAAGCGCTTCCAAAATGCATATTACTCAAAGAGTCATTCCACTGGGGGTATGGGAAAGAACTGCCTTTAATCTAATTCAGTTCCTGGTTCAATAATTTTATTTGATAGTTTTGTCCTAGAGTAATTGAACGATTTCTTTGATCCGTTGCTTCTCCCACTCCCACTCCAAAGGAGTTGATTTGTTAATTGTGTCGTAAAGTTAGGATTTCTACAAAGCAGGAGACACCCCTAGTCCCCTAAAGAATGGATGTCTGACACTAAAGCTGTTTTCTATGTTTAATGAAATAACAGCTTCGAGCAAATCCAAATAATCAGTGAGCCTACATCTGCTCTATGATTACTTTAGAAAACTGACAGGTAAGCTCAGGTACTGCTAACCTCTTTAAGGGTTGTGTTGTACTGCTGCAGCCAGATAATAATGTTCTGACATGGGGAGGGTCCATCTGCCTTTCTCTTTTGTTTTTTGCACATAATTTAATTTGCTAAATTTTGTAACAGGAATTTGACTGTAAATAACAAGGTAATAACAAGGTAATATTGAACTAAAAACAAACATTGTAGTAGAATGATCATTTTGAGGTTTAGCAACCTACTATGAATACATGTAGAAGCCCCCATTTCTGAAAATCAGCTTTAATACTCCAGTGTAGTTTTTCATAGTTCAATTTATATAGATCTCTCATTTTATCCATTTCTCAGAAGGCAGAGATGTTCTTGGTTGGGAGTAATCATGCCTCAAAGCCCCAAGGGAACCAATTCCTCTGTAGTATGAACCAGAGTAGTTTTCTGTTTTACCCAACTTTGTCGGATAACCTGCTAGTTGAAAAAAATCCATCTGTCCGAGTGAATACAGCTGACAAATTAGGAAGGTCTAGTGTAAAATACACAGCAATTTATTCTGCACATATACGTATTTTAGGTGCACCTGGGATAGTAGGACAGGCCTGGATATTGTATTGCAGTCATATAAAAGATGCACGTGGTTCCAAGAAAATAGCAAACAATAGTGGTGGCAGAGGGCCCCCTTTTTAGGGTTCCCCGTTCCATACGTATTTTTTATACAATTTGGTTGTTAATACCGACTTCTATTGTAGCACATGAATATAAGTCAAATATCAACTAGGTGACTGGGCCCACCAACTCATCTCACCTTTTGGGGCTGGTAAAAATTCCCTTTTTACCTGGTTAAATGCTTTTTCTGCACAAGTCAAATGCATGTTATACATCGCCGAATAAGACAGCCAATGGCACATTTCTTGAATTTTTTTAACCGAAAGTTTTGATCAAAGTGTGTGTTAGCTCCTAATAACCTTCTGTGAATGACACTGGTCTGACCTGAACGAAATACATCTGTCACCATTTTTGCTAGTCCTAAAGCTTGGATGTTAAAATGAATTTTGTAATCAGTATTTACGATGATATGAGCCACATAGTTCCTGATTTTTGCCTTAAGAAATTAGCTCAGCCTTCTTTCCGAGACATTATTCGAAGGGTTATATTTTTGGAATATATGTTTGTAGAAATTATTCTTGTGCTTTATTAATTTTTATCGACAGGTTTTATATATTTTGCATGTGATTCCACCTGGTCCTGGCTTTTTTGAGTTAGGTAGTAACTTAATGGATTTCTGACCTCTTCTTTTCTTAATTCCTACCTTCATATACCATTGTTGTTCAAAATACAGTTTATTTAAATTGGGAGCTGTCAGAAAATTCCCTACTTTTACCTGGTCTGGGATTAGTGTTTTGGAGTATTATTTCGGATAGAAATATGAGCCCAAATTGCCTAAAATCTGACATTTTATATTGCAACTGTATTGCCAGATTAAGATCTTTCCCATTCTCAAATTTATATGCCAGTAATCTACAATTTTTATTAGTTTCTTCAAACACCTTCTGAAGGATGATATTCTGCTTCACCAGCTCTCTTTTTAGGTGCAGTATTCAAAATCCTTTACAAAGTTTGCTCAACTTCTTAACTCTTTTGTCGGTTGGATGGTTAGCAATCATGCTCACGAAGTATGCAATTTGATCACAGGGACAGTTGCCAGGGCTTGTGAGCCCCAATGCTTGCACTCACCGTCATGGGGGCCATTTTCCAGGAGCCAGCATCACCGGCACTCCTGCGAGGCACGCAGGATCGCTGGGGTGGGACTCAGTCCCTCAGCAGCTTCTTCACCTGGCACGGCGCAGGAGGTGACGTCACCCTCCCGGTGCACTTTTCTCTGCACCAGCACTCCCGCAATGCAGGACGCGCGCGTGCGTGCCCGGGCCAAGGGTGGGCTCGTCTGTGCCCATCAGCAGCTGGAAGAGGCCGGGCTGGGCCATCCCCTTTAGGTTTATAAGGGGAGATTGACGGTGTTCAGCAGTTTTGATGCACTAGCAATTTTAAGGCCAGTGATTCCCTCTCCATACACTAAACCCCATTACCTTAGCACTTTGGATTTTTTACTAGGACATATTGATAAGCCTTCCCGTGGTATTTAGTACTTCAAAAGGTTCTGGGTATCCCTCTGATCCGCTTGCAATTATGGGAAGGCGAATCGGTGCAGGGAAATCTCATGCGGCACCAATGCAATCGGCTTCCTCTCTTCAACCAACTTCAATAGATAGGATGCTCTAGAGGGCTATAGGTGTAGTCGCCACAGAGATTGAACTAACTGAAAGACGTTTGTCGCTAACTCCTGATCTAGCCCAACCAAGGACTCGGGCAACAGGTTATTAGGATGAGCCATATCCGGAAGGCGCCTGCACAAAAAAAAGAAAGACCAGACCGTTGCACCAACGGGGCCAAAACGTAACAAACAATCTATGGACCATCTGGCGACTGCTGATTTGGGGGAGGCCAGAATTAGGAATATCACCCCAAGCAGGCTTGGAGCAGCCAGCTTGGGTGACAGACGTGGTGGCGGACATACAGGTCCAAGTAAAGACTATTGTGAAGGACGTGTTAAAACATCTGTGGGAACGGGTAGATAAGCTTGCTAAATTGGTCGTACTATTGGTTCCCTGAGAGGGAAGGAATTAATAAACCCTGTGATACCAAAATCTGCCCTCACAAAAACCAACCCAGACCCCTAACAGTAGATAACACGCCCACTCTCAGCATGGCAATTCACCCTAACCAGGAGGGCGAGGGTAAACTCCTGAGTAATTTAGCCGGGTCAGGAAAAGAATATAGTACTCATTGCCAGGGTTATAAACAGGGGGCTCAGACAGGAAGAAACAATGAACCATTCACAGTAAGGCCACAAGCACGTGACTCTCCTAGCGAGGGGCCCAGACAGAGGTGTGCCCCGCACCAAGAAAGTCAGGAAACAGGGCTAGCCTTACTGTGTATAAATCTCCCCCCGGCCTCAACTCCATATGTAGTTATATTAGCAGGAGTTCAGGAACTAAACAAGGGGAGCAAGGAATCATACTTTGATCTAAAAAATAAATGTTTACACTGGCTAGCCAACCATAAACACTTCTCACATAGAGATGCAAGCGAAATTCTCAGGATTCGCAGGGTGGGCTGGAGACCGAAAGACATCCCTGGTGACTCCATTGTCATTAATTTTAGAAATACAGTGATTGTAGAATTCCTTTTAGACCGCTACCATCACACGGATAAGGGGGGCATCAGATCGCTCCCATTGGGCTATTTCTTCCCCCCTGGCCTTATACCACCCACAAGAAGAAGAAATGGCAAACAGAGGGGGGAGTGGCTACAGAATAAACAATACTTCTCACTGGGACAGGACCAACCATCCCCCTTAGTTTACAACATACCTGTATTTAACAGATTTAACCCCTTAGAGTCAATAGAATGACTTGCGAGAACTGAGCCCCCACAAAAAAGACTTGAGTATCAAAATGAGACTTTGCCCCAGCAGAGGGAGTCCACAAAAAGGAGAGGTACCCAGAAGCAGAATGAGGAACAGGTCTTGGAAAATGGGGACGGAAAACATAGATCAGCTAGGGGTAAACAGAAGATAGTCACGACCAGCCCACCGATCCTTGATCTATCCATACAGTCTAAACGGACATCCAATTTAGAACTGCGGGATGTAGTAAAACCCCCATCTATTGTAAAGGCCCTAAATAATTTAAACACCAGAATAAGGTCGATGCAGCCAATGGAGTCCTGCCAATCTCCCAGGGGAACCCAAGAGAACTATGACATCTATCTCCCTGGACCAACGGACAATGTGGGCTCTCCAAGCCTAAAGCTTCTTTCCTGGAACTTAGCTGGACTATCTTCCAAATTGGATAGTCCGGAATGGGGGCTCTTTATAGAGCAACATGAGATCTGTATGTTCCAGGAAACATGGGCCAGGGAAGAAACACACAGAATGGGCTACGCGTCGTTTAGCATTCCAGCTACCCATGCGCGGAAGGGCAGACCATCTGGGGGGTTGTGCACTTGGGTCGGTGTGCATCTGGGGTGGGAGGAAAAACAATTAGAGTGCTCCTCATGTGACAACCTTTGTGTTCTATTGTCCTTCCCCACGAAAATAAAAATAGTTTTAATTAATGTATATTCTCGGCCTGTCCCTCAAGGCCAAGAGTCCACCACTCTTGAACAGTTAACTACCTTTTTTTCAACCATTTCTGAAAACCTTGGGGTAATCATTGGCGGTGACTTTAACTGCCAATTTGAACCCCTGAATGGTTTGGCTATGGGCACTCTCGGGAGGAGGACCGATACTGGTCCATTCCTGACCCCAACATTTCTCCAGCACGGGCATGGACCCCGTTAGTGCTGCAGATATACACCCTCACATAAAACTTTTCATTGAGAGCATGTAATGGACGCACTACATCTGATACCCCAGGAAATTACACATTTAATAGACCAGGGCACACTTCCATTATATATTATATAATGGTAGCTACCAAATCATGGCATAGGGTGATAGAGTTTAAAATCAGCCCCCGCTATGATAGCGACCACAATGCTCTCATCATAGAAATATCTTCGCCAAGTGTTAGGAATGTATCGGATAACTTATCAGCACCAGACCTGAGCTTCATTCAGTCCAATGGAAGGAGGAGAGTCCGTTGGGGGGATTTTTCTCAATCACAAGAAAATTTGGCTTCACTCTGCCAGCAAATTATTCCATACTTTATTGTTGCAAACGAACTTGCAGAGATAAAGGGCACTCCTGACCTCCACCTGAGAATCCATAATAACCATCAAGACCTGTTTGCCTCTATGACCGTCTTTTTTAATCAAAACAAAAAGCCTAGGGCGACTAGTAAACCCCATCATCCATGGTTTAATGCAAGCAGTCGCGCAGCCAAGTCTGGTCTTATTTCCGCCATTAAGGGCAACGTTAGGCCATTGATCATAGAAGCGAGGGCAAAATACAAGAGTGCTATAGCTAAGGCCAAAAGAAGCTGGGAATCCCCAAAATGGCACAATCTTAGATCCGCTTTAAATAATAACGACATGAGGACTTTCTGGAACATCATCAATTCAGGCTCCCAGGATGGCAAACTGGCCATAGAACCTAACATCGGTGAAGAAGTATGGAAGGCGCACTTTGAATCTCTCTACCCAAGGGTTCAGGAGGGGGAAGGGCCAATGATTAGTCGATCCTTGCTTCCTGGCCCAACATCTACAGACGTCCCCCCAATTGCCCTGAGAGAGGTCACCGATGCCCTAGGCAAGATAACACCAGCTAAAGCCGCAGGGCTGGACAAGATTCCTGGTGACCTTTTTCGTTCTGAACCCACCGTTTGGGCTCCCTATCCTTCTTTCTTGTTTAATGCCATCCTACAAGGCATAGGGATTCCCACCACTTGGGCGGGGGCCGAAATAATACCAATTTATAACAAGCATTTGCAATGCAATAGGTCTCGCATTTATGGAAGTTTAAGCTATTGGCATTGTAAATGACAATGCCTTTTAGTTATGTTTTAAAAACAAAAACAAAATAAAATTGCAATGTCAATAGCTTAAACTTGCGTAAATGCGAGACCCATTGAATTGCAAATACTTGTTTACCGTAAGTTATTGCTAAACACAGCACCCCCCCTGAGGTCAGCGCCCCCCTCTCCAGGTCAGCGCCCAGTGCGGTAGCACCAGTCACACCGACCTAAAGCCAGTTACTCTATTGAACAATCAGAGCGGGGAATGAGCGGTAGTATGAGCACCACAGTACACTGCCGAGTGGAAGCTTTAACCCAGGTTCTTACCAGCCACAGTGCTTTGCTTGTGTTACCTTTCACACACAATGTGCTTCACCGCGGTTTTCTCAACTACCTGAGACTCCACACACACGCCACTTCACACTCCACCTGAAACAAAGAAAATTATGCACCTCTTCTCGTCTTTATGTTACAGTAGTTGCATGTATTATGTTGTTACATGTGAAGTATGTCACTTCCCACATGGGTAGGTCTTCTCTGCATAAGTACTGTAGTACATAAATAATTAAATGTAAAAATAAATAAAGTAATGACTCCCCAGAGGCTTCAAACATCTTTTACATGAAATGGACGTGTTTTTTTTCTAAAATGGCACTGGAGATGCCATTTTCACAGCCCACGCTAAATGACCCACTGCCTGATGAATGGCAATCTTAAAGGCAGCAGCAAGATTATAGGAGCAAGAAGGGCAGTGGCATCACACTCATATTGAAAGAGCTCCACAAGTGCCCGGCCAAAACAAAAATCCCTTTAAAGACCTGCAGCAGAAACAACAAAGCCCTGCATCTCCAGCAGCAAATGACCTGTCTAATGCAACACACACAAGAAGTAAATCTTGCTCCCTTATTGATATTTTGGAAATGGAAGTGCAGAAATCCTTATCCAGGTGGCTTCATGCCATACATCCTCTAATAGGAAATGCACTAACACAGATTGTAAGACTGAACCACAACATTGTCAGCTTTAAGAAGGACACCCCAAACTTCTTCACTCCGTACTGTTGCACTCAAATAAAAGAAAAAAGGAAGTGAGAACAGAGACAACTCAGTGAGGATAAATGTCAGTACACCAAAAGGTCTGGGGTAGCAGTAGTGACACCACACAGAGGGGCATATTTACAAGCCGCTAAATCTCGCAAATGCGAGACCTAATGCATTGCAAATGCTTGTTTTGGTAGGCACGGAGTGATTAAGTGATTTGCCCAGAATCACAGGAAGCTGAGCCAACGCCAAGGCTCGAACCCAGTTCTCCAGCTCCAAATTCTCGGAATCTCTTATTTCAAGCAGCTCTCTTCTATTATTTTTTTGCAGAGATATGTAGCCCGAACTCGACCCGAAGGTATCATAAATCGCTTTACATGAGCACCAGTTACCTTTGGGTCGAGTTCTGCACTAAAGAAAACCGGAGTATTAGCTTTGACAACGGTTGCAAATTGCATTAGATAAATAAGCAACAACTGTGACTTCGTCGTATATAATTTTGAAAATGTTTCAGTTCTGGTTCGTGAGGTTGTGGCGTACGTCTAGACTGCCGACTGAGATGAGAGAGCAGGATTGAGCCTGACGTTGACTCAACATCCTGTGATTCAAAACATTAATATGTCCTCATGTCATCATGTACCTGGTGTTCATGTAAAGCACTCCACGTTTGCGCTACATAAAACTTAAAAACTAGTTCATTTTAAGTTACATCGAACGCAGTGACGGATGGTACTTTTGCAGAGTTACGTTTTTTTTTCATACTACGTGGGTAGGCAGGCTTACAGATAATGGTGAAACCCTATCGCTGACTGGAGGGCAGACACAGGCATATGTGATGCCTCACGTATGTAAACCGTAAGAAGAAAAACATGCAGGACACACAGAGATATCCCCACACATTATTACAAACACCACAATGAAGTGTCACCTCAGCACCCTTATTCACAAGCTCACCTCCACCCGACTCTCGGCTCAGCACACTCTTTGCCTGAGGTTGCCAACTCTGTTCCAGGAGAGCGTCATGAGACTTTGGTGGATAGAGAACGGGATTAGAGGTGTAAGGGGTCTGCAGAGAGGCCTCTCGAGCAATGGACTGCCGGCGCTGCACAGGAGACATTCATTCGCCCGTCGCCAGGCTCTTAGAGGGGTCCTTAGGAAGTTCGAGGGGGTGGGGGGCAGTGTTTTGTTTCTGTGTACAGTTTGTCGCATGCCCCGGGAATGTTTATGGGCTTGCAGTAAGTAGTGTCGGCGGAGCCTTGGCTTAGAAGCACGTGATGTGTTTTTTTCCCCTTTCTAATGCGCCGTACTGAAAGAAGGCGCATAGCTGTTGTATCCCTCTAAAATGTGTAATCTTGTTTTGAGTGCTGTTGCCGAGTGCAGATTCGCTGTATTTCCAACATGCCCGTCTCCTCCATAGCAGCACTCCTGAACTAAATATACATGAAGTGTGTGGTGCAGAGATTTAAAAGCGAAAGCACAACGTCAATGAAGTGGGCACCGTGCTGAGCTCCGAAAACACTGCACAGTGAAACCAAACAAGGAGCGACGGGCGGGTGCACTGGGTAGGGGTGGGGGGGGTGGGGTGGGCACACAGGGCGGTTGGCGGTGGGGGGGGGGGCAACGACGGTAGGGAGGATGACACATGATGTGCATCGAGCACTGCCACAAGCATCAAGCAATGCAAAAACACAACAAGCATTGGCCACAGGCGCGCCTCGCGCTTACAGTTTAAAAAAACAAGAAAAACAAGCATTCGGCCGCGCGGCCGAAAACGAAAGTAATAGCGATCGCGATCCAAGCGAAAGTGATCGCGATCGCTTGGACGGGAGAGCTGTGTGGCAAGCACGCCAGTGGTGCGCGCGCAGCAGTGATTGGCGGCTGCGCGCGTGCACGTTCACGTGCACTGTAGCTTTAGGCCACGGCAGCACTTTGAAAAGCTCAGTTATAAAATGTCTCTTCGAGCCTTTGGCTCGCGAGACCTAAAAAGGGCTCTCCGCTTCTGCCTGTCAACTATCGCTCTATTAGCCTCATAGATGTAAGCCAGAAAATATTTGCCCTTGTTCTTTTGGGGCGATTCCAGAATTGGATGGAGGAATATAACATACTTACTCCCATTCAAGCCAGGTTTAGAGCAAGGACATCAACAACTGACCACATTTTTAGGCTACAACTGATACACTGGAAAACTGTGTGTATAGAGGGTGGCAGCCTCTACCTTATATTTGTAGACCTTAAATCTGCTTTCGATCTGGTACCGAGGGACAAACTTTGGACAATTCTATTAGACATGGGAGTCCCAGAGTACCTTTGCTATCAGTTAAAACGCTTACACGAGGGTAACTTTGCCCAAATCAGATATGGCAAAAACGGCGAACTTTCAACCCCTCTGCCTGCAGAGAGAGGTGTTCGTCAAGGCTGTGTCTTGGCCCAACTCTCTTCTGCCTCTTTATTAATGGCTTAATAGAGTAATTGACTGCCGGGGTGAACATCGATGCCCCTAGGCTGGCGAATCGTAAAATACCAGCCTTAATGTTTGCAGACGACACCCTTTTGCTTGCAAAATCTCCCATGGGAATTCAGAGGACCCTTGATAACTTTAGTGTCTTCTGCAAACAGCGGGGTTTGGAGATTAATCTCCAAAAAACAAAGTATATGGACTTTAATGTGGGCAACACCACTCGTCCAAATCCCCGCCTGGATGGAAGACCTCTGGAGAGGGTACCCATCTTCGAGTACCTGGGAATTACGCTGACAGAGAAGATGGACTGGGGTGCCCAAATGAACAAAGCAAACTTGAAATTAACTCAGACATCGGGGGGCATTTTAAAATTACATAGGAATTGCACCGAAAAATTGGTTAGCCCAGTGATGGAAATTTATAAAGTCAGACCAGGAGCGCTGCCCTATATGGAGCGGAATTATGGGGACATTGTGTATCCGGCTCGCTAGTACGTACCGAGAACTTATTTCTTAGACAACTTGTGGGACTCCCTCCTAGCACACCACTGACACCTCTCCGAATGGATCTTGGGATAAGGCCCATTGCGGATGAAGTTGATCTTAGACCCTTATTATACTGGCGTCGTCTATGGAGCACCCCTGAACTAGCCCCTTACAGGGAAGAGCTGATTGAAGTCATGGGGATGCGAGGTGCAGGGAAGCTACCATGGCTGGTGTACATTAGGAACACATGTGAGGGCCTGGGTAGTGGTAATCTGTGGAGCAAAGCAAAATACATCTCCCAAATGACCCCCAGAAAGGCCCTGTTGAAGGGCTATAGAGACCACAAACTCGCTCAGCTTGAAAGGAGGCCTACATTGGGCCGTCTGACTGCTGAGTTTCTGGAAGTAAAAACAGATATAGCCTAGAACTGATGTTGGATGACATCCAGCCGCTCCTTGCCAAGAAGCATTATTTACATTTTAGACATGGAGTCCTTCCGTTGCGCTCATTCAAAAGAAATGGGAGGGCTCTTCCAATGGGGACTGTCCGGCGTGCAATAATGCAGACAAAACGGAACTCCATGTCTCAGGGTATAGGAGGGCAAGGCTGTTGGTTACTTCAACTTTGCAGGAACCTGGGGTCTTGACATTGCAGCGATGTGTACAGGCAACTAAAATTTGATCCCCACCTACCTATTGTGTTCTCCATTTCACGCTTTTTATGTGCTATGTGGTGCACCCGTAGAGCCATTTTAAAGAAGATTGTCAATAGGAATGGCAATAACCGTTGAATACCTCCTGCCTAAATCCTTTTATTGTTACATTCCGTATACATTGTTTTTATCTTTGTCATTGTTAAAATTAATGAGCAATATTTAATGATTAACTCTCGTCCACATTAAAAGTTATATATATATATATATATATATACTGTTGGCCCTTCATTGTCTTGCACTAGATAACTTTTGTGCTGCCTAGTGGGTCCTAATATGATGGCGGAGTAAATGATTTAACTTTTGGCTTGTAGAGTCTTGCACCCATACTCTGGTGGGGCAAAATATTTTCTCCTAAAGCATTTTTAAATAAAACAGATTAGTAGCTTTAGAAGAACTTAATAGGAGGATTTTTACGATTAATGTTTTGCTCAGGTATTCCTCAACTGATATTACTCTATGTGCACCTTAATTTTAAATGTAGTACATAATGGAGCAAAGCTGACTCTTTAAACTAACCACTGTTTGTATACTGCACAAGCACTTTGAGTCTTGCTTATCATCATGGTGGATGTCTGGAATAACAACCCTAGAATAAGAACATTGACCTGTTTGACTTGTACATAATCTATTCTATTTTAACTGTCATTTTAACTGTGCTTTTATGGCCATGTGTGCCGAAATAAAGTTTAAGAATTGAAATTGGATTACTAATAGTTCCATCTTCTCATTTCTTTTTACTTACCGATTATGAGCTAAAGGCTCCACTGAGAGGCCCTCTCGGCTATCCCAGGATAAGCAGATCCCTCCTTGTCTTCAAAGAAGTCATTGATTAAGTTACAGTTAAGTCAAATCAAGTTGCAAACGTTGGGGGTTTTGGTTTACTGCCCTTCTCATTTGTCTTGACAATATTAAGTACATTGGAGCGTGGCCTGAAAGAATTGAAGGTAGAATTCCAGAGTCTTGACCAGGCAAATTTCTGCTGGCTGAGCAGAAATCAATTCTTGTTTGACTATTATATTTTTTAGTAAATTAAGTATATTAACTGGCTATCTGTGGGTATTGTTTTCACCAGTATTTCATAACTCTGTAGGAGGTCTAATGCCCTTTTTAACTTTGGATTGCTAGAGAGGAAGAAGGTATTGTTGATTTATCCACTAGTGTTAGTACGACATTAAAATCTCTTACCAGTTCTATGCCAGGTCTAGCATCATCACTTAGTGGGCGGGCTCATTCATTATTGGGTCAAAGTCACAGAACACAGTGTAATTAGGTATCTACTTCCATGTTTACAGTTACCCACCTCTCAGCCTTATCTTTTTGACATCTTATGTCTCTATTTTTTCACCCATTGAACTGCAAAAGTTGCGCTGAAGATCGTGTTTTCTTGTTTCCTTCCACCATTTTAATTTTTTTAGAAATCTTTCTATTGAACAAGCTCAAGATATAGTACATATGTTCACAAATGTGCATGTATATCATTACAATAGATTGAATCTGTAATACATAATCGGGTATGTGAGCGCCACTCCATTTCCCTCAAACATTCCAACCGTAATATCACTACGGGAGACCCTGTTGGCGACTCGGAGTGTGCATATACATTGGACAGCTCAGTCTTTACATAGTGGTAGGCAGTTGTAACATATATTTCAGCTCGCCTTATGTCTCCCTATATCGACGCCACGGTGACCAAATCTTCTCCCATTACTTAATACATCCCCTGCTCTTGTACACAGTTTCTTCAGCTCGTTGGCACCAGTCTAGATACTTTTCCCACCTTCCACCGTTTTCAAAACACCTAGACCCATGAGCAGACCAATGGGTCACTTGCAGAATTATGATATCCATGGGTCTTTTGATAGTAATATCTGATTGTGTGTCTCTTTTTTTGTAGCCCTCCTATCTCCTCTCAGTTTTCCCACTTCCCCAGCCCCATCCCTAGTCCTAAGCCTCCATGTCCCTTACCATTTCTACCTTCTACCCTCAACACCACCCACTAATAGGCAAATGCTGAAGCAACATTTTCCTATTTGAAGAAGGCCCAACAGATGGTCCTGCACCTCAGTAATCAAACTTGTCTCTAGCCAACTGGCACACCTGAAGCACTTTAGTTTAGGTGTGGTTCTCACATATTTAATTTCTCCCTCCTTTGAAAAAAAATCATGCTAGGATATCCATAATTCTAGTATATACATTCTACACCACAGAATCTATCCCAAATCTAGTCTCTCCTTTATGCCATTTCTGGAACTGCATTTTTTACACCATAAATGTAGAAATATGTCTAGCTCCCCCCCTTTAGTATAAGACTCCTAGTTACTTTGTGTTTTGGTCAAAGTCAAAAATTTTGCTTTATTCGGTTAAAATTTAAAACCATCAAAGCACATAACAATAATTCATGGTGTGAGTAAATACAAAGAGATTCACAGAAAATTTAAATACAATACATTGGCACCTAACACAATAAAAGTATGTCATTTTAAATAATTCAATATTATTACGCATCAATAATACCAATTCTACATCAACATTCCATCTTCAACATTTAAAATCAATACTCCTAAGACATAGGGAGGATTTACTGATCAGATTGTGCCCTATTTCTACACCTAATTGCCCCTGTAATGAAGCTAAGCTACCCCAAAACATACCAACGGAGTCTCAAGCATTTGTAGGTAGACCAGTGCAGGCCTCACTTGCTCAAAGTTAAAATTCTTGAGTATAGGCAAAATATATTTTTTGCGCTGTACAGAGTAGAATTTACAGAAGAAAACCATATGCAACAAATTTTGTTCAGAAATGTTATCACAAGGGCAAAACCCCAGGGTTCCCTCTTTGAAAAAACCCTTAGGGTAAGCCAAAAGCCAGGGAAGCATGCCATGCTTAAACCTTATTAGCAAAAACAGATGGAAAGGTTTGCTAATATAGGTCAAGTATGACTGAATCTCACTACCTGTACTTAGCATGACAAACCTCCTAACTGCCGGCTTTCCCAATTCTTCTTCCTCCCTCAATAACATCGCTTTACTCAAGAATTGGCTCTTAAAGGCCTTTATTTTCGTTTTACTCAATGCACATGGGCTATCAAACAATTCAGAACAGCCAAGTGACTCCAAGTTACTTTTAATATATCGAAACCATGGGATAGACATAGCCTCATCAAGGGACAAACAATCTTGGATAATAAGATGGCTTAAATTTGGAGGTTGCTGTGCCCACACTCTAAGCCAACCTAATAATGGTGCCACAGAAATTTGATCAGTAAGATAACCCGCCCCCAGATCTTCGTGTATGTTAAAAATAGGAGCAGAAGGGGGAAGTGACAACAATTTGCGAAAAAAGGTATTTTCCACTGTTTGAATTTCGGGTGAAGCCTTATAACCCCATACCTCACTACCATATAGGGCCATGGGTACACACTTAGCTCTATAGATTTTCATAAGAGCGGGTAGGGGTTTACACCCCAAACGTTTTGCAAAGCCCAGCAGCGCCCCTGTGGCTCTAGCGAGAATGTTCTTTTTCTGGGCGCATTGCATAACCCAAGATCTTCTGTCATCAAATAAGATCCCCAAATATGGGTAGGACTGCACCTTTGTCAGCTCCTGCCCATTACTGAAGAATTTAACCCTTTTCGCCCTCCCCGAACCTATTGTCATGGAATGTGATTTTTTAAAATTTATTAATAGATCTAAAGAGACCATAAAATCATTAAATCCATTTAAAAGAACTTGTAAGCCTCTCGATGTTCTTGCCAATAAAACGGTGTCGTCGGCATATAATAACGCGGGGATCAATTTTGAGCCGGCTTTAGGAATATCTTTACTACTTGAGCTCAAAACTTCACCCAGATTATTAATGTAAAGCGAGAAGAGCAGGGGAGTAAGAATACACCCCTGCCTAACCCCACGCTTTACCTGCCAAGCATCTGACAAACTCCCGTCTTCACTATAGCGGACGACGGCGGTAGTGTCCTCATGGATGACTGCCAGAAAAGATATCAATACTGGGTCAAGCCCCAAAGCAACTAAAGCAGCCCATAATTTTTGACGGTTAACAAGGTCGAAAGCAGTGGATAAATCCATAAAAGCTAAATGAAGGCCCCCCTGCTTCGCGACCGTGTATTTCCCGATAATAAGATGCAGATTCAGGCATTGACCCACTGTACCCTTTCCATGTCTGAACCCATATTGTAGGTCAGAAATAATAGATTTATCGTCCAACCAATTTGTTAATCGAGCTAAGACAACTTTACCCATTATTTTCATGGCAGAATCCAAGAGAGAAATGGGCCGATAGCATGCCGGATCTTCTCTTAGCCCTTTTTTAAATAATGGGACGATAACTGCTTTGCCCCATGACTTAGGAGCACCGGCCTTAGAAGCCGCGTTAAAAACGGCAGTTAAAAGTTTTGCCCAGAGCCCTGGGTCTGCCCTATAAAGGTCCGCCGGAACACCATCCGGGCCTGGGGCTTTACTTTTTGCCATCGTCTTAATTGCCTCCAGGACTTCTTCTTCCTTAAAAAGGATTCTAGAGGCTAAATTACTATCCGCATAGTTCACCGGGTTAAGATCTTGAATCTCTGAATAAGGACCACTAAAATGGGCCACCCATCTATCTGGCGGAATGAGACAGTCCTTATTAGTACTCTCCAGCTCATTGAAAAGTGGACTATTAATCACCTTCCAGAACTGGGTACTATTTGTCAAAAGACTAGCGTCTGAAATTTGTCCCATGCCTTATTTCTTAACTGGGTTTTCCTGTCCTTAATTGCTTTTTTGTAGGACCTTCTTGCCACTGCAATCTTATTTGAATCTTTGTCTCTTTCTTTCAGGGCCAACATAAGTGCAAAATGAGCACTAGAACAAGCCTGGTCAAACCAATTTTTAAATTTCTTGGGCCTTGGTATCCCGTGAATGGTAAGTTTGGCCACAACTTGTTTAGTTATCCTATCAAAGGCACTGAGGATTTCCGTAGGTTGCGCCACATCCGACAGACATAAAGTAAAATCCTCGTTATTATTATTGTATAAATTCTCAAGGAAGTCTGCCGGGGTAATAACCTCCCATCTCAGGCGTCTACCCTGACTAGTAGAAACTATATTTTTATTAGAAATCAAAGGCAATGCGAAATCCTCCGATAAGGCCTTCACTTTGATTTCCATCGTAAGAGGATTATGATCGCTTAAGACATTTTGAGTAACAGAAAAGGAACCTATTAAGTCCCACAAAGGGCGAGATATAAAGATATAATCAATTGTACTATAATGGCCTTGACCAGTGAACGTAGGAACACCAGACAAAAAGTCTTGGGCGGGCGAATATAAATGAAGGGCTGAAACCATACTCTCCAGATATAACCCGCCCTTGGAGTGTTCAAAATGGATAGCCTCTTGCTGGCAAAAGTCATAATTACTAAAACCATAACAATTAAGATGACATACATGAATATTAAAATCGCCAAAAAGTAAAAGAAAATAAGGTGTGGCATTCTTTGCATCATACTCATCCAGGAATGTGAGCAGTGCTTTTAGATGTTCTAATTCGTCGAACCTGGTAAATGAATTATAAAAATTTACCACTAAAAATGAGGGCAAATTAGGACCTTCAAGTTTTACTGCCAAAATGTGTGAGGAATTAGTCACTAGAAGTTCTACGCTATATAGTAGCTTTAAACTAAATAATAACAAAAGACCCCCTCGAGCTCTCCCCATAGAGGAGGGCATGGCATAATTAATGAAAGACTGATACCCATCCAAATAAAAGGGGTCGTTTGCCTCCCATGTTTCTTGAAGGGCAATTATATGATGAGTGGTAAGGAAATCCCTCCAATTTTTATCGTCTCTTTTAGAACGCAAACCAGCGATGTTACATGATAGTGTCATAATTTTATCCGTCACTGGGATACTCCCCACACATCCCAACTCTTGGGTTAAGATATTCTCCAGATTAGGTGGAAGGGCTTGAGAATCCGCTTCCACTCTATAAACGGTAGATACGCCGCTCAAATTACCAGTAACGTTAGTAGGAACTATGCCACTCCCAACCAACAGAACATCCTCAGTGTTCTTCTGCATAATTCCTTTCTCATTAGCTGGCTGCGAGGGTAAAGTGAAATCTATCAGGTCATTACAATTAGCCCTATCTTCCGTTACGGGCTCCCTGGAGGATAAAGACCCAGGGTGATTAGAAGGGACTGTTCTAGTTACATAGTTGTGGGTATAATCACTATCCACACTGAGTCAGTCATTGACATCTAAGGAGCTAAGGGCCTCATATCTATTACTTAATACCAGTGATTTGCTAACAGGTATGAACTGCGAAGTGTACACTCCAGTTCTTACAGGCCCTTGATTGTGAGGTGGGTAAAAGAAACCCAGCGGGAGGACGTTAACATAATCCTGATGTATTCTAATCGACCCAGCCTGCCTCAAAATATGGTCAACTATGTCGGGGGAACTAAAATTCACTACAACACAATCACCCTTAAGCGACTTGTTGGACTTCCCCACCCACGTAACCCTTCTCACCATTTTAAAACAGTCATATAGATGGCTCCCCAAAACTGTCTTACCCGCCAAATAATGAAGGGCTTTATTTTTTAGTGAGGACCAATGCTCTTCCCTGCCATCACAAATTTTCGGAACATTAGCTAAGATAACAGTGTAAGGACAAGCCTCCGGCGGCAAATGCAAAGGATGTTCCTTACGACTGTTCTCCACAGGTGGACTTAATTTTTCAGTCTGCCCCCTCAACCCCACATTGTTAGCACAGTTTGTTCCCAAAACCAATGGTGGAAGGTTTGAATGACCAACAACGGGGGCCGCCATGGAATCAGCCAACTCCGAAACTCTGGAAGTAACTACACTTAAAGGGTGGAGTTCAGATGTATTTTGCCTCAACAATGATACGTTCTGCCCCGCTATGCAACGTTCGATCAGAACGAGTCTATCATCTATCTTGTTAAGTCTGTCCATAACTGGCGATATAATGGCTCTCAATCGCTCTTCCATAAGCTTAATCAAACCAGCCGACTTATCCCCCAATGCGACAGCTTCCCCTTGGTCAGAACACTCAATACACCCATTGCCCTTATCCACCGTTGGCTGAGTCGCCAAACTACCTTCCTGTCGATCCTGCCCAAGTACAGAATCTTTAAACCTGGGTTGCTTAGCTTGTTGTCGACTTCCTTTAGGGGCATTATTTGCTTTTCTCTTTCCCTTAGATGTTTTAACAAGGGCAACAGGAGGAATCTTTAGCTGCCTAGTTCGTGTAACTGGAGGAGAAAAAGGGGGGGTAGAAACATTCATAAGAAGGGGCGTGATAGCAGGACTGGACTCTAAACCAGAGCACAAAGAAGGAAGATTTGTGGCTTGCACAGCACCTATACCTAAAGTAGGATCACCAGAATGTAACTCCAAATTAAGCTGGGTTAATGGCTCAAAAGATAACCTCCTTTCCACCATTTCAATTTCCCTAGAAACGGCATTTTCTACTTTTTTGAGGTAGGCATCTAATGTCCCCGTGCCCCCTGTAGCAGAGCCCTTACTTGTATTTTTTGCCATAACCTACACGGATCAAAGTCCTGCGTGCGCTTGTTGCAGCAACCAGTTCCAAATGGTCCACAAAAGGCAAACCTTGAATACCCGCTGCTCAAGGGTAGACCCCAACTCTACGATCAACTCACCAATGTTAGGGGAGTGGCCCAGCCCGGCCTTGTCCGGCCCCGGACGGCCACAGACGGCCCACCCTTTGCCCGGGCTTAGCCCGGCGCCGCCCGCGCGCGTCCCGCGACGCGGAGGGAGCCTCCTTCACTTAAGCGCCTCCGGGCGCGAAGATTCGATTCAGCTGGTGAGCGCTATGCCCTCTGGGAGCTGTAGTCTCCCCCTGCGATGGCCGCACGATGTCAGATAGCGGCTGCAGGGGAGACACACAGCGTCAGGGACCCAGGGGCAAAATGGCAGGTAGGAAATAAAATGCTCGTGATCCCTTCCAGGCGAGGACAGCGTCTGAGTAAGCACCCGCTCTACCGAGGGAGCCTCCTTCACTTAAGCGCCTCCGGGCGCGAAGATTCCATTCAGCTGGTGAGCGCTATGCCCTCTGGGAGCTGTAGTCTCCCCCTGCGATGGCCGCGCGATGTCAGATAGCGGCTGCAGGGGAGACACACAGCGTCAGGGACCCAGGGGCACAATGGCAGGTAGGAAATAAAATGCTCGTGATCCCTTCCAGGCGAGGACAGCGTCTGAGTAAGCACCCGCTCCACCGAGGGAGCCTCCTTCACATAAGCGCCTCCGGGCGCAGATTCGATTCAGCTGGTGAGCGCTATGCCCTCTGGGAGCTGTAGTCTCCCCCTGCGATGGCCGCGCGATGTCAGATAGCGGCTGCAGGGGAGACACACAGCGTCAGGGCCCCAGGGGCAAAATGGCAGGTAGGAAATAAAATGCTCGTGATCCCTTCCAGGCGAGGACAGCGTCTGAGTAAGCATTATCTGGGCTTCTGTTGAATCAAGGATAAGAAGCCTTGTGGCTTTGCAACCTAATTAAATGTCTGGATTTCTCCTTTCAAAAGAATGCACAAAGTTAATTGCTGTAAATCCCGGCATAGCGGTGAAAAGTCTTACTCACTTGCCTTTTCTAAGATATTAGTACTTTAATGCACTAACCATGAGCAAAAACAATGATTGTACATGGTGAGGCTACAAGCTTTGGTTTTTGAAAAGGGATATGATTGCTCCAGCTATTATTATTCCCTTTGTTACTCACATCCTTATTAGGTATATATTCTTTATAATGCATTTCAATATCCTTAAACCTTTTTCACTCTTAAGCCCCCTTTCAAATTGAACACTTCTTTAAGTTTACCTTTTCGATTTCCTCCTGAAGCATCTGAAGGTTTTGTATTCCATGTAATCCTCTTCTGCTGTGCTAGGTGGTGAGTATTCCAACTTGCTTGGGCCATCTCAGTGGCAGTCTCAATACAAAAGCAGACGGCCTTTCTGCTCTGTACATTGTTGCCCCTAATGTGGCTCGCTCATTGGGCTTGCCCCTGTAACTCACTTTTGGTTTCCATTTCCATGTCAGGAAAGGTAGGGTCATAACCAGTTCCTGTCCCCTCCATCAGGATGTGGGAAGACTTGCTCGCAGCTGCCATATCTAAAGTAAAAGGACTTCAAAGCAGACAGAAGCCCAGTTCCAGTCTACATCATTGCTCCGAGTAGGAGGAGGCAATCATGACTTTTTCTGGATGTAGCACAATTTGGGCTTTCTCCAGGCCATTCCACCAGTCGACCAACGGTGGCGCATCCAGTCCCTCTGATGTGCTTATAGTATTCCCTCGTCTTCATTATTTGGAGGCCTTATCCCAAACTGAGATAGGTGATATGGAAGGGCAATTTTCCTCAGGTCTACGGAGCACGGTAAAAAGTTGCGTAATCCGGCATATTTGAAGATCAACCCTATTTTTATCTAGCTTTTGTCTCTAATAGCCAGATAGCAAAGGGTTTCACCTGAAGAGTTCATGGTCAACTTGCCTGTGTGCACATTGGTGTCTAGTGATGAAGAAGGAGTACCTGCAAAGCGGGGCTCAGCTTCAGAACTGTTATAGCTGCAGTCTCATGACGGCCATTTTCTTTTCTCACACCCACTGTACTATTGAAACCCCTGGGCCAGATGGCCTGATATGTTATTTATGATGAGCAAATACTTTGGTTCACCCAAACATATCATATACAAAGAGCTTTAAATGGCAGGTATCATTTGATTCTGAGTACCTGTAGTCCGCTAGTTGAAAGAGAGAGTACCGGCACTTAGAGAGGCAATAATTCTCATGAGTGAGTACTGGTAATTCTAAGTAGCAAACAAATACTCTAAAACAGTGAGTATCTGCACTTCTATATGTGCATTTTAAGCATTGTGTATAAGTATCCGTTTCTTGGTGTTTGTTTTTGAACTGATTTATGTAAAGTTTACATTGATCAGAGTAAAAGGACCCTGGACTTTGACTAGGTATGACCAGTATGCCTGAAAGATGCCCTTAAATGAATCATAAAAACAAATTCCTGTATGTTTGGAAGGAATCATGCTTCGAAAATAGAAATAAAGTGTCTTGGGCGCCATTTTTAAATTTTGTGAATATCAAAGAAAGAGGTTTTGTTCCAAACAGAATGTTAGACCTGGCACCTTGGCGTGGGTCTCCCTTCCATTTTTTGCTGTTGCCTCATGTGTTTTTGCTGGTGTTAGATGCTCAGGGCACTGTGCCACTGCTGTCCAGTGCCACAGTGCAAATGCTCCCTATGGTAAATTGATGTATGATTTGTGATTCCGTGATTGGTTTGTTTGGTTTACCTGTCAGACCCTAGTACAGTGCACCAGGAGTGCCCAGGGCTTGTAAATCCAAATGCTGCTGGTGGGCTTGCAGCACTAGTTGTGCCACCCACAGAAGCAGCCTGTAAAAGTGTGTCTAAGGTCTGCCATTGCAGAGCCTGCGTGCAGTCTGGTACTGTCATGCTGACTGGGCAAGTGCACCCACTTGCCAGTCCCTAAACCTTCCCTTTTCTTCATATCAGACAACCCTATGGTCGGCCCAAGGGCAGAGTGCATTGTAAGTATAAGGTAGGACATGCCCTGGTGTGTGTGGCAAGTTCTAATAGTGAATTACAGCCATTTTCGTTTTTCATTATTGCAAGGCTACCTATTCTCCATAGGCCAGAATGGGCAGTTTGATTATTACATCTTATAATCCTAACTGACTCAGGGAACATGGTAGAAATTCGAATTTAGTATGCCTGAACTCAGAATGATAAAATACATCTTTTAGTGAAGTTGGTTTTAACATTCTGTATTTAAAAATGCCACTTTTAGAAAGTAGGCATTTTCTTGTCTAACCATTCAAACCTGCCTCTGCTAGGCTGTGTATTCCTTGTCTGTAGTTTGAGTGACAGGGCTGGGGAATTACAGGAGAAAGGGTGAGGCAGCCCAGTGGTGAATAGAGAGATCTGCATCTAGATGGGAGGGAGGAGTTGCACCTGAGACCTGAATAGGGCTGTGCCTTCCCACCACAATGCTGGCTCTACCTCCTGTGGTGCGTCTGATGTCTCTGCCCTGCACTCTGAAAGGAAAGAAGGAGTCATGTAAACAAAGTACTCCAGGACTGACCAGAACTGGTTTGAACAAGGCAAAGGCCCCTCTGCCCTCAGAGGACAAAGGATTTTGGGGTATAAGTATTGGGACCCTGATCCCAAGAATTTAGATCACTTTTGGAAAACAAGAAGAAACCTCTGCTGAGGAGAGGAACCAAGAAGAAATTGAGGAGAGACTATCCCTGAAACTGGGGGATTGGCCTGCAGGGGTTGCCTACTGCCAAAGAGAGGAGAAAGGAACTTTGTGTGTACTTTTGCTCACCTTGTGAAGGATCTCCAAGGGCTTGGAAAAGAGCTTGCCTCCTGCTGAAGTCTCAGGGACAACAGACTTCAACCACCAGCTCCCCAGAGTTCTTGGGAAGTGCCTGCTGCTGTTCTGGGCCATCTGAGGGACTGCGTGTTGCAAGGAGCTGGAAGCGCGACTCACGGAGAAGAAGCGCGTCGCAGCCGCTGCCGTCGCATCACTGAACAAGGGTGTCGCCGCTGTAGCTGTCCCATTGCACCGCATCACGAGGAGCGCCAACCAACACCGAAGAAGCGTGTCGCCGTCGCAGCCATCGTAGCTGACACATTGCACCGCATCAAGAGAAGAGTCTCGCATTGAGGAAGAAGCGTTTCGCCGTCGCAGCCGCTGCCGTCGCATCTTGGATGATGCCGCTGTAGCTGTCACATTGCACCGCATCAAGAAAAGCGCCTCGCATCCACGGAGAAGCGTGCCGCCATCAGAACTGCTTCCGTCGCATCTCTGAACAAGGGTGTCGCCGCTGTAACTGTCGCATCGAGCGGAAGCGGCTCGCATCGCTGGAGAAGAGTGCCACCGCCAAAGCCGCTGTCGTCGCATCACTGGACAAGGGTGTCGCCGCTGTAGCTGTCGCATCGAACCGAGATCTCTCGCAACATCAGAGAAGCGGGCCGAATCAGGAAGATCTTCACGTCTTTATTTCTTTGCACCAAACTTTCATCGCATCAACATCATTGCAACACTTTCGTTGCCCTGCGTGTTGCATCTAAAGGTACATTGACTTAAAGTGTCGAATTTAAGAACTAAAGAGAACTAAGCTAATACTACTCTCTTAAAGTAACAGTATTGTGGATTTTTGTCGTTTATGGACTTGTGGTAAATCTATATAAAGAATACTTATTCTTTATATAAAACCTGTGTGGTGTCCATCTGTAGTGTTGTCACTTGATTACTGTATGTGTTCACAAATGCTTTACACACTGCCTCTGAGAAAAGCCTGTCTGCTCGTGCCAAGCTACCAAGGGGGTGAGCAGGGGTTATTTTAAGAGTTTACCCCTTTACCCTGACTAGAGGCGAGGGTCCCTATTTGTCACAAGTGCATACCTGTGCCAACTAGAGACCCCCCAGTCTAACACAGAAGATTTGTCAAGTTGTGTAAATGTTTACTGAGGTGGACCATCTGTTTCCTTTCGTGTGAGTTCCAGTGACTGCAGAAGCGGCCAGATGCACTAGTGCTCTTTCTCCCTGCTGGCATTCACTCTGCGTTTCCCAACATTCTCAGTAGTGCTTCTCCTAGTACTTTTCCTACTGCAGGTCCAACAAGCCATGAGCTCAAAGCTGTCAGCCCACTCCTGTTTTTTGGCTTTCTTTTGTTTGCCTCATTCCTCTGTTTTATCACATCACCCATATCCCTGGGCAGCAGGGTGTCAAGTGAGGAGGTGCTTGGGTGGAGAACAGGCTAGTAGTGGAGCTCATGCTAGTGTTGAGGAGAGTAAAGTGCCTGAAAATGTGGACTCCCCTGGAATTTCAGAGTACTGAACTGTGCAAGTGGACCGGTGTCAATTAAAGATACAGCGCAGTGTCCGGTGAGCAGGGGAGATAAGGTAGTCATTGTTTTCTTCTTGTGACACTCTTCATATGGCCACTCCCCAGTGTGGAGTGCAGTTTGTACTGCGTTCTTACATACTCACCCTTTTTGAGGGCAGGCTTTTTGATTACCAGTTTAGTGTTTTATGAGAGAATAACTAGTGAGTAGCCAGCTTGGCAAGGGAAGTCTGGCATGAATATTTAGTTTGTGGATTTTCTGGGCAGTTTTAAAACCTAAAGATCTAAAGGATTAACGATTTGTAGCGACTGTTTAGATTTTATATGAACCGAATGAAGAAATGTGATGATTATTAGGTTCTCTTATGAGAGGGATTATTTTGAGCTAATCTAATTGAATAGATCACTATACGTTTTGTGTATATTGTTTCTACCACCTACACTGGCATTTAGATTGATTTTCAAAAGATTTTGTGCCCTGTTAATGTGCAGCTGGTGCATCTGGTCTCTTCTGCTTTAGGTAGAATTTGGGCCAGCCCAGCCTTTCAACCATTTTTGTTAGTACTACACTTGATTAAGGCCATAAGGGGTCTCCACTGTTTGGTTCTTACTTTTTAATTGCACTTTTGGCTGACTATCTAGGCTTATTGGCATTAAGTTGTGTTGATCAGTAAGGATAGCATGCCTTTAATATTTTGAAACCTCTTAAGGAAGGGGGAACATCTGACAAGGCTCTATTACTCACCTGTTGCTGCCAACATTTTAATAACGGATTACAGTGAGGTGAATTATATTTCATGCCCCTCCTACCTAGCAGTTTCAGTGCAAAAGAGATTTTTAATTTAAAAAATCATAAAGGGTCCTTCTTCAAATTTGTCCCTGACATCTCCATCTGCCTTCCACACGTGAGAATTCTCTTCAGGTGGCTGATCACCTATCTTCCTCTCCTGTTCCGACGTCTGCTCCATTGGCTCCACATAATGTTTCCATCACTGAGACTGCTGAAAGCACTTTATTTAGTTCTTGTATTCCCATAATTGCATTTATTGCAAGCCAAGAGACTAAATGGTGTTGATGCTGATTTACCATCTTCTCAAAACACTATTTAGGGAAAATCCATCAACAATATTATAGCAACTACTTCATCATTACATTGCATGTTGTTGCTCAGAAATACCCAGAATGGCATCTTGGAGACAGTAGTTATTGTTAGTAATTTATAAATGGCGAGCTTAACCTCTATCCTTGATGAATTACGAGAAATAAATGATACATTCCTCGAATTTATAACTTTGTCAAAACTAGAAGACCATCAAGTAATAGAGAAACCATCTGGGACAGCATGTAGTAAAACAGACTAAGCATATGTTGCAAAATTGCCCTTTAAAGTACTCACGGCCAATGGGAGTTACCATTAATTTTATTCCTATCAACCAACTAGATATTTTTTTCTAGTAAAAAGCAACAAAAAAAAACGGACGGCGTCGTAACAATGTTCTTTGATAGTGATAATTGTCTAATACGCTGGATACATTGTCATGATGTAATGTGCCACATGTCTCATGCTCACTTATGTGACTTGTTGTTTAAACCAATAAAAATATATATTCTTTTTTAAAAAAGCAAAAAAACCTTGCCAGTTAAAATAGGAAAGAACGAAAATATTTTTTTTAAAACATCTTGAAGAAAAGTTTCACTTAGTGATAAAGCCCCAGTGAACTTTGTCTAACTGTCCAAAGACTAAAGTAATAAAGAATCTCAAACCTGTTAAGAGCTTTCAGGCTACACATGTGCTAAGTAAACAGTACTTACCAAATAATAACTCTAGTAAGATGTTTTGTGCTTCACCAAATTTGAGGAGAAATCTTTCCCGTAGAATAGTGGACTATGGAGCAAAATTAGCAAGATCGGAATTTAGAATCTATTTTGACAGAGCAAGAGCTAGGAAAAGGTCAGCCAAGCTAAAGTCTATTAATCACCAGTGTATTCTGGCATACTTTAGTCATCTTCCGAATTTGAAATCAAATATTTCTTCTGACATTACTTGCATGAGAGCTATAGAAGAAAGAGACAGTAACAAGGCGGAATTTTACTCTAATTTCGTTGATCAAGAAGCCATGAAGAATTGTAAAAATTTCCCAAACGAGGGTCTAATGTTGGTTCATGAAGCCAGAGTACAATATGAGTTTACTTCATCTGTATATACAGTAAGGTACTTTCGTGTTTCAATCCTTTATTAATTTTGCTGTGACCTATTCAAGAATACAAGAACGTTTTCAAATGGTGGTAAATATATATAACGGCACAATATCAACCAAGAGTCAAGCAGCACTTCAGTGATCATAACATGATGCCCTGGAGGGGCTAACAGTAATAAAAAGCAGAACAATAAGCGCGGAGGTGGGAACACAGACAATGAAAATTAGAAATTATTGAATAGTGAGTTTGGTAGGGGACATGATGCGTCATGGTGCTGAGGTCTGAAGTATCATGTAAAAGGAGCAGATGGGTGGACAGTGGGTGAGATATGCTTAACTCCCCCTCAATTGGTCCCAGATCCGGGTCCAAAAGTCTTGTACGCTAGTGCATTCCCAGAAAACATGAACTATATCGCAGTCCAGCTCTCCGCATCACCACCAACAAGAATCCGCGCTGAGATGGGCTATGCAAAGTTTCACTGGAGACGAGTGCCGGCGATGGAGGATTTTAAAATAGCTGTTATTTAGTCGCTCCTCTTGTAACCCCTTGTTATAGTCCGCAAGGAGGGTTTTCCATTCATCCTCCAGGAATTGTGTAGTGTGTAGTGTGTCTGATGTGGCAGTGGAAAAACAAGAAAGATAGCATATAATCCCGCAATAACCAACCCAAAATTCCTTTAGGTATGGAAGTACTGAGTAATGCGGGAACTAGGCAGGTCGATATGTGTTATCCCCAGATAGTAAACAGAGCATGAAACAGTTGAGTGTATCACCACATCTGGGAGAGGGGGATATCATACTCTCACCTCAAATCTGGAAATTCCTTAAGGGAGCCGTTAAAGATCAGGTCGTCAATATGGCGAATTCCAGGTGGATCAAGAAAGAAGAGCAGATCTCCTTAAACCCACCCCCGTTATTTGGGTAGTTCACTACCCACCTCAATGAATAATCACACATCTTGTCCGGTTAACCCTCAAGCTATGACACAGAGCAGAGAGGCTTAACTTAGGGCAATGTGTAAAGTATTTATGCAGTCTCAAAACAGTAAGAAATAAAGCACACAAAATTATAAAAATCCCAAACCAAATTAGAAAAATAGAGTAAAATGTAATAAACAAAATGGCAAAAATTCATAAGCGAAAACCAGAGATATGAATGTTTAAAGTTTTAAATAATAGTCGTGTCACGGTAGACTGCGACCTAGGCACAGCATGAGGCTGGCGCTATGGAGTGCAGATCAGATACACAAAGCACGTTCGTCCTGGTTAAAGATTTTAACTTCTTACTTTAGTCCTTTAACTCCCACTCCACCACAGGCGTACACTTCTAAAGACCCCCAGGATCTCAAGGGAGGCACTTAAAGATTCAGTCAGGCAGAAGTCAATAGCGGGGCCAAGTCCAGTTGCCACTGGTCAGCTGAGCAGTTGCAAGAAAGGACACTTGTAGCTTGTTATATCCCTATAGCATTCGGGTGGTGAATTCCTATCACCCGACACCCTTTGGGGCTAGAAGTTTTAAAGTCTGTTTTGTTCATTAGACAACTAGACTTTAAATGAAGGGAAAAGCATGGACAAAGCAGTGCTGGCAGCCAATCAGGATGGCCAAAGTATAACCTGTTAGTATGGGAAAGGTGCGAGGTCTTGTGATTGGCCAGGACCAGGGCCTGGTCAATAAATCCAGACTGCTCTCCCAGGCTGGATTTATTGAGGGAACACTGAGCTCACCCCCAGCAAAACACCACCTTCTGTCAGTGAACACAGCCAGTGGCGGAGTAAGAGAGAGGGTCTCTACTGGTATTGGCTGAGTCAGAGACTTCAGAAAATGCAGCCTGCATAGGCTTTAGCTCAAAGAATGAGACACTAACCCCAAGAGCCATCGAGAAACTTTACATGAGGGCAGGTCAACACTGCTCCTTACAGCACAGTTCCTGTATGAGAGGTAGGTGGCCTCTTAGACTTTCCACTCGCACCCACGCCTAGAGCCCCTTGCTCCTCAGAGTTGTCTCTTGGGCACGTCCCTTGGCATTATCTTCTAGTCCAGCCTTGAGTCCTTTCAAGACTTTAGATCGGGTTGAGCCTTCTGTTATATTTTTCTCACCTCCGGTTAAAGTGTGCTGGTGAAGTACTAGTGGTCCCACTCACTAGCGGCGTCCCCCAGGGCTCCTCCCTAAGCCCGACGCTTTTTAATGTCTATATGGCCCCCCTAGAGGATGTGGTAACACCATTCAACATCAAAATGGTGAGCTACGCTGACGACACCCAACTAGCCGTCTCCTTGTCCCAGCTGATTGACCACCCTGAAAATCTAACTAACTGCCTCATAGACATTCACAGCTGGATGAATGCCTCATCACTGAAATTGAATGGGACTAAGACAGAGGTAATGCTACTCGGCAAGCAATGGACAACTATCCCGCCTACAATATGGCCCGATGTGTTCGGAGAAATTCCCCCTCCTAAATCTGAAATCAAGACACTCGGGGTGTGGCTTGAGCCACAGCTTACGATGAAAACCCAGGCAACCAAGACCTCAGGCACATGTTTTGGACTCATGCGCACGACCCGTAAAATCCTGCCAGTACTCCCACCTATGTCCAGAAAGCTCCTTATCCAAGGCTTAGTGTTGTCCCGTTTGGACTACAGCAATCTGGTCTATCTGGGAGCCCCTGAGGCGACCATCACGAAACTCCAGCGGACTCAGAACGCGGCAGCACGCCTGATTACCAACACCGCCTCCAGAATATCCGCCAAGCCAGCCCTCAAAACCCTGCATTGGCTCCCTGTGCGCCAAAGGGTGCACTTTAAGGCAATGTGTACAACACACAAGCTTTACAACGGATCTGGTCCAGCGATCCTAAGTAAAATGATCACACCTTATACAGCAACCAGATCACTACGATCTCAAAAGGAGAATCTAGTCTGCATCCCCAGATTCAAAAAAGCCCGCACAGGAGGTCGACAATTCTCCGTTCAGGCAGCTAAGGGCTGGAATGCACTGCCTCGCGCCCTCAGACTGGAATCCAACTACCTTGCTTTCCGCAAAAATCTTAAGACCCATCTGTTTCCCAAATAACACCCTTCTGTCACCTCCCCTCTCAACAGGAATTCAAGTTTTATAGCGCGGGGATGCCCATGGGTCACCAGGCGCTTTAGAAATCGCTAAAATAAATAAATAAATAAAATAAATAGCAGAATAGCATCTAAAGAAAAGAGAAAAACAGAAACGACAATGCAAAATGCTATTTACTCAGCTACTGCATAGTTTAATAGCTCTTCTATGTCCCTCTCGCACTTTGGCAAAAAAATGTAACTTCAGAACTGTACTGGACTCTATTACAGTCTAGAGGTCGCTCAGACAGACGACCACCATGGGAACTGGCGAGCACAGGTACCTATCTTCTTCAACAAACGTATTTCATTATCACGGACCTGTCATCAGAGTTCCTTCAATCAAAGAGCTCCATATCCCAGTAGCAGTGGCTGTATTATGATGTGGTTTAAAGTCAAGGGTGCAATTCCTCAGGTGACATGTCCTCTTTACACCTGAAACGGTCGAGTTAATGCTCAGAGGCTCACAGCAGCAGATGGGGTACCCTGACCATGAAAATAAGAAAATAAAAGAGGAACTCAGCAGAAAATTTAAAAAAACAATCAGAATTATTAGACTGAATACACAAGGAAATCAGAGTTTTAAAAGAAGGACAGGGAATGTGTGTAATGGTAAAAACAAAATGAGCAAATTAAATAAAGGCAGTGAACAAATACTCAAACGATGTATGTTGAATGGTAATAGTAGTGTGCATAATCTGCAGGTCATTGGTACCAATGTTTTTGAGATAGTTTCCTTGGTCAGTAATGAACTACAAAGATCCAGGGTCACACATTTAAATTCCAGTAAGAACACTGTGTACATTATGCAGATCACAGTGAATTGAATGATCACAGTGAATGAACCTACATCAGAGGTTTGTGTGTAACCTATTGGTTAAGTATAACAAGTCTTTTCATTTTCCAATTCAAGTTAAATACCTCGCTCCCAGCTGGCCGTTGTAGCATGAGTTCAGCAGAGCTCTGGTGTTTAAAAGAGGACACTTAAAAACAACACTGACACATTTACTCCTAAATTCACGCCATTGTCACAGTGTAGACCACCGCCGCTCCCCAGCCCCTGGATATGATTGTAAGAACATCAGATGGAAGTATTGTCGTAACAGAATGCACACCTATCAATGGGTCTTAGGATGGGAGCATGATTTTGTGATAAATGCAATGCAACATGATACATGCCACATGAGACACCATAGATCCTGCAAGACATGTACATAGTATGTCAAAAACACTTCCCAGTCAGCATTTTGCCTCCAGGAGCTATTTCTGTACTTTATGAAAATCTTTTACAAGTTACCCGCCTGTCAAGTGTGTGCAGAGCACAGTGATACAATTGTGCACCTCCTGTACTAGACGCAAACAGATGTTCATGCAAGGGCTGCATAGCCATGCACTGAATATCAATATTTGTTGCAGTAGAACAGGATCTGGAATGCCTTACTCCCAGAAACGAAACGGAACCCCTCTACTTTCAAAAAAGATGTGAAATAGATTCTCATGTCTAAATTTACGTGAACTATTTTTATGTCCTGGTTTTTAATTACTACGTTGTATTGGACCTCCCTCAACAAGAGTTGAACTATATTCTCAGGGAGAATATGTTTCTAAAAACTATGTATATAACCTTGTAATGTATATGTTTATCTATTGTTAGCTATTTCTGTGTACTAGACTCAATCATATATTTTTCTACTATACTGTTATCTGCTCCTTATATCTTTCTTGTAAAGCGCTCTGATACCCGCAAGGTTCTTGTTCGCGCTATATAAAACTCTCAAAATAAAATAAAATAAAATAAACACACACAAAATTGTACTATGGCTGCATGTAGTGCATCATACTCCATTGTGGGTCGCAGAAACCAGTTAACAGATGGGTAACATGTTACACAGTGGGTAGTGCTTGGTTGGGAGGGTGTTATACTTGCAATGAATCCTTTCATGCAAGGTTTTTGGTATTATGTGAGTAACCAGTGGTGTTCTTATTTTGCGTTAGCTTAGTGTTTAGCAGTGTGATGGAGGTAAGATTATGAGGTAGGTTTCAATTCTCCGGTGTCGTTTTGGGTGACTACCTAGCCCTCAACCCACATTCTGTGCTTGATTCAGCAATTAAGACAGTTAGTCTGGGGAAGGAACTTGATTCCGCAGAAGATGCTGAGGCCTGAGAGGGAGGGCGAGGCCACGGCCTTTCTTTGTATCTCCCCAACGTGCCTCAACACCGGATTTTTTTTTCAGATACCTTGGAGAACCTGCGGCAAACATATTTTTTCAATTGAGGTTGCACCCATTAAAGAAAAGTTCAACTTCTTTCATGCGGCCTGTCTCGTGAACTGGCATGCGCAGTTCCTCTCCACAACTCGATCCCTTGCACAGCTCGGCGCAGCAGTTACAGCCAATGATCAAGCGGTGGAAATCTACAATTTGAGGTACTGTTGTTGCTCTCTGGGCAGTCTGAGAAGAGAAGAGTGCATTTAGATTTCCCTCACAGTTGATGCCTATTAAGATACACGCTCGCTTATAGCCCTGCTCGATTTGGAGTAACGAAAACTTTATAATTGAAATGCACCTTCCATTACTTCAACCATAGTGTTTTCTCTATCCCCAACTGAGACTATTTCACACGGGCCTGAACAACAGTTGTTTTCTCAAGAAGACACTAATCAATATTTTATTTGTGATATATTTTATCTATATCAACCTCAAAAGGGCTATTTCGCACTAACTTTGCCTGAAGAGCTGGGAAAAGCTAAATATTTTTTTTTACTCCTTTTGGGCTCTAATTAATCCCCTAGAATATCGTATATTAAAAAAAGAGGGGAATTCAAAAAGACAAGATGTGGTGTAGAGGGGAAAAAAAGAGAAGACAATCATATGGAAAACACATAACAGAAAAAAAGTGCCACAGAGGGTTATGTAAAGTAATATCAATGGGAAAGAACAAGACGTAGGAGGGAAAAAAGGAGAGAAAGGAAGAAAAGGAGAAAAAAAGGAGGGGACGAAGAGGAAGGAAAGAAAGGAAAAGAAAAAGTAAAATATCTTCTGATGACTTCAAGAGTCTATGAATTATTTTATTTTTTTTAAACTCTTTTTATTAACAGAGCTCAAGAGACCATACATTCCAAGAACATTTCCATTAGTACATCGTGGAGCGACCACAGAAGATCAATAGCAGTATGTTCATGAGGGAGTAAAGAAGAAATTTACATATCCATCAAACGTCTATTCACCCATACCCAGCCCTCTGTACTTTCTCCAGGGCGCCCACACTCTTTCCCATTTTTTAGCACATTCCCTACTTTTATACACTCTTTCTTCGGCCCGCTGACACCAATCAAGATCAAGTTTCCACTCCTCCAACTGCTGAGGTTCAGGCGCCCCCCATCCTCTGGCAATATTACGCTTTGCAATTCCCGCTGCCAGAGCCAACCATATTCCCACATATCTGGACCAGTCAGATTCACCTTTGATCATCAGTAAAAGCCACTTTGGATCCAAAGGGACAGTCTCTCCCACCACTCTGGACATAGTATCAGTGATTTCCTGCCAGAATTGGACTATCTCTGTACATTCCTATAGAATCGCAAGAAGCTACCCTCCCACTGACATCCCCTGACACACAGCGCTGTCGGGATCCTACCCCATGTGTATAGGTGGGTGCGAGGATAATAAGTGCGGTGTAAAATCTTAAGCTGCACTAGTCTAAATCTGGAGCGTATTGCGATCTCTCTGGGGCTCTGAATTGCCTATTGCCACTCTTCGCTGTCGATGCTGCCAAGATCTGTGACCCAGGCCTCTCGGAGGGTAATCAGGGGGTCTTGTACATTATTTATCAATTTGCGGTATATCGTGGAGGTCGGTTTCTCAGTAATGGGGTCAAGTAGCAGCCTGTCTTCTAACAGGGAGTAGTCCGTAACCGAGGTATTACTATGTATGTGGGTGCGCAGAGCATGCAGGAGTCTCATATGGTGGTATCTCTGGGACTGGTATAGGTTATATTCCCTCTGGAGATCTTCAAACGTGAGGGGGGGAATCCCCTTTCCATACCTCTCCCAGCTACTCAATACCTATCAGTTTCCACCCTTTAAAGCCCGCCACTTCACGCAACGGATCACCCATCCACAACGAAGTCCTACCGGTCAGTTTCCCCCCCATCCTAAAAGTTTTTTAACCTCTCTCCAGCACTGTAGCACTATTTTAGTGTGTTCAGGCCACTCCGGACGCGATCTCCTAGAATAAAAGAGGGGTTCACAATTCCGTCCTGGCATGACGGCTCTATCTAGTCTGTAGACCGGGTCCTCCACATCTACATATACCCAATACTTTATAACCTGAAGCTGCGAGGCCCAGTAGTATAGCCTGATGTCTGGAATTGCCAGGCCACCATCATATACTCCCTTCTGTAACTTGTGGAGCGCAATTCTCGGGGAGCCACCCTCCCACAACAATGTTCGAACCAGCTGTGTTATTCGTTTAAAAACGGTCGGGGACCGGGTATGGAGTATTCTGGAGAATATAGAGAAGCCTCGGTAATGTCTTCATTTTAAAGAGAGCTGCCCTACTCATGAGTGAGAGCGGGAGAGTGAAAAGTCTATGGATTATTAACGCTTGCTATATCTGGGAGACATACCTCTCTAGCTAAGTTGATATCAGACACTCAGACCTAAGACTCATCCTCACAATAATCTCATTTTTTCTTTAATATCGCTGACCTGGACCCTGGGCAAAGTAGAGGAACATTCATACCACTTGATCAATTATAGGTTCATGTCGAAATTCAAACACATCAGACATTTATCATACAATGAGGCTTTAATGTCAGATGCAGTTCAGAAAGACCCCTCGACCGATATGGCAAGCTTCCCAGGTCTTCCACCATCAGCAATGGATACACTATTTAAGCAACTGTTCGACATTAAGAATTTGATTAGTCCAGTAAATAATGCAGTATCTGTGACTGCCGTGGAAGTACAATCTTTAAGGGGGGTGTTAATCAATTTTAATCACGCATGTGAACAACTGATGATCACCTCACTGAAGTTGAAACAAGTCTCTGTAAAACTCCTGAACACGGTCAATATATTTGGCATCTTCCACAAAAACAATCAACTTGGAAGACCGCAGCAGAGGGACAATATCAGAATTATTTACCTTCCTGAACAATTGGAAACAAGACGACATCATGCAATTCTTAAATAACATAATCCCCGCATTGATGAAATTTACTTTGTCGCCTTAACTTGAATTTTAACTCGCTCACCGAGTATGCTCAAAAACATCCCCTGTACTACACAAAATCATCACATCCTGGCCCGCTGTCTACATGATCAACATGCGCAACAAATCATCACAGAAGCAAGAAAGCATGGGCCATACATCTATGACAAAGCACAAATTATAATTACTGCACATTTTTCAGCTCCTGCTAACATCTTCGTCCTAGACTGAACAAAAGGGATACCAAATTCAGACTCCTGGAAGCAGCAACCATGATCATAACATATCAAGGAAAAAACTTATTTTTTTAACCCTCATGACTTAGAATCCTTTCTAAATGACTTTGACGAAAATGAATCGGAAATGGAACACAAGGCTTCTTCTTCATCAGTTACATGTAACCTGAACAGTAACTATGCCTCAGATTCAGACAAATGTGGTAGATGGAGAACTGTAACTGGTAAGTTGTCTCATAGTGATAAACTTAAAGCTTGGAAAGGGTCACAACCAAGAGACAAATTAAGATCGCCATTGAAATCATGAACCTAGACAATTCTCAAAATCACAAGAATCACAATTTTCGCTCTATAAAATTTAAATGTATCTATTACATCTTTACAATGCATTGTATATCTGATTATTTCTTTTTTTTACAACTAGAATGCATTCTGCAACTACTAAATCTCATGCATTGTTCTTTTTCCTATTTTGTTTATGATTACTCAAATTTATTGGTATCTTGTTTACTATTATATTACTTCCTCAATTTTATTTCTCAACTTAGATGATGCACGGGGTATTATGACTTAATCTTTTTAGAGCTTGTGACAACGCACCACCCCCTCGTTCCACACCGTCTCATATGCACCTTCCCCAGCTAAAAGAATTATAGAACACATATTGTTGTCTAATCACTTTGTGGTAGACATACTACTTCTTATTATTCATATTCTTGTTCTTGTTATTTTTACAACCACTAGGATAACAACTTCATATAATACCTGACAGTAAAATACTATAGATTCAGAGTTTACTGTCACAGCAGCACCATATCCTGCATTTATATTATTTTATTCCTTCTACTCGGCCTTATATATATCGCCCAACTTGTACTGCTCATACTCTCCCATATTCTCTTTTTTTCTTTCTTTTTTCCTAATACATAATTACACTATCGTTCTGAAATCTACTTGCAATACGCTAATCATTTCATGCATTCTTCTCATATGAAATCACTAAAGATCACATTTTGGAATGCACACGGTCAAACACATTTTATCAAGAGAAAGAAAATACTTACTTATATTAGCCAGAGCAAACGTGATATTGCATTATTACAAGAAACCCATCTTACCTCACAAGAAGATTGTGTTGGCCATGTTATACATGCAAGCATCACTCCTAGTACGACATCCACTGACTCTACACCGCAAAGAAATGTGTTGCCATTCTTTTTATTAAACCCTTACCCTACAAGATACTGCAAACGAGTGAAGATTTAGAGGGGAGATATATTTTTGTTAAACTCCATATTTACGATACTTTCTTACTAGTGGGATCAATATATGCTCCGCCAGATTCTAAAACTGCTTTTGTAGGAGGAGACTGGAATGTTACCATTGACCAATCCATTGACAGATTAGGGAAACCAGACATTCATCACAATGAAGACAGATACATGTTATTCGGCTTTATCAAAGACCACTGTGAGACGTTGGCCTGGTATATGCTGTCCACTAATTAAAGTGGGCACACTGTACCTGTCCAAACAACCCTTATGGTGATTAGGTCAAAGATAAACTTTATTGAAAGCTATCCTAGTGGTAGCTTTGGAGAGCAGCCTTCAGGCTAAGTCTTGAAGGAATGTTAAGCACCTTGTTTTACCAGAATGCAACCGTATAGTATTGGTTAAATTAAAGGGAAACCACACAGTAGTTATAAAAATATGTATTTATTATCTATAACACTCTCTAGTATCTTCTACAGGAGGATAGAACACAAATCAAATAATACAGTTGCAAAGAATCAAACGTAAGTATCATAATATACAGTGGGCTCCAGTGGGAGACCAAATCATATACTAAATAAGTGGTATAAGAACCACAACTCGGGACTAGACTTAGTCTAGGAGGTGTAGAATTGCTGGGACCCCAAGGAACCACCCGAGGTGAGTGAGTAGGGACCCCACGGAGGACGGGTGCAGAGTGAGAACACGCCCACGTGCCCTGTACAATTCAATGGGAAAGTCGCGGTTTGGAAAATTAGGGATTAAGGACCCTTCCCAGCAGATTACGAAGACAACCCTTGGAACGTAAGAGTTTGAAGAGCCACCCCACCCGTGGATACCTTTGTACCACAGTTACCTAACCCAGAGGAGCCGGGTGCATAGGCACGAAGTGGCGTCGGAAACCCTTGTCGTTCTCTATGGATGTCGAAAAAGAAATGCTTCTGCTGGAAGTACAAAAAGTGTCCGGTGCAATCCAAACGTGGATTCTAGATGAGAAGAACCTGAAAGCAGAGGGGACAGGTCTGGGTCACTTTGCAGTGACCAGGGGCTCGGTAGACGAATGCCCACCGATGTTAGGTGCTTCAGGTGTGATGACGGTAATCTTGACTCTTCAGCTGCGAGGACCCGGAGAAGTCTAGAACAATCAGGAGCCGGTGGCGAGCTGTCCCACGAAGGATGTAAAGTGCTGAGGGGTTGGTGTCCTTCGGGAGCACCAATCAAGCCTTTGCAGCGGCAAACACGTGGTTGGTCAAATTCGGTGTCGATCTGGCCCAGCAAGGACCAGGAGACTCACCACAGCAAGGGGAGTCAGGGCAGGCCTGGAGCAACCAGGGGAGCCCAAATAAAGCAAAGTTGACCCTCAGTGGACCCACAGACCGGAGGCACAGGAGTATCGAGGGGACCTCAGGTGGTTTCACAGGATACCAGCTAGCAGGGCACAGAGTGTGAGGATGCCAGGGTCCTTCTCAGAAAAGAGTCACTGGGGTCAGGGCTACAGATGCACGGAATTGTTGCATGACAACAAGCATGTGCAGCTGCAAATGAACACGGTGCACAGGGGTAAGGGTATACGGTCCCCACGAGGGATATCTGCCACAAACTCAGTGAGAGGGCAGCTCAACCTAGGAGACCTTCAGAAACCCACCTCCTGTGTTGCTGAAGCCTTTGGAGTCCCCAGGAGATCAGGATCAGCCAACCGGTCAGATGCGTTACGGTGCCTGCGTTTGCAAGGGAGTGACTCCTTCACCCCAAAGGAAATTCTTCTTTTGCCTTGGAGGTCCACGCAGTCCAGCACGGAGTCTGTATGGATTACAGAGAGTGGCGAGACTGGGGAGGGCAAGGGAAGACGAAGTCGAGCCCAAGGGAGGGCCAGCGAAGTCCAGCGTGTCCAGTAGTTCAAAGGGTAGTGGTATCTTCTTGCAGAATCTAGTCCACGTAAAATCTAGTGTCCTATAGCCAGGTAACCCATTTTATACCCACGGGAAAAGGTTGGACAGATTCTAGGGACCCTCCTAGGGGAGGGGCAGGACAGAGGGGTGGCTACACCCATGTTCAGTTTCACCCCAGAGCATGAGCAAATGGCTCCCAGAACTGGTTTGAGCTGGACTATGCACAGGTACACCAAATGTGCCCCTTGTGCAGACATTCTGGCACAGAGACCGTGCACCCACCCAGCCCCAATACACTAAATCCTGTCTGGGAGGTTGTCACACCTCCCTGTGACAGGATGCCTATTGTCCGACCTTCCTCTGCTCGAGCTTGACTCAGCAGCAGGAGGGCAGACTTATGTCTGTGGCTGGCCGCATCCATTTTGTGCGGTAAGGCTCGAGAAAGTTCGTACCGGTAGACTTAGGTACCCCCAGAACCTAGGTTCCGAGGGGAGAAATCATACCTCCCACACCAGTTACTGGTGTGGAGGTATGATTCCAAGGTGTGTGACACCAAACACGACATACTTCATTGTAATGGTTTTCGAGATAGCATTTACTGCGAGGTTATAATGCACTTCTACCTATATGTCTGGCAGTATCACGTACAGCCCGGGAGAATGGTCTCCGGAGACTGCAAAGGGGCCCTGCTCTCGCAGGAGCACCCTCTCACGTAAAACCCAGCACTCTGCCTTCAGGATTGTTAAGGCCTGCTATAGGGGTGACTTATAAAGTTTTAAGTGTAGTGACATATATAGATTTAGTGAACCTATATCTCTTGTAAGTGGTGTAAGCACCAGCTTACACAGGCTGCAGTTCCATTTTGCATGGCCTCTCATGCGTGGCATAATATATGCTTCAGCCCATGGGAGGCCTCTGGGGTACCTATGCCCTATGTTCATGTGTACCATATACTAGGGACTGATAAAGGTACCCCAGTATCCAATCTGGAGTTGTTCCAAAGTACATACATGTTCATTTAAGGGAGAAAACAGATAGCCTGGGGTCCTGAATAGCAGGATCCCAGCCAGACTAGTCAAAACAGTGGGTGCAAAAAGCAAAAAGTGGGGGTAACCATAAGAAGCAGATCTTACTTTCCTACTATTACATACTTCAGGAACCATGGAGTTGGGGATTGTTACATCCAAACTTTTACATTATGCCCACACTCAATACATACAAGAATTGATGATTTCCTATTCTCTCCCTCAGTCCTATAACTGGTAATGAATGTAAATATTGTCCCTTGCAGCATATCTGATCACGATCTCATAGATGTTCATTTAGATGTAGGACTGTCCTACTCCCCAAAACTTCTTGGAGACTTAGGGCCTGATTACGATGTTGGGCGGACTTTAATCCGACCGGCACAGTGGCGGAAGCAGGACCGCCTGACTAGAAAACGGCGGTCCTGCTGCCCTCATCGTCTTCATGGCGGTCACAATGTGTCTATTTTGCATTGCGGTATGTGTTGCGGGCTGCAGCAGACACCTCAGTACAAAACATACACATTTTAAACATATCTGCACTATATTGCAGGCACTGTGTGGTACCTGCCACATCGTGCACGGATGTTTAGGGTGGACACCATAGGTTCCCCCCGGAGTGCATAGCGGAGCACCTGAGGGAAAACGGGCCAAGTAGGGCCCCCAATGTCACTGTCCGTCTGTCTTTTGATGGCGGGCTAACCGCCATGAAAGGGCCGGCGGAAAGGGACATCCTAATCCCTAAGGCGGTGCCTGAGCAGGCTCCGCCCAATGTAGGGAATGGGAGTCCGACCGCCGCACTGACGGGATCCTTGATCCTGTCGGACGGGGCGGCTTTCCCCCCGCCAGCCAAGATCTGACCGCCTGCATCCTAATGCAGTGGTCCGATCCAATTGGCTGGATGGCGGTGAGACCACCACCACCAGCCTGACGTTGGCGTTCCTACCGTCATCGTAATCAGGCCCTTAACCTTTCCTCCTATAAGACACCCCAAGAAAATCTTCAACTATGTCTACATATAGAACAATTTTTAAAAGATAATGAACGTTCAGTTTCTAATGCGCATACATTGTGGAGTGCGGTAAAAGCAGTTATAAGAGGCTTGATAATGAGGGATACGGCACTTCATTAAAAAAAAAAATATACCACTAGAATTGGTCTTGATAAAGAAAGTTCAACATTTGCAACTACTTATTCCCAAATAGAATCCCCCGAAATATTGAAAAAATTACTCTCTTCAAAATGTACTCTTTATTATCTTAATACGTCTAATGCAGAGAAATAATTATTCCGTATCCATCAGCAACACTATGAATGCTGCGGCAAAAGCTAGGAGACTACTTGCTTATCAATTATGCTAACAAGAATCATCTAGAGTGATACCTGCCATTACAAATTCTAGTGGAGAATTACTTATTCACCCTTCAAAGATCTTATCACAAATTCAGAATTACTATGAAACACTTTACAAGACCATGAACTGTTTGGATCAGAAATAAGAAGATGCCTTTTTTTCCACAAAACCTAATCTCCCTAAGCAACACAAGAACAGAGAGAAGAATTAGAAGGAGAAATCACGATTGATGAAATAGTTAAGGTGATTGACTGTTCGGCTACTGGTAAAGTACCCAGGGAAGATGGATTCCCAATTGAATGCTATTAAATTACCAACTCTGTCTTCAAGGAAGCATTACGATTGGGACATCTATCTCCTGATTTCTTAAGGGCTCGCATTACGGTAATCTCCAAACAAGGTAAAGATTCTTTAGAGTGTTGAAGGTATAGAACAGTATCACTTATAAATTTAGATGTTAAAATTCTGGCCTAAGTGTAAGATAAGTGCCTTAATTCGGTCCTTACTTCTCTTATTCATTCAGCCCAGGTTGGCTTTGTTCCAGGTTGATCCTTTACTAATCATCTCCGCACTATCTCACACTTATTATGGCAATTGCGTAATGATACTGAGGAGAAAGCCCTCTTCTTGGATGCGGAAAAAGCTTTGCTAGAGTAGAATGGAGTTACTTGCTCCGTACCAACGATGGGATTTTGTAAAGATGTTATCACTTTAACTAGAGGCATACACCATTCACCCACGTTGGCCGTTACGTATGGTAGCTTTACATCCCCATATTTCTAAATCCACAATGGCACTGTTATTTATTTTGCCTTAGAGCCACACAGCAAACTGTTGCTATTAATGGCATTTAAACCACTGCTGGGTAAATCAAAGCCTTTCATTAAGCGGACGATATCCGTTTGACTCTTTCACAATCAAATACATCCACATCCTCTTTAATTTCACAACTAACCACTTTCTCAAATTTCTCCAGTTACAAAATTAATTAATCTAAGCGCGAAGCATTACCAATAACTCCCATTACTACTAGAGCCTCCACTAGTGACCTCCCCTTTTAAGGGTTTCATTCTAAATTAAAATACTTAGAGATACTTCTTAACCCTGGCCCAAAAAAATATGATGGAGGATAATCTAAATCCTATCATTGACCAGGTCAAAAGAGATTTTCATCGCTGCACAATCCTGAATTTATCACTCTGGGGCAGAGTACAAATCACTAAAAATTAATACGATCCCCAAATGAAATTATATTTTTGTAATGATATCTATATCCATTCCACGATTCTTTTTCAAAACAATGAGTTCTACTATCTCTCGATTCATATAGGGTGGTGACAGAGCTTCCTTGAGTGGCCCAAAATTACACTTATCCGCAATAAAAGGTGGTCTATGTCTTCCTCCTTTAGAAAATAAATTACTGGATTGCACAACAATTAGCTCATTCCAGTTATATGCTCTCAACACATAGGAATACCCCACTTTGGGTTAAACTTGGACAGTCTTTACTCAAATCTGATATGGAATAATGCACACATCATGTGCAAGGAGAATTAACTCAACTGGCCTATTTGGGCTAAACATAAAATAAATCACATTTCCAACATACTCACACAACAACATTCTTTAGAATCATTCACATATTTACAACAAGAGTTTGATCCCCCTTTATCGCAATTTAATAGATATACTCAAGTAATAACTGTACTTTCTTCCAGTATGGCAAAAACGCAGGACATAACTTCCCAATCACCAATTGCACAGTTTATCCACACTTAGAAAAACTTTACAGGAACGGTCTCTGGTATTTATGCTATTCTAATTGATTGTTCTTTTTAAAGTGAAACATCCAGTAATCTAAGACACTTGTGGTCCTCGTGTTTGAACACGTTTTCGCATATTGAATGGGATGCTTTATTGGAAAAATATAATAAAAGGCTTAGAGACTCCAGCCTTAAATTTAATTACTTTAAAATATTCCACCGTTGGCACTAGTATCCAGCCAAATTATACTCAGCTAAGTTTAGTCCCAACTCACTTTGTTGGAGATGTCGAGAACCCGATTGTGTATCAGTTTATATATGTTATGGAATTTTCCAAATACAATATCTTTCTGGTCACAAATTGAAAACTACTTAAAAACTATTCCCCCTATTCATCTCGCCTTAACAAAAGGTTAATCACTTTTGCATGATGTTTCAGGATTGTCCTCCATTTCCATTTTTACCTTTAAGTGTCTTTCTACAGCTCTTACCTTGGCTAAAATCAACATAAAACGTTTCTGGAAGACAAATATTACCAACGTTTCACTCATGGCTGGAAGACATGTTTGACGTGGCTAAATTTGGAAAAATCATCTATTAATTGAATGATAATTTACAACAATTTGATTCTATCTGGGGCCCTTTTCTTGATACAGGACAATCTTGAATTTGTTTATTCATATAATATTTTTAGACCCATACTTACTAAAGGTATTTTGTCTGTGTTAGTATAATTGTTCACTTATATATCTACTTACCTTAATGTGACAATTGTTTTCCTATATATGTGATTAAGGTACTTGAATATTATTTCCCTTTTTTCCCCTTCATTTTATTATCCTTATTTTTTCTGATTACTGGTTTATTTCTTCTTTTGTACATCATATGCACTATATGTTTATGTAAATATACTTACATATGGATCCACACTTGTTCCTTTTCGAAAAACCAATAAAGAATTAAAATTAAAAAAAGACAGCTAGTCTGTAAATGTTTTGGGGTTTAGAGAGTGGACAGAGATCCATCTGGATAGTGTGCGTTAGTCATCCATTAGACAAGGTGCGATTGTACCCAAAACATTCGCAACACTTTAGATTTTTTCATCTTGAAGATGGTGCAAGATGATACTGGAACCTACAGGGATGGACTAGTAGTTAAAATGCATCCAGCAATTCAGCCTTTTAGGGGGACATCTTTTTGCACGTTTGGAGCATGTCCTTATTGATAATAAGTACTTTGATTTTAGGTGGATTCATGCCGGCTGCCTGAAGTAAAAGCATGTTGTGAGCTTTTTGATTAAACATTTTCCTGATAGTGTAGGTATTTTGGGCCCAAATATGTTGTGGCGGTCCATCCCATTGAATTAGGGAGTAGATGGGTCAAGTCGATTTATATGGAGGACAAATAAATTGATTAAACATTTTGTTCCTTCGACAAACAGTTCCATACCCCTGAGCTTGAACAGGAAGTCAGTCTTATGACATTGGAGTCCACTTTGTTCTGGGTAAAAGAGGAAGGAAGGCCAGTCCTTCAGGTCTTCTCTCAGATCACAGACAACAGGTTCACTCCTCTTCTGATCTTCCACAGGTCCAGAAAGTGTTCTGAAGTACTAGCTAGGGGGTTAGATTGGCTCCTGAGCATGCCCTAGCCAATAGGGTGAAAGTTCCCAGAGCCTACCCTACCCACTGTCTCAGTAGTTCTGTTTGCTTTACTGTGAATTTGCATTTTCAAGATGGTGAAAGTTGTTGGTCACACTAAACTTGGGCACTGAGGGCTGTGGTGTTTCTAGGGAGCGTATTATAATAATCCCAGTGTCCTTCCACATCTAGTGTGAAATCTAGTTTGAGGAGCACTGTATCTACAACAAACCCAGAGAAAGAAATCTTGTAAAACAAAAGCAGGGTCTTCCAGCAATTAGACAATGAATACACAAGAACTGTCTTGGCATCCTTTTCTCTTCCTTTCAAGTGTGCCCAAGTGTTACATGTGTCTCAACAGATCTGTAAAGCACCATTTCACACTGTAGTGTCAAAAAGGATGGCTACAGTCTCCATCCTACATAATCTGTGGAGTTCACAGGAGTCATCTCTGCTCATTCAAGGCAGCCTATTTTTTGCTACTGCGACATTCCATGCCTCTCTTTTACACATATATTCAAGGTTGAGAGATGGTAGAGACTTATGCCAATTAGCCTGCTGACAGTTCAGGCAGGTACAGGGTAACTTTCTAAGAGTTACTTTATCTTAATATTTATAAATCTGCCTTCACCATTGAATTGCATTTTTAATAACTATGAAACTAATAATTATTTTTTACCTGGATCTTTTTCCTGAGATACAGCATTAGTATTTTCATCTGTACTCCGCTTTTCTACACAGGACAGCTAGGCCTGACACAGTCAAAATAGCTTTTAGGGCCTTGTTACTGTAGTGGTAGTGACATGGTCATAATAATTTTCTACATGTCTCACTTTTAAATACCATACACCCTACCTTGTGGGCTACAAGGCTCACCTAGGGGTGACTTGCTAATATTTAAAAGGGAGGTTTTTGATTATCTAAAGGGTTGATTTTGATAGCTTACCGTGCCTGTTTGTACTGCATCAGTCAGGTTACACAGGGTGGGTCTGCAGCCATGTTTGCACTGCCAGTCTAGTGGATGACACATTAGGTGATGCACTCCACAGGTGACATTCAGCTTCCAGGCCCCGGATGCACTTTTTACACCACATACTGGAGAATTACAAGTAAATTAAATGTGCCAGTCAGGAATAAGCAGGTTTGACCATTGTTAAAGGGGGAGCACAAACATGGTGAGTGCCATATTAAGCGACGCTGGCGGGACATGTGGGGTAGATCGATGAGGAGCAGAGCGGTGCACGATCTACCCCCCGAAGACGTTAATGTGGCAAATATCTGGTGACAGCGCAACTCACCATCAGCGGGAGGGCGGCAGCTTGGCCACTGGCGGAGCGGCGTATGATAAAAGGGCCTCCTCACTGCGCATAGAGACCGCACCATAGGGGTGCTCTGCCTACGGAACGACTATGGGGGCGCGAGCGGCACGGTGCCACCACGAAGACACGAGTGGCCTAGAGGGGATGCGGTACCCTGCGGCCCTATACCCCTAAGCGGCGACGTTGTGGCCGGTAAACGCACTGCGCAGTTACTGGAGAAGGCATCAGTGGCATAGTTACTCCGGATAGGAGTAGAAATAGACGTGGGCCTGCCGAGCTGAAGGAGAGTCGTACTTCGCAGGTACTTAGATGCACACCTGAGCCGCGCTCAAAAGCGGCATACACCATAGCAAGCAACGCAGCAAGCAACTGCCAGTACATAAACCGGTGAGCCAGATCCTGCACTATAACTCCCTACTGGGCTCCATAATATAGTGGTGTGCGCGCAAATATCTGCTTTCTAAAAAAAACTGGACTACTCGCCCGTTGACTGCCTCGAGATCAGATATAACGCCATAATAGGAATACTGAACGACAACAGGAACGGCATATACAGCCAGGGCAGAACAACAAGGGCCTCCCTCCATCGGTACCTAAAGCCCCCTTTCTGTGGGAAAGGTGCTACACACATACTGCCTGCAATAATGGGTAAGCCCGACGCTCGGCAACCACGACTCAATTTTGATGGCAAAAAAAGCACACACCTGCAACTATCGGATGTAGAGGGTGGAGCTGAAATGGCATTGCAAGACTCTCTTCCCTCCCACAGTGAAGACATGAAATCAATCCTGATGGAGGTTCAGCAAGGTCTCGCCACCATCGCCAGCAACATGGATGCCATGACAATATCGTGCACAAGCTAGATGGCCATAAGGAGCGAATAAAAGAAACTGAACAACGCATATTGGACACAGAGGATGCGACGGCAAATGTGCAACGCTCCGTAGCACAGATGTAGAAATTGCTGAAAATAATAGCTGCAAAGAACGATGACATCGAAGCGAGGAGCCGCAGGAACAACGTCCGAATCATAGGCATACCAGAAAGTACACACACTAGTAAAATGGAAGACTACGTAGAGAAACTACTGCTGGCGGTGGTGGGGACGGACCGTCTCTCTCCCCCCACTTCATAGTGGAGTGGGCTCACTGATCCTTAGGCCCGAGACCTCCCCCTGGAAACATGCCATGCCCCATTATCGCACGCATTCTAAATTACAGGGACCGAGATGTGGCCCTCAAAGTAGCCAGAGAGAAGAAACAACTCAACTATGAGGGAGTAACTTTCACCATATACCCCGATTTTACGGCAATCGTGCAAGAGGAGAGGCGTAAATTCCTACCCATGAAGCAGAAGCTACGACAAGCTCAAATAGACTATGCACTGTTGTACCCAGCCAAGCTTCGAATTACATATCAAGGGAAACAAACCTTCTATACGAAACCCCAACATGTTGAAGAATTTCTGAAACATGTGAAATGACAGAAAGCGGCCACAAACATCTCTGAGAGATCGTCGAAATCTGGCTCACCAGACCCGGATTGACTGTACCCACGAGAGGCAGCCATATTGACTGTACGTGGAAGCTGAGACTACCCTACTGTTGGGAAGTAACGTTTGAAACTATACTTAGGGTTTCGAAATGTGAGACATTTTGAACATTGAAGAATTAATAGTCATTAGATGGGCAACAAGGCATGAATGCTACCAGGCACACTCATGCCCTGACGGGGGTCGACACATCCATCTCGTTACCCCGGAACGGTGAGGAGTTACTGTGCGCCATCCAGTGGAATTCCCCCCACGGGAAGTCCCTTTTTGCAACTCTTTATATTTTAGTTGTATAGAGTGGTATTGTTTTAAGTTGTAATAATGCTACTAGTTAGTGGGAATGGGGGGGGGGAGGGGACGGAAATGCTGACATGATTGGGATGCTTCAGTGGGAAGGGGAGGGAGGGGGGGTTGTTCTCAACAGGCTTGCTAACCGCACTATTCAGCGATACAGACAAAAATTGGAGTATACACTTGAACTCGGTGTGCCGCAGGCAGGTCATCACAGAATGAGCCATGACACATATGGGGAGTAAGGCTGACTCACTAAATGCACAACATTTACGAATAATGACATGGAATGTCCGGGGGTTGGGAGACCCACGTAAGCGAAGACAGATCCTTGCGTACCTGGATCGTCACCAGGTCCACATAGCTGTTACAAGAGACCCACATCAGTCCACAAAAGCCCAATACATTCACCAGCACATGGGCAGAACATAAGGCATTTTCTTCATATTCAACATACGCGAGGGGCACGGCTATTCTGATAAAAAGACGCACACCCTACACGCCAATAGGTACGCTAGTAGACCAGCAAGGGAGATACACACTTACGTGGGGGATGCTGGGCCTCAACCCGATACGCCTGACTTTTTCTCTGACATCTGGGGAAAGATTATGAGCATAGGATCCCCTCACATTATCTGGGGGGGACTTCAATATCACTCTCAACCCAGCTACAGACAGATCCAATACCTCACCGCACCATTATACCAAAGCTCAAGGGACCATGCAGGGGATTTTGGAGGAGGGAGGCTTGGTAGATACATGGCATCATACACACCCCACTACTCGAGAAGGCACACACTATACAACACAAGCCGCAACGCGGTCTAGAATAGACTATTGCTTACTCTCACGAGGATTAGTACCATGCATAAGAGACGTCAGACATCTAGCTAGAACCTTCTCAGATCACTCGCCTGTACAACTCAAAATAACGCTGCCAGGGTATGACATGCCCAGACACAGTTGGACGCTACAACCTATAGCACTGACTGATGCTGTATTTCACAGCGAGGTAGGTGATGAAATCCAAGATTTCTTTCAAAGAAACAAGGGATCTGTTGACAGTGTAGAAACTATTTGGAAAGCATTTAAAGTTACAATTGAAGGGTTCTGCATCTCTAAAGGTTTTGGAGTGCTCAGAGACATACAAGGCATGCTGCGGAAACTGGAGGCGGACCTGAGAACGCTGGAGACACAAATGACCAGGGGCGAGGGTGGACAGACGCAAGTGGAATTCCAGGAGAAACTGTCAGAATATGTAGATACAGCGGCACGGGAAACAAAATTTAGGGGACGATATTGGGTGGCTCGTAGATATGGCAAGGGTGAGAGACCAGGGAGGGTACTGGCGGAGATGATGCAGAAACCTCGATTCTCTACTTATGTATTAGAAATTGCAGGACCGGAAGGGATGACATGCCGCGACCCAGCTGACATTTTGGAAACATTCACAACACATTACTCTACGCTTTATTCTTCACAAAGACGAGATAACTTTGAACTCGACAGTTTCCTAGGGGACATAGCGCTAGGCTGGTTAGGAGACAAGCAGAGGGAGTTTTTGAGTGCTCCATTCGAGCTCGATGAAATCCGTGAGGCGATCATGCAGCTAAAGTCAAGTAAAGCACCGGGATTGGATGGCCTTCCCGCAGAATTTTATAAAACGTATATTGACATAATGGCCCCTATCCTAAAAGAGCTATACGAAGAATCCATGGAATGCGGCTCACTGCCCTCATCGATGAGAGAGGCGTTGATTACGTCTCTATTGAAACCTGGTAAAACCCCAGATTCTTGCGATTCATATAGACCGCTATCACTCATAAACTGTGACCTGAAAATATTAGCGAAGGTATTAGCTAATCGCTTGATACTGTTAATGGACAAACTCGTACTCTCGGACCAGTCGGGCTTTGTCCAGGGCAGGGCCACTACACATAATCTCCGCACTCTCTTCTCCATACTTCAAAATGTTGCCCCTGACTTGCCTCTAGCTGCAGTGTTTTTAGACGCCACCAAGGCCTTCGATTCAGTAGAGTGGGACTATCTTATCGGGGTGCAGCAGCGCATGGGATTTGTATGTAAATTGGATACGCTAACTGTATCACAACCCCACAGCTAAAGTACTTATAAATGGGCACTTATCGTCCCCCTTTCCTATTACGAGAGGAACGAGGCAGGGTTGCCCACTGTCGCCCCTTTTAGTCGCTCTTGTGATCGAACCACTTGCATGCAAGCTGCGCCAACACCACCAGGACAAGGCGCTCCAATGTAATCTACGCCAAATTCTACTCTCCCTATTTGCGGACGACATCACCCTTTATGTTCGGGATCCCCAGCAAAATATAAACCCCCTCTTGCGGGAGTTCATCGTGTTCGGCAAACTCTCAGGGATCCACATTAACTGGGCAAAGTCACAGATATTCCCCTTAACGCCTGCAGCCACCAGATTTGAGCTGGACTACCCGCTTGAATGTTGCGATACAGATCTACGATATCTGGGGATCCAAATCTCAGGGGACAGGGACGAACTAATCCGCATGAATTACGGCACGGCCATAGACCGTCTCACCAGTAATATCACACGATGGGTCTCCCTGCCTCTCTCGCTAGCTGGCAGAGCGTCATTAATAAAGATGGTGGTGCTTCCACAATTCTTATATTTATTCATGAATATACCCTACCATCCAGGACGCTATTTCTTTAAGACGCTCCGTACAGAATTGATACGATTATTCTGGGGAGGTAAACAGCCACGACTACAGTGGGCAGTCCTCACGAGGCCGTATGCGCTGTGGGGATTTGATCTTCCTGATTTTGAATTATATTTCACATGTGCCCAAGCTCATTACAGCTACTACTGTATCAACCCCCCACGTTACATGCCACAGGTGGCGGCGGAACATTGGCTAGCTACAGGCACCCCCCAGCACACGAGACATAATGCCTACTACCATCACGGGTACGATAGATGCATGGCACCGCATATTACGTCTACTAAAATCCCCCATGTTATACTCATCATTGCTGCCCCTGACATATCATCCCCAAATGCCCTTACTCCATAAGAGAGGTTTTCGCAAATTATGCGAGCGCACAAATGTTACTACATGGGGGATCTATTTCATAATGGTACATTCCGATCCTCTGATCACATATTCCACGGGATGCAGCCTTCACCTCTTGATCTCTTTTTATATGTACGGCTGAGACAAGGCATGCGCTCTGACTTACCGGAGTTCCCGCAGGAGCCTGCAAACTTCGCACCCTTACACCAAATGTTGAGCGCCAAGGCACCAAGACAATTGGTATCTACACTCCATCATACTGTACGCACACAAAGGCCTGCAACCCATAATGCATCTCGTGCACATTGGTCCACTGACCTGGAGAACGCAGTGACGGATGAACAGTGAGAATATTGCTGCCTACAGACCGTTTCCGCGAGTTGCAGACTCCGAATTATACATTATAAGTTCCTACAGCGACTATACTATACCCCATCCAAGATACATAGGTTCCAATTGAAAGATACAGATCATTGCGAAAGGTGTCACCGCCCCGGTGCTGGGTTCCTACACCTGGCCTGGGAATGCCCGAAGGTACAAGAATATTGGGTGCAGGTCTTCAAGGCCCTAGAAAAGATTGTGAATAAATGTAGCATTTTTAAGCAAATATGAGGAAGCAGGAAGGTTAATAATGCAATACACCCAGCTTATTACATTATCTAACCAATGCATTTGTATGTTAAACTGGTACCAATAAGGCAAAATCTTTGCAGAGACTGTTAGTATGTAAAAATGTCAAAAGAATAAAGTATTAGATAATATACTTCATTACGCTGCAGACTTTTTTTTGCTCCATAATTTCGTTAACATTGCAGCGTAATTTTTTCCTCCACTGCTGCATAATTCCAGGGCCCAAAGCAGGTAGCAACTACTGCTGAAACAAGGCCAATAGAGGTCCCAAAGGGTGAGGTGGACTGGCCTCAATGGTCCTGTGACCTCAGTGACGGAGTCACTGCCGCTCTAGGATGTGCTGCTTAATAGGCCTACCCGCAAGACAGGAGGCGAACTTCGGAATGGATTGTGGTGGACAGGCCTTCAAGGTTAACCCACACTTGCCTCCGCTAGGGTCTAGGATCCACCTGCAGGTGCTAAGACACCAGGGCTTCTAAGGTCTAGCAAGGCTTTATAGCATGGGAATGTGCTCCCTCAGGAGAGTGGTCTGGTGGACTGGTCATGAAGGCTGAAACTGGTTCGCCAGTTCCAAATTCAGCAGCTCTGGCAGTAGTGCCACATCCTCTCCCACACTGAACACGTTACTGCCCCACTGAGAAAAACTTACACTTCCTTCAGCTCAGCTACAACCCAATTGTGCCCCGCTATAAACACCTGGATGCGACTCAATTCAAATTATGCACTAGACGACAGTAATATGCTACCGGGAAAAAAAAGTAACAACATCCTGGAAAAAGCAAACACTCAAAAGGGAATGCAAAATTAGGTAAAGTATGTGAAATGCAAGCAGGTACAATAAACAACATGGTTACCTTAAAGCTTTTACACTCATTCAGAAATCACTGAGTGATTTTGCCTGAAAAGTCAAGGACATGGCTACAGGGCCTAGAAGGTACCAGTTTGTGTCCATTGCGTATATCCTTACAAAACGTAAGAAGTATGGTTTAAAAAGACCACTTCCATGAACACATAGGTGCGGTACACATTTTGTTTTCCAATCCACCCATCAACCAGGTATTGCAGTACCTCTAGGAATGAAATGAAATCTCTTTGTTTTTTAAATCCACTTCCCATCTCGATGCATCCTTTGTTCTTTGAAATGTCTCAAACTAAATCACTCACACCGATCCTTCCAGAGCGGCTATATAAATGCTTTAAACATAATGAATACTGCAGGTATACAATGCAAAATGTTCCTACGGTGCCAGCAGTTGCAGATTGATTAAAGCTCGTAACAATCGGCGTTTATTCTTGGACAGGTGAACCATAAACATGTAGTGCATTTTAATCTGCAAAAATGACTTTCGACTTTGGATTTCATTAGGGTATTCATTATAGTTTAATGTAACTGTATTGCTCTTTAGATTCCCACTAATATGTTTCTGGTACAATACACTCATATCTGAACATTGTGATGGTCTGAGGAAACCATGTCTTGTCTGTTTTATTATGTGGCGAAATCTATCGCCAGAGGCCTGAATCTAGTCTCCCTGTGCACTGTCTGTTGATGAAGCCGAAGCCGGCTTATGAGTTAATAATCACGTGCAAAACTATGTTTTTCAAACGATTTCTTTACTATTTGTAAAAAACAAACTAGCGGTGCTGTTGTTTTCTTAGTGAATTTCTTAGCTTACATCCGGATGCATTTCGGGTGACAAAGTACCTTTGCCGGGGTGGTATGGAGGAAGAGGGCAGGAGTTTAGCTGAAACAGAACAAATTAATTGCAAAACAATTATGGCATAAAAAACGAAAATTAAATGAAAGAGAAAAACGAAATAAAGTACTAGCAGCATCTCCCCTGTCTTATCCAGTACCACACAAATCACATCGTACATGAACACGCCCAGAATCTTATGTCTATACACCTATCATCATACTATAGTACACCCACCACAATATGCCAACATATACAAGTGCTCATAGAATCCTTGCAAGGCCCATCTGGCACCAACCCAGATGAGATCACCGGCTTCTCGGCATCAAAAAATCACCAATTGCTTCTCACTCCGTAAGGGAGACAACGCTCACTCAGTCAGGAATACGTGTGATATCAACAAGAAGCTTTACTCCATAGCAAGATACGTTTCGCCCATCACTTGCCTTGATCACATGATTTACACATCCAATCGCTGTGTCTTAAAACAAAATTATGTACGAGAGTGTAAAAACATACTAAGGCATTCTTACACCGTGCATAATGAAAATACAGACACATATACAAAATTGTATAAGGATAACTCATCGTTTCACATGTTGAATATTTACTTTACAGTCCATATATAATACAGTATAAACCCAAATTAGTCATGGTATGTCTATTTTATGCTCATCTGCCCAACTGGCATTACACTCCCCGAAACGCCTTTCCCGCATTGCGATAAGCTAATGACTGGAGAAAATAGCACTGTGTCTGGATAATAATCACATACTCGAATCATGAAGGCGCAATGGTTACTACTAGTCAAATCCCAACCGATGCAAGAGTAGAAAGAACTGTATGTTTACTTTCCCGCCTCAGTGCATTATGATAGCCGAGGAGGGGGGTGGGTGGGGGTTTAAAATGATAAAACTTACCAGGCATCTCCTCCAGTCCCGAGTTGCATCACGTCCCCTCTGCAACGTGGTGGACCGCCGTGGACGAAACTTCTCCCAGCTCTTTCTTTTGCCGCTCAACAGGAAATACCAATCAGGAGACTGGATGCGACGGGGGGCTGGGCGGCTGGTATTTGATAGGGCATGGGGCGACTTTACGAAAAACACGTCACCGCCCGAGCAGGAGCCTATCTCCAGACTCCTGCACTACACTAGGCATGCGCAGCATGCCTAATGCTTTGTTAATGTGAGTGAGGGGCTTTGCTCCTCTCTCACATGCGCAGACAGTCCATCTTCTAGACTCCTGCTATCGGCTGCGTGCGCAGTGCCACTGCCTTGACACATGCGCACTTTCACCCCTGAAGCACAGGCCGGCCCGGAAATGTAAACAGACGAATTGTAAAAGCTGTCAATTCGTCTGCTTACATTCCTGTTGGCCGAACTGCTTGTAGGGCGCTGCCCCAACGCCCCTAATGGACCATCCGCCACTGGTTGGAAGGATTGGAAATGAAAAGAAGAGGGGGCAATTTGAATAAAATGTGAAAAATTAGAGAACAGTTTTATATGTCGAAATTTAACACAAATCGATTAGGATTAAATAGTTGGGAAGAGTGTGAACAAGTGATCATGGAATAATATTTACATATTAATTGATCTATTGCCGCTATTAATTTTTAGTTGATTAAGGTTACCAATATTAGTTGATATGATATAGATACTCTCTTGCAGTGGGCGTCGAAAAATTAGATTTTTCTTGATGATGCCATAGTGTTCACTGACGGCCTTTGCAGTTTCCTTTAATATATGTGGTGAGTCTATGTTTAAATGTATTCATATTTTTAACATCAGTTGTCATGTTTTTTTGAATGGTATATTTAATTAATCTTTAAATAGACCTGGTTACCCAACGGGCGCCCTTTTTACATTTGGTGCTTGTTGGTGGATACATCACGGTTGCTGTTACACGCACCTGCCATTCTACAGGTGCTTTCTGTTACTTGGAATTGGGCGGGCTTGGTTGCCAACATGTTATGGTCGGCCTTACGTATGTCGGGAATGGTGACTGCGCATTGTACAGTATTTTCAATTGAGGTGAGTGTGACAATTAAAATGGTATTTTGATGGAAATTGATTTAGTTTGATCATTTATTGAGCATTCTGCCCATTTAGTATATTTCTTAGGCAGTCCATTAAGGGTAAGGATGAACTTGGTTATTATTAAAGAGGATATTTAAGGAACTTCTTCCTGGATCTATTGTGACCAGAGGAGGTAATGGGTTATTATTTCACTTTGCAGGATAATGGACCCATGCAATATGTGTACCTTTTTCAAATATATTTTCTATATTAAGTTCATAGAATTGTTCTGCAGAAGTGCCTCCTCTTTACAAAATTAAATAAACCCAATTGGAATGCGTCATCACCATTAAACATGAAGCACAGTAGGGAGATATTCATTTTCACTAAGACCATTATTCTTATAATCCTGTATAGATCCAACATTGTTTCTTTGGGTAACTGAATAAAGTGTAACAGAATTGCAGGGAGTATACTGAAACATGGCTTTAATCTCTTGAAATCATCTATTTTACAGGCATTGAGAGTAGAGTTGGGACGTTAAGCCACCAATGTGCCAGCTTAATTCTCAATTCAAAAAAGAGTTAATAAGACTTATTTTAAATAGATTTGTTATTCAAAGCTTCTGTGAGTCATCCTAATGGCAGAGTAAGGATGTTTTTAATGGTTATCCTCATTACTGTCCAGACGCAACAATGAGAATGTTGTTACTAACATGGTGAATTGGAGTTCGTCCTAGATATTTAATACCAGGATATTCTATAATATTTTAACAAACATTACCATATATCCACTTGCATAGAGATGTTCAGCAACTCATATTATATTAGACTGCTACTGGCTTTTGAAGATTATGAAGATATTATTTACAAAGATATTTCTTATGCCCTATCTTTTTGAAATATGAGGCAAGAGGGCAGAGGGCAGAGGGATGCTCTGTTTCTATTATCTCAACCCCCTTCCTTGATGTTGCTTTTGCTTGGGAAAATGTTTTGTAATATTGCTTGTGATTTTGTATTGGTTTTGATAAACCATTTTTATTGTTTGCTAGATAACATTTAGTACAGTCCGTTGCGGATGTAACACATTGAAAGAATTCACACTGTTACATCACCTCCCAAACCACAGGTCTGGGACTCAACATTCTTCAGTCCATAATAAGACCACTACTTGCCCTAAATCCTACTATGTTTCTGTGGACATACCTTGTCATGGTATATCTGCTGTTCCATCGTGGCACACAAGTCAACCCCCATCCGCCATTCTGCATCTGTAGAAGGTTGGGAGGATTTCCATTTGCCAGCAATGTCCCACTTGGCCAACCCCACCATTATCCTCTCACAACGGATGCTACTAAGTTCGTCCATATACCGAGCAGCCCCACTTTCAAAGTTAAAATTACCACCCTGTCCAAAATTTGAGACAGCGCCATCTCAATACCCTGCCAAAAGCCCATTCTCTGGGGCGTGAAGTAGGAAGTATGAAAATAGTGCAGCTGGCTCAACTGCATCCTGGAGAAGATAGTGTGATTTTGTATTAACCTAAGTGATTGGTCTTTACATTTAACATAAATGTGATGCTGTTACAATTTTAATAATATTATTGTTTAAAAAAATGAAGCTAAGTGATTTTGCACCTACTCCAGCTCCCCTTTGTACACTAATAGTTGGAACCAATGCTGCTGCAAACGAGGTTGGCAAAGCACTAAAATGAATTGCGCTAATTTAAAAAATGGAAGGTGGATTTTTGTGTGCTTAAGTGCATTTCTCCACTTGATTGGCCTTTTGTTATACCTGTGCTCACCAACTCTTCTGCAGCTGTTTAAGGTTGTTCCATATGTGGGCAGGGTTGGCGAGTTGCAGCAGGTGGTCGATGATCCAACTCTTTTCAATAGCTAAGAGGAGACCAGTTCCTAGAGCAACACTCAACTCTGTCAAAGCACAAAGGAATTCACAGAACCAGATATGATGTGGCGATTGGTAATGTCTATGTGTACCATATATGAGTTGTACCCCCAATTCTCAACCATCCAAAGTCAGTTTTTATGATCCAATAGACTCAGCCATTCGTGTGTACCTTCTGCTAGACCGGAAGTCCCAGTGTTCCAGACAAATTCTTTGCATCAGATAAGGTCAATATGATGATGCAATGGTGTGATTCTCCATCTGTGACAGTATTGGGTACTGTAGGTTTCCTGTCATGTCATGTCAAGGTACTTATAGAGCGCACTGTCACCAGACGGACACCTTGCGGTGTCGCCTTTGTGGTTTCCTGGCGCTGATACTCATACCGCTGCGGAACCCCTCCTGGCTTTCCCTGTGAAGTGTCCACTCCTGGGCACCCCCAGGGTGAAGCCAGGCATCCTTAACGCTGTTGGGGCCGGTGTGGAGGCTAAGCAAGCTATTGCCCAGAGTTGCAGCGTGGGGCCCGTGATTAGAATAGGCACCGAGGCGAGAATAGACAGGTCCGAGGAAATTGAGCCCGAACCCCGCCGAGGCAGGAATCGAACCCTGGTCCCTGGCCAGAACTCTGCTTCAGGGTCTGCCGCTCTAACCATTGAGCCACACTCCTCCTCCTGGTTGATTTGGCCAAACCCTCCTTTGAAGAGGGGTGTCATTGTTTTATGGCTCATGTCCTGGAGACACACAATAAGTATTGATTAGTCATGAGAGGGGGCACTTCTAGAGCTAAACTCCCGAAAGGACCAATTCCTTCTCTACTTCATACAAAAAATAGTCCAAAAATGAGAAGTGTACGACATCAGGCCAAGCAGGGGAAATAACCCGGGGTAGCACCATTTCACTCAGCTTCTGATACACAATATATACGTAAAGAATGAACAAACAATTTTCATAACAGGCTGTACCAAATTTACATACATATGGAGCACTTGCAATTTCTCAGGAACTTTATTTATCGGTATACAAAAGAGTTGGGGAGGGATTCTCAAAATATTACATTCAGGGAAACAATAAAAATGTTTTCAATCCAATTTGCTTTATAAATATACTATTTTATGTATTGCCCAATGTATTTAACCTGTTTTTAATGTATTCTCATCTAATTCACAAATAAATGTGTTCCTACCAAACAAAATCAATTTGTTCTGTTTTTCTCTGTTATAAAGAATAAATACAAACGAATAAATATGCACAAAAAAAGTTAGTGCACTCCTTACATAATACATATTCATCTCAACTGAAAGCCTATTCTAGAATGCATGTTTTGATATAACAAAAGAGAAATACTAGATCTAGAATAACTCCTGGCGGTCTTATAAGTCATTTATCTTACAGTAGAAAAGTTATCTAGTGTTACTTCGAATGATGAATTACTATAACTTTATCTTTACGTGTCTATATTGTAGAAATTATTTAGGCAGTCCTACAAAACAAGACTAGACGCCTTCTTCATGACTGATAAAATTAAACAGTCTCACTACTGACTTATTGAACAACATCACTATTGCCATGCTGTCTTTCCTTTCTGCAAGTGAAATTGTGGTAATTATACGTTTGGTTTGTTCATTGGGTGATTAGCTGTCATCCTATGCCTTTAGATGGCCCTTGAATGCCACTGTAAAATTTTTGTTTTGGTATTGTATTGTAGGGTTTAATTTTCTGTATTAAAGTATGATTCTGTCCATGTATGATGATAGTAGTGAAGCCATGGACAGTTCTCTAAGGCCACCTGGAGATGTCCAGCAGAGCCACATATCCCACCCAAACCAGCTCTGCATGGCCCTTTGCCATGCCAAAAGGCCTCTGAGCTCCGGGACTTTGCCAAGCATTTATTCATTGCAAAACAGCTGCATTTGCCTTCATCTATTGCCAGTAGACTTCCCCGTTGTTCCTGTACTAACGGTGTAAACCCCTCACCCGCAAGGCCATTATATGGCAAATTTAAAAAGGGAGCATAGCATTGTTTTAATTTGCTAATGATGGTGCCATTTGCTGAATCTGTATGAAACATCAGTTCCCAGAATTGAGCTTAACTGCTGAACATTAGTCAATCACCATCAAAGACGTTATCAAATTAAATAGATAATAAATCTGTAGAAGTCATCCCACTGTTGTGTGAGATGATAAACACAATCTGATTGATATGCAAGTGATGGGTCTGATCGCTCCAAGGAGTTGCTGACAATAGCCCGAGAACCTGACGTCTTCTGACAGGAAAACAAGATAGAGTCTAATCCAGGTGACATGCACAAACCGCCATCCACGGTATATGCAGAGGTGATAAAACAAATCTAGATGCAATGTTTTTCTGACATGACGTACTGAACCCATGTTTGTCAGACAAGACACCTTCGTTAAAATGTATGTCTATGCTCATTCATAGGGTTCAGCAATTTCAGCAGGGCATGGAACCCTTGCAAATCTTCCGGTGGGTGAACACCCTCTGAAAGGGAGACTATTGAAGAGTGTCCACATGGCATTGCCGTCAGAAGTGATATATTTGTGGAACTTTTACAATGTTCTAAGATATCTAGAGAATTGGCCAGCACATTCTCAGTTACCTCATAAGAAAATGTCATCAAAATGTGCTATGGTATGCTGTATGTTGTCCTGTTGCACAATGTCTGTGTAAAGGTTTCAGATGTAGCTTGGAATTTTTTTTACTTTTACATTTTTGGGGGAAAGGAGAACTAAATCAGCAGCAAAATACACCTCTTGCCCAGCCTTTCTAGACAAACATACACGCATTGGAGCATTTAGACCCAGAGCATAAAGACAAATTCTGATTTATTATGTCAAACAATTTGTCCCTGTCTTGATTGCCACTTTGGCTAGCTCAGTGAAATGGTTATGTTTCATGCAGCTATTGATGTGGATAAGCTTTCGGTGCATTTGGTTAGAGGTGTTATGGCAATCAGGTCAGTTGTTTGTTTGTTTTAAAGATATTATGAATGTGGCTGACACTGTCTAAAAAAACAAAACATTCAGCACAGGTAGTAACTAAGCTTTGAACAAGCATAATCCTCACTTCCGTCCTGTTAGATTTTAAAATTCATAGCTTTCGTGTATAAAAACCTTTATCCTATAAGGACATGGGGGGGGAGGGATTATTCCTGCCCACTTTTATAATCAATGTCTTCTTTGCATGGATAAATGGTCATGCATACCCAAATTGAGTTTTATTGACACTGTATTTTAAGATTGTAACATTTTATTGTTTTGTTCTTAATTTCCTACACCTACATCCGCTGGCCGGCGAAGTTACAAGGAGGGGGGGGGGTCGGGTCTATCGAGGGTGGGAAGAAAACAAAATGAAGGAAGGGAAGGAAGGAAGGGGAAAGCAGGATCAAACATCATCAATAAACAATCACAGAGAACATACCATGCTCATTTCACATTTATAGGTAAGTCATCACACTTTTTATTTATCTGAATCATTAGTATGGGTAGTGGGCGCAATCCGCAGTATTCGCAAATATATCGGGCACGTAAGCTCATGATACACGCCTGAGAGATGTTTTATACATGCTCCCCACGTTTTCTCATACTTGGGTATAGTATGACTGACAACCGCTGTCAACTTTTCCATTCCTAATAAATCCCAGAGTTTGTGCAGCCAGTCTGTGTGAGTTGGGATAATATCAGTGCCCCATTTTGATAGCAGGACTTGCTTCGCCGTGTATAGTGCTAGGGTAATAGCCTTTCCTTTATCAGATTTTAGTGGGTAGGTTTGCATATTGGGCAGCCCCAACAGGATGTAGCTAGGGAAGCAGGGTATTTTAGTGTCAAACATCTTATCGCAGTCCGCCAGTACCTCCCTCCAATATCTGTGGAGCTTGGGGCAATGCCATAGCAGGTGGGTGAGTGTACCTGAGGGAGTGCAGTGTCGCCAACATGTGTCATCCTTTCCTTTTTGCCATTGAGCCAGGCGTGCTGGAGTATAGTACCAATAATGGACTAACTTTAAAAGTGTTTCCCTGCCTGTGGGTCCATTCCTTATCAGTAAACTTGCGCTAACATTCTATCTCCCACCTCTTCCTAGCAGGTGTTTGTAGGGGGGTGGTCTAGGTGTTTAAAAAGGAATATATATCGGACAAGATGCGCGAGTCGTCCTTTCTAGACAGAAGCCAGCGTTCAAAGAAAGTAAATTGTCTGCTTGTGTGGGGCTGGACAGTGGGAAGAGTCACTCAGTGTCGAATTGCCAAGTAATGCCAGTATTCTGAGTCTGGGAGCCCGAAATCATGTTGGACTGCTTTGAAGTCCAACAGGCCCGCACATCAAACAAGTCACCGATTTTTTTACAGTTAGCCTCCTGCCAGCGCAAGAAGGCCCTCTGCTGCGTGGCCTGCGGAAAGTCCGGGTTACCTATAATTGGCGTGAGTGGGTAAGTCTGTGTAAAGAGTAGCTTAGAGGAGTCTAACTTATCCCAGACCCCTATAGTAGCTCTAACCACGGGGGGAGATATAGATGCCCGGCGACAGTGTCTGCGCAGAAACCATGGAATTTTCTAGATGTGGATCCCAGCCACCGCCCGATCTAAGAAACACCAGTGCTTTTCGGTCAGTGGACGCTGGCACTCCACCATATATCACCGTTGCGCGGCTTGATAATATCGTGTTAGATTAGGTATACCCAACCCTCCCTTGGCCATTGGGAGATAGGTCCGCTCCTTTGCCATCCTAGCCCGCTTGCTGCTCCATATGAAGACCTCAAAGGTAGCTTATAGCTTCTTTAAAATGGATACAGGTGGTGCTAATGGTAGTACCTGCATAATGTAAAGTGACACTGTATTTTAAATCTCAATTGTGTGTTTCTTTCCTATTGAAGATATGTCCATCCATTTGTGACTTAGGGAGTAGAGTACTGTGGAAATGGTAGATGACAGTGTTGTTTTATTTCTTTCAAGGAAATAACATGAAACAGTATGTTCTTTTTAACCAGTTAAGGAACTTCAAACGTACATTAAAAGAATAGCATTGGCAAAACCAATATGTCTCGCCTGTGCAAGAGCTATTGGCTTTGGCAATGTGTTTTAGCCATGTTGTACACCAGTGTGGCTGCTGTTCACATGGCTAAAAGTTAATGGTGTGGTGTGGTAGATTTGAGTGGGGCAGATTGGAGCAACATGGAATGGGGTATATTAGGGTAGAATGGGGTAGATTGAAGTAGACTGAAGTGGAGTAGATTGGGGTATATTATAGCATGGCAGGTTGTAGTGGTTTAGGTTGGAGTGAAGTAGAGTGGGGTAGATTGGAGTTGAGTAGGGTAGATTGGCGTGGGGTCGATTTAATTGGAATGCATTGGGGTGGATAGGGGAAGATTCTAATGGAGTGAGGTAGATTGGAGTGGAGTGAGTGGGGTATATTGGTGTGGAGTGGGGTAGACTAAGTTGGATTAGGAAAGATTAGAGTGGGGTAGATAGGAGTGGTGTGGAGTGGGGTAGATTGGGGAAGAGTTGGGTGGAGTGGAGTAGAATGGAGTTGAGTAGGGTAGTCTAGGGTGGAGTGGAGTGAGGTAGATTAGAGTTAATTGGAGTGGGGTAGACTGGAGTGGGATAGGCTGGGTGGATTGGAGTAGACTGGAGTGGGATAGGCTGGGTGGATTGGAGTGGGATAAATTGGAGTGGTGTAGATTAAAGTGTGATGGGGTGGAGTGGGGCGGATTAGGGTGAGTAGGTTACAGTGGAGTGGAGTAGATTTGAGTTGAGTGGGGTAGATTGGAGTGAAGTGGAGTGGGGCAGATTGAGGTAGAGTAGAGTGTGGTAGACAGGGGTAGAGTGGGGTGGGGTAGATGGGGAGGATTGGTGTGGGGTATACTGGAGTGGGTAGACAGGGGTGGAGTGGGATAGATTGTAGTAGACGGGAGTGGGGTAGATTGTGGTAGATTGGAGTGGGTTACCGTTGAGTAGGGTGGAGTAGAGTGGGGTGGGGTAGATTAGGGAGGAATGGAGTCGGGTAGATAGGATGGATTAGAGTCTGGTAGATTGGAATGGAGTGGGTACATTGGGGTTGAGTGGGGTGGGTTAAATTGGAGTTGGATAGATTAGAGTGGGGTAAATTGGGGTAGAGTGGGCTAGATGGGAGTAGAGTGGGGTGGATTGGAATGGAGTGGGGTAAGCGAGGATTTGAGGGGTCTGCAGAGGACTGGAGGTACAGGACGTCCAGCATTATATGCTGATATTTTGTTATTCCTGAGAAACGCAAATGTAGATTTACCCCATGCAATTAGCCTCCTATATCATTTTGGACAAACTCGGGATTTATGCATAAATTGGAATAAATCATATATTTTGCTATTACTGAAGGATGTGCTGCAACCTGAGGACCTAACTTGTGAGGGAATTTGCCTAAAGTATCTGGGGGTTCCATTATACCATGCACCCACTGATTTATTGAGGGTGAAGGAAGTGACCCGATTAGGGCCACCCGGGTCACTCACGATCACCTCTCAGCCTTCCTAACAAATGAAGAGTCGGTCAGACAGTAAGTAATACAAACCATAGATATTTATTAGAGGTACACTCGAGTGAAGTCCGGTCTGACCAGCCTCCTTAGGTTGATACACAGGGACTGACCTCTGCCAACATGGTAACACATAATGTGCATCTTCAGAATCACTAAAGACACACCCAGACTGGAAATTTCCAGTTGGTAGCTGGTGAACAAAGGAGATACAGAAAGATGAGCTGCAATCCCGGGACCGGGTACATGCTATCTCAGCGTCAAGGTTACTCTGTGCCCGCCGCTCTAAAGGTGGGAGCAGGCCTATCTAGTGAGAAAGATATGTGATGACAAAACAGTCTTTTCATTAGTACAGCGAAGCTGAACCTTGGAGAAATATAAAAATATTTTAAAAAATCACAGCTGCTTTCTGTTGAGGCGGACAGAGTGAGACAGAAGTTAGTTTTGATCATGGCTCAAAATGGTGACTGAATACAAAATGGTGCAGCGAATGCTAACTTAAGACATGCAATGCATAAAGAATTTGGCTAAAACATTTCTATTCCAACAAGGGTAACATTGGCGTGACTACCTGAGGCCTACATGCATGTGTAGAGTTCTGGAGGACACTGCCACTTTCGATGGCAGGATGAATAGCAGTAGCAAAAATGTCGGTGTAGCCTTGATCCAGTGGGTTACCAGCTAAATGTACTCACACTCCACATACTCACCTGGGCACAAAAACACACATTCACGTGAGCTGGTAAAGTGCCACTGGGGTCAATTTGTGTGATATACTTTCAAATTTAATTTACCTTAACATTTCTTTAATATCTTTCTAAATCAAAAAGAACTTTCCTTTGGTCAATGGACCTTTTAGTTAAGCTAGTATAAGGTGAAATGACGTAAATTGAATATTTTAAATAACGACAGACTCGGGAAGAGTATAAATGTTTATCTAGTTAAATTCATATGACCAAAGGAAAAATACAATGCGTACACTGTTTTTTCCAAGGTAGGAAATAAATCTATTAAATATGTCAGTAGATCATCTAAACAATATTATTGCAATGACAGTACCTGGAAAGGAGAAAATAGAGAGAGCAGTACAATGACATACTACACAGAATTATAGTTACCTAGGATGGTGTGGAAACCAACCCCTTGGCCAAGGAGTTGGAAGGGTCCCCTGGGACCGCTCAGGTGACAAAGGTTTAAGGACAGGTTTCAGGGACAGGATAGATTACCTCTTCTAGATCCGACGTCTGCTTCGTACCCCTCTCTGACACTATCTTCCTCCTCGATTCTTCCGCGATCTTCTTCTAATTCTATGCCTTATTTCCCTCCTCGATTGTGCCGCGATCTTTTTCTAATTAATTAGATTTTTAGCTCTAAGTTCTGCAATTAGATTCTTCTTCAGTATTGGATCAGCTTTTCTTTCCCCTTTCGTTCACTTCATATCTCTTTATTTTCTTACAGCATTTGCACCATGTCATTATTGCTAAAACTAATATTGTTATTCCAAGTATTGGTAGTATTATTTGATATATAATACTCTTACCTATATTAGTAAACCAGCTCCCTATGGTAGTAATACTATTTGTTAATTTCTTCCATACACTGTCAACTTCCGGTGGTTTCAAATCTTCCTCCAATTTTGTAATATTTTTAATGTATCCTCCAATTTCAACACTTTTGTCGGAATTATATGTGCAACAATGTTGCGCTTTCAATATTTTACAGACTCCGCCCTCTTTTGCCAATAATATATCAAGAGCAAGTCGATTTTTTCAAACCATTGACCTAATTGCAACCATTTCTGTATTGATCATCAAGAAACCTCCAGCAGTATCAGTGAATTCAGAATTACTCCCACTGAAGGTATCAATGCACTAAATATATCACCTACTATTTCTGAAAAACTAGCAGTCTTGATACGTGTTAGTTCATTTGTGTCTTCATTGCTTCTAGTGGTTCTTTTCACATGGTACACCTTTGGGAATACTATTCCAAAATAGCAACTCCCTTACCAATGTGCAGGCAGCCTAAAATAGGCTTTATTCCCACACACGTAATAAACTCCAGGAAATACTGGGTCTGTTCCACCTTTTAGTCCTCATCCCCCGATAACTAAAAAATTATGTTCACATTTACTGGAACCAATAAATGCATTGTTATAGTCAGTCTTTAACCTATGGAGGCAGATCTTCCCTTTCTTGTCAACGTCCAGGGACATCGCAGCATGAGTCTTGCTAGCTGTATAAATTTCCTCTTTCTCAGCCCATTGAGGAATCTGAGGTTTCTTTTCAGAAGCCTTTCTTTGGAAATCCTGTCGCCTTTGCTCCACTAAATTCAAAAATATATTTTCTTCTATGTGTAATGTACATGTTAAGTTGTGCTTGTGCGCTTCAGCTATATCTATTGTTTTCATTGTTAGGAAATATTCACCCATAAACTGTGCATCTTTAGTACTAAGAACAGGGTTCATACTCTTTCGAATAGGAACCTCTGAAAAATCACATCTACGTTAGAATAGTAATACTGTAATTTTCCTGTTCTATAAAATAAACTTGACAAAATACTACATGAAATACCATATGTTAATGGTAAATGGTGATATGTTACACCTTCGGCTACTGATGCTGGTAATTTCATACATACATAACAATCACTAACTTCCATAGTGTCTACATACTGCACTAATAACTTTGTAAATACATTTAAAGCAGTGTCATTATTTGTTACAGTGTGATGTAAATCTAATTCATCTAGTGCTCCTAATGCTACTCTTATCTCCTTTAATATTTGACTCATCTGATGCTCCTAATGCTACTCTAACTACTTTAAAGTTAGCTACCCTTTCATTAGTGTTTGTGTTATTTTTCTTTTCTGTCACCATCAAATATTAACCAAATTATGAGTACTACAAATATACTACATATACATATTCTACAACATTTCTTTATGCAATTTCGTTTTGGTCTTCCAGCAACCCTATCATCAGCCATTTTGGACTAAGAAGATTTCTCTTCTTTTTATTTCCGATTTGCCTATGGGATTTTAAATCCTGGGACGCTTCAAGTGGGTCTCACTTCTTCGTCAATCTGTTCTGCAATTATTTCTTCATCACTTTCTTCATTTAAATCTAGATTCTCAAATTTTTTGAGAATCATGTATGTCCATTCAGGACCTTTGAACTTATTATTTAATATCCTCAGTCTTTGACTTCTTCGTTTAGGCCTACTAGTTGATTTCCCAGACTGGCTAGTGACTTTGTTTACTTGTTCAGGTTCTTCACTTATTGTTCTGAAGTGATATTTTAACCTTTTCACACCACCTGACCTGGCCAGTTATCACCTCTTCTGACCCTTTTTGCTTGCACTGCACTGTCACTTTCTTCGTGTGTTCTTTTATGTTCGTTAAGTTGTGGCACAATTTGATTATCTTCGTTTTCAGAATCCCTCTCTCTGTCCTTGTCCAGGGCTTACAACTGTGGCCTCATCTGCCTGGACATGTTCTTCTTCCCTTTTCTGACCCTGTTCAGGTTTTATTTCTATTTGTTCATTTTCTTCCACCTGAACTTGTTCTTCTTCTCCTTACTGGTCCTGCTCAGGTCTTACTGCACTTTGGTTTTCTGCAGCCTGAACGTGTTCTTCTAGACCTATCTGTCCCTCCTCAGATCCGTGAACGTTTTCGTTCGCCTCTGTCTGAGTATATTGTTTTTTCCTTGTCTGACCCTGCTCAGGATCTCCAACATTTTGATTTTCCCTTCCCTGAGCTTGTTCTTCTACACCTATCTGGTCCTCTATTTTCCTGTCTCTCTAACTTGGTTCTGCTTCTTGTCTTTACAATCACTTCGGGTATGTCAACTACTGGTATCCAGTCGTCCTGACTTGTGCTCGGTTGTTCTTGGTCAGCTACTTCAGGATCTGATATCCTAGATCCTTCAGCTGCACAACCTTCAGCGGCCTCAACTGCATGAGTCAGTTGTGGTCCCTCTTCGTCAAGCGCTGGTACTCTTTTAGTATGGCTTGTGTGAATCCAGTTAGACAAACCTGCATATTTTACTGCTGTTGTTGTAACCAATATAACCTGATGTGGTTTTTCCCACCTGGGTGCTAGGCACGACTCTCGAGTGTGATTCTTCACCACCACCCAGTCACCGGGATTCAGATCATGTGCTTGAACCGGCTGCCTGGCAACTATGTCTTCTCCAACCTGGTGAGAGACAGAACGCACGAGGTCAGCCAATCCTTTGCAATAATCTAATACCAGATCATCAGATATATTTAACAGTTTGTGTCCTGCTAGACATGCGTGTCTCATTGCTCTTCCCATGAGAATTTCATGGGGACTCAATGCTGTATTTCTGTCAGAAATACTTCTGGGTCCCATCAGAACAAGAGGTAAAGCATCAGGCCACTCCAGCGGGGTGGATGCACACACTTTTCCCAATCTTGCCTTTATTGGGCCATTCATTTGTTCAACCACTCCAGAAGCCTCTGGGCGATATGCACAGTGCAGTTTTTGTACAATTTTAAATGCTTCACAGATTAATCGAATTATTTCATTATTAAAATTAGACCCTCTATCTGATTCCAAAGTTACTGGAAAACCAAATCGTGGAATCAATTCCCTTAACAGTAGTTTGGCGACTGTTATGCTGTCATTTCTTCTAGTAGGGTACGCCGCCACCCACCGTGAAAATAAGCAAACTATGACAAGGACGTACTTCAATCCCCTGCAAGGTTTTAATTGAATGAAATCTACCTGCAACCTCAAGAATGGTCCTTCTGCCTTTCCAGTTCTTCCCCAACTGACCACTGTTTTCCTGCCTGGATTCATTTGTTGACAGGTTAGACATCTCTGGCATAGACTCTCAGCGACATTCCTGAACCTTGGATTAAACCAATCCTGTCTAAAGAGTCTGATCATGGCGTCTCTACCTATGTGTGTGTCTCCATGGTATATTTTGGCCATCTGTGAAAGTAGGCAATCTGGCATTACTGGACTGCCTGCCATCCAGATATATCCACACATCATCTTCTGTCCTTCTCTGGCATCCTATTTTTATCCATTCTTCTCTTTCACTCGCTTCCACCTCATCCTGTAATTGTCTTACTTCTTCCAATGTTTCTATTCCTGAGAGTAACATAGGTTGGCAGCTAATTCCACTGGTTGCAATTTTCTTGTTCACCGCCAATTTATTTCTGGCACAATACTGGGCAACCTGATCAGCATACTTATTACTTGCGGTCACATAGTCATCTCCTGACTGATGTGCAGCACACTTGACCACTGACACTTCTTTTGGCAATAGTATAGCTTCAAGCAGTTCTTTCATGAATTTTCAATTTTTAATTGTGGATCCTGATGAAGTCATGAAATCCCTCTGCATCCAAAGCTGGCCAAAATCATGCACAACCCTGTGACCATACTGGCTAGCAGTAAAAATGGTTACTTTCCAATTTTCCCAATTTTGCAAGCTTTAATCACAGCTATCAATTCGGCTACTTGTGCAGATTTGACTCCGGGTAAATAGGATGCTTCAACTATTCCAGCCAATGTGCACACTGTGTAAGCAGCACTTAATCCTCCCTCCTCATGTCTTAAACACGAGCCATCTACAAATAGCTCATGTTCAGCGTTTTTCAGTGGCTCTTCCTGAATGTCTGGACGGGGTTTAGTACATAGTTTAGTCACATCCAAACAGTCATGCTCAACCTCATCTTTCACCTCCTCTCCCTGTACATCTGGCAATAAGGTAGCAGGGTTTAATACAGTACACCTGACTATTGTCACATTTTGAGCTCCCAATATGATTCTTTCATACTTAGTCATCCGACTGGGAGTAAGGTACTGTGTTTGAGTTCTTGTTAAAAGAATCTTGACTGAATGTGGGACATACACATTTTCAGGATGTCCCATCACAATTGATTCACTTTGTTCCAGACTCATGCAAGTTGCAGCTACTGCTTTCAAGCAACCAGGTAACGCAGATGCTACAGGATCCAAAGTAGCAGAGAAGTATGCTACTAGACGTCTCATGAAGCCATGTCTTTGTGTTAAAACTGAGAGTGCACAGCTTTCTCTCGCACAACAGAATAGTGCAAATTCTTTTGTGTAATCTGGCATACCTAAGGCAGGGGCTTCACACAAACAATTTCGCAACCTCACAAAGGCTTCCATGCTTTCATCATCCCATTCTATTGGGTCCTTTGCTCGTTTCTTTGTCATTTGAATTAAGTGTTTGGCTAGTAACGAAAACTCTACAATCCACTGTCTACAGTATCCCACCACTCCAAGAAACATTCTAATCTCTTTCTGGGTTTCTGGTAACTGCATTTGTTTTATTATCTTTATTTTTTCAGGGGTCACTTTCCTCACTCCTCGTTCTATTTGATGTCCTAGATATCTGACTCCTGTCCTGCAAAATTGCAATTTCTCTGGGGACACTTTATGTACACCATCAGGCAAGTGATTTAATAAAGCAATTGAATGATTAAGACTCCTTTATGCTTTGTGGTCCAGTACGGGTTTTGCGTGAGACCGTCGGGAAAGCACACAGGGCAGCGGGAGAGGCAGCGGCGGCGAGACCTGAGGACCGCAGACCAAGATTTGAAGTTGCCCTGAAGCCGCCTTGCCTTGCTGGCACGTTGGTGCCGCGAGAGATTCCGACCCCGACCCTCGGCCCTTAGAGGTTGTGGAAAAGCACCGGCGCCAGCGCTCTGTGCTCTGCGCCTTGTGCCCTGTGCCCGGAGCAGAGCGAAGTGGAAGCTGTGGAGTTTGTGAAAAAGCGCTGGTGTCCACGCTCTGAGTTCTGTGCTCTGCGCTCTGTGCTTGGAGCAGAGCAAAGTGGAGCAGAGTGGAGTGAGGACTGGTGAGAGGTCTGAGCAGCGGCTGTGAGCAAACAGTGCTCGGAGCAGAGCAAAGTGGAGCGGAGTGGAGTGAGGACTGGTGAGAGGACTGAGCAGCGGCAGTGAGCAAACAGTGAGTTAGAGCACTGCAGAGAACACTGCAAAACGTCGCAAACACAGCGAACTCTGGATAACACCGAATAACGAACGGCGCCCCCCCAGTCTGACCCTCCCACTCCCTCTACAGAGGTGAGGTGGGGCGAGGTGATTGGGTGATTGCTAGGAGGTTTTGGCCAGGGGGGGTATTTAGTGCGACAGAACGCAGAGGGAGAAGCGGTGCGAGCAGCGAAAGAACCTGCTTAATCACACACAGAATGCTGCCAGTACCGAAGTTACACTGCCTGGCGCTGTCAGAATTTCCGCGGAAATTGGTCCAACAATTGCAGCGTTGCACCAACACTAATCCCACCACCTATTGCAACTGAACAAAGGTCACCAGCGGCGCGGTAGATCTACGAAAATTGGTCCAGCAATCGCAGTTTTACCCCAACACTAAATTCCATCACCTATTGCAACTAAACAAAGGACAGTGGCGCCCTTAAGGGGAAACAAGCCAACAACGCAATTTCGCAATAAAGAAATATGAGATCTGGGAAAGTTCGGCAGGCGAACATAGGTAAAAACAAAAACAAAAACAATAAAAGCAAGATAAAAAACGTTAAAGAGCAAGGGCCAGAAATAAGTTCAAAAAGCAAGGCCCATAGACAGAGAGAGAGGCTAGTCTCTGCACCAACACCGGAAACAATATCCCTTAGTCCGGGTAATAAAACCGGGATCCAGAAATTTTTCTTTCTAAAGGACCCAATGGCCGCCATTTACGCACCAACTACAGAGACAGCATGCTTGCCATGTCCCATAGAACCAGCAAAAAGGGCGAACAAAGGTTACGATAATTCAGGAACAGTCGAGCAACAGCAAAAGCGCGTACTTACACCCAGCAAAACCAGTCCCCCTTCCATACAGCGACAGCCAAATACCCCCAACACACAAAAAACTACTTCTGACATACAGAAACTAATCATGGAAGCGCAAGCAAGTAGACTGGTTACAGCAATAGCACAGATACACTGCATCACCACGTCAATAAACCAAACACCAGGGAGAGGCTCAAAGGAGCACAGCAAAGAGTACCTGGAGGAAACAAAAAATAAATCAGATGATCAGGAAACGCAACTGGACGATGCCTGGGCAAGCTCATTTTCAATATCAAATGATGCTAACATGTTGCAAATACTAGAAACTAACACCCAAACCCAGGAATCCCTGAACGAGGTAATTGAAGGGAATATTGCATCACCGTGTAAAGAGAAGGGAGCATCAGGAAGAGCAGGAATGTTAGTATCTACTCCATCACACCAGATCCAAAGAAAAGACCCACAAACAGGCGCACAGGAAGAAGGAAGTTTGTCATTGGAAAAAAATAAACTAAACTTGTCATCACCAATTACAATTGCATCAGTCAGCAGGATTGACAAACCGGTGAAAACACAGGAGACAGGAAGGTTTTCGACGAACATAAATCAATGAAACATTTCATCTCCGATAACAATTTCATTTGTAAGCAGGAGTGATCACAAGTCTAAGGATATTGGAAATTCCCTTGATGAACTGCATACGGCCCCATGGAGTAATACTCTATTAAGCACACTGGAACAAGCAATCAGGGTTCTGAACTTTCAGTCAGACAAAATAGAAGTCCAGATTGACCTCATAAACCTAATAGCTGGTCACATTGCAGGTATAAACATAAAGCTAGACTCAATTACTTCCCTGGTAAAGCGCAGGGGATCCCCAGAACTACAGCCAAACAATCGCAACCAGCAGCTCAATTGTGGTTGTGGTAAAATAATAGATAAATTGGCAAAACTGCCTGAAATATTAAGTGATATCCTAGGGACAGTGCAATTAACAACAAATCTCAAACAAAAAGGAGCCATTCTAAGAGATGACGAGGGAAAGGACGAGTTCAAAGGAAAGTACACATCCCAGGGGATACAAGTTACTGACAAAGGAGAAACAGAACAAGTGGAAACAGAGGAATCTGAAACAAGGGACCAGCAAATCGAAGTTACACAGAGCTCTACTGATACCTCAAAAATCACAAAACTCACAAAAAGACAACGAAAATGTGCTAGAAAGGGTAGGGCAAAACACAATATTCAATCAACTACAATATTAGAGAAAAACTTCCCCATTTTCACAAATCAAAAAACACAAAGGAAAGAAAATAAAGCATTGATAGTAGGTATAACGGAAGATCCAATACCGGGTGCAGACCAACCAAATTATACAATGGATTGTAACAGACTTAACACAAAGCAAAATGCACCAAGAATTCTGGCCGAGACTTCCAAAGAGAATACAAAGCAGACGCTGCATATAACATCTAACTATCGGTCGACTGCAGTACCCGTACCAACCCCCGGAAGCTTAAAAAGGCAATTAGACCAGACCCAACACACTGAAAAGGGAGAAGGGGCAGAAAAAACATGGCAGGACCTTTCAAAAACTAGACCTAATGAGGAAGGAGGTTCAGAAAATGGAACAAAAGCTGATAGCAGAGAAAAGGAGGACAAAACAAGACAACCAAAACAAATCCTAAACACTGAAAAGAAAGAAGGGTCCGAAAATACACCGCAAGCTCAGTCTAGGATTACAACCGATGATAAGAGAGGTACCAGACCAGAGAATGGATGGCAAACAGCTTGGAGGGAAAAGGATGCAAAAAAACGAGAACAATCGGAAAGAAGGGACATAACACCAGGCAACAAGGCGAACGAGATAACAGATAATAAAGAACATAGTAGCCAAAATTCAATCAAAATCACAATAAATAGAAAAGTAAGATCATGTAAGTTGCCCTTTATCGACAAGCACAGCAAGCCAAAAGGGCCAGCCATACATATAGAAGCTGGAAAACTGGAGCAAGGGTTAAAAGAAGAAAACAAGCCCGAAACTTTGCAGGAACAGTTCGGCAAAGAACAAAGAAGTCAAGAAAGACAGATTGATAATGAAATTGCAAATACCAAAAATATACAGGCAGGAATAGAGGAAAGTTCGGGAAGTGTCAGCTGCTCTGAAAATAACCAGAGGGAGAACACTTTCAAGTTGACATTTGTACCACAATATTGCACAAAAGGAAGGCAAGACACACTAAACAGAGGGAATATTTTAAGGTTGTTCAAAGAAATTCCTGAACTAAATGGAATACCATCGCAAGACCTTTTAGCGGTGGAATTTAAGAATGAAGAGACCTTGACTACCTGGTCCTCAAAGGATCTAGTTGACAAGATATATGCTACTAGAACAACTTTCGAACTCTGGGGAATCATACTGAGGCCGCACAAACACCCAAGGTATCCTTACCCCCTCTTAATAAACCAGAGGATTCAAAAATTGGAAGACGCATCTGCGAAAAAGCAAAAAACATGCTTACACGGAGCACGATCCACCACGCCACCGGGGCCAACAAATTCAAAAGAGGGCAACGAAACCGGGAGGCAGTTAAATTACCTTACAGCTGACAGCACGGACTGGTCTTGGGTGCCAAAAGCACTAAGCAACACGCGTACCTAATGAACAGTTAAACTCCCCAACGATTGACGAAAGGTGCGGGCAGATTGTTCAGGCTAAAGAGCAGGGCTGTGAGTTGAAGGTTGGAAGTCAGAACACGATAAAGATCTGTTCATGGAACGTCCACGGATTTAAAAACATGGGTCATGACCACGAAACTCTGTCCTTTCTTGAACAACAAGATATAATACTCCTTCAAGAAACGTGGATAATGAAACCCACTGCAATATCTGGTTACATTGAACATCACATCCTAGCAGTAAAATTCGCAAGATTTGGTCACCCGAGGGGAGGCTTATCAACATTCATATCACAAAAACATGGTTGGCAAACAGAAGAGTTAGATGCCGGAGCAAACTAGCTCCAAGTTACAAAAGTTACTGGAAAGCGAAACTCAAATAAAATGGACTGGCAACTAATTTTAGTCAACGTATACGTTCATCCCGAAAAAAAAAATCAGAAGGAAAAATTTACAATACTAACAAATCTGATTATTGCATTGCAAAAGTCGCACAAATTCTGCCCTTTGATCATTTCAGGAGATTTCAATTGTAACCTACTAAAACAAAATAAAATAATGAGTCAGGAGGACTGGGGACATCAAATCATAATGCGAGGGTTAGAAAGGTACGGCCTGTCAATCCTGAATAGTAACACCGCAGGGGATAGACCTTCAGCCATAACGTACTCCAACGGAAAAAGTCGATCTACAATAGATTTCACCATCATCAGCACTAACCTAGTCCCAAGAATAGACTCATTTCAAATCCTCACACGTATAGAAAGTGACCATCACCCGCAAATTACAAAGCTCAATATTAAGCAGGCCGGGGCGTAAAAAATAAACACGCTGGGGCAACATGTAGAAAAGTTTAACTTGAGGAAACTAAAATGGCAAGGTACAAACATGGCAAATATAATGGATACCCTCAAAGAACATATGACTCAAATAGGGCCAAAGGAAGAAGAATATCAAATAACAACTTGGGAAGATTTATGCCTCTTCCTTACCCGAAGTTTTCCAGCCACGAACAGAAACACAAAAAGAATAGACATCATACAGGATCCATGGTTTAACATCTCCCTACGAGATGAAAAGAGAAAGATGGAAAAAGAGGCACAAATTCAAGCCATGGCGGCCAAAACGGGTAAGAAAAGAGACAAGAATAAATTAAAGGACCTACAGAAGAATTATAAGAAAATGCTGAGGGAAGCCAAGACAGAACATAAAGAAAAAATCTGGACACAGCTACTGTGGGCAAGCACTTTGCCAAACTGCAGGGAAATCTGGGGCATTATAAATAACATGACCAAGGGTAGAAAATTACAACAAGAAGCGGGAATTGGTGAAAAAACCTGGATGGAGCACGTACATAATAAGTACAGCAGTGCGAGGAATGATAAGCACGCAATGGCAAAACCACTATAGGACCTAAAACCGCAAGTAGTAGAATATACCGGCCAAGCAGAAAGTAACAACGACCAATATTTTCCGATCGACAATAAACAATTGAGAGGAATAATAAAAAGGTTGAAAACGGAGGGGGCGGCAGGCACGAACGGATTGCCCAACGCACTATTCAAACACGCGCCAGACTTTTGGGCTGATTACCTCGCGCCATTATTTAATCTGATCTACAGTGAGAACAACGTCCCCAAATCCTGGAAAGGGAACATCATCCACCCAATATTCAAACAGGGTGACCATAATAAACCAGAAAACTACAGACTGATATCACTGATTGATGTTGTGGCCAAACTATACGGATCATGCCTATTACTTCACCTTCAAGATTGGATGGACGAGACAAGCATAATTCCAAAGTTTCAAACTGGTTTTAGACAAGGGATGGGTACCTTGACAAACCTGGCCACGCTGGCACTCCTAACCGAAAAGGCAAGAAAAAAGAAAACTCGGTTATTTGCATGTTTTGTCGATTTGAAAGCTGCATTCGACAAAGTAAGCAGAAATCGCCTCTGGGAAAAATTAAGGGCATGGGGGCTGCCGAGCAAATTACTGGATGCAATAATAACCCTGCACAGCGAAACCTGGGCTAGAGTGAAACTAGACGATGGACTTAACACCACCAGCAGTATCTGCACAGAGCAAGGGCTAAAACAAGGCTGTGTCCTTGCCCCGAGCCTATTTAATTTATTTATGGCAGATATCAGTAAACACATGCAATCAGCCAACTGCCATCCGCCGACTCTAGTCAAGGAGCCAATACCCTTCCTACAGTACGCAAACAATATCGTGGTACTGAGCCAAAGCCCTATCGGGCTTCAAAGAGCGATTAACAACTTAGTCATCTATCTGGATAGAGACAGCTTGGAAATAAATAAAGACAAAACCAAGGTTGTACGTCTAGCTGACCCCCAAAAAAACAAGTTTAAATGGTACATAAAAGGGACTCCAATAGAAGAACAAGTGGCCTACAAATACCTCGGTTTAAAACTAGGGCGAGGCTCAACACACAAAGAACATAAAATGGACTTAAAGGCAAAAGCACAATCGTTAATCTATGCGTACAGACTCCTGAATAAAAAAATGGGCTGCCCGAGTTATGCACATCTTCTAAAAGTGATGGCAGCACAAATTGTACCGACATTGTCATATGCCCTAGTAGTTTGGTGCGGCAAAGAGGCGGAACTGCTAAACGATCTTCAGACAAAGGTCTACAAAGCTGTTTTTAATTTACCAAAGTCCGCCGCTCCAGCTCAGGTCTGGCTGGAGTTCGGCCTTCAGAATCAGAAATTCCGGAGCATGAGCGGCTTTGTGAAACTATGCCACAAATTCCGCGCATCTGAGCCGGGGTCATTGAACAACACTTGCTGGAAAGAAATCAAAATCCAGATGGACCAAGACATTCCACATTCATGGGGAGCATACCTGAGGAAATCATTAGCGGAACTTGATATACAAACAACATGGGACAGCCAGTTAGAGCGGGTAGCTGTTGGTAAATTGGTAAATAAAATATCAAAGAAGAAGTCTTTCCTGGAAGACAAAATAACAACCTCGAAACGCAGACATGGGTGGACCGTGATTAACTCTTACATATCAACAAAGCCTCAGGCATACTTATTAACACATTTCAATACCGAGTACAAAAAGAGTTTCATAAAATACTGCTTGGGCATGCATGATTCGAAAGATCTACAACCGTCCTGGCAAAGCAATCATCAAGCTGCACACTGTCGACTATGCGGCTTCTGTAACGAAACTCTAACACACCTGCTGTGTGCTTGCCCAGCAGTTAAGGATATAAGGAGGTGGCTTTTAAAACCAATTTTTAACGAATTGAATATTCGCACTTGCAGGCAAGCAGTGATACGTTGGCTGGAAGGATCTTCAATTATTCTGGCTTGCCGGGGTGTCAAATACCTAGCAAAAGTAAGAAAACTTTTAAGGCAAGCCGATTTAGAGGCCACGAATAAAGCATGATCAAGGACGACAGGGGCGTCGCATACACGGCCTACTAGCCCAAACAGCAAGCAAAAAAATAAATAAATAAATTTAAAAAAAATAAAAATAAAGATATACTCGAAAGGATGACGGGAACAACATAGAAAAATGGTCAAGTTTGTAATTTAAAATGGACACTTTATCTCGAACAGGATCTAGCTGAAAGTAATCCTGGACTTTTTCAGACACTTGCGCAATTCTGAAAGCTTTTAATAGAACCCGCACAGATCGTTTTAAACTGTTAGATAACATTTTATGTGTATTATAATGTTATTCAGATTTTAAAATCTTGGTAAGCATGACACTGAAAAGTAGTATTCAATGGAAGATGAAGTTTAATATTTTTTTTTTAAATGTACATTGTAACTATTTTAAGTAATCATATACAATAAACTATTTGACTTTGACCTTGACTTTGATTAACACAGTCATCTTTTGTTTTTGACGCGACTAACACATCATCAATATATTGAAGTAGAACTGACTTCCTGGGAAGTACTAAGGTTTCTAGACACTTTTTCAAAATCTGATTGAAGATTGAAGGGCTTTCTGTATACCCTTGAGGATCTCGATTCCATACTAAAATACTGTCTTCAAACTTAAATGAAAAGAGATACTGGCTGTCTGGGTGTAATGGAATGGAGAAAAAGGCTTGGCATAGATCAATTACAGTAAACCATCCTGCCGTCCATGGTATCTGATATAGAAGTACTGCTGGATTTGGCACTACGGTGCAATCTTATAAATTTTTCTTAAATCTTGAACTATCCTGTATTTCCCACTAGGTTTATTAATGCCAATTATAGGTGATTTACAGGGACTGCACATTATTTCTTTCTGAATGCCTTGTTTAATCATTCGATCAATTTCTGCTGCAACCCCAGCTTTTACTTCAGGACTCATTTTGTATTGTCGAGTGTTTGGATAAACTGCACCTTCCTTCACAGTCACCTTCACTGGGCCTACATTTGCCATTAACTCTACTTCTTTTCCTGTAAAGTCCCACACATCAGGATTTATGGTTGCTTTTAACTCATCCGGTATATCGTGTTTTGTCACTAACGAATACATATCATCTACCTCTGTGCCTTGTTTAGCTAACATGATTTTATAGACTCCATCTTCATCTGGGGTCTGAATTGCAACACCGTCCGGTGTGCAAAATATAGGGCAATTAATTTTGCACAATAGGTCTCTTCCTAGTAAGTTTACTGGGCTAGAGTCACACACCACAAACTTATGCATTTCCCTAAAATTACCAATACGCACCTCCATTAGTTTTGTAATATGTGTTCTAATCTGTTTATTTGAAACGCCCACTACTTGGATCGCTTCTCCCGAGAGGGGTAGGTTTGGAATGTCTGGTGTTCTCACAGTAGAACGGGTAGCACCAGTGTCCAACAAAAGGTAATATCTTTTCCTTCTACTTTACCATCAATATATGGACCTGACTGATCTACCGGTAAGGATGCGCCAAGTACGCACTCCTTTTCCTCCCCCCTCAGGCACCGTCACTGTTGTCCAGATAACTATTCTGTAAAAAAAACAGTGAAGTTACAGAATTTTTCTTACCACTTCCTTCTTGAAATCCGGTGTCCGCACTGTACTTGGCTCTGTTCACAAAATTTGGCATAGGGGCAGGTGGCAACTGACTCTGCTGATTTACAACCTGCTGCGGTTGACTCATTATCACCTCATTCTGCGTCTGTGGATTTAAATTTTGATTTGGGCCATTATTATTCTGAATATTTTTACACTCGTTTTTCCATTGCCCCAATTTTCCGCACCCATGACAGGGAAACTTCTTCTTTGCCTCCTCTCTACTCATTCGTCCTCTTTGTTTCCCTCCATTATTTTCATTCTGGCCTTGTCCTTTCCCTTAATCCCCTGTCTGACTGTTTAATTTTAGTTCTTAGTGCTCTGCTAATTTCACTTGGGACCACATTACATTTTCTTCTAACTTTTTACGTCTATTTTCAATGTCATCTCCGCAGTACTTGGCTTACTTGAGAATCTCATCAATTGGCTTTGCCTGCCAGCACATGTGCTGCTGAATCATCTGAGAGATTTCTGGCCTTAACCCTGACACAAAACGATATACAAAATGACCCATACCCTTGTCTCCAATATTTTCAAATCCGCTATACTGCTTGAACACCTGCAACAGACGTTCATAATAAGCATGTACAGTCTCACCTGTGTCGTCCTATCTATCTTAACCCAATCTGTTTCCTTTGGAGGGATTTTCCCTTTCAAAAATGTATTCACCTGGTGATATATTTTCATTACCTCCTCTGAAGGAGCTCCTGTTTTCTTGTCTCTCGGGTACTCTTCACTAGGCCAATCAACTGTAATTTTACATTCTGTCCATAAATCAACAGGCACCACTATGTCAAATAGACCATCCAAATCTTTCAACAAAACCTTTGAAACCTTCACAAACCTTTCAACTTGCCGGTACCATTCAACTTGTTTTTCTCTTAACCTCGGGAAATCATTAGTAAATGAAAAAATATCTTGTCTGGTCCATGGAACATGTACATATCCTCCTCCAGGAACTTCTCTAATTGGGCACAATCTTTCTACCTTTCCTGTTTCTTTCAATAAAAATTCTGAAGTTGTTCTATTTGCCTGTGCTTCTTCCTTTTTTCTCATCCACCTTGCTTTTCATTTCTCTAAATCTCCCCATTTTTGCAAAATATTCATTAATTTCTTCATCTGTAATTTTCTCCCTGACACATTCATGTTTTCCAAATACTTATCACTAAATTCTGCTCTATATGGTTTCTGTAGTACCTTTGATTTCCCTATCTCAATTCCCATATCAGAAGCTAGATCCGTCAATTTCTCATGCAATACCATCGCATTTCTAGTAATACTTCTACAAATAAACAGCAATTCTTCTTCGCTGTAGGTATTTAATCGGTCCAATCCCACATTTCCAGGTATCATCTCTTCCAATTCCACTCTTAATTTGTAAATATCTAAAATCTTTAGCGGCTGTTTCGGCTTATCTCTTCCCTGTGCCCATCTTTCTAATTCTTCTGGAGATACTATTGTGGCATTCTTAACTCCTGTTGAAGTTTCTAATTGTATTTCTTTTGAACAACTGGGTGTTACTCTTTTTGGAGTTTCATTTATCTGTCCTCTTATTGGTAAATCCATTAATGATATTTCCGAATCGCACTCACTGCCTTGATCATCAATTATTATATTTTCCTTTCTAAGCTCTATTATAGGTGTGCAATACCAAAGGGGATGATGGACGGAGCGTTTGAGCTAATCAAACACTCACCCCCAGTCAATTGATCTGGGTTTAATCCATCATCATTCTTTAGCTTACTCCACCACCCCAGTTCAGACATGGCCATATGCAAATCAGTCTGACCCTGTGCCTCATGGGAACAGTCCAGCCCGAACTGCCAAGCCATGTCTTCCCTGGACCGGAAACAAGCATCCTGGGACCGGTTTTGGGTTCATAACCCTCATCAGCCAGGCTATCTTGAATCCAGTGGCAAAGTGAGAAAGGGACCCATGTCTGGGCATACCCTGCCAACTTAGGGCGAACTAAGCAATACCAAAGGGGATGATGGACGGAGCGTTTGAGCTAATCAAACACTCACCCCCAGTCAACTGATCTGGGTTCAGTCCATCATCATTCTTTAGCTCACTCCACCACCCCAGTTCAGGCATGGCCATATGCAAATCAGTCTGACCCTGTGCCTCATGGGAATAGTCCAGTTCTAACTGCCAAGCCATGTCTTCCCTGGACCGGAAACAAGCATCCTGGGACCGGTTTCGGGTTCATAACCCTCATCAGCCAGGCTATCTTGAATCCAGTGGCAAAGTGAGCAAGGGACCCACGTCTGGGCATACCCTGCCAACTTAGGGCGAACAAAGCAATACCAAAGGGGATGATGGAGGGAGCGTTTGAGCTAATCAAACACTCACCCCCAGTCAACTGATCTGGGTTTAATCCATCATCATTCTTTAGCTCACCCCACCACCCCAGTTCAGACATGGCCATATGCAAATCAGTCTGACCCTGTGCCTCATGGGAACAGTCCAGCCCGAACTGCCAAGCCATGTCTTCCCTGGACCGGAAACAAGCATCCTGGGATCAGTTTCGGGTTCATAACCCTCATCAGCCAGGCTATCTCGAATCCAGTAGCAAAGTGAGCAAGGGACCCATCATCCCCTTTGGTATCGCTTTGTTCGCCCTAAGTTGGCAGGGTATGCCCAGACGTGGGTCCCTTGCTCACTTTACCACTTTACCACTGGATTCAAGATTCAAGATAGCCTGGCTGACGAGGGTTTTGAACCCGAAACCGGTCCGAGGATGCTTGTTTCCGGTCCAGAGAAGACATGGCTTGGCAGTTCGGGCTGGACTGTTCCTATGAGGCACAGGGTCAGACTGATTTGCATATGGCCATGTCTGAACTGCGGTGGTGGAGTGAACTAAAGAATGATGATGGATTAAACCCAGATCAGTTGACTGGGGGTGAGTGTTTGATTTGCTCAAGCGCTCTGTCCATCATCCCCTTTGGTATCGCTTTGTTCGCCCTAAGTTGGCAGGGTACGCCCAGACATGGGTCCCTTGCTCACTTTACCACTGGATTCAAGATAGCCTGGCTGATGAGGGTTATGAACCCAAAACCGGTCCCAGGATGCTTGTTTCCGGTCCAGGGAAGACATGGCTTGGCAGTTCGGGCAGTACTGTTCCTATGAGGCACAGGGTCAGACTGATTTGCATATGGCCATGTCTGAACTGCGGTGGTGGAGTGAGCTAAAGAATGATGATGGATTAAACCCAGATCAGTTGACTGGGGGTGAGTGTTTGATTTGCTCAAGCGCTCTGTCCATCATCCCCTTTGGTATCACTTTGTTCGCCCTAAGTTGGCAGGGTATGCCCAGACGTGGGTCCCTTGCTCACTTTACCACTGGATTCAAGATAGCCTGGCTGACGAGGGTTATGAAGCCGAAACCGGTCCCAAGATGCTTGTTTCAGGTCCATGGAAGACATGGCTTGGCAGTTCGGGCTGGACTGTTCCTATGAGGCACAGGGTCAGACTGATTTGCATATGGCCATGTCTGAACTGCGGTGGTGGAGTGAGCTAAAGAATGATGATGGATTAAACCCAGATCAGTTGACTGGGGGTGAGTGTTTGATTTGCTCAAGTGCTCTGTCCATCATCCCCTTTGGTATCGCTTTGTTCGCCCTAAGTTGGCAGGGGATGCCCAGACGTGGGTCCCTTGCTCACTTTACCACTGGATTCAAGATAGCCTGGCTGACGAGGGTTATGAACCCGAAACCGGTCCCAGGATGCTTGTTTCCGGTCCAGGGAAGACATGGCTTGGCAGTTCGGGCTGGACTGTTCCTATGAGGCACAGGGTCAGACTGATTTGCATATGGCCATGTCTGAACTGCGGTGGTGGAGTGAGCTAAAGAATGATGATGGATTAAACCCAGATCAGTTGACTGGGGGTGAGTGTTTGATTTGCTCAAGCGCTCTGTCCATCATCCCCTTTGGTATCGCTCTATTATAGGTATGGTTATGACTGGTGGTTTGGGACAGATCGTTTTATCCCCATACAATGGAACAACTGGACATATGGTCACTGGTATAGTCAGTGCTTCAGGGTGTGTATTCAATTGGGTTATTTTCTGTATTCGTTTTTCTCTAGTTTTATTTATTGCTTCTCTTTCCTTCTCCTGAAGTACGCTTCCATTCATTTGCTCATGTATAACTTGTGGAACCAAAGGGGTTCCCAAAATAGGGGCGCTAGGAGTAGTTCTACTGGGTCCTTCCTGGTATGGTGGAGGGTTTTTTGTTAAAATGTCCTCCATTAACTCATCTTCTGATTCCCCACAACCTGTCATTGTCAAATGTCTAGTTTTTTCTGTACATTTACCTCCCGACTGTTCCTCCGCCATTAATACAGGATACAGTCCTTCTGTAACCATTTCTTGTCTCCATTGTTTCATCTGGCTATCTCGTGATTTGCACATCTGTCTAGGGAAAACTTCTCTGTAACTTCTACTACTTCTACGTCTGTTGCGCTCAAATGCCTCAGTTTGCCATTCTTCTAAAGCCTCATACTGTGTTAATCTAGGTCTGGGCTCTAATTCATTCATTCGCATTCTCAAATTATGTAGTATCCTCCCATTGAATGTGCCATTCTCTGGGAAAGCTAACACTCCATCACTTTTAGTACATTTGTAGTCTTCTGCATAAATAACATCTTTCTCTTTTCTCTGTACATTTTAGGTGAAGATCTTTTTATATATTCGTCTCTAGCAAATCCTAAATATCTCCTGTCTGGGCGATTCCCTTTTAGTGTTGGATCCACATACAAACTCCACTGTCCACTTCTATTCTGACAATCAATTGGATCCTCTCTTCCACTTGAGGTTTGACCAATCCTAGGGCGGTTTCTATTCTTTCGACCAATCAAACTCGGGCTCACGCTGTTCGTTTAGCCAATACTAGCGCGGCCTTTCTGTGACGTCAGTATCACTCCTTACTACTGACCCCTCCTTTACAATTTCGCATCAGTCACTCGTTCGCTGCTTCAACCAATCCCAGCATGGCCCCCTGTGATGTCAGTGCAACTCCAGCAACTGACCCCTCCTTTACAAGGTAACACGAAAAACGTATTTTCTTACAATTTTTTCATACAAATTTCATTAATGATGACATAGAAACTTTCGCTACTCTGTCTGCTCCGCTAAAACCAAAGAACAGTTGATTTATTTTGCTGCAAGTAAAACCTTTCCGCTTACTCTTCACACACTACGAGTACAACTATTCCGCTTACTTTTCATTCAAGCTCTGACAAACCTGCTACTCCTTCGGTATTACCCTTTCTAGGTGATATAAGACAAAAGTTTCACCAGTGAACTCTTTTGCTATCATTCACTCTCACTTTTTATACGAAAAATAATCCCTAAGTCAGCACTGCTAGCCCTGCATAGCTTTTTAGTGCTATTCCAACAGACGAGTAACCTCACTGCAGTGTGGCTTTCATTCACCACCCGCTATTCAATATTCCCGGGAATTTCCAGGCAACATAAAACAAAATACAAGCGGGTTAGTTAATACATAATCAATACCTCAAATGTCGATCTTTTCACCCAACTAGTTAATATAAAAAAAACATAGCTCTGCTACCAGAAAAACTGATCCAGCGGGTTACCAGCTAAATGTACTCACACTCCACATACTCACCTGGGCCCAAAAACACACATTCACGTAAGCTGGTAAAGTGCCACTGGGGTCAATTTGTGTGATATACTTTCAAGTTTAATTTACCTTAACATTTCTTTAATATCTTTCTAAATCAAAAAGAACTTTCCTCTGGTCAATGGACATTTTAGTTAAGCTAGTATAAGGTGAAATGATGTAAATTGAATATTTTAAATAACCACAGACTCGGGAAGAGTTTAAATGTTTATCTAGTTAAATTCATGTGAGCCAAAGCAAAAATACAATTTGTACACCGTTTTCTCCAAGGAAGGAAATACATCTATCAAATATGTCAGTAAATCATCTAAACAATATTATTGCAATGACAGTACCTGGAAAGGAGAAAATAGAGAGAGCAGTACAATGAAATACTACACAGAATTATAGTTACCTAGGATGGTGTGGAAGCCAACGAGTTGAAAGGGTCCCCTGGGACAGCTCAGGTGACAAAGGTTTCAGGACAGGTTTCAGGGACAGGATAGATGACCTCTTCTAGATCCGACGCCTGCGTTGTACCCATCTCTGACACTATCTTACTCCTCGATTCTTTCGCGATCTTCTTCTAATTCTTTGCTTTATTTCCCTCCTCGATTCTTCCGCCATTTTCTTCTAATTAATTAGATTTTTGGCTCTAAGTTCTGCAATTCGATTCTTCTTCAGAAGTGGATCAGCTCTTGGACAGTATCCCGGTCTCTCGGCAACACTAGCAGCAGCAGTCGCGTCAGCATCACTATCAGCATCTCCTTTTCTAACTAACTGAACTACCTCAATTATACCTTTCTGATGGCATGTACTACCCCTAAATGTTTCAAATTTATGAAACTCCTAATTCTGATTGGGCAGGAAAGGGGGGATGATCACCACACCATGCTAAGCTTTAACAATTTCTAGTTCGTTACTCAGTGGTCCCGCCCCTTAATTTATTTTCCCAAGCTTTATTTCCCACCCGTATTTCACATATTTATCAGTAAAAAGAATACATTCAATAGTTGCCTTGTTCATCTTTCAGGATGTCCATCACTTTCCCAGGACATGTTGCGAACACGGCCTTGGAAGGGATCCAAGCACATCCTCATGGCTTCTGGCTGGTAGTCACTTCGCATGCGTGAGCAGTCATGTGCAATTTAGACTTTGGCTTTACTCTGAGGCCCAAATACAAACTAATAAAGAGGTCAAAAAGAAACATGTTAAAATCAAAATAAAATGATTTCACTGTATACCACCCATCTCTACTCTAATCCCATTTACTTAAACTAAATCTCCCTGCATTAGCATTTAGTAAATAGCGTGTTTTAGTTTCAGCAAGACAGATACTTATATGAGCCCTCAAGCAGCCATATTAGAAGCAAGTGCGCAGATGCAGAAAATTCCCTCCAAGCTTTAGTTCGTCACCCTATGTAGATGCAGTTGACGCATGCGCAGTGCAAATTCCCGCGTTAGCAGCCATTTTAAGTTTCTCTCGAGTTACTTGTTAGTAAGACACATATGCAAGCTTCCACTAAGCTAATTGTACGGAATGTGGTGCATATTAGTCTTTACAAACATGATTAATACAGTGTTAGGAGTTATTTGAGAGGATTGCTTCCGAGCAAGTCTCTTTTATACGAGTCCTTGCTCCATCATACCCGATAGCTTTAATTTTTCACAGCACTGCCTATGGTGATACACTGTAGGCTCTATCAGGAACTTGATTCGTTGTTAATTTCCCTTATATGGGGAACGGGCAGGTGCAGAGTGGCCTTATCGACCAACATCAAAGGGGGGATTAGCCTCACCTGATTTGGACGCTTATTACTCAGTGGCACAATAGCAGTGGTTTGTATAGTGAATCCACTCACGGAGATTTCCACAGAAGGCAAATTTGGAGATGTTACCAGATTTAGATATGTTGTATAATATCCTCTTAGCTCCCGAGAGACCTCTGCGGGGAATACCCACTGCGTTGAGGATTGTGCGCTCCAACAAACCCATGGTTAGATGTACTATGCCCCGGACATCCCTTTGAGAACTTTGGAGCAAATTAATAAGGCAGGAGAATGAAAGATTTAGCATAATGTGCTAACCATGTGGTGCATAGGATAGAAGATCTTTATTGGGATGGGGCGCTACTACCATTCGTGGTATTTTCAGCCTCTTGAGATCCAGAGAGGGCAATTTCTATTGCATCGAACGGTAATAAAATACAAATACACGTTATGTTATGTTAATAACCATGGTGCTCCTCCACTGGGGTATGGGTTTAGTGGAGCCTCAAATGCATAGTGCTTGTTCAAGTGATGTGCACTACGTCGCGCTGCATCAAGGTGGTGACGTGTCTTTATCAGGCATTTTGGAATTATATAGTAACACCCCTTGTAGGTCTTAGAGAAAAGTGGGAAGAGGACTTGGTGCCCATTCATTCCTGAGACGGACTGGGCGAAAATTCTTGCGAGTTCGATTACTGTGCCCAGGAATCCAAGATTTAGATTGATTACCTTTTTTTACTTACATAGGGCGTAGCTGACTCTGGGGAAAATAGCTTGGATTTATAAGGACACAGACGTGGGGTGCCCTAGATGTAGTGAACAAAGCTCAGAAATGATACAAATTGTGTGGGCGTGTCCATCATTGGTGGGCTACTGGAGGAAGGTAGTGTACTGTATTAATGAGATGACGCAGAGAACTATGTGAGTGTGCGGACTTGGTCTGTCTTCTAGGGAGATTTTCAAGACCTACTACGTGCAAAAACACAACAGGGTTTATTGATCTGGCCCTGGTACTTGTCAGATGGGAGATGCCATGCATTGGAAGGCTAGGCCCCCTAGGGTGGTGAAATGGAAGAAGTTGATTAGGAGGGCGGGCTACGAAAGTGCAGTGTCTTATGGTGTAGAAAGGAAAGGAAGAAGATCAATTGACAGGGTATGCGCATGGGATCACTTATTAGATTGCCTAAAAAATTCTGATATGGGTTGGAGAGGCTGTGGATTATTGGTCGATTTTAGGCACATTTGGTGGGACTGTCCATCCACTAAGCCATTTTGGAAGGAAATTCTATCTCAAATAAAACTGATCCTAGGGTATATGATATCATACCTGAGACCATCGAACACACCCTCCTGGGGATTCGTGATCCGCTACTGAAGAGACAAACAAACAGTGACAGAGCCATTGTGTGGTTGAGTCTTGGAGGGGCTAAGATGGCAATCGCAGCGGCTTGGAAGAAGACGGAAGCCCCCTCCCTCACACAGTGGCATGTGAGATTATGGCAAGCGCTAGCGCTCGAACGACTGACGGACATTATGGAGGACACTAGGAAAGGCTTTGACTACATTTGGTCTCCGTTGGTGACATACCTCTCGGAGGGGCTACCCTTATTTGCATGCAGCCCCAGACTAAAGGTCCTTCACATTTTCCACATATAACCGAGTAGGGAGCCCATCACAGGGAAATCTCCCCCAATTTGCGATGCACCTGGACTCTGCTCACCGCCCATGCCCCACACAGCATATCATTTTACACCACTTACACCATGATGCACTGCTTACACTGGTTCCCTTTTTCTTTTTTTCTACGTGTTTATGTTCTTTCAATGGAGAGCATAGTATTGACAGCAGACATTCACATTCTCATTCAGTGCCCCCACAATCAGGTCACTACCAAGAAGACCTGCTAACAGAACCGAGGGGATTAAGAAGGGGCATAGAAGCATAGATGTTTAATGGGTCGGGTCCTCATTCACAAGATGTGTTTACCTGAGAGATATCTTTAACACTTGACCTGTTTACTGTAAGAATGTACCTGTCCTGTTTTTTTTGGTACTGTGTCGCTCGATTAAATTCAATAAAAAGAATTTGACACAAAAAAAATCATGATATGGTTGATAAACCCGGGGAAGAAAACATGTAGAAGCAGTACAAATAACTTCTGAAATGGAAGGCCAGGATTAGGGTATATATAGTTGCAGATTTGAAATGTACTTTGTGAACCAGCATGTGTAGTGGGTGTGGAGGCTACGATGGAAATGTGATACATGATGTGATGGGGACTGGACTTTTGGGGGGTAGTTGGTTACTTCTTGCAATATTTTGTTTATCGTACTATAAATGTCAATAAAAAATATGTTAATAAAATAAAGAGTGGAGTAAGTGGTGTGGAGTTGAGCGGATTACAGTGGAGGGGCATTTAGTGGAGGGGAAAAGGCGTGGAGTGGCGTGACGTGCCATAGAGTGCCTTAGAGTGAAGGGGCGTAGAGTGGAGTGGAGTATCGTTGATTGGACTGGCATGGCATATAGTGGAAGGGCACAGAATGGAGTAGAGTGTTGTAGAGTGGAGCAGTGTAAAGTGGAGTGGCGTAGTGTGGAGTAGGCATGGTGTTGTAGCGCAGTGTCATTGCAGATAACTCGCTTCCAATTGAAATGACCATTACGTTTGCACAAACATACAGTTTTACTGCACACAAACGATAATGTGTGGGAATGTCATCACATAGTGTATTTATGTGTTTTGATCGTATTAAAATATTTTTTTCCACTACACTTCAGAATTTAAAAATAAATTGCTTGATTTCCACTTTGCTAATTCTGATGTAGTCTTTGTTGTGTGCTACAAAAAATAACATTGTATAGTCTGAATCTCCCATGGGTAGTCAGCAGGATGGATTGTCACATAAATTCTTACACTTTGAAGTCAGGGAGGGAATAGTAAACACCAAGATGCCTGAAATATAGAGCCTGACATTTGACCTCTGTCTTTGAATGCACAGCAAATGTGACAGGAAAAGAACAGAATTGAACGGTCTGTTTACAGAAAGCCAGTACTCTGAAGTATACAGTAAATAAGGAATGCTCACGGAAGGGAGGAACTCAGGCTACAGTGTGGCCTCAACCTCAAGTTGGACTGTTTTGAGGGATTTCTTAGAAATACCTATCTGGGATCCAGTTGATGCTGTTAAAATAAATTAGAGTAAACCACAAAGTATTCTTTATTAGGTGGTCCCCTATGTATACATAAAAATACTATGGACTATGTTCAGACGACATTGGTGGGTGCTTTTGCCCGTACATACCTCTGAGGTGTCAACATGTTTCTGCCCTTGGACAGCTTCACTAGGTCTTGGACATTCATCAGGGCTTATATATGGATCCCTATACTTAGTTATGGTGAAGATGTGAAAGTATATGGAGAGATCATACCTCTCTTATAGAAGTCACATGGTAATTTTACCCGATATACGGATTTCCAAAGTAGAAAGGAGCAGGGGCATTAGAGTAGACAGAAATATTACATGTGAATAATAAAGTACAGACCGTATAATAGTCTTGTGGCACACTATTAGGTATTTAAAAACATGAAAATACCAACTAGGCACACATGACACATCATGCATTCACGTTTAGCATGCGTACTTAGGTGACAAGACACATGTGAGGAGAACACACATGCACATTTCCTGTGTAGGTTTTTACTTTACCTAGTGCCATGAGGTACCTTGCCTCATGGTCTGTTCTGGGTGGGCGTGTCCTGAGGGATATGAAAGTTAGAAATATATACTCCAGTAAAAACTTATATATGTGTAACTAGGCTGTAAAGTGCAGTATCAAGGTATTATATGCCCATTGTATATGTCAGGATGGGGAATGTCCTTTTCAAAAAAGTTTCCAGTCCCCTGCCATTAGACACCTCCCCACCAGGGCTAGAACTCGGAGAGCCCCCCACGGCACGCTCTTACACTAAGGTTGGGGGCGCACATTGATATCAACATCCCTGGCACAACCACTAAAGGGGGAAGTATACAGCAACATTGACCGGCCACTCCCAGGTGTGCTACTTAAAAGGCTAGAAAAAAAGAGTCAACCCATTCATAGGTGAAACTTGACACATCCCTCATTACGGCGGCTTTACAACTCAATAAAAACGCCGTCACTTGCAGCATACCGTTCTACCAGACGGCTGTTCGACAGAGAGAGGTAGGAATACTATGGGCTCTTCTCCTTGACGAAGTAAGTAATTTGGAGCTTGCTACCCAGTACCATGGACTAGAAACTCTAAGGTATATTAAATAGCATCAACTGGATCCCAGATATCTCTCCAGAAAATTTGTATTTCTAAGAACTTCCTTAAGACAGTCCAACTTGAGGCTGAGTCTGCCCTGGTAGTGATACCAAAGGGGATGATGGACGGAGCGTTTGAGCAAATCAAACACTCACCCCCAGTCAACTGATCTGGTAGTACCATATTACCAGGGTAGGACGAGGTGGACTATGATGAAGCATCATATTACGTGAGTGAGTCCACCTCATTTAAGAATATTTCTAAATGCTCCCAGTTACCATGTCACTTTGTGTTTTCGATGTTGTACTAGAGACAGACGTGGGGCCTAACATATCCTCTTTTTTCTCCTTTGGTGTTATAGAGAGAAACTTAAGCTAGACAGCATACAACAAATAAAGCTAGCAAATAGCAAGCAAATGTGAGTTACAAACCACAAAATTAACAGTAAGCAATGGGCAAAATGCATTCTCAAGTAATCAATCAGACTGCCCACAGAAAGTCGTAAGCAAACCTAGGCTTTGACCTAATAAGAGGGTCGTTGCCTAGTCGTTCTTGGCTATGATAAGACTTGATTGGCTTGTTTTGGTCAAGTGTTTTGTAGTCCAGTTAACTAATTGTTAATGTATTTTGTGTACTGATGGTGGTGTGGAGCTGCTGTTCAGAAATAAGCAAAAGTATTTAAAGCATAATCCTCACCTCAGAGCCTTTAACAGAATTAAAACTTTTGGACCTGAAAATTAGAAAATGTTGTGTTTTGTGGCTGAAAGCGCTAGTAACCTGGGAAATAATTATCTATAAATGAGAACATACAAATTCAGGGAACCTTATTTGGCTATTATATATATCTGTTATTTATGCGTTCATGGTACCCGTGATTCAAGCTGTGGGCCGGAGTTCAGCAAAGGAGTTGTTCATACATCTGGCCTGTCTTTGTGTGAAGACATGAACAAATAAACGTTAGCACAGTTTCTGAAGGTGTGCTCGCAGAATAAAGAGTATTTTGATATAGGCCGTGGCTCTTAGGCAGCTAAGAAATTGTACCTCTCCTCATGCAATCAATTTTTTTCCTGTTGCAAAATTCACATAGCAATTATTTAAGTGTGCACTGCTCGGTTTCAGATAAAACTATAAAATGCACAACTATCATGGATAATCTACACTGTCTACTTTCAAGGGCCACATTGTATTGAATTGTAAATGCATTTATATAGCGCTTACTACGCCTGACGAGGCGTCGAAGCGTTTTTTTGGCGAGTAACACACTACTCCGGAACCCAAAGTATTAGTGGTGAATTAGTATAGTGAACTATGAAAATAATTTGAGTGGTGGATACCTTAGTTATTTGGATTGAGAGGGATAGCAGAGAGATAGAAGAGGGAAATATATATATATATATATCTATATATAGCAACATTAGGTGTTTAGCAGTGTTCCTGGAGCTTTTGGTCATGGTGCCACTGCATCTGCTGCACTATTGAAAACACGATGCTAGTGCTTGCTAGGTAACTGCACTTATGACTGCCTGTTTAGTTGTAAAATATAGCAATATTAGGTGTTTGGAGGAGTTCTGAAAACTTTTGGGCCCAGTGCCACTGCACTTGCTACACCATTCAAATGTGCCATAAAACAATCATACCCTCACCAATGTTTGCCTTTCCCTTAATTGTGTGTTGTATTGTCGAATTATCCATGTATTTAACGGTTTCAAAAATATCGTAAGCGGTCTTTTGTGCTTGGCTAAACTTGACCAGTTCACCAAATGTAATTATGGGCACAATCCATAGGTCTTTTCAAGTGCTATTTTCTTTTTAATTTTTATAAGTTACTGAGGATAGATATTTATGAACGCTAAGAAAACAAACAAAATACATTTACCATGCAATATCCCAGGATGTAGTCTTACGACTGGAGCTGGGGAACGGGGTTCGAGCCTCGGCGTCCGCTCAACATCCTTTGATTCTGGGCAAATCACTTAGGGGCATATTATCAAGCCAGGCGATAAAATTGCCAATTTAGAGGCAGAAAACTGCCGCTAAAACGGCGATAATGTCCTTGATAATCTGCTCTATGGAATTCCAATTGAAGCCCATGTTAGATGTGAAGGACGTCTAACATGGGCTTCAATAGGAATTCCATAGAGCATATTATCAAGCCCATTATCGCCTGGCTTGATAATATGCCCCATTATCTCTATTATCAAATAATGAACGTGTCCTTGTGTAACGTAACTGGTGCTCATGTAAAGCGCTCTAATAACTTCGGGTCGAGCTCGCGCTATATAAACCTTCAAAAAAATAAACCTACAAAAAAAACTTAAAGACTCTTAACCTGTTTCGGAAACTCGATACGTGTGCTTAAACGTAATTTAGGGCCTCATGTAGGTAGCATACCAGTTACCACTTCTAAAATACCGAACGATACCGAATCGGTATTTTAGAAGTGGTAACTCGTATGTAGGTAATGAGTCGGTATTTTTTACCGATTCGTTACAATTCGGTAATTACCGAACCGGTATTTACCGATTCGGTAATGAGGCATACCTTCCCATTGATGGGAAGGTATGCCTCATTACCGAATCGGTAAATACCGATTCGGTAATGGGGGGAAAACATGCAAGGGTGGCAGGGTGTCACATTGACACCCTGTTGCACCCCTGATTCGGCCATGTGTGCACATGTGGCACACATACATGCCCTAAGGGCATGTATGTCTGCCACATTGCACACGTCTAAGCGCTTTAAAATGCGTAAAGACATACATTCATTATTTACCACCAACTATTAGTTGGTGGTAAATACCGACTCCAAAAAACACACACACACTCCCCCTACATATCATCTTTGTATTCGGAATTTACCGAATCGGTAATTTTACCGATTCGGTAAATTACCGAATACAAAAATTATCCCCCTACATACCAAAAGCCAAAATACCGGTCGGTAACGGTATAATTACCGAAAATCGGCCGTTACCGACCGGTATTTGGCTACCTACATGAGGCCCTTAGTCTTTAATTTGCAATCTGCTGGTTTCAAAACCTTTACTTACACGCGAACTGTCTAAAACGCACCCGCTTTTGTTCTGAGGGCTTATCTGATTTTGTCTCCAGAGAGGCGAATTTTAGTCCTAGTTCCTTGTTCTGCAAGAGAGTTGGCTCTTGTTTCTTTTCGGGCGAGTAAAGTCACGTGACAGGATGTGCGCTGACTCACTGCAAACCTTTTCCTGCATATTGTGCTCATTGCTTTGGAAGTCGGTGGGGTGGTGCATGTTGTAATAGTCATAGAAATTAATAGTATTCGAAGCTGTCACATAAAAAACACAGCCTCAAACACAAAGCACTCAGCCCTTTAAAAGAAAAATCTCGGTACGAAAAGAAAAACGGTCATGATAAACGTGATGTATATTCGATTTAGGACAGTGTTCGGTTTAGGAAAGATATTTGTATTTGATTTCACTTTGCATCGCAGTCTGCGTTGCTCCTTTGGCCCCTTTAAAGCGCCATTCAAAACTCATGCGGTCAGGTTTCCGTAAAAATGAATGAGTGAGTGTGTGTGTGTGTGACACGTGATCAGTCTGGCAAACTGTTATTGTTTATTTGCATAGCGCCGACTACACCTCAGTTGGGCTGCTTTAAATCGCTGCAGTGTTGATGGAATCAGGAAAAACCAAAGGGTGGGGTGGGTGAGTTGTAGATAACAGTGTGATGAGAATGGCTCGAATTCCGTACTATTGTTGGGCTTTTACGTGTTAATTATTACATGAGAGAAAGAGAGAAGGGAGTAAAACATGCATTTAGAAATGTGCCGGCTGGGGGTGTCTGCGGGTAAAGATTCAGTGTTTCAGTGACTCAGCGTGTCTTGTTATTCTTTAGACTGAACCCCTGCCCTGAAACCGCTTCTGCTGAGCCTGCCAGTGAACACAGGAGCGGAGCAGCTGACCTCCAGCCTTCCTTGCTGCAGACATGGACTTCTTAAACCGCACCCTGCAATCTATGAGAAGGAAAAAAAAGATTGATCAGTCATCTAGCCAGGTAACTTGATGGCACTTCTGAATGGGTGGGCAAGCGATGTCAAGTTAAGTATATAGAACTGCCAATGGATCTCTACTCGTGTGACACCCTCTGCTTGGCATAGCTTTTTAGCCAACAACACATTGCATTCTGGGACTTGTAGTTTTTCATTTTATCTCTTAGACTTTTTAATTCCCGTATAACTGCCAAGGAAGCATGTTAGTCAGAATATAATCTGTGCTGGTGTCCTGGTTTGTGTGTAAATTGGCGTTCATTGAATAAGGTTTTCAAGACTCTGGCATGGATTATATTCTGGCTACCATTCAGTAATGGACATAATGTCATTGCTATACCTTTGATCATATACATGAGGTTGAAATATTGACTTTCTGTATTCCCTAGTAAAGACTATTCAAACAAATAAATCAACAGTGATTATTTTACTGAATGTTTCTGTATTACAAGCCACATGCACACTGCCTTGAGAAAGTTCCTTTTGGGACGAAACACGCTGGCTGTGGATGTCCAATTTGTCAGTATTAGAAAGAAAAATAAAGTTTGCCATTGAACATACTTCTAGGAGGCATTTGAAATTATTCATCTTTTTGGACTGCTTTGACTGCTTCCAGTGAAAAATGGTCGGGTGGTGATCTAATTCCTGTGTACACACTAATTTGGTGAACGTTGTATATATCCTGACACATAGACAGATTGGGTCCTGAGGCAGCAGGATTCATAGTGTTTACCACCCGTTCAGTACTTTGGAGTACGGATATTGAGTGCAGGTTTCCATATGAGTACTAGCTACTACTGTAAATTGTTTGTTGTCTTTGATTGTGTTATGTGATTTGAAGTGTCTCAAGAGTATACATTTTGGCTTTAAAGAAGCACATTTTTGTTAAACATCCTTTACAACGACTGCATTACAGAGCATGCCATTACCCCACATTCATACTCCGCAAAATCTTTTACAATGCAGGGCTTTACACCGCAAACCATTACAACGCATTCCCCATTACAACGCCCCTGTGGAGTTAGAATAGTAAATTGCATTTGTAACGGACAATGCTTTGTACTTGATTGCGTAGTAAAGCCCTGCGGTGTAAAAGATTTTGCGGAGTAAAAAATGTGGGGTAATGGCACACGTAAAAGCGTGTGGAGTAAAGTTAAAGTGTCATGTTCCACATTTTTGGATAATAGCTAAAGCATCAACGTGCTAGCGTTTTGCCCTTAAGTGGAGCATCTTTATGAAGTAAAATTGCCATAATTGCTCATTAATTTCTATATTATGGGCCATATTAATCAATAGTGGAAATAGCGATTACCTAATTGCGATTTTCTATGAATTGCAATTAGGTAATAGCTATTCCTAATGTGTGAAACTCCATGAGTTTCATTTAGTGATTCTGAGTGGGTTGCAAATTGACCTGCCTCATGAATATTATTGAGATAGGTCGCAGTTGGCGACCCATTGGGAATCGCTAAAATCACAGGGATGGTGGCCTGCTGGGGTCAGCAGACCACCATGTCCGTGATTGCTTTTAAATAAAGCAATCCTTTTTTTGTAAATGCAGCTTGTTTTCCTAAAAAGAAAATGGTTTGCGTATAAAAAAGAAAAATGGTCATGCCTAGGCAGCGCTTGCGCTGTCCCTGCAAAACATGCTGTATTCAGGAAATGGGCTTTAAAAGCTCCGCCTATTTTCAAGAACTGCCCCTGTTACATGTGGTGTTACTCATAGCTTATGAGCACTACTTTTACTTATTTATTTAACAGAGTTTTAGATAGCGCAAACTTGACCCGAATCGGGTATCAGAGCGCGTTACATAGCACCAGTTGCATTACATGAGGACAGTTTCATTTTTTTGTTAGGCAAGGGGAGATTAAATGATTTGCCCAGAATCACAGGATGTTCAGCGTCATTGCCGAGACTCAAACCCAGTTCCCCAGATTGGAGGTCGACTGCCCTAGCCGGTAGGCCAACTCCTCTCCCTTTGATGCAAGGGAGCATTCTGGGCCCTTATTGGGCTGTTTGTTGTGGAAACCCAGGCATTGATTTCTTTATGGTGGAGCACTGGAGACCAGTGCCCTTGGTTTTCAGACCTCTGTTGTAAACAGGGCTGTAAATCATGCTCTTATCTTGCCACATTTGCTGTGCATTCAAAGACTGGTCTGTTTTGGCTGCAGCTGCCTCATTCCTCCTGCTTTTGAAACGCAGGGCCTGGCATCACGGTTCCTGCCTTCCTCTGGCTCAAAAAGGATTTGCAATGCAATAGGTCTCGCATTTGCAAGAGTTTGAGCTTTTGGCATTGTAAATGACAATGCCTTTTATTTATGTAAACTCCTGAGGCTTGAGCCGGGAGACAGTCGCTGCAGCCTTACCGAGTATTGCGTGAGGTTGGAGTGATACGAAGAGTGTTTTTTAATCAGGTAGCTTTTAAACCTGTTTTTAATTTAATTTTATTCTTGTGACCTGTGTTTTAAAGAAGCATTCTTTTAAATATTGTCACGGTTCTTACCGGCAATCACCTCTTGTGCAGCCTTAGCTCCTCGCTCCCCCAGTACTTCCTCTATCACTCGCCCGGCCGTCATCTTAGTAGTAGCGCAGGGAGCAGTCTAGCGTCTGCTCCCCTCACGCTACAAAAGAGGGGCATGGTGCGAGCGCGCAGCGGCGTAAACTCCTGAGGCTTGAGCCGGGAGACAGTCGCTGCAGCGTTACCGAGTATTGCGTGAGGTTGGAGTGATACGAAGAGTGTTTTTTAATCAGGTAGCCCGTCTGCGCCCGTCCGCGGCCGACCGGGGCACGGGGCCAGGAACCCTGCTCCTTTTTCTTCCACTATACGGAGGTATAGCTCCCAGGCCCTCTTCTCACTTAGAGGGAAGGTCTCTCCTCTGTGTGTTCCCTTCTGCAATCCCATAGATCAAGGAGTGACCTGTTCCCACTGTGGCTTTCAACTCCCTGGGGTTCCTACGGGCCAAACTATTCCAGTCCGTATGTACCTACCTAATTGCAGATCTCTCCCCAAACATAGTACTGAGATCTCAATGCTCCTAGAGGAAATCAAACCTGATGCCTTATTTCTGACGGAAACCTGGCTCCACTCTGAATCTGACCCTGATATTATTAATGCCCTTCCTAAGGGCTATTTGATTTTACGGGTAGATCGTCCCACTAGGAGAGGAGGTGGATTGGCTATTATCTATAAGGAAGGATACAATTGTCGGAGCTTACCCAACTCTATACCTGATTGCGAAAGCCTATCTTTCGCTTTAGATTTCTCTGCCACCTACACCTTCTCTGGGACACTTATTTATCGTGCACCGGGACCTATGGGGCAATTTCTCCATGGCCTTCCTCCCCTACTAGCCGACTCAGTGTGTAGCTCGGCCAACTACTCTGTTAGGAGATTTTAACATTCACTTTGACAACTCCGATGACCATAATGCCCTTGATCTGTCCGAAAACCTTGCCGCATTACAACTGCTACAGTTAGTCACGAAACCCACTCACTGTAAGGGTCATTTGTTAGATCCTATCTTTAGCAATTGCTCTGACCTTCTGGTGGAAAACCCTGTACCACTTCCCTGGACAGATCACCTTCTGATCCCGTTTAAGCTGCTTATTGTGCACAGCCCCCCTCCTCCGCCTACTGCTATTCGGGCAGAGCGGAATTGGTCTAAACTTTCCCGAGTGGACTGGACCTTGGCCCTCGAATCATCAAGACCACCTCCTATATCGGACCCTACCCTGGCCAACCTTAATTTCAACAACTGGATTCTGAACTCTCTAGATGTAATACTTCCTTTACAATGTAGTAAACCTAAACGTGCCACAAAAACTGCCCCTTGGTATTCCCAAGACTTGCGAGAAAGCGAGCGATACTGTAAAAAACTAGAGAGGAAATGGCGGCTAGATTTCTCACCCTCCAGGAAAAGGGCCTATAGAGCTGCCATAAAAACCTATAAGGAAAAAATCATAACAGCACAAGCTGCTTTCTACGAAACAAAAATGAATGCAGCTGCCTCTAAGCCTAAAGAGATCTACAATATAGCTAAAACTCTTCTCAAACTCCCAGAAAAAACTCCCAACTCTTCGGACGTCCAGCGTCGTTGTAACGATTTGGCAGAGTTCTTTCATAGAAAGATCCAAGCGATCTACTCCACCTTCCCAAATACCCAGCCTTTTTTAACATCGACTAAAGATGCCGGGTCAGAGGGACTGTCCCGGGCCACTCTGGAAAAGCTTCCTCTATTGAATCTGGCCACCCTACAGGCTTTTATGTCCCAGGTCAAGTCAGGCTCGCCTAATGACCCCGCGCCCCCGCGCTCTTTGATCTCGGTCAGCCCGCTCATTATGCCGATTATCATGGATCTGCTTAATGCCTCTCTGACCACCGGCATAGTCCCGCTACCTTGGAAACAGGCTATGGTAAAGGCTCTGTTGAAAAAACCTAACTTAGATAGTAACAACCCGTCTAACTATCGTCCAATTTCTCTCTTACCTTGGTTGAGTAAGATTCTCGAGAAACATGTCAACAAGGCACTGACGGAGTTTCTCAAAACCAATCATTTGTTAGCTCCCTCCCAAACCGGGTTCCGGCCCCTGCATGGGACTGAGACCGCCTTGGTTGCAGTGACGGAAGAGGCTAGGAAGATTATTGATCAAGGAGGGACTGTGGCCATCCTCCTCCTTGATCCAAGTGCTGCATTTGATACTGTGAATCACAGCATCCTTCTTCAGAGACTCTCTAATCTGGGAGTCTCCACCCAGGTTGTCCACTGGTTTAAGTCCTTTGTGTCCAACCGCTCTTTTCAGGTCTTCGAGAATGAGGCTATCTCCCCTCGCAAACCCCTAGGGTGTGGAGTACCGCAGGGTTCGTCTCTAAGTCCAACACTTTTTAATATCTATATGACCCCGCTAGCTGCAATCGTCCGCCCTTTCGGGATAAAAATTGTAACCTATGCAGACGACACGCAGCTAGTAGTCGCTCTTGATCAAACCCTGACACAGACTACTAGTAACCTGAGGGACTGCCTAGAAGCAGTCGCATCTTGGATGAACTCCTCCTGTCTTAAATTAAATGGAGATAAGACAGAGATGATGCTCTTGGGCAACTCCTCAAACGCCATCAATAACTTCCGCTGGCCATCTTGCCTTGGCCCCACTCCTACTCCCAAGGACTCAATTAAGAGCTTAGGATTTTAGCTGGATAAGACCCTTAACTTCTCACACCAGGCGGCTAAGCTTTCAGCCACCTGTGTCGGTATGCTCAGGCTTATCAAAAAAATTCTCTCCAGACTCCCCTTTAAAGCCAGACAGATTATGACACAAGGACTGATACTTTCTCGTCTGGATTATGGCAACGCCCTCTATCTAGGGGCGCCCCAGTCCACCATCAATAAGCTGCAGGTCATCCAAAACTGTGCAGCACGAATGCTCCTGCAAGCTCCCCGTCTCGTCTCTATAAAACCTGGCCTAAGGAAATTGCACTGGCTCCCAATTAGGGAAAGAATTGCCTTTAAAAGCTTATGTATTGCCCATCGCGCCTTCTGGAAGGCTGGCGCCACCATTAACCATCCTCTGATCTCCCCTTATCTCCCAACCAGGCATCTTAGGTCGGCGTCTTTGTTTTTGACCTTAGTGCCAAAAATTAAGAGATCCAGAGCGGGCGTACAACTGTTTTCCTATAATTCCTCAAGACTTTGGAACTCCCTCCCTCTCCATCTGTGTTCAGAACCCAACTATCTCTCCTTCCGAAAGGGGTTAAAAACGCTGCTGTTTACCACCACTGACTAGGTCCCTCCACCCACTCATGTATACTCAGTTCGCTAGCGCTGGGACGCCTCAGGGTAGCCATCGCGCTTTATAAAAACTCTTTTCATTTCATTCATTCATTTCATGTGCTTTGAAAACCTACAAGCATTAGTAAACACTCACTTTGTACTTATAGTCCTTGATTACGAGAAGCAAGGCTGGCAGTAAAAGAGGCGCAGTTACTGCCAGTCTTGCTTCTCGTAAGCAGCTACTATAAGTACAAAGTGAGTGTTTACTAATGCTTGTAGGTTTTCAAAACACATAAATAAAAGGCATTGTCATTTACAATGCCAAAAGCTCAAATTCTCACAAATGAGAGACCTATTGCAGTGCAAATGCTTTTTTTTAAGAACAGGAAGTGGTTTGTGAGACCACTGCCTGCTCTAAATAAACGTTTTCGCTACCATTCACAAAGGGGAGGGAGTACCTTGGTACCCCTTCCTATTTGTGAATGAGATACCACCTACTTGAAGTAGGTGGCAAAATGTGAATGTTTTGCAACTGCATTTTGGTCGCAAAATATTCTTACATACTGCTGCAATTTGTTATTAGGAAGGAACGCCCTAAATACACCACTTCCTAATACCGAATTGGTATGTATTTGCAATTCCAAATAGCGATTCAGTAGCATGTTACCGAATTGCAAGTTGGAATTCATACATATCAAAATGCATTTTACTAATCGCAAATGGCCCGATTCTGCAAATCAGGCAGTTACAACCAGTCAAATGCATTATACTTGTGTATATATGAATTTTATACTAGTTATTTTATATTGCTTCTTAGGCACATAGTGGCTTCTTCAAAGCAGATTCCAGAGATGAGGTTACTGAGGCGGTCTTGCACAGTAAGCTGAGGGAGAGTCCTATAGACCTAAGACGCTATTAGCTGACATTTATTCAATAAACCTGCAGGAACAGAATGTTCTCGGGGCTTTTCCAAATTTTATAGTTTGTTAATAAGGCCCCTGTCATGAGTGACCTCATAATTCTGGAAGGACCGTTATCTGAAGTTACCGGTCTCATCAGAGTTATGAGATTCAGACAAACACCACAGATCTGCTTAGTTCAACCCAGAGATTTCAGGTGAAATTCTTGTGCATATAGAGCAATTACCAGGGAATCGTACCAGAAATTACCTATTGTTCCTGTAATTCCTCATTTCACGTCTGTAGCCCCTGTTAACTCTGTACCCAGTGGTTTAACAATAGTGCTAATATCAGAAACTTTGATGGTGCAGATTTAACAGGACTAAGTCTGAGCCACTCAAATTTAAGGCCCAAAATGGTGGGTTAGTGGAATGGAGTTCAGTAGGGTAACGCAAGCCCTGTTTTTGTTAAACTATGCCCGCTAAATACTTTTATCTCACCGGTTGAAAGGAAAATTTGAGTAGCTGTCTATAGCATATTGGTCGGGCTGGTTGGACAGCAATAGTTTTAGGTAATTGGCTCTTTGACCAAGCAGACCTTGTGAAGTAGGCCATATCCTGGGGGGTGTTGCCAAGGTGACAGCCATGTAGGATGTGCTGTAGAAAGCTCTGTGATGATTGCCCAGCATCATTTATCCTGCTATAATATAACCCTCATCCTAGCACAATCAAGCAAGGGGTAACTTTGCAGATACAAAGCGGATTGGTTGCGACTACTTCCAGAGTTGTTTCGGCTAACAACCACTGTAATACGACACTGCGGCCAAAACTGCATAGGAGCACCAGAGTGGCGTTGCTCGGCTGATCTAGAGTGGCAGTGATGCTGTAGGTGGAGCCCCAGGTTGCTGAAACCAAGGAAGATGGTCGAGCAGAAGGAAGCCTAAGCTCTCTTCTGCCGTTAATAAATACAGCGGCTGGGTATATGTGCGGCGCCGACAGAGTCTATGGCACTAAGAGGCTTTCCCAATAGCAAGACCAACAAGGATAGTTCATGCAGAAAGACAATAGGGAGGACTCGGTGGGACAGAGCGGAGACAGCAGCCTAGACAGAAGATCAGTATCAAACATGAATGGCGGTGAGGAGCCCTCGCCGTCCTGAATATTTTTACCATAACTCCCCAGGAAGAACTACAAGGAAGCTGCGTGCAAGGAGGAGGTTATATTAATAAAAGAAAAATTCTATAACAAAACAGGTTATAACCTGCTATTTAATATTTTCTACGGGAATGAGATGTGCTATAATCAAGGCTACCACTGAGGAACATACAGAGAAGTATTTCAACAAAACCCTGGGACAGCATCAAGTGGTTAATAGCATGGGATGCATTTAAGGTGCTGTTGCTGGGCCTTTGCATCAGAACAATTTACAGCGTGAAAGAGACCCTTGACACGCGACCTGACCTCTGTGGAAGAGAGTCTTCGAGGTCTGGAGATTGAGTCGGGTGGCCAAGACAAGCCTTGCCCACTCTAAAGTGGAATATAGAGCATTATTGCAGTGCTTGGGAAATTGGAATACAAAGAGTATATAGCACGACAACATGATGAAGGAAACAAGGAGGGCTCCTAGAGGTTGAGCTCCCCAGAACTCCAGTAAGAGCCACACAGCATGAGCTGTGATGATCGTCAACACAAAAAGCAATATCAATGCAGTATTTGAGGGCTACTGTTTCACATTGTATACTTCACCCTAGATGAGGCAATAGTTGAGGATTATAGATACTTAGACACTATTCCATTGCCTTTAATGAATGCCACACAGCGTTCTTAACTATAAGAGCTATATCAACTTCAGGAAGAACAAATGTCAATTTCTCAAATGGGTAGATCTAAACCTCCATCCAGATGGGCTGCCAGTGGAATTTTATGGCACAGATAGCTCGGGATTGGCACCTCAATAGTTACCTGCTACCATGCGGGAGTCGCCTTGCACAGATCAATTAAATGTAAGCCCTTAACGGGCACTCTCACTATTGAACTTTGACTACAAAATATTGGGGCACATATTGGCTAATATGTTGATACCCATAGCACAGAGCATCGTGCATAGCAATCATAATGGCTTATTTAGCAGCAGGAATACTGCTTTGAACCCACAAACACACCATAGAATAATGGACTGGGCAAAATGGCACGGAGCTGATCATTGGGTGGGCTCCTTGAATATCGAAAAGCGCTTAATACACTGAGTTGGCCATTCCTAATGGGAGCGCTTTCATTGATTAGGGATGAGTCCATAATTACTGTGATAGGTTCAATAACTGTACCTGGACACAATGGCAAGACTTTAGACTGGAAGAGTGAATTCTAGGTCCATTAGGATAAGAAGGGGTACCGAACAGGGCAGCCTATAATCTTCTCAATGGCCAGAGAGTCATCTGCATGTTCTCTCCTTATAAGGGGCCCAGACTGGGGTATCTAGATATATAACAATTGGCATATAATATGACTATATGTGGACGGTGCATTGATATGTCTACATTAGGGGAACACTACTGGAGATACATTAGCTCCCCTGATGACGCTGCTGGATAAATTGGGTAAAATATTAGGGTTGAAATTTTATTTGGCTAAATCATGTTTGTTCCCACTAGTCAAAAGAATGGATGGAATTTGATAACACCTTCCTCAACCACACTTAAGACTAGCACTAGATACTATTAAATATCGGGGGGTAAACATATATCATGATAAAAATAACATTGCTACCAACCTGGAAAAATCCATTACATTAATTCTGCGTTCAGTACCATTTTGGAACGCATTGCCATTGTCGAAAAGGAGTAGAGAGCCAGTTTCTGAGATGATGATACTGCCCAGACTATAATATTTCTTTAAGGCCTTGCCAGTAATACTAAAGAAGGCTTTTTTGTAAGATGCAGTTGCTTCTCACCTCAGTGTTATGGGGAGGCAGGAGATGCAGAATAGTGATCACAAAGTGATACAGCCCTTTAATGAAAGGTGGATTGGATGCTCCCAATTACAAATTGTACTACACAGCACCCAGTTAAAGTGGCCTGTGTGTAAAATAGTAAACATGTCCACATAGTAGTAAGTTTCATACTCAAAAGTTAGATCTTTAATGAGAGCACCCCAGGAAGAAGCAGCACCCCCAGTAACCCAAGGCAAACTGACTAAGGAAGATGCATAGAACCATGACACATAAAGGATTCTATGCATCATAACCAAGGACATGGAAGAGATGAACACAACAAGCATTGATAGAAACAACTATAAAAATACCACACATCTTCCCCCTAAACAAACAAAAAAAACAACGCATCAAACATAAAAAAATATATATACAATTACCCTCTGTTGAACTTCACAACTCTATGTAAATTCCAAACCCTACCATCCTCCAATTCCACAGCATAGTGGAAAAGTTTCATGACTTTGAAAGGACCCATGAACTGGAATCACGTTTAGACAACAAAGGCTTCTTGACCAACACATGATCACCCACCAACACATTCAAAAACTCGACACCAGTGCAAACATCATAACTTGATTTACGCTACTCTACACAAGCCTTCTCTTTATCACTACCACCACTCATGGAAGCCTACAACACACACCTCCTTGCCCCACTTGGACCAACCAGGTGACAATAATGTGTTAGCTTTCCGTCCTCTGAACATTTCAAAAGGTACCTCATTTCCAAAATGGCCGCCATAAAATGACGGGCATATGGCTTGTTTCTTTCGAAACATGTGACAGGAACTCAGGGGATTGTCCACCCAACGCGGGATATTTAAGCCCAGGACGCGACCAGTACGTGATCTACAACACTAGCAGATCGGACCACGGATGCAGACGAACTGGAAAACACTATTGGTGATATATGTTTTTTATAATATGAAGATTTATGAATTCTGTATAATGAACACACCATTTCTTTATTAAAATATAGGTGGCATTCCATTATTAGTCTGTGGTTGTCTTGTGGCATTACAAATATAGCTATATGGGTTTTTTGTATGATTGATATGAATGGTTTGCGGTATATATGAGATGACTGATTGAACAATTATTTTTATTTGGTTACCGAAGGGAATTTATCTTCTTCTTAGACTAAGTAACGCCCTGTCCCTTTGGTATGTGGGGCTTTTTCTCTTTATTGGGGGACTTCAGGAAAGCGCAGCTGCTGGAAAAGGAGAGAATGTCCGGGGGAATCCAAACGTGGATTCTTGAAGAAGAATTCCTGAAAGCAGAGGGAACAGAGTCTATGTCACTCAGTGGTGACCCGGAGACTTGGAAGACAAATGCCCTCCGATGTCGGGTGCTTCAGGGAGGATGTCGATGACCTTGACTCAGCAGCTGTGAGGACCAGGCGCTGCTGGGGAAGACCAGGAGCCAGATACGAGCTGTTCCACAAAGGATGTCGAGTGCTGAGAGGTCGGTGTCTGGCAGGAGCACCAACAAGCCTTGGCAAATGCAACCCACGCAGGAAGTCGACAAGGAACAAAGTTGGGACCAGCAAGGTCCAGGGGACTCACCACAAGCAGGGGAGTCAGAGCAGGCCCGAGCAATCAGGGGAACACAAAAGAAATGAGTGTGACCCTCAAGTGGACCCACAGGCTGGAGGCACTGGAGTCGCAAGAGGACCTCAAGCAGCTCATCAAAAGATGCAGGCCACAATGCGGTGTGGTAAAAGATTCTGGTCACTGGAGGTGCTCGAAGTTGGGGCTACTTTGAGCCTGAAGATCTTCTTGCAAAGACGACAACAAGACTTTGCAACTGCAAATTGGACGCGGTACCCAGGGGCTTGGTTATTGCAACCCCCACGAGGACTACTGGCCTCAAACTTAGTGAGAGGGTAGAGCAGGCCTCTGGAGCTGTGGAAAACAACCACCTGTGTTGCAGAGTCCACGGAGCTTAGGATCTGCAGAGCGGTCGTCTTAGTTGAGGTGCCTACGAATGCAGGGGAGTGACTCCTTCACTCCAAGGGAGATTACTTTATTTGTCCTTGACGCTTCACAGGCCTTGGAAGGTTCCTGTATGATGCACAGTCACAGAAGGGAGACGAAGTCAGGCCCAAACGAAGTCTAGCAAAGTCCAGAATTGCCAGATGGTCGAAGTGCAATGGTGTCTGATTTGAATCTTATCCCACAGCGAATCTAAAGACCTGCACCCAGGTAAGCCCTTAAGTACCGTAGGGAAAGGGTTGGGGAGATTTAGTGGACCTTCCCTGGGGAGGGTCTGGACAGAAGGTAGGTTACTCCCATGTCCTTTGTCCAGTTTCACGCCAGAGCGGGAGCCAACGGCTCCCAGGGCTGGCTTGAACTGGACTACGCAAAGGGCGCTCATGCAGACTTTCTGGTGCTGGCAAGTGCACTCACCCAGTCCTAATATACTAAATCCTGTCTGAGAGGTGGTCACACCTCCCTGTGACAGGATGCCTATTATTCTCATTTCCTTTGTTCAAGCTTGGCTCAGCAGCAGGAGGGCAGAAATGTGTCTCTGGTCGGCAGCAACCATTTTGTGCTGTCCAGGACTAAAAGGCTGGTACCGGGAACACTGAGCGCCTAATAGAGGGCTCTTCCAGTGCTTGGAATCATACCTCCCCTGGTGTGAGGGTATGATTCAAACATGTTTGATACCAAACATGACAAGATTCGTTTCAGCTGTTTTCAAGATGGTCATCGTGTGATTGCGCGTTGCCCCTCTATATAGTATATGGCTGCTTCACTGACAGCCCAGAAGAATGGACCCCGTGGGCTGCAGGGGTGTCCTGCTCATGCAGGGGCATCCTGTCACTTCGATATCGTAACCTTATATCTTTAGTAAGTTGTGCATGCACCAACTTACGCAAGCTGCAATGGCAGGCCTGTAGTTCCATTTTGCATGGTCTCATGGGTGGCATAATGCATGCTTCAGCCCATGTGAGACCTCTGGGGTACCTATGCCCTGGGTACCTTAGTACCATATACTAGAGACTGATAAGGGTACCCCAGTATCAAATCTGGAATGTACCTAAGTACTCATCACAACAATTTAGGGAGAAAGCATATAGACTGGGGTCCTGATTAGCAGGATCCCAGTCAGACTAGTCATAATACAGCTTAGCACCAGGCAAAAAGTGGGAATAACCATGCAGAAGGATCCTACCTTCCCACACTCAGTGTCCCCATAAAAGAGAATGTCGTCTTGAAATCATTTGACCCCAACCATTCCACCAAACAACTTATACATACCACAGGCATCCGTGCAAAAACAATATGTTCCAAACGGTGTAACAAACGTGGTGTAATCTTTTGAATCTGGGTGAAAAGTCTTGTTTGATGGTATGCTGCCGCCAAGTCTAATGTGAAAAATGTCTCACCCTGCAATAATGATACCATCTCCATAATATGGGGAACGGGAAAATGGTCACTCACGACACACCTGTTGAGATTTCTCAAGTCCCCACACAAACAAATCTCTTCAGACTGTTTGTGCACGACAACAATCAGAGCAACACATTCCCATCCTCGTCGCTAGTGTAAAATAGTAAAGATGTCCATGCAGTATTAAGTTTCATACTCAAAGTGAGTTATTTATTAAGAGCACCCCAGGAAGAAGCAGCTCCTCCAGGAACCCAAGACAAACTGACTACAAGCAAGGAAAAAGCATGGAACCATAACACATAAAGGATTCTGTGATTCATAACCAAGGACATGGAAGAGATTAGCATAATAAGTATTGATAGAAACAACTATGAAAATACCACACTGTGCACTGGATTACTGATACCACTGATCCTTAGACACAAGTTGTCAAAAGCCAACTGATAAGAAGTCCCATTTTAGAATGCCTACTGGGAAAAGATGGGAGATGGGCTAAAGGCAATATACTTTTATAAGTGGTGTGCTGGTGCTGGAAAACATATATCCAAAATAAAGCTGATAAGCAGCCATATGCACCGAAATTGCCCTTTTGTTTTCTTCAGCGTCTGTGACTTTGACCTTGACATTGATACACACCCCTGGTCAGAGGTGGACATTTGGATTTGGGAGGATAAATATGTGGAAGAGACATAGTGGTCATTTGAAAATGTATGTGAAATTTATTAAGTGATCCCCGACTAATTTTTGTTATTTAGTGTGTTAGAGTGGCAAGCAAACAATATTTGGGATACTGGTCGCAAGTAACTCGCCGCTTAATAACCACTTCAAGCAATTCTGAAGTATGATACTCATAAGAAAGAGGTCATTTGCCTGTACTCACCACCTCAGGACTTTTTGGAATGGAAAAAGGGTATCTGGTAGTGGGAGCAATGTTTGGGATCTGAGTTGTCTGAAGTACAACAGACAAAATATCTGAGGAATGTAAATACGTATTCAGAAATTCTATACTGAGATATACGTAATTCAACTATATACACCACACTTACCTGACCCCAAAGCGAATAGGCCCCATGTATCTGGCAGCATCAACCAGCTGTCTCAGTTGTGTGAATGAAGAGCATCGCCATTTTGGGATGAGTACTTAAGTGTCTGATCAAGGTGACAGGGAGAATAATACCGAAAGACCCAACAACATGCCTCCGAGGATAGATGAGCCGCTCAAAAGCAACAAAATATGTCCGTAATTTTATAGATTTGGCCTTGATTTTAGCAAAGAGACATATTGAGATGTCCGGGAAGTCGGGGGACACACTAGACTGGTGGGGGGATTTCTGGAAGTAGACCTATGCAGAGCTTGATATACTATTGGGGCCTCACAGAAAGGTGGTAGGGGAGTGCGGTACTCACTGTGGGATACCTACCTAGAAAGAGTGGAAGCAAAATCAGATGTTCGTACCTCATAGCGGGATGAGCCCTAGATGTTCTGAAAATAAACTAAATGGTCATGCACGTAAATTAGATAAACTAGGCTAGACACATTAACATAACTTAAATTTGCTGACAATCTTTAGCTGGTCACTGCTATACTGTCATTGGATTATTTAGAATTACAGTCATCTCACTCACCTGTGATGTTCCTGTGCTGTGCGATCGGGTGGGAACAAGATGCATCCAGGTCTGATTCTTCTTGTTTGTCTTTCTTTTTCTACTTTCATTGCTTCGTTGCTCAGTCCATTCATGGGATGGGGTTTAACTGTGGCAATGCCTTTTGTAACAGCGATTATATGACTGTTGATGAATATGTCCCGTTAAACTCCTACTATGCTTATAAATGTGAGAGCACTATGGCGTGATGACAAAAATAGCATGTATCTTGTATGTTGAGAATAACATTCAATAAAAAATATATGAAAAAAGGTAGGTCATATCCTGAAGTTTATAATTTTCTGGATTTGTCGCCAGTGAAGTCACATCAGTGCAGCCAGGAAGTGGTTTGTGTGTGTCAAGCCAAACAATAAGTTGGATGCGTGTGTTTTAGGTCTTGCCTACAAACCGCTTCAAGACAGCTACTGTTGAAAGACATCTTGTTGACCATACCAAAAGTTTACAGTGTGCTTTGTGCCAGCTCATTGCTCACCATTGATTGCATTCTTTATCACTCCATTCCCTGGCTTCTTTTTTGAAGAATTTCCTTCCGCTTCTTCTATTTGTTCCTTACCTGGAGTATAGCTTTTTACCATCCTTTTGATTGGGTGACTTGTATCCTTCCAGGGAGCTACTTTCTTCTTTTTCATTTGGCACTACACAAGAGTGCATGTGTTTTCTTGCTCTATCTTTTAAGTGCTGCTTCCCCCTGAAATTCCCCGCGCTCCCAGTGTTGCTCCGCACCCCTCCCAACTTGTCTGTAAAAGCACAGGGTATGATTAAAGAGCACACTTCAAGGGTCGTTTTTATTGCATCTCCTGCATGCCACATATTGCATAAAAGCACAGGCCATGACAAGGTATTTATGACATTGGAGTAGGGTCTGCTGCACTCACTCAGCTGGCTTTTGAGGTAGAAGATACGCTTAGTATGACTGAAAAGGAAATGTCTCTTCTTTTAAAGACATGTGAATCTGCTCCCTTGGCTAATGCAGAGGACCAAATGGCTAGAACATTTGTTTGAGTACTGAGTCCTGTGGAACATAGATTAGGCATTGGGAAGCATTTTCCTTTACAGTCTGACATTTCCGTAATCTTTTCAAATTCTGTTACGATTTTCCTGAGTGAAAAATAAAAATAATAAAAAAATAAACAATGTTTTTTATAAAGACTCAGAATCCTGAATCCTGTGTACAGTTTTGAAATATCTTACAGTATTTGTTTGTTTCCTCCAGTATTCTGAAAGTTTTTTTTCTTTCCTTTTTTGAACAATGTTTTACAAACAAGCATTGGGAAAACCAATATATTGGCACTCGGTTTATAAAGGCAAGACCTATTGACTGCCAAAGTTTGTTAGTTCATTGACATTTGATAATCTTCTTGATTGAAAGGCCCAAAGATCTTAGTTTTTACCCAGAGCAGCTTGATTGAATTAATAGGCAGATGCCTTAGAATCTCCTACTCCTCAGAGGCTTAGCAGTGCAAAAATAAGTTTCTTGTCCTGGTGTCACCTTGCAGGCACCACTAGCCGATCAATATTAAAGGCGCAAAAAGACGCAGAAGAGACTCTTCGTTATACTGACATTGGTGCTTAATTGTGTACCTTACTATAAGACATAAGTCTTGGGAATGCGTTTCCTCAGATCACATGTGGAACTCCACCCTTTAACTCCACATTATGCTGATATCATTAATACACCTGGTTTAGAATTTGAACAGGATTTCAGCTCTTCAGAATATCCCTAAATTCCTCCTGAGGGGTATTTTTTTCAACTAAAAGGTTGTGCAGTTTTGACAAGATTTTCTAGGTTTTCCTCCTTATTTTGAACTTGGTCAAGGCCCATCCCTTGGTCCTCACCAATACTGAGGTATTGAGGGCCAGTGGGTCTGAACATATATCATAGCACTGTTCCTCTCACTAAGGAGAAAGGCACTTCTCCCACATTATCGGATATAGAATTTGCTTCATTACTTTGGATCCTGCCTACGACATGACTAGAGCCACTTGACATGGAGGGCCAAGCTGGGCATTAGAATCAACAAAACCGTTTAATTCTGTGATGTCAGTTCCACACAGACTTTGAAACCAGTGTCTTCATTTAAGTCAGCTGCTACAGGATTGTTTTCAGAGCTACCACCTTCCTCTCCTGATGTGCGAGATCAGAGCATGGTATCTTATATTATGTAGCTATGCTTATTAACTTGGAACATTACTCACTTGGAGTTGACAAAATGCAAAAGTCCCAAAGACGAATCTTATGTTGTTGTAATAGGTAATTATCAATCTGTAGGGCTCCAATGACAGCCCTTTTAGGCAAAGGGAAGGACCCACACCTTTGCCTTTCTTTGTAATAGGCAAGGAAGCCAACATTTGGGAACATTGTCTGCCCATTGTTGAGAGTAATTAACACAGATGTAATGATGTTCTAATGCATTCCATTGAATTGAATCAACCTAAATGTAGTTCCAGAGGCTGCAGGGGGGTTCTTGTTGTCGCTCTTAAAAGGGAAATAAGGTAGTATTAATCACCTGAAGAAAAATAAATAAATTGTTCCAAGTCCATACCTCCTACAGAATTGACAACTACCATCCAAACCCACAAAGAGGTCATCCAGTCCTTCATACAAGTTCAACTGCACACTGTTTACTATTCAAAGTAAACACACTGGTCTCTGGTACCATTGGTCATTTCTTTGAGAAGTCTGACAATTCAGTCATCCTTGACAATTCAGTCATCCTTATTAATGACTTCAAATAGGGGCTAAATTATTCCCTCCGAATACTCTATTTTCACAATTTCTATCTGATCACCTGCTAATCAATACACCCCTAACACCAATCAATTACCTAGGGAAATCCCCAGACCTTCTACTCTTAACAAACCCACTATCTTTTTCTAAACTTATCATCAAACCTTGCCCATCCAACGTTACACATTAGTTGACACACCCCTAGAACTCCCTCTGCCCTGCTAGCATCCACATTTCTGTTAGGAAACATTCTCCAGACTCCATTCCTCCACTCCTTTAACAATTACATTATGCCCTCACTGCACTTCATAATACTTCAGTCAATTGTTCAACCAAATACTTTTTGCCCCTACCCAAGCACCTTACCCTGGATATCACCAGAGATTTGAATTCTCAAACCCGAAATGAGACCACTTCTACCCAAGAATATGAGCACCACAAACCATGAAAAAGACAGACTGGCGATACTCTTCAAGTAATCATCTAGCTTCTCGAATCCTCCCTAAAAGTGATACAGGATCTAGCATCTTTTTCCAATTGGACAATCACACAAACGTAACATCTGACCAGTCACACCTCCCTGGGCTCCCCAAGGTGTCTAGTTTTGAGAATTGTCTGGGTGTAGTAGGTGTTCCTGGGTGGCGGCAATGTCTAGGCGCAAATATAGCAGCTATCCACATAGCTCAAATGGGTCAATATTTATGGCAATAATATAATGTCTCTAAGTTGAGCTTTGGGGCTTTTTCTTTCATAGGTGATAGGCTCAGCCACACAAGTGAGGTACTGTTTTTATCAGAAGAGTGGCAATGCAGAATAGTAGAAAATTGTTTATTAACAATTGGATTTATCTCCATTTGTGACTTCTAAATGTTAGTCAGTGTGCAAGAAATACCACATTTTGCAAAATGCCCCTTGAATCACATGACTGTATGGGTAAGCCTAAATTCAGAGCTGTACAAATAATTACTATTCCCTAACTATCTATCTTGGGCGCATGAAAAAAATTCCTTCATACCCATTTTTCATTCATTAGATTTAATCATATGAACTGCTGCTTAGTTGTTCACAATTAAATATTATTATGAGCTGCATATGACACTGGGTATAGTGTGTTTTTGGAAAACTAAAAAACCCTACATATCCCTATGACTGGTTGGGTCCAATGGATGTAATGGCATATTACTTTTACAAATTGGACATCGAGGCAGAAAATTACAGATGAAACCGTTGCAAATATTCCAGTTTTTTCTTTTGTTTTGAAATTATTTTTGATTTCAAGAATTCATTTTTTGGGAAAACCATGAGCCATCTCCACTAATTGCCCGTTGCTGAATTCAGAATTTTGTCTGCTTTCGGAAATATGTAGCTTTCGGGATTCACCCTTGAATTCCACTGCAAACCGCAAGTAGGTAGAAACCACAACATATAAGAAATATGGACTGCCACTTAGAAAAATGCAAAACGTATGGTAAGAAAGATGTTTTTTAACAACAAGTTGTTCCTGAAAGCTGGAGAAATGGTGATCTTTGCTCAGCAAACCTTTTGTTTATGCCCTTTTTAGAAACCGACATGGTACGCTTTCTTGCACAACAGTTTTTTCCTATTTTGTTTATTATGCTATATTTTGTTGGTTTTCTTAAGGTGAGTCCACAAACCTAGGGTACCTTTAGAATTCCTAGTATGTTCTAAAAAGACACGCACTTGGCCATGATACCTTTTGAGGAATGAAAATTATGAAAGCTTAAGCACAAATTGACTTAAATTTCAAATGAAAATAACCCTACCTGAAAGTGGTTGGGGGAAGGGAAGTTTTGAGGAGGGTTTGGTCATTGGCGTTTCAGGGGGGCAGAAATCAAGAGGTGGGAGCGTCAGCAGCTAAGTGATTAAGGACTGGAAGAAGTTGAAACTGAATGCCAAAGAACATGTTTGATTCAGCTGCCTTAGAGAACATTTCATACAGCAATAAAGGGAGGTTAAAAGTATTCAAAGGGATCTGATGTATATTTGTGGATTTTTCAAGGTCAACATGAGCATATGACATTTCAAGAAAGAAGTAGTGTGATGTTTCCCTTAATTATATGTATTGTAAAATCTATAGTGTAATGAATTTCATAAAGTTCTTGCAATTTTTTCCTATTTGACCCTTTGAACATGAAATGCTCATAATTATGGTGTTGACTTTCCAACTATTGTTTTTACATTATTATATCATGTTGGGTTATGTGTTGAAATTTAGAATGTGAAATAGAATCCTCTGAGAGGTGCCCGGGTTATTGGGTGAGGCAGTTGCTGCTTGGACCTGGGGCCGACGGTTGATAAGGAATAAACTGGTGAACTCACCTATGTGTGTGCCGATTCCTTTCAGTTGCAACGTTCTGTTGCCAGTCTCCGGTCACATTGGATTAGGTATTAGTAACCAGTGCTGCCCGGCTGCTTGGTGTTCCTTTGGTTGCGTATGCCTCCTGAGCGGGCTGCGGTAAGTGCGGTCCAATTGGTGTAAGGTTGCCGAAGTCATGTCAGATAATCTTATTTTTTTATTTATTTTTTTTTTTTTTTGGAAAACCTTTATTTAACAGTATGTGCAGACAAATACGGGCCTACAACCCTCAGGCCGGCCTCGACATAAAAAAAGGGCACATCAGCAAGCAATTATACGATTCAGCAGCATATCAGTACAAGCACAAATAGACCAGATTACGTTATACACAATTGTGCCGCCGAGCGCAGGATGATGAGGTTTAAGTTTTATAAAGTTTTGAAATAAGTCCATAGCAACAGGTCTGGAAGGATCCGAATCAGAGCAATGCAGTTAGGACTATAGTGGGCAACGATCATCAGAAGAGTCAGCAAGCATTATCCGTAAGGTAATCAATCGCACTCAATAAAATCAGGATAGAAAAGAAGCATATCACATGACGATCCCCAAGCACTACCCACAAGTTCCCAATCCTCCCCCCGACCCAAGAAATAAGAAAGGAGAGAACAAACGGGAAAGGTAAAGAGTAGAAAGGGAGAAGAGAAAGAGAGAAAAGAAAGAAAGAAAAAGGAGGCCCATAGAAAAAAAAAAAACAACAAGGAAATATACCCCCCACCCTACACGCATGCAGAGGCTACGGCCTACCCCCCCTAGCAGTGTGTCTGTCGCCCCAAAAGAGTACCCGAAATGTAGGAGAAGAGAAAGAGAAGAAAAAGAAAAAGAATGTCACGGTTGATCGGAGGAGGGCCAAGGATCTATTCAATACAAGCAAAATCGTTACCCGCGGTCACCCAACCCCAGGCCCCGACCTAACACCCTGCTAAATGTACCTCCAACAGTCACAAGTCCCAGTCCCAGCCATATACGTATCAATGTGCAACAAGAAAAACCCCCTTCCTCAGCCTTGGCCCCTTCGAATCTGCAGTCCAACAGAGTCCAATTGCAGTACAGCCAACCTGGACGGGATGGGCCACCATGGAGTCCGTTGCAGCAATCGAGGGGTAAGAGACAAGTCAAACTGGAGCGAAGCTCGATAGTAAAGGACCACAGAATGCGCCACTGCTATGCGGTGGCTAGCACAACAGGGAGCAGGACGATGCATAAATCCCAGAGTAGCGGCCGGCCGATGTACAGGAAGCAAGTCCAGGAGGACGCTCAGAGACGTGGCACCAAAGGACAGAGGAGATGGGCAAAACGGCGGCTGAGGCACAAGCTCCGGCCATACCAAGGGAGCAGGATTGTCAGACTCCTCCAGGGCAGAGCCGAGGAGTACCGCAGCGGGCACTGGGACACGTCCCCCCGTCACCGCCACATACCTCAACTCGGGTGATCCACCGACAGTCGACTGAAGATGTGGCTTAACATGCCGCACTGGAGAATCATCATGGCCAGCTGAAAAAGTCCGATCAAACCGGTCCTCCAAACCAGTGGCAGAGTCGCGGAAGGCCAACCACAGGTCCTCCAGTGCTGCCAGGATGTCGCGAAGCCCCAGCGGTGGATCAAGGATGGAGGGTGCTGTTGCGTCCGCCATCTTAGGCAAGCAACCATCGAGCGCCCCGGGGAGGAAGCCCCCCTCACCAACCATCGGTATCTGGAAGGTGATAAGCTCTCTGCGGGGCCCCGGTGGTGCAGGAAACGTGGAGGCAGCCGGTCGTGGAAAGGCTTCAGGGACAGGAGAATCTGTGGTGCAGGGAGACCCACCGGCGAGACCAGGGCTTCCGATGCGGAAGATGGCGTCCGCTGCTGTAGGCTGCAACAAAGAAGCGATCCCGGCCCTCTCCCAGCTGGGCCGGGATACAGTATACGGGAGCTGGATACAATGTTGCGAGCGGGGCGCGCTGGGCAGCCGAGCACGAAAAAGGCTGCTGTGAGAATCCCAGCGCCGCGCTCCAGGTCCGGTGTACCGGCTCCTCCCTCTCCACAGCGGCCGCTGCTATCGTTGTCGCCGCCGGCCGTCCCCACTAAACAATGGCCCGGCCGCGACCGCCTGGAAGGCCGGAATGGAAACCGGGGCCCAACTCCGCCGGGGGAGCTCCGTTTTCGACCGGAGTCAAAGTATCGTGGTCAGGGACGTGGCGCAGGTAAGCGTAGGGCTCGGAGGCGCAGGATTCTTGCCAGGATATCGACGAAGGGCGGAAGGGTCGGCGGAGCCGAAGAGCTAGGCGGCCATCTCGGCTGCAGGCTAGGCTCCTCCTCAGATAATCTTATTTAAATGTTTCCTGCCGTGAGCTGCGCGCCTAGCTCCGGCAGCCACTTGCCTTGAAAAACATGCTGCACTGGCGTAACAAAACTTGAGGGGTACCTGGAGGGGCACCCTCCGAGCTCACTCAGGAGCTCTCCGGTCAGATTGCTGTGCTGAGGGGGCCCTCTGGAGCTTGGCCCTCCCGCACTGCGGGGGCTGCGGGGGACTGTGTTACGCCCCTGACATGCTGCATGTCACGGCAGCCATCTTGAAACTTTAGGCAGGTTTCCACAGGATTACATTGGGTCACGATTTTACATAGTGAACAGAGGAACGCCACTGCTTCTAGTAATCAATGATACGTGTACTTTGGCGGCCATCCTTAAACAGTGGGCCATAAGTTAAATCATAAGCCTGACTAAGACATCGGTGACAAGCACACCTTATTCCACTACCTGAAACAGTGCTTGCAACATCAGTGACAAGCACATCTTGTTCATAAAAGTGTGTCTTAACCGCACTCTCCTACAATCGGTGGCATGGCTTAGTTTCTATTGGTGCACTTATTAATTTCATTGATCGACCACCATTTTAAGTGTGGCAGCAACCCCCCACCTGCTTTAGTAATGACCATGGAGAGAATAGTACACCCACCTCTGTTTCTTTAATTGCTGGTACTCCTTCCCTTAATTTGGAACAGTGGTGTGAAGCATTTGATGTGTACCCATTTACTTCTAAGAAGAAAAAAGCTCTTTTATAGAACAATTCAGGATCAGAAAGGAGAAACATTTAAAAACCTCTTCCATTAGAGGTTGTAAATGTGTGTATAAGTGGTGGTAATGGTGGTGATATGGCTGAGATGCAGGCTGAGTACCCACCCTTTTAAGATGTTGGATAAGAGATTCAACCTAAGGAAGGACATAGTTTTTGAACACCACAAATTTCTTCAGCGGGCCAAAATGCCAGGAGAATCGATAGATGACTTTGTGGCCACATTAAGAACAGTAGCTTCTGCTTGTAATTATCACGAATTGAAAGATTCGATAATTTGTGCTGAATTAATTGAAAGAACGAACAATAAGAAAACCCAAGAGAGGCAAATGAACACAAGCTGAAGACCAAAAGTTAAATTGATTACTAAGCCCCCGGTTAAATGTCGCAAAGTCAGAATGCGAAAAACGAAAGAGTGAAAAACTTAAGAGCTAAACTTCTCATAGCAAAAGTGTCCATGAAAACATTATCTGTTATGTTTTTGGCGCGGCAGCAAATATCACTTAGGAAAAGCTACATTTTGTACTTCCCTTAACCAGATTTGTTTTAAATGTGGCAAAAGGGATATTTTGTACGGGCTACAAAGCCAAGCTTGGGTCCAAAAATATGTGCCATTTATTCTACTCAAACTCTTGAAGAGTGTGTCTCAGAAGAGGATGATAATGTGGTGTTGATGTTGTCCTCATCGGAAAGTGTTGTGGATTGAGTATTTGAAATAGCCACATACAACAACACAGTGAAGAGGAAGCCACCTTACTGCATCATCTCCATCAACAAAAACAGTGCCAGGGTTATGGCAGATTCTGGCTCCCTATTCGTGTTAATTAATGAGTGTGAGTTGTCTTATCTCAATATGGCGCATTTACAGGACTGTAGTATAAAAATATTTGCATATAGTGGAAAAAGAGTAGAAGTGGTTAGGAAAGTAGATGCAGCATTATACATTAGAATTGGATAATTGTGTTGTCTATACACAGATTTATGTGGTAAGCAAGAGGTCAAACTTTCTGGGTTGGAATGATCAGGGGGATCTGAAGATGATTTTAGATCACAATCATCCAGTTATGGTTATGTTTAAGCAGAAGCCCATTAGTTCTATTCCCAACAGTGTCAGTCCTGCCAATGAGTTTGGATGGGTGGATGAATGTTCACGTCTTCACAGATGATTTGGTAAAATGTAAAGGTTTCCAACACTGCATCATTTTGAAAGATGGAGCTCATCCTGTAGAACACAATGTACACAAAATCCTGATGAGTTTGAGAAAAGAACTGAGATAAGAACTTGAAAAATTGTACAATTTGGGAATCATCGATAGTGCAGTTGGGGAATCATCAAACGACTTGAGGATTCAGAGATGGCTTTCTCCTGTAGAACGCAGTTCAGAAAAGTATACAGACAAAACAGATTTACAACAACATTAAAAAGTGTCCATGAAATTACACCAATCAATACTGGACACATTTATATCACATTAAAAACATGTATACAAACAAAGTTTTATTTTTTTTATTTTTTTTGGAAAAACGAGAATCGAATAGGATTTTTTCAAAAAGTGTTTGTGAATTTATCTGACTGTTAGATTCTTTTGAAAAACAGAGGATTGAACCTCATCAGGTTTTATGGACACCAAAAACGAGGAATTCAGCAAATATTTATAAGTAACAAACATATACTTTTTTATATATTTTTTGGAGAGTAAGAGAAAGAAAGCAGAGAAATAAAAGAAAACCTTATAAAAAATATAGATAGATACAAGGTTATGTGAGTGTTTTGAAAGAAGAGGAAGAGCAAGAAGAGCAATCCAATCCCTAAAAGTGAGCATACCTTGAATCAATATGTAAACTCCTGTGAGAGGACAAATCTTATAATATCCACGAAGTCAAGTACTTCAAGTTTCTGAAAGGAAGCATAATGACCCAATTCATATTGGCTGGCGGTCCATAACAAGTGAAAATAATAATAACTATAATGTAACTATATACGATCCCTCTAGGTTCCCAACAGAAATATCTCCAAGTGAATTCACTATATGGTGTCCGTATGACAACATAGAAGCTATTGGAGCAGTAATTCACACGATATATAAATCAGTTAAAAGCATACAGGTGTGTTAAGTGTGCACAACAAGCGCCGAGAACAATTCCATCTAATGGGCGCAAGAATAGACCGGTGCCCGTCCTAAAACCAACAGTTGCACATTCCAAAGACATGTAAGGCGCCTGTAATGCCGAACATCAGTAATAACATGTCTGAGTTAATACAACCGTGTTGTATGAGGGCAGTTCATTGCAACAAAACGTATTACCCTTCCAATTAAGTGCTCCTAACTCGGCATCAAGTAATCAATCACTTTAAAACTGACAATTCTAAGAGCAGGACAGATAGTATCATATTGTCACGGGTACAAGTTATAGTATGTTTATACAATTCTTGTAATCATCCTGAGCATCTAACAACATCGGCAATCATCAGGACAGAGTAGCTGGTACGGCAGCAGGCTCCTCATTAAGTGTGGAGCAATCCGTCGTGGCGGACAAACATACGTAACTCCGCCTCTTGGTTTCGAAACTGCAAATGGACACACCATAATAGCGGACAAAAAAGTAAATTGTTTCTCCCTTATAAGAAAACTGCAGGAACACACGATAGCTAACAGCTACAAGTACAAGCTGTAATCCATTGCCACGGGCATCACAGCATTTCAGCCCGTGTGCACTAACCGGCAGTAGTCTTTACGGAGTGAAAACTACAGAAACACACAATAACTAACAGCTGCAAATACAAGCTGTAATCCATTGCCACGGGCATAACAGCATTTCAGCCCGTGTGCACTCACCGGCAGTAACCTTTACGGAGTGATCGATACGACGGCGTCTTCCTCGTTGCAGATTGCACAGCCCGCCATTGTAATTAAATGTACGTGACTCCGCCCGCTTAGCAGGATCTGACCAATTGAATTGAGTATAAGTCAGAGTGGTGGCCCCTAAGTTCCTAGCCTAAATCGGCGGCCATTGTTAAGAGTTTAAGAACATACCAGTGAACTAGTACTAAGTAATATTTGTGTCCACCAAAAATATTTGAGCAACATAATTAATTGAAAGCGTATGTTTTCCCAGGTTTAAGGAGCATATGAGTAGCTAAGAGGAGCGTGTGCCATTATTGATATATAAATGAATTAAATCACACCTCGCAAAAGACAAGGACAATAGTGTAAAAATAATGTTACATCAGTCCTGAATTGTTTTAAAAATGCGGGAGAACATGAGATACAACAGGACTGTGCGTGGAACCATGTAAAATGAAGAGTAAGCACCATTTTGGAATGGGCAGTACGTTCAAAGTGTATAAAACTATGTGAATTATTACGAACAGATACAGAATTAGCGATATATCGCTCTGAAGTACAAAAACAAACAAAGAAGGTAAGGAATAATAGTAGCAAATAGCTCATGGTATATTTAGACAACCCGGAGAAATGAACAAAGATGTTCTTTTTCATATGTAAAGAGCGCACAGGGTCGCCATTTTGGAATGGGCAATATGTTCCCAATGGGAATGCCACCTAAACTAAATAATACTCCGTGTATTATGATAACACGGATGCCTCTAGTAGAATTCAGGTGTATTCCAAAAAATAAAAGATCAATTATCAATAAATGAACAGAATCGTAAGAGCATGGCTGCAATACTGCAAAATAAATATCTAGAAAAGAATATTAATTCCAACAAGATAAGTAACCCGACCAATCATTAGTAATGAGTAGCAAAACGAGGGGAAGAGAGCATGTAAAGTTGGAGAACAAGCCATATTGACATGACAGGTCTGCAATAGTGTGCATGAAAGGGGTTCGAATGTACAGGCACATGAGGAGTTAGTCATACCCGGTCAAGCATGAAAGAGGGAAATGTCGCTTCACAACTACTATTCACATGTAAATTCAATAAAAAGTAAATTGATAAGTCCAAACGGATGAACAAAGTCAGAAATCCAGACTTATATCTCTCATGATGAAATCAGACTTAGTACGAATAAATGTGCTGAGGATAAGAGTTAAAGGACTAATAATAAAGATATGTATCCCATGCTTCACAGTCCATCACCGCGTGTTCATGAGGAAGCAAAGATAGAAAATGTGATGAAAAGCAAAAGGAAGATAAATAACAGGGGGAGGTTATAGTCACCGATTTGGTCACATCAATCCTATAGCTGACCCCATATCCGATTGGTAACTGATCATATTTGCACCATTCCTGAACAATACGAAAAATTGCAAAAAATCCCTGACCATTCAGTTCTGGGCTTTAGTCATTTTCCAGAAAATAATGCATTTCATTATCACTGTTAAATCCTTGGATAGCACTGCGTAATCTGCAAATCCATTTTGCCTCACATTGCCTAAGCTGCAGTTCACGATCACCTCCTCTTTCTGCACTTTTCACATGTTCAATAGCATGGAACCAAAAGTTGGCAAGACCCTCATGTTTGTTAACAAAATGCTCCATCATAGGATATCTGGAGTCACGTTTGAGTATGGCCCTCCTATGTTCTTGAATTCTGATTTTTAGGCTACGTTTGGTGCTGCCTACGTAAATGGTTCCACAGGGGCATCCAATCACGTAGACAACAAACTCAGTGTTGCAATTAATAAAGTTGTAGATGTTATAATTTCGGGAGCCATTATAGGAAAAGTTCTTAGTTTTGTTGATCCCCAGTTCACAAATATTACACATTGTACATGTAAAAAAACCCTCTGGCTTAGGTGGTAACCAAGTTGATTGTTTGTTACTACCTTTGCTGATGTAACTCGGGCATAGCTCATTCTACGTGATTGGATGTGATTGGATGCCCCTGTGGAACCATTTACGTAGGCAGCACCAAACGTAGCCTAAAAATCAGAATTCAAGAACCTAGGAGGGCCATACTCAAACGTGACTCCAGATATCCTATGATGGAGCATTTTGTTAACAAACATGAGGGTCTTGCCAACTTTTGGTTCCATGCTATTGAACATGTGAAAAGTGCAGAAAGAGGAGGTGATCGTGAACTGCAGCTTAGGCAATGTGAGGCAAAATGGATTTGCAGATTACGCAGTGCTATCCAAGGATTTAACAGTGATAATGAAATGCATTATTTTCTGGAAAATGACTAAAGCCCAGAACTGAATGGTCAGGGATTTTTTGCAATTTTTCGTATTGTTCAGGAATGGTGCAAATATGATCAGTTACCAATCGGATATGGGGTCAGCTATAGGATTGATGTGACCAAATCGGTGACTATAACCTCCCCCTGTTATTTATCTTCCTTTTGCTTTTCATCACATTTTCTATCTTTGCTTCCTCATGAACACGCGGTGATGGACTGTGAAGCATGGGATACATATCTTTATTATTAGTCCTTTAACTCTTATCCTCAGCACATTTATTCGTACTAAGTCTGATTTCATCATGAGAGATATAAGTCTGGATTTCTGACTTTGTTCATCCGTTTGGACTTATCAATTTACTTTTTATTGAATTTACATGTGAATAGTAGTTGTGAAGCGACATTTCCCTCTTTCATGCTTGACCGGGTATGACTAACTCCTCATGTGCCTGTACATTCGAACCCCTTTCATGCACACTATTGCAGACCTGTCATGTCAATATGGCTTGTTCTCCAACTTTACATGCTCTCTTCCCCTCGTTTTGCTACTCATTACTAATGATTGGTCGGGTTACTTATCTTGTTGGAATTAATATTCTTTTCTAGATATTTATTTTGCAGTATTGCAGCCATGCTCTTACGATTCTGTTCATTTATTGATAATTGCTCTTTTATTTTTTGGAATACACCTGAATTCTACTAGAGGCATCCGTGTTATCATAATACACGGAGTATTATTTAGTTTAGGTGGCATTCCCATTGGGAACATATTGCCCATTCCAAAATGGCGACCCTGTGCGCTCTTTACATATGAAAAAGAACATCTTTGTTCATTTCTCCGGGTTGTCTAAATATACCATGAGCTATTTGCTACTATTATTCCTTACCTTCTTTGTTTGTTTTTGTACTTCAGAGCGATATATCGCTAATTCTGTATCTGTTCGTAATAATTCACATAGTTTTATACACTTTGAACGTACTGCCCATTCCAAAATGGTGCTTACTCTTCATTTTACATGGTTCCACGCACAGTCCTGTTGTATCTCATGTTCTCCCGCATTTTTAAAACAATTCAGGACTGATGTAACATTATTTTTACACTATTGTCCTTGTCTTTTGCGAGGTGTGATTTAATTCATTTATATATCAATAATGGCACACGCTCCTCTTAGCTACTCATATGCTCCTTAAACCTGGGAAAACATACGCTTTCAATTAATTATGTTGCTCAAATATTTTTGGTGGACACAAATATTACTTAGTACTAGTTCACTGGTATGTTCTTAAACTCTTAACAATGGCCGCCGATTTAGGCTAGGAACTTAGGGGCCACCACTCTGACTTATACTCAATTCAATTGGTCAGATCCTGCTAAGCGGGCGGAGTCACGTACATTTAAGTACAATGGCGGGCTGTGCAATCTGCAACGAGGAAGACGCCGTCGTATCGATCACTCCGTAAAGGTTACTGCCGGTGAGTGCACACGGGCTGAAATGCTGTTATGCCCGTGGCAATGGATTACAGCTTGTATTTGCAGCTGTTAGTTATTGTGTGTTTCTGTAGTTTTCACTCCGTAAAGACTACTGCCGGTTAGTGCACACGGGCTGAAATGCTGTGATGCCCGTGGCAATGGATTACAGCTTGTACTTGTAGCTGTTAGCTATCGTGTGTTCCTGCAGTTTTCTTATAAGGGAGAAACAATTTACTTTTTTGTCCGCTATTATGGTGTGTCCATTTGCAGTTTCGAAACCAAGAGGCGGAGTTACGTATGTTTGTCCGCCACGACGGATTGCTCCACACTTAATGAGGAGCCTGCCGCCGTACCAGCTACTCTGTCCTGATGATTGCCGATGTTGTTAGATGCTCAGGATGATTACAAGAATTGTATAAACATACTATAACTTGTACCCGTGACAATATGATACTATCTGTCCTGCTCTTAGAATTGTCAGTTTTAAAGTGATTGATTACTTGATGCCGAGTTAGGAGCACTTAATTGGAAGGGTAATACGTTTTGTTGCAATGAACTGCCCTCATACAACACGGTTGTATTAACTCAGACATGGTATTACTGATGTTCGGCATTACAGGCGCCTTACATGTCTTTGGAATGTGCAACTGTTGGTTTTAGGACGGGCACCGGTCTATTCTTGCGCCCATTAGATGGAATTGTTCTCGGCGCTTGTTGTGCACACTTAACACACCTGTATGCTTTTAACTGATTTATATATCGTGTGAATTACTGCTCCAATAGCTTCTATGTTGTCATACGGACACCATATAGTGAATTCACTTGGAGATATTTCTGTTGGGAACCTAGAGGGATCGTATATAGTTACATTATAGTTATTATTATTTTCACTTGTTATGGACCGCCAGCCAATATGAATTGGGTCATTATGCTTCCTTTCAGAAACTTGAAGTACTTGACTTCGTGGATATTATAAGATTTGTCCTCTCACAGGAGTTTACATATTGATTCAAGGTATGCTCACTTTTAGGGATTGGATTGCTCTTCTTGCTCTTCCTCTTCTTTCAAAACACTCACATAACCTTGTATCTATCTATATTTTTTATAAGGTTTTCTTTTATTTCTCTGCTTTCTTTCTCTTACTCTCCAAAAAATATATAAAAAAGTATATGTTTGTTACTTATAAATATTTTCTGAATTCCTCGTTTTTGGTGTCCATAAAACCTGATGAGGTTCAATCCTCTGTTTTTCAAAAGAATCTAACAGTCAGATAAATTCACAAACACTTTTTGAAAAAATCCTATTCGATTCTCGTTTTCCCCCCCCAAAAAAAACAAACAAAAAAAAAAAAAAACTTTGTTTGTATACATGTTTTTAATGTGATATAAATGTGTCCAGTATTGATTGGTGTAATTTCATGGACACTTTTTAATGTTGTTGTAAATCTGTTTTGTCTGTATGATTTTCATATTGTATGGTTATTTGTTCATGTTGTAAGTCCTGTGTCTTTTGATTTATTGGTAATATTTATGTCATTTTTATCATGTTACAGCCCTGATGAAGTTCCCGTTGAGGGAATGAAACGCGTTGGCTGACCAACTTTTTACCTACAAAACTTAAATGAAAATTAAAAAGGACACTTAGTTTAAAGAATCCTTTTTGGACTTTTCTTTTTCGTGCACCCCCGTTTCTCATTTTCTATTGACGTTTGATCTGGAGCACAGTAGCGCCACACAGCGGCTGGCATTTTGGGGTAGCTTGCACGATAACCATTACAATTATTGTAGGAACTGGTGTGAGGTGCGGCAAGAAGGGCCCGCCGCTGTTTTCAGTTGGAATGCAGTTCAGAAAAGTCTTTGAAACTATATGTTAACTTGGAGGTCCTGAACTTGAATATTTGGGTTGAACGGCAACCACTACCGAATATGCTGGCTACATTGAAGGTAGCAGTATTATTGCATTTCCTTACATATCGGCTGCCTATCTCCGAGTCGAACAAGGTGAAGACTCTAGGCACCTAACCTCTTTTGGAATACCTGAGGGAGCTTGTCTTTATTTCCAAATGCCGTTCCCTTAACATCAGCTTCCTCTGTGTTTCAGAGACTAATGAACAATTTATGGATTAAATCTTTTATTAGCATTTCCAAAAAAGATAATCAGATGCAGCAGCAAATTCAAATCTTGAGAGAGACAACTTCCCAGTTGCTAGTCGCACAGTATTTACTGCAATTGATACATCGCAAACCCCCCCCCAAAAAAGAAAACGAGAGAACTATTGTGTATAGCTAGCTGTGGTCCTTATGCCATGTAATGTTCTGGCTTGGGGATCTCCGTGAGACGCAAGAGCCTGAGATATTTTGGGCAGGTCAACTTGTTGAACTCCTGTGATAGTAGTGACACATAAGGGACCCATACCAACTGAAATTCCACCCCCTTCACTGCTAGAGACATAGTGATCTTCTCCATACCTAAAATGTGCCAAATCATATGCAACCAGTTTGTGTCGGTAGGGGTAGTCGTTGTTCCCCAATAAGCAAGAATGGCCTGGGCGGCCGCACCTAACGCTATGCATATCTGTCAGCCACAAACAGACTTTAAGGGGTATGTCAGTGGATTTGGAAGGCCCGGCAGCACATAGGTAGGGAATCTTGGAAGCTGTGTGTCTAGATGCTTGTCTATATCATCGATGACCCGGGTCCAATAACGCTGGATATGCGGGCACTCCCACAGAATGTGTGTCAAGGTCCCTTTGTCCATGCAGCCCTGCCAACAGCTGTCACTATGTGAGGGTTTAATTTTGTTTATTCTAATCGGTGTGTAGTACAGTGTGAGGTAATATTAGTCAGTGTCTCCATAAGGGCCATGCTCCATGCTGTGTGGCGAGCCCGATAAGCTATGCTCTCCCATTCTTTTGCGCTTAAGGACTGTCCCAGTTCCTCCTCCCATCTTGCTCGCCCAGCATGAAATGTGTGAACCTGAGTCTGGAGAAGGATTGCATACAGTTCTGAGATCATGCCTTTATCGGATGATTTAGCAAGGACCCACCTTTTGTACTGGGTCAGGTGGCGCTGCACCTTAGTGCATGATCCAATGCCTCAATTGTAGATAATGGAAGCATTCCGATTCCGGGAGCCGAAGACTTCAAGCATCCGTGTCAAAGAAGTGGCCCATGGAGCGGCACTCTGACTCTCTCCAAGTTGCAAAAACAGAGGATGTCGTTCCTGGCGTAAAGTCTGGGTTCTCAAAGAGGGGAGACAGTGGAGACGAATAAGTAGTCAGGCCGAGCTTAGTGCTAGTTCTGTCCCAGGCTACCAGTGTTATTGGGGGCACGTACAGGCTTCTAGGTCTGTGTGCTTTAGGAAGGAACGGAACCTTCCAGAGAGCAGTGCCCGCCACTGCCCTATTCTGGAAGAGCATGGGTTTCTCCAATTCCGGGCGGCGCCACTCTACTAAATATCTTAGTTGTGTCGCTTTAAAGTACAGTAGTAGGTCCAGAATTCCCAACCCTCCAGCCTCTGGAGAGAGATATCTCAGAGACCGCTTCATACTCAGCTTCTGACCCTGCCAGATGAATTGGGCTAATTCTGACTGAAATTTGGCAGTCATGCCTCTCGGGAGAGCAAGGGGAAAGGTTTGGAAAAGGTATAGTATTTTGGGGAGAGGCGTTATCTTACAGGCCACTATCCGTCCCAGCCAAGAAATGTGAAGGTGTTTCCACCTTCCCAGGTCGCTCCGTATTTGCCGGAGAAGTGCCCCATAGTTGCTTTCTATTGTCGCTGGTATCGAATTGGCTAAGGTAATCTCTAAGTACGAGATGGTCTTCGTGGCACACACCAACGGGTTTTGGAACGCAAGGAGGTCCACCGTACCCTGAGGAACTGAGAGGTTTAGTGCTTGAGATTTTGTTATATTGATCTTGAACCCTGACATCGCTCCAAAGGTCTTCAGTTCCTCCAAGAAGGCCGGGAGGGAGTTTGTCGGGCACACTAGAGATGCCAGGCCATCGTCGGCATACAAGCTTATGGAGTGTCTGTCACCGCCGAAAGGGACACCAGTAATGTCCGGGTGGCCTCGGACCCAGTGTGCCACAAGCTCCATATACAGAGCAAATAATAGGGGCGAAAGTGGGCAATCCTGACGGGTACCTCTGTGAATAGAGAAGGGGGAAGAGGTAAAGCCATTGACCCGGACTGTCGCTGTAGGGGCATAATAACAATTAAGAATGCCGGCCCTGCATCTGTCCCCGAACCTGAAGTGCTCCAGCACTTGATTGAGGTATGGCCAGTGGACCCGGTCGAAAGCCTTCTCGGCATTGACCGCCGAAAGCATGTATTCCCCCTGGAACCTGTTCGCTTTATCAATAATATGCAACACTCTCTTAGTATTGTCGCTCGCCGTTGAGGAACGAAGCCTGCTTGGTCCGGGTCCACGAGGAAAGGCAGATAAGCATTGATTCTGTCGGCAATGATGCTCGTAAATAATTTTAAAATGATGTCTAAAAGGGAAATGGGCGGGTAAGAGCTGCATCTTTGCCTGTCTTTCCCAGGTTTAGGTAAGACTATTATGGAGGCTTTTAGCATTTCAAGTGGGATTGACCTGGGGTCTGAGAAGGAATTGAATAATTTTGTGAGAATAGGGGCAAATGTGGAGCAAAAGGACTTGTAAAAGATCGCTGACAGCCCATCTGGGCTCGGGAACTTACCAAGCTTAAGGTGAGCTATCGCCGATGTGACCTCCTCAGTACGGATGTCCTCGTCCAAGGTCTCGGCCTGATCCGAGTTAAGGGCCAGGTCTTGGCCCCCTTCAGATAGCAAGAACCAGCTTCTGCATCGAGCTGTTGGCAATCATACAAGTGTTCGTAAAAATCCTTAAAGGCGTTCGCTATGTCTGGGCCCTCTGTGACAAGGATCCCTGCGGGAGAGAAGATCTCAGAAATGCCCGGCTGGTTGTGTTTGGCTCGAAGGGTAGTGGCTAGGCGCCTGCTGCACTTATCTCCCCCTACATAGTATGAGTGTTGTAGGCGAAGTGCAGAGTATTCTGCCCTATATATGTCCAGTGCCGCAAGTTGAGCGCGGGTGCTGGACAGTTGGCGCCACACCCTTTGAGCTCCCGTCCGCTGATGTATGCGTTCAAGTTCTTTAACTTGCCCGTGAGGTCCTCTCTCTTAGCCTTACGCATTTGATTATCTGCGGAGGATATGGCTATGAATTCCCCTCTGATGACGCCTTTGAGTGCTTCCCATAGGTTTGCCGGTGATGTCTCGGGGGTGTCATTATGTTTCAGAAAGTCATCTAGAGCGTGTTGGGTTTTTTTTTAACCTCCTTGCGGTACAGTAAGGAGTCCCTAAGTTGCCAGGATCTGGGGGGGGAGTACAGTCGAGGGCAGGGAAAGAGAGAGTGTTACCGTCCCATTGTCTGACAGTACGGCTGTATGTATCTCTACCTCCTTATTGAGTCAGAGAAGTTCCCTGGTGCCTAGGAAGTAGTCAAGCCTGGCATATGTTTTATGAGCATGGGAGTAGTAGAATGCTGTGGACTGTGGGTGTTTGGCCCTCCATAAATCCACCACCCCTAGTTGCTCCAGGCGCGACAGACCATCCGCAGTTAGCGTTCCCGATTGGCCGTACCTCTGCGCCGATCTGTCCAACGTGTTGTCAAAGACTATGTTCAGATCCCCTCCCACTAGTACTAGTTAGTCCCCTGACCCCAATGCCCTCTCTAGTGCTCCGTGCAGGAACTCTTCTTGTTTCTTCATGGGAGCATATCACGAGTGACCTATCTGCAATGGTAACTCTAACACTAGCACTGATTTCGTCTACCTTCTGTTCAATTGCCACTGGGAAGGATTTGCTCACCAGTATAGCCACCCCTGCCGACTAAGAAGGGCATAACGAAAAGAATTGCTGCGGAAAGGCCTTGGACTTCAATCAATCACAGTCCTCTACGAGGAGGTGGGTCTCCTGCAATAGGCATATATCTGCCCGTGAGGACTCTAGAAAGTTAAGAATGGCCCGTCCTTTGATCGGATTATTAAGCCCTCGTACATTGAGCGACAGCACTTGGAGGGCCCTACTAGTCATGTGAGAGTTGGACTGGTGTCCGCTCTAGTTATCCCTGTATACTCCCAGCACCCTCCGGGAATCTCGAAGATAGTGCAGCGAGTGGTATCACTACGATATGCGCAGATAAAATAACCCTTGTGTAGGCGAGTGTGGACCCCAACAAAATCCCTCTCAAAATTAACAAGCAACAATGAAGAAAAAGAGAAATATGATCATATGTCCAGTCCTGTGGTATGGCAAAACCACATGGTGAGTTCCAGGGGGGATGTAATGTGGTCTGTGGCTCGACTCCCTCCGCCCGCCGCCCCTCCTTAAGTATACATTTAGCAGAAACCGGGACCTGGCTCAGGGGGCAACAATTTTAGCCACTTCTAGGGCCGCCTGCCGACCCCTACCTATCTCTTCGGAGTCCGGTTTGGCCGGGGCACGACGGCACCCCACCCTCTGCCAGCCATTCTTCTTCGCTCTTTGAGATGATGGTGGTGGGCCCTCCGTGTATTACTCCTCTGGTGGTTCTATTCCAAGCACCTAGCTGGTCTCTGCTAGCGAGCGCAGCTGGTGGAGCTTTCCCTCCCATCGGAAAATTAATCGGAAGGGATGACCCCATGAGTAGGAAATGCCAAGACTGCGGAGGTGTGCTGTCGCTAGACGAAATGATCGACGTTTCTGCAGAGTAATAGCCGCAAGGTCTTGGAAAAGAGTGGGGGAATGGCCCCGTAGACAATGGGATGAGAGCTGCGTACTTTCTTTAGTATCTCCTCTTTCACTTGAAAGTCGTGCACATAAACCAGTATGTCCGGTGGGGAGGAAGAGTTCTGCCTGGCAAGGCCCACCCGATGTGCTCTGTCCAGTTGGATCGGGCATTGCAGAGGGCCCCCCAGGATGTGGTGAAAGAGCTCCCGGGTAAAACCAAAAATGTCCTTCCCCTCTGCCCCGGATGCCACACCCATATTTCACACATTGTTCCGCCGGGAGCATTTTTCTAAATCTTCCAGGTGGGCCTGCATGTCGATGTGCTGCTCCCACAGCCGAATGACTTATTGTTGGAGGGTTTCCGCCTCCTCCTCGCGGCTCACTTCCTTCTCCTCCCAAGTCCGCCACACGCTCCCAGAGGGTGTCCACATCTCGCCTAGTCTCTTTAATTTCCTGCGCAAATTCGCTCTTGAGAGAGTGAAGTTCATCCCGTGGGGAGGTGAACAGCGCCTCCATAAACGACCAGGTCACTGGTTCCTCCGCGTTGTGGTCTGGTTGAGATCCCAATCCTCCAGAAGGTGCGGTCGCTTCCTCCAGCGCACTCCCCCTGGAACAGGAGAGGAGGTCTTTAATCATGCGATCTTTTTTCGGGCTTCCGGTCGCCATAGTGGATAAGTTGCTTCTATCGGCCACTTGACACCTCCCAGGCCGTTGTGTAACAGTCCGTGTTCTCTGGCGCGCACCTACAGATACGCCGGGTCCCCAAGTCGTGCAGTCGGATCGTGAGGTGACCACTTGCTTGGCTGCCCGGCTGCATAAGCTCCACCCAGGGATCCGCCACCGATACTTCAGGGCTGGCGCGCAAAAAGGGCTGGGCCACTGTGTCCTGGCTTTCGGGTTGTTGCTCCCCTCCCACCCCTTGGCCTAGGATCTTCCGCCTGTAGCAACAAAGGAGGCCCTCGACCCCCCGGTACACCCCCCGCCGTGTCTGGGCCGTCTGCAGGACCACCGGCGGAATCTCCCTGGGACCCGAGGCCCCACTCTGCCCTCCTCTCCAATTCGTCGTAGCCCCGCGGGATCCTATGCCCGACTCACGACCTGTGGGCAGGAGTACTGCTTGCCAGGGTGTGCTCTGTGCTCCTCTATGCAGGTGAGTGAACGGGGAGGCACGGGGGTACTGCCACACGTGGCCTACCTCGCGCTTCCGATGGGGGCGGTTGAGGGAGCACGCTAGTCGTGCTTTCTGCCCGCCAATTGGAGGCTGCAACCAGGTACCCCACTCACCAGGAGGTTCCGCCAATTGGATTAAATGTCTGTCCCGGTACAGGTGGGCCCCGCCGAGGGTTCGTTCTGCCCCTCCCCCCTTTCCCCCCCCCCCCCTTAGTGTAGAGGAGCTTCTTCACCCTGCCCGGCATGCTGCTGTGGCCACCCGGGGTCTCTCTCCGGGTCCGCCTGACACCCGGAGATTATTTGTGAGGCAGGAGGGAATGCTGCGCGGCGGGGCCTCGCGGTCGCGGCCCTCCCCCTGGAGTCAGGCCGTGGAAGCCACGGTCCTCGTGCAGTCTCGGCCCAGTCTCAGGCCAGCGGGCCACGGCGCCTCCTCCCTGGCGCCGCCTGCAGGGCCCAGCCTCGGCCCTCCAGCGCTCCTCCACGGAGTTCCACCACAGCCGCCTGCACTGCTGAAGTCAGGAGTCCCACCGGTGCCAGATATCTCCCGTCCTGGGCCCGGAAAACAGTGTAAGGAACGGCGGTCGGCAGGAGAGTCGTCAAGGCACGACTTGCCTCTGCGCCATCTAGGCCACACCCCTGTTGAACAATTTATTTAAGGGTAGAGAGCATCATCTACTTTCCAAGATGAAATTAGGATCTATGGAAAAGATTAATATGAACATAAGGAAGACGTCGGAGATCATTGGTGCTTGTGGCCGTATCCTCAGAAAGGACACAGGTACATTTATTTGTCATGTGGTGGATTATTTAGGGCATTTTGTCTCAGGGAAAGGCATTGAACCTAAGATCAACATTTTGAAAGCAATTGAAAAGGCACCCAAACCTATCAAAAGGACCAGTTGAGGTCCCTTCTAGGCCTGATAGAATACTATGCTAAATGTATCAAACATTTGCTACTAAAACTTCATGTTTGCACAATCTAATGAAGAAGAATGTTACGGATATGTATGAGAAAGTTGATGAGTCAATTACATTGAAAATTGTAGCTGCCAAACCACTGAAAACTTTTAATATCAAAGATATGTGCCAACACTGCTGATGTTTGTACCCAAGGCCTGGAGGCAGTGTTGATGCAAAGGGGTAATGGTTGTGCTTTTACTTCCAGAGCTTTACTGGGTGCGGAATCCATATACTCCACCATTGAGAATGAAGCCCTAGCCTTATGGTGAGGTACTCATTCTGTTAAAAACTTTGTTTTTGGGAGCCAGTTTGTCCTCAGAACTGATCACAAATGCTTGGTTGATTTATTTAGTACCACAGGTTTTGGTAGAGCTACTCCCCGGATTGCTAAGTGAAATTACAGACTGCAGGAAATTCAGTGCAAACTATAGTATGTCCCCGGTGTGAATATCTTTGCTGTGGATTGTTTATCTGGTTTACTGTGAGAAACATGGTGAAGATATGCATCCTAATAATATTAAAATGGTGTGTGCTACTAGTTCTACGGATGCTGCCATGGAAGGGGCATTATCTGAGGTAGGGTGGAAGCAAGCCCCTGTGGAGAAAAGTAATATGCAAGCGGTCATGAGATACTTGTCTAAAGTGTTGCAGGATAATTATTATTTCCTGTAGAAGGGTAGTTGATCAGTTGTCGATTGTCAGGAGGGTGTTATGCAGTGTTGGTTTATTGGTGGTTCCCAAGGGAATTCGAAGCAAGGTCCTGATGTTAGTGCATGAGCGGCATATGTGCAATGAAGCCTAGAGTAAGAGAGGATTTCTGGTGGCCCAGTGGTGATAAGGAAGTGGAACATTTTGTCAGAAATTGTTGTGCATGTACTTTGTGTAACAAAACACCCAGTCCTGACGCTCCGGTAGTTAGCATTAATTTGCCTTGGCATAAATTAGCCCTAAAAATGTTATGATTGTTTAGAGTTTTAGGGAGTATGCCTAAGTTTGTTATTGTTGTGATACTTTATTTCAAGACAATTGGACAAATAATCTATGTGGAAAATATTAATTCATCTGTAATCATTGACTTTCTTCAAGTGTTTCTAAGGTAAGATTATTCAGGGGAGTTAATCACTGATAATGGCACCCAATTGGTTACCAGAGAAATGCAGGAATTCTTTTAAATCACTCGGTGTTACACATGTTAAAACTTTCCTGTATTATCCCTGTAGCAACAGACTAGTAGAAAGAGTGAACAAAGTTGTAAGCTGGCAATAATTAATAATTTGGGATGGAAGTCTGTTGTCACGGATAAGTTATGGATCATGAGAACACTCCACCCGTCTGTACTGGGATGTCACCATTTACTTTGTTGAGTGGGAGAGTAGCGGGTTCCAAATTGAACAAGGAATGTATGGACAGGAAATGTTTAAATATTGATAAATTGGAAGGCGTTATTGACATTAGGCATGCTGTTCAGAACAAGTACTGCACCTTGGGAAAAGAGTATCGGACTATCAAGGTGGATGGATGACTGGGAGAGAAGACCAAGCCATGTGCAGAAAGGGCTTTTGCAGTTTTATGCCCCTTTATGTCAAGACCCATGTAGTGGTATTAGGGAATGTAAATGTTTGGAATGAATCTTTAGTGTCAATTGTTCTGAATATATTGGCTGGTATGTACGCTTTAAATTTGGTGTGAATGACCACAAATCGGAAAAATCCACAAAAGCGTGTGGATCTGGTCAGCGTCCTTAACGGCTTAAGAGCAAACCATCAAGATTGAAAGACTTTGTGATGTAATACATTGCTGGTTGTAGTCATGTGTGCCATTTCTGTCTGATGCCATTATGCATTTATTTTATCTTTAAGGATCTATATGGTGTAACAGGTAGGTTGATGTTGTGTTGTTCTTCTCTGTTATCCTGGTTGCATTGTATCATTTGTAACTGATAAAATGTTTTTGTGATTTAAAAAAAAATAATTGTTAGGGGGAGATGGGGGGCATAGTTCTGCTTAATAACCATGATATTCTTTTTATATTTTGCTTATCTATTATGATGTTCTTTCGATGTTTTTGTTATTTTGTGTTGGAAGGGGGTGCATGGATCATGTATTGGAATTTAGAATGTGTAATACAATTCTCAGGGAGGAGCCCAGGTTCTACGAGATCAAATTCAAAAACAACAAGGTGATGGATAGAATGCTTGAATAAATCTCAGCCGCTGGCAATAGCTAGGGCTGCATCCCAACCCATCATTTTCACCCCACCATGCCACCTCCGACCCAGCCAAATGCAGATCAGTCTTAACTCTGCTCCTCATAGGAACAGTCAAACCCGAACTGCCATGCCAGGTTCTCTCTAAACCAGAACACAAGCAACACAGGACCAGTTTCACCCTTATTATGGCTCTTCAGCCAGGTATATCCAGGGCTACTGGAATTATGCGACAGGAGAGGGCCAAATTTTGTGGCAGGGTTGAGTAAATTATGTGGCAAGAAAGGCAAATCAGGCGGCTTAATGCGTCACACTTTTTAATACTATTATTTCTTTGTTTTCTAATTTGTACACTTGCTAACACTGTCTGGGCATTGGTTGTACCTCACAAGGGCAAGTTTAACACCCAAATATAGCAATAAGTAATGGAAAAGTGACTAGTTAAGGTTTGCAAAGGGATTTCCACTGTCGGCAAAATGCGTTGCAGCATTTTTAGTAACTTTTGAACCATTGGAGTTAGAAGTAACATTTTTTGCAGATGCGGCAATTCTATACTTATACATAAAACGCTGTGCCACACATTTGCATAATTCTAGTGGCCTTTGGTATAGCTTGCTTCGATGGATCAGGATGAGGCCTGAGCGAATGCCAGTGGCTGAGATTAATTCAAGCATTTTATCCATCACCTTTTTGTTGCAGTTGACACCCTAACTGCGACAGGTATGCCGAGACATGGGTCCCGTGCTCACTGTACCACAGGAATCAAGCTATACCTGGCTCATGAGCCCCTAACAGGACAAAACCAGTCGTAGGTGGCTTTTATTCTGGTTTACGGAGGACCTGGCTTAGCAGTTAGGGCTGGACTGTTCCCATTGGGGGTGGGCCAAGCAGATTTGCAAATGGCTGTGTCCAAACTGAGGTGTCATTATGAGTGAAAAATGATGGATTGATATGCGGCCCAAGTAACTACCAATGGTTGATATTAATTCAAACATTCCATCCATCACCTTGTAGTTGCTGCAGGTTCTAGGTGAGGAAGTTGCTGCCTGGACCTTGGGGACGATGGTTGATATGGAATAAACTGGTGAACTCACCTTTGTGTTCTGCTTCCTTTCACATCTGTAGCTTGTATTTGGTCATATTGAATAGATTGCATTGCTTATTAGGCAATCTATAAAAGTTGTTAAATAAAGCTAAAAAGAATTGCATATATTTTCAAGAAGTCCCATGTGAAGCTTCAAGCAAAATTGATCTATTCTAGGTCCTAAAATTGGAAATAGCCAAGAGGAACAGCAAAGAGGCAAGGTTAAAATGTTCTGCTCCAAAGATGATGTGGTGTATTATGTAACTCACTCAGGCACTGAATCCACAAGTGCCAACCAACTACTTTTCTTATGCTTGACACATGAAAGCTAGAGGTTGGTAAGTTTTACATAAATGAGAGAGAATTATGTTTGTTTCCTGTATTTCTTTATTATTTGACTCACTGTTTTGTTTCACAGCAGACAGCGAATTCGGGCTCAACAGACGGTAAAAAATGGGAGGATCCGCTGGATTTCGATGCAGTAAGTTCTGATTACAGTGTTTAATAACTTTCAGTGTGTCTTTTATGGAACCATTCAATTGTTTAGGTAATCTGTGAGGTATTCATTTATCTTAACTACTGTGCCACATTAAGGTCTTGGAATTCGAGTTGCATTTTAGGTGGATAAAGGTTAACCTGTTTTCTTCACCACAACCTATCCTCTTACAAACGCCCCTTCTGGTTACTTGTTGGATTTAAAGCGCTCTTCTGTCTATGAACATGAATGCTCTATATAGATGTTTGAATACATATGCATGAAACAAGGCCCGATGAGCTAGTGAGTGGCAGAACCATGAGAACCACCCAGCAAGTCAGGGCAAACAACTAAAATTGCCTTCCATTGACGAAAGAAGAACAGTTAGGTCTCCCAGTCCTGCCTCACCTATGTAAGAAATTGGACTATTATTTAGGGTAGGTGACTACCCACCTGAAGGAACAATCACATCCCATGTCAGGGTGAACCCTTAAAGTCAATAAATTACTTAGCTCTACCCGCTATTAGCTAAAGCACACAGCAGACACGCTTAACCTAGGGCAATCTGTAAAGTATTTATGCAGCATTAAAACAGTCATAATGAAAAATGAAAAACAATAAAAATCCCAATCCATATCAGAACAATAGAGTAGAATGTAATAAACAAAATGTCAAAAATCGAGGGGGCGTGGCTTGCCACGGAGCGTAATGGCCGCTTGAACGAGCTGCTCCGCCGATCCAGTCCGATTTTCCCCTGCATATCCGACTAATTATCCGTAATCAGGGCGAGAGCGAGGTCCGTATGACCCACCGACCGCCCGGGTGCTGAATTGACCTGAAAAAAACGGATCGATCCTGAGCAGGAGGCAGGGTGGTGAGGGGCCTGCCAACAAGCGGCATCCCTAGACTCAAGTGACGGAGCTGGAGCGCACCGCGGAACGGGACGTGAAGATTCGGGGTCGCCGCCAGCCGGAGTAGCCTGGGAACCATAATATCAGGAGAAATAGGCGGTGCGGCCAAAGAAGAAGAAGAGGGGAGCCAGCACTGAAAAGTGCCCGGTGCCCTGGGGGAATCAGGGTGGGCGAGAAGGAGGGCAGACCCATAATATTTGATGCAGCGCCGGATCGTGTGCGACGGTGAGTAAACAGGGGCAAAGCAGCAGCGAATATGGGCATACAGCAGATGCGCACCTGCGAGTGCGACATCACCCACAACGGGAGAGGACGACCCTACAGTGGTCATTTTGGTGAGGCCTAATTTGCTAATTACAGGCCAGATAACCGAACAGGGAGACTATTGTGCCCCTAATGATTTAAGACCCAGAATCGGACCCACAGGGAAGGCGCCCAGGGACCATAAGAGGGACCTCTGCACTCAAGGAAGAGGTGGCCAACGGAGGAGGCTGCAGGTAGGGTGACACACACAATACACTGCTGGTCCTGCGATTGCCTCCACTGAAGGGTGCCCGCACGCACAGTCGGTGATGGCCAGAAGTTGTTCGGCCCACAGCGGTGGGCTCATGAGCAGTGGCACCGCAATCATGACAGGGGGCAGAGGTCTACATGGCCTACACCAAACAAAACTGGCCAAGTCCGCCGTGCCCAGAGCTCACACGGCCAATCCAGTGTGGCAGATGTCTCCGGATCGCAAACGATGACCTCTCAAGCAGTAAACCCGGAACCCACATTGCAAGATGTCATGACTGCAATACTGGGGCTCAAAGCAGACCTGGCGGGTAAAATCAACACGGTAACTACGGAAGTGTCCCTGCTCAGAGCAGACCTCCGCAACATGAGGGAAAGAGTAGCCGAAGTGGAGGGAACGACGTCGGAGCTGGTGGTAGACACAAAAACCCTGCAGAAGCAAGTTCAAGAACTAACACAGACGACGAGGGATTTAGAGGCCAAGATGGAAGACCAGGAATAATATCTGTATAATGGGAGTGCTGGAGAGGGCGGAGGGACAGGCAGTAGACCTGTTTGTTGAGGACCTTATAACTAACACACTCCAGCCCACGGGCCTATCAAAGTTCTTTTCGGTGGAGCGAGCCCACAGGATCCCTGGAGTACGGCCGAAGCTGGAGCTCCGCCGCTACCCATAATTGTTAACGGAACAGGGATATGATCCTTCAGGCGGCCAGGAGCGCCCCACCGCTGAAATACGATAATGCCCTCATTACCTTCTCTCCAGATTTTATGTAGAAAGTGCAGCAGACAAACTTTTCTGGAAATTAAAAAAGAGCCTACGTGTGCAGGACATTAAGTACTCTATGCTTTTCCCGGCAACTCTTAGAGTGATGGCAAAGGGCAAGGTATGGTAATTTGATACTCCAAATGAAGCCCAAGATTGGTTAGACGGCTGGAGTACAATTACGAAGTCACGACACCAACAACAGAATACATTGAGGGAGAATGCAGTAGATCCCGACGGTGGGCCAGGTCTGTTGATATAGGAGTATTGCAGCAGAGAGAGACTCCAGGGGATGGGGATGGGGACATATGGTACCATGTTTGGTTTGGCCTGCCCGGGCGCAGATAAAGTGCGATAGCATGATGGCATATCAGTTGAAGAGCCTGTATACAGATAAGACTTATGCTTCCTATATACAGCCAAATGTGATGTAATACTGTTGCACCTGCCTAGATATAAAATGTTATAGCCCCTACGCCACACATATTGATAGGGGGTTGGGGGGAGCCGAGCCGACCCCAGTTGGGATTGTTATTATGGGGCGACAGGCACTCTGCAAGTTGGGGGGGTGGATGGTTATTAACCCGCAGGGCAGCAGGGAGGGGGGGTGGGGTTATAGACAGGGTTTGCAATGATGGAGTGGCCACCAAAGAGATGGCACAGTTTTAAAGTTATACAAGTTGATAGGCTGGCAGGGCGTGGGAGGATGACAAGGCATACCAACAGTAAATAAGGGGCAAGGTAGACTCCTCGCACACATATGGTATCTGGGATACAGCCCGAGTGTTCAATCATATACTCATGTCGGAAATGGGAACGGATGAGTGCCAGGCCTTCCCCACGGCAGGGTCAGGACTACGGGTCCTGACCTGGAATGTAAATGGGCTGTGACACAAGATCAAACGTACAGTGGTGTTACAATACCTCCGTAGACAGTATCCTGATATAGTACTAATCCAAGAATCTCACCTTAAAGGTACAACCTGCAAGGCGCTTGATAGGTTTGGATACAAGTTAGCAGCGCATGCAGGTTTCACCATGGGGTCAAGAGGGGTTGGGATCTTGCTCCGGACGACTCTACCCTTCACTCCCTGGAACATATGGCCCGACCCTCTGGGCAGATATGTGGCCATCACAGGGAAATGGGAGGGCAAAGTGCTTAGTCTCTGCTCGGTCTATGTACCACCAAGGCTCCACTCGGACAAGTTGAGGGAGTTGGGGGCCTTGTTACTAGATCTATCGGCTGGAATCCTAATAATAGGTGGGGACATGAATGTAACAATGGGTTGGACAGGATATCGGCGACGAGTTGGGAGAAGGGACAGGATCCCCTAAAAGATTTTGTGGGTGCGACTTATGGAGAATACACAATACAGAGGACAGACAATACACGTTTCACTCCGCCCCACATAGGGGGTGCTCATGCTTAGATTATCTGATGATGCAAGCAGTGCACACACATTGGTTTATTGGGACAGTGCCTAAGGCAAGGGGAATTTCTGCTCACTCACCTGTAGAAATGCACTTGAAAGGAGTTACGAGAAACTGTATCATCCCCCCAGAATGGACCCCTGGCTCTTTAAGGATAAACAGATTAGGCACGAAATAGGAGAGCAGACGGAACAATACTTCAGGGATAATGTAGGAACAGTGGACTCATCATGCACACTGTGAGAGGCCTACAAGGCGGTGATGAGGGGGTACGTGCAGGGACTTGTGGGAGGGAGAAAGAAGGCAGGACACATTAGAGAAGGAGATCCTACAACTGGAAGGGAAGGCCATGGGATGTAGCGAGACAACAGGCAGGTTAGACAGCAGATCCGACTCAAGCAAAAAGAGCTGATAGGCATAGTAGAAGAGGCAGCCAAGAAACATGCCAGAGTGACCCAAAGGCGACTATATGAGGTTGGGGACAAGGCCAACAAGTTGTTAGCATGGCTAGAAAAGAGGGAGAAAGAGCGAAGCTGGGTTCTAGAGATAAAGACTCCACAACAGGAGACTAAAACCACAGGTGCAGAAATAGCCTCAGCATTTGCGGATCGCTACGAGGCCCTGTACAAATCAGCATCCACTAGAACGGGAGAAGATTGCGCGGAGCTGCTCAGAGACCTCCCAGTCCCACGATTCTCCAAAGAGGTCAGGGAAGCGTTGGACAAAGAGCTCACGATGAAAGACATAATAGTGGCCATGGGAGACCTGCAGTCTGGTAAAGTGGCCGGTCCTAACGGAATACCCATAGAATTCTATAAGGGAGTGGCATCGAAAATAGCCCAGCACATGCTGGCTATGTATAATGAAGCCCTCAGTGGTGGAGAGCTACCCGCAGACTGGAGATTGGCCACAATGGTGGTAATACCGAAACAAGGTAAGCCACCAGAGGACTGTGAATTATACCGTCCAATATCTCTGCTTAACATAGAGGTTAAGCTACTGGCAAAGGTGTTGGCAAACAGGCTTTGTGCAGTCATTTCCCCTGTAATACACCCAGACCAGTCTGGATTCATGTTCCACAGGGCCACCAGGCATAACCTGAGAAGACTATACGGGGTGTTACATGCTACTAGAGCCGACTCGTGTGGAGACGAGGCGCTACTTTCACTTGACGCATGTATGGCATTTGATAATATAGAATGGCCATACCTGCAGGCGGTATTGGAGAGGTTTGGATTTGGGCCCTGTTTTTGCGCGTGTGTGTGGCTACTATATGTGGGCCCGCTAGCAAGAATACGAGTGAATGGAGCCATTTCGAGGGTAATACAGCTGAATAAGGGCACAAGCAGGGCTGTTCGCTCTCACCCATATTGTTTGCACTGGCACTGAAGCCCCTGGCGTCATGGGTTAGAATAGACCCATTCATCCAAGGAATAGGTGGGGGCAGGGACTGGGATGAAAAGATATCTCTGTATGCCAATGACATACTTCTATATGTCACCAACCCTGCCTCCTCTATTGGCCGAGTCAGCCATATATTCCACCTGTTCGGAACCTATTTGTGATACAGAATAAACTGGAACAAGTCCCTACTATTATGTACTGTCCGGCGCAACACCGAAACCTGCCCTCTAGCGCTTGCTCCTTAGAAATAAAAGATACATTCAATTACCTAGGTATAATAATATCTAAAGGGAACAACCAATTCCTAGAAGAGAACTTGCTCCGCCAACCAGATAGATTACGCAGAGATATTGTCCACTGGAGGAAGCTCCCACTGTCCCTAATGGGGCGTGCAGCCTTGTTCAAAATTATGGCTCTGTCACGATTCCTGTATGTCCTACAAAAAACCCCATGTAAAATACCACCTAGCTTCTTTAAACAGATAGATTCCGAACTGAGACTACTTTTATGTGACGGAGGCCATGCTAGAATTGCCCTACACAAGTTGCAGCGCAGTGTTTACGAGGGAGGGCTGGCAATTCCTGATATTAAAAAGTACTATTGGGCAGCACAACTAATTACCATTAACGAGTGGGTGTTCGCTGCAAGGGATGAAACTGCTTATAGAATGGATCGACACTACATGGAAGAGGGAGGCTGTATGGGCGAAGTGTGAGTGGTGCACTACTCCCACATACTAGGGTGACAATACAAGTCTGGAGGGAAGCTATCACATTCCTGGGTTGGAAAATCAGATTGACTGAACAAACACCACTATGGGTCGGCGACCACCTAAGGGAGGTGGGACAACTAAAAGGATTCCAACAATGGCAGACCATAGGGATAGAATACCTGGGAGACATTTGGAGAGGGAGTAAATTGATAAGCTTTGAAGACCTCAAAATAGAGTACCAGATGTCAGGTAATGAGTTCCTACGCTACTTGCAGTTACGACATGCACTAAAGAGACGTGTAGTAGATGGGGAACAAATAGCAGAATATACTCCACTTGAAGACAGGCTGCTTATGGATCCCATGCGTGAAAAGGCCGTTTCATTGGTATATAAAAAGATAATGAACAACTCCCATGACCCCTTGATGGCTGTTAGGGAGGCCTGGACAAGAGGCTTAGAGACGTTGGACGATGATGATTGGATGGAGGCGATACCGAGTCCAAGGGAGGTGGCGATAAGGGCCAGATTCCGGTTGATACAGTTGCGTATACTGCACAGATCATACACCTCCAAGGTGCTTCAGCATCAGATCGGGCGCAGTGACTCTGACCAGTGTACACGGGAATGTGAGGAAGCGGGCACATTCTTTCATATATTGTGGTCTTGCCCTAAGGTTCAACAGTTTTGGAAGGAAGCCATACATGTCATGTCAGAAGTAATTGAGCAAGTGCCATGCGAGGCCAAATGGCATATACTTTGTGTGACGGGTGAGGTAAAATGGCCAAAATATTCTAAAGTATGGCTTACGAAGGCGAGCATAGTTGCTAAACGCAACATAGCAAGGGTTTGGGGGGCGAGCCAACCATCGCGTGTGACGAAATGGCAGGAAGATCCGGACTGGTGCTGCAACGCTGAAAAGGTGGTGTTCCAGGGGAGGGGTACCCAAAGAAAGGGGACGAAATATGGGGAAGCTGGATACAATACAGAGGGCTTTAACTGTCGGCTAGCTAGCTGTGTGTATAAGAAACAGGAGAGACTATGTACGGTAAGACACTGAAAAGTACTAAACCTTGCCTTGTTAAGATGATCTTGCTTTGTATGCAAAATGATGTAAAAAAAGCAAACTTTGGAACGATACAAATGTACGGAGTGTACTTGTTGACTGTCATGCTGCCAGGTTTTGTTCATTTAATAAACAGATTTACAAAAAAAATATGACAAAAATCCAATAAGGGAACCAGAGATTTGACTTTTTAAAGATTTAAGGGAAAGTAGGGCCAAAAAGCAGAAATCATCAATGGTCGCGGTAAAACGAGACCCAGGCACAATTTAAGGCTGACTGAAATGTAATGCTTGTCAGATAGACAAACCAGGTTCATCCTGGTCAAAGATTTTACCTTCTAACTTGGGGCCTGATTCAAATTTGTGGTAGAGAGGGAACTCTTGTCACAAATGAGTTCCCTCCCCGGCAAGACTATGGTCTGCCTGCCTGATTTTGATATGAGTGGACCATAGTATGACGACGGCAGAGTAAGGGCTGTCAGAGATTTTGCAATATGTCTGTCCACCTACTTTAGATGAGCGGGCATATACCTGTTTTTTTATGCGCATCACCGAGAGTAAAAATTTGTCAGTAAGTTGTACTGAAATGTGCTCAATGCCCTACTCGACATTAATTTTCAAAAAGAGTATCTAACTTTGGGACTTTCCTTTAAAAAATAAACAACATTTTTAACTTTGCCCGATGTCTCTATCTTGTTTGAATGAGCCATCCAGCAAAGTTACAATGCATTGACAGGAACAACTTTGACAACGGTTCCTGTCAATGTTTGAAATATCAGCTGGGCCGACAAACAATTCAGAATTTGTTGGTCGGCATCTTTATCAGGGCGAATATGTAATTTACTTTGTCAGCCTGGTGGAGGATGTGCCCAAATATAAGCCCCTTACCCCTTAAGTCCCAACAAATCACAGGAGTATTTCTGAGGACCCCAGGATGTCAGGGGAGGCACTTAGAGATTCACCAGGTGTCAGATAGTGGCCAGCAGCAGTGCCCTGTCCAGGTCTCGTTGCCAATGGTCAGCTGGCTACTTCCAGGAAAAGGCCTCTTGCAGCATGTGGTCTCCCTGTAGCCACACAGGAGGTCAACCAACTGACCTCTGAAGTCCACTTCTTTGTCCTGGGTACATGAGAGAGCAGGTCCAGTCCTTCTCAAGGCTCCTCTCAGGTGACAGCCAGCAGGACCAGCCCGCTTATGATCTTACATAAGTCCGTCCAGAAAGTGTTCTGATGTGGGTGCCACATTTATAACTGGCCATATTGTCTGTATGGGTGACTCCTGGCCACTCCCTAGCCAATTGGGTAATAGTTCCTGGGGCCAAACCTACCCCCTTTTTAGGTCTCGCTGAGACAGCGAAAGCTGTCTCTTTGAGACATTTTGTAAGTGGGCTTTCAAAAGTGCTACCTGCATGGTTTTGCTGGCCTAGGGCTTGAGTGCACGATGGCGTGCACGTGCACAGCTGCTCCTCTGCGTCTTGCATTCCCCCCTCCCTTCTCACCCAGCCCTTTGATGCTCTGCTCGATTACTTTCACTTTAGCCGCTTTGACCCTTGCATTCCCCCCTCCCTTTTCACCCAGCCCTTTGATGCTCTGCTCGATTACTTTCACTTTCGCCGCTTTGATGTTTGATCGTAAACGCGATCACTTCCGCTTGGCATAGCCTGTACTTGTTCTATTTGTCCTCACATATGCTCTTCCCTCTATGTTTTTCTCTCTGGTCTCACATGTGCTATTCCCTCTGTATTTTCACTCTGCCCTCACATGTGCTTTTCCCTCTCCATTTTTCTCTCTTTCCTCACACATGCTATTCCCTCTGTATTTGTCTCTCTTCCCTCACATGTACTCTTCCCTCTGCATTTTTTCTCTATGCTCTCACATGTGCTCTTCGCTCTGTATTTTTTTCGCTGCCCTCGCATGTGTTCTTCTCTCTATATTTTTCTCTCTGCTCTCACATGCTCTCTTCCCTCTATGTTTTTATCTCCGGTCTAACATGCGCCCTACCCTCTGTATTTTTCGCTTTGCTCTCACATGAGCTCTTCCCTGTCTATTTTTCCGCTTGGCATAGCCTGTACTTGTTCTCTTTGTCCTCACATATGCTCTTCCCTCTATGTTTTTCTCTCTGGTCTCACATGTGCTATTCCCTCTGTATTTTCACTCTGCCCTCACATGTGCTTTTTCCTCTCCATTTTTCTCTCTTTCCTCACACATGCTATTCCATCTGTATTTGTCTCTCTTCCCTCACATGTACTCTTCCCTCTGCATTTTTTCTCTATGCTCTCACATGTGCTCTTCGCTCTGTATTTTTTTCGCTGCCCTCGCATGTGTTCTTCTCTCTATATTTTTCTCTCTGCTCTCACATGCTCTCTTCCCTCTATGTTTTTATCTCCGGTCTAACATGCGCCCTACCCTCTGTATTTTTCGCTTTGCTCTCACATGAACTCTTCCCTCTCTATTTTTCTCTCCTCCCTCACATGGACTCTTCCCTCTGTATTTTTCTCTCTGCCCTCACGTGCTTTTCCCTCTGTATTTTTCTCTCTGCCCTCACATACTCTTCCCTGTATGTTTTCCTCTTTGCCCTCAAGTACACTCTTCCCTCTGATCACATGCATACACAACTATGCACACATACAAACACACACATGCATTTACACACACATATGAACATATACAAACACACACAGACATGCATAAACATATGCATATACATGCACACCAACCCCACATACACATATAAACAAGCACGCACACCAACATACTCAAACACATATACATACACACAAACATGCATACACAGACAGAGGTATACACACAAACATATGTGTACACATCCATGAAGACAAATAAACACAATGACACACCCATACTTGCACACCAACACACACATGGAAACTGGCTCTTACAGAACACCTACCCCCAAATGTGACCAATCCCAATACAGCCACTGTCAATTTTGATAACTGGATCTCCAGTTCCCTTGACCTAGTCCTACCAGAGGAAACTTTGCACTTAATAAACAGAGCCAAAGTTGCCCCCTGGTACTCCCCGGCTCTCAGGACTATGAAGCAATCTTGCCGCAAACTAGAGAGAGCCTGGAGACAAGATTACTCACAATCAAAGCAAGTTGAGTATAGAGCCGCAATAAAGCTCTATAAAAACCAAATAAAATCTGCACAAGCCCATTTCTATGAAGCCAAAATCAACCTAGCTGCAAACTCCCCCAAAGAAATTTTTAAAATAGCCAAATCTTTAATTTCTCCCCCTCCCCCCGAGCGTCTGTCACCTGACGGCGCGCAAACCCGTTGTAATAATTTAGCCACTTTCTTCTCCCAGAAGATCCAGGCCATCTATTCTTCATTTTCCACTGGCAGTGGTGACATGGACCACACCACCACCACAGATTCCGACTTCTTAGTCCCCAGCTCACTGGATGAATTCCCCCTCCTAGATTCCGACACTTTAGACAGAATGCTTCTTAAAGTCACCTCGGGATCCCCCAATGACCCAGCACCCCCGCAAACTCTCAATAAGGTGATGGATATCATCCGCCCTGTCATCCTGGATGTCCTTAATGCTTCCATCTCCTCTAACTCCGTCCCAGCACCATGGAAATGTGCGATGGTTAGGGCCCTTTTGAAAAAGCCCACCTTGGACCAGAACAACTTGGCCAATATCCGCCCCATTTCCCTACTTCCCTGGATGAGCAAACTGCTTGAAAGGCACATCAATAATATCTTAGTGGACTACTTAGAATCAAATAGTCTGCTATGCGCCTCTCAGACGGGTTTCCGCCCGCAGCATGGAACTGAAACTGCTCTCCTAGCAGTGACGGAAGAAACTAGACTGGTGCTGGACCGGGGAGGAAAAGCAGCCATCATACTACTCGACCTCAGTGCCGCGTTCGACACTGTCAACCATGCCACACTACTACATCGCCTGAAAGGCATGGGCGTGTCGGGCGCGGCCCTGGAATGGCTGACCTCCTTCCTGGACGAGCGCTTCTTCCAGGTGTTTGAGGGCAAAGCAGTGTCCCCTAAGCAACCACTTAGATGTGGGGTTCCCCAGGGCTCCTCCCTGAGCCCCACACTTTTTGATGTCTATATGCGACCTCTAGCGGAGATAGTCCAGCCCTTTGGCGTGCGTATTGTCACCTACGCGGACGACACCCAGTTGGTGGTCTCTCTGGACCACACTGAGGAGTCGTCCAACACCCTGGGCCTCTGTCTAGAGGCCGTTGCTAAGTGGATGCAATCTTCCTGTCTCAAACTTAACGGGGAGAAGACAGAGATTATGCTATTGGGCAACCCTCCTCCGACCATTTTGACATCAATTTGGCCCACCTGCCTTGGTGCTCCTCCCCCTCCCAAACCGCAGATAAAGAGTCTGGGAATCTGGCTCGATAAAGCGCTGGACTTCTCGGTCCAGGCTACCAAAACTGCCTCCACGTGTGTCGGCCTAATGAAAATGCTCCGCAAAGTCCTCCCTCTGCTTCCTTCCCAGGCAAGAAGAGTCATGGTTCAGGCCCTGATACTCTCCCGCCTGGACTATGGAAACGCACTATACCTAGGTGCCCCGGCTTCAGTGACCAACAGGCTCCAAGTCACGCAAAACTGCGCCGCCCGATTATTATTCAACATCCCCCGCTGGCAGTCAGCCAAGAAAGCTCTAAAAGAATTGCACTGGCTCCCGATGGCTGCTAGAGCACAGTTTAAGGCTATGTGCATTGTGCACAAATCTTTCCATCGAACAGGCCCTGCCATCCTGTCCCCCTTAGTCGTGCCCTATGCTCCATCCAGAGCCCTTCGCTCCGGATCATTGCACCTAGTTACCACTTCTAAAATCAACAAAGCACGTTGGGGCGGCCGTTCCTTCTCCCATACTGCTGCGAGACTTTGGAACTCCCTCCCCTTAGCCCTCAGAGAAAATAATAACCGGCTGGCTTTTAGGAAAGCTTTGAAAACCCACCTGTTCGCAAAAACGTGCTAGTCTCACCCTGCGGCCCGCCACAGTGATCAATGAAAGCGCTGCGAGGCCTCCAGGTAGTCTATGCGCTATATAAATATAATTTTTCATTTCATTTCACATGCATACACAAACATACACATACTAACACACAAACATGCATACACACACAGATATATACATATAGACACACACACTATGCACACACGCATCTCCCGTACTGTCTCAGGGGAAGAGTCGGTGTCAGCTGTCTCCTAGAGGGAGATCTCGCATGAGACAGTAAGACTCAGAGACATGTGGCGGTGGGGAGAGACAGACATGCATCCCTTTAATTGTGTTGTTGCAAGATGGTGACTATCTTCTGCCACTGGTGCATTCAGATAAGCGGCAGGAAGTTAGTCGGACACATGCACTGGTTTCAATTTCGAGAAAGTGGGGTGAACGTTTCACAGATCGGGAGTGTGTGTCAACACGTGTTTCTCCTTCACGGCAAGGCCAATCAGTACGTTTTGTTTAACCGTGTGGTCATGAATCCTTTAATTGCATAAGTGAGCGGGTATGGATGTAAACAAAAATGTAACACTAATACCACATTTTCTGTCACTCTTGTGAACAGGTTTGCTGTGAATGTATGAATGAGAATGGCGTTTTAGAATACGTTGCATGGAAAAGGGTCAACATGGTGTATACGTGTTTTTTTTAATTTATTTTTTATTGCATGGTTAACGTCATGATATACCGCATTCGGATGCTTCATTGCAGATCAGTTGTTTGGCCCGTGGTTATTTACGAGTTTGGAAAATACTTTTGTATTGTTTCGATTCTTTTTGTCTCTGACCTATCTCTTGGCTGCGTCCTTACTCTCTCCCATCTTCTCTCTCCACCTCTTTGCTACATGTTCTCTCGTAATGTTTTCATTTTCCCCAACTCTCCTCTTTACTCTCTCTAATTCTTTTTTTGCTCCTTTTCTGTCTCTGTCCCTTCTCTCCTCTTTCTCTCCCCACCTGTCCCTTCTCTAACCCCACTCCTCTTCCTCTGCCCGCCCCCCCATCCCTCTCTCTCGCAGTACTGCAGCATAGGCAGCACCAGTTCTCTGATGCCTTCTCAGTGTTGGCCCTGGGGGTGGAGGAGGTAAGTCAGCCCCCCAAGTGAATCCCATTATCAACAGATAGTGAACCTCTATTTACCAACAAGTACGGAGCGGTCTCGGGTGACGGCTGATGCGAACAGTGATCTGCTCTCGGCCCCGGCAGGGCCTGTGGGGTGGGGGCGTTACCTTACACTAGGAGAGGAATTAAAAGTGATATCCTCCCCTCCCCCCCACTCCACCACTGTCTCTCCTCACCCTCCACCTCTCTCTCTCCTCCACTTCTGATTCCCTTCCAACTCGGTCTCTCCTTACCCTCCACCTCGGTCTCTCCTTACCCTCCACCTCGGTCTCTCCTCACTCTCCACCTCGGTCTCTCCTCACCCTCCGTCTCTCCTCACTCTCCACCTCCGTCTCTCCTCACTCTCCACCTCCGTCTCTCCTCACCCTCCACCTCTCCTCACCCTCCACCTCCGTCTCTTCTCACCCTCCACCTCCGTCTCTCCTCACCCTCCACCTCTCCTCACCCTCCACCTCCGTCTCTTCCCACCCTCCACCTCCGTCTCTCCTCACCCTCCACCTCACCCTCCACACGTGTCTCTCCTCACCCTCCACACGTGTCTCTCCTCACCCTACACGCACCCTACACGTGTCTCTCCTCACCCTCCACGTGTCTCTGCTGCACGCCACACACTGCTGCACGCCTCACACTGCTGCACGCCTCACACTGCTGCACGCCTCACACTGCTGCACGCCTCACACTGCTGCACGCCTCACACTGCTGCACGCCTCACACTGCTGCACGCCACACACTGCTGCATGCCGCTGCACGCCACACACTGCTGCACGCTTCACACTGCTGCACGCCACACACTGCCACACACTGCTGCACGCCGCACACGGCTGCACGCCGCACACGGCTGCACGCCACACACTGCTGCACGCCACACACTGCTGCACGCCACACACTGCTGCACGCCACACACTGGTGCAACCGGCACACACTGATGCAACCGGCACACACTGATGCAACCGGCACACTGCTGCACACTGCTACATTACTCACTGCTGCATGCTGCACGACACTGCTGCACGCCGCACACTGCTGCACGCCGCTGCACGCCACAGTGCTGCATGCCTCACACTGCTACACGAAACACTGCTGCACGCCGCTGCACATCACAGTGCTGCATGCCTCACACTGCTACATGAAACACTGCTGCACACCGCACACTGCTGCACGCCGCACACTGCTGCACGCCGCACACTGCTGCACGCCGCACACTGCTGCACGCCGCACACTGCTTTTATGCGAGTTTATGCTACTGACATTGTAAATGACAAGGCCTTTTATTTGTTTTAAAACCAAAACATAAAAGGCATTGTAATTTTACAAAGCCAATAGCTCAAACTCTTATAAATGCGAGACCTATTGCATTGCAAATGCTTGTTCAGTAGTTCCTGTTTGCCATACTGCAGAAAGGCCTAAAATGCCATATGTCAGTGACTTTTTCAAGATGGCGAAAATATTTGACCAAAATGGACTTGGGCCCTGAGGCCTTGGTGTGGGTGTGTGTGTAGGGTGTAAGTGTGTGTATATTTATGTAGGGTGCATACATGTGTGTGTGTACGTAGGGTATGTACTATGGTAATCCTAGTGTCCTCTTACATCTAACACTAAAATCCAATTTGAAGCAGGCACTGTATCTACAATAAACCCAGAGACAGAAGTCTCGTAGAACAAAAGCATGGTCCTTCAGCAACCAGACCAGGAATCTAAAGGAATTATTTGGCCACAGCCCTCACCCTGCATATTTTGTTGACTTCAGGTCAGTTATCTCTGCCCATTCAGGTCAGCCTCCTTTCACACATTTTCCAACACTTAAGGCTGAGCACATGCTTAGAGCTGGTTAAGGTGTATGTTAATTAGCCTTCTGACAGTTCAGGTATGTAAAAGGTAACTTTAAAAAAACGATTCTGAGCGCGGGCGGGGCCATGAAGGAACGGTTCCGTCATAAGCACAGCCCAACCGACGTGCATGACGGAACCGTTCCGTCATCGGCGTCGAAGAGGTTAAACTGCAGCAGTCAGGCTACAATTAAAGCAAAAGACACACAATTGATGGACGAAATGCAGGTCAAATCAAAACATTCACCACCAGTCAAGAGATCTGGGTTAAATCCATCATTCTTTTGCTCACCATGCCACCCCAGTTTAGACCTGGCCATATGCAAATCAGTCTTGACCCTGTGCCTCATGGGAACAGTCCAGCCCAACTTCCAAGCCAGGTCCTCCCTGGAGCAGAAACAAGCATCCTAGGACTGGTTTTGGGGTTTCACCCCTCTTCAGCCAGAATAGCTTGTTTCCAGTGGCACAGTGAGCCCAGGACCCACGTCTGGGCATACCTGGCACACTTAGGGCGAGAAAGCAAAAGATACCCAATTAATGGACAGAATGCAGAACAAATCAAAACATTCACCCCCAGTCAAGAGATCTGGGTTAAATCCATCATTCTTTTGCTCACCATGCCACCCCAGTTTAGACCTGGCCATACGCAAATCAGTCTTGACCCTGTGCCTCATGGGAACAGTCCAGCCCGAACTGCCAAGCCAGATCCTCCCTGGACCGGAAACAAGCATCCTAGGACCGGTTTCGGGGTTTCACCCCTCTTCAGCCAGGATAGCTTGATTCCAATGGCACAGTGAGCCCAGGACCCACGTCTGGACATACCTGGCGCACTTAGGGTGAGAAAGCAAAAGACAAAAATTGATGGACGGAATGCAGAACAAATCAAAACATTCACCCCAGTCAAGAGATCTGGATTAAATCCATCATTATTTTGCTCACCATGCCACCCCAGTTTAGACCTGGCCATATGCAAATCAGTCTTGACCCTGTGCCTCATGGGAGGACCTGGCCTGGCAGTTCGGGCTGGAATGTTCCCACTGGGTGCAGGGTCAAGTCTGATTTGCATATGGCTGGATCTAAACTGGAATAGCACGGTGAGCAAAAAAACAATGGATTTAGGCCCAGATCTCTGTAATGGGGTGGATGTATGACATTGTTCTGCTTTCTGTCCCTCAATTGTTCTTTTTGCATTTGTCTCCCCAAGTGGGACGAGTATGCCCAGACGTGGGTCCCGTGCTCTCCATGCTACTGGAGTCAAGCTATCCTGGCTGATTAAGGCTGCAAGCCCGAAATCGGTCCTAGGATGCTTGTTTCCAGTCCAGGGAGGACCTGGCCTGGCAGTTCGGGCTGGACTGTTCCCATTGGGCGCATGATCAAGACTGATTTGCATATGGCTGGATCTAAACTGGAATGGCATGGTGAGCAAAAGAAACAATGGATTTAGGCCCAGATCTCTGTACTGGGGTGAATGTATGACATTGTTCTGCATTCTGTCCATCAATTGTTCTTTTTGCATAGGCTACAATTATAGGCCTAAAACCATGTTGTCCTTGTCACACTGGTGGATGGCAAAATAAGTGCTACAGTCCACAAGTGACATTCTGCTTTCACGCCTGGGTGCTCTTTTTACACCATATGCTATGGACTTAAAGGCAGGGTAAATATAGCAATTAAGAATAGGTCATTAACCATGTTTAAATGGTAATGTGTGGAAATCGAATTTCAGTGAATATTTATCTTTTGTGCATCACCGAGCAAAATGTCTTGATATGTTTTGATCCTATTAATATCTTTGTTTCATCTAACTTTAGAATTACTAAAAAATTTACTTTATTGCTGCTTTCCTAATGGCTGAATGTGTACAGTTCATTTACAGCTATTTACATTTTGTTGTGTGTAACAAAAAATTACTTACTGCAGCTTTCTTTTTGAACTCTGTACCCCTGCAAGATTTTCACATAATTCACTTTACTTTACAAACTCTTCACACTTTTCAGCCAGAGAAAGTAATCACCAACCCCCATGTTAAAAAAAAATCCATCAATTTGTCAGAAGACATACCCTGACATTTGGCCTCTGTCTTTGATGGGCTGCAAATGTGACATGGTAAATACATAATTTAAATGCATCTTTATTTATTGATTGGACTTTTGTGACCAACCAAAAATCGGCTTGCAATCCACCATGAGGCCGTGACCCACAGTTTGGAAAATACTGGCCTTGGCCTTGCTGCCCATTGGAATGGGGATGTGTGCTCTTGAAGGCTGATCAGGAATGTTATGTTAGTGGGATAACCAACATGATATTTAACATTGAACCTGAACTTCGAAAGCTGATGCGCTGCAATGCCCAGCTAGTAATATATGATGTGGGAAGGACATACTACCAACAAGATCCTGATCATGTTGATTATTCCAAGTGATGGCTAGTCGGGGCATTTTAGATAGGCTGTCTATGGCAAAATGCTATCATATGCTGGTATGATTTGCTATTGAAGGCAGTCGCAATTTAAATATGGTGCCTGTCCTCATTTTATAATATGCGACAGTAATAGGCCTTGAGCGAATCTAGATGTTAATTCATTACACGGCTGGAGGCGACTATTATGCATGTTCAAAGCCCTGTAATGCAGCATTGGCCTCATGCTTAATTGGTTGCAAATATAACTTCACAAACATACTTGCATTTGACCAATCTGCCGTTCTTAAAATCTCAGTTAGATTTCCACCAAACCAACAAACCTTACTTGAAGGATGTGTACCAGCCTTCATCATATCCACTCGTACATCAAGCATCACCCATCTCATCCATCTTGCTATGATAGTTGACAACACAGCTTTGTAATATTTAACATTTGAAATCAACAACTGGTCATTACCTGAAGCTCTGAATTCAAGTACCCTGGTCTCGTATGTTGATTCCACCACAAAACAATTTCACAACTTTGGAATATTGGATACAACACGTGCATAGATCAAAATGCATTCCATGAAAACCATAATACCTGTGGCCCAACTACAATGCTGTTACATCTGAAACTGTTCTGAAAGAAATTAAACAAAGCAATGCAGCCAATAATCTGAGTCAGTTGCTTTAAAGTTGTTAAAGATAGAAAAGTATTCCATGGCCTTAATACAAAAATGTTTGAAACAAATTTATATCCCATACAAAATCATAGCATGGTCTAGGAGGCCTCCTTGTTCTCATATCCTTTACAACCCCACAAATCAAAGCGTGCTACCAATAGCTCATCAATTCACTAACTATTATCCTGCTTAAATAGCAGATCTTGAACAATTCACTGTGCTATAGGGAAGACTTTTCTGAAATCACTCTTTTAAAAAACGTGGACACCTGAATTCAAGGAGCCTTCATGGAATCCAGGTCCTTCTCCAAGCACCAGCTACTCAATATTCTCCATATGCCCTTATAACTCTTCCTCATACCTGGACCACAAGATTTATCTGGTAGTACGTTCGCTTTTCTTGAAAGATCTGAACATCCCCGAAATCCTCTGAAAACCCCAGACCAGAAGGCTCAAAACTCCTGACTAAACTAAAGGATGTTCATCCTCGTCTGGGACAACTAGCAAACCTTTTCTCTCTGGTATTAGGACAAGTTCTTCTATTGCTAATTTCAAAACTCCTGGGGAACAAGGTTGAGATGCTCAAATAAGAGTAACAAGTATTAACTGACACCTCTCCCTTCAACTTTCATCCAAACTCTCTGGATCATTGCAAAAAGCGGTAATGCACACCTCTGATGAGACTCCAACTCTGTGGGAAAGCATCCATTGCACATGCCTCCATGTCTGTTCTCCAACTGAAGTACTTCTCTACTTGAAATTGCAGCCTGCTTGCAAACACATCTACTTCTATTGCATTCCACTGTTTCACTATTCTCCTGAAACAAAGTTGACTCAACATCCTTGACTCTGATATGTGCCTTTAATTGCATCCTGCTACCTGATTCCCTGTTCAGGTTAAATATTTTGCCATCAAAGAGATTTTGTGCTCCAAACAGAATCACTACAAATCCATTTGCAAGTGTGCTAGTTGCTTCGATCTGCTCTCACCTAAACACTTGATGTAAGTCACTGTGGATACATTGTTCATCCAAAAATGCATTTCTTTCCAAAGTATTCTTGAAACTTTTCAATGCATTCATACTTGCTAACAGCTCTGGGGAATTTATATGAAAAAAACTCACTTCTTCTGACCACTTTCCGCCACGTTTCTCAATAGAACCAAATCCAATGCACAACCAAAAATAGCCCGCTCGTTCCAAGCTTCTAGGTTGTCCAGCCACCAAATTAACCCTTTGTTTGCTTCCTTCTGCCAACTAAGATTGTCCGCATACCACAAACCTTTCCTTAAAACTGCTGTCTTCAAGCTTTGCAAGACCCTGTAATGCAATGGACCCGAACAAATTGTCAGTGCAGAGGAAGACAGAAGCCAATCACTCGGGCCAGATCTCTCGGAGGTAATATCTCCCTTTTTAGAATCAAACACATTTCCCTTTTTATCAGTTTTATTTCTGTTTCTGGTAACAGTAATCTTTCTATGCTGTTAGAAAATAGTTTTCTGCATTAATAATGAAACCCAGATCCTCGAAGAAGTTTCTTGTTAAGTTCAAAGAAACTAATAGCACTGCATGATCTTAAGACATTAAAAGAATGCAATCCAGATAAATGATCTGGATGGCATCACATGACATCACTGGACCCAACATTTTTGTAGAACACCAAGGTACCAGAGTCAGTCCGAAAGAATGACAAAGGAATTGATATAAGAGATCCCTCAACCTGAGCAGAAGAAATTTCGGATTCTCCTCGTTGCTCCTGTAAAGTAAGTATCCTTCAAATCCAACTTCACTAACCAATCCTTTTCTCGTAAAATGCCTCTAACAGATGGATGCCCTCTTTCATAAAATGTCTGTAACCTAGGAATTTGTTTAAATTGCTTAAAATGATGACTGAAGAGCAACCTTTGTCTTTCTTGTCCACTAAAAATATAGTACTCACAGTGCCTTCCCCAGGTGTGTATATTTGTTCTGTAGCATCCCTTTGTAACATCTGTGTCACCTCAACATCCCTAATTCCATCTGCTCTTTGTCTAACTCTATTTTGAAACCTCTGATGATTTTCAAAACCAAAACATAATTTTTTAACTTCTGCCATCTCTGATAGAATAACCTTGGTCCTCCAAATTTTCTTGCCTAATTTCTTCCTCTAGTAGCTCGATTTTTTCCACATCTACCTTGTGGGGAAAAAAAAGCCAGTTGCTGATTGAAATCCCCCTGCGGTACCTCGTCCTTGATAATAATTCTGGGATCTTTGTAATCCTAGGCTTGGTAGTCAGTCCCCTCCTTCCAGCCCTTCCAAAAACAGTTCTGACTATGCACTCATATTTGACAGAGCCTCATTTAGAGCTGTGAAACTTGACTCATACTTGCTTAACGATCTAACAAGACCCTCATTTTTTTCTTATTAATATATTTATTGATTTTGACTGTCATTTACTACATACTCATCACATTGCATAAATGCAACAGCATTTCCATACCTGCTTGTACATTTGCAGTTTGCGTTGTATATATTGCTAGCATGCTGTAATCATAAGATATAGTATGACACTTTTAACACAACTACTGAAATACCCCCCCCACCCTCTACATGAACCCTTATATAATTGTATATAACATGTGTAAATATACAACATATTCAGGCATGGTTTGTCCTAACAGCAGCATCCCCGTACAGGAAATATCCTCTACATGTACAAGTGACACGTCTTAAACATCTCCTACTCACTCACATGATATTATGACAGGGCCTTTTATTCACCATGCAGCTACTATATGACCTTTACAGTTCTTTTACTATAAACTCTTCCAATATCGCGTTCCATTCTAGTGTGATAGGCTTTTTGAGTAGTCCCCTTCTTTCTTCTCTTTTGAGCTCAGCGCTCTCCGCTTTGCCCCATCTCACAACCTCAGTATACCACTCCGCCACTGTTGGTGCCATAGCGGCTTTCCAGCATTTAGTTATCATCCGTCTTAGCTAGTATTAACGCTAGATTGACAAATCTACTTGTGGGATTACCACTTTTGTGTTTTATGCCCAGTCCCAATAAAGAGTGTTCCGCTTGCACACCCCATCTCCCCATCTAACAAGACCCTCACCAAATAACAAACCTTTGTAGCCATATCTCCCAATGTTAAGTCTGTGTTCATTAAAATAGCCTTACGTCTCTCAGATATTAATCCAGTATTCAAACATTCTCCAAAAAGCTAATTGCTCTTTGGCTGCAGCCTCTAAGTAAATTAGCATTCACCTCCAACCCTTTCAGATGCGCCTCTTCAGCCATATCCAAGATACGTGCCAAAAGTCCAAGTCCATCTAATAGCTTATCTTGGCACATTTTCAAAGAATGTTCTAACTCCTTCATAGTGTTTTTTCTAACTTTAACAAGGAAGAAAATCAACTCCGTATTTACATTTTGGATCACATAAATCGTCTCCCAAATGACTGGTCTAGAATATTCTGCACACATCGCATTACGTGCCTCCTCTAATGGCTTCCATAACCATTGCTTAATGAATTTTGCCACATGCTCCATTGGCCGCCAACCAGAATGACCTGGATGCCTTAGAGAGTTGGGTTCAAACATGTTTCCCCTCGAGAATCTTTGAGCAAACTCTTCTCAGCATCTCATAATAAGTTATCTTCCAATCCACCTGAATCTTACATCTTATCCTATAGGCCAAGGACAAACTCATTGATATCCAAACCATTATTATGTTCCAATACACCAAACTCATCCTCAGTATCATAAGACCGTGCATATCTTTGTCCTTCAGTTGACCCTTATAAATATTTCTAGAGTTAGTACCAGCCTTTTGAAAAAAATCTTTTTCAGTCATTCTTTGCAGCAGAAAAACATTCTCTTTTGCTTTTCTGGGCATTGTGTCATCCGCAGTAGATTTCCCTTTTTGAGGCATGTTAGTATGGTAGAAATCTACTAAAGCGGTTGCCTTGGTTACTTACGTTTCAAAACAGCCACGCATTTTAGTTGGAAATAAATGTAACCTGCCCAATTCAAAATGGGTTTTAAATATCGTGCCATTTAAAATCAGCACCTTGGAAAATGGCAACTCTTTTTAGTTGAAAATAAAGGCGGCCTGCCTAATTCAAAATGGCTCCTAAATATCACTCTATTTGAAATCCCACTGCGTCACCAGCCTACAAGCGCCATACTCTCCTAACTCGGCAGTAAGTACTTGAATAAATGAACTGTATGACTTGCACAGACAGTGCAGTTAAAATTGTCAGTCACAGCATTGAGAGAAAATAAACCAATACAGTCAAGAGTGAACTGTACTAATGACAAAGTGAAGAACAAAACTAAAGTATTCATAAACATGCCTCAATGTTAGGAAAGAAGTAATGAATATGTATCAACACTAACATAAAATCAAGAAAAACCTATCCTTTATTCATTGATGCCGATTTAAATATAAACTCCTTAAGAAAAGAGTTAAATATAATTTTGGTAAATTGTAAAACCCCGTCTCCCAATTTTAACTGCTTATATTTAAAATTTCTAATAATAGGTTAAATTAAATAAATAGTACTAATCTTGCGAAGAGAAGCCAATACAAGAGGAAATACTATGTTTGGCTTGCTTATATATTGACTTACTGAGCGTTCGATTTTAAAAAGTTAAAAGCGGTGCAACATATTTTTAAAAAATGGTTGCATGGGGCAGGCTAAATTAAAACGATAGGGCAGGCAAATAGAAGGTGATTTTTAATGTTAGCATTGTCTAGTACTTACATTTTTCCAATGAGTATTTATGACCCGATTATTGATTCTTCTTGATGATTTTTGAAGATATTTAGGATGTGTATGGATCTGATAATACCACAATTCTTCATTCCACACGATATATCTGCCACTTGCCTCTGGAAAAGCTGTCATCGTTCTACATCTGCACTAAATTCTATGCCTGATGGATGCATCTTATGTGAGTGGTGCAAGCTGGAGTCTGTTGCCTTTGTCCTTGGTGTCTGTGTAATGTACTATCTTTGTGTAGGTAATTCCATCCGTCAGTTTGAAGAGCTTATTATTTCTAGGGCCAAGCTGATAACCTTTTTTGCTTCAATTGCAAAAAGTACAGATGATGGATGGAATGCTGAACAAATCATACCTTCACGCCTAGTCACAAATCTGGGATAAATCCATTGTTTTGTTGCTCGCCCCACTATTTCAGTTAGACCCAAACATATGCAAATCAGTCTCGACTCTGCTCCTCATGGGAACAGTCCAGCCTGAACTTCTAGGCCATGTCCTACCTGGACTGGAAACAAGCATCCTGGGACTGGTTTCGGGGTATCACCCCTCATCAGCAGGCTAGCTTGAAGCCGGTGGCATAGCGAGCACGGGACTCACATCTGGGCATACCCTTCCCACCTAGGACAACAAATACAAAAAGAACAAGTGATGGATGGAATGTTGATCAAAATCAGACATCAGCCCAAGTCACCAATCTGTGTTTAATCCATTGTTTATTTGCCCACCATGCCACCCTAGCTTGGACCCAGCCATATGTAAATCAGTCTTGACTCTGCACCTCTTGGTAGCAGTCCAGCCCAAACTGCAAGGCCAGATCCTCCCTGGACCGGAAACAAGCATTTTGGGGCGGGTTTTGGGGTATCACCGCTCATTAGCCAGGCTAACTTGAAGCCAGTGGCTCAGTGAGCACGCGACCCACATCTGGGCATACCCTTCCCACATTCAGCGATAAAAGCAAAAAGAATAAATGTTGTTCGGTATGTATGTATGAATGCAGTACAAGAGGCCAGACGTGCTTTCGCTGATGCCACAAGAGCACTGTGTGAAGCAGGTGTGAATTATTGTATGCCGTTCATAGCTAAACTCTCAGTTCAGGCTTAAGGCTGCACCAATTTCCTTACAAAACCGAATGAGGCTCTGAAATTATTCAAAAAGAAAAAAAATCAGATAAACTTAATGCCACGCAACCCAAATCCCAGACACCTTTAAGGGATGTGAAATAAATTTCTGGTGTTCCACCTGTCTGATTTAATGACAAGATTTGACTCTTAAACTGATGTTTGACACAAATACAAACTTGTTTTTTGAATTCGAGGGTTGTAGGGTGCCTAAACGATGTTTAAATGCAAGTTGTTTTGATAACTGGGGTGTTGCAAAATAGGCACTCATGATATATTCAGTTCACATATTAAAGATTGCAAATGTGGTCTTAGTGGTGGCTGATGGCATATGCCTCATAGTGCATATATCATGTTTTTGTTGGGGTTTTACTAATGACTTTGCATTATATTGTTTGGGACTCTACTCTGTTAGTTGGGGATTACAGTGTGTGGGAAGGGGGTTGAGATGGAGGATGGCCAACCAGCTGGTAAAAATAATGCAAAGCAATTTGCCATTTCAGTGGACCACGGCTTCATCCTTTATCAATTGGAGCATGTAACGCCAAGATTCATACAATTGTGCGTATTCTTATACAATTTCTCTGAAACCAAGTGAATAGAAGTGAGCACATGCGAAGAAACAAAAAAGTGCTGTGAGCAGGTGTAAGAATCTTCTCATGTAAAAGAATGTGGTAAGTCATTGATAACACGAAAAAAGTATCACAAACAGGAGCTACTTTCTGATATCGTCCCTTTGGAGTGCCAACTCTTCAAAACCATTATTGGCAATGCCAGTAGGTCTGGCTTTACAAGAATGTTGTATGGCAAATTAAAGCATTACAAGCTAATAGCATGGGAATGAATATGTAGTTGTGTGGAAGCAAAGAATTGTAGAAAAATATTGATGCAGGTTAAAAGATCAGGTGACAGTTGCACTGCCAAGCCAGACCTAGAAGTCCATGTAGGTTAATGACTGCCCTGCTCCCATCTGTGCTACTGCCAGAGAAAAACAACATAAATTATCTTATTATTTAAGCCACTTTAATAGCATTACATTTTCATTTGTGTGCCCCTGAACATTCAGTCGCAGGCTGCTGGATAAATAAGATTAAAGTGAGGAAAGATATTCTTATCGGAATCCGCAGCCAGCTATCTTATAGCACAATATGGCCAAATCCTATGTGCCCACTGATTTTAAAACAACTAAAGGAAAGAAAAAGAGAGAGAAGTGGTCAGTCAGTATACTCATATCAATACATAACCCCCGATTTCAAGTGTATATGTGCTAAAAAATGTGTAGAGGAAAGAGAAAGTATCTCACGTGCGCACCACCAGAGGAGCTACTGGTAGGTTATCACCAGCTTGCCCATGTTTGTATCATCATCGATAACTTTCTCAAAGAAAAAGTGATGTGTCCAGTAGAAAAGGAAGTGAAAAAGATAGAGACCCCGTGAAAACAATGAGACTCAAGAAGTCTCTATTTAAAATTGGACTAAACTCACAAAAACTGGTCACTTTTATTCCGAACTGTGAGTTTGCACCAGGTTAAAAACACAGCATGTTGTGGACCACTTTAATGACGGCCAACATGTTTCATTGCCAATTACTTTATGGCAAATTCGTCAGGGCAACCGAGGTCAGCAATCACCTCCCTGGACATCTAACATCAAAAAGAGTGACTGACAGCCACACAAAGAAAATAATTTGTTTAGAGAAAATACCCCCAACTACAGGCTCTCTTCAGTACAGGTATAAATTAAAATTGTAGACCACGGCCAAGTAGCTAGAAGGTGGCCACTAGTCCTCTATTCAGTTTCATAATATTTACATAGTAGGAGCTATGGGCCCACATACCAGCTCGCACCACGTCGTAGGGATGTATATCATATACACTTTTTGTCCCTTCAAATAGCACTTTTGTTGCTTAGTATTTTGTCTGTGGAAAGAAACCATGCATCATATACTATATCTATAGTGTACAATGGAAATTGACACCATATCAATAACACACATTCATCAACAGCACACTGTATCTCAAGCCGCCTAACAAGCGTGTCCAAGTATCCAACCTATCACGTACATCGAGCGCTTGAAAACTCATGTTTAAAAACCACAATCAATATCCACGTAATGCAACACTTAGGGCCTCATGTAGGTAGCCAAATACCGGTCGGTAACGGCCGATTTTCGGTAATTATACCGTTACCGACCGGTATTTTGGCTTTTGGTATGTAGGGGGTGAATTTCTGTTTTCGGAATTTACCGAATCGGTAAAATTACCGATTCGGTAATTTTACCGAATCGGTAAATTCCGAATACAGAAATTCAGATGTAGGGGGACTGTGTGGGTGTTGTTTCGAGTCGGTATTTACCACCAACTAATAGTTGGTGGTAAATAACGTATAGATGAGTAAAAGCATTTAAAAGCGCTTAGAAGTGTGCACATGTGGCAGACATACATGCCCTTAGGGCATGTATGTGTGCCACATGTGCACACATGGCCGAATCAGGGGTGCAACAGGGTGTCAATGTGACACCCTGCCACCCTTGCATCTGCTCCCCCATTACCGAATCCGTATTTACCGATTCGGTAATGAGGCATACCTTCCCCTCAATGGGAAGGTATGCCTCATTACCGAATCGGTAAATACCGATTCGGTAATTACCGACTCACTCCGATTCGGTAACAATTACCGAATTTTTACCTACATACACTTTACCGATTCTTAAATACCGAATCGGTATGATTCGGTATTTTAGAATCGGTAAAGTGTATGCCACCTACATGAGGCCCTTAGTCTTTGAAATTGCGATGCAAATCGAAGCATTGACCCTCTCGATACTTTAAACACGTGTGCAAATATCATAGAGTTTCGATCAACTCTACTCTACATCATTCATTACACCAACACTACTCCTCTGGCAAATCCTGCAGCCTTCTCGCTGTTCGTCATTTCGTTATCTCCTTTTCGCGGTAATAAGAACTCTGACGGTGACTATGCCCCAACCGCTCCTGAATCATCAAAACATGGTGAACAGATAAAAAGTCACTTGCTCCCCTTCGCCTTCTCACGATGGACTGCACTCAAATCGTAGTCCTACTCAATCATGTGCCCCCACCACTTTCGGCCAGCACCAAGTTGGTATTAATCTGCGAATTCTTTGAAAAAAGCACTTTTTTGCTTTTTTCAAAGTGCCATGTGGCACACATACATGCCCTTAGGGCATGTATGTGTGCCACATGTGCACACATGCATATTTCAGGGGTCCAACAGGGTGTCCTTTTGGAACCCTTGCACCCTTGAAACTGCGTGCGCAATTTGTGAGTACCTATTGGGTACTCGCAATTTGCGCAAGCAATTTCCATTCATTCCTGTGGGCCTCTTGGGCCATAGGAAATAATGTGAAGGGATTCCTTAAATGCGACTCGCAGTTAAGGAATATGAGGCAATCGCAAAATAGGTGCGATTTTTTTTGATTAAATCTCATTTTGCATTCTCAAATAGCGATTCTCTAAAAATTGCTATTTGGATATCGCGAAACCTTTTATTGATACATATGCCCCAAGATAAGGAACACAGCAATGGTAAAGCGGATGAACCCTAAGAAGATCCTGATAATACAGCTCTTGTAGACCCTCACACTCAATAAACATAAGAATGCGGCTGATGTGGACCCTCACACTTAATAAACATAAGAATGCAGCTGATGTGGACCCTCACACTTAATAAATGTTGTAAAATATTTGCAAAAGGCATTTCAATGAAATTCTTGCTATACAGGTGGCATAGTACACCCTGCGTTGATGAGGGAGCTGCCTTTTGTGTTTCTCATATAATATAGAGAGAGTAGTCTGAAATTCATAAGCAGTTGCTTCTGAAAAAGCATTTGATTCCATATGTTCACTATACTTGTCTCAGTAATTGAGACCCTTGTGAATTTGAACGTGTATATTTTGGTTGTTAAGCTTTTCATACACTAGACTCAACATGAGTGTGTTGGTGAATGGAACCTTCTCCCCCACTTCTAAACTTCAGAGTGGTTACCAAGGTGCTTGCTAATTCCAGGGGTCATTGATTTGGTAATGGGGACCACTGAAACAGGTCCTACACTTTGAGATGGTAGGCAGATACTTAACTGTTAATTGTCTAGTGTCATTGGTATCCATTTATATTCAGATGACATTTAGATTTTTATATTCTGAGGGTTGATTTGCAGACAGAATTAAATACAGTGGTTCAGCTTGGGGATGTGTAGGATATGGTGAGTAGTTGGTCAAAATCAGTAGTATTCCCTAGCTGGCTCTCTTGGGACTGCTTGAGGAATTGGGGCTTTAGGAGCAGTGAATTGTTTCTTGGGTCAGTTTGTGTGCTTGCCAAAAGAGATATAGCTTGGAGATGGAAATCTAGAGGGGCGCTATATGTACAAGAGTAGAAGACTGGGATGGATCACTGTTCTCTTATGGAGAGGGAGGTATACATGTCTACAAGCTGCCCTAAGAAACATGATAAGATATGGGTGGCATGGTGGGATTATTCACAGACACAGGATCCATGAGCTATCTTCTTCCACCAAAACCTACTCCGTACACTGAGCCAACCTCAAGCCGGACATACTCCAGATGCTACACCATTCACGAATCAGGTGGGAGTTTTCACATCTTTAAGCATTACATGCCATTGCCCTTATTAAATAATAGAAATAGATGCTCCTGGTTGTGGAAAATATATGTGGCTTTGCAATTTCTGGTGGAGGCTCTGGGTAGTGTTCGTTTGAAGGATTTGTTGTTGCTCGAATAAAAAAAAAAAAGACCATTTAAAAATAAAAAAAATAATTATTCCCACAAGCTTTGGCTGTTTCGACTGTAGCAGGAGGCACCTAGATGATATAAGGAGCTACTTGGGATTTAATGCGTACAAAATAAAAAAACATCACCCATAATTACGATGCCATCTTAGACACTCTAAATAGAAAAGTTAATAGATAGTTATCCTTGCCTATTACCGTTGCTGGAAGAATCAGGCTCACTTAAAGAAATAACAAAATGATTATGCTACTTAAACTGCTTCACTGTTTTTCAAATGCTCCTGTGCTCCCACCAACTATTTGTTAGTAGCAAGTCCTTGGTCACAAGGCCAGCATGGGCTGACAACCCCAAAAATATCAAGGCGACCATGGATGAGGCATGAATGGAAATCCACAGATATGTACCTTATGATACAGAATCCCTTTTCTCCTTCTCCAATACTTTTTGTGGTCTGGCTCATACCAACTGAGTCGCACTCAAAAATGGATAGGTATAGTGAATCTTTTACTCTGTTAGTTCTAGGACACTGCAAAATACTGGTAGAACTGTACTAAATTTCAGAGCTCATATTAGGAAGCAGTGCCTTAGTCAGGACAAGGACATCTCCCTCAAACCTGCTTGAGTATCAACACCTTAAAATGGTATTCAGAGGGGAGGACTTCCGAAGCATACTACAAACATCCCAACTTTTGTAATATTTCCTGAATGCTGAAGGCTATAGAAAGGTATTCACTATCGAATATACTCTACACATGCGGACCAAATGTTAGGAAACATTAACCCCACCTACAAAAGTGAATTGGTCTGATATCACAAATGATTAGTGATCGAAACTGTTCGTTCCCTCAAGCAGTGTCGCTACATGTCAGTCAAACAATTCATAGCTATGTCACCCCTTATCTGATGAATGAAATACAACCACAGTATAACCCCTCTTCGTATAGTGCAGAAATAGTCATGTTTCTGTAGTTATTTTGGGCTTGTCCCAGAACTTGCACATTCTGGATTGATATTCTAGCTTGACTAAATTGCGTTCCAACCTCTCCCCTCTTAACAGATCTAATGTGGATATTGCTGAAACATGATGTGAAGCCACTGCCAGCTCTGGCTAGGTTGTCAAGGCTGGCAAACTTGTTAGCTAAGAGAGACATAGCTGTTCGGTAAACAAGGATGTCTTTCACCGCCTTTATTGATGAGACACCAGATCTATTGCAATGACCAGGAAGAAGGATACTGAATCATATTGTGTCCTCTACAGAAGCCAGAGTTTACTGGCAGAAAATTTGTTTTTATTTGAGTTTTTGAGATATGGATAAAGTGTCCATTTTATTTTGACAAGATCACGTTGTAGATCACTTTGAGGACATGTTTTTTTCCATAGCTGCATAACAAGAAGTGATAGCTGGTGTGGCATTTCACATCAATTATGCTATATGATTCTCCAAATAAGCTGTAAAATAGAATAGCTTATGTGGTATAAGGGAACGTTTTTACCCTTATTGGTAATATATTGAATATTTTTGTTGATTTAAAACCTTAAAAGAGCCCTTGAATTTACTTAGATTTTGACCAAACACATATAAAAATGTAATTTACACATCAACCTCCAATGGCTCACTATGTTTTACTGTGCCTTTAATTCGAAAGGTAAAAGATCGTGCTTCCCAAACTTGGTTGCTTGGCCACCTGAACCGCCCACCCCGTCCACCCTATTGTGTATCGAAGACATTTTTCCTTCATTTTTATTATATAATGGTAGTCATGCCACCTCGCTCTCCCATGGATGGTGAATCGACATCCATTTGCTTTCTCTTAGTTACCAAGTGGAACAGAGATGTATTCATTACATCCATAAGCTATGCCACCATAATAAAAATAATTAAAATAAACGTGCTCCTACATTGCTTTCAAGAATAAGGGATAGTGAAGCATTGCCCAGCACTTCCCTGCATACCTGTATTTCGGATATTCAGTGTTCATGTGTAAAAGATCAACTTTTAAGAATCCCACATTTCGAGCTGTATATGGCGATGCTTCTTCTGTGATCAACATCCTGTGCATGAGCGTATTGATTTTCTGTAAATCCTGTGCGATCTACGTGTCATAATCTTCCTTTCCATTCCCCCATCACACCTCTTTCCTTGTTTTCATTCACTGTGTTCATGATCTCATAGAATGAGGTACAATTTTAAATTTGTTATGGGGGTGTCGATAAACAATGCAACCCTGTCTCTTTGTAGCTTACATGTTCCTGCTTAATCTTTTTTAACCTGCAAATTTATCAGTATTGACCTAGATTGACTGAGATGTATATAATAATAACCCGTAAGGGTCTCTAGGCGCCGTCGGGAAGATTAAGCAAGCTATTGCCCAGAGTCACATGGTGGTGGGCTAATCTGCCGCCGGTGATCGAACCGTGAGCCCCCGGGTTCCACAGTCAGTCACCCTGGCCGCTGCGCCACACCTCTTCCTATACACCTATATGGCATGCGTCTTTTATAAGTGTTTAGTTCTCTGCTGTCGCATAGATAGCCTAGTTTTTTAAATCAAGTGATGTGTATTGGATTTCTTAATCTACCTGTAAAAAATCCAAGCTTCAATCCTTTAGTGGAAATAAGTAAGAAAAAAGAAACTTCAGCACTTTGTATAGTTCATACTTGTCTTATGGGCATAACTGCTTATTTTACATAATGCTTAGTGTTGCTAAATTTGGAGATATAACCTTAGGGTCTCATTAAATTGTGGTTTATTTCAGAAACAATGAGATCTTACACAAAATCAGGTTTATGTCACATAAACATCATACTATAAATAAAGAAGAAACACTCGCATGTGCAATTCAAAAAGCCACATAGATGCAACCCACTAGTAACATTCATTTATATGAACTAATCGAGTGAAGTACAAGTTTGACATATCTTACTTTACGGGCCTGGGCCAAATTGTTTCAAGAGCTAGACAGACCCACGGAACTCTTGGAGAGAAACAGTAGAGCAATTCCATAAAGAGTTATCTAAAATCCAAAATCTTCAATAAATTAATAAAATACTGCATGTATAAACAAGTAAATGCATCAGTGTTACCACATATAATGAAGGATTCACATGGACAGGCACACCCATCAAATACAGTCCGCTTCCTTTTCTTGCCAACTATTAAACACCCTTTGGGTGCGACCCGAAAGTGTTTTCTTAGTCAAAATGATGATTATGGGCCCTGTGAGGGATGCCTTTCTTAACGTATTCTTAGAACAGTAAATCATTGGAATTTTCTGCCAGTGCAGTGTCGAGGGAGCAGCTCAGTTTGTTTTTTCTATAATCTTTCAATACCACGAATGGTAAGTGTATTTCAATGGGTTCCACAAGTTTAGTTCATCAGGATTTTTCACTTTTGACATCTCCGTTTTTTAACCTTTACTGTGGTTGAGTCTCACTACCTGAGTCTCACCCATGGAACATTCACTGAAATTGAACTGAGTGTGTTAACCGTCTGTGTCCGCCTTTTAAGATAAGGTGGCTGCTGGGCAGCTAGGATAGAAGGCAGGGGGTTGGTGCACGTGAACACGGGTGCCCGGTAATAGCACACAGGTAGTCTGGCGCAGAAGGGACTCTGCAAGGAGTAATGCTGACCTAAGGAAAGCCTCATAATATTAGTTGGCATTCATAGTGTAGGTCTGTAGTGCTTACTAGAAAATCTGTAGTGCTTTCACTGTATTATACACGTAGATGAAATCTGCCCAAAAGTGCAGTATCTCTTCACTTAGGTCTAGAGGGTCCGGCAAGGTATCAAAGTGGGTCAAAACATGTACACTGAGTTTGAATGCGCAGGTCCCAATACACTATATCCACATCTTATGGAATTCAGAAATTTTCATATTAGCCTGGCTCAGCTCATAATCAGATTCCGGGCCTTTGCCCCAAAACTCCCCCCCCCCCCCCCCCCCCCCTCCCCAATTTGCCAGCATCCATCATACTGGAGTGCCCCATAATATCTGTGCTGGCCGATTTACATATTTTTTAAATGTGATGCCCCAAGGAGGGGCCAGAAGCACCCCCAGTATATTTTCTATGCATTGTGTGGGAGGGCTGCATGGAGTTACTCCACGAACCCTAAATGTGTTTTATGAGATTAACTTTAATTCTTTTGGAGCCTTGCACTTATGATCCCAGGAGAGGTTCCCATTCCTTTTAAGCACTCTTGGATTCATCAAGTGTGAACTCTTGGTGATTAGGAAAAAGGCAGCTGACTGTGGAAGACTTGATAATACCACATGAGTTCTTTCTCATTTCTTTTGAATGAAAGCAGGATCAGTAGTGCCCAGTAGTCCAATCCCATTTGTGTCACTAGCAACAGATTTGGCTTACAGATTTCATACGTATTCTTGCATATTTCATACTCAGTGTGCAGATCTAATAATGCCCTTGTTGGCTTGAACCTTTAGTATACACCATCTTATAAGACTGCCAGTTCAATTTATCATTAACAGTCACTCCTAGATTTGCAATTTATGAAGACTTGATCAAGCTCCTTGAACAGAATGTTAGATTTTAAGGCGCTAATGCTGAGTTCCCCTTTTAACAATCTACTAGTTTCTGAAGACCATTCAGAGTGCGAGAAATTAGCATAATGTCATCAAGGGAGTATGCCTCCATCTGCCCCAGTTCTCTAAGCATCATATACAATGGAAAGCAGTTCTAAGTTTAGAGTGTTAAATCCATATATATCAGGGCTTATAGGTTAACTTGCAGATTGTTTGTTGAGTTCTGAGCAACTGTTGCAGCCTCATTTAAAGTGTTGTGCTAACTTTACAGTCTGGCCCATACTGTTCTTCTGGTTTTTTGCTTATGCATCGAAGATGAGGGAGGCGCGCTATACAAATACCAGCATCATTCCATAATCTGAAAAGATCTTAAATTCTTACATCTACACTTAGTGCCCGATTCTGATGCAGTTAGGAAAGCATTACCACCTAGGGCCCGAGTACAATGCGGTTAGAAAGGCCTCCTAACGGCATTTGCTCCTTCCGAATCGATTCGGGAACGTGTCTTCCCAACCGAGGGCCAGATTACGATGCGGTTAGGAACATAGGCTCCCATAGAAGTCAATGGTAGTCCAACCAAATCGTACCTGGAAGCATCCAGATGCATCATACTCGGTCGGTCGGACTCTCCCGATCCGAGTCGGTTGGAAATCATTTCCAAACCGATTCGATCGGGAAGCTTCCCAAACCGCATCAGAATCGGGCCCTTAGAGTTTAAGTTTGTCTACAAGTACACGTGGATGTGAAAGTGGTCACCTTTATAAATTACGCAGGCTAGCTTGAACTATATTCTAACACACAGCGAAAACCAGGGATGTTTCTTCACTACCGTAAACTATGTTATCTTGAAAGCTTTCTAATCAAATGATAGGGTGAGAGGAACCATGAACATGCACAACAAACAAAACCTGGGGACGAAAGACAAAGACCTCCTATTTTTATAGCGATCAAGCGGGTTCTTATGCAGACTCTAGAACTACATTGCAAAATAGCAAAGGCCCAAGAGGGAATACATATGCCAATATTAGTACTCTATTGTAACGTGAAAAAATGGGGAGACGCCTCACAGGAGCCCCATAGAAAGGGTTCTCAAGTGTATTGGAAAACACTCAGACTATCATCATCTGTGCTTTCCTGAACCAGGGAAATGAACCATTATCCCTGGCATAGTGCTTGAGCAGATTCCACTGCACATTTCCTCACTTACACTACAGTCTTCCACTGTCCCTAATCACTAAAGTTTACACTGGTGTGCTGCCTCAATTTAACACCTGACGTCTTAGTCTCTATGCCACTGGTATTGTATGGAAACAGGAGAGGTGTACGTAAAAATACAAGTATCAGATGGCTCGGGAACCCTTTTCTCAGTGTGAGTCAGTACAAATAAAAAACGCAACCAGTCACACCTATGGACCAATAATGTAAGTCAACATGGTTCACTGCTTTTGGAAAGCTTCAGTAGTTTCATCAGGATCAACAATTAAAACCAGCAAATAGAGGTTGTCTCGGTCCCTTAACCTAACTGAGGATAGGTGTCTCTGAAGCCAAAAATACGAAAATCATATTCAAACCAGTCAATACCGATATTGTCCCTGTTACCGGCCCTACATGAGCATAGATGTCTCTGAAACCAAAAATATAAGTGTACAGCCGTCATGCTTTCTGCATACCAGGAAACCAAAGACGTAGAAGTGATGATAGTGTCCGGTGACATCTTAGCCTCTGCATACCAGGGTCAACCCGTGGCTCAAACAAGATTCTCCTCTGCGTTCATGTGGTCATCGTTTGGACACGATGCTCTAGGCGTCTGCATATTTCTGACCACGAACAACCAGCCAGGCATTTTGACTGTTATGACCACTACCACTTAAGTTTTTTTTTTTTTTTTTGTATCTTTTATATAGCGCGAACTCGACCCGAAGGTATTGGGGCGCTGTACATGAGCACCGTATTTACATTACATATTCAGGTACGGGGAGATTAAGTGATTTGCCAAGAATCACAGGATGTGGACGCGGCCTCGAGGCTCGAACCCTGGTTTCTTGCACCAAAGTCGGCAGCGCAGCCGACGGACCGCATCCCCTCCCCAAGGTTGCCCCCCCCCCCCCCCCCCTCCCGGAAGAATTTAACATTGCACATTGTGCATGACATTTCACTGTTGAAGCCATTATGAGGACTCGTTACTCTCAGCTTTGGCTTATCCACAACATCTAAGTTTCCTATTAGAGTTGTAGTCTTTTTGAGTTTTGGTTTCTTTTGGTCCTAACACTTTTACATTTAGAGCATTTGCATGTTTAACACATAGATTTTTCCCGCATTCCTTTGCATAAAACGTTCTGCATGTATACCATGGAGAAGTGTGGCTCAATGGTTAGAGCGTTACAGCATTTGTCAATGGTTAGAGCGGCAGACCCTGATGCAGAGGTCTGGCCCGGGACCAGGGTTCAATTACCGCCTCGGCGGGTCTTGGGCTCATAATTCCTCGGACCTGATTTCTCGCCTCGGTGCCTATTCTAATCATGGGTCCCATGCTGCAACTCTGGGCAATAGCTTGCTTAATCTCCACAACGGCCCCAACAGCGCTGGAATGCCTGGCTTCACCCTGGGGGTGCCCAGGAGTGGACATTTCACAGGGAAAAGCCAGGAAGGGTTCCCTAGCGGTACGAGTACAGCGCCGGGAAACCCCGAAATGGGGTAGCTGTGCACTATATAAGTACAAACACATTTACATTTACCAACTCTGAGCTATATTGAATTCTTCCGAATTCTCCCATAAGTGGACAAGCTTCTTGTGGACAGGCTCTTACTGTCCAGTACTCTAGCTGGATTGATTGTGTGCGAGTCTGGGAGTGAGGTGAAAGGCCAGTGCCACCCTTCACTCCATACTTTGAAACGGTCTGATCATCACACCTGAACAGCAGTGCTTAATTTGTCCAAATGAAAATTAAGTGCTGGGGTATATGGTCTTCCTAGGAACCACTCGCTGGCGCGGCCAAATGCTGGCATTTTGGAATGCCAACAACACCAAGAATTTTTTGATTCCACTTTGTTCCTCTTTCTTCTTTTTCTTTCAAGAGCCCACCACTGGCACTATTGAATACCAGCATTGCCTATACCTGGTTCCATCTCATGCCTCTTCTTTCCACCACCCTACACTTCCTCTCTATCTTACTCTCGCAGCTTCTTTTTCACCCCTGCTTTCTCCCTTTCCCATTGTTCTCTTCCTCCTCCGTTTCCATTTTCTGTCTTTCATTTCCTCTGGGTAGGATTTCACGATGAAACATTGGTCTTGGTCCACAAAAATGAGCGCCACTGCCCGCCACCTGCAAACATTGGCACTAATTAAGAACTGCTTGGGCTTAGTAAAGCTTGTGTGTCCTCCCACCTTGCCAAACCAAAGGCGTTCTGCTCCATATGTGAAACACTTATCATTTTTATTCAGTCAAAATAATTGCAAGAAGAAAACGAATTGATGTGGGGGAATGAAAGTATCATAAAATCAAATTCTACTTACATTAAAGTGAAACCAAACTATAATGATGATGCCAGTTGAGTTAATAGATCGGGCAGCAGAGAAAAATAAGAAAATTCAGGAATAACGTAGAAGAGGTTAATAAGTATAAGCGAACAGAGAATGTATATGTATATGTCAGTTCAGCATGAAGCTGAAATACTAGTGGAAAAATGTTCGTGTGACAAACATCATGACAAAACAAATTCAGGAAGGAACACTCAACAAGCCTTACATCAGAGAAATGTTTCCTGATAACATAAATACCAGTTTCTTATTAACAAGTACAGGATATAGATTTAGGACGAGACATATCACCGGGTAAGGCTCTCAGAGATGACATGACAAATGTAAAGCAAACAAACACACAGGCAAAACAACAGGATATCGAGACCGTGTTATCTACAAAATTAGCGATGAGCGACGTGCTAACGGAAATATTGTGTGGTTTACCACACACACAAGGAACCAAATCTCATTCAGTGAATACTGACAAGACAAACTGAAACTGACTGCCATTTTGAGGCTATTTCCTTAATTTTCTCACCAGCAATGCCACATTATCAATGTAGCTGTCGTCTTCTGAACGTTGTCTTGTTTCTCAAAGACTTTTTTCAAGAACAGTGTTCATTTGTTAAATTTCTGACCTCGCACAAAGAATGGTTCAACAAAGAATGGTTAAATGGCTCAAAGAGGGGCAGTGATTGGGTTAATTTTTTAATAGAAATATTATTATTTATTTTCCAAGCATAGACTATATTCAGTATGGCCTCAGTAGATTGAATCTCTTACCGTTGAACAACACACGCATGGAATATGAAATCATTTAATCTATTCCCCATACTCAGGTTCCCAACAGTCAATTTCTCTGAGTTCCCTCAAGCATCATCACACTGCTGCCACATGGCGGAAAGTGTAACGTGACATAAAGAAGAAGCGTTAGGGCTAAGGAAATACCCCATTGGGCGACACTGGGAACTCCATATTGGTAGCTCTGCAACTCACAACACAAACAGCCGAAGGGAATTCCCCAGTCAGTGACAGAGAACAAGATTAGTGATAATTATACCCAATCCCCAATCTTGCGGATGCTCTCCATGTTGTTGCCTGGATGACTCAGGGAATCTAAATGTGTTCAATGACAACATATATGGTAAAACACTCTTATTGACATGACTCCTCAAGTGGGGAGGTCGAGGTGTAGTGGGGGTGGCTAATGTTGTGGATTGGGGCCGGGCTAGGCAACTCTGTAATATCAATGTTTGAATTGTTGGAAATAAAAATCTCTGGATTGCAATTGTTCTGGCACTAGGCAAAGGTGACACAACTGACTAATAAGCGGTTAGTACAAGCATGTGTATTAACATGTGTAGGGGGGACCCTTGGGTCCCCCCCTGTGATCGACTCGTAAAGCTACGGGTGAAGGGGGGTACGGCACGGTTTGCGTATGGACGCGACGTGCGGAGCGGTTTGGACCCGGAAACGAATCGGTCGGCGATTTCCCGTTTCTCGCATCGTACTTGCTTGCTCGTACAGCTGTACGAGTCGGACGGAAAACACGCTTACGGCTCGTGCTTTTTCTGGCCGGATCGCTTTCGGAGCCCTTCCGAGCGAGATCAGAATCAGCCCCTATGTATTAATTAATTAAACACAAATTACTTCCCATCAATTACCCCTATAAATACCACAACTGACACCAAAAATGAATTACACAATTGCCATAATACATTTTTTATTAATATCAATTAATAAATAATTATTAATAAAAATAAATAAATTACTTAACACCCTTTACCCCTATAAACCCCATAACACACCTAAAATTAATTACACTATTACCATAATTAATTACCAATTCATTAATTATAATTAACAACCAACCATTAATTCATCAATTAAAAATGAATTACTTTCCCCCTTTACACCTATAAACACCAAAACACACCTAAAATAAGTACACAATTACCATAATTAATCACTAATTAATTAATTAAAATTAATTAATTAATGAATAATAAATTACACATTTAACACTATAACATCTCAAACAAATATTAATAAATACAAAATAATCAATTAATTTAATATAATTAAATTACTTCCGTCCCAATTCCCCCATAAACCCACAACTCGCTACAGAACAAAAAACACAAAATTCTAATTTAAAAAAATTAATAACTACTAAAAATGTAACACATATATATGAAAAATACAAACAATTCTTATACAAAAAAATACATCACATATATTTAAAAGATATACTAAAATACATAACATTAATAAAAGAATCGATATTTTTAGCAACTATATTATTGCAACACTTCGATATTTTTAGAATCGATATTACTTACCTTAGGTCGATATTCTTGACCACGATAATCTTGCTGTCGATATTTCTGAACCACGATATTTCTGAACCAATATTTGTGCAACTCGATATTTTAAACTCGATATTCTGTCTGCACACCATATTTACTGTATCCAATGACCAGATAGTAAGCCGGCCATTCAGTTCTGTTGATTCGTGAATATAGTTATGTAGAAATCACAGGTTTAAACTGATAGACTTATGTAGAGTAAAGCATGTCTGGCTCAGCTGTACCTTTTGACACAACATTCAGGTCAACCAGTATTTTAATTTCCACATTGAGCAAAGAAATAGGACAACAGTACTGACATGCTGTTGTCAGCTTGTCCATTTTATGTGTTGAGTGTGATAAATGCGTGATTCATGCCTTTCAACAAAGTTCCTCCATGCCTTTCACTTTCATGCAGCCGTAATAATTAAGGTCACCTGATTATCTTTTAAATAATCTGCAGGTAAATGAGTAGGACCAGAGACTTTACCTGTTTGCAACTGTTTAATGACTGTAGCCATCTTCTCTTCTGCTAGACGTTTTTCTGAGGAGGACTATCCCTGAAAGGAACAAGTTAATTTTGGATTAACTGGCTGTGATTCTTGAAGAATAGAGGTTCCAGTAATACCAACAGAACACCTCTATCTTACTCTCATCACCTTGCAATAATTGCCCTCTACAACCACAATCTGACTAATTCACATACCTTTCTCATGTCCCTAGCCTTATTCCCCTACTCATAACCACTCATTTGCATGCCAAAATAGTGTAATTTCACGGCATTTGAGACCAGCAGCACCTATTCTCACCTCAACCTATCAATCAGTTGTAGGTACCCCTTGGACTCTCCCATGAATATGCTAGTTAGCCTTCAGAGCTTTTTTTAGGTCTCTAATCCTCTGAGTTTATTCCATGTAACCAGAGACATAGCCCGGCCTCAAAGCACAGTCTTTTATGTCTCTCGTTACATAAACCGAAAGACAAAAGAGATGTCATTTTCCATAAAATAGTCAGCAGGCATCGCCTTCAACCACCTCCCGTTCCTATCCTGACATTTCCCCATATTTAAATGCCAAATGGCTACACTGTTCCTACCACAAGCCTAATAGTCATTGTCAGTCAACAGTGATCCGAAATCCCTCTAGTCAAGAATTCTGCTTTTGATACCTGGAGCATCTAAGTAGTAGACATAAAGAAGTCATCTGTTTTGGAATACAAGGCAAGGGCCATTGAGCAGAAGGAATACTGTCCGTTACATTCATGAATCTGTTGCCAGATATCCTGCAAACCCATAACCATTGTAACCTGACCAATCCAATATTACCTGAACCAGTCACAGTAAACTCCTGTAGCCATAAAATTATTAAAGTTGCATCCAACAATTAGTGCCCATCTCCCTCTTCCCACACTTACTCACAACAAACTTCGAACTACCCATAACCCCAAAAAATGAGTTTTCTGTCATCCTAACGTCCTAACCAGGGTACCACATTATTCACTGTGTATAATTGTAATAATCTTCACAGTATTACTTGTGGTTAATCTGCTTTACTCCCATCCAATCATTTTCAAACCCAGGATAATGAGGCCCTTACATTTTAGACCCTCTTGGACCCACAACACATTAATATGCTGTTATGGAAGAAACAAGGGCCACTTCCCACAGGATTATATGATCTCATCCTCTGTGAAGGGAGTAAAAGCCTGCAACTGCCACGTGGAATCCTTTACTTCAGATCTTGCAGAAAGAATGTCCTAATTACTAGCAATGGTCAAATTCCCTGAATGTCAGTCAGAGTGATTGCTTCCCCTTTCCCAACATCATCAATCTGTAGGTCCTCCAAGTCATCTTTTTGCTGTCCTTCTGTTAATCTTCCATATTTTATTACCATGTTTCTGCTCAGTCCCAGGCCCTTGATGGCTTCATAAAGTAGATTGACTTCCATCCATCACAACCTTTAACTTGGGAGGAAAAGATTAATGCATTTGAGCTTCAGATATGGAAAGAATCAGTACTTCAGCCTTATAAATTTGAAAGGGACTATGTCGACTTGCCCTTTACAACATAATGTCTGTATCTCCATAGATCATCACCTTTGCAATGATGAGCTTAGGGGGCAAACCAGGAGTGTAGGATGTGGAATAGGGACCCAATGCACATGTTCAGTTGAGAAATATTTTGAGAGACCTTTAGGTGCCATTGACCTATAGATCCATTGTTCAATGAAAGGTTCAACCATGGGGTCTACTGCTTTTTTTTGGTAGGCCCATCACCCTGATGTTACTCATCCCAGACTGTCCCTCAGCATTCTCCACATGGAACTCCAGGAAGCAGATTCTCTTCTGCAAGTTGAAAACGGACAGGATGCAAGTCCGCCACCTTGTGTTGAATTGAACGCAAAACTTTCTCACATGTACTCGGCCTTTCAGCCACCCTGCATTAAACAGCCCTGAGGTGCAGCACCCAGGGTAACAGTGACAGTCTTGTTTTCCGGAGCAGAACATCTTTATTTTTAATTGCCCTAAGTGTGCAATCTAATCCCCCATCAATTTCGAAACCATTATGCATTGTTTTCTTAGCCCCTGTAGCATTCATGGCACCCCTGGCATGGGTATCAATGTGGTTGGCACAAGCATCTTAGGCTGCTGCCGTTTTTTGGTACCCATAGCTTGATTTAAGAAGATGAAGAGCTGCCAGAACCTGTTTGGGTGGGACCACTGGGCACACAGGGGTAACAGGTACCCAACTAAAGTGGTTAGGTTAATTTGCCATTGATGACCTGGGGCCTGTCCTATTATGGCACTGCAGACTGGGCCAACTACACCCCCAGCATACTTGTCTCTCAGGGTAGAGAGGGTGACATCTCAGGAAGATAGTGTGTGGGGTAGATACTCAGTAGTCACAACCAACCAAATATATGAATGTTCCGCACAGTTATTTTATTTATGAAAAAATAAACAATTTAATCCCATCAAAGCTTAATACAATACATAAAGAAATGGGTACAACTACTGAGAGGATCACAAGGGAATATACAGGATTTACATCACAGTAAAGTGGAAGACTTTGATTAAAGCACAGGTGCAGGTTCACTATGACTGGAATAGTGCAGTTTCCATGCAGTCTTTGACCCATTTTTCAGTCCCTACTCAAAGCAGTTCTGTTATGCATGTTGAGGTAGTATGGCAAAGTACCACTAAGCAAGAATCTTCAGCAGTCTCACAGTCAAGCAGTCACCAGAACTTGTCTCAGCGGCCCTGTCTCCTCTTCTTCGTGCCGACCAGCAGCAGCTCCGCAAAGGCGCAGGGTCACACCATCTGAAATACAGTCTTCAAACTGAGGTAGAGAAAGGTAGAGTCTGCACAGATCCTTTGGTATCCTCTGTGGTGGCCACAGTGCAGGTGCTCAGGTGAATCCCCTTGATGATGAACGTGGTCTATGTTTTAACAGGGAGTTCAGGAGCCTCTCGGATTCAAGCAGATGAGCACTAGGACATTCGCTTCGACACACTGGCTTTTCTGGTCTTCTCCTCTTCTGGAGTCAGCAGCTGGGCTTTTCGTACTAGGGTAGGCTGCCCGTGCAATATACAGCTTTTTCATTCTCCCTTCTCATTAAGTTCAAGTAGACCCACAGCTTCTCCAACAAGACGCGCAGTTTCAGGTGATGTCATCGTGCCTCAAGGTGATTAGTTGTCAGGAATGCCTGCCTTGGATCACAGCAACTATTCAAGTATTGTGCAGAGTACCCTTATCTTTAGTCAGTGAAACAGCTTGGAACTGAAACCAAGAAGGAACCTTTAGGTCCCACTTCGCACTGAACTTCAGACCGGTGATAAGGATCCAGTGTCTATAATTCATGGGCCGGTTTGGGAAGGTTCCTTTTCATAACTCTCTTCCCTCAGCGCAGACAATTCAAGGTGATGGCTCTCACAGCAGGTAGTGATGATGCTGGCTTCAAGCAGAAGAACCCATAAAATGAGCACTCTGAGTGTGAAATTATAGACCTGGCCGTCCTCAGCCTTCCTAAATTAGCCAGTCAAAGGAAGTCAAAAGGCCCAGGTCCTGCTTAGAAAAATCTCACACACTAATAACTGAATGTGCTGAATTATCATCACCCAAATAGCAGTGCTTAGGAAAGACTAATAAGCAACCCTATGCTAAATAGATCATTTAAAATGTCTAATGGCTCATTTGATCAGTGAATAATGTTGGCCAAGAGAACAAGCATTGGCAAAACCAATAGGTCTCATCTATGCTAGAGCTTTTGGCTTTGCCAATATGTTTTATCCATGATGTACACCAGCTTGGCTGCTGTTCAAGATTTCTAAAAGTTAGTGGCGTAAAGGAGATTGGCATGGAGTAGAGTGCCATAAAGTAGAGTGTCATGGAGTTAAGTTGAGTGTTATGAAGTGGCGTAGAAAGCCGTGGAGTGGCATCAAGTGATGTAGAGTACTGTTGAGTTGCATTGAATGTCATAGAGAGGCATAGAGTGGAGTGGCATATAGTGTTGTGGAGGGTCGTGGAAGGGAGTAGAGTGGCATAGAATGGAGTGGCATAGAGTGTCGTGGAGTGGTGTACAGCAGCGTGGAATGGTGTAGAGGGTGTTGCCTAGAGTGTTATAGAGTAGAGTGGAGTGGTATATAGTGGAGTAGTGTACTTGAATGGAATGGAATGCCATGGAGTGGAGTGGAGTGGCATAGAGTATCACAGTAGCATGGAGTGGCGTAGAGTGGAGTAGTGTGTTGTAGAATAGAGTGGAGTAAAGTGACATGGAGGGAATTTTGTAGATTGTCATAGAGTGGAATAGTATCGTAGAGTGGAGTAGAGTGTTGTGAAGTAGAATTTAATGGAGTAGAGCGTCAGAGTGGAGTGTTGTAGAGTGGCGTTGAGTGGCGTAAAATACTGTGGTGTAGAGTAGAATGGCATAGAGTGCACTGGTTTTGAGTAAGGTGGTGTAGAATGCTTTGGCATAGAGTAGAGTGATGCACAGTAGAGTTGACTGGCGCAGAGTGGTGTAGATTAGCATAGAGTGCAGGACCATAGAGTAGATTGTTTCAGAGTACAGTGATGTGGTGCAGGAATAAGTGAAGTGGTTCAGGATAGAGTGCAGAGGTGTAGAGTAGAGTGTCTTAGTGTGCAGTGGAGTAGAGTGCATTAGCGTGGAGTATAGTGGTGCAGAGTAGATTAGAGTGATGCCGAGTGCAGTGTTGTAGAGTGCAGTGGCACAGATTGCAGAGTAGCGTAGAGTTCAGTGGCGGAAAGTGTAGTCTTGTAGAGTAGTGTCTTAGAGTGCAGTGGCATAAAATGGAGTGGCAAAGAGGGCATTGGCATAGAGTGCAGTGGTGCAGAGTAGTGTAAAGTTCAGTGGCAGAAAGTGCATTTTTGCAGAGTAGAGTGTCTTACAGTGCAGTGGCGTAGAGTATTGCAGAGTAGAGTACTGTAGAGAGCAGTGGCATACAGTACAGTACGTGGTGCAGAGTAGAATAGAGTGGCGTACAGTGCAGTGACATGGAGCGCACGGATGTAGAGTATAGTATAGTGTTGCAGAGTAGAGTATAGTGGTGTAGAGTGCAGTGGTGAGGAGTAGTTGGTGTAGAGGGCATTGGTTTTGAGTAAAGTGGTGTAGAGTACACTGGGTAGAGTGCAGTGGTTTAGAGTAGAGTGGCATAGATTAGAGTGGTACAGAGTACAGTTGCCTAGAGTGGGGCAGCGTAGAGTGCAGTGGCATCGAGGACATTGTTTCAGAGTAGAGTGCAGTAGCGTAGAAGAGATTGTTTCAGAGTAGAGGGCAGTGGCTTAGAGTGGAGTAGTCCAGGGTAGAGTGAAGTGGTGCAGGGTAAAGTGGAGTGGCATAGAGTAGTGGCGTGGAGTGGTGCAGAGTAGAGTGGAGTGGCCTAGACTGCAGTGGTGTAACGTGCAGAGGTGCATAGTAAAGTAGAGTACATTGGCATAGAGTAGAGTGGTGCAGAGTAGAGAGGTGTAGAGTAAAGTGGTGCAGAGTGCAGTGGTGCAAAGTAGATTAGAGTGGCGCAGAGTGCAGTGGTATAGAGTAGAGTGGTGCAGTGGCATGGAGTCCAGTGGCACAGTGTAGAGAGTCACAGAGTAGCATAGAGTGCAGTGGCATAGAGTTGAGTTGCTCTGTAAAGTAGTGGCATAGAGTGTATTGGTTTTGAGTAAAGTGGTGTAGAATGCATTGGCATACATTGCACTGGTGTTGAATGCAGTGATGTGGAGTGGTGCACTTGGAGTAGTGCAGAGTGGCGTAGACTGCAGTGGCCTTGAGTAGTGGCATACAGTGCAGTGCAGAGTGGCTTAAAGTTCAGTTACGGAGAGTGCAGTGTTCCAGAGTAGAGTGGCGTGGCATAGAGTGGAAAGATGCAGGTTGGAGTGGTGCAGGGTAAAGTGCAGTGGCGTAAAGTGGGGTGATGCAAAATAGAGTGGCGTAGAGTGCATTGACATGAAGTGGCGTAGAGTGGTGCAGAATAGAGTGCCGTGCCGTGGATGCAGTGGCATAGAGTAGAGTTGCTTAAACTTCAGTGGCAGAGAGTGCAGTGTTGCAGAATAGACTGTTGTAGAGTGCAGTGGTGCAGAGTAGAGTAGTCCTGGGAGCAGAGGCGTAGAGTACAGTGGTGCAGAGCAGTACAAAGTGGCATACAGTGCAGTGACGTAGAGTACAATGGTGTAGAGTGCAGTCGCGCAGAGTGTTGCAGAGTAGAGTATATTATTGTTGAGTGCATTGGTTTTGAGTAATGCGGTGTAGAGTGCAATGGCATAGAGTGCAGTGGTTAGAGTAGAGTAGAGTGGTGCACAGTGTAGTGGTTCATCAAAGCTTGCATTGGCGTGGAGTGGTGCAGAGTAGATTGTTTCAGAGTAGTGTGAAGTAGTGTAGAGTGGAATGGTGCGGGGTAAAGTGGAGTGGTGCAGGGTAGAGTGCAGTAGTGCAGAGTAGATTAGAGTGACGTAGAGTGGATGGCATTATTCAAATTCCCCCTTGTGTCTGAGTTAAAAAAGACGATTGTAGTGAAGACACCAACACACGAGTCTAATTTTACAGCCCGGCTAAAAACACTATATGGTAAATATTGTAGTAGTTACTGTGGAAAACTACTGTATTAAAAAGCTACAGTCCAGATAAGGAGAAGCCAGTTCAGCACATTATCAAGGATGAGAAAGCTTTCCCTACTGATCAGAACCACACCATAATTTGTGCTATCTATAGGATAAATAGTGTAGACACATTGTATACAATGTAGACATTGTGTCTGTAAATGTCTGTACCAAGACTTACTTCAGCAGAAACAAACACTATTTCTTATCCGTTCTAAGGGATAGACCATCACACTGGCTCTCTCTCCCCAATACATCATCTTGTTGACGTGAAGCAGTTTGTGTTTGTAGCAGGTGGCCATCCTACTAAATGGAGAAGGTGATAAAAACATTGACACCACAAATACCTTTCATTTTTGTTCTGCTGAGTTGGATGTAAGCTTCAAGCGAAAGGTTCACTGGAGCTGTCAAAATATTCTAAGACACTCCGGGAGGCCTAACACGTTGTTTTTCCATTTAGCATTGACCTACAAAGAGATCATCCCTCTTGCCCCTTAAGGCTTTACTTTAGTTATCCTTCTAAACAATATTCAGAACCACTTACCCTACTTATAAATGCATGGTGGTCTCGAACTGCAGTACATTTGCCAAAACCTCCATTGATAACTGTGTTCCTGGTATGTGCATCAAGAGGGTTATATCTCCTGATACTCATGAGGCCTAAATATGGTGTGTGCTGAGTAATGAGACCATGAGGGCTTAGTATTTTGGTACCCATGAGGACTAGACACTCGTGCACCTAAATTTCAAAGTGTGGGTGAGATCTCCGTGTTTCAAAGAAAATTACATCTCTTTAGAGGAACAGTCTTTCGCTAACTGTCTTCCTCAAATATGTAATGCTCCCCTTTGAAACATTAGAAACAACCTTGGATGCAAAAGTATGTTCAGCGGCCCTCTTGGTAGTGAAACATTCTAAAAACTTTACCACCCATTGAGGAGTATGGCCGAATGGTTCGTTGTTGCAAAGTGACCCCTTTTCAGCTGGTCACCTGTGACAGTTTTTCATTTTTTGGGGACTTACTTGCTGGTAATTTTGAACTCTTAACGCTGGGACACTGCTGTCCAGTTCCAAGTGTATATGGTCTGACTCCTAAAACATTTTATAATTGGCTAAAAGCCTGATTGGGGCATTTAATTTTCTTTTGAGGACATAGTATATGGTGCAGAAGTACACTATGCCCATGACGTGGCACATTAAATGCCACTTGTAGAGTGCAGCACCTATTGTGCTATCCACTACAGTGGCAGGAAAAACATGGCTTCAGAACAATCCTGGGTAGCCCTAGAGCAACTTGAACCCTCTTTCTTTGACCTGTCTTCATCACTCTTTTAACAGGTAGAAAAGCCAAATTTTAAATATTAAGTAAGTCAACCCTAAGCACATCTTGCTGTCTACAATGTAGGGTGCATAATATTTATAAGTGTAACTGTTACCTGCATGACATTAGAAATTACATGTTCCTCAGTGGGATCTGGCTGTTGCTGGCACGTAGGAAAAATCAAAGTATGAATTATGTTGTTGTGGGGTTCAAAAGGGCCTGGGTACAAAAACGTCCATCTTGACTTACACTTTCAAAATTGACATCTTTTTAGACAGTGACTTTTTACACGCTTTGCACATACATGATAACATTCTCAGAAAGTGTTCTGCTTGAAAGCACATTTCTTTGTAAGCATTTTATCATGGCACTTGTACACTCTGTTCAAGGCTATAAGAACATTAAGTACGCTGCCCTTGCGTTCTGTTGTCCGTTTGGAGCAGTGCTTAATTTGTCAAATATCAAGTGCCAGAGCTCTCGTCAGGAGGCCACTGCAGCTTGCACCACACATTGCCCCTGCCATGCTGCCAATGATAGTATTAACACAACTACTAACCATCACATTCCTAAAGGTGTGACAGTTCGGGATATTTCAGGCTTCCATAGCTATGTGACGTGGCTTGGTGGCGGGAAGATGGCTGCTTGCTGAAGCGGCTCTGCCAGCCGAGTCCGCTTACTATCTCATTCACAGCGACCCATCTGTATATATATACCGTGGCATTGGACCGAGAACACTGTTGTGATCATTCTGGTCCTAGGAGCGGTGTGCGGGCAGCCCTCCTGAGCCTGTAAATCACGACCGACGCCAGAGACCTGACGGCGCATCGCAACTGCAAGATGGTGGCTGGCATAATCAACAAAGCTGCTCAGGACCTGTGAGGGCACGGGCGGTCCCCGGCTGTGGGCGAGGGCAGACCGCAACCCCCCCTTCCGGTACCAGGAGCGGTCGGTGCTGGAATAATGAAAGCACCTGGCGAGAGCACCGTAGCTACAGCCACCGTGAGCCAGGAGTACGGGAGCCTCCATCTGCTAGTGGGGCCCAGTCGCAAAAAGGAGCCGCGGCAGAGCTGCCGGACCTGTTCATGAAAGCGGAGGTGAGCGGTGAGCCCCCCCTGCTCCTAACCGGAGTTGTGCGTGTGATCCTAGCTGTGGGCGTAGCGGCTGCTGCGGGCACTAGAGGAGCTGTGGCTGAGGCAGGCGGACTCTGCGAGGAGCTCGGACTGCCTGGGGGTCTTCGCCTACTGTACGGTGTAGAGTGTGGTGACTCCGTCATAGTTGCCGGGCAGGTGAGGGGCCTAGCAGTATTTGTGGCCCACTGGACGTGCTGGCGATAAATTGCTGCATGGGCTGCTATCTGACGTGAAGCAGCTGACTGGGCCTGTGGGCGCTTAAGACTGCCTCGCCTGTCGGTGATATCTGGGTGTGCGACCTGGTAGGGAGAGGGCATCAACGCTGTTCCTTGGGGCCACGTGAAGGTAGTGGTGAAGATGGTGCACATAATAGACTACACGGAATGCGCTTGGTTGGGGGGAGTTTGGAGCTGTTCTTTGGCTTGCATTTTCTGTTGATCTGGAGGCCGTCATTTGTGCCGAGGTTGTTGTGACTGTTACTCTGGGCCCACCATCTTGTTGGCCTCGACCGATTCCTGGATCACTGCTTGCCGCCGGTCCGCGCCTTTCGTCGCCTGCCTGTCCATTGCCCCTGGATGGACCCCTCTGGGATGCTTTCTCCCCCACAGACAATAATAGCCACTAATGAGGCTCCCTTATTTTCACCCCAGCCTTGAGGTCCCCCAAATTACCGAGATGTCCCAACGCAGTGATTGAATTTGGCACTGGACTTAGTGACTATGTGACCCCACCTGGGTTTGGGCCCGCTTACGCTAATCTTTTTTGGGCTCCCATGAGGTACTTGTCTTCCACTGCCGGTCTGCCAGAACTGATCTGCTTCCCATCCCCCTGTTTCTACTCCCCTCCCCATTTCCATCCATCCTCCGTTGGTGACTTGTCCTTATATGTAATTAAATGTAACTATACAAAATTGTTATTCTTGTTATCGCTGACCTCGGAGACCTGAGCAACATGGCTGATGCCCAGTGGAGCTGCTAGACAGCTATAGAGGAGATCGGCCCTGGTTTTCCCCCTCGGCCGTCACCTACCCAGCCCGACATTGGGCACAGTTCTCCTTGTCTCCCCGCTGTGTGTCCTTCCTCCCCCTCCTTCCGACGAACTACTGTAACATTGTTTTTTGCCTGTGTTTTTACTATGCTCTTGTAACGGATGTAATTTGTATCTTGTAACTCAATGTTCCTCATGTAAAGCGCTCTGATACCTCGTGGTCTAGCCAGCGCTATATAAAACTCTTCAAATATAGGAATGTCATGAGCGGCAGGTAATAGACATTTTTAATGTATATTGAATTAATAATTACCTGTTTTTGTGGTCATCTCTAAATTAGCCAGAAAGCGCCGGAGTTGACAATTAAGTGCTGGTGCCGAGCACCGGACACCACCGGCTCAAATTAAGCACTAGTTTGGAGACAGCTCTGAATCGGAAAGACAAACACAGACATCAGTAATGCACCTCTGACAGTATAAATGGAACCAGGCTTTTATTTTATAAACTGCCTCTGAGCCAAGTTCCTCAGAGGAGCACTTTGATGGATTATTCTGGAATGCTCACCCATCACTGAGATCCAGCCCTGCTGACTCCAATTCCTATCCTGAAAGGGACGGTGGACTGTTCTACAGACTGGCTATCAGACTGGCTTCCTGATTCCTCACACACAGGTAATGAGGAGTTAGGTTGCTCCAAGTGATCTGGCAGGAACACATTCTCAATATGCTCTCTAGAGTATAGGTAGTGTTAGGAAGGAGTATCAGTATGACATATATTCATATATACATATGTTCACTGCACAGTCATAATGGTTGAATTATTCATCTTTTTCACCATTCTTGTGATGCTGGTAACAATGCTTTATTTTGCTGATAATTGCAGCTCATGTGTTTTAAACAAGAATCCAGTTGCTTCAATAAATGTTGGAAAAGCCAATTTGTGTATTTCTTGTGTCTCCCTTTGGGCATGCCTAAGTAATAACGAAAAGTTAAATCTTTTTCCACGATTTACCTTGGGGAATTACAGTGATCGTGTTCTGAGGTTGCAGACACCATCTGGTACCCTGGATGGAAGGTTAGGGTCCAGTTGGCACACTGTGTGCCAGTTGGGAATTGGGACAACATACTCTGATTATATGAGTAGACTCAGTCCCAATATTTTGAAGTTTATGTTGTCCAGAGGCACAGTCCTACTTAATTAGTAGGATCAGTATGACAGTGCTTTTTAATATAGAGCTTTTGGCCTGTATCAACTACAGAATCCACACAAAAACGTATTTTTAAATGTAATAAAAACCCAACCTAATGAGGAGGTCAGATTCCTATTGACCATGTATTGGCAATGTAACGTTTCAAAAATTACCTTTACCCTGCCTGAAGCTGGAGGTCAATTTGCATTAGCTTTCCAGCAATGACCCAGACTGGACTTGGCCTGAATTAGGTGTGTAAACCGCTCTCAGAGCAGAGACAATGGCCTGGGATTGAGGAGGTGTATGGGCACACCGATTCTGCACAAAGGGAGCTGTTTTTCAACGTCTTTGATTTTGAGCATGAGGTGCACTGTGCGGTTGTTTACAGTACATCAAACATTAACAAACATGAACTGCTGAAAAAGTTGGTAGGGTTGCGCCTGGGAACTTTTACCCCATTGGTTAGAGAGTGGCCAGGAGTCACCCCATCCATTAGCTAGTGATTGATAATAATGTGGCACCCCAAGGTACCATCCTTACTGGACCTGCGGAAGATCAGAAGAGGACTGGACCTCCTGCCTATGACCTCAGTGTGCAGCCATGAAGGAAAGGGCCTCCTCCCTCTTGTACCCAGGAAGAAGTGAACTCTAAGGGTCGATTGACTGACCTCCTCTGTTGCTACAAGAACAAAACTAGCTGCAAAAGCCTTTTTCTGGAAAATCCCAGCAGACCAGTGGCAACTCGTCCTGATCTGGACTTTACTGTTGTCCTCTGCCTGACACCCTGAGAATCCCTGAACATCCTCCTCTCAGCTCCCGGGGCCTTTGGAAGTGTACTCCTGTGGTTGTTTGGGCAACAGGTGGAAGTTTGGAAACTGTAAAAAAAAGTTTCCCTCCAGAACTCCAGTGGGACCTGTGGGAAAAGGTTTCTGACCAGCAGTTCCGCAGCATTGAACTGAATTTCGGCTTCATTCAACTCAAGATTCCCAGCACCTCATGACAGATGTACATGGGACCTGGAGGGTAACTGTAGTTCGAAGTCAATGATGCCGCGAGATAGGGAGAGAAAGAGAGCAGTGGGCCCAGTTGGGAGAGAACTTCGTCTTTGGGATGCGATGTTCTATATAGACATCAAATTTATGTACTATTGTCAAAAGGTGTCCATTTTGGACATTATTGTGTTATGTCTAGTTCAAAACTAGTGAAATGATATTTTGATTAAAAAAAGGCTCCCCGCACATCCGAAAATGATTGTGCATTGGGACTTAAAATACATTTTTTCTGAAGTGGGACTTAAAAACACTTTCAAACTATTTGACTTCAAGATTTTCATCTGGACAAAGCCACCTATTAAAGACCAGGGCTTCATCACCGTCAGCCTGAAATTATACCTAGGTCTTTGTATACCACTTCCTTTGACTATCATTAGCCCACTGCCCTTTTTGCACTATTTTCACTTAAATCTTCACAAATGTATATCTCTGGTTCCCCTTGTTGGATGTTTGTCATTTTGGTATTATTTTACTCATCACCTTTTTCTATTTATTTTCAAATTGGTTGTGGAGTGTTTTGTATTTTATGTGACTTTTACTACTGTGTATGCACTGCTTAAATACTTCACACAGTACCTTTGATTTCAGGAAGACTGCTTCATGTCACATTAGCAGGGATTGAGCACAGGTTCATTTTATTTAATTGTTGTGGCATTTAGTAGGTGGCGGCCTTATCCTTTGAGGTGGGCACTTGTCCACCCCAAATAATAATCCACATTCCTCCACTTGTGTATTCTTTCCTTGTGATAAGAACACTTATTCTAGCATACTGGCAAAATGTGTGTTAATGTAGATTGTTTTAAGTAACCCGTTAGTGATTAATGAAACATTCATCAGATGTTTGATAGTTCCATTACTGGTATCGAGAGCACTCATGTAAAGCACACTTTCATCCTTTGCTTTAGTTTGATTTACTATAATAATTACATATTAATAGGGCTTAGGATTCCAATACCAGGCGATGCTGTTACCCAATTTAATTGTACTCAGAATGGAAGGCCATGGAGGGATTCAAAGTACAGGAGATGTCAGCAGTGAGCATTAAACTTAGTGAGCAATCCTACTAACTTTATGTCATGAGGGAAGACTTTTCTAATCGTTTCTTCCAATGAAAGTATAAAGGTGTTGAATTATAAGTTGCTACATTGATAAATATGGGAACAGAGTTTAACCTACTGTTTGTCTATATTATGGTGTTCATTTTCTGCCCGAAGAACAAAAGCATTTCCCATCTTGTAGACATCCCACGTTTCAGTGAGCTTATGTAGAATTTCAGTGGTGCCCGTTTGGGACTAATAAAGCATGAATTCTGCATGGATTTCACCGATTTTGATTTCAGTCGTGAGGTAGATATATTGCCTGAGTTCTGTATACTCGGTTATCTAGGCGAGAGGATATATATATAGGGTTACGGCCAGAGCTTCAGACTTTGGAACTGGGAAATCAGGTTCAAGTCTCAGCTTAGGCTCAATATCCTGTGATTCTGGGTAAATCACTTTATCTCACTCTGCCTAAAAAATGAATTTGACCGTGGTATAGTAATGTTAGTGCCCAAGGATTTGTCAGGACCGGGTTTTAAGTCAATCAACCCAAACTTACAACTGGGACCCTCGCTATCCTGTGGTGCTTCGCCGTCAGGTCAACAGACCTTTTCCACTGTTTTTGGAATGGAGCTAAAATAAAAGTACAAGTCATTTATCATCATCTGTCAGGTACTTAATAATCAATAACAAGAAGTTGAAGAAGTTTCTAAAACCTTTATCTTTAAAGGGTTAGTATGTGTTTGTCATTTTTATTCAGTTTAGTTTAATTACAGAAATATCGAGAAAAGGTTTGATTAGTGACAGCATAAATCAATATAGTGTTCCTTAAAGGAATCAGCACCTATCTTACCTAAAGAGCCCAACTTACCCTATAGAAACCCACGAAGAGTCTCTTCTGGAAAAGAAGAAGATAAGATTGTCAGAGCATAGTTAAAGTATCAAACTTTCCATAAAGAGTTGTTCTGGAATCTCAGCCAAGTTCCCCCACAGCTGCAGTAGCAACCGTAAAATGAAGTCAGAGATTGAAGAATGATCGCAGCAGTAGCCTAGATCAAATGCAAGAAGGAAATTTTCGTACGCAAAGATTCGGGGTAAAGGAGGGTAAAATCACTGTCAGCAGTAGCTTTCAGTAACAAGGACAGAGGTTGGAATCGGAATAAGGAAAATACTTAAGGACTCCTCTCTGGCTAGGAACACTTGATTATAATATGAAATACACACATAATGTATCGAAGTTTAGTAGGTTTAGATCATCTTCAGCCAATGGAAACGACTTGTCTGATGGTGTTGCCGCCATCCATTGCTTCTCCTCCTGATTTCAACGGTAAACATTCACCCCAATTTCCTAGTTAAACAAATGTTACAGTTTTAGACTCATGGGAGAAAGTTTTCATGAGAACCGTCATACCTAAGCTGTTAGCTGCTACCAATATCCCCTTGTAAAGAGAAAGGGCTAGTCAAATGTAAGGCAACAATTCTAATAGCAGTGTCCTGGTTAAGCATACACAATATATATCTAATTTGTTCCTTATTCTAACAGTCTATTCATTATAAGCAACAACAAATTCATTGTCAAAGCAGGGTGAGCTAATATGGTGTGATGAAGCAAAGGAACATTATCTTAAAGTCAGCACATGCTTTGGTAGGATGCTTGTGCCAGGCAGAATATTCTACAAAAATGTCTACTTAGCTGTGAGTAAGAGTCAAAAGAAAATATAGTTTGGGCCTAGTTACAGAAGCACGCTGAAAATGATAGCCTTCTGCATTTTGCACTTCTCATTAATTTTCTTACACGTTATAAGCAAGCACTTTTCCTACGTGTGATTTATTCATGCAGTTTCTTAGCAGTGTTTTAAATTCATTCTAAAGTGAAAATATACAACATTTAGCAAAGCCTCGCTCGATTATTATGTATTTCTAACAGCAACTGGTGCTCATGTAAAGCGTTCCAATAGCCTTTCAGTCGAGTTTGTACCTTATAAAACTGCATAAATAAATAAAAATGTGCCTCTAGCGATATCACTGTGTTGTTGTCCCTATCAAAGGAGGACCAAAAGTTTAAAATGTAAACATTGGACTTCCCTGTACCTCGCTTTCCTTGTCTAGTGACGTAGCGCTACTGAATCGCCATCACTTTCAGCATTTTTACAATTTCCCTGAACAGATGCTGCTGCCAGATTTTTAGTATTTTGGGCTCTGTGATAATTATGAATGCAGTATTAAGGCACTGGTTTTTCTAAACTCTTCCTACTGTTGTTTTTCTTTAATTCACATCTATCCATCTGTTTGTCTATCTATCACTCAGTAATCTATAGCTATAGATATATCAATATATCATATTTGAGAGTTTTGATTTCACAAAATGTAGTGGTATTTTTGCCAATATTTTATATAAGAAAGGTAAACCTCAAAATTCGAATTCGAATCCGTGCCCATTGGTAGCTGTACTTTGAAGAAAACATTGTTTTCAAACGAATCTATATATATATACAAACAACTGAAATTCACCAATTATGGATAGCTTGGGAATCAATAACTCAGACAACAGCCATCCAACAATAACTTGCACAAAATTTAGTGCTCATGACATCGCCCTTGATGTGACAGATTCCATCATAACTGTCATACCTCATCCTGCACGATCCTTGTGTCACTAATGGCAACCTGGGAGGTGAATCCCGGTATCCTAGATGATGGGTTTTGGCAAACAACCCTAATGACCTCAGGTTATCATCCAGATACCACCTAAACCAATTTGATTATCTACATCGAATATACTGCAGTAAAACCCATCTATGAGCATGGTGCAAGATTACTCATCACTTTTTCTGACATGCAAATCAGAATAGGGCGACTTTTTTAAAAACGATATGGTACTCTATGGCTCACTATAAAGGCGTTTTGAATAGGGTTGCTGGGGATTCTCTTACAAGTACTTCACCATCAGATTATAGTTACCGCTTCAGATGGCCTCTCTGGACGACTACAAAGACTTGGATATTGAAAGACATGAGGGAGCATTCATTGGTCTGGGTCTAATCGTGGCTAAACATGGCATAGCCACAAATGAAGAGTTGTAGGTGCCCCAAGGCCTGAAAAATGGAAGACAGGACTGGGTCACTGTCAAATTGTAGAAACACAAATTTATGAAGCTTGTTGTTCCCTAAGAACAACAAAAAATTTGAAGCCTTGGACATAATACATGTGGGCATGTGAGAGATTTTGTTCTCTTGATATTGGTGTGCACACTATACGCTGTGATAATGCAGTTTTATCCCACTGACATGAGATATGTTAAATTTGTATGACACCCGAATGGTTCAAGCCGTGCTAATGTGTTTTTTATTTTCTCTTGGATATATCTTGAAATGCCAACACAAATTGTTAATAAAAAAAAGTGTAACCACTTTCGGCAGTAGACCAAATGGGACATCATCATACCAGTAGCTCCTTAGATACCCTCTTATCTCTGAGAAGGCCCACCTTTCTGCATATGGCAGCAAGGTTTTTAATTGACTACAATGATGCATCTTAAACTGAGGAACCTACTCTCTAGATTGGCACCACGTCTAATAATTTGAGTTTATAAGAATGCAAATGTTGGTGACACGTCTTTCTTTGTTGCAGCAGCCAAATGGTGGTACTCTGTACCAGCAAAGATAAGGGCTACAGAGAATCAGATGACGTTCAGAAAAATGGATAAGAGCTCGCTTTTTCCGACATGATTACAAGGCTCCCTAGAATACAAGCAGATTTGGGAATATACAAAAACTGTGCAGCGGCAGAAGCAGCAAATTAACAAATTGCACATTCATCGATATATGTGTGTCTATATATTATTTGAAAAGATCCTTTTCCCACTCTCATCATCACCCACTGTATTTGCCACCCAGGCTTTAGCTTGCACTCCTGTTTCTTGGCCCAAATCTACTCTTTTTTTCTCAACCAATGCACTCATCCTCCATAATCCTTTCCAGACTACCATGGACTTTATAAACCATATTTCAAGCTTCTCTCACTCTGCTTATTCATCCTACTAACATTAGCATAAGCTACTCACTAACTGTATCTTAAGAAAAATGAGTAAATGCACGAGTTTTTCAAAAATGCAAGAATTAACCCAATAACTCACATAGAGGAAGTACGACAAATTAACACAGCACCAAACTATCACTAGCCTTGGGTTCTGGAGTAGCATGCTACTTGATGCAGAGCACTTAAATGGGTGTAGTAAGCACTATATAAATGCAATTACAATATAAATAAAAATTAAAAAAATACAATCTTTGTTTCGTGAGGTACTCGCGGCTGCCATCATGCACACGTTCATTGCCACCTCCATCCAGACTCAGGCAGCCTTCGATGACGGGCACTTCTGCAGCACTTTGTGCCTTACACTCACGACGGGACAGATTGTGAAAAGAAAACATCGGCTTGGTCTTCATTGTTAACCGTTTTATCTTTCTGCTGTTACTTCCGTGTCACTGTCAGGCCATTTTGACATTCTAGTGTATTTTTATCTTTTCTGCTGGGAGTGCCACTCGCTTTACTTCCTGAGTTCATGATATAATGTTTGTTTTATTGATGCTGTCCCACCTCCCCTTTCCACAGTCTCTTGCCATGATTTGTAGCTCCAGGACTTCACATGGATGGAAAAATACAAGCCCCTTCCACTGTGTAATGCTGCACTTCTTTGCAAACTGTGAGTGAATTTCCTTACAATTTGTAAATTGCACAGGAAGCCCCACACCCAGCCACAGCTGTTACTTTTACGAGTACATGTATTGCTAGGGTTGCAGAGAGGCTCCGTCCTTTAATTGTTATGTTATGTTATTAAAGCGCGGCTGTTACCCTAAGTTGTCCTGGCGCTGAGAGCTGCCTAATAGGTTCCCGCGAAGTGAGGCGTCTGTAATGTGAATAGCCAAGTTTTCAGCGCCTGAATGAGAGGAGCTCAGTGGCATTCCTGAGGAGAAAAGGTAGGCTATTCCAGGCCTTAGCTGCAGAGGTAATGAAACTCCTGCCACCGCATGAGGCTTTTTTAACTAAAGGTATGATCACTTGTTTTGCTGTCAGAGAGCGCAAAGTTCTACTGGGGACATACCATTGAAACCGTTGTTTCAAATAGTTAGGACCATTGTCATTTAGTGCCTTGAAAACTGTGCAAAGGGTTTTAACTGAGCTCGCTGTTTCACAGGGAGCCAATGAAGCTGTCTTAGTTCCCTCTTGATTGAGACAAACCTAAGTGTGCCCGTCAATAGCCTGGCTGCTGCGTTCTGCACTACTTGGACTTTGTTCATGAGTCTCCTTTGGATGTTCAAATAGAGACCATTGCAATAGTCCAAGCGTGCTATGATAAGTGCTGTAACTGCAGTCCTCAGACTATCATCAGAAAGTAGAAACTTTATTTTCCTCAGAATTCTGAGGAGAAAAAAACATGAGAAGACAACCCCATTAATCTGATATTCGAAAGTGAATTTCTTGTCCACAATCACCCCTAAGTTCTTCACCTTTTCAGCTGGTTTGGGAAACGTTCCCAGTTCACATGGCCACCATTCCGCTGTCCAGATATTAATGTTATTCCCGAAAATGATGACTTCACTTTTTCCGGAATTCAGTCTCAGGCAGTTGGACGCCATCCAACCTGAGATGGCTTTCATGCAGTCGTGACATTTCCTGCCAGTTTCTGATTCCTGGCCGCGCTGAAGAGACAGTACTATTTGCGTGTCATCCGCATAAGACGTCAGTTGGAACCCAAATGTCCTTATCAGGGCTCCCAGCGGTGACACATACACATTAAAAAGTGTGGGACTCAGGGAAGACCCCTAAGGTACCCCACATGGCAGGGAGAAGGGCTTGGACATTACCTTGTCAAGATCCACTGATTGTAGTCTGCCAGTAAGGAATGATTTAAGGACGTTCCAGGCCGTGCCTTGAACTCCATTTTCTGATAACTGGTCCATCAGAACTTTATGATGGACCATGTCGAAGGCCGCCAAGATATCTAACATGATCAAAATCGCGGCGCCTCCTTGGTCTAAGGCCTCTCTAACCTCCTCGGTGAAGCTCGGTGCTGTGTTCAGCTCTGGATACAAATTGCGTTGGGTCCAGGATGTAATTGGTCTGCAACCAGTTGAGTTGCACGTTCAGGGCTTTCTCGATCATTTTTGCAGGTAGTGGGAGGCGGGAGATAGGTCTGTAGTTGTTCGTGTCGTTGGAGTCGAGGTTCGGTTTTTTAAGCAAGGGCAGGATGGATGCTATTTTCCATTTTTTGGGGAAATGGCTCACCTTAAAAATATGGTTGAACAAGGGAGTAAGGGCTGCCGCAATGGTGTCTGGAATTTGCTTAATCATGTCAGCCGGGCATGGATCCAACAGAGAGCCTGATTGAATAGACATCAGGAGTTTAATCGAATCTCCAGGGGAGAGAAGCTATCTAGCGTTAATGTTGCCTTTGACCCATTGGGCACCATCATGGTGGAATCTCCATTATCATTAGCTTGTGTGAGAGCAATAGATGAAAATATGGCTTCCACCTTTAACAGAAAAGCGGACGCCAGACTTTTGCACAGTTCAGAGCTGCTCTGAATTGTAGGCGTTTGGGGGGCTGTGAGTTTAACAATAGTACTAAAGAGTTCTTTGAAGGAGGATTTTGCAAATTTATCTGCTCTGAAAAGAACCTCTTTTTGGTATCCTGAAGTAGTCTCTTGTAGAAAGAGAGACTTATTTTATAGGCCTCTTTATCGATCGTGCGGTAGCCACTCCTCCAGAGTCGCTCTAGCCGTTTACAGGCTTGTTTTTTGTACTTTTAATTCTTCAGAGTACCAAGGAGCTGATGGATGGATCCGTTTGGGAGTCCACCATTTTACAGGGGCAAGTTTATTGCAAGCTGCCTCTACCCATTTCGTGTAGGCCGCAGTTGCATCATCGATTCCCTCGGGCAGGTCATGGGCAGTCGCTTTAAGTAGGTTTCCTAGCTCTATACTATTAATATCTTTCCAGACCCTTATGACTATTTTATCCTCAGACTCATATTTGCCTTGGGGGGGTGTTATCTGTGCCACTTCGAATAGAATTGCAGAGTGATCTGTCCATGGGAGCGTCAACACGCTGTACATGTCAAATTGGGATGGTTGGAGTAGATCCCATCAAGAGTATGTCCTGCTGCATGGGTAGGGCCTTCTACCCGCTGCTTGAGATCCCCCCCACTCATCACTTGGCACAGCTTTGCAGTATCAGGGTCTTTATTATCCTCTAGATAGAAATTGAAATCCCCCATTACGGTAAAAGAGTTTGAGCATAGCCCATCTTCTAGTAGCGTCTCAATAGATTTCAGAAAATCACCTCTCGGGCCAGGTGGGCGATAGAGAAGAATTCCCTTAAATGTGTCATGGCTAGAAATTCGTACACTGAGCGACAGTGTTTGAGGATGTGAGGAAGGAAGGTTCTAGTGAGTTATGATAACCGCCAGCCCTCCACCTGTCCTGATGGGTCTATCTTGTGTATAGCAGAGAAAACCTGGCGGTATTACTTTAACTAGATCAGGTCCTGAGGCATTGTAAAACCAGGTCTCCGTTATGAATGCGTGCTTGATGTTGTGTTCAGCAAGCAATAATGCACATTCCGTGCTGTGTTTCACCAGTGACCCGCATTTAAAAGTAGACATTTGAGAGGGGCAGAGTTTTCCGTCCTTTTTGACGCTACCTCTTTTATAACATGGCCACCCACAGACCGATTCAGGATGATAGGATAGGTCTGACCGCACATGGGACACGTACCTGCTTGGTCTGTGGCCATAGCTTCAGGATGAATCCCAGGGCAGTGAGCTTTCCCACTAAGTGGATTTAGTCTCATGAGGAAGTCTCTGGGATAGGTAATGAAGTCTGACCCCGATGAACCAGGGGGACAGGCCCTGAGCCCGGTCCGAGCGCGGACGGGCGCAGATGGGCTTGCCTTTGGCGCGCCAGTGGCACAGTCGCGTCAGCGTGCCTTTTGTAGGTGGCGACCGGACCACTAGCCTGCTAACCCCACAGAGGCTATCCAGCTCTCCGCCCCCAATTCCCTCTGGAATGGAGCCTTCAGCTAGCAGCAGGATAAATTAAAGTGTGACGTGCAAATTGATCAAGTAAGTTTAAACAAACCCAGTTCCTGAACAGTATTAAAATTAGTAGCGAGTGACAGTTTTAAAATCAATTGGTCCTGTCGAGCATTAAACACAGCTCGGTAACCAGGAAGGTAGCGCTGTGGGGTCGCGTCAGCGTGCCTTTTGTAGGTGGCGGCTGGACCACTAGCCCGCTAACCCCACGGAGGCTGTCCTGCTCTCCGGCCCCCATTCCCTCTGGAACAGAGCCTTCAGCTAGCAGGAGGATAAATTAAAGTGCGACTTGCAAATTGATCAAGTAAGTTTTAAAACAAATTAAACCCAGTTCCTGAACAGTATTAAAAATAGTTAATTAAATGATGCAAAGGCGCAGAGTGTGGTGCGTAACCAGGGGACGTGCTACGGACTGTTCTGTCAATAGGAAATGATTATCTGGGTACATTCGTAGTCTAAAATCAAATTAGATTGTTATTAAACAAAGAAAAAGTGCACGAGGCTGTGATTCCTACCGCAGGCCAAGAGTTGAGGAAAACGCAAATTTCCATGCGCTTGTTTTTTACCTTTCACATATAAAAGTTGCAACTTAAGTTAAGAAAACCTTTGCCCTTGCAAAGCCCCCACCCCCTTTTAATAATGGGGTTGTTGGGTTACATTTTTCGTACTTGTTACAGTGCATATGCCTTTATTACCTCAAATCCCATGCTATCTCTAAAACCTCTATACCCCTAAAATCTGGCATGAAAAACTGACTGTTACTTCTAATTTTCGCCTCTCCTTCTTTTTCCTTCAAATTGCCCTCTCCTTCCCTTCCCTCCTCTGCATATCTCTCAATCAATCAAACAACATTTGTAGAGTGCACTACATACCCGTGAGGGTCTCAAGGCGCTGGGGTGGGGGCGCTATTGATCGAACAGCCAGGTCTCTCTCTCTGTGCACAAACTGTCTTAGTCTCAGGAATCTTTGCCTTATTATAGCAGTGTAGCCTGCTGTCGAAGGTTATACTGTTTGATAAAGCCCCTGAAACCGAGTTCTAGGTTGAGCCACTGGCGAGGGCCTATAACAAGGGAGAGGGCCTTTATCACCGGTATAGCCCGAGGAAAAAGGGCTATGAGGCTATTAAAACATTTGACCAACCAAGGGTAAAATGCTCAAAATTAGAGAGTGAGAAACATGAAGACAAACTTTAGCATGTTGGTGCTCTGGGCTTATCACAGCCATTATTAGACCAGAGCTACTCCTGTGTCTTCAATGGAGCTCTCAACATTCCAATATTCTACTATCTAATAATGTATTTCTGTAAATTGCCCACAAATCATATACAACATCACAGCCTTTCCTCCTCTGAAAGCCATACCCCTGCAGCCTAACAATAATTAACCTCCTCCAGCTAATATATTAATCCAACCAACATGTGCTTGTGTCACATACTCTCCCACTAATGATCACAAATAACTCCTGTCATTTTAATTCACCACAAACAAACTGGCGTGAATGCGTGGAATTATTTGCTTGTACATACACGACTAATCCCAATAGCAAACAAAAACAATAATACCGAACTAACTACTGGCCTAGTAAGCGCTATATAAATGCAATTACAATCACAATGAAGCTACAGTGTTCTGACGTTTTCAGTTCAAATTATGAATAGCTATTCCAGTCCAGGTTTTTTTTTCAATTCAGGACTTCCGGTCCTTATTTTATAATGGACCAACTAGGGTGGCCATCCATGCTGCATTTTGCAGATTTTGTCTGCAGTTGTGGCATTTGTACCAGTGCCCGACAAGAGGAACTGCAGGGCTCCCATTACCCCATAATTTAGCATGCCCATGGAGTTTATTTCTTGCATTAAGCATGTTTCAAAGTGATTGGATTCATAGAGCTGTATTGATAAAATGTATAAAATTTGAATGGGGAATGGATATGTTATGCTGTAATGATTCCTACTATTTGAGTGTAACTGAGAATGTTTTTATATCACTCTAAATGCCAATAAAGATATTTTTTTTAAAAGCATGTTTCAAAGTGCTAACATATTGTCAGATCAGTGGACAGAGTTACGGCAAACAAATGATGGACGGAATGCTGACAATGCAAACATTCTCCCCCAGTCAAAAGATCTGGGTTAAATCCATTGTTCTTCTGCCCACTACGCCACCCCAGTTTGGACCCAGCCATATGCAAATCAGTCTTGACCCTGTGCCCCATGGGAATAGTCCAGACTGAACTGCCAGACCAAGTCCTCCCTGGACCGGAAACAAGCATCCTGGGACCAGTTTCAGGGAATGTCACCCATCTTCAGCCAGGCTAGCTTGAATTCGGTTGCACCGTGAGCAAGGGACCCACGTCTGGGAATACCGATCCCCCTTAGGGCGAAAAGTGTTACAGCAAACGATTCTGGTTTTCCATTTCTACTGATTTTTACAGGTAAATACAGACAGAAACAATGTGTTTCCTGTCTGTATTTAATTTTAAAAGTAGAAAAATACTGAAAATGATGCTTCTGGTGAGAGACTCTCCATGCTGTATTTCATGAATTCCAGGCAACAGCTGAGCAGATAGACAGCATGGAGAGTTAAAAAAAAATGGATGAGATTTCCTAAAATACAGGCATATACTAACATATATTGGTAGTATAACACTAATATGTACCTTTGAGTGTAGTCTTTCGTTATAGGTGGCTGCTTAATTTGCTAAAACGTTAAGACATCCATGTATGAGTGCACATCCAAAAATTAAATAAACGTGGACATATACCATTCTACGGCTCCATTTATTCTCAAAACACAAAATAAATATGGATAAATAGCAATATGATGTACAAAAAATAAATGTTATGTTATGATATGTTATATGATTTTTGTATAGCGCACGGATGCCGCAGCAAAGTGGCGTCCCGGCGCTTTGGAGAATAATAACACAACACGACAGAAAAGGTGGAAAGGATGGGCCTAGATTGTGGTAAAAAGGAAGGTTTTAAGTGCCTTTCTGAAAGGAAGCAACTCAGGAATGGCGCGCAAAGTGGCAGGCAAAGAGTTCCAGAGAGTAGCCGCCAACACTGAGAAAGAGCGTCCGCCCATCCTAGATTTTTTGAAACGTGGCACAATGGCCAAATTAGATCCAGCAGAGCGAAGAGCTCTGGCAGGGACATAGTGCTGGATAGTCTGTGCAAGGATGGGAGGGGAGGCTGCTTTGAGAATCTTAAAAGTTAAGCAAAGAGCTTTAAACTTAATTCTCTGCCCCACCGGCAGCCAATGGAGATCCTGGATAGTCCGACGGGCCGAGACAAACTTCGGAAGGCCAACAAGCATCCTGGCTGCCGCATTCTGAACTCTCTGAAGACGAGATAGCTCGGCCTGATTAAGGCCCAGAAACAGGCAGCTAGCATAATCTAGTCTAGTGAGAACCAGGGCTTGGACAATAATCTGTCTGGTCTCCGCATCGAAGAATTTAAAGATTGGTCGGAGACACTGCAGGGATCAAATATGGATCAATACAGACTGAAATGTTAAAAAAAAAAACATAAAATCGGGAGGCCTACTTATACATCATAATCACACTCGATAAGCTCAGTCTCCGACTGAGTTGTATGTTTTAAGATTGCCTGATGTAAAGGAAGGATTTAGAATTAAACGTTAAAAATGTGCTACATGAGTCGTAGCCCCCTCGCTCCCCGACTAATATCTTCTGATGCGTCTGCGTGCGCAAAGTGTCTCCACAAGCACAAAGTGAAGACGGAAAGTTGCCACCCTAGGACCAACAGTCCTACAAATCCCAAAATGCAACTACAAAACCGGGGCTGGAAGAGCTTCTAACGTATAGACTTTCAAAATGTGACAGTTCTGGAGGTAGTTTCCCCCTCCAAATCCACTGATATGGCTTAAAATGGAAGTCGGGATGAGATGAAGGTTCACGTTACATGTGCTGACCTTGCCTTGACTGTTCCTTTGTGTCTGAAATGTGTTCACACTCGAGTACCCATAGTGCTCTGTGATTTTCATCAGATTTAACTTTAGTTTATTTCTTATTATTCTGGATTATGCAGTTTCTCATGATTGATTGGGGTGTTAATCTTTTCTTTTTTACTTTTTCATTGTCTGATTTGTGCCTGTATCTCTTTTTGTCAGGAGCCTGAAACTGAAATAAACCCTTTCTTATTGTAGAAGACTGCTGCCACTCTCTTCATGGTCAACCTTGCTTGCCTTTATTGATTGTTAATAAGGAAAGATTACCATAGGGACTACATGTCACCAGGTGCAACAGGTTTCAGTCCTGTGTTTTCATTTACAGGTAATCGTGTTCAGGTTTGTTAGTTCAGTTGGTTCCTTTAAATCTTATTGAAACTAAAACTCCCGCAATACATTTGGTTGTTAATAAAAACGCTCATTACTGTCAAATGCTGTCGCTGATAACATAGAGTTATCTGGTAAACTTAAATAAAGGGGGAAGAATTTGCTCATTTTGCTTGCGGCTAAACAAGAGGTATGGTACCAGAATATCGTCAGATATAAATAAATATCTTGTTTTAAGTGTCGTTTATAAAATATCGCTACATTTGAGTTACTAGAAAATCTACACTGAGGGCGATATTTTTGTAAATGATAATCGTGTCAAAATATTTTTAACAGACGATGTATGAGAACGACACTGACCCATGCAACCATGTCACAAAGACTCTCTTATCGGCCCGACCTACAGGTACTATAACAGGTCTGTCTTCTCAGTTCAAAAGGGCCTATTTTTAGACTCCCGTTGAAATGCAGGTCTGGGCAGGACATCTCTAGGGTTTATTATTTTAAGAGAAGGTTCCGGGTGGCTTCCAGGTTTCAGTTGTAAATGGGAGAGAACTTTCTGAGGGAGTGGCCAAGGACTTCCGCAGGCTTCGGAAACACGATCATGGCTTCCCTGGAGAGATTAATGTGCCTTGATGCCATTGGAATGCAGCGCCTTTGGGCATCAGTCCAAATTGTTCAATGCATCAAGTTCATACACAGTCTCAAAACCTGCTGAACCTCTAAGTGCTGCTACTAGTTTCAGTCTTGCAGGTCCGTTTGGAAGAGGGTGATACATGCGTGACACCTTTTATTTTTAATATTTTTTTTAAGATTGTCAACTGTGGATGCAGATGCAATGGGAAGACTTGCCTAATGACCGTATTGCCTAAATAGTGTGATATGCGCAGGGGCACTGAATTATGCGTTAGTAGAGCACCAAATTATGCAGCAGGGTTGACTAAATTATGCAGCAAAAAAAGATTGGCATCTTTTTTTTTTACACTAGTCAACGTTTGCATAGTGCATAGTGCCTGCCACTGTGTGCAAGACGTGTGGTTGTAATTTTAGTAACTTTTGAGCTTGAAATAAAACTTGGCTAAAATGTATACACTATGCAGCAGATGATGGATAATGTGGCAAATCCATAATAATGTGGAGAACGCTGTAGCCACAACATTAATTCCAGTGTCCCTGGGTATGAATACTGTATATAGCATTTATTACCCCTTATAATGCACTGCAGTGCTTTTGAAGATTGGTAGCATGAGACTGCTTGGTAGCCCAATGTTAGTGATATAGTTACACATTTGGGTTTTGGTTTGTCATGTTGTTTCCATGCAGTTTCATGTATTATGTGAGATTCTTCTCATGTAGGTTCATCGTGCAAATTCCATGTGAGGATGGTAAATTGACATGTAATGTGAGGTGGTTCATGCCATTGGTGAATGTTTTCATGCCAATGGATACTATGTTACCCTGCTCTTTGTAATCTAGTTGTCATACCATGCTATTTTATGCCATTGTTGGGGGCATATTTGTTCATTCCAGGTAACCATAGGGTTATGTTAGTGTTACTAAAAATTAGGAGTTATTTTATGTTGGGGTTCATGCCTAATCTAATGTGCAACTTGAATATATTTTTCAAACATGCAGGAAAAAGTTATTTTTTGTTGGAAATGAACCTGTTTTTTTCCCATTGAGAGATGAGTCACTTGTAGTCTCTTCTGTCCTGCATGCTGGATGATAAACGTCCGGCAGTTGGGTTTAGTGCTTAATGTTGGGTGTTGGATGTTTCCGATTGTACTACATAGAATTGTATGCTTCTAGTTATGTCAGTGATGTAGCAGTCCATCTCTGGATAGTTCAGGTAGGAAGAACCAGCTGTTCTGCATCCTGATTTCCAAGTGGGTCGTGATGGTATTAACTTTGCTGAAAGTAATTCACATGGTTTAGCAGCTTGGAGGGACAAGGAGGTGTAGCTGATTGTTTTCTTATGTATGGTGGTATTGTTAACCCAGTCGTAAATATGGAAATGCCTTGTAGTTTTGTGTGAGTATCTTGACTGTCTTCATCTTTTTATCTCTAGTGGATTCAAGTGTTAAAATTTCAAATCTTCACTGTTCTCTTAAATTCTGTTTACACTGTTTGCATTGATCACTTTGAATAAAAGTGCTCTATAGGCATGTAAATGCTGCATTCGAAAGCTCACTGACTTATAAAATGCTCTAAGAAAGGTCTATAATGACAGATCATAGACCTTTAGTAGACCTTTTAGCTCGTGAGAAAACAAAACAAAATCTGTGATAAGTTTAGCAAGACTGTCCACCAAATTGCTTGAGTTTAACTTCAAAATGGAGTATATTGCAGGAGGGAGGAATGCGCAAGTGGATGTTTTATCACCGTTACCTTTGTGTGATGAGGTACAAAATGACATCACTGTGAGAGACACAGAGGAGTGTATAATTGTCAAAGTGGAAGATTGCGTGATTTGTTGCGATATGAAAAAATTGAATGAAATGATGAAGGAAGATTAAGTTTTGAATGTGGTGAAAAGATTTGTTTCAACTTGTTGGTCCACAGCAAAATCGCTAAATGTTCACTTGCAGTTGTTTCATAAAGTGTCTGATGAACTTCTTAAGAAGCAGATGTGTAAGTGAGAAGTGATAAATGAATCCCACCTTCGTGTTTTTGTGACAAAGAATTCTGGAAACTGCACACACTGGTCCTTACGGAGTGAGTGCCACTAAGCAGAAGGTCAGAAATAGTTTTTGAGGGCCTGGGATTGAGAGGGATGTTGAAAGACTAGTACAAAATTATGTTCAGAGCAATTTGGGCGATAAACTCTTGATCAAATTAAGTCCCACTTTGTATCCTGTGGAATGCCCTGACAGAGTATGGCAAAGGGTGGCGGTTGTTTTTTGGTTCATTTTCATGTTGAGATGCTTAGTTGAATTGGTGGATCATCTTTCAAGATTGGTTGAGGTCAAGGCTGTATCAGAACACACCACCTCAAATGTAATAAGCTTTTTTCAAGATATCTCTACGAGGGACCCTGTTTCAAGTGAAGCGTTAACTGACAATGGAGTTCAGTTCATGTCTTCTGTCATGCAGACATTTTTGGACAATTGTGGAGTCAACACCACTATATCCTCCAAAATCCAACGGCAAAGTGGAAAAGTTAAAAAAAGTAATTTAAGAATAAGAAAGTCACTTCCAGGATAGTTGTGGGTGATTGGGTTCGTATTAATTTGTTGTTAAGGGAAGGTCTGAAAGTGCATTATTTCTTATAATGTGATGTTGTTGTGATGTGAATCTCAACGACAGTTATCAGTTGTTATATGGGCCCTTTATGCAACAGCACTCAACTTTATTTCTCTTCAATAAACTGGAGTTCATTCTACTGAACTCTTTCAAGTTTTATCATTATCACAAGTCTCTTCTTTTTAGGGGTGGTTGCCACATGGTCTTGGTGGGGGTGCTATATATAAAATGTCCTAGCTGTCGTGAAGAAAAGTTTTAATTCTGTTAAGTATACAGAGGCGAGGATTATGCTTATCTCTTCCTTTATTTTCCACTCAGCAGCCTTATCAACATAACATATACAAAAGACTACAAATCCCATGAATCTTTGTATTAGAACAACAGTAACAACCGTAGTGGCAGTCCCATATAAACAATAGCACAGAACAGCACTTCCTCTTTCTTCTCGCGCAACAAATGTTAACCCGCTTTCCGATTAATAGTCTTGTTTCTGACCTGACCCTGCAAAGAACAAAGGGAACCGTATCCGATAAATTGAACATTCAATAGAACGTCAAACCAAAGTTCATATAAGACAAGAATGTACATCAGTGAAAATGTGGCAAGAAAAAACATCTCATAACTCACAGGAAAAAATCTATGTACCCTGGTCAATAACAGACATCAACAATATTAACTTTCGAAAGGTAGTTGTACTTATCCAACTGCTAATGGCGTGGACATCCAGGGAGGGTACAAACATGTATGAGCAACTGGGAGGGATAAGCCTCGCCTCCGCGTCCTTAATAGAATTGAAACTTTCCTTCACGACAGCTAGGACATTTTATATTCTCTGTCAGGACCAGAGGTTCAGATTATGCTAGTTCAAAGCTGATCGACCACTAGCGAAGCCATGTAGGAGATAGGTTGGAAATAGAAAGTCTTAAAAATGGAGTCCGAGGACCAATCCACTGCTCTGAAGATGTCCTCCAGGCGACTCCCTAGTGAAAAAGCTTTCAACGCCATGGCACCCCTTGCAGAGTGTGCGCCGAAGGTTGAGGTGTCTACCCCTTCTTCCTGCAGTATCCACCTCACCCAACGGGCGATAGTAGTGGACGAGACCGGTTTGAAAGGTTTCTTTAATGACAGAAAAGTTGTGAGGTACCAGGGGGACAATGCTCTTCTGTCGTTGACTCATACGCCCTGAGACAACGTACTATGCACAGCTTAGGGTGATCTGGGAACGCTGGATAATAAACCACCCTGGTATTGGATTTTGTCCATTGGCCATTCGCAAAAGACATGCCTTCCGGCGTAAAGATACGAGAAGATATTTCAAGCGCTTGTACATCTGATACTTGTTTACAAGAGATCGGGCACAAAAGCATGGCTAGCTTTCCCGTTGGCTCTTTCCATGAAAGGTAACAGTTATCCTGCCAGGATTGAAGTAGTCGGAGCATAGTGTTTACATCTCATAAAGAAGAATACTTTGCACGCTGAGGAAAAGACAACCGAATACCCCTCATCAATCTATAAACCTGGGGATGTTCTCCCACTGGGACCTCATGAAGGGGAACATGTGCTGCAGGGATTGCAGAATGACTGGAATTATTTGACAGGTAGACTAGGCCCTTATTGACCAATTCCAATAAATAATTCACTTTGTGAACTATACCTGCCCCCACAGGATCCAAACTCAATCTCAAACACCAACGTGACCACTTTCGCCACGCTGATTTGTAACGTTTGACTATAGACTCTACCAATGCAAGAGAGGAAGCTCCTTTGGAATTCCAGGCCATGAGTGTAAGTGTCCCCTCTTGAACCAGAGGGTGCAACTTGCCGTTCAAGTTCGTCAACAGAAGAGGAGTCTGGGGTAGTCTGATTGGAAAATTCGTGGAAAGTTCCAGCAGAACTGGAAACCAGACTTGCGACTTCCAGAGTGGTGTCACCAGGATCAATTCTGCTTCCTGTCGCCTGATTAGCGCCATGAGCCTGGGGATCATGGAGAAGGGGGGAAACGCATGCCCCCGAAATGGAGTCCAGTCCTACAGGAACACATTTGTCGCTTCCACGAGCGGATCTGGTCTCCAGCTGAAGAAACTGGGTAGTTGGTGATTGAGACTCGAGGCAAAGAGATGCACCTGACAGGGACCCCAATGTACCATGGAGCTCTGAAAGATCAAGGGAGCCAACTTCCAGGCACTGCAGTTCCGCAGGTGTCTGAAGTGCCAATCCGCCTTCTGATTGAGACTTCCCGGAAGATATTCCGCTGTGATGGACAGGTTGTGCCTGAGACAATGGTTCAAAAAGTCCTTGGCTACGTCCGCCAGAACCTTGGCTCTCGTGTCCCCCAGACAATTGGGGGACACAATAAGATATGGTCCATCTTCAGAAGGATGGTGCAGGATGCTTTGTTGGCCGCTAGACTCCGAATGATAAAAAATCCAGCAGGAGCTCCAAACATTTGATATGGAGAGACTCCTTGTGTTCTGACCAGTGTCCGCTCTCAACCAAGGCAACTCGCATCCGACTCGATCACTAGTTCTGGAGTCGATCCAAAGATGGCTCTCCTGTTCCAGGCTTGCATGTGTTCTGACCCCCATAGTAGCTCTGATAGGGCCACCGGAGAGAGGGCAATCTGCTGGTTATACGTCAGACCCCGATGTAAGTGATGTGTTTTCAGGCGGTGTAAAGCCCGATAATGAAGAGGGCCAGGAAAAATCGCCTAGATCGAGGACACTAGAGGCCTACAATCCGAGCCAGGTGCCTCAGGGAGAAGGTTTTTTTCGCCAACGTACTGCACATTTACCTTCAAATCAAGCGTATTTTCGTCTGGGGCAATCGCAGGCATTGCTGCACGGTGTCGACTTTGAACCCTAGGAACGTCATGCATTGTGTTGGAGTGTACACCGATTTCAGGTTGTTCAAGATAAATCCTAGGTCCTGCCACGGGTTTGAGTCATTTTAAGTTGGGTAAGTAACACCTCCTTCTCTTAGTGCATCAGAAGAATGTCGTCCAGGTAAACTTTGAGGCGTACACCCCGTGCTCGGAGCCATTCCATGACTGGTCTCAACAGCTTGGTAAAGCACCATGGTGCTGATGACAGATCGAACGGTAGAAAGGTGAACTCGTAAAAAAGGCCGTTTCACTGACATTGAAGGAAGTGTCTGTTTGGGGTAAAGATTGGTACAGTCAAGTATGCGTCTTTCAGGTCGATCCGTACCATCCAGTCGCCTGGTATAGGACATCCCTGAGAAGATGTACTCCCTCCATTTTGAGGTGGCGGTAAATCACCCATCCATTGAAATCTCAAAGGGTGATCACTGGCTACCTCCCTGTCTACCCCTGTGCTCCCTCCGGCGAGAAGACGAGAGGTCGTGGTCAAGACAGTTCATGCGGTGTGCTGTGGAATTCTATGTGAAACCCGGTGACTGTCTGTAGAACCCAAGCATTCTGTATGACCTCTGCCCACTTGTGCAGGAACCACTGCAGTCTTCCCCCCCACCCCTAGTAGGGAAGAAGGGGTATGCCTTACCAGTGCCACATCCTCGTGCGTTGTTGGCACTGCGAAAGCTGCCCTTTCTACCACGTCCCTTGCTGCGGCCTCTCAAGGGGTAGAAACCCTCGAACTTCTTCCGGTCCTGCCACCGCATGGAACGTTTAGTCTTGAGCCTGTGGGGGTTGGAATTGAATGCCCCACATGAGGGGCACCCCCTACCTCTTCCTGCCCCTCCAAAAATGTGTTGACTGAAAACTTTCTTGATAGACTGCTGTGCCCTATCTAGAGAGGAGAAAGTGTTCACGAACCGGAACAGTTCTTTCATGAAGGGTTTTCCGAAGAGGCCTCTGTTCACCACCAGGCCAGCCTCCGTGGTGGCTAGTTCACCAAGTCTGGACTTAATCTTCATCAACAGAGAATGTCTACGTTCTGTTGATAGCGAAGAATGTGCGTTTCCAAGGAAACATAGGGCCCTTTGGGCCCAGCCCGAGAGGATCACAGGATAAATAAAGTGGCCAGTCTCTTTGGCATCCTCCGCCATATTCAACATTTTATTGAGTAGAACCGTGACATCTAGCACCTTATCTTGGCAAGATGCCAAGAGCAGTCTAGACCCTTTGATAAACTTTAGTAATAAAAGTCACCATTCTGGTGTCCATTTCTGGGGTGTGAGCCACTTTATCGGCTAGGGCAGGCCAGGAACAATCTGTCTTCAGTCGGCCACCACGGACCTCTTGGTCCATAGGCTTTCTGATGCGGCTGGCCACATAAGGCGCCACCGAGGGCACCGGTATCCAATCCGCAGAGCGGGGTGATAGATGTCCTCAGGATTCAGGATCCCTGATGTATCTGGGGTGTTGGTCATTTGAGGTGCTTCCAGCTGAGGTTTCTTGGCACCCCCTTCCGGGTACCAGGGTCTGATCAGACCTGGCTCATTGTCTGAGTCACCATCTATGTCAGTATCTACCCCGGTATTGTCTTCTGCCTCATCTTGGGGGCAGGAATCTTCGTCAGGGATATCGCCCGGCGGGTAATCCTCTTGGGCGTCGCCATCAGAATGCCTGGCAGAGCCTCTCAAAAGCATCTAGAGAAGAGGTCGTTTTAGGGGGGTCTGTGCGCGCTTTGCCCTTGCTTTTATTCTTGGAGGGGCCTCTTGCTCCAGAAGAGGGTTCCCTCTTGTCCTCCTCTGACGAGAGTACCACGGTTCTCCTGACCATAAGTTCAATGATCCTGCGGCTCAAGGGCTCAAGCGCTGGGGAGACCGGTCTCTCCAGGGATGCATCAATCGCGGTGCAGAGACAGAATATCGAGTAAAAAATATCGAATTGCACAAATATCGTGTCAAAAATATCGTGGGTCAGGTATATCGACAGACAAATTCTTGTGGTCAAGAATATCGATTTTAGGTAAGTAATATCGATTTAAAAAATATCGAAGTGTTTGTTATTGTTTGCAAAAATATAGTTGTTAAAAATATCGATTTTTATTGATGTTATGTATTTTAGTATATATTTTATATCTGTGTGATGTATGTTTTTTTGTATAAGGAATGTCTGTGTGTTTATTATATGTGTTAAATTTTTGTAGATATTTTTTTTAATTTGAATTTTGCGTTTTTAGTTCCGTAGCGAGTTGTGGGTTTAAAGGGGAATAGGGTGGGAAGTAATTGAGTTATATTACATTTATTGAATAATTCCTATTTATTAATATTTGTTTAATTGAGATGTTATAGTGTTAAATGTGTAAATTAATGTGTTATTAATTATTTAATAATCAGTTGTGAATTCATTTTAATTAATTAATTACCAATTAATTTTGCTAATTTTGTAATTAATTTTAGGTTTGTGTTGTGGTGTTTATAAGTAAAAATGGTGGGAATGGTGGGAAGTAATTTCCCGCGTGCTCTCTCCTGACCTGGTGCCACACTTGAGACCTACGTGTCTGCCGTGAGGGGAACGGCCATCGTTGGGGGGTCATTATTTTATCCCAGCACAGCGATTTCCACCACTGCCGTGAGGGGAACGGCAATCTGAAAACTGCATATCCCAACATCCTCGGCCCCGGGCGCTCGCCACTGACGTCATCAGGCAGCGCCGGGGAGGAACTTAAGCCCAGTAGTAGCCCCGCAGTGCGGGACGCGCGCTCTCTCCTGACCTGGTGCCACACTTGAGACCTACGTGTCTGCCGTGAGGGGAATGGCCATCGTTGGGGGTCATTATTTTATCCCAGCACAGCGCTTTCCACCACTGCCGTGAGGGGAACGGCCATCTGAAAACTGCATATCCCAACATCCTCGGCCCCGGGCGCTCGCCACTGATGTCATCAGGCAGTGCCGGGGAGGAACTTAACCCCAGCAGTAGCCCTGCAGCGCGGGACGCGCCCGGGCGAAGCCCGGGCCAATTGCGGGCCCGTCCTTGCCTGTCATCGCCAGACATAGCCAGGGCAGGGCTACCCCCCTAATCCTTGGGTTCTGGTGCTGTTCCATAGACTTCTGAAAAAAGGTATTGTGATTATCCTTGCTGTTTGTATGTGGGAGTGTCTATCTATTGATCAGCACCTAAGGACTGTCTGCTGAGATTGTAGCACAGTTTGTGAGGACCCCTATCATCTCACACGGATCCCCATAACACCAGCATTGATAACAGGATGATATCTTGTGGAAAAGCTATTTGATTGGGGTGACTGTTGGGATAATGCGCAGCTGGGGATCTAAGGCTGTATCATCGAGGTCCTGTGTTCCCTGTGTTGGGGGCCGATAACATTGAAGTTTTTGACCTGAAGATTGATTTAGCTCTGCCCTTATCTGATCAGACTGTTCATTCAGTAACTGCGGGATTACCACAGAGCTCTGTTTCAAATCCTGTGATATCACAGGTGTCTACGAGATCCACACCGCACTCATTACCAAATACATACAGTGCTCGAAATGTACCAAAGCCTAACGGGGCCTTTTGGACTTACCTCCAGATTGTGCACCCTATGTAGTGGTTTTATCTGGGGTTCCAGGGCTTGGTAGTAATACCCAGGAATCCTATGATGAACTTAAGAACAAATCTTTACATTGGTTGAACAAACATAGACCCTTACCGTTACATGTGTTTAGTGAGATCATTCATGTGCGTAGAGTAGGCTGGGTGGGATCTCGAAAGAAGGATTCCACAGGTGACTGTATTGTCCTTAACTTTAGAGATAAACGACCTGTGAAATTTTTCTGTGAACAGGGAAATGAGGGTATGGCATCATGCATTAAGTCCCATCCTCTCTCCTATTTCTACCCTCATGGAAACTATATGGGAAGGCAGAAATGGTCGGCCCCAGTGTACGATAGCAGGGAGCAAAATAGGGGGTGGTTAGATGACTGTTTATATAATATTCCCATAAACAACACTTTGGGAGTTTTGGACCAGGTGGATTGACTTTCCATCTCTATAGGGAGCCCTGAACCCAATGTTGGGATGGCTTTTTGGGAAGATGGGGGTGGTAATGGGCCGGAAAATATTGATGGTGAGACCCTTGGTGGTATCATAGTGGCTTTAGGTGACTTAGAAAGGTCGGACATTGTGATCCCTATGTGTGAGGGCTTAGGTTTGGGAAGGGAAACACCACAGGGTGAAGTGGTGCTGGAAGCCTCCATACAGTCTGTGGATGTTCACCTTCTGCCAGGCCAGAGTAGTTATCCTTCTTTGTTTATGTTTGCTTCATGGAATATTGCAGGTTTACAACGCAGACTCCCGGTAACTGAGTGGTCAGACTTCGTGGAGGAGTACGATATTTGGGCTTTTCAGGAGACATGGTCCGTTGAACCCGTCCACCGTTTAGGTTTTTGAAAAAATTTTCAAAGCAGCTGTGAGAGGAAAACTAGGTAGGCCCTCGGGGGGACTTATACATTAGGTTAGGCAATCATCCAACTATAGTTTGGAGGAGATCCCCACAAATAGCCCTGATATTCTCGCCGTTAAATTACATCGCCCAGCTTTAAAAGATATTCTTATTGTAAATGTATATATGCGAGGGATGCCAGGGGGGCAGAGTTCGAAAACTTTTGCTGACTTTGATTCCCTCTTTGACTCAGTGGTGCATGATTATATTACGATCATAGCGGGGGATTTTAATTGCACATTTGAACCCCTAAATTATGAAGGGGAAAATATTATGGATGAGGAGGATGTTGAGTGGAATATTCCCCCGCTCGATCTACTACCTATTAAAAAATGGTCAGAATCCGCCGTACAATTGCTGGGCTTTTGTTTGGAACCTGGTTTTAGGGCAACCAATGGATGATCAACGTCAGATAAAATGGCTAGGGCCACTTTTGATAATGGTCTGCACAAAAGCAGAATTGATTATATTGTAATCAAGATTGAGTATTGGTCCATCTTAGATGACATGATGATCTCTGATCGTCCTGAAAGTGATCACAATCCTTTGCTTTTTAGTCTCAATCTTTCTGTAAAGTCGGCTGGTAATGAACCAACAGTGGTGGCTACCGCTGATGCCCTACTAACAAATGATTTACGTAGGGTTCGATGGGCAAGAGTGTTTGTTGATTTGGAAGCCCTAGAAAATATAAGATCAGAGGTTGTACGGTCATTGACCTTACTGCGATCTTTTAACTCACAAGCTGAAATTAATGACAGCATCCTCAATATTCACGAAGACCTATTTCTAAGTCTAAAATCCCATTTTTCTAACCCCACTAGATCTCAGAAAACAAAGAGCCAGTGTAGAGATAAATCATGGTACAACAAGTCGTGCCATGATTCTTATAAACTCTTGTCCATGGCAATTAGGTCTAAACAAATGCCTAATATCAAGATGGCCAGGCAAAATTATAGAAAAGCCTTGCACTGTGCCAAAAAAGAATGGGACGACCAGCATTGGAAAGAACTTCTTGATGCTAGTAGATTGACAAATTTGGCCAAGTTTTGGCATATTGTAAAATGGGGTAAGGGTACTCAATCACAATCCCCCGCAAATTATGTTTCCCCATATGACTGGGTTAATCATTTTGTTGCACAGTTTTCTGTGTTAGGGGCCGGGACTGATCCCTTGCTGTCAGACTTATTTTTGGAATTTAATGCTTTTTCTCCAACTAATGAACAAATTATACCATTTGACAGTAAGGAGGCAGAGGATGCCCTAAATAAGGCCCCCAGTGGTAGGGCCTCGGGTATGGATTGTGTTCCTGTGGATCTTTATAAATATGATACCATCAATTGGGTGCCCTATATAGTATTTATTGCGAATACAATGGCTACTGGGGCACACATTCCAGATTCATGGCGGGGGGCCGAGATCTTGCCAATTTACAAGAAGGGAGACCGCTCCAAACCAGGAAATTACCGCCCGATCAGTTTGATCGATTGCATACAAAAAATAGTTGCAAGGATGGTTCTCGTAAGAATACAGAGTTGGATGGAGCTTGACGATATATTGTCCCCACTACAGGCTGGGTTTCGACCATGTGTAGGCACCATCGAACAAGTTTTTAGGTTTTTATTGATTTATTGGCGTGTGGTGAGTTTGGGTGGTGGTACCATCTATGCTGCCTTTATTGACCTTAAGTCTGCGTTCGATTTGGTGCCTAGGAGCAAGTTATGGAGGGCATTTAGTGAAATGGGGATGCCTCTAGATTTATTGGCCCTAGTCATTAAGCTACATGAGGAAAAGTTTGCACGTGTTCGCTGGGGTTTACAAGGGCAGGTTACAAATAAATTCACTGTGTCACGTGGGGTTAGACAGGGATGTGTCTTAGCGCCTACACTTTTTTTTTTGTGTATCAACAGGGTAATGGAGTATTTTTCTACTTTTCCAACGGATGCTCCATCCTGGATGGCACTAAAGTGCCGCTACTTATGTTTGCGGATGACACTCTCTTATTATCTAAAACCCAGATAGGATTACAACGGGCTCTGAATAAATTTGAAGAGTTTTGTTTAGACAATGATTTACAGGTTAATGTCGACAAAACCAAATTTATGATCCTCACCAAGAAAAAGCAAGTGGAGGGTTTTGTAACTATGAACAATATTAAGCTAGCCCAGACTAATGTAATGACCTATTTAGGAATCACATTAGAGTCCAAACTAAAATGGAAACCCCAGATTGATGTTTTTTCCTTCAAGTTCGCCCAGCTGACAGGGTGTTTAATTAAAGAACAGCGATCGTCCTTGACCAAAAGGATAGGTCCTGCCCTTAAAATGTATAATTCTAGGATTAGCTCCGCGATCCTGTATGGGGCAGAACTGTGGGGTTTCTCTGATCTATCGATGCTGGTTAAGGTTCAAAATAAATTTATGAGGAATCTCCCCGGTTCCACCCCCCTAAAGCCTCTTTTAATGGATCTGGGATGTTATTCCATTGAGGATGTGGCACGCTATAGGCCGCTGGCCTTTTGGCGGCGGATATGGACTACTCCAGAACTTGATCTATTTGCCAGGGCTATCCTGGATGTCAGATCAATCGCAGGTTCAGGAAACATCCCATGGTTTAAGGAAGTTAGAACGCTCTTGATGGATATGGGGATGAGTAACTTGTGGCTCGATCCTGTTAATAGCCAATTTCCTACAAAAAAGGTTTTCAAAGAAACATACTGGGCATTAGTGTGTCACAATTATATAACGAAGATTGAGGCTACCTCCCTGACGGGATTATTTTTTTATCACAAGATCGTCCCCCTTATGGAGGACTACTGGGATATTATCACTAGGTCTTGTGATCGTAAATTGTATCACCAATTCAGGGTTGGTTGCCTTCCAATCAAAACCTTTACCAAATCCTGGAATGGCATGCAGGATGATGTTTGCAAATGGTGTATGGGCCAAAAAGAATCTATTGGCCATATACTTTTTGTATGTCCAGCCTACACTGCCCCACGCAACAAGTGGCTGATACCTATTTGCCGGAATCTAGGTACACGTGTTGGTTCTGATGCATTGAGAATCCTGAGAACTAACACTCAGGAATCCTTGGTTATAGCGGTTGCTAAATTTCTCGGTTGGATGTGGATTATTAGGGCTGGGAACATACCAACAATAAAAATTTAGTTTGGGGTCTCTTGGATTGCTGCTAATAGAGTTGTTCTTCTGTTTTTACTTTGAAAATTGATGTCATAGAATTGATAATAATTGTGTGGTTTTTATTTACTTAGAATTATTATTAATAATTCTTATTTTTATATTTGCTTTTAAATAAATCTGGATTTTATTGTATGGTAATATGTTCTATGAACAAATTGGTTTATATTGTATGGCATTTTTTAATTATGACCGATTGTCTTTTTATTTGTTTTTTGTTATTGTTATGTCTTTTATGATGAAATATCGAAATAAAGACTAATGAAATGAAATGAAATTTATTTTTGATTGATGAATTAATAATTAGTTGCTCATTTTAATGAATTAATTAGTAATTAATGATGGTAATTGTGTAATTAATTTTAGGTGTGCGTTGTGGTATTTACAGGTGTAAATGGTGAGAAGGGTGGGAAGTAATTTATTTTTAATGAATGAATTATTAATTAGTTAATTAATTAATTTAATTAATTAATTAGTCATTAATTATGGTAATTGTGTAATTAATTTTAGGTGTGTGTTCTGGATATTATAGTGTTAAAGAATGTGTACTCAATGAATCTTTAATATTTTTTTATTAATAATATTTGTTTAATTCATTATTAATTATGTTAATTATGGAAATACATTTAAATAAAAATGTTGAATTCTTTTTTTATTGGTGTGGTGTTATAAGGTAGGAAATAAAATAAATACATTTATGTTTTAAATCATTTGTTAATATTTGCTCATTTAAAATAAATATTGTTTATAAATAGATTTGATATAATATTTGTACCTTTTTGTTATATGTAATTAATATTATAATTATAATATGTGTTCTTTTTATATGTTTAAAATATTTAATCGTATATTTTTAAAATAGTTTTTTTTAAGATTATTTAATTTTTTTCAATTGTTTAAATGTTATTTGTAATTTTTGTTTCTCTGCTATCCAACACATTCCCTACTGTTGCACTCACAGGAGTGGGAGTAGTAATTTGTACCCCTCCACTGTCCAGCACTTTCACTACTTTTGCAGTCACTGGAGTGGAAATAGTAATTTTTACCCCCCCTCCCCCCCCCCCCGGCTATCCAGCACTTTCCCCACTGTTACACTCATTGGAGTGGGAATAGTAATTTTTACCCCACCGCTATCCAGCACTTTCCCTACTGTTGCATTTACTGGAGTGGGAATAGTCATTTTACCCCTCCGCTATCCAATACTTTCCCTACTGTTGAACTCACTGGAGTGAGAATAGTAATTTTTACCCCTCCGCTATCCAGTACTTTCCCTGCTGTTGAACTCACTGGAGTGGTAATAGTAATTTTTACCCCTACGCTATCCAGCACTTTCCCTACTGTTGCACTCACTGGAGTGGGAGTAGTAATTTTTACCCATCCGCTATCCAGTACTTTCCCTACTGTTGTATTCACTAGAGAGGGAACAGTAATTTTTACCCCTTCACTATCCAGCCCTTTCCCTACTTTTGCAATCACTATAGTGGGAATAGTAATATTTTACCCCTTCTCTATCCAACACTTTCTCTTCTGTTGCACTCTTTGTAGTGGGAATAGTAATTTTTGCCCCTCCGCTATCTAGCACTTTCCCTACTGTTGCACTCACTGGAGTGGGAATAGTAATATTTACCCCTCCGCTATCCAATACTTTTCCTACTGTTGCACTCACTAGAGTGAGAATAGCACTTTCCCTACTGTTGCAATCAGTGGAGTGGGAATAGTAATTGTTACCCCTCCGCTATCCAACACTTTCCCTACTGTTTCACTCTTTAGAGTGGGAATAGTAATATTTTCCCTCTACGCTATCTAGCACTTTCCCTACTGTTGCATTCACTGGAGTGGAAATAGTAATTTTACGCCTTTGCTATCCAACACATTCCTACTGTTGCACTCACTGGAGTGGGAATAGTAATATTTGTGACATAGATTTCTGTTCTCATGGAATAACACCTTTTCTTGCACACTGGCCAGTATCATCGATTCCTCCTTCTATTTAAAGACGGCATCTGTTCCCTACTCTAACTTGGTGTACCCAGTTCAGTTTCAGTGGTGGATCTCCTAGTTTGTTTTTAATGGAATATAGCAGCTCTCCAGCGTTTTCATGAATGTCTTGTTCCTCCACTCCCAGCGTCAGGCTACTCCTACAACTATTGCTCTGTTTTCTAAATCTGTCTAGTTTATTTAAAGCTCAGTGCTTTGGTTTGGGAGAGGGGTCTGTATGTTTCTCTAGTTATGATGTTGTTCCTCTAAGTGGTATTCAACCATTTTCTGTAAGTCATCCAGATGGGAGCCAAGAGATGCAATTTTTCCGCGCCTTGAAAATTATGTTATAGTTAGATGAAAAGCCAGTTTGAACGTAACATCTTAAACTAAAAAACACTGGAATTCACCAGGTACACTTACTTAATTTAACTACAACTCATTCTCTCATCTTTCACCTCACATAATATTTCATTCATGACATGTTTTATGATATCATTGATAACATCACTGATAACATCTGAAATTCCACATTTATCATCCTGTGTTTTGGGGGGAATATTTGCTGCCATCAGGACAGTATCCAAGTCAGACAACCTGTGGGAAAATGTGATGACGTAGTGAGAATATTAGGAAACAGTTGCATGTATCTTCTACACCGAAAATCTGTACATCAATTTTATATTATTATGAGAGGACTTTACTTTTAAATTTAAGGATGGTCCAAGTGATGTCCATGATTAACTGTGGCTGTCAAATGATGGCAGAAACGAGGAAGGACTGAACCAATAGATTTATCATCTGATTGGTAACTTGGGTGTTGTCCTCAAAACTCGTTATTCCCTTTTTTTATGCCCTGAAGAAGTGGCTCACCACAGCAAAACGTGTTGGCTGTAAAGTTTTTGGTGATACTTTCCATATGTACTGAACAATTATTTTACAGGATTAAAGGACATGGGATAACCCTATGGTCTGATATTAATTGACTGCATGTGAAGGAGGAAAGTGATTTGGATGTTTTTGAGGAAAAGTTTGTATAGACTGTGCTTTTATCGTGAATATATTTGTGATGCCAAATAAATTATTGTTAATAGAAAAATATCCATGTTGAATAATATTATTTGATGAATATGATACAATGTTGCTTCCCACCAGTGAATGCATGGATATATATAATATATTAGAGTGCTGCGTAAATCATTCAAAAAAAGGAAGCAGATAACTCTGGGTAGTTCCCAAGTTTGGTTGGAGAGCAGCTCCTATATAGAGCACCCTACAACACAGGCAACACTCTAAATCTGCTCATCACAAATGTTTGTTTTTCTAGAAAGTTTTTACCTATAGGATAAGCACAGTGCTATCCACGCAGAACTAGAAAGGGTCCTTTTCTCTGTTTTTTTTAACATAAAGTAATATTTTATTACCATACATAAGGTCAATCCCCTGCCGTTCATGGACTTTGGCAGTGTGAGGTGTGGGTTTGCCCTCAGGATATATATATATATAAACCAGTCCTTTTGCGTGATACATAGTGGTAAAACAACACATTTTAAAGATACAACACATTGTAAAAACTGTACTGTAACATAACACATTGTAAAGGACTGCAATGTAGCATCTGATATTCCCAATAGACCTCAGGCTGTCTCGAGGACCTGAGAGGCTCTTCCAAAGATTCCTTTGTCTTTGTTTTTGACTATGTACAGCATTACTCTGCCTTTTGGCTAGGTTTGCGCGATACAAATGCCATATACATACATTACCTTTATACTCTCATTGAGTAAGCATACCAAGATCTTTCCCCCTGTGCTTGTATGCCTGATTCCTGTTTGCATTCGAGGTCACAAAGCCTCCAGTGCCATGTTTGAGAATCTCTGTTTGCCTTAAGATCTCTCTCATCTTAGAAAGCAATCTAGAAAGCTTGCTGCTAGGTGCTACCGCTTGTGTTGTCCAGCTGTTCAACCTCACCTTTCACTGTGGGTCTCAGTCTCAAGGCCCAGGTTGGCTCCTAGAAACCATTGTTTCCTAGCCCCTTATCTTTCTCTATTTAAGTGGCAATGCTTTTTTTCCAATCTACAGCTGCAATATCACCAGCATCAGGGACATGAGGGTGAGGTACAAATCTGTTTCTTAAAGGGGCTCGGAGAGTGTCAATGAATACATCTACTCCATTCCCCCGCAGTCTATGCCTGTCACTCCCCTGATTCTCTCTTTAGATATGCTTTGTTAGATGCTTGCTGAAGATTCTCATATACTTATTTACTTCAATACAGACCTGCGGGTAGTCACTGCAAAATAGGGTGTTTGAATAGATGCATTACATTAATGGAGGGATAGTAAAAACATTAGGCTTAACCCTTTAAAGACAGAGTTGATCATTCGTTCTTCTTCCCACCTGAGGTGGGATTCCAAACTCAGCCATGCCGGCCATAGATGGAGCCCTGCATGTTTTCCTAGATGTGTGATTGAGACTTGATTGTCCCCAGTCATTGCCTCAGTTTCATGAGTATATCTTATACAAAATGGAAACCTGCCTACAGTTGGTACAAAGCTTGGGCAAGAGTCCCTTTTGGTAGGCATATGCACACTCTGGAACACAAAAAGGGGTCTGCTAGCCTTGTGCTGCAGGTCATCCCCTGGAGAGAGGAGGGAGGAAGGCTAATGGAAAGACAGGCAAAGGGGGTCGGGGGCTCAACTAGATTTTCGAACCCAGGGATCTTCAAGTTGGGGGCCTAGGGGGGCTTCAAGTGATCCCAGGGGGCGCAAGGCTTTGGCCAAAAATAGCATTATGCTTATACCAATGCTTTGTTTACAGTTAAAAGCAATGAGCCGCTCTGTAATGGGCCATCACAAGCATCTTTTGTCATTTATATCCTGGCTGGCAAAAGGTGTCAAATGGGAAAGGACTCCAAATATTTTTCAAAGCCCTCACCCCCATTTCTTATAAGCACACTGTGGGTACGTTTACACCTTAGTAAGGCCTGCCTGACCAGAAAGGTATGTTTGGCAATTATGTATTTGATTTCTTTTTTAAAAAAGTAACAGAACTTAACTGTAATGTTTAAAGAAGTGTAGACATGTTTAAACGTTGTCAGTTTAATAGAATAATTGTGAAAAATTGTGAGGGAGGCCCAATGAATACTTTTTTCCCACGGGCGGAGTTGCGGCATTAAAAAGTTTGAAGACCACTGGTCTAACCTGATCTTGTGGAGGGAGGAAGAAAGATATCTCACGCTTGCATTTGTTGTAATTGCATATATGTTATTTTAGATTTCTTGGAATCATTCTTACGCTCTTGTACCAACATGCAGTGGTTTGCTATATTAACTAATTCAGCTAAGCTCTTTGTTTGCCATCCAATTCTAATTGTTCTCAACTTATTCTGCACTCTCAGTAACCATTCCTTTGCAAGGTTAGCACCCACAGCTTCCTAAACGTATTCTGTTGGGTGAGCAATACCAGAATAACACTTAAAAATAAGCTTTAATATGTCTAAATAATCTGTTGATGATTCAGTCCTGCTTTGCTTACATTTTAGTCCAGTGATTTTCCAATGGATATAGTTCGATTACTGAGTTCACCAAAGCTTCCTTCCCATAATACAAAGCATCATCAGTGCCTGCCTTTGCCAGTCATTTTTCTCTACCATTCGATCTCTTACTTCACTCAAAAGTACCAAACACTAAAGTTGATTCATAGCGGCCCAATTTAGTCAGTGCAGTACAAATATAGTATTCATTCACAAAATTTAGCATGGTTTTTTGCACATTGGTGAACTGATTCTTATGTTCATCAGGTCTGATGAGGACTAGGGGACATGCATGAATATTTTTCCTCCGGGTAGCGTCCGAGAGGAAACATAAGATGAGGACATTCCTCATCTCCTACATCACCAGAAGCTTCAGAACTCTATTGCTCTATTTCTTGTACAATGTATGGTCTTGTGCGCCTCAAGACGTATTGTGCCTCAGTGGGACTTTGTCCTCCTTAGATGGGATTTTTCCCTGTACTTGGTGTGAACCAGCTCCAGTTTTCAGATTCGCCAAGTCAGTCCCTTGGCTGTGCTTCACATACTGGCCTGTGTCATTTGCCTTGCTTCGCTCACCGCCTCTGCGCCCATTTGTGTGTTATATGTTTGTGTCCTCCCTGTTGATGGAGCAGCCAACGCTTTCCTGTTCCCCAGTATGGCTGCAGGTGCACACCCAGTCCCTTCATCCAGTATGGGGTAATCAAGAATGCCCAAGATGTCTTCTCCTTTTCAAGTTCTTATGTCTGTTGGTTGTTTGGCGAAAAAGTAAGGTGGAGGCGGACAGTGGGGACTCAAGCCCGAACCCTGCCCCTCAAATGACAAATATGTATTTGAGTTTCTCCTGGGTCTGCTTCATTAAACAGATCTGTGACTTGTGCTTACGTGTGTTAGCTTTGTTAAACCAATTAATAAAAGCAGGCCATTGCTCTGATTCTATTTTGTTCATAGGATCCTTTAGCTTGTTTCCTAGATTAGTTAAAATTTCCAAATTGTAGGCACCATTCTCTGAAAAGGATCATATCCCAACCTCGCTAATTATTTGTACCCACTCGCTTCAAGTATCTACATGTGCTTTCTCCATAGTGGTGGTGCATAGCTTCAGCAGCAGTCCCTTTTGTTGGAGGCTCGTCTTTCCTAGATGTTTTAGCCCCATTTCCATTTCACATTTGCACACAAAACTAACAGTGCACCATCTGACAGCTAATGAGGGAACGCTCTCTTGAGAAAGCACTGGTGCTGTATGTGCGCCACCACTTTCATTATTACAAAAGGGGCCGCAGAAGCGTCCGCGGCCCCATCTGTAATTCCAAAGTGGCCCGGGGCCAGGCAAAGCAGGTGCGAATGCCTGTTGCGCCCCTGGGACACTTTGTGTAACATGGCCCCGTATGTCTTAGAAAGTTGGCCCAGCGCTACATCATAATGCTATCGCATCTCAAAATTGCATTACTTTTATACATTTTCTTCACGTAGGCAGTGCTGAGTCACATGACAGAAAGAGGTACTGCAAATATTAAAAGCTGGAGAAGGTGCCCTTCAGTCTCATTAGCACCCGAGGAGTAGAAAATACCCTTCAACCTTTCAAAGGCTATGCTTTGGGTGTGGGACCCTATACTCCTTCTGAGTGAAACTAAGTGAACTTAGGCTGGGTTGTCATTAATATGGCTCTGGTTTATAATCCTATCCCCAAATCTGCATTTGTAGTAGCAAGTAATGTGTAGAGGAAATTTCCCTGCCTCTAGTACCATTTGGTACTCGTGTTTTCTAGTATTGTTTGCAACTGTAGAAAATAAATTTTTGTATTGCTTAAAACGTTGGCCCTGCACGATGAATGCGCCAAAACCTTTGAATGTAAAATATGTTTGTTCTTGTAAAGTTGCTTTACAGATTGGTTTTCAGAGAAGGAAGTTGTAGAGTGGTATCCAAATGGCATTTTTCAATTGACATTCCTATAACAAATTATTAAGCGAGACTGCAAACAGTGTTGCCGGAGGATCATGTCTAGTTGGTACAAGGAGTAGAGGAACTTTGGTCTACCCATTGTGCATGACGGGGCCTGGTTGCTGGGCTCAGGGTGTAGCCAAAGCCATGCTCTTTTAATAGTACCACCTTACATACCTTACATACATACAGTAGTACCTCCCATGCCTGAAAGCAAAGAACTTGGGCATTTGGTTCGACTCCGACCTGACCTTCGGCCCTCAGATCAACCGGGTGGTCGGATCATGCTTTGGGACCCTCAAAAGTCTCAGGAAGGCATTGAAGTTTTTACCTGTAAAGGCCCGTCAAACCCTTGTGCATGCACTAGTCACCTCAAAGATGGACTATGGCAACCTCCTCTATCTAGGGACTCCGAAGAAGAATCTGAGCCGTTTACAGGTCTTACAGAATGCCGCTGCTAGGCTAGTACTTAGACTACCCAGAAGAGCCGCATCCTCGGTGGCCCTTCGGTCCTTGCACTGGCTCCCGATCAGAAGTAGGGTTGATTTCAAAGCACTCTGCATGTGCCATCGGATCATCAACGGGAGGTCTCCTCTCCCTTTGAAAGGACTGCTGACACCTTATGAACCGTCCCGCTCCCTCAGATCTTCTGGCTCGGGACGCCTTGTTGTCCCCAAGGTGTCCAGAGCACGGATGGGCGGAAGATCCTTTAGGTACCTTGCAGCCGTCAGATGGAACACATTACCCTTAATATTGCGTCTCGAACCATCTGAACTAATCTTTAGAGCCAAGCTCAAAACTACACTATTCGAACAGTAAAGTATTCCACTTCGGTAGGTTCCAGTTAGCAGCCGCTCCTTAGCGCGGGGACACGCCGCTGTGCGTCACCAAGCGCTTTACAAAACTCCCTAAATAGAAATAGAAATAGAAACATAAGGGGTGGCGGCCATGTGTTGTGTGTTATGGGGCCTGAACAAATGTTCACAGTGTGAGGCCAAAGTCCACAACTTATTGGTTTTGTGGACAGGGGATTTGGTGCAGAGCATGGCAGAAGGCTACGCCCTAAGCCCAGACCTCCCCTGAGCATAGTGGAAGGCTGTGTCTAGCCTGATCTGCAGGCTGAGGGACTGAGACATGGTCTTGCTAAAAGCAGAGTCACCACCCAGTGAATTCTTCAGCTAGGGTCCTAACTATATCATACAAAAAAAATCACTATTAAGGACACATTATGGTTATTGAATCGGAAGCTTACCATACACATCCCCTTAAATTGGCAATTGATGAGATTTTATGGTTACCAGCAATCCAAAACCGAATAACGACTGAATATAACCAGAAATAGTGTGCCGCAAAACTATAACTTTCACCCTATTCATGGTTCCTGGCCTCACTCATAATGTCACAGATTATAAGACAGATGATATGATCAGTAACATCACTGGTGCATATAACATCAGTGTTTATCAGTAATGATTGCTCTTTTGCACATTTCTTTTCTGGCAGTGTTAAAACATCAGAGGTCTTGTGCGGTAAGATATGGGGGCCTGGGGTGCTTAGCACAAGCTTGGCCAAACACCAGGTCCTTCACCCAGGGTTTTATGTTCATGTCCATAGACCGAGCTCATTAACAGGGGTATAGTCCATGAATGGTTAAATGTTCAGTAAAATCTTATGAAAGGGGTGGTGAGAACTGGACCTGGCCTTTGGCTATGCTCTGCACCCAGAACTTTCTATGCACCACAAAATGCAGGGCTGGTGGGTATATGTAGTGGAGAAAGCCAGAGTCTGTGTGGAATAGCCAACGTGCAGGGCCTTGCCTTATGCCTACAGCTGGCCGGGCATAGCCGAAGTCCATAACCAACAGGATGTCGGGTTAGAGGTGTAGTGCACAGGCCCTCCCCAAAGACCAGAATCTAGGCCCAAAGTCCTGAGGAATGGAGAGAAGCTATAGAGCTTCAAGGTTGATGTCAGTGAGATGTGTGTCACAAGTGATACCGTTTGTGTTGTAATCTATGATGTAACGAGCGTTGTATTGTTGAGGGGTAGGTTAGGGTGTGTAGTTGTCTCAACTAGCAAATTTCTGTCGTTTTTAGATTTTAAATCGTATCTAAAATGTCCCCACCACTGACATATTTCTGAAAAGTGTATGTGTTTATATAACACACATTAATTTAATTTCAAGTAACAATCCATAACATTTTGTTTCAGTGAAACAGGAGTATACCTCATATCTCTATTGATGTCTGTGCCAATGTACATGCTTCACTGTTATATGATCCACCATTGTGTGCCAGGTAAACCACATATTTCTATTGCAATTATCATCATCTATGTTGCTGACATTTTTTAACCCGTTATTGGCTGGGATCCTGTCAAAATATTACATGGCCACATGACTTACAGATTATGGGCAATAATTTGCTTAGGCCTAGCTCCCTTACCTTGAGTAGTGATTTCTTATTTTATACTTTTCCTGGTAAATCATTAATACACCCAGGTGCCTTATTTTGCAGTTTCGTTACAGACACCATTGTAACCAACACTTAAACACATACTTAAAATGGACTTTGGATCTGCCACTTGCTATCGCTGTATAGCTTCCTTGTCTGTTTTAAAACCCTGCACCGGATTCATTGACTTTTCTCCATATTCCTGTGCTTGACCCACCCCTGAAGCACATACGTGTCGCCGTGCTTTTTGATGGTTGAATGTGTTCTTCTATTCTGTCTTCAGGGAGCTATATTTCATTTTGCATGTTTCTCCACCAGTTCAGGTTTAGTACTCAATGACAGTGCATGTCCTGCTCCTTCCCTGCTCTTCAGTCACCCTCACCTTAGTTTCCTACACTTCCCCCTACTGCCTCCTGTCTCTTTCTCGCCCCCTTCTTCAGCTTACACCTAACACTGTTGCTGATTGGTGTCTCTTTCTCCCTCTTTCTCCTCACTTTCCATTTGCTTTCCCTGACATAATGCCCACTGTCGCCACCACTGGCTTTGCCAATGCTTGTAGAATGGCATAGCAAGCATTAACAAAACAAGTAGTGGCAAACAGCCATCTTGGAATGCCATTTTGTATACTTCCAAGATGGCTATATTGTTCCATGATGCCCATCATGTTGTGTCTACATGCAATGAGAAAGCCACTGGGGAAGTACACAAAATAACAAAACAGAATGGACACCCATCAAAATTCACTTTGCCAATAGTTCGCTGCAATGCTACAAGTATTGTTTAAACCAGTGATACTCAAAGTATGCCAGTGATACTCAAAGTATTCCTGTGATACTCAAAGTATGCCTGTGATATTCTAAGTATGCTGCCCCCCACCCCCGTACAACACCAGCACTGGGCTGTTGTTTACCTGACTCTGAACTAACATTAACCCTTTGGGTGCCAGGCCTTTTCCCCCTCCTGTGCCTGGCGTTTCCCTAGTGGGTGGGTGTCATGACGAGATAGTCTCGTCATGGGCACGGCGCGACTGTGCTCCATGACGAGACCATCTCGTCATGGGCACAGAAGAGTTTAAAAAGATGTTAAATAAACAGACAAGCATTTATTTAAAGGTTAATTGTAGTTAAAGAAAGTAACCTTAACTTTAGGAACGCCTTCATTTTTAAAAAACATTTTGCAGCAAACTGTAAAAATATTATAGATTCTTCAAAATTCAAAAACGTGTATTTCATTAACATTCAGGACAGTTTCACCTTAGTAAATCAGATTCTGTCAGTGCTTTGAGAAGTATTTTTATAAAGTGATAGTTTTTAAACATGAATTTAGAAACACTCATGCTCTCCCTCCCTCCCCCAATCCTGACATCAATGCCAGTAGTGAACTAAGAGGCAAGTCAGTTGTTATGTGCACCCCTTGGGTGCCTGGAGGTGCTATTATAAATGAACAACATTATAGTTTATTAAATCAAACAAAGGAGAAGGTTTTGTACAGCACACATCCCAAAGTCATGTTTTTCTAGGTCCTCTTATATGTTCTAATGTAGAAAAAAAGGCAATGTGAAATAAAACAATTGCCTAGGATCACACAATTTGGTCAAGTGGGGAAGCCGGGATTGATCCTAGGTTTCATGTTCCACATTACGCAATTCGAATCCGCCACTCTATGTACATGCTTCACTTTCTCTACACCCACTTTGCACCCCCCCCCCCCCACTACCCTGCTGGTATCAGCACGGTCCTCGGTCACACCACAGGCCAAATGTTTTGACCCCTGGGAAAATGTTTATGAGCATCCATGGTCTAAGCCAATGTGTAGCAAATAAGCTCTGGGAAAGCTAGACTGGTTGGCTCTGCCTATGCTGGTTGATAAATAAAGTGAATAGCGAGGTGCACATTTATACACAAACCAAATTAAAAGATGCGTTAATGAGATGAACTCTTTCTGTTCCAGCCTTAGATTTGTCACAGCTTCAAAATAGGGGCATTGTTCTTAGATGAAATGGATTACAGCTCAAATATCTCTTAACTCAGCAGAACGAATATATGTTAATAGTTAAGAGCTTTCACTGAATTGAAAGGATGACACATAGAAGTTCAGCAGATACTGTCATAAAGAGAGGTCTTGTCAAAGAAATCTGTGCCCAGATGAAAATAATCTTTGACATGTTAGTCAAGGCATCCTTCACTTCTCAGAGCTGGAAAAGCAACCAGAGAGGCTCTTATTTTTTCAAAGAGTATCCAATTTTAATTCTTCAGAAGACTTTTCCCAAATTATTCACCCACCCTAAAGACAATGTAAATCATTCCCCTGCCGCACAGCTTTAGAGAGTTGGGCATTTGTAAGTAAATTAATTTAACACTCTCTACACGATCCTCTTCCTTTGCCAGCACTTCATATATCAAACACATTAAAAGCGATGAGAGGAATACTTGTAGTAGGTCTAACCACTGGCAGTGTTAGGGGGTAACTTTTCAACCCATAGTTCTTTTTCCACCATGTGTTATCACATTAGATCAAGCCATATGTAAATACGATTTGGTCCTGTTCCAGTAGGAACAGTCCAGCCCGAACTGCCAAGCCAAGAGCCCTCCAAACCGGAACACAAGAAAAAGAGGCCCAGTGAGGGCAAAACCAGTCTTGGGTTGCTTGTGTTCTGCTTTAGGGAGTACTTGGCTGTTTGGGCTACATTCTTCCTACTAGAGTAGGATCAAGAATAATTTGCATATGGCTGGTCCCAAACTGAGCTGGCATTTTGGACAAAGGAACGATAGGTTGGAGTTATTGCCAGTGGTTAGACTTACTACTACCAACATTTGGACCATCACCTTTTGTGTGTTTCAACTACTTCATACATGACATGCCAGCTATCCCATTACAAATATATCCAGACCACCTAATGCAGTAGAGATGTCATACACTACCATGCATGTCATAACTGTACGTTGGACAGATTGTCAGCTCTGCTGCACAGCATACAGTGTCTTACTTCTCTGTCACTGCTTCTCAAGAATTCTGTGAATCACCAAACAAGGTAGATTATTTAGATAGAGCAGCAGGTAGGTGCATCCGACACTGTAAGAGAAACCCATGACAAGATAAGGTTGTTGCCATTTTGGAATAAAGCTGTGGGCTAACATTGTCAGGGTTTGACTACATTGCAGGAGAGTGAGGTTAGTAATTCTTCAATGCTCCTACGTGCAAGGGACCTAAATCATACTACTGCGAAATTGAATTCAGGCTGCTCCTGTAGATCCAACATAACCAAGATAAAACTAAGTTTGTCAATTAATTCCTTTCGTAGTTGGAACTCGCCTTTAGTTCTTTACATCTTCATTACATTTATCAAAGAGCTACGATAAGCCCTGGAGAAAAGTTACTGCCATTATAAACATGTACACAAAGCACAGCAGTCCTGAGGGATAGTTTGCCTTATACCTACAATGGAAGCGCGTTGGGAGGCGTGGCCAGCAGACGAATGGATAAGACTTGGGCCTGCCTGCTCCTGTCCTGTGAACTAGTTTAAAATGGCGACTGCCACAGCAACCCCAGGTGAAGTCAATGCTGCTGGGGGCCAGAGAGTCTGGGGGAGAGCGCACGAGCCTGCATAGGTGTGGAAGAGCGGGCAAGAATCAGGGCTAGACTGGTGCTCCCTCGATCAGCACCAGGCACGGCCCTTTTCTTGAGAGAGCACCTTTGAGCCTGAAGGAGTACGGCAGTGAAGAGGGTGCAAGGACTTACCCTTGATTGGTGCCAGATTTGGGAACTGGATTTGCAGATGTGGAGGGTAAGGATGCAGGATTCTGAACCCCAACAGGAACAGCCCGGTGAACAGGCAGTAGGGTCCCAGTGGCAGGAGTGAGAGCCAGGCCTGGGGGCGGGTCGTGTACAACTGCTCTCTGATATGGATAGAGCTGCTCCTGGGCCTTCCTTATAGGAGTGTACCCTTAAACAAACCGCCAAACCATAGAGGTGGACCTGGAACATAAGGGCAGTTTTTCCATGTGTACAACCTCAATCTACAAGTAAACACCAGCCGAACGATAACCACCTGGTCCACGCTCTCCACCCACAACACCACAGCCATTATGTTGTCCATCCACTCCAGGGCACCCAATGACCCCTTCTCCTACAGTCTCTTCAACCTTGGAGCCAACCCAATCATCTCGGAACTAACTAGAATCCTCAACACCTCCATCTCCACAGCAACCTTCTCAGACATATGGAAACAAGAAGAGGACAGACGCCTTCTGAATAATTACCGGCCGATCTCCCTTCTCCCCTACCCAGCCAAAGTACTTGGGAAAGCCATCAACCAACAGTTCACCGAATATCTGGAACAAAATCACCTACTTTACGCCTCACAATCAGGATTTCGTGCCAAGCACAGCACTGATCTCCGCCACAGATGACATCAAAACTCTCCTTGACCGTGGAGAAACAGTGGCCTTGATCCTCCTCGACCTCTATGCTGTGTTTGACACCGTATTTCACCAATCCCTCAATGATAGACTCCACAATATCGGCATACAGCAGAACGCCCTCAAGTGGATCACTTCTTTCCTTTCAGGATGCATTCAGATCATCCGACTGCCTCCCTTCACCTCTGCACCCACGAACATCATCTGTGGCATACCCCAAGAATCATCCCTCAGCCCCAACTTATTCAACATCTTCATGACACCCCTCGCAGACATCTTCAGTTACCACGGACTCAACATAATCTCCTACGCTGATGACATGCAACTAATCCTCTCACTCTATAAAAAGGTGGTCCGAGACTATCATCCAGGTCACCGCTTTTTGCTATGAGTATGGTTTGAGGGCCCTGAAAGGAAGGACGCCAGGTGATAAACTAGGGGCCAATACATTCGATAACGGTCGCCACTCCAGCAGGATTGACTACGTCCTATGTAGTCTGAAATTATGGCGATTTGTCCTAGATATGGTGGTTGAGGTTAGAGCCGAGAGTGACCATAACCCTATCTCTGTTACCCACCAATGGTGGACTAGCAACCGCCCAGTAGCTGAGGACATGGAACCAAGGCCGCCTGAAGTTGTTCCTACAAATGATATACGTAGACTCAAGTGGCGCGAGCTCAAGCTAAATAACCTGGCCACTGCTGACATAGACAAGAAATTAGCTGATACCATAGTGGAGCTCGAGGGTATGTTGACCTCTGAGTCACGCAGCGTAGTTACCACCGAACTTCATGACAAGCTGTTTGATGATATAGGCTCGTATTTTATGAAGCCTATGAGGAAAACGAATAAGGTCTCACCAAAGAGTGTCAGATGGTACGATGACGACTGTAGGCAATCTAGGGCCAATCTGGCTACTGCCCTCTCTAGTGGACACAATGATTGTGTTCGCTCTGCCAGATCACTGTATAAAAAAGCTGTAAGAACGGCCAAAAAGAATTGGGATGAACAACACTGGCTTGATTTAAAAGGCACATGCCCCATCAGAGATTCCAGGTTATTTTGGAACATCATCAAGTGGGGCAGAGGAGGGCGACCCGATAGCCCTTCCAATTATGTTTCCCAGGTGGAGTGGGTCAAATACTTCAAACCCCAATATGCCTGCAATCCCTCGTTTAATTTTGCCTGGGTTCCAATTTACGCTCTTTTCTCCCAAGGTCCTTTTTGTATTCAAGATGCTCTGAAGGCCCTGGGCTCTGTAACTAGTGGTCGTGCCCCTGGACCAGATAGGGTTCCTTCGGACGTCTTTCTCCATAACAAAGACTGCTGGAGTAAGTACGTCACTCTATTGGCTAATGCTGTGGCTGTAGGTGCTCCAGTTCCTAAATCATGGGGGGGGGGGGGCTGTCATAATCCTCGTATTTAAGAAGGGTGACAAGGCACTCCCAGGCAACTATAGGCCAATTAGCCTTATAGATTCTATACAGAAGGTGATTGGGAGGATGGTCCTGAACCAGATACAGGAGTGGATTGATGATAACAACATTCTGTCCCCCTTCCAAGCAGGTTTCCGCAAATTAACCAGTACAGTGGACCAGGTCTTCCGCTTTGTCCAGCTTCACTGGCGGGTGGTGACGCTGGGCAAGGGCAGCCTCTACGCAGCTTTTTTGGATCTGAGAGCTGCCTTTGACCTTGTGCCTCGTCGCCGGTTGTGGGCAGTACTGGAAAATCTTGGTCTCCCTAAAGAAACCTTGACACTGGCTATGCGATTGCACGAGTCCAACTATGCTAGGATCCAGTGGGGTGGGCCAGGTGAGGTTACCCCTGAGTTCCCGGTTGAGCGCGGTGTGCGTCAAGGTTGTACTATGGCACCCACGCTCTTCTCATTATACATTAATGGGATAGTTGATCTTATGCTTTCTGTAAACACCGATGCCCCAAGGTTGGCTGGAGTCACCATCCCTATATTAATGTTTGCAGACGATACGCTTATTGTATCCAAAATGTCAAGTGGTCTGCAAAAAACTCTGTGCCTGTTCGACGACTTTTGCCTCGACTACGGTCTGGAGGTTAATGTGGCAAAAACAAAATTCATGGCCTTCAACCCCCACTCTAGCTTTCGAGGGAAAAAGGTATTTATGAATGGCCAACCTCTGGAGATGGTTACTAACTTTACATACCTTGGTATGCAAATAGCAAATGACAATAAATGGCGTAAACACATCGAAATGGCCACCCTGCGATTCAAACAACTAACCGGTGCTTTAAGTAGGGAATTTAACAAGTCATTTACAAAACCAATAAGCCCTGTATTGCAAGTTTATGAAGCAAAGGCCTTAAGTTCTGTGCTTTACGGGGCGGAGCTTTGGGGTTTTGACCAGCTAGTAACTTTATCCAGTGTTGAACACAAATTCCTTCGAAGTATAACTGGTCTTCCCCAGAGCACCCCTCTGATCCCACTTAGATATGATCTAGGTAGGAGGTCCATTTTGGACATTGCAAAGCTCCGACCGGTTTTGTACTGGCGGAGACTTTGGACTACCCCTGAGCTCTCCCATTACGCTAACATCCTTATGGACGTCATAAGAACTGATGTTTTCCATAAAATCGTATGGCTGAAGAACTTACACGAGACGTTGAAAGACATGGGTATGGAGGGGCTATGGTATGACCCGGCGACTGCCCTGTTCCCATTAAAGAGTTCTCTTAAAACGGCATACTGGGATAGAGTAGACTTCCAGGCATTGAACAGAGCTTCAGGGATGTCCGGTAGCTTTTTAGAGGCTAAAATTGCTCCTGCTCTAGAATCATATTGGGACTTGGTTACTAATGTTGGTGACAAGAAACTTTACTTCCAGTTTAGAGCTGGCTCTCTGCCCCTTAGATCTCTGACAGGAAGGTGGGTTAGGAAATTGGAGGAATTATGCCCTGCATGTGGGGCTAAATCTGAAACAACTGCTCACTTTTTGTTTGCCTGTCCGGCATTTTCTATTCCAAGGCGTGTTTGGCTTTCTCCCATGTGTAAGTCCCTTGGTACCAGGAGCAGCGCTGTGGCATTACGAATTTTGCGCACTAGCTCTTTAAGAATTGTTTCTGTGGCCCTAGCTAAATATCTGGGTTGGGCATGGTCCTTACGGAGAAAAGCGATTAAGTGCACCCTAGAAGCCCCCTAATGGAACATGGGGCCTGGGTCCCTTTTGTGCCTTGAGTCTGGCTTTTTAGCTTAGCGATTTAGAATCTGTAGTAGTTAGTGTGTCTTTCTACTATTCCCAGACCTACTCATCAGTATACTGATTTATTTAATGCATTTTTTAACAGTTTTTTAATGTATTTATTGATGTCCGGTACTATTGAGGGCACAAAATTGTGCTCTTGTTTTATGTCTGTGTCTTTTATGATTCATTTTTAAATCGAATAAAGACTGATGATGATGCAACTAATCCTCTCACTCACCGAGGATCCCTCTAATGCCAAAACCAACTTCTGCAACCCCATGACCAACGTGGCAAAATAGATGAGAGACGGTTGCCTCAAACTCAGCTCAGAGAAAACAGAAGTATTGGTCTTTGGAAGAAACACCTCTGTATTGGACCACAGCTGATGGCTTGCAGAACTCGGACCAACACCCACACATACATGCCATGCACGCCATCTTGGCATCATCCTCGACAGCCAACTAACCATGAAATGACAAGTCAGCGCAGTTGCCTCCTCCTGTTTCCACACCCTCTGCATGCTCCGCCGACTCTTCAGATGGATTCCCATCAGCACCATAAAGACCATAACCAGGCCCTCTACACCAGCCACCTCAACCATGGCAACTCTCTCTATGCCGTAATCTCCACCCAGCTCCTCAAAACACTTCAGACCTCAGCCAGACTCATCCTGGACCTCCCCAAACGGACTTGCATCACCCCTTATCTTAGAAACCTCCACTGGCTCCCCATCCAAAGATTCTCATGCAAGTATACAGGGCTCTCCGTGACCAAGGACCATCATACATAAAACTTCAACTGAACGTCCACCTGCACACAAGAAACCTGCGCAGCTGCAGCGGGAACCGCTTCTTCTCCTTCATCGCGGCCAAGACTTGAAACGACCTGCCCCTCCACCTCGGAACAGCCCCCTCCATGGCAGACTTCAGAAAGAAACTCAAGACCTGGCTTTTCAACAGAGACATGGCCCCCACATTGCCCACATCCCCTTAGGGGGTGACATTGCTGTGCTATACAAATGCAAATTGATTGATTGATTGATTGATTACCTCATAGTGCGTGAAAATCCAGGAGGGGAGGGAAGATCTGAGGGCTCTTCCCTGAGAGGGGTATAGACATGTTGTTCCTTGTGGACTCCAGCCAGTAGATATAGCCTCAAGGTAGGGAAGCTGGAAGCGGCAAGGAGCCCCCACTCGGGAAAAATAATCTAATACTGAGAGAGTAGGCCTCTGTGCTGAAATGTCAAAAGTGGAAGCCTTGAGGAAGTAGGGAGGAACATGAGACACTGGTGCATTGTGAGGTGCTTGATCACAGTATTGGGTGAAGGCAATGAGAGATAGTGCCCTGGTAATCGGTGTAGGAAAGTGTGCTTTTTGTATGGTCACCCTACACACACACACACACTGTTTCTGCAATGCGATGATTATGACTCTACTGCCCAGACCCAAGTGTCAGTGCTCTCTCCCCAAAACTGTTATCTTTAAATTGGAATCCTCAATTGACATGGACTTTACCCCCCTTAGAAGTCCATTGTATGTGGTATAAGAGGTGCCAAGGGCATGGGTGGTAAAGGGGTCCCCATGGCTTGCAGCACTGTTTGTGCCACCCTGAGTGACCCAAGAAAACTATTGACAGTAGACCTGTCTTTGCAGACTACAGAAGCAGTGCAAACTGCTTGAATTCGACTGGGCACTCACCACCATGTGTGGAACAGGCAATGCACTATTTTTAATATATGACAGTCACCCCTAAGGAAGGCCTCCTAAGCCCATGAGACAGGGTGCATTATATTAAGGGTGAGGACATATAAATGCAAGCATATATGTCTCTATGATGGCTTTTACTCATGGGAAACTAGTATAAGTGTTCAGCAGTCCATAGAATAACATGGCTGGCACCCCCCCTAAGTATGTCATGTTCGGTATTAAACAACGCGCTTCTCACCCCCGACATGAATTTTGAGTGGAGGGCAATGTAGCATGCACCCAGGTGGCTACCTAAGAGTTTGCCCACCTGGTTTCTCCAGCTTTTCTATGCTCTGGCTGATAAGCCTGTTTTTGCTGTAGTCAAGTCAGAATTCTGACCTTCCAGGCAGCGTGATCACTCTCAGGAGTCAGGAAGAAAAGCCTGGGCAGAAAGGAGGTCAAACCTCCTTCCTCCTCCGGCAGGCTAGTGAAGTAGCACATCAAGATGGTGAGCTTCAAAGACTGCACCACCTCTGATATGCAACAGGGCTGACTTCCAGAGGAGGAAACAGCCCTCCCCCCTGCCCTAGGCTCATTTTCACCCAAACAGGCTGGAAATTAGATAGTCAAGTAGGTGTTCACTCCCAGAAGGCAAGATGCACCTCCAGGGTAGGCACCCCGATCTGTACACTGGTAGAGGGTGCTGCCATTTTTAGAAGTGGTGGAATAGAGCGTTCTGGATAGAAAAGGTGACCCACACCCTGTATGTGGTCACCTCATTGGCAGACTAGCAGCCCATTGGCTACTATCTCCCACACCCTTAACTCCCCTAAATCTAGGATTGAAGAGACACCCCTGACACCAAAACCTCAGTTCTGAACCAACGTGCATCAAAGAGGACAAAGAAGAGACCTGTGTCAGCAACAACAGAACTTTGTACAAATCAAAAGAGGGATACTCCGTCCCTGTGGCAATGCTCTTAGAACTGAATGATCAAGAATTGTCCTAGGCTAAAGCTCGGGTCCAAAAACAGAGGGACCCCTGAAAGAGCCTGAAGCACACTCAGACTCGCCTCGACAACTGGCACTAGTCCCTTCCAAACTGCAGGTGAAACACCGCTCCGGATCTGAAGAATTGCTGGCCTTCGGGCCATTTGAGAGATCGCCCAAATGCAGATGGTCTAGTGCATTGCAGGAACAGTAGTCCTGCTCTCCATGAATGGCCATTGATGATGAGGTGATAGCAGAGGCCTTTAGCGTCTTTTACCAACTGCTTTATTCCAAAGAAGAAGTTCCCTTAGATGCGGTCTCAACATACCTACTCACAAATGGAGCTGCAGCAATGGGTGAAGTCTGTGGATGAGCCTATTATTACAGAGGAGGTAATATCAGCAATAAGTAAGCTTAAAGTTGGGAAATCCACAGGCCAGGGTAGCTTCACAGCCACATATATAAGCTATATTGTAGTAATTTATTGCAGACCCTGACATAGGTTTTCAGTAATATTGCTGATTTAGGAATAGTACCCCCCCCCCACCCCCTCAGTGTAGGACGCTGTAGTGATAGTTATACCCAAACCTCCTACAGGTGATTACCCTCTTAAACATTGATATAACATTTCTTACTAGCATTTTGCTGCCCAGATTGGGACCCTCCTGCCAGATATCATTGAAGCAGACCAGTCCGGGTTTGTCCCCATGTGACAGTGTTCAGATACTACTAAAGAAAACTCCATCATATATTGGCGAATTTTCAGAGAACATACCAAAATGTATTGTTGGAAGCAGAAAAGGCATTCGACAGAGTGAACTGGACATGCGAGGCTGGTGCTGATTGTTAATGCAATGGGCACCCGTTTTCTACGCTGGGTTATGGCCAGGTTTCAAGACCGAAGAGCTTGCAATAGATTAAGTGGTACTTCCTTAAACCCCATCAAGATAGAGATGGCAGTAGGCAAGGCTGTCCACTGTTCCCACTCATATTTACATTAGCATTAGAGCTCTTTTCCATCGGTATAGGGGGCAGGAATAATATCAAAGGGATGCATTAATGTTGATCATTTCACAGAAGACGTAATGCTTGCTCTCGCTGAACTGCTACTGACTTTCCCATCAGTGCCAGAAGCTGGAAACATTCAGGATGATTTCCTAGAGCTACATAAGGTATACTCATCTCATTTAACTCAAAAACATTAAAATATTTGAGAGTGCAAATTCGTCACATCACCGCACAGGGGGTCATGTTGAATTATTCTGCTTTATCCAGGACATTCATAAAGATTTTCTGCACTGACAAATTAAGTCATTCTCCTGGCTAGTCATGATATCAGTAGTTAAAAGGAAGATTCTTTCTCGGATCCTGCATATAATCCAGACCATTGGGCTGCCTTCACCACCCCCGGTCCTCCTACAGTTCCAAGATTTACTTAATTCCTCTATACGTCAAAGCAAAGCCCTTCAAATAGCCAATAGAACGAAGTACAGAACAACATCTAAAGAAGGTTTAGAAATTGCACTTATTATGGCTTACTACCAAGCAATCCATCTGAGGTTTATAGTGGAATGGGGTAGACCCGAAACAGCTAAGCAATGGTTCTTTATAGATCACTACATCTTGGGGACAAGTACCGTGGCTGGCAAATTCATAGAGGAGTTGCGGCTGTTACTCCTAAATGGTGACCTGGGCCACCTGAGTGATCCCCTGAAAATGGGATTTACATCATTACCTTCACCACTCAAACCTGTTTCCTTCCACTCCGATTTTACCCCAACTGTGGGTAAGGACACACTCCAGGAATGGAAAGATTAGAGGTGTACAATGGTGGGCACACTTTTCTCACACGAGCTCATTAAAGCCTTCGAAGTTCTTAAATGGTAGCATAACTTCCCAGATACAGAGAGGTTTGCCATAGACAAGTAAGGTGGTTGGTGCAGCACCCTATGATGAAGTCAAGTGTTTCGCAACCTCTGACAAGGTCTGAGAAATGGCTCAAAGATGGATTCCATAATAAACGATTAACCTCTACGATCTACAAATTTCTTAAGGAGGCCAAGCCGAACAGAAGTCAGAGGAAGTGGGAGAACAAAGAGGGAGTAACCATGTCTAATATGGAAAGGGAGAAAATATATGGACAGGGGCTGAAAATAGTATAGCGAAACCCAATAGAAAACCCTTACCCACTGGTATAGGACACTGTATAAAATAGCACAATGGAACAAGTATATGAGTGATCACTTGTTAAGGTTGCGGTGCCTGGGTATCCAGCATCTCCCAAACTAGGCGTATTCTGGGTGACAGCTATACAAGAGGTCAATAGAATCCTTGTATTTCAAGTGCTGATGAATCCAGATGTTATTCTTCTCTTTCATTTTTATGTCGAAAGCTCTCCTCGTCGACCAGACGTTTGTAGGCAATGGTATGTGTAGCTTAAAAAAGTATTTGAAAGAGTTGAAACACAAAGTGAACAATGAATGCAACCCAGTGTCCTCCTCCAGATCAGGATTTCTAATTCATCCAGATTGGTATTTCTTCTGACCATTGCCAGGTGGGCCTTCTTGAAGGCCTAGGTTAAAAGTCCACCATAATCACAGTGGAACTGGCCAAAACTTCTCCAAGAACACCAAGGGTACAGTTCTTAGAGTCAAAGGTCAATCCCCATTTTAAATCTTACTCAAATTGAAGGCTGAAACTTCTGTTTGTGTGCATGATCTTAAGCTTTTCATGCCCCAGATACCAGTTTATTTTCTTAGGGCATTGACCAAAGAAAAGAACCTCTGTTATCTCCATATTGATTTTCACATGATTTTCCTTTGAGTACTTATCTGGCAAATACAACCTCCTCTGTGGGTCAGAGATGTCCCTAATAAATAACTAATTTCAAAGACCTCCTAGCATCGTAAAAATCTTTAGAACTTCCCACGTATCCACAATATAACTGTCTTTACGTTACTCACTTTAACCAAATACAACAACAGAAAGACTTGGAGAATACAAAAGTAACTAATAGCCTAAAAGCATCAAACTGTAGCTGGCCCTGACTTACTTTTCAACATCTTTTACCTACTCACTTCACACCCCTGCCCTCTGGGGTAGTGGAGTGGGCGAGGTATTCCCACTAAATTAACACTTAACATAGCCTATAACTTCATACTACGAGGAGCAAAAGGAAAAATAATCATGATAATTCCTATTTTTCATCATGGTTTTATGGTTTTAGGCATAAATACGAAGCTGCCCTAAAAAACGTTTTTAAGCATCTCTGTATTTTAAAAACCTGAAGACTGTGAGTGGGCGTATTTATATGGGATCACCAAAAAACAAAATTGCAAAACTTGAACCAAAATTCTGCTTTATGCTTGATTTTATACTTGCTCTAAGACGTTCCAGTGGCACTCCTGGTGGTACAAAGTCCTTACATTGGAGAAGGACCATGGTTATTGATTAACAGTCAAGTTTACTCCCATTAGGCAACTTTTATTACCACAGCAACATGTTTTGCAGGCACTGGCTTGTTGAGCAAGGAAATTGTAAAATCCAATCAGCCTTCCCGAACGAATAATAAACATTCAAGTACTCTCCACTAAAGTTCTTCATATACAAATTTTCCTTATGTGCATTCGCTATAGGTATCCTGAAAACTTTAAAGTATTTTACTGTTGAGCTGCTCCACGAATCCATAGTGAGATGTTCATGGCTGGTCAGATGAGCTGTCTGTATAGGAAAAGGAAATAGAGGAAATACTTGCCATATCAACACACGGATGTCTACACGATTTTCTTTGTTGCTTTTTACGGTGCTTTTTTCTTCACCTATCACGGCACCTAACTGCATGCTAGATTGCTGCTAAGAATGAAAACTCGACCGACAGTCATATAGTCCTGTGAACTTGTTGCCCTATGGCCACTAGGACTTTGCCCCATTTGCTTCATCCCACCACCCAAAACGTTGGCCCTTTGACACCTCTTTTCACACAAGATGTGAAGATGTTGCTGCCATTCCCCATCCATTATTCTACACCTGTCCATATCTAAAGGTTCACCTTCCTTGACACTGCTAGACGTAGGTCCAGGAACTGAACCCACAAAATGGAGGAAAACATGATTATTTGAAATTTTGGGAGGCTAAAAAACACAGAAAAACTAACAAAAAATTGAGAAAGGAACAGGTACTTAATAAAGGTAAAGGATAAGGTTTATGTTAATAGAAGGGGAAAAGGATACAGAAAAAAAAGGGACAAGAAAGGGGACCAGTCCCATAATTAAAAAGTAAAAATATAAATGGGGGCACAAGTGCCCACTTCAAATAGCAAAAAATAACTAAGCATCAGATCTTGATATTAATAACTCTGACACGGAGATTAATCTTGACTTAATTCATGAATGGGATAAATTCACATGTAACACATAGGGGCCGATTCCGATCCGGGTCGGAAGGGCACCGAACGCGATCCGGCCGGAAAAACTACGAGCCGTACGCGTGTTTTCTGGCCGACTCGTACAGCTGTACGAGCGAGCCAGTACGATGCGAGCTGCATGAAATTCACCGACGGAGTCGTTTCCGGGTCCGAACCGCTCCGTACATCTCGGTCATAAGCTAATCGTGGCGTGCAATGGATGCGATTCACGACCAAGCCAGTACGATGCACGCGTCGGACAGCCTGTGCGAGCCGGAGTGTCCGGCTCGCAAAAGCTCCCGGAGTCGGACTTCGGGGGACCGCATCGGAGCCCCCGACACCCGCAGCCGTACGACTCGCACACAGGGGGAGACCTATGGGTCTCCCCAACACAGGCATATACGGTGTGGATGGCACCGACGCGTACCCATTGTAGGGGGCGCACTTTTTCGAGACGTACCCATTCAGTCATGGGAGCGCATGTACGCGTCGTACAACTGGCTCCCATTGACTTCTATGGGAGTCCGACCGAACCGAGTCCGACAGCATACGGCCGCATCGTACTCGCTCGGTCGGACTGTCGGGGTCCGGCTCCGTCGGAAAACACTCCGGATCCGACTCGGTCGGAGTGCTTTCCGACCCGGATCGGAATCGGCCCCATAATGGGGCAGTGGAGATACTTTTTCAAGAGCCATATTGTTAGGTACATATCGTTAGTGTAGTTTTCTCCCTGCTCAATAGGGACATTTCACATCACCTTTGTGACAGGCCGCCATGTTATATATGCTGGATTTTGACATAGAGAAAGCCACCAAAATGGTTATTGTCTGATCACCCTAAATTCGTCTGCTAGTTCTTCACCATTGTCTGTGGGGATATGTCATAACGAACGGTGAGTGAACACGGCACTCCCAGTGGGTTTGTTCCCTTCTTTTATGCTGTAAATGAGGTGATGGAAAACAGGGACTGGCGGTTGGTATATCCACCGCCCGTTCAGGGAGTATCCCTTTACAGGCTTACACCCTACATCTAAGTGAGGCCTTTTGGCTTTTATATATGTCATTTGGGAATCTTATCAAAGTGAGTGGAAGATGCTGAAGAATTTCCACTAGGCCCACATGTTCTTGCAGGCCTGCCAACTCACATGATGTCACCGTGTGTTAGACAATTTGAGAGCCGAAATCACAAGGTGGCAGGATAGGTGAGCTGGGAACCACTGCACAAGGTGACTTTCCAGCTCGTATTTGGAATCTCTGAACAGCCTTTGTCGATTAAGTGTTGTGAAAACTCCTCAGGATATCGGCCACAACCTCAACATGGGTGAGAAGGATCTAGTGGAGTTACTCATGAGTGTCATGCATGACTGACACTGCAGAATATTCACCTTTAGCTATTCCTTTTCAGCATTCTCTTTTATAAATTACCACAGCACATAGATTCCTTTGCTGAAGACAATTGTCCTCATAACATTTAATAACCTGTTTTTAAGATGTGTGTACTATCGGGACCATTCCAGATCAGCAATACTCAACTAGGGGTCAGCAATGCCTATTTAGGGGTCTACTACTTTTTAGAAAATTAAATAATGCTAACAGATTAATAAAGTTATATACAGAAAGAAGTAAAATTGTAAAACTCCCTGTAAGTGTGAAGGAATATGAAAGTGGAAGCTATAAATGTAGTTGATGTCCTTAGCTTGATTCATGGGAGCAGCGCAAGTACAGGAAACAGATTCTAGTAGGGACGATTGGTGGTCTCAATTGAACTCTTTTATGCACTGATAAAAGAGAGACTCCTGTAGGAACATAAAAGACAAAAGGCCTGATTCAGAATTTGGCGGGTGGGTCACTCTGTCACAAATGTGAGGGATATCCCATCTGCCTTATTACATTAGGCATTACATCTTATGATAATTATAATAAGGCGGAAGAGATATCTGTCACTTTTGGGATGGGGTAACCTGTGCCAATCTCTAAATCAGTCCCAAGGTTTCAGTGACAGCTTGCATGTACCGAGGGCGTAGGGGAGGGGTTTTGCACATCATTAAAATTAAAAGAAATAAACTGAAGTTCCTTTGCTGGGCGACGTCCTCCTCCCTCCGGCATCTTCTGTTAGAACCCAGAAGCAGGAAACTGCACTACCCAATCCTGGCACTTCTATCACAGCATGAAAGCAGCACCAGGATTGGACAGCGCGACCGCTCTCAGCGCTCCTAAGAGCACTTGACGCCTGTGCTTTCTCTAACCCAGCTGTCTAAGGCAGATGGGATAGAGAACTTTAACATGGACATGTCTGGCTGGCCGGGCCAAGACGCCTGGCTGAAGAGACATGCGTATTTTAAAGCGCGTAGCTCTCTGCAGCTGCCACTCGGCAGCCCTGGCCCGCCTTGTCCTGACCCAAAATAAAACAGTAATAAATAAGCTTTATTACTGTGTTACTTTTCAGCTCTCGGGCTGGTGGGGGCGACGCTCCTCCGCTCAAAGGGAGGAGCCGGCACTGCCGTTATCTGCTGGAGTCTAATATATCACATCATGTTTTTGAAATAAAACTTACATTTGAACAGCTCCAATCTTCCCATTAAAATTCAAATATCAATAATTGTGTGTTTTATGTAATTTAAATAAAATATTTCACATGTGTATTTATTTAATTTATACTAGGTTCTGTATTTTAGGTATTGTTTTGAGGTTAAAATATAGAATTGGTTAGATAGGGGGAAGGGGTCCCTGGCTTCCATTAGAGATTTAGTGGAGGTCCACAGACCTGGAAAGGTTACAAACTTCTATTCTAAACATTTGTCCAAGACGTCTTTTCATGTTTTGAAACATTTTAGCTGTTAACGTTCACATCAGTCAGTTGCGTTTTACAGTGTTTATGCCGCATGTGACATCAGCTAGTCGGCGACGGCCAGCATTGAATCAACAGATTCAGTTCTGACCTCCCACATTCTGGCAGTGAAACGCCACCAGCTGTTGTATGTCAGAGCAGCTTCTTTTGGCGATAGGAATAACCTATGACTGGGCATTCTTTTCAAGGTTAACCAGAAAGTAAGTGCAAGTCTTGCAAGCATCATTTACATACCTGCCAACTTGAAGAACAATCTCACAGTGTGAGGAGTGGGTGGGGCCTTGAAGGGGTAGGGGAAGGGCCTCCCACTGAGAAGTACCCATTAGGCACTTTAGAGCCCCACCCTTCCCCCAAGCTCCCTCGCCCCCTCCTCCCACAAAAAAAGCTTGCTAAGGCTAGTGCCGATGTCATGGGGTGTTTTTACGCCCCTTAATGGACGTCGGCAGTTAAGAGTCCTGGGAAACGAGCTGGAAAACCACTATTTAAAGTGGTTTTCAGCTTGTTTTCCCTGCCATCATGTGATATCGGCTCCTCACTGTGTGTGATGGGAGCTGATATCGTGTGTCGCACGGTGGCACCATGTGAGTTGGCAGGTATGCATTTGTTTTATGTTTGGAGTTGTGCACTGTGCCTGGGACTAAGTCCTGTGTTGTACTGTAAGGCACTGACAATTTTATAACACTTTCCTTCCACTTGTGAGGCACAAACCAATTTCAAGGTGGTAGAGCAGGGATTTACCCCTTTAGTTCTGCATGGTTGCGAGGGTGTTGGCTGCGGTAGTTGTGGTATTCGTAGCTTGTTGAATGCACGTGAGTGCATTTCTGCACTCGCGCCGTTCGGCTCGTATACCCTCGTGCACACAGTGACACAAGTTCATGGTTTCTGCGCTCGTGTCCTGTGTGCGTGCGATTATTTGAATTCAGCTGCGTGAGGTGTGTGTGGCTGTTGGGGACCTCGTGCTTTGTATGTTTTTGATTGTGGGGTGGTGATATAAAAGGGTGGCGGTTGCGCTATTCATGAACTGGGAGTCAACTTACATGGCTCGTTGTACATATTTCAATTAAAGAGGAGGGTAAATGTATTACCTGATTCTGCATTTTTTCCCTGCAACTTCTCAACACTGCGTTTATTCCCTGCAACTTCTCAACACTGGTGACGAGCGGTAACGTTACCCATGCTAAAGTATTCGGAGTCCTTTTCATGACATCTTGCCCATAACCAGTCTGATAGCTAGCATTTCTTCAATCAGGCTGAATTGGATGTACGGCGCTGACACGGGAAGGAATATACAACGCATTACTGGCTGATCGCTGTCAGATGACGAGGAAGTTTATCTGGTGGCATTTCGGATTGGCGGAACACGGAATTTGATGCGGTTCATCAATTTTCATCTTCGTTCATTGGCTGGAGGCTGTTTCTGCAACATATTCGAGGAAATTCAGAGCAATGTTCCTCATTGTGTGTGAGAGCTATGGTGATGCGCACACTTTTCAAGAGAGGAAATTATTATATTGATTGCATGCGAAGCACATCATGGTGATGCGCACACCTTTCATTGAGGATATTTATTCTTACCTTACGGAGTGGATCAACATTTCTGCCACATGGAGAGGATTAGCATTTTTCGTATTCCTGGTGTGGAAAAACACTTGTGGAGAAAAGAGAGAGAAGTGCAGAAACAGTATCTAGACTACAGTGACTACCTTTCTTATTTTAGTTTATTGTTTCAACTACATGACTCACTTTATTTAGCATTGTGATTTCTCTTAGTACTCTATTGAATCATTGTACTCGTGTTTTGTTGCCAATATAAGGTATTGTTCATATTATGGGAAATGTCTGGAATTGTACCACCACCTTCTGTTTTGGCAACCCCAGGGGAACCAGCCATGGATTGGGATACGTGGGAAGCTGTTTTCTTAGCTTATGTGGAAGTAATGGAAGGGGATGATTTTTAAGACATCTAGTATTACTGAAGCATTGCTTGGGGGGTGTAGGTTTAAAGGAACTTAAAAACCTTCCCAAGCTAATTAATCCTTAGAATTTGGAGGTTTATGCATATGCTGCTAAACAATTAGGGATTCGCTATGGCAGGAAAATAATGTGGTAAAGGAGCGTTACACGTTCTATTCAAGGAAACAAATGTCTGAAGAGAGTATTGAGGATTATGTTTCTGCTTTGAGGTCATTAGCGGTTACATGTGAATCAGAGAATATTACATATGAGCAAGTTTATAAGAGATCAAATTGTAATGCAAACTAACAATAAGAAAATTCAAGAGAGACTGTGGACTACTTCTGACCTATCTTTGAACGCAGGTATTGAAATTTCAAAATCTATTGAACAGTCAGAAAAATTTGTGAAGGGAATTAGAGAGGATAGTATCAATGAAGTTCATATTGTACAAAAGAATGGAAAAGAAAAATTCTGGAAAATGGCAGGGCAGAAAGCAGACACGAGGCATATGTGGCAAAAACCTGAGGGACACAAAAATGAAGTGAGACCCACTTGGCAAAGGGATGAAGGAAAAAGAGGGGTAGCAATGTGGTATAGATGTGGCAGCAAATCACATTTGTGTAATTCTAGATATTGTCCAGCTGTTGATAAAAATTGTTCAATATGTGGGGAGAAAGGACATTTTGGCAGATTTGTAGATCGTCTTTTAGGAAATTAAATGTGATCCAACCATTGAGCATTGTCTAAACACAATTAAGAACATCAGTGGTGGGAAAAATATAACAACATTTCCATCTTGCTAGATTGAGTTTGATGATGTGTCTACTCCAGTTTTGGTTGACTCTTGTGCATTGTACACTATATTAGCTTATGTGGTAGTAAAGGAGACATCGGTAAACAGAAAATTATTCTTGCCTGATGTAACACCTGGTGGATAAACTGGTCATAAAATAGATTTAGTGGGATTTGTTTGGTGCAATTTAGGATTTTCTGGCAGACACACACGGGGCAAAGTGTATGTTGTTAGGAATGGACAGTCTTTGTTAGGGTGGCCTCATCAAGAGTAAATAGGCATTAGACTAGATCCCAGAGCTGACCCCTCTGTTTAGATTGTCAAAAATGGTTGTGAGGCGGAAGGAGAAGTGAAAATAGGTGTTTATCAAAAACAATTAGAGACTGAATATCTAAGCGTGTTTAGTGACAGACTTGGGTAATTCAAAGGATTCAAGCATTGTGTCAAGTTACGAGATGATGCTGTACCCATGAGGCATAGAGTAAGGAACGTACCTCTTACTTACAGGGGCAAGTTGAAAGTGTTACTGAAGGACCTATGTGAGAAAAACATAATTGAACTAGTGGAATCTTCACCGTGGGTTTTTCTGGTCGTGAGTTCGGTTAAATCTTCAGGTGAATTGAGGCTCTGTGTCGACTTGCACAGCCTCAATAGTACTATATGGCTGGATGCGTATTTTAGAGAATAGATTTGGCCAGTACATACCATCAGGTTTGTTTAGATGAAAGCTCAAAAGACCTTCTGCTTTCATTACTCCAGAAGGATTATTTAGATTTTGTAGGGTGCCTTTTGGTTCGGTCAGTGTGGCTTCCGTTTTCCAAAGATTTATAAAGGAGACCGCAGAAGGAATTGTGGGGGCGATTGCTTTTCAAGATGACATTTTGGTTTTCGTTAAAACGGAAGAAGAACATAATATCAATTTGAGAAGTCTGTTACCAGCTTGATCTTCCAAAGGATTAACTTTGAGAGTAGATAAAAGTAAGTTTAAGGGAAAGGAAGTGGAGTACTTAGGACATACTATCAGTGGTGCAGGAATAAAACCCAACTGCAGCAATATAGAAAATATTATAAAGGCACCTATTCCCAGTTCAAAGAAGCAACATGTGGCGTTTTTAGGTGTCATGGAGTTTTATGCTAAGTTTATTCCTAATTTCACTTCCAAGGTAGATCTTTTTAGAGGCCTCCTAAAGAAAAATTCCAAATTTGTTTGGACAGAAGCAATGTCCACTACATTTACTACTTTCAAGGAAATGGTGGTAGGAGCTCCATGTCTCAAACCATTTGTTATTGGGAAGGAGTGTGTTGTTATGGTTGATGCGAGTAGTTGTGGATTAAGAGGAGTTTTGATGCAACATGATTGTGGAAAGGAGTGGATTGGAACGTATGCATCCTGTGCATTGCATGATACAGAAAAACAATATTCTGTCATTGAAAGAGAATTGATGGCTTGTGTTTGGGGGGCAGAACATTTCAGGAGTTTTCTTTGGGGTACAAGATTCATTTAAAAAACTAATCACAAACCTTTGGTGCATATAATGGCACCTGGTGGAGGACGCACTATGTCAGCGAGGCTGGCTAGATTAGCTTCTAGGTTGCAGAATTTCTAGTATAGTATTGAGTATGTTCCAGGGAAATGCAATGTGCATGCAGACTGTATGTCAAGACTTCAACTTCCGTGTGAAGAACAATCTTAGATGGAGAAAGAGGAGTGCAAAGTTGCCTTCATATTTTAGGGCATAAATTTGGTTGGGGACTGTTCTAGCAGTCCAGAAGCCAAGTGGAATGCAGAAATGGCTAATGATCAAATTTTGGGTAAAGTTATGCAGTACATAGGAAGTGAATGGCCAGAGGAGCGGACAGTTTCAAGTGATTATTGAGTTACTTTAAGGTTTATGAAGAGTTAGCGATTGAAAATGGCATTGTATTCAGAGGTGATAAGTTTGTTCCACCTTTCAACTTAAAAAGTAGTACTATAGATATTGCTTATGAAGGCCATTTAGGCATCTCTTCCACCAGAAGATGTGTTATGGAGACTTTTTGGTGGCCTGGGGTGGATTTGTTTGTGGAACATCATGTCAGGAAGTTCACCAAGTGTCAGTAGCGACTCCTTTAGGGAGTGCTGCGGGGTGCTGAGGTGGGGGAAGGGCAGGGTGGGGGGTAGTAAACTCCGGAATACAGCCGAACGGAGGTAAGTACATAAATAAATAAAACAAATTACATTGCGCACTCTGTATCGCCAAATGGCGATGCAGAATGCGCAATGTAATTTGTTTTATTTATTTATGTACTTACATCCGTTCGGCTGTATGCCCGAGTGTACTATCCCCCGCCCCGCAGAACTCTCTCCAGAAGCTGCTACTGCCAAGTGTTCTGTAAGAGATAAAACCGCAAAATCTATACCATGTGTTCCTAGTCCGGTTGAATTACCGTGTGGGCCATAGAGGAAGTTGGGAGTAGATGTTATTGTTCCATTTGCAGTTTTACCTGGGCAGGAAGCATTTGGAATAGTGATGGTTGATTATTAGTGGTCAGAGATCAAAATGGTAGAGGAAGTCACATCAGAAAGTGTGGTAGAATTTATGGATGAAGTATTTTGTAGGGAAGGGATTCCACAAGAAGTGGTAACTTACAATGGCCCCCAGTTTGTAAGTGAGCGCATGTGAGTGTATTTAGAAAAGTGTGGTATTGCACATAGACGTATAGCAGTATTCCATCCTGAAGTCAATGGTCAGGTCACGCTTCAATTGTGTCATCACGGAAGCTATACAATTGTCAGTGAAAAGGGGATTGAATTGGAGGAAAGCTTTGCAGTCTATGTTATTGACTTATAGAACCACCACTCAGTGAATCCTTTGAACTACTGAGGGGATGTAAGCCCAGTACCAGATTAGTTCCTTGGTGGTTAAAGAGCCAGAGGAAGCATTGGGATGATGTTGCTGATATTGATTTTAAGGCTATCTGCGATAGGGTGGAAAAGTATAAGAACAAAATTAGCCATACTTTAGGAAAAGGGAAAGGTAATCAGAAGAGTGTGGGAGGTAAACAGAGAGTAGTTGTGGGAGACATGGTACGTACAAGGAAGGGGAGAATTGCCATTAAGGAGTCCTCCAGATGGTCAGATCCTATCAAGGTCATTGAAGTATTCAGGAATGCTGTAAGGGTGGAAGGTAGTGATGTCTGGAATTTTGGACGTGTGTCATTATTTAAAGGGGGTACCATTGTCCAAAGGGATAGCCAGGACAATTTGTTTTTGGATGTAGGTGAGTGGAGTGTACGCAGCCTGTGCAAGAACCCAGAATTGCACCCTCAACTGCGGTTGTGGATTATTCACGGTTGCCAAGAATTTCCATATTTCGTAATCTTCCAACGAGATTGAAGGACTATGTTATGTCCTAATTGCATGAATGTATTGGAAGTAAACATATATTTTGTTATTTTTTATTTCGTTTTTATTTTTTTTAAAGGGGGCAGATGTGGGATTTTCGTAGGTTGTTGAACGCACGCGAGTGCGTTTCTGCACTCGTGTCGTTCAGCTCGAATACCCTGGAACACACAGTGACAAGAGTGCGTGGTTTCTGTGCGCATGTCCTGTGTGTGTGTGATTATTTGAATCCCGCTGCGTGAGCTGTGTATGGCTGGTAGGGACCTCGTGCTTTGTAGGTTTTTCATTGTGGGGTGGTGATATAAAAGGGCTGCAGTTGGTGGTTGCGCTATTCATGAACTGGTAGTCAACTTACATGGCTCGTTGTACATATTTCAATTAAAGAGGAGGATACATTTATAACCTGACTCTACGTTTATTCCCTGCAACTTCTTAACAGTTGTGCCTATGAAAGATATGCCGTTCTGTCGTGCATGAGGACTGGAAGTGTGGTCCTGTTTGTGTTGTGTCGCAGTGCGATATTGCATGAGCTATATAACAGAGATAGGACTGGTGCCTGTAGATAGAACAAGGTAGTTAGTTCTTTTAGGTTGTTTCTAGTTGCTATTACATTGCAGGAAACAGGCAGTGCCTAATTTGTTCTCTTAGTGGGCTCAGGAATTTATTTTTGGTGACCAGGACTTTCTTTCATCATCAATCTTTGCTCCAGAGCAAGAGAAAGTAGACCTGCCAACTAAAAAACACATTTCACTGTTTGAGGAGGGGGTGGGGCCTCGTGCCAAGAAATACTTGGGGTATTTTTGACCCAGCAAACACTTTCCCCCAAAAACAAAAACAAGTAAAGCTTGCAGAGGCTGGTGCCGAAGTCCTGGGGTGTTTTCACACACCTTAATAGACATCTGCTGTTCAGATCTTCAAAAAACGAGCTGAAACTCTTTGCAGTGGTTTCTAGCTCCTTTTCCCTGCCACCGCATGATATTGGCCTCTCACCGAGTGGTCGTTGGAAGGGAGTCAATATCTTGTGACACATGAGGGGACCATGTGAGATGGTAGTTCTGAGAAAGACAGAAAAGCAAGAAAAGAGAAAGAGAATGATACGAAAACAGTGACAACGGAAAAAGCAGGGATGAAAAGAACAAGCGAGAATGAGATAAACAGACAGGAAGCAAATGGTAGTGGAAGAAAGAGGCATGAGGTGGAATCAATAATAGGTAAACTTGGCATTCAATAGTGCCAGAGGTGGGCTCTTCAAAGAACTTTGGACCCCGGCATTAATAATAATAACAATAATAATTGTTGTTATTATTATTATTAGAAAAAGCAGGGATGAAAAAAACAAGCGAGAATGAGATAAACAGACAGGAAGCAAATGGTAGTGGAAGAAAGAGGCACGAGGTGGAATCAATAATAGGTAAACTTGGCATTCAATAGTCTTCCTCAGCACTGAGGGTCCCAACTCTAGAATAGAATAGAAAGTCCCATGGGGACCCATCTTTGTGATTTCAGACACTGCTAGAGGGCACGTAAGGCAGATTGGAGACAGATGTGATTTTTCCATTGTACCATCACATGTTCTAATCCAAGAAAAACAAGTAACAGCTATGAGAGGCTGTCATGGCAGGATTGTGTTATTTCCTGTGACACTGCCTCTTGGTATTTGGCAGAATATAATGTGCATTTTCATGAACGAAAGTGCATCCTTTTGGTAATTTCTCTTGGTGACGGTGACTTTTGGTGTCCGTTACTTTATTGAACAGTTTTATAGGACACTGATTATTTTTGATAACTTCATGATACTGAGTTCAACAGTGTCTATGGGTAGAACAAGAAGTCAGGAGCAGCTGCAAATTAATCGGCCTCAAGGTGACCATCCCTATCTGATGTACCCTTTGAGTTGCCAATTTCAGTTGAATTCTGGTATGATGAAATACATTTTTATGAGTCTCCTAGAGCATGTGTTTGGCTCTTCTACTCAGGATCAGGCACATACTGGGAACATGTAAGAAAATAGATAATTAATTTGGGTGGGTAAATACCCACATCAAGGAACAATCACAACCTTTGTTAAGGTGAACACTTACATCTGTTAATTAATCTGAGCTCAAACCCCTGGTAGCTATGTCACAGAGCAGACAGGCTTAATTTAAGGTACTGTGTAAAATATCTATGTAGTACCAAAACAGTAATAAAGTCGGAAACAACGCGATAAAAAATCGCAAACCACATTACAAAATAGAGTACAATTTTATGAATAAAATCACACCAAAATGACTAAAATCCAATAAGGGTAACCGGAGATATGAATTTTAAACGTTTTAAGTAGGGATAGTGTGAGAAGTTGGCCTGGTATATGCTGTCCACTAATTAAAGTGGGCACCTTGCACCAGTCCAAACGACCCTTATGATGTATGAGGTCAAAGATAACCTTTAGAAAACTATCCTAGTGGTAGCTGTGGAGAGCAGCCTTCAGGCTTAATCTTGAAGGAATGTAAAGCAGCTTGTTTTATCAGAATATCACCTTCAGTATTAACTAAACGAAAGGAGAACCACACAGTAGTTTTAAAAATATGTATTTATTTATATAACACTCTCTAGTATCCTCTCTGGAGGATACAACACAAAGCACACAATACTTTAGCAAAGAAACAGTTGTGAGTAGCACAATACACAGTGGGCTCCAGGGGAAGACCAAACCATATACTAATATAGTGGTATAAGAACCACAACTGGAGTCAAGACAGTATCTAGAACACGTAGAATCGCTGGGACTCCAAGGAACCACCCAAGGTGAGTAGAAAGGGACCCCACAGAAGACGGGGGCAGTGTGTTAACACGGCCGCGGGCTCCGAACAATTCTATGGGGAAGTCGCGGTCCCAATTTTAAAGTTCAAGGTCCCTTCTCGGTGGACTTCGAGGAAACCGTTTGGAACTTAGGAGGTTGGAGAGCCACCCAACCTGTGGATGCCGTAGTACCCGAGTTACCTATCCCAGAGGAGATGGTGCATAGGCCTGGAGTGGTGTCGGAAACCGCCGTCGTTCTTAATGGAGGGCTGCGAAGAAGAGCTGCTGCCGGGAAGGAAGAAAGTGTCCATAGGAATCTAAGGGTGGATTTGTGATGGTAGGAACCTGAAAGCAGAGGGGACAGAGTCTGGGTCACTTCAGGGGGACCAGGGGCTCGGTAGACGAATGCCCACCCGATGTCGGGTGCTTCAGGTGCGAAGAAGGCAGTGGCGGCTACCATTTTATGTTTCTGCTTCTCGCACTGCGTGAAAGCAGAAGTGCCTGGAGTGCCTGGTTGGGGGCGGGCGGGTGGGCGGTCCTGCTCGAGGGCAGGGGGGGAGTGGCTTTGCCCACTGTTGTGGGTACTGACTGTTTGGTCGGTGACCAACTCAGTCATGCGCACTCCCTGTTTCTCTATGTAGGCTGCTGCATGCAGCCTACATAGAGAAAATGGCCTGGCTGGGGTGCTCTCCGCTGCGTCTCACCAATCACAACGCTGCCATTGCAGCGTTGTGATTGGCTTAGGGGAGCAGGAGGCGAGAGGCTGCCTGCAACGCGCCAGGAGCAGCAGGAGCTGAGGCGGCGGCGCGTGATGTGGTCGCGGAACTGGAGGAAGGTCTGTTTTTTATTTTATATAATTATTATTACCGTCCGTCCCACTTCCCTCCCCCACACCTCCCCCCTAGCGAACCCACCCGCCCGTTTTGCCGGCCGCGACTGGCACCATTTAATGTATACATGCATGTGTGAGGATGGGAAATAAGGAAATTTAACGCTGGCTGCTGTTAGGTGGTTTGCTACAAACATTACACAACGCCCCACCTCCCTTTTCCAACCAGCGCTGTGAAACTACGTGGTGACACCATCTGCAAAGCAAATGTGCAGTTTAGCGCGATGTGGCGAAGCTAAAACCCGAGCACACATTTACTAAATCATTTTTTGGGTTTACAAAAAAATCAGACTCCATGGTTAAGAGAATAAAGCAGCCATGTTTGATAGAATAGAGCATGGCTTCCGCTATTGTAGCACCGGTTACCGATTGAACCAGTGGTGGCTAATAGTAATTAGTATTGTTCATTTAGTGGTCGTAACTTGGAAGCAAGGTCAATATTCAATATTTTTTTCCAGGCGGAAAACCAGCCATCCTTTCATCAACCACTGAAGGATGAAAGGCTGACTCTTTGTTTAGGAGCGGTGACGCGCAAAGAGTTTAGCAGCAGATGCATTAGTCCGTTGAGCTGTGTGTATTAGCGGCAGGTTGAACTTAGTGCAAAATATACAAGCATTGGCATAGCCAATAGGTCTCGCCTTTGGGACCTTATAAGTGTTTAGCTATGCAACAGTTGCATAACTAAATACTTATAAGGTCCCAAAAGCGAGACCTATTGGCTATGCCAAGCGGCCGTGCAGCCACGAAAGTGAAAGTGATCGCGATCAAACATCAAAGCGGCCGTGTGGCCGCGAAAGTGAGGCGCGCGCGCCCCCGCGCACATGCACTGTAGCTCTAGGCTGGCCTGGTAGCACTTTTTGGAGCCCTCTCAATAAGTCTCGCTGGGTCAGGCGAGACCTAAACAGTAGTGCTTCCACACACAGTGCCCTTGGATGAGGCAAAGAGATGTTTAATTGCAGCAAGTTTGTTGCCTCTATGGCACCCCACTCCAAGCACGATAAACACGGGAGGGTGATGTTGCAAACTTGCAAGACATAAAATGTACCCTCGCTTGACTCGATACCCGAGACCCGGTATAGTAAATATTATTCAACTAAAAGAGCTTTCTCTGCTAAAGATTTTCCAAACAGGCCAGGTTTCGCTTCTCACAACAGAAGCAAAGCTGTACGTGATTAAGTGGGCACTCCTCGCACCAGGTCACACGCTTTCTATTAATATTTACCATCTATATAATCTTGCTCGCCCCAGGCTGTACTCCTTTGAGGTACTTGTGTGTGAAATTGATTGAAAATTATGCGCTAGTATAGGTAGGATTGTGACACACTGTTTTCCCATCAGTATCATTTTAAGAATATTTTGGTTCCTGGGCAGGCCATATTTTGGGGACTGTTTTGGAAGCAACGTTGAATTGTATTTTTCATGTTCAGACACAGGGTTACAAAAACATAGTTGAAATATTTCTTCCCGGGGACCCAAAAATCCTAAAGATGAGACTGGAAAAAAAGATAGAGTCAGAGGTAGAGGCGGGCAATGCAGAGAGGGAGAGACTGAGATATAGAAATGGACAAAGATCAGATAGAAAGATCACTTTTCCCTGAAAGGGGGGGGGGGGGAGTTGGAAGGCGCTTGGGGGGCCTTAGGCAATTTCCAATTTTTCCTATGCTTTAAAACGCCTCTGGTTGAACCTACTGATACACACGTTTCTGGAAGTACACAACCTGCTGAGCAACCTTAGGGAGTAGCAGTAATATAGACATGCAAATAGAAGAATAGAAAGACGGTGGATAAAGGTACCTCTAGGGAAGAGTTTTGGGATAGGTACATATAGTGTCAGAGTCCAGTGGTTTGAAGTAGGGGATCCTCGCTCTCAGCCTCCACGCCTGCCCCGTGCTCCACCTTGCAGTTGTGCCGTCGTGGCAGTGTCTGCGTGGGAAAGCTCCCATACCGGGATCGAGCCCAGAAAATAAACACACGGAATAAAAACTGCTTTTAATTTGCCCAGGTGTGCGTATTGTTGTCCGTGACTGTGCAAAGAAAGCACTGTTAGCAAACACACAGGAGGCTGGCGCAGGCAAGGCCAAGCGCACACATGGTCCTTTGGTCAGTTTTGCACCAGAGCAGGAGCCAGCTCCCAGAACTGGTTTGAGCAGGACTATGCACAGGAACACCAAATGTGCCCCAGGTACAGACTTTCAGACATTTTGGAAGTGCACCCACCCAGCCCCAATATACTAAATCCTGTCTGGGAGGTGGTCACACCTCCCTGTGACAGGATGCCTATTTTGCTACCTTCCTCTGCTGTGTCTCTAGTCGGCAGCATCCATTTTGTGCTGACTGGGTCGAGAAGGCTGGCACCGGAAAGACCAGTGACCCCACGAAGCTCGCTTCAGAAGGGTGAAATCATACCTCCCACACCGGTTACTGGTGTAGAGGTATGGTTCCAAGGTGTTTGATACCAAACACGACATGTTTTGTTTCAGCCATTTTCGAGATAGCATTTACCGCGAGGTTATGATGCACCTCTACCTATATGTCTGGCTGAGTCACAGACAGCCCGGGAGAATGGTCTCCGAAGGCTGCAGAGGGACTCTGCCCATGCAGGGGCACCCTCTTGAGTAAAACCCAGTACCCTGCCTTCAGGATTATTAAGGCCTGCTATAGGGGTGACTTATAAGTTTTAAGTATAGTGACCTATAGATATAGTGAACCTATATCTAAAGTGGTGCAAGCACCAGCTTACACAGGCTGCAATGGCAGGCCTGTAGTTCCATTTTGTATGGCCTCTCATGGGTGGCATAATACATGCTTCAGCCCATGGGAGGCCTCTGGGGTACCTATGCCCTGGGTACATGTGTACCATATACTAGGGACTTATAAGGGTACCCTAGTATCCAATCTGTAATGTACCAAAGTACATGTCAAACAGTTTAGGGAGAAAGCAGATAGACTGGGGTCCTGATTAGCAGGATCCCAGGCAGACTAGTCAAAAACCAGCAAAACACCTGGCAAAAAGTGGGGGAACCATGCAGTCAGATCCTACCTCCTACATATAATGGCAAGAAGTATAAAGTAGTAGTAGTAGTAGTAAAGCTTTATTTCGATATAGAAACATATCATAAAAGCAAAACATGACAGCATAAAAACAATGGTCGAAACAAAGCAATTTACAATTCGTATTACCATTAAAAACATTTCATATTTACACGAGATAATCTTAAAATTTATGAGAAATGAAAAAGGGACACTTTACTGTATCATCAGTTGTTTAGCAGATCTTATGCGCCAAGCCCAGCCTAGGAATTTGGCCAAACAAATGGCAAAAAAGGGTCTTGTATCTGAGAGCAGTATTCTTATAGCTTCCAGATGTGAGCGAGTTCCCAGGCTCCTACAAAGAGGCTTCAACCACCTCCGTCTAGGGGCCATATAGACTCGACACTCAAATAGAAAGTGTGCGACAGATTCGATTTTTAGCTCGCAGAATGGGCAATAGGGTACAGTTTGCAGTGGTGGTTTCCAGGTAGAGGTAAACTGACATAAAGGTAAGACCCCAACCCTGAATTTAAAATATAAAGCCCTATCATGTGAACTGTGAATCAAGTCCAAATATGGTTCTCTGGAGGGGATATCTTTAACCATCAAGAAGTTGGCAACAGATCTTGGGTGATTTGATTTACCAAGTCTCTCGTTATCCACCCAAGACCAGTAAGCCTTCTTCAGTTCTTGTTTAGGAGGTGCTGTTTTATTTTCCCACGCAGCTCCCAGACCGAGCTTGTATAATGCCCTCTTGACCTCTCTGAGCCAGGCGATCTTATGCCAGCCAGGTAAGGACAGTACATCTTTTAGGGCGTCTGCATAGCTGTGGAGTTCGGGGACGTTCCAAATTCTAGACCATAATAGTAAGGGGCGTAATTTAGCTTGCTCGCAGATTGGACGAGTACCTGCGTCCAGCAAGAGGGGGATTGTGGGGGTGCTCTGGGGTAGCCTCATCAGATCTTTGTGAAATTTATTTTCTAGGTGGGCCAAAGTATCCACTCTCTGGGTACCCCAAAGTTCTGCGCCATACAGTGCTGCACTCACAACCCTACCCCTATAAATATCAAGAAGTGCCCCAATAGGTTTTATGGAGGAAGCACGCTGCTCTTTAAGTAAAGCACCAACAACCCTCTTATGGGTTAGAAACACTTTTTGGTGATGGGCCTTCCAGCTCATACTATCACAAAGACGTATGCCTAGATAGTCAAATTCTTTGACCCGTTCTAATGTGACAGAGTCTAGAGTGGGGGGCTTAACAGATTTCTTAGGGGGGTTGAGGACAAGAAATTTAGTCTTGCCAATATTTATGGCCAGTCCCTTGGTGTCACAGAAGGCCTTGAAGCTGGAAAGTAATAACTGTATGCCTGCAGGTGATTTCGAAATCAGGAGGGTGTCGTCCGCAAACAGGAGCGTCGGGATTTTCCTTCCAGCCAGGGATGGTGCATCTGCAGGATGTTGAAGAAGGTGCTCCACCACTCCATTGACGTAAAGCGAAAACAGAGTGGGGGCAAGCACACACCCCTGGCGGACGCCCCTGTCTACTGGAATACACGGGGTTTTTTCTCCCTGGGCACCCCATCTGATTTGGGCAAAGGTGTTTTCATGGAATTTTATCAGCAAGGCCAACAAATAGGGAGGTAGACCTAACTCGTCAAGGACCTTCCACAATAATGCTCTTGGAACCAGGTCGAAGGCTGTTTTTAAGTCTATGAAGACTAAGTATAAGCTGCCCCCTCCTAGCACCACTACCTTCCAATAGAGCATTAAAAAGCGGAATGTCTGCTCGACGGTGCCTGTCCCTGATCTAAAACCCGCTTGGAAATCAGACAATATCTGATTTTCATCCACCCACTCCAGAATCCTGCCCAATACCACTTTCCCCGCTACCTTTTGCGTCGAATCCAGCAAACTGATGGGGCGGTAATTGGCTGGGTCTTCCCTGCTACCCTTCTTGAAAATGGGGACTACTTCAGCGCCCCTCCAAGAGTCAGGGAAAGACCCCCCCAACATAACCTCATTAAGAAGAGCAGCAATTAGTCTGCTCCAAAATGGGGGATTATTTTTTATCAAGTCGCCCGGGATCCCATCAGGTCCTGCCGCTTTGTTAGAAACAATACACCTGATTGCCTTCTCTACTTCCAAGGTGGTAAATAGGACTTCATTTGGTGGGAGATCTGTGGAACTGAGCCTTGGGAGCGGGTCTGGTTGCGGAGGCCCTGTCTGAGCCGAATACAATTTCGAAAAGTGGGCAAACCAGGCAACGCCAGGGATATTACAAGTCAGTTGTTGATCAATGGGCTTGACTCTTGATCTTAGCAAGTCCCAGAACCCCTTAGCATCTTTCCTTGTGCTCGCCTCCGTTAGGTCACACCAAAAGTTGAAATCATATGTCCGCTTGGCCTCAGTCACAGTTTTCCTATAAAGTTTCCTTGCAGACCTGATGGTAGCTTGGTCTTTTCCTTTTACTGCAGCAACAAGATCACCCTTAGCAAGTCGACACTTGGCTGTGAACCACTTTTCACTTGTTCTCAGGGCCCCCTTTGAAGCAGTTCTGGAGCTGGGTTTGGGAATGGTGAACAGCCCACTTAGTGCCGTTACAGTCTCCGTAAATAACGATAAAAACATCTTGCTATCGCTATTCGTGCTATCAAGCCTAGATTCAGCCTCTAGTAAGATGGTTTCAGCTTGTGACATCCTAGCCTCATCCGCTGAGACTCTTGCCCATTTAAGACGTCTGCCACAGTTTGAGGGAAGAATCTCATGTGAAGCTTTCCATAGCTGATTAGTGGTTTCTTGAGACCCAGTTTGCCAGGGGACAGAAATGGTTAAAGCGAGAGGGTTGTGGTCGCTGTCACAGGTCTCTATAACCTCCATGTCTTGATGATATGGCCAGAGGTTATAGTTGAGCATAACAAAGTCAATTCTGGATGAGTGGCCCGTCCTATTGTATGTATGGGCACCCATGGGATCTGATTTAGAACGCCCATTCGTTGCTCTCAAGTTATGCTCCATGCAAAGAGCATTTATATCGATCGCCTTTTGTGTCCATTTAGGGATCGGTTCGAGGTTCAAAATAGGGATGCCCCTCCTGTTATCCTCCTCGTTGGTATCCAGAATATCTTCTTTGGCTAAAGGCTCAAAACAGCAATTAAAATCGCCTGCCAGCAGGACGAGAGAGTCGGCGTCACAGGCAGACAGGTAGTTGCTTAAGCCTAAAGAGTTTAGAGATCCTCCGTTCCTAATGCCCCTTAAGTAGAGATTAAATAGTTCTAGTTTACTTCCCCCTTTGTAGTGCACTGTTAGCCATTGAAGGTCAGGTGTTTCGGTGGTCCTTTGAGAAACACTGAGGTCTAGTGCTATGTTGATCCAGATGAGAAGACCACCGGATGGGCGTCCTTTAGAACCTTGGTGACATACAGCCGGAACATAGAAGGTCGAAAACCCCACTCTATGTCTAGGTTCCTGGCACCATGTTTCCTGTAGCAAGCAAATGTCATAGGGTGCCAGGAAGGTGTTCCATTCCGGGTTATCAAAGTTACGTGCAAGGCCAGCCACATTCCAGCTTAAGACCCTCAGTGAAGAATCGCCTGGGGAGGCAACTCTAACAGGCAGGTCGAGCTCCATTGGATTAGATTGTACTGGAGGAGGGGGGATCGAACAGGGGCTGTCTGGCCTCGTTTCCACTCTTTTGCAATCTAAAATGGCCATTTTGATCGGTTCCATGGCCCGGGGCAAGAGAGTCAGAAGCCCGGCTTGGCTAGTTGGAGGGCCGTTGGTTGGATTTCCAATTATGTCTATAACATGTGGAGACAATGCTTTTTCTAGTTGTGGGCATGCTGGGAACATAGAAAGTCAATCGACCTCCTCCAGGCCTCCAAATCTATTGTAGGTTGAAAGGCCATTCCAGTGTAAAAGAGTATTCTTTTGCCTCATGGGATGGGTGTTCCATGGGTGGTGCTGCACCAAGGACCAGTTATCCGCTTGGGTATGCAATTGGCGTGGGGGGTAAAAATAGGATAGCGGCCTTGGTATGACTAAAGAATCTTCACTAGTTGGCCAGGAACAGATATGGTGCGCCGTATGTGGGTCTTCAAAAGTTACAACTACACAGTCCCCTTGCTTAGATTTCTTGGTTGGGCCCACCCAGGGTATTCTACGGACCATCATTACTCGGCTTCTTTTGCCATTGGGAATCGGTCTGTTGACGTTAAGCCAGTGCATAGTTTTATTTTTCAATGACCAGTGGTTTTCGTGTTGGTCAGTGCCAATCACAGGGACACCTGTCAACACGACCACATAGTCATTGGCCTCTGGTGGAAGGTCTATATAGCCTCCTCCAAAATTTTCTTTTGGACGAGGACCCTGGGTTTCGGCAGGCTGGGGTCTGGCGGATGCTACCAGGTTTGGATTTACTATTCCAGGCTTAGAGTTCCGTGTGGGAATCTGCGGTTTGGTAGCCTGAGGTTTAGCGGTTATGGAAACTTGATCCACAGCCACAGTCCTCGGCTTAGGAACAGGCCTTACAGCAACAGGTACTGGTGGGGGGTGCTGCTCAGCTTGCAAAACAGGGGCTGGCGAAAGTGGGTCAGATAAGGACACGCCCTGGTTTTCGAGACTTCTCAGGCCAAGAGTGGCCAGAGCAATAATGCTCTTCTCCATCTCGAGTAGATTGTTTTCTATCCTAGACAATCTTAAGTCGAGTGGTGAGAGAAGTTTTTTTAATGTTTCCCAGACTTGATCTATAAATTCCTTATCATTCCTTCCCTGGTCTTGTACCTGCGCCCCCTCGTCTACTGGGGTGGTGTTGGCTGGACCCTCTCCCATACTTTGGCATACTGACTGTGTGCTCGAGGAACCCTCAGGTAAAGCATTACATGCCTGAGTGTTGGTCATTGTGAGCTGGCGGGAGACTGCGACCTTTGCCTTTATACGAGAGTAGGCTGAGCGTGATTGGCGTTTTCTTTTGGGTTGTGCACCACTAACACGGGAAGTAGTTGGGAATACTTGGGAAAGGGGATTAAGGGCGGGGGTCTGGGCGTGAGAAGGTGCAGCGAAACTTAGCTCTTCTGTAATGCGAGATTGTTCTAAGGGCGGAGTGAGGGTGGAAGTAATCGGGGGCTGGTGTAAATCAACCTGGGTGGTAATACTATTTGGGCGGGCAGGGCGTGCTGGAGTGACAGCAGAGGCTATATGTCCTAGGGATGATTTTTTCGAGAGGGCAATTACCTCGGACAGCCTACGTGCAGCTACCAATTCTAGGGATACCCGGGTTTGAAGTTTAGATATTTCTTCATCGATGGCTATATTTGTGCGGGTGATGAAGTCGTCCATAGGGCCACAGATTTGTGAACCACCTTTGGAGGCTTTGCTACGTGTCATCCTAGTACTCATGGTGCTTGCGATAAGATCAGGGTCGTCACTCGACTTACTAACTAGGGGGCTTCAGTTTAAGCTAACCTGTCTCAGCACGATGATACAATAACAAGCAGGTTAGGAGCAATAAGGGGGGTGGGCCAGGGCCGTCCTCTGCCGTCCTCAAACGGCCTCAAACGGCCCGCTTTTAGCCCGGTCTTCGCCCCGGCCGTTGCCCCGCGCGCGTCCCGCGTGCGCGTTGTCCACACAAGCTATGAAGGAAAAAACAAGAGGAAGGGGCGGGAAGAGGACCAGGTGCGGCCGATCCACGCCGCTAGGAATGCTGGTCCTCGCAGTCCCGCCTCTACCCCTGTTGACCAGATGACAGCTTGCAAGGGGCGCGTTGGTGCTCAAAGCACGTGAAGGGAGGCAGAAAGGATGTTCCCCAGAGAGAGTCTAAGCCTACGAGTGGCACCCGGGAAGCGGGGGCCGCGAGGCGTGGCGAAGTGGCCAGACAGCAACAGCACAGGAACAGCGCTTCTTTGCAGGAAGGGTCCCAAGGCTCACTCACTCCACACAGATTTTAAAGAGGAGGAGGAGGGGGCGGGAAGAGGACCAGCTGCGGCCGATCCACGCCACTAGGAATGCTGGTCCTCGCAGTCCCGCCTCTACCCCTGTTGACCAGATGACAGCTTGCAAGGGGCGCGTTGGTGCTCAAAGCACGTGAAGGGAGGCAGAAAGGATGTTCCCCAGAGAGAGTCTAAGCCTACGAGTGGCACCCGCGAAGCGGGGGCCGCGAGGCGTGGCGAAGTGGCCAGACAGCAACAGCACAGGAACAGCGCTTCTTTGCAGGAAGGGTCCCAAGGCTCACTCACTCCACACAGATTTTAAAGAGGAGGAGGAGGGGGCGGGAAGAGGACCAGCTGCGGCCGATCCACGCCGCTAGGAATGCTGGTCCTCGCAGTCCCGCCTCTACCCCTGTTGACCAGATGACAGCTTGCAAGGGGCGCGTTGGTGCTCAAAGCACGTGAAGGGAGGCAGAAAGGATGTTCCCCAGAGAGAGTCTAAGCCTACGAGTGGCACCCGGGAAGCGGGGGCCGCGAGGCGTGGCGAAGTGGCCAGACAGCAACAGCACAGGAACAGCGCTTCTTTGCAGGAAGGGTCCCAAGGCTCACTCACTCCACACAGATTTTAAAGAGGAGGAGGAGGGGGCGGGAAGAGGACCAGCTGCGGCCGATCCACGCCACTAGGAATGCTGGTCCTCGCAGTCCCGCCTCTACCCCTGTTGACCAGATGACAGCTTGCAAGGGGCGCGTTGGTGCTCAAAGCACGTGAAGGGAGGCAGAAAGGATGTTCCCCAGAGAGAGTCTAAGCCTACGAGTGGCACCCGCGAAGCGGGGGCCGCGAGGCGTGGCGAAGTGGCCAGACAGCAACAGCACAGGAACAGCGCTTCTTTGCAGGAAGGGTCCCAAGGCTCACTCACTCCACACAGATTTTAAAGAGGAGGAGGAGGGGGCGGGAAGAGGACCAGCTGCGGCCGATCCACGCCGCTAGGAATGCTGGTCCTCGCAGTCCCGCCTCTACCCCTGTTGACCAGATGACAGCTTGCAAGGGGCGCGTTGGTGCTCAAAGCACGTGAAGGGAGGCAGAAAGGATGTTCCCCAGAGAGAGTCTAAGCCTACGAGTGGCACCCGCGAAGCGGGGGCCGCGAGGCGTGGCGAAGTGGCCAGACAGCAACAGCACAGGAACAGCGCTTCTTTGCAGGAAGGGTCCCAAGGCTCACTCACTCCACACAGATTTTAAAGAGGAGGAGGAGGGGGCGGGAAGAGGACCAGCTGCGGCCGATCCACGCCACTAGGAATGCTGGTCCTCGCAGTCCCGCCTCTACCCCTGTTGACCAGATGACAGCTTGCAAGGGGCGCGTTGGTGCTCAAAGCACGTGAAGGGAGGCAGAAAGGATGTTCCCCAGAGAGAGTCTAAGCCTACGAGTGGCACCCGCGAAGCGGGGGCCGCGAGGCGTGGCGAAGTGGCCAGACAGCAACAGCACAGGAACAGCGCTTCTTTGCAGAAGTATAAAGTGACAATGATAGCCAATGGCCGCTGTAGACCGGGACGTAGGCGCAATTTGACGCTGACTGCAGTGTCAGATACAGCAACCAGATTCGTCCTGGCCAAAAATGTTACCTTCTAACTTTAGTCCATTAAGTACCAATCTACCACTAACGTACACATTTAAAGCTCCCCACGACCCCATAGAAGGCAATTAGGGTCTAACAAGGTTGTGGACAGAGGCCAACAGGGTCAAGTGCCGCTGGTCAGTTGAGCAATTGCATGAAAGGCCTTATGTAGCTTGTTGTGTTCCAGCCTTCTGACCCTTGAAGTCAACTTCTTTGTCCTGGGGCGAGATGAGGTCCAGTCGTTTAGGGCTCTTCTCGGTTCTCAAAAACAGGGTTCAGTCCTCTTCTGAACTTCCTTAGGTCCAGGAATGTTTTAAAGTGGGTCCCTGGAGATGCCACATTTATGCCTGGCATGTTCTAATGGAAGGGAATGACTCCTGGGCACACCCTAACCAAGAAAATAAAAGTTCCATGTAATTGATTTACTGTCCTCCGTGCATTTACTGATTTGTTTCATGTGTTTGAAAACAATAAATCTGATTATCAAAAAAAAAATTAAAGTTCCAAGGGTCAACTCTACACACTTTGGACATATTCAAGATGGTGAAATGTTTCGGCCACACTAAACGTGGGCTCTGAGGGCTGGGAGTGTGTGTGGAGAGTGTACTATAATAATCCTAGTATCTTCCCTCATCTAACACTACAATGCAGTTTGGGGAAGTCCCTGTTTCCCCAATAAACCCAGAGACAGAGGTCTGGTAACGCAAAGCAGGTTTTTCCATCAACTAGAAAGTGGATATACACATATTGTTTTGTAATCCTGTTTCCCTTCTTTTCAAGTGTGTCCCCAGTCTTATATGTAGAAACGCAGACATTGAAGTCTGGTAGAACAAAGCAGAGTTTTCTAGCAACCACATAGTAAATGCACAAGAGTTGTTATGACATCCTGTTTCCCATCCTTTCAAGTGATCCCCAGTGTTATGTGTAAACCCTGCAGACCTATCAAGCAGGATTTGACATTAAAGCAGGATTTGGTACTGCAGTTTCAAAAAGGATGCTCACAGCCCCACCCTGCAGATTCCTTCAAGTTCACGGGGGTCATCTCTGCCCATTCAGGTCAGCCTATTATTTACTTCTGGGAAGAATTTCACACATTTTCACACCTATTCAAATGCTGATTGCAGGCTGGCAGAAGTGGAGAGCAAATGAAAATCGGCCTACAGAAGCTTAAGGCAGGGGAAAAGTAACTTTCTAAAGGAACATTTTCTATAATATTTATCAGAAATCCATCTTCACTATTGTTTTAGGGTTTTTAATCACTATTAAAAGTAATTTCATTATTTTTCTAGCTATTTCTTAACCAAAATTAGCATTGTTAAATGTAATGATGTAATCCAGTATTTTCCTATGAAACAACCAGCCTTGCTACAGTGATAGAAGCTTTTGGGGCCTTCTCACTCCAGGGACATGTTTAACTTTAAATTCCTGCATGTCCTACTTTTAAAAAGCATGCACCTTATATTATGGGCAATAAGGCCTACATAAGGATGATTTATAAATATTTAAAAATAAAAGAAGGGTTTTACATGTCAAGGTGGTTATTTGACTGGTCAGAAGTGTAGTTTAAAATGGCAACAGCCAGGCCCCAAATGGTAGGCCAGGCTACAAATGTTGCACTGTCACGATAGCGGATGGCACAACAGGTGCTGCAGTCCACTAGTGAGATTTAATTTACAAGCTCTGGGTACCCTTTGTAGCATATACTAGGGACTTATGCATAATTTAAGTATGCTAATTAGGGGTATGCCAATTTCACAATGTTGAAAGGCAAAGTACAGGCACTTTATCGCTGATTAGCAGGGGTAAAGTGCACAGAATTCTACATCCAGCAAAATATAGGGCCCATCAAAAGGCAAAAAATCCGGGGTGATCCTGCAGAAAGTGCAAATTTCCAACAGACCCTATTCCCTGCAAATTGTCTCCATACATATGGTGCCTAATATACATTGGTGAACTAGATGTGGATTAGCATGTTGGAATGGCGGTTGATGGGTAGAACTATTGCAGAGACAACTGAGTGGAGAAGTAACCCCCCATTTACAATGTCGGGATGGTGGTGGAAGGGTAGGCATATCGCTAAGACGATTGGATAGACAAATTACCGTCAGGTAGTCTAAGATCCTGCCATTCCCAATGGGCCCTTCTACCTTAGGATTTGGGACCTCAGTGTAGGAATACGGAACACATCCAAAATGTAGGTGGAAGTTTAGATACACTTAACTTTTCACACATAATGCTGTGCTAATGGTAGATCACCTTCACTTTGAGACAACATTTGCTACCACAGTAAATTAGGTGACTGATAGGTCCTGAAGAAGTGGCATTGATCCATTTATGGACAGCTGTGACACGAAACATGTCGAACAAATAGAGGGATCTAGGAAACATAATACACTCAGAAGATCCAGTGATTATTTTTATCCCATTAACAGGAACCCCATGAATAAAGTAGGCAGAGAGGGGACCTTTAGTTACTTTTATAATTGTTTTTTAAACCAATCTGTACAAGTCTTAGAAGCCTTATTGAATATTTTCCAGAAGGACGTGTATAAACCCTTGTCCAACAGGCAATATAAAAAGATCTCTGGCAAAGTGACCCACTGTGGGACACTGTGAGAAGGTGGCTTAGTATATGGTGCTCACTTATGTAAGTGTAGCACCGTGCACTAATCCAGACAGTCCTTATGGCAGAGGTCTTCAAACTTTTTTGCTCTGAGCCCCCCTAAGCAAAATATTTTCAGGTCGGGCCCCCCTCCAAAACGTAATGGCAAGGATTGGGGGAGCAGGAGGGAAATGGTTGCATGCAAGTGGCAGGTCTTATGAGTTGATTTCAGGAGTACTTTTTGTATAGCTTCTAAACTGCACTAAATATGAGACTAATAAAACAGCAAATGCATCAAACAAAAACATGCATTACCCCAAACATACATATCCCCATAATTGGGGTGGTGTGAGCCTCTCACACTCTTGAACCCCAAAGCAACTACACCTGCTGCGATAATGATAACTGTAGTCCTGAGTAGCAGGCTACTCCTCTGCATCTTTTACCTCTTCCCCACCATGACAGACTATCACCTCGGTCCTAATGCTAGAAAGGAAAATAGGCTGCCATGCCCTTTTTTTAAAGGTAGACAGTCATACTTGTGATGCAGTGGGTCCCTCAAACCCGTGGACCCAGTCCTGCTGCATCTGCTTCCTTAATGATAATCACCAGTGGCCTCTTACACTCCTGGCAGCAGGGCCAGCTTCACTAATGAATGAACCTTTAAAAAAAAAAAAAATTAAATAACACTTATATTGTTCCCTTCTTTGGGGTATCTCTCTGAAAAACCTGTCTCTGGCCATTTGTAAACATAAAAATGAGTCCCCATACAGTGCTCCCTATTCTGGGCCTTCTGTTTCACAATATCTATGAATCTCACTCCTTTCATCTGTCTCTTAGACCACTACTGTGAGGCCCCAGGGGTCAAGAGGATTAGGGCTCTGCATCTGAATGTAATCCTGCTGGCCTTCTACCTGCCACCCCATGGACTCCGTTTTCACACAAAAACTGCCCCTGAATGGTTAATGCTGACTTTGAGGTGCCTCTGCCTGAAAGCGAAGGGTGTGGAGGTAGTGCAGAAAGTTAAAAAAAGAAACCACCCGTTAATTGATTGAGTCGCTTAAAGCAAGGGCGACTGGAATTATGAGTTTCTGTAGCAGCAGCGTTTGCCACATAATTGAGTTTACCGCATTTGTTACATAATCCATAATCTGCAGATTCCAACAAAAGAAACTTGATTCTACCTCACGCGGAACACAATTTACTTAAAACGTGGCAAAGTGTTCCAGAGCAGTGGAAGGCCCTTTGCAAAGATTGACTGGTAATCTTGTAGTTGCTTACTGCTGTATTTAGGTGTTTAATAGATTTGATACATAATCCACCATCTGCTGCTTCATCTGCTGATATTACCAAAAACAAAAAAATGGTTCTAGGTCAAACGGTTCCAAAGTTAGTAAAAATGCTATGACACATGGTGCCGTGTGGTGGAAGACACTTTGCAAAGCTGGCCTGGTCTTCTTTCTGTTGCTTATAGTTATATTTCGGTATTAAACTGGTTCTAATGAGGTGCAATCAATGCCCAGACAGTGTTACCAAGTTTTAAAATGGAAAAATAATGAAGCAATATTAGTTTAAAAACGGGCCGCATAATTTGCCTATTCTTGCCGCATCATTTACTCAACTCTGTCTCATAATTTGGCCCCCTTCTGTCGCATAATTCCAGTGGCCTTGCTTATACCCTGGACCTCAAGCTAAGCATTCTAGGTTCGTGTGAGGTAGAGGCGCTCATCAAGTCTAGAACTAGGCCCGGTAGCTCTCAGGCACCTATGACATGCCTACCGAATGTTAGAACTACCCACTCTTTGATATGCGCATTTTAAATGTTAATAACGTTTTTGAAACAAAAAGTTATTAACTCTTCATCCCATAATATAATATGACAACCGTGAACCGAGACAAGTGAAAGCATCAAAAAATTAACGATGGAAAATGCAAAGTACAAAAGTTGTATTTATTACTGCACAGTTAAAACACATATTCAAACCAACTCTCAAACAAATATAGTTTTCACCAGGACAAACACACCACAAACTGATTTCACATTAAATATTTGTGCAGCCTTTTCTTATGGAAACATAGAGAAAATACATGTTTCAGACAAAATAAGTCTGTCCATTCATAATTACACAAATTACAAACAACGCAAAATTGGTTCCTCTGATTTTGTTGAGGGTCGTTCATTGACCAGAGCTTCTTTGATGATATATCTATAACTCACTTAAAATTATGTACAGGGGTCAATAAACATGCACATGCGGTTTCAGACCCGTTTCTTCATTTCACCCTGGTGCAAAAACCTTTATGTAACATGGACTTATGAATGCCTCTTCATCTATGCAGCATTAGGTGAGCAGAAAGAGGAGCAATGGTGAGGGTAGATTTGACATGTTTCTGCACCAGTGAAAATGTTCCGTGTCCCAGCCCCTGTTGGGTTTCACTTGTGTTGTGCTTAATACAATGATATTCCAATTGGGGACATTTATTTGCGCCCGAGAGCAATTCTACTATGTCTGTTTAATAATGCACATGCATTATTTCAAGTCTATTCACTAGCGGTCTTTGCAGCATAAATCATAGCCCCCCCCACCAAGTAACTGCATTTTTAAGTAAACCTTAATTGAAATTAGTGGCGTAAATAATAGAGGAAATCTCAACGTGAAGGAATAACGAGCAGTTGCAATGCAATAGGTCTCGCATTTATGCGAGTTTGAGTATTGCCATTGTAAATGGCAATGCCTTTTATTTATGTTTTGGTTTTTGAAACATAAATAAAAGGCATTGTCATTTACAATGCCAGTAGCTTAAATTCCGGCAAATGCAACACCCATTGCATTCCAAATGCTTGTTAGTAATCTCTTTGACCCTGCCAGCCACACTCAGTGACCCCTGCCCCAGGGCACTCAAATCACGGCTCGGAATAAATGAAGACAGCCTGGAAATGCAGCAAATAAACATTGCTCGCACTTCCAGGCCATCTTTATTTACATATACTTGCAGAGGCATTCGCGCCCCCCAGGGAACCCATCCACGCCCCCCCAGGGGGGCGCGCCCCACAGTTTGAAGACCTCTGCCTTATGGTGATTTTAATGGTCTTAGATTTTTTTTTTCTTTTTTGAAAATTCTTTTTATTGGCATTTGTAGTAAACACATTGCAAATATATGCACATATGGAATTACAATAAACATGTGCCCTTGGACCAGCGTGTACAGATGTTGCTATTATAGTCAGCGGACCTCACAGACTTAGAGTATCAAGGGCCCTGCCCTATCCTATGTCTGAGCCAATCCCCCACTGACGTGCGCTGTGGATGCCGCATTACATGAGGGCTGCTATATGGATCCATATCCCCTGAGTGAGTTGTCCCTCAGGTCGTTGAAGCGCGGCCAACTAATTACTATTAACGAACTGGGGACATGTAAACTGGGGAGTGCACCATATCTGGGATTATAGACATTGTGAGACTAACGTCGGAGAGCAGTGTCCTTGCCTCTCGCCGTGCTAAGTTTTCGCAGACGCGGGGAAGGTTCGAGGAAGGGGAGGGGCAGGGGTCGATGGCGGGAGTATAGATCCCTGTCCGTGCATGGGCCGAACAGGGTACCAGTTACAGTTTAAGTTTAGGGCCCACCGGGTGCCCGATTTTAATGGTCTTAGATAACCTTAGAAAGCTCTCTAAGTGGTAGCTGTGGAGAGCAACCTTCAGGCTTAGTCTAGAAGGAGTGTAAAGCAAAGTGTTTTACCAGTACTTAATCTTATGGTATAGATTAAAGGAAAAAGAACCACACAGTGTAGTTATAAAAATATGTATTTATTATGAACACTCACTAACTCAATGTATTATCTCCTACCCAGAGATATAAACACAATACCTTGTCAATAGAATATGTAAGTAGCACAGAATACACAGTGGTCTCCAGGGGGAGACCAAACCATATTCTAAAATAATGGAATGCGAACCACAACTTAAGTCAAGAATGGACACAGAAGAAGGAACTAACCAAGGTGAGTATCTAGGAACCCCTCAGAGGCCATGTGCAGAGTGGGAACAGAACAGCTTTCTCAATAGAAGTCAATGGGTATGTCGCTGTTGCAATTTTAAAGAAGAAGTACCCTTGCCAGCGGACGCCGATGAAACCCTGTAGAAGATAAAAGGTTGGAGAGTCACCCCACTGGTGGATACCCCAGGACCCAGGATACCTACACCAGGGAAGCCAGGTGCATAGGTGTAAATTGACGTTGAAAACCACCATAGACAACAATGGAGGACTTTGGAAAAGATGCCGTTGGCAAAGAAGGTGAAAGTGTCTGGTGGAACCCAAAGGTGTATTCAAGATGAGAGGTACCTGCAAGCAGAGGGGACAGAGTCTATGCCACTCAGGAGTGACCAGGAGGCACAAAAGGTGAATGCTCAACGATGTCGGAGATGCAGGAGAGTTGACGGTGCCCTTGAAGTTGTAGCTGTACGGACCAGGTGACGCAGAGGAGGACCAGGAGCCGTGCACGAGCTGTCCCACGTTTGATGTCAAGAGATAAGGGGTTAGTGTTCGGCAGGGGCACCAACAAGCCTTGTCAACGGCAACCAGTGTAGTTGAAGAAAAAGGTGCAGTGTCCAAGTGACTCATCACGAGCAGGTAAGTCAGAGCAGCAAGCAGGAGAGCCCACTGGAGTCAAAGAAGACCCTCAAGAGGACCTATAGCGGGTTTAAGGAACGCACGAGGCAGGTAGGTAGATTGCGAGGGATTTTTATTCTGCCAACAGTGTTCGGTGTAAAGTAAATATCAATTCAAACAGTACTGTCTACGCTCTCATGGATGGGGACTCAGCTCTTCGCTCTACTGAGGTCACGTCTACTTCACGGACTTCTCAATAGGCGGCATGTAAAAAGGAAAAGAAAACAGGTGGTTTTGCTGCGATGAGGGGAGGGATAGTGAGGGAGTACCAGTAGGCCGGGGATGTGAAAGGGTAGGGGAACCAACATCGAGACACGGGATTCAACCCTGGTAAACAAGGACTTGGATGCCACCCGCCTTAAGTTCCACCTGGGTACGAAGTAACCGCCCATCTCCCAGACCCCCGGAGTCTGTCACAAACCTGTTGGAGCCACGAACCTCCAGGTCTGTGGCTGGGCGCTTGGCGGGGAATCCCTCCTGGCTTCTCGTCACGTTGTTCGGCGTCGGGGCTCGGATCCTCCGCAGCAGTACTTCGTCCTCAGGGTTCCGCTCGGCTCGGGAGTACTGGATCACCTTCCTCACCGCTTTGCTCGCCTCTTGCTTGACTGGCTGTCCCCCTCATGAACGTCGGCGAATTCGGTCCCGTGTAGTCTCCAGGGGCGGGACCTTGATTCAGGTTGGCTCCGGAATTAAAGGGCCAGAAGCCTGGGACGTCCAGAGTCCCAGAATCATCAATGGCAACGCCAGTGTCCGGAAGCTGTAAACAAGAAAAGGGATTCGTGAGAGGTGAGTCTCGGGGGCCAACGGCTCCCTGAACTAGTTTGGACTGGAGTATGCAAGGAGAGCACCAAATGTGCCTTTCAAGCAGTCTGAGTGGTGCCTGCAAGCGCCCCTACCCTTTCCCAATACACTAAGTACTGTCGGAGGTGGTCACACCTCCCTGTCACTGGATAGTCACTGCCTTCCTCTGCTTAAGCTTGGCACAGCAGCAGGAGCGCAGAATCGTGTCTCTGGTCGGCAGCAGCCATAGTTTGCTTTCCGAGTCTAGAAGGCTGGTACTGGGAGCACTGAGGGCTTCCCGGAGGAGCTTTACAGTTCATGGAATCTAACGGTGTTGGAGTATGATTCCAACATGTTTGATACCAAACACGACAGGGTTTGTTACAGCCAGTTTAGAGATGGTCATCACGTAATGATGCATGGCCATCCTAAGTATTTTAATGGCTGATTCACTTACAACCTGGTAGAATGGACTCCAAAGGTTGTAGGGGTGTCCTGCCCATGTAGGGGCACCCTCACGCTTAGAACCGAGCACCCTGCCTTCAGGATAGAGAGGCCTGCCGTAGGGGTGACTTATATGTTTTAAGTGCAGTGACCTCAGATGTAAAGAAACGTATATCTTTTGCAAGTGGTGCTAGCACCAGCTCACACAGGCTGCAATGGCAGGTCTGTAGTCAAAATTTGAGTGGTCTCTCATGGGTGGCATAATACATGCTTCAGCCCATGGGAGACCCCTGGTGTACCTATGCCCTGGGTACCTTAGTACCATATATTAGGGAATTATCAGGGTACACCAGTAACCAATCTGAAGTGTACCTAAGTACTCACCATGTCCAATTTAGGGAAGAAGCACAGAGACTGGGGTCCTGATTAGCAGGATCCCATTCAGACTAGTCAGAAAAACACAATGACTCCAGCAAAAAGTGGGCGTGACCATCAAAGCAGATCCTACTTTCTTACAAGCCCGTTGGGGATTGCAGCCACAGCCGAATGAGGTGCACAGCCCTATGATGAAGCATGCCACCATTGGTGGGTGAGGGCTTGCGCTCCTGAAATAAGCTGCTCCTTGATGGTCTGTTGGGTCCAGACCCTCATAGGCAGTTCTGGAACCTTTCTTGGATGGAACTTCACCCTTGTAAATAAATATAAATAGGGAGGGCGTGTGCTGGACCAAAAATTCTCCCTGCCCCATTAGAGTAGTTATTGCTTATTATTCAGTAGCCAGTGCAATGGAGGGAAACCAAGGCCCACAACTTGTTATTTATTCACAAGCACTTAAGAGAAATTATGATATGGAGGTAAGTTTTTGACTTTGTTCAACTCCCCCTATTTAAAAGATGTGCATGAACTGTAAGAATGCCAGAGGTATCTGTCTGTATGGGTTTTTACAAAAATAATTATTTAAATGTGACTTGCTAATTTATTTTTTATTTAATTATTTCATAGCAAGAAATTATTTTATAACGAGAAACACAAAGTCAGGATTTGAAACTAAACACTGCGATTGGGGTGACTGTACTAACAAGTCTATTGCTACCCAAAGGAACCCTTGTTTGCTAACTCAGAATAACAGCATATTGAGTAAAAACAATAAGAATCTAAACCCATGATTTGCAGATGACATGCAGCAAGGTCTGTTTGTTTGCAGCAGATTTTTAAATCTTGGATAGCTGTCAAATTAAATCATGTTGAAATACAGCATTGCCTAATGTAACTGAAGTCCAAATGCATTTAACCGCAGCATTATATTAAGCATTACACCAACAGATTCCAAAGTCTGCTTTCTGAAAAGTAGATAATATTGGCTTTGGTGATAAATATCTGCCAATTGGGAACCTCAGGTTTTGAGTTGAGCTCTGTAATTTTCCAGCTACTTGTAGTTTGTCTTACTATCATAAGACTGTGTGCAAGGGACAAGACATTTTTTCCTGGTTTTGGCACTGGGATGTGGGTGGGCAAGAGGTCACATAGCAATATTCAGAAGTGATGCAACTTCCTGAAAAGACTCAGAAGTATTCATGATGTAAGTCAATGTACCTTTAGAAGGGACATGAGCAAAATCATTTTTCAAATCAAATGTGTTTTTCTTTTGAACCAAAGCAAAGCCTATGGAAGCTGTATTTTGTTGCTGTAGGAAAATTCCTCTTTTTTGTGATCATCCCCTTTTTTCTGGACTGGTGCTGCTGTTTTTTTTCACTCTGTGCTTGGGCTCTGCTAACCAGTTCCCTTTGCATGTGCGTATACCCTAAAGCATGTTGAAATTGTCTATACTCCTATTTGGCATCTTTAACATGCCTATACATCCCTAGTATACGGTACAAAATGTACCCAAGGTCTGCAAGTTAAATGTCACAAGTGGGCTGTAGCTCATATTGGGCCAACACTACGGTGAAAACACAAAACATTACTGCAGGCCTGCCACCAATACCCTCGCTGTGCAGGTTTAAACTGCAGATTCGACCTGCCAAAATAACCCCTTTTGACAATAGTAAACATGTAAATATTTATAAGTCACCTCTAAGTTAGCCTTAAGTGCCCATAAGGCAGTGAGGATCTTATTTGAAAGTCGGACATGTGGAAGTTTAATGCTGAACATGTCCTTATAGTGAAAATGCCTAAAAAGCTGTTTTCACTGAAGCAGCGTTAGCTGTTATGTAGGAAATCATTGGAAGTTTATATTAAAATTAAATAATGTAATCGCCGTCTAGGAGCCAGATAAAAAGTTAATTCTTGGACTTTTTAAATTATTTATTTGAAATCCATTTCATTGATAAAGTTGTATTTGTAATACATATTTTACAAAAGATATATATTTTTTTAAATCACCTGTTACCTGCCTAAAGCTTCTAAAGGTCCATTTGCATGCTCGGTGTAGCGAGGTGTCCTGTTCCTCTGACAGAATGGCAGTCTGGACAGTGCCCAGGAACCGAATTATCTTCAAAGACCCTGCCCTGTCACAGGCAGACATAGTTCACACCTGGGCCTGCCCCTCCCCTATTGTCCTTTCCAGCCCGCCAGCACCACTCTCAGTTTTAAGTGACCACCGGGGATGGTTTGCTCATATCCCTTTCCATACCTCTAGGGTGGGTACAGAAGCTCTGCACAGGAAAAGAAAAGTTCTAACATCTTGGTTTTGGGTAGGGAAGTGCAGTGTGAGATTGTTTGCTGCCAGGCAAACAGGAACTGCTGCAAAAGTGGGTAGGATTATTCCTGTGAACTTTTCCTTATTGGTTAGGGGGGCAGGAGTCACCCCCATCCACAAGCTAGTGTCAGGCATAAATGTGGTACTCCTAAGTACCTGCTTGAGAACACTAGACCTCTGGAAGGCAGAAGAAGGGATGCATCTGCTGTTGAGACCTGTGAAGAGAACCCTAGGAGTTGGACCTACTCCCACATATACCCAGGATAAAGAAGTGGACTCCAAAGATTATAAGGAGGAGTTCCCAATCTACAGGGATACAACAAGCTACAAGAGACCTTTCCTGCAACTGCCCAGCTGACTAGGTTCTCCTGCTTAGCTACAGGAACGCAAAAGCTACAAGCTACACATTGCTTACCAGTTTCAACCAGACCTACACTGGACCCTGCTGGAGGCTTCTGTTGAAGTGAGTCCTGACCCCATGTGCTGTTCCTGATGTCCTAGAACCCTTGGTTGGTGTCAGAGTGTACTCCTCCTGCCTTAATCTAAAAGCTGTGACACAGAAACATTTTGCTGAATTTCCGCCTGAAGAACAGTTATGGAACCCACCTGCTGGCAAATCCGTTGAGGGCGCATCGCTGGTGGGTAGGGCTTTGCCACTACTTTCTTTTCTGCCGCATCGGATCCAGTTCAGTGGGCCTGGCGACGATCTGCATCTAACAATGTTGAACCCTCTTAGGTTACAGCGAGCAGCCTTGCCCTGCTGAAGAAATCCGACTTCCAGAAAAGACTACGTCCGAAGGTAGAGATCTTCACTGGGACTGACGCCGAACAGCATCTGATTGATGTCGGTGGCTTCCTGGGCACGAATTCTAGACTTTTCCCGCTCAGAGCATTTCCCTCTATTTCCACCAAGACCTCGTCATTCATCAACCTGTCATTAAAAAGCCCGTCTTCGGATCCAGGCTGCAGCCTTGCCCATCTGATGACTCTACCTTCTCTAAACTTTTCCAAGTCCGAAGGTAATTCTTTGACTGGGACCAACCTGGTCCTTGTACCTGACCACGCTTCATCACAATCGGTCTTGCCTTTATCCCAATTTAGCCTGACCAGTTACCTACGGCTCACGCATTGCGCTTTCTTTGCCTTTATTTTTATTTGAAACCTTTTTAAATTCATATTTTAGGGTCACTATATTGGATTTTTGTCGCTTTGGTGTAATTTTGTTAACTAAAATATTCTCTATTTTTATAAATTGGATCAGCATTTTTACTGTGTTGGCTTTTTGACTTTTTAACAAGTACTTTTAAATGCTTTACATATTTTATAAAGATAAGCCTTTCTGCTCTGTGCCATAGCTGCCAAGGGTTGAGCTCAGGTTTAAATTATTGTAATCTTTACTGGACATAACAAGAACAGTGCCATTACTACTTGTGCTGGATACCATCCACCCCAACTAATATTCAACTTTCTTCCAGTTGCCATAATTACTTGTGGTAAATAGTAGAACACATCTGCAACTGGGGGGAGGGTTCAGGCGTTAGTTATCATGGTCTACTCTGAGCAACAACATCTTGTATTACTCAGTTAATATATGACCTCATTGTACAAAAAGTCATTACCGTTTCCAGTTTTGTGTTAATTTTGGGATACGAATCATGAGCCATGTGACATAGCTACCACTAGCAACACTAGCTGCTTTAGTTGAACTCATTTGTGGTCTCTATGTGAAATTGACCAATATTGGTGGTACAGTAGAGCGGAAAGATGCACAAGTTGCTTTGCTATTTGTTGGACTATTACTATTACACCCAGGAATAAAATGATTGAAAAATAAAAATACATTCTTTATTTCAAGATAAAAAGTGGCTAAATTAACTCTGTTGTCAGCAGAAAAGAATCTGTTAGAAAGACAAATTCGCATGTTGAGGCATGTTTGATCTTTCAGAAATTCTCTCATGTCTAAAGGCGTCTGATAAGGAAAGAATAGTCTTACTGTGCCTGCAGGAGGCATAGGGCAGTCGCCCCTCCGAAAGACTTTTTGAAAATGTTGGGGAAAATTTATGAAATATAAAGGTTCATTATGAATCCCCAGCAATAAGGAAATATGTAAAGCTGATTATTATTTTTTTTTAAATTCTTTTTATTACAAACACAACTTGCGAGTAACATCGCCCATACATTAGTAGAGATATGTACAAGAATACAAGTTGTTGTCACCACAGCCGATTTGTCCAGAATTCACATACAGTTCTGAAGAGATCACCATAACCAATGTTCTTATTGATTGACACAGCATATCAGGTACTGTCATCTGTCAGGAGTTCAGTTGTCGGCACTGTACAGATATTCCCTCTAAATTAGTCCAGCCTCCCCACACCCCCTCCCATTTCTTGGGACAGCCTCTTTGTATATACACTGCAATTTCCGCAACCATGGCCCAGTCCATGTCATTACACCATTCCCAGTATGTTGGCACCGTTTGTGCTCCCCAGAGCCTAGCGACATTACGTTTTGCTATGGTCATGCCCAGTGTTGCCCAATCTTGGGCCCTGCGGTTAAGATCTGTAGCTTCCCATATGTTCAGGAGACATCGTTTGGGATCCGGTGGGACCGGAGATCCGGCCACTTGTGTTATTGCGTCCATAACTGTTCCCCAGTAAACTTTGATAGCAGGGCAATCCTATATGGTGTGGAAGAAAGTACCTATTGCTCCACATTGTCACAGGCAGAGTGGAGTGTCCATCCTTCCTAACTTGTCTAGCAATACCCTAGTGAAATATGTCCTGTGGAGTACTTTGAGTTGTATCAGTCGTAGTTTTGACGGTATAGCCACCTCCCGCGGGGACTCCAGCGCTTCCTGCCAGTCCAAGTCATCTAGTTCCCCTACGTCTGCCTGCCATCTCTCACATAGACTCTGTGTGGGGTCAGCCTTATTGTTGATTATTTTCCTATAAGTTAGCGATATGGTGCTTTTTGCAAAACGTTCTCTGAGTAGACGGTCCTCCAGGGAAGAGGCCTCTGGAAGGTCAGTGCCTGGTGGAATGACAGCCGCAAGTGCGTGTCTGATTTGGAAGTAGCGGAATAGCTCCGTGGGCGCCATCTCATACTTATCTTGTAACTGTGCACTTACGCCATAGATCCCCCACCTTTGAGATGCCTATTGTGTCCCATTGTTTAAATCCTTGCACCCGCTCAGTCCGCCCAGTTTTTGGGTCTGCCAGAGAGGGGTTGAGTGCGTTATCTTGTTATGCCACCCCAGTTTTTTACGAACTGTATACCATATGTGATCTGTGTGCGCAGAAGGACCGATAAGGTCTGTCTTGTGGGTCTTCTTATAGAGCGTCCTCATGACCCCTCCCTCACCCAAAGTGTGTCTATCCATGCGGAATGCTGGTTCAGTCTGGGGAGGGTGAAGCCAATGGTTAAGTACGATAAGCTGGGAAGCCCAGTAGTATGTCTGTATATTTGGGAGTACTATGTCGCCATAATACCATCCCCTGACTAGTTTGTTCATAGCTATCCGCGCTGGTTTCCAGTCCCGCAGGAGGCTACGCACCTCCGCGTCAATTGCCCTGAAATATGACTCTTGTACGGGGAAAGGGGTGTTTTGCAGGGTATAGAGGAATTTGGGCAATGCCATCATTTAAAAAAAGGCAGCCCTGCCCAGCAGTCTCAGTGGAAGCGATTGCCAGTGTTTGGAGTCTTGACGCAGACGCTTCAGAGGTTCCTGGAGGTTTCTAGTCATAAATTCGTCAGGGTCTGGCGTTATGTAGATCCCTAAGCATCTAAAGCCATCTACCACTATTCTGAGCTCCCAGCTCTTGGGCAAGCCTGTTGGAGGGCCACTCAGCACGTAGAGGACGGACTTATTTCAATTGTTGGTATATCCAGATTTTTTTCCGTACGTCTCACATATATGCAGCAACCTAGTCAGCAAACGCCTCGGAGATGCCAAATAGAGCAGAATGTCGTCCGCATAAAGAGATATCCGGTCTTCCCACCCCTCCACCCACCGGAGTCTTCAGATAATAGGGTCTTCCCTTATCCAGGCTGCCAGCGGCTCTAATAACCGGGCGAAAAGGAGCAGGGGCAATGGGCAGCCTTGTCGCGTGCCACGCCCCAGGGGAAAGTATCAGAGATCCTACCGTTGATCACCCCTTGTGCCAGTGGCTTTGTGTATAGGAGACATACCCAGGATCTAAATTTGGGCCCAAACTCCAAGCGCTCAAGAACAGCGAAAAGTAATGGCCATTCGACCGTGTCAAAGGCTACGTGCATCAAGGAAAAGGATGACGGCGTCCTCCTGAATAGTGTGCCTACGACTCAATACCCCGTGCAGACATCGTAAATTGAATGCCGTGTTCCTTTCCGGCATAAACTCAGATTGATCTGGGTTTACTAATGTAGTGAGATGGGGGAGTCAGTCTGTTGGCCAGTGCTTTAGCCGAAATCTTGGCCTCTGCATTGAGCAGCGATATGGGGCGATACGATGTACACTTGTGGACAGGCTTCCCTGGTTTGCGGATTGCCACTATTGTCGCCATGCATTGGTCCTTTGGAGCTCTCCCTCCCTCCGTCCGGCTTCCTACATGGATAATAAATGTGGTGTTTATTTTGTCGCCACTTTCTTGTATAATTCAGTGGGGATGCCGTTAGGCCCCAGGGCTTTCCCAGAATGTATGCCTCCGATGGCTGCTGCTATTTCTTCTGGTGTGAGATCTATTTCTAAAGATTGAGTTGCTTCCTCTGTGAGTGTAGTAAGACGAACATCTCTAAGAAAGTCTGTGACTTCTTCTGGTGTGGCTGTGGCTATGGGGGTGTAGATTTTTCGTAGTAATGTGCGAAAGCGGCTACTATCTGTTGCGGGTCCGCAGTGGTCTCTCCTGTGTCAAGTTGGATCCCTGCCACCCATCTATCAGCCCGTTCCCGTCTATCCGGCCAGGAGTTTACCTGCCTTATCCCCTAGCTCGTATATTGTGTGTCGGGTGGATGCCAATTTGACTTGAGCCCCCTCCCACATGTGCTCTTTATATTCTTGCTTTTCTTGTGTTTAGTCGGGCCGTGTTGGACTCCGAGGGGTTCCGGGAATGTACAGATTCCAGTTGTCGTACCTCTTGTTCCAGGGCTACTGTTGTTTTCAACTTGTCTTTATTATGGCCAGCAATAAGTGAAATTGCTTGACCCTAATAACTGATTTGTAGGCTTCCCATAAGATGAGGGGGGAGGAGACCGAACGCTCTTTCTCATCAGAGTAGTTCTGCGTGGATTTTACTAGACCTTTCCAAATTTTGGGGCCTTTTAAATTACCTGGGTAAATTGGAAATATACGAGTTTGGGCCGTTGCGTCTAATGCATAGTTTAGCAGAATGGGAGAGTGATCCGAAATGCCTCTAGCGAGGTAGCTCATCCCGCTAAAGTTTCTTATACTATCTGCCAGTGTGAGTACGTAGTCTATCCTAGAAAGGCTGTTGTGTGCACCAGAGTGGAACGTGTATTGTCGGGCCAGGCCCATAAACATCTCGGAAGTCAGCCAACAGGGATGTCGTTCGATGTCATTGTCTGGGGGGCAGTCGATCTATTGAGTCATCCAGTGTAGTATTAAAGTCTATTGCCACTACTAGTTCCCCCTCTGGGAGCTGAAGGAGGAAGGCGCCCAGCGCTGGGAATGCCATTGAATGGAGCACTGGGGGTATGTATACCATGACTATGTTTATTCCTAGTCCCTCCCACTGGCCGGACACAGCCGCGAATCACCCCATATCATCTGTCCATGTGCGTTGTATTATGAGAGGGAACTGTTTCTTAACTAGGATTCCCACCCACCTCGACCCTGACGTGAATCCCGAATGCACTACTAACTGGAATCCCCATCGGTCCAGGGCTTTGCAAGTTGTGCCTACCAGGTGGGTCTCCTGAAGCAAGGCTACTGCCGGTGCCTGGGGTTTGATATGTTGCAGAACAACGCCTCTCTTCACCTTGTCCCTGAGGCTGTTCACATTCCATTAAATAATCAGCAAATGCCGGCTTCCTGGGGAGTGCGCGGTAGGTGTGGATGTAGCGTTATTTATCGGTGTGGTCATCCGTGTTATGTGAGTCATCTACTCGGGTGGATTTCGGTTTTGGGACCGAGTGTGATGGGCCTCAAGTCGAGTCAGAAACAACTTCAAACGAACAATACAAAAATTATAACAACTGCATAATCCTCCCGTCCATCCCTCCCCCCTCCCTGCCTCCCTGCATGGCGGATTTAAAACTACCCGCCTCCCCAGCGGTGCAGAGCGCCTGTTACCCCATTCCCGGTACCTCTGTGGGGGGAGCATTCCCAGCATCCTCCCGTGACCATCCCCATGTCCGTAGTATTGTGAGCTGGCGATGATGCAGCGGGTGAAGACAGATACCTAAAGGTGGGGAACATAGTAAATTCAACAAAAATGTACTTTGTTCGATGTTAGATCTGGCACCTTGGCGTGGGTCTCCCTTCCATTTTTGCTGTTGCCTCATGTGTTTTTGCTGGTGTTAGATGCTCAGGGCACTGTGCCACTGCTGTCCAGTGCCTCAGTGCAATTGCTCCCTATTGTAAATTGATGTATGAATTTATGATTCCATGATTGGTTGGTTTGGTTTACCTGTCAGACCGTAGTACAGTGCACCAGGAGTGCCCAGGGCTTGTAAATCCCGATGCTGCTGGTGGGCTTGCAGCACTGGTTGTGCCACCCACAGAAGCAGCCTGTAAAAGTGTGTCTAAGGTCTGCCATTGCAGAGCCTGCGTGCAGTCTCGTACTGTCATGCTGACTGGGCAAGTGCACCCACTTGCCAATCCCTAAACCTTCCCTTTTCTTCATGTCAGACACCCCTATGGTAGGCCCAAGGGCAGGGTGCATTGTAAGGATAAGGTAGGACATGCCCTGGTGTGTGTGGCATGTTCTAATAGTGAATTGCAGCCATTTTCGTTTTTCACTATTGCAAGGCTACCTGTTCTTCATAGGCCAGAATGGGCAGTTTGATTATAACCTCTTATAATCCTAACTGACTCAGGGAACATGGTAGAAATTCGAGTTTAGTATGCCTGAACTCAGAATGATAAAATACATCTTTTAGTGAAGTTGGTTTTAACATTCTGTGTTTGAAAATACCACTTTTAGAAAGTAGGTATTTTCTTGTCTAACCATTCAAACCTGCCTCTGCTAGGCTGTGTATTCCTTGTCTGGAGTTTCAGTAACAGGGCTGGGGAATTCCAGGAGACAGGGTGAGGTAGCCCAGTGGTGAATAGAGAGATTTGCATCTAGATGGGAGGAAGGAGTTGCACCTGGGACCTGAATAGGGCTGTGCCTTCCCTCCACAATGCTGGCTCCAACTCCTGTGGTGCGTCTGCCCTGCACTCTGAAAGGAAAGAAGGAGTCACGTAAACAAAGTGCTCCAGGACTGACCAGAGCTGGTTTGGACTAGGCAAAGGCCTCTCTGCCTTCATAGAACAAAGGAAAACTTAGTATAGGTATTGGGACCCCAACCCAGGAACTTTAGATCACTTTGGCAAACAAGAAGAAACCTCTGCTGAGGAGAGGAACCAGGAAGAAACCGAGGCGAGACTATCCCTGAAACTGGGGAGTTGGCCTACAGGGGTTGCCTACTTCCAAAGAGAGGAGAAAGGAACTTTGTGTGTACTTTTGCTCAACTTGTGAAGGATCTCCAAGGGCTTGGAAAAGAGCTTGCCTCCTGCTGAAGTCTCAGGGACAACAGACTTCAACCCCCAGCTCCCCAGAGTTCTTTAGAAGTGCCTGCTGCTGTTTTTGGGCCTTCTGAGGTACTGCGTGTCGCAAGGAGCTGGAAGCCCGACTCACGGAGAAGAAGCGTGTCGCCGCCACTGCCTTCGCACCACTGACCACTGCCGCTGTATGTAGCTGTCGCATTGCACCGCATCACGAGAAGCGCCCCGCAACACCGAAGAAGCGTGTCGCAGCCATTGTAGCTGACGCATTGCACCGCATCAAGAGAAGAGTCTCGCATCAAGGAAGAAGCGTGTCGCCGTCGCAGCCGCTGCCGTCGCATCTTGGATGACGCCGCTGTAGCTGTCGCATTGCACCGCATCAAGAAAAGCGCCTTGCATCCACGGAGAAGCGTGCTGCCGTCTGAGCTGTTGCCGTTGCATCTCTGAACAAGGATGTCGCCGCTGTAACTGTCGCATCAAGCGGAAGCGTCTCGCATTGCTGGAGAAGAGTGTCGCCGCCAAAGCCGCTGTCGTCGCATCACTGGACAAGGGTGTCGCCGCTGCAGCTGACGCATCGAGCCGAGATCTCTCGCAACATCGGAGAAGCGTGCCGCATCAGGAAGATCTTCACGTCTTTATTTCTTTGCACCAAACTTTCATCGCATCAACATCGTTGCAACACTTTTGTTGCCCTGCGTGTCGCATCTACTGGTACTGTCACTTAAAGTGTCGCATTTAAGAACTAAAGAGACTTAAGCTAAATTCTACCATTTTAAAGTAACAGTATTGTGGATTTTTGTCGTTTATGGTCTTGATGTAAATCTATATAAAGAATACTTATTTTTTATATAAAACTTGTGTGGTGTCCATCTGTAGTGTTGTCACTTGATTACTGTATGTGTTCACAAATGATTTACTCACTGCCTCTGAGATAAGCCTGTCTGCTTGTGCCAAGCTACCAAGGTGGTGAGCAGGGGTTATTTTAGGAGTCTACCCCCTTACCCTGACTAGAGGCGAGGGTCCCTATTTGTCACAAGGGCATACCTGTGCCAACTAGATACCCCCAAGTCTAACATTGGTGGTCAGCAGTGAGGATTGTGGACTTGCATTTGTGACTCATGTACAGTGATTGGTGAACACTACTAGTGAGTGCAGACCAAAACGCAACCACATACTTTTGGTAGATTGTTTTTCTGGGACTTTCTATTTTTGAGTACTGCCAAGCTTAACCATGGTGGAGAAAGCAGCATCCATAGCATCTGATGAATTTGAATGGGAAGATGAGAAACTAGAAAGCTACAAAGTTACACACCTGAAGTACTACTGCAAGAAATTTAATGTTTCCACTGCTGGGTGCAAAAATAAGGCAGAGTTCTACAAGGCGCTGACGGCCTGGGTAGAATCAAGAAATGCCCTTGATAATGAGAATGCAGAGGAGCAGCTGGAAGGGCCATTGGGCCCAGGGGGAAGGAAAGCAATTTCCCCAGCAAGTAGCAGTGTTTCTTCCAGAGGCCTGTCTCCAGAGGAGTTGGAAGACAGGGAGAGATGTAGGGTGCATGAGATGGAGCTGACCAAGCTCAAGTTAAATGGGCAATTAGAATTTGAAATGCAGACTAGAAAGTTAGCTCTAGAAGAGAAGAAAATGCAGTTTGAACATGAAAAGGTTTTGAGGGAGTTGGAGTTGAAGTCCAAGAGCTTAGATATTGCTCCCCCTGGTGGCAGCGGGGTTGTGGGGACGGTTCCTTAGTGAGGGGCGGGACACACTGCTAGATTTGCCTGCTGATGTCTATAATTTTTATCCCCACATGAAAGATGCATTAATGTCCAGGTATGGTTTAGCTCCTGAATTGTACAGACAGAGGTTCAGGGGTTGCAAGAAGATAGAGAACAGTACCTGGGTGGAATATGTCACTTTTTTCTGCAGAGCATTGGATGGTTGGGTGAAGGGTAGCAAAGTTGATGATTTTCAGGGACTTCTTGATTTGATTGCATGGGAGCACTTGTCAAGTAACTGTTTTCCTGAGCTACGCCAGCATCTGATTGATAGTAGACTGACTAATCCTAGGAAGCTTGCTGAGGAGGCGGACCGCTGGGTCAGTACCAGGGTCCACAAGGGTCACATGGGAGACTCAGCAAAGAGTGGGCAGGGTCCCCAGCAGAAGAGTAGGGTGGACAAGGGTAAACAGAGGGAGTTCTATAGAAGGCCCCAAAGTAGTCCCCAAGGGAAAGGTTCTCAGCCTCCCCCCCCCCCCAGAAACCGTCAGGGGCAACCAACAGGTCCACCTGTTTAAAGAGGGCGCCCGAAATGCTACAAATATGGAGACCTGGGTCATTTAGCAAATGATCACAAGTGTCGCCTGTTTGGAAAACCAGCACCCCCTGGTGCAGCCCCCCGGCAGATGGCTAGTGTAGCCCTGGGTGAGGGGATGGGTGCCAAAGGTGGGTGGGGTCCCGCAGAGATGTCCCTTGTCTCATTAGGAGATTGTGAGGTGGTCCCCAGGACCCAGCTGCCTGATAACACTAAAAAATACAGGCAGTGGATGACCATCAATGGCCATAGAGTGGAGGCTGTTAGAGATACAGGAGCCAGTTTGACAGCTGTCAAGTGTCACCTGATGTCTCAAGAGCAGGTTGTCCCTGGTGCATTCTACCCAGTTGTTGCCGCTGACAACACAAACAGTCACTGCGAGGTGGCTCAGGTTCCCTTTGAGAGGGGGGGTCTCTGGTACTCTTCAGGTAGCTGTGAGGCCCGCCATGCCTGTTGACTGTTTGTTAGGGAACGATCTGGAGAGCTCACCTTGGGCGAAGGTGGAGCGGTGTGCTCATTTAGAAATGTTGGGTTTGCCTGACTGGGCGTGTGTGACCACCCGGTCACATGGCAGTGAAGAAAGGTGCTCAAGAGGACCTGGAGCCTGGGAGGGAGGCCCAGCTACGTGCCGTCAAGAGTAGAGGCAGGTGGTGAGGGAAACCGGCCCCTGAAGTTCCCACGGTCCAGGAGGGAGCAGACCCTGAGGGGGATGCCTTGGAGCCTATAGGGGAACAGGTAGCCGAACTGGGGGACCTGCCTGAGCTGACCCATTGGCAGCAAGAAGGAGGACCCTCCCGGGGGGAATTCTGCAAGGAGCAGAAAGAATACCCTTCTCTTGTGGGTCTGCGGCAACAGGCTGCAGACCAGGCAGCAGGTGATCAGTCTGGGTTACTGTTATAACCTGTTGTGTTGTGTGCATCTTCCTTATTACTATTCTGTCCCTTGCTGCTCAGCCATGTGTGATGTCACTTAGAATGTTGGGTGTGAGGGACTGGAGGAGTTGGCAGTTGGAAGAGATGGGCTGAGCAGCAGGGAGGCTGCTCCTGGTGGGGTTTTCACAGAGGGCTTTTACTTGAGGCTTTACTAGAGATCTTACCATCATATTTGATCTTGTAACCTGCCTAATAAATATACAACCTGTTCTACGTTACCTGGCTACCTGATTGATGCTTCATTATTACACTGGCGACGAGTTGAAAGAACCTACGTGTATGGATTATGGACGTTGAAACTTAAAGGATTTACAAGTGGAAACAAGAACTTCAAGAGAACTTTCAGGCCTGGTGTGGCTGTACTGTAACTGTGAGTAAAAAGAGATTACAAGCTACGTTTTGCTGAAGGAAACTGTGTGTACAGTGATTGAAACTTATGAACTGGAACTGGAAAAAGGAACTTAAAGAGAGATTACAAGTGAAATTTAGTAAGCTGACACTCAAGAGCCCCACCAGTGACCAATCCATCGGTCGCCCGAATAAGTGAGTGCCAGTTTGTTTTGAAACTTTCTGTACAAGAACCTACATGTTGAGGAGGGTTGGTTGTGAATACCCTTTCACCTTCTTTTAATAATCAGCGGAAGGTTACTGTGGATATTGTGGACATCCAAGTGTTGCTGTTATCTATTTTGTGAGAGGCGATGGACAGCTGTTTTGAAGTAAATATTTAAATTGGGATTGTTTGCTCTACGGCACCTCGGTGAGGAGTTATACAAGAGTGCTGTCAATGTGTGCCTTGGCGATCCTGTGGAACGTGCTGTGTAGGAAATCTGCATCACACATGTGCTTCTATGAAAATTCTTACTGGACTTGATTTGCTGTGCTCTGTTGCGGGGCTGTTGGTGCGTAGAGGTGTCCGTTGGTGCGGGAGATGTTCGTCCTTCGTTTCCTTCTTGAGAGTGATGACGCAATGGAATCCTCTTCCTGACTCGGCGATCAGGACCAAGTACGTAACGCGATGTGCACGGTGCGCGCTGCACTGTTGATCTATTTTCGTCATCTGCGAGACGTCAGCACGCTCATGCGTACTTTTGGCATCCATTTTGGATTGGGAGACTTCTGAGACGTCAGCACGCTCACGCATACTTTTTGGCATCCATTTTAGGATTGGCGCTTCAGAACTATTTGGTTTCCTGATGCTTCAAGCATGTAAATTACTCGCGTTGCCAACCACGATGCGTTTTTGTTATTTAATTCTCGATAAAGCACATGGAAGACACTGGACTTTTTGCCTGCAGTTCATGTGGTGTGGTGTGGACACTGCGCATCCTTAATTACCTGTACCAAAACGTATTGGGTGGCGACAGCTACATGGTTCTCATGGACAAGGACTTCATTTTGGGTGAGGACTTCGGGTGAGAGATCGCTCACCGGAGTATGAGATTTCCTATTTCTTTATTTTCATTGCTACATTACTGTTTTGTGGGGGTGTGAGTGAGTGCCTCTATCCTGTGGGGGTGGTGTGTGTCTCTGTTCTGGTTCAAGGGTGTTGTGTCAAGGGTGTTGTGTACAATTTTATGGTGAGGTTGTTAGTGGGTAGTGCTCTAATTCTGGTTTTCATGGCTGGTGAGGAGCGATGTGTTCAATTTTCAGACGTTTTGGCGGCTAAGTGCCCAGTTCTGGATCATAGGGGGTTGTTCCCTTATTACTATGATTAGAGTTATTAGAGTTTTGGAGTGTCATGGGGAGGTTTATTTTCCCTATTGCAGAGTCTAAGGGAGGTGTTTTTCCCCCTATAGGGTGACGTTGTTCCCCTATTTCTGTGATTTGCGTTATGGAGTATCATAGGGAGGTTTATTTTCCCTATTTCAGAGTCTTTGGGAGGTGTTTTTCCCCTATAGGGTGACGTTGTTCCCCTATTTCTGTGATTTGCGTTATGGAGTATCATAGGGAGGTTTATTTTCCCTATTTCAGAGTCTTTGGGAGGTGTTTTTCCCCTATAGGGTGACGTTGTTCCCCTATTTCTGTGATTTGCGTTATGGAGTATCATAGGGAGGTTTATTTTCCCTATTTCAGAGTCTTTTGGAGGTGTTTTTCCCCTATAGGGTGACGTTGTTCCCCTATTTCTGTGATTTGCGTTATGGAGTATCATAGGGAGGTTTATTTTCCCTATTTCGGAGTCTTTGGGAGGTGTTTTTCCCCTATAGGGTGACGTTGTTCCCCAATTTCTGTGATTTGCGTTATGGAGTATCATAGGGAGGTTTATTTTCCCTATTTCGGAGTCTTTGGGAGGTGTTTTCCCCTATAGGGAGGAGTGATTCCCCTATTACGCTGTTTTGGATTTTAAGGGAGGTGTTTTCCCTTATGTTGGTGGTGTGTACCCATCTATTTAGTTTCCTTAGGGAGGGGGATGGGTTCATTATTCTTTTGCTTTAGTGATTTTCTTGCAGGTATTTTCTGATTTGATGTATATTTACTTGCATAATGTATTTTCTGTTTATGTAAACGATGGAATTTTTGGTGATATTTTGATTTTGTGCATTTGTATCTTTATCTTTATACTTTGTTTTCGTAAGGAAGGGAGATGTGTTATAACCTGTTGTGTTGTGTGCATCTTCCTTATTACTATTCTGTCCCTTGCTGCTCAGCCATGTGTGATGTCACTTAGAATGTTGGGTGTGAGGGACTGGAGGAGTTGGCAGTTGGAAGAGATGGGCTGAGCAGCAGGGAGGCTGCTCCTGGTGGGGTTTTCACAGAGGGCTTTTACTTGAGGCTTTACTAGAGATCTTACCATCATATTTGATCTTGTAACCTGCCTAATAAATATACAACCTGTTCTACGTTACCTGGCTACCTGATTGATGCTTCATTATTACAGTTACATTGGATTTACTGGGAGAATGACCTCCTGTATACAGGGCCTAAGATTGCTGAGCCTGGGTCAGCCTGTGTCTGGTGGTACCCCAGCGCTTCAGAGCCTTCCTACTGGGGCTGGCTCATGATGTTCCATTGGCAGGACATTTGGGGCAGGACAAGACCTTTGAAAGGCTTGTTACCCACTTTTATTGTCCCCAAATGCACAGGAGTTCAGACACTCACTGCAGGACATGTCAGACTTGCCAGGCAAGTGGAAAGAGTGGGAGGAAGCGCAAGGCTCCTCTCCAGCCATTCCCTATGGTCAGCACCCCCTTTGAACGGGTGGGTATTGACATCGTGGGGCCACTGGACCCCAAGACAGCCATGGGCAACAGGTTCATCCTGGTCTTGGTGGACCATGCAACCCGGTACCCGGAAGCCATACCTCTGAGGACAGTGACGGCCCCCGTGGTGGGACGAGCACTGGTGGAAATTTTTTCTAGAGTGGGATTCCCTCATAAGGTAGTGTCTGACCGAGGTACCAACTTCATTTACAAATATATGAAGTCCCTGTGGCAGGAGTGTGGGGTGACCTACAAGTTTACCACTCCTTACCACCCCCAAGGAAATGGGTTGGTTGAAAGGTTCAACCGAACCCTGAAGGGCATGATTATGGGTCTTGAGGAACCCATGAGGCGTAAGTGGGACGTCCTCTTACCATGCCTACTCTTTGCTTACTGTGAGGTGCCACAGAAATCTCTAGGGTTCAGCCCCTTTGAGCTTCTCTATGGACACCCAGTGAAAGGACCTCTGAGTTTGGTTAAAGAAGGCTGGGAGCAATCTCCCAGGAAACCTCCCCAGGATGTATATAGCTACATGCTGGCCTTTAGGAACCAAACGCGGCGTTTCAAGCAACTCGCTGAGGCGAATCTGGAAGCCAGCCAGGAGGAGATGAAACGGTGGTACAACCAGAATGCCACTCTGGTGTGGGTCATGGCCCCAGTGGAGCCCTGCGCGCTCCAGGATAAGTCGACCGGACCATTTGAGGTTGTGGAGCGCAAAAGTCCGGTTACCTACTTGGTGGACTTGCGGTCTCCCAGGAACCCCTTGAGGGTCCTGCATGTCAACCGCCTGAAGCCCCACTTGGAGAGGTCCCAAGTGGGCATGCTCTTAGCGACAGATGGTGCAATGGAGGCGGAGACCAAGCCACTTCCAGACCTCCTGTCGGGGACAGAGCAAGATGGGTCAGTGGATGGTGTCAACCTCTCTTCCACCCTGACCCCTGAGCAACAGAATGACTGCCGCCAGTTGCTGGGACAGTTTTCTGATCTGTTCTCCCTGGTTCCCGGTGTCACTGATTGGTGCGTCCATGATGTGGACACTGCGGATAGTACACCTGTGTGGCACAAAACCTACAGGGTGACTGACATGGTGAGAGCTTGCATCAAGGAGGAGGTCTCCAAGATGTTTGCGTTAGGGGTGATTAAGTCCTCTAACAGTCCTTGGGCCAGCCCTGTGGTCTTGGTCCCAAAGGCTGCCGCACCGGGTGCCACACAAGAACTCTGGTTCTGTGTGGACTACCAAGGGCTCAATTCAGTCACCAGGACTGACGTACACCCCATCCCCAGAGCTGATAAGCTCATAGATCGGCTAGGGGCTGCACGGTACCTCAGCACGTTTGACTCAACGTCTGGGTACTGGCAGATCGCCTTGACTGATGGGGCAAAGGAGAGGACAAAAGACACACAATTGATGGACGGAATGCAGAACAATCAAAACATTCACCCCCAGTCAAGAGATCTGTGTTAAATCCATCATTCTTTTGCTCACCATGCCACATCAGTTTAGATCTGGCCATATGCAAATCAGTCTTGACCCTGTGTCTCATGGGAACAGTCCAGCCCGAACTGCCAAGCCAGGTCCTGCCTGGACCGGAAACAAGTATCCTAGAACCGGTTTCGGGGTTTCACCCCTCTTCAGCCAGGGTAGCTTGATTCCAGTGGCACAGTGAGCATGTGAGTCCCGTGCTCTCCATGCCACTGGAATCAAGCTATACTAGCTAAAGAGGTGTGAAACCCCGAAACCGGTCCTAGGATGCTTGTTTCCAGTCCAGGGAGGACCTGACCTGGCAGTTCGGGCTGGACTGTTCCCATTGGGCAAAGGGTCAAGACTGATTTGCATATGGCTGGGTCCAAACTGGAATGGCATGATGAGCAAAAAAACGATGGATTTAGGCCCAGATCTCTGTACTGGGGTGAATGTATGACATTGTTCTGCATTCTGTCCATCAATAGTTATTTTTGCAAAGGAGAGGTCAGCATTCTCCACACCAGATGGGCACTACCAGTTCCGGGTTATGCCCTTTGGGATGAAGAATGCCCCTGCCACCTTTCAGAGGTTGGTCAACCAGGTGTTGACTGGACTGGACTCGTTCAGTGCCGCCTACCTGGATGACAATGCAGTGGTCAGCGCCTGTTGGGAAGAACATCTGCGCCACCTCTGGGAAGTGTTGATGGTGCTGTGGAGGGCAGCCTCACGATCAAGGCAAGTAATGCCAGGTCGGGCGGGGTTCTGTGGTGTACTTGGGACACCAAGTAGGGAGCGGCCAGGTGGCGCCCCTGCAGCCCAAGATGGAAACCATCCTGGCTTAGGAGCCGCCCAAAACCCAGACAGAGGTGAGAGCCTTCTTAGGACTCATGGGTTACTGCAGGAGGTTTGTCAAGGGGTATGGCAACATTGTTGCACCCTTGACAGCGCTGACTTCCAGGAAGCAGCCAAAGAGAGTGATTTGGACTGACACCTGTCAGAAAGTTTTTGAGGACCTAAAAACTGCTATGTGCACGGCGCCCGTGTTCTTGGCACCCAACTTCTCCAGAAAGTTCATAGTACAAACGGACGCTTTAGAGCATGGTGTGGGGCTGTTCTGGCACAGATGAATGAGGAGGGCCTAGATCAAACCGTAGCCTTCATCAGTAGGAGGTTACTTCTATGGGAACAGAGGTGGAGTGCTATTGAGCGTGAGGCATTTGCTGTGGTCTGGGCACTGAAGAAGCTGAGACCATACCTGTTTGGGACTCACTTCCGGGTTCAGACAGACCACAGGCCCCTCAGATGGTTGATGCAGATGAGGGGTGAGAACCCAAAGCTGTTGAGGTGGTCCATTTCCCTACAGGGAATGGATTTCACGGTGGAACACCGCCTTGGTACAGAACACGCCAACGCTGATGGTCTGTCCAGATGTTTCCGCCTTAGTGATGAGAGGTAGGGTAGTTCTCCCCACATTTCAGCTGGAGGGGACACGTGTTAGACCTGGCACCTTGGCGTGGGTCTCCCTTCCATTTTTGCTGTTGCCTCATTTGTTTTTGCTGGTGTTAGATGCTCAGGGCACTGTGCACTGCTGTCCAGTGCCACAGTGCAAGTTCTCCCTATTGTAAATTGATGTATGAATTTGTGATTCCATGATTGGTTGGTTTGGTTTACCTGTCAGGACCCTAGTACAGTGCACCAGGAGTGCACAGGGTTTGTAAATCCAGATGCTGCTGGTGGGCTTGCAGCACTGGTTGTGCCACCCACAGAAGCAGCCTGTAAAAGTGTGTCTAAGGTCTGCCATTGCAGAGCCTGCGTGCAGTCTGGTACTGTCATGCTGACTGAGCAAGTGCACCCACTTGCCAGTCCCTAAGCCTTCCCTTTTCTTCATGTCAGACACCACTATGGTAGGCCCAAAGGCAGGGTGCATTGTAAGGATACGGTAGGACATGCCCTGGTGTGTGTGGCATGTTCTAATAGTGAATTACAGCAATTTTCGTTTTTCACTATTGCAAGGCTACCTGTTCTCCATAGGCCAGAATGGGCAGTTTGATTATTACCACTTATAATCCTAACTGACTCAGGGAACATGGTAGAAATTTGAATTTAGTATGCCTGAACTCAGAATGATAAAATACATCTTTTAGTGAAGTTGGTTTTAACATTCTGTGTTTGAAAATACCACTTTTAGAAAGTAGGTATTTTCTTGTCTAACCTGCCTCTGCTAGGCTGTGTATTCCTTGTCTGGAGTTTCAGTAACAGCGCTAGGGAATTCCAGGAGACAGGGTGAGGTAGTCCAGTGGTGAATAGAGAGATCTGCATCTAGATGGGAGGAAGGAGTTGCACCTGGGACCTGAATAGGGCTGTGCCTTCCCTCCACAATGCTGGCTCCACCTCCTGTGGTGCGTCTGATGTCTCTGCCCTGCACTCTGAAAGGAAAGAAGGAGTCAGGTATACAAAGTGCTCCAGGACTGACCAGGACTGGTTTGGATTAGGCAAAGGCCTCTCTGCTTTCAGAGAACAAAGGAAAACTTAGTATTAGTATTGGGACCCCACCCCAGGAACTTTAGATCACTTTGGTAAACAAGAAGAAACCTCTGCTGAGGAGAGGAACCAGGAAGAAACTGAGGCGAGACTATCCCTGAAACTGGGGGATTGGCCTGCAGGGGTTGCCTACTGCCAAAGAGAGGAGAAAGGAACTTTGTGTGTACTTTTGCTCAACTTGTGAAGGATCTCCAAGGGCTTGGAAAAGAGCTTGCCTCCTGCTGAAGTCTCAGGGACAACAGACTTCAACCCCCAGCTTCCCAGAGTTCTTTAGAAGTGCCTGCTGCTGTTTTTGGGCCTTCTGAGGGACTGCGTGTCTCAAGGAGCTGGAAGCGCGACTCACGGAGAAGAAGCGTGTCGCCGTCACTGCCGTCGCTTCACTGACCAAGGGTGTCGCTGCTGTAGCTGTCGCATTGCACCGCATAACGAGAAGCGCCCCGCAACACCGAAAAAGCGTGTCGCAGCCATCGTAGCTGACGCATTGCACCGCATCAAGAGAAGAGTCTTGCATCGAGGAAGAAGTGTGTCGCCATCGCAGCCGTCATATCTTGGATGACGCCGCTGTAGCTGTTGCATTGCACCGCATCAAGAAAAGCGCCTCGCATCCACAGAGAAGCGTGCCGCCGTCGGAGCTGTTGCCGTCGCATCTCTGAACAAGGGTGTCGCCGCTGTAACTGTCGCATCGAGCGGAAGTGTCTCGCATCGCTGGAGAAGAGTGTCGCCGCCAAAGCTGCTGTCGTCGCATCACTGGACAAGGGTGTCGCCGCTGCAGCTGACGCATCGAGCCGAGATCTCTCGCAACATCGGAGAAGCGTGCCGCATCAGGAAGATCTTCACGTCTTTATTTCTTTGCACCAAACTTTCATCGCATCAACATCGTTGCAACACTTTCGTTGCCCTGCGTGTCGCATCTACAGGTACATTGACTTAAAGTGTCGCATTTAAGAACTAAAGAGACTTAAGCTAGATTCTACCATTTTAAAGTAACAGTATTGTGGATTTTTGTCGTGTATGGTCTTGTGGTAAATCTATATAAAGAATACTTATTTTTGATATACAACTTGTGTGGTGTCCATCTGTAGTGTTGTCACTTGATTACTGTATGTGTTCACAAATGCTTTACACACTGCACACTGCCTCTGAGATAAGCCTGTCTGCTCGTGCCAAGCTACCAAGGGGGTGAGCAGGGGTTATTTTAGGAATGTACCCCCTTACCCTGACTAGAGGCCAGGGTCCCTATTTGTCACAAGTCCAGTTCCTGCTCATTAGTCCCCACGAATCGACGTCAGGCTGTCATCGGCACCTGAGTGATAGTAGTTCGTTCCGCAGCAGTGTGTCCATTGTTAGGCACTGGGACTCCTTGCGACAACCGTGCGATGTTTCATACCTCTGTCTCTCCAGGGGCGAAGGGTCCTCACTTCGAGCTGCCCGGGCTCTCCACTGCATTCTCGAATATTGTTCCTTCCGCTCCTGACTGTGCGGCCGCCGATGAATGTCTTCCTTGCCATTTCTGGGATTTCCCAGTTTTGTGACTTGACACCATCCTTCTAGCCAATCCTGGGCGTCCTCCGGTGTCATGAAAAACCACACCTTTCCCTCTGCCTCTACTCTGAGTTTAGCAGGAAATATCATAGTGTACTTGAGCTCATGTTTTCTCAGCACTTTTTTGATGTTGAAGAAATTGCATCGTTGCTTCGTTACTGCTGCTGTGTAATCCGGGAAGAAGGTGATTGTGTTGCTCTCAAAGCGTAATGGCGGGGCCGTCCGAGCCGTCTGGAGGATCACGTCCAGGTCTTGGAAGTTAAAGATGCGAGCAAGAAGGGGCCTTGGGGGGGCTCCTGGTTTAGGCTTCCCGCCCGGGACGCGGTGAGCCCTTTCCAGTGAAAAATAGCCGGAGAGACCTCATGGTTTCAGGTGATTTTGGACGAGATCTTCCACAAAGAGGTCTGCAGCCGGTCCCTCCGCCCTCTCCGGTACACCAATAATACGGACGCTGTTGCATAGTGAACGCCCCTCGTAATCATCCAGTTTAGCAGCCATTGCTCTACTTTCAGATTGCAGCTGGAGGACTTGGCGCTTAGGAGTATCTGATTCTTCATGGAGCATCGCCGTCGTTGTTTCTATCTCCCATCACTTTCGATTTCATGGTTTTCAGATCGGCACAGATTAACAAGATTTCTACCGAGATGGTATGTATACGCGTTTCCAGGGACCTGTGTACCCTATACAGCGTTGTCATGATGTTTTACAGCGTAACATCTTTGGTTTCTGCCGATGTGCGGCTTCCCGCTGCTGCAGTCGGCGGATCCGCCAACTCCGGTCGGTCTTTAGCCCATGAAAACATATCCAGTTTTGTTTGGTGGGAGTTGCGTTGGCCCCTTCCCCCTAACATCTTAGGTTTCATTGTCACCTTGCGTGGTGAAAGTAAGTCCTTGGTAGTAGTCACCGCTGCCTGCTGGTGTGGTGTGCCATCCCACGCGGCCTTTCGGTTTTCCTACTCCTAGCTGGTGGTGCACTTATGTGTGTGTGGTAGTAGGCGTCTCTGGGAGACTTCACTTCGGGCCCCTGTGGGCAGTGCGTCCACTAAGTCAGGTGGTAAGATGCTGTGTCCTGGTGCGGCAAGTCCAAGCCAACTGGGGGGTGGGGGCAGATGCTAGAGATCAGAGGGTGCTGGCTGCTGCGTGCGTCTGCAGTGGTAACTGCAGAGTTGTGTTATTTCCGGGCATGCCACTCGCAATACATTTACCAGTCGAGTGCTTTCACCCCCCAAATGGTCCGTGTATCTGTTATGTTAATCCATGAGTCGAAGTATGATTCAAAATAAGATTTATTCCATTAATGATAAAAAGGAAGCACCGCTGGTTACACGTCTTCCAGCTCCAGCAGACCCCCAACAACTGTCGCCTCTTGGTTCATGGGACCGATCACATGTTCTATTCTAGAACACTGTGATCGTGCCATGAACCAAGGGTTTGTACAACAACATGTAGATGATCTCGTGCATGCAAGCACGAGACAACAAAGGAAAAGTAAATAAGCATATATAACACACCTTCCTCCCTTAAATAAACAATAAAGAAAATAAAAACATTTAATACACAAATCTGTTTCTGATAAATGAAACAAAATCAGCCATCCACCCAGGTTTTTTCCGCTGTCGTTTCCCAGAATCTACATTACATTCATTTTCACAGGAAATATTGACAAATTCAGCATTACAGATTGGACTATTGACACAATCTTCATCCTCCAAATTATCACCAGACCTTGTTTCATCTTCATCTTCAGAATTTATATAAACACTTTTGTCCCCTTTGAGAACAGCAATTCTACCTAAATTCCAAACTTTATTATTGGTAAGTTTAACTGAATTCTTAAGTACCTCTTTTATTTCGAAAGGTCCCATGAATTGACTTTCACCTTTTCTAACTTTCCAAGGTTTTTTTACTTTAACCAGCATTCATACATTAACAATCGGATCATGTACCGACCCTCTTTTCTTGTCATAATGTTCTTTAATGACAGCATGATTTTTTAAGAGATTTTCTTTCACAGTCTTAAAATCCAAACTAGACATGGTAGATGGTGCCAACCATGCCGGATTGCATTTGGTTCTAGGGAGTCTACCCCTCATTATTTCAAACGGGGAGTAACCCGTCATAGCATTAATGGAGGTCCTGTACATCCATACAGTTTTAAAGATTTGCAGTTCCCATTTACCATTCTCAATACCCGTAACTTGGATAGCACTTTTGAGAACTCTATTAAACCTCTCAATGACACCATTACCGCTGGGGTTGTACAGAGAAGTGGTACAATGAATAATGCCTACTCTACTGAAATACGCTTTTGCTTTGTTAGACAGAAATTGAACACCATTGTCTGTGATTAGCCGTACTGGTAACCCTTCCTCAGTAAAGATTTCATCCAGAAATGATAAAACAGAATCAGTGTCCACCTTATCAACAATTTTGACCACAGGCCATTTTGAAAAAACATCAATGGTTGCAAGAACATATTTTGAGTTAGGACCAACTGGACCCATAATATCCATGGCAATGGTATGCCACGGAAAATCCGGAATGGTATGTTCACCTATATTAGGTTTGAGAGTGACCAAAGTCTTATCAGCATTTGCACAAGTGATACAATTCCTAATAATACGTTCAATGAAGACATCCATTCCTGGCCACCAAAAACTATTCTTCACTTTCTGCTTGGTTCTCACAATACCACAGTGCCCCTCGTGACCATTAGAAACAATATTATGTCTTAATTTGCATGGAGGAATGGCACGATCACTTCTTTTAAGCACACTATCTACCACGGAGAGTTGATTCCTTACCTCCCAAAAACTCCTAAGGTCAGAATTGATGTTCTTTTTATCGGGCCAACCCGATAAGATATACTCTTCCACTTTTTTTAAAATAGGATCATTTTCAAATTCCTTTAACCAAAACTTTCGGTCAATTGGTAAAAGATTTCCATCATGTACCAAAGCTATATGGTAATCATCCCACTCATTGTGTGTACTTTCTTTAAGAGGTAAAGGCATTCTTGATAAAAAATCAGCCGTTACCTTATCTTTCCCGGGCACATAAACAATGGAATAAATAAAATCCTGAAGACGCATAGACATCCGGGCTATACGTGCTGAAGCCTTCAACATGCCTTCTGTGGTTAAAAGGCGTACCAAAGGTTTATGGTCAGTCCTAATTAAACACTCCTTGCCCCACACAAACACCCTGAAATGCTCAAGTGCCCATACGCAAGCTAAAGTTTCCCTTTCTATGGTAGAATATTTCTCTTCAGCAGGTGTTAGTGCTCTGGAAGCATGCGCAATGATGTGTTCTTTACTGTTATTAGATTTCTGAGACAGCACTGCTCCTAAACCCTTTGAACTTGCGTCAGTAGTGATAATGCACAGGAGTGAAGGATCAAAACCTGAAAGTGCAGTTGCAGCACAAAGGGCTTTCTTAACATCATTAAATTCAGTCTCACAATCCGTAGACCACAAAAATTTGCTCTTGTTTTTGATCAATTGTCTTATGTTGAAAGTACGACAAGAAAAATTAGGTACATATTTTGAATAAAACTCTGTAAGACCTAGAAAAGATCTAACGTCATCCTTGGACTTGGGTTGAGGAGCAGATCTAATAGCTTCAACTAAATCATATTTTGGCTTGACACCTTCCTCACACAACTCGTGACCCAAATAAGTCACTGACTTCACACCAAATTTACACTTGGAATGTTTGATAGTCAGACCATGGTCAGAGAGAACCTTGAGAACATTTTCCAATGCTGACCAATGTGACTGAGAACTACTTCCAAAAACAAGAATGTCATCTTGAAAGCAAATTGCATTGTTGCAATCCTTGAGTATGTCTTGCATTACACGTTGGAAAATGGCTGCAGCAGACGCCAAGCCAAAAGGCATCCTATTATACCTGAAACATCCGAACGGAGTAATGAATGCGGTGAAATCTTTGCTATTCTCGCTCAATTCAATCTGGTGATACGCTGCCGATAGGTCAATCGTAGAAAAGAATTTTGCCCCCCGCCCAACACTGCTCAGCATTTCAGAGATGCGTGGTAAAGGGAATTGATCAATGATAATGTTGTTATTCAAGTGGCGTAAATCAATACATAATCTGATTTTTCCATTGGCGCGTTTAGCAACGACAATGGGTGAAAGCCACTCAGAAGACTCAATTCTCTCAATAATGCCGTCTCTCACTAGTGAGTCTAACTCTATTTTAACTTCTTCACGAAGAGCCAGAGGGATGTTGCGTGCCTTGTGAATCTTTGGACATGAGTCTTTTTTTAAACGGATTTCATGTTTAAAATTGTTTAATTTACCAATACCATTTTTAAACGCACTGGGAAATTTTTGTAGTAAAAGTGCACTGAGGCCATTTGACTCGTCAATTACCATAACAGGATCAGGGCTATTGGGGTTAAGCATAATGTTTAATTTGCCCTGATCGAACCAGCTCAAGACAGATGGTCCTTTCTTGGATACGTATAATTTGGTAGTGCATTCCCGATTTTTGAATCTAAAAACGAGAGTTCTATAACCCAAAATGTCAATTCTTTCGCCAGAATAACCCTCTGGACTGATGTCTGTGGACTCCAACGTGCTACCTAATTTTGGCACAAATTGTGTATTCCATACAGTCTCATTTACGATGGAGTAGGGAGAACCTGAATCTGCATACATTTTGGTGTTGACACCCCCGATAACCATATCACACACAGGTTTTTTTCTAATGACATAATTATCAATATTCAGGATGGAGTGATGCGAATCCTTAATGTTGAGAACATAAGAACATACATCGCTATAATCATTGTTAGGTTCTTCATTCTCACTATCCTCATTTTGATCAATACACTTGACCTTGTTGTTAGCCTTCTTTTTGTTACACGCTTTAGAGAAATGACCAACCAAACCACAATTAGAACACTTCTGCTTGATGGCTGGACAGAATTTGAAATTAGCTAAATGAGTTTTGCTGCAACATCTATAACACTTCAAACTATCTTTTTGTTCCTCATTCTTACCCTTGAAAGAACTGGAGGTTTTTTTTGTTTTAACATCCTGTTCTTTGAAGCGAGTTTTCGTATTAACTTTAGCAATTGTATCTTTATCAGTACTGTTAGATTCTCCCTTGACTTGCTTTGCACTTCTACATGACATTTCAGATTTTCTCACAATGGCTAGGATACTCTCCAAATCTGAATCCCCATTGACCCATAACCTCTCTTGGATAGTAGAATTGTTTGTGTGCATTACAACTTGATCTCTAATGAGCTCTTCTTGTAAAGTACCAAACTTGCAATCCAAAGACAAAGTTTTCAATATGGAAACATAACTGTCTACTGGTTCATCAGTAAGCTGCTTCCTTTGAAAGAACTTGTACCTTGAAATGCCAATACAAACTTTAGGAGAACAGTAGCGATCAAAGTCCAAAATAGCTTTTTCAAATATATTGCCATCCCCACTACTGTCTAATCTGGGTAATTGATTAAATGCCTTTAAACCTTCAGGGCCTAAGGAATGTAAGAAAATGCCCTTCTTCTCAGGTGGTTTCATTTTACCATTACCGTCTAATGTCTCAATATAATTTAAAAAATACGCTTTCCATTCAACCCAGGGCATACATGGAGAACTACCAGCTGACCAATAAGGTTGCGGCGGTGAAAGAGTATAGCGGACCGATCACATGTTCTATTCTAGAACACTGTGATCGTGCCATGAACCAAGGGTTTGTACAACAACATGTAGATGATCTCGTGCATGCAAGCACGAGACAACAAAGGAAAAGTAAATAAGCATATATAACAGTATCCTGCAGGGGATACCAGGGGTTCCTTTCCCTTGTTGTGGCTGCTATTTCTGGGCCCAGTCTGCGGTGTTCCGAGTCAGCCCCTCCTCCAATTCATTTAATTCCCCGAACTCCTGCCTTTGTGCTGTGCTCAGTTCGTGAGGGAAGAAGCACTGCGCAGGGTGCTGATTCTTTTCCGTCTGGATTAGGCCTGTCTCAGCCTCCCCTTGCGCTGCAGTGGATTCACCGCGCCCGGTCCACCGTCTTTCAGGCGTCTCTCACAAAGGCATATGCACCCTCACCGGGAGTTGGTCACATTATCAGTTGCGGCGGGGGCCCAGTCTGTAGTCTGTCGTCGCGCACCTCACCTGGGTCTGTCCCACTGGGGAGAAGTTACGAAAGCCCGTCACTACGGCCTCACCGAAACTCAAGGCCGCTGCTTCAGAGGGCCGAGCAGGCCACACTGATCTCCACGGTATGACGGCTTATGCGCTGGACATAGCCGGATCGTGCATTGTGATCCGGACCGGTTCCGATTCTCTTCCCACCTTTCTTTCGGTGTCGCCTGCGGATAAATATGCGGATTTTTACGGGAATAGCCCGGGGCGAGTCGGGGCTGTCTTAGGCGGCGGCCATTTCCCTCGAATGCCGGCTACGCCCCCCAAGCTGATTATTTCTTGAAGAATATAAAATTAATCTGAAATGAATCTAGTGGTCGTTTTCAAGGGCCTTTTCAATCATTATCTGCCACCCAGTTTAAGGATATTGTGGCTGTTAGTCATACCTGTAGATCATGAGTTAATATTTTTATAAACCCTTAACTCATTCAACCAGAGAGGTGACTCAACTGCAGGAATTCATAAATCTGTTGAGGAAATGAGAGCTATGCTCACTTTTGTGTTGAAAAAACCCGGAGCAGATGCAAATGATTTTCACATTTCTTCTTGGATTCCACTCTCCCCTACCCAGCATTAACATAGCTTCACTCATTCATTAGGAGCTATAACATGTTGGATAACATGCAGCCTGACTTTATACGGAATCACAGTACAGAACTAGTCATTACAGCAATTTGAGATGATCTGAGAATACGAGTAGAACGAAGACTGTGTTGGACAACTAATATTATTAAAATCAGTTTCAGACATGCCAACCCTCCCGATTCAGGCGGGAGACTACCGATTTCAAGGCTAGTCTCCCGCCTCCCGATTCCTGCAAGCAAAAGCCCGATTCCTTGGGGGTTTCAGCTGACAGGGCTTGGTATTGTGTAACGTGCTAATTCTTCCAGCAATAGTCAGAGTGGCGATGCAGGGGTTCTAGAAGGGGTGAAAACCCAACAAAGCCTCATTAACAAATGAATGGTCTTTTAAAGACCTGTGAAGTACTCCGGAGTGGCTGTGTGTGTGCCTGGGAAGTTGTTTCAGCCCTTGGTGGTGGTGGGGGGGGTTGGTGTATGCTCTGCCAGCAACCTGCCAGGCCAGTGCACAACACTTGCATCACCCTCTCTCTGCCTGCCATCGTGCTCCATGCTTCTGAAAGTTCAGACAAAAACGTGCATTTGCGTTTCAAATGTCCGATCCTGCAGCAGCACACTTCCAATACCCATACATGACAGTAACCCGATTCACGGCCCCATTCTCCCGATTTTTTCTAAAAAATCTCCGACTTTGCTCTTTTGAAATGTTGGCATGTATGCAGTTGGCTGCTTTCGGCTTCTTCGACCATTTCATTACGATAACTAGAATTACCGAGAATATAATAAGAGGAAAAACCATGGAATTGCATACCCGTTTCAAAACTTGTTTAAAGTTTTTTTGCCTCGATTAAGCTCCAACTTTAAAGAATAAGACATTTACTTGACACTGAGCATCCACACAATCTCTGCTTGTGGGTTCTAGGATGAAATGGCTGGACGATGAGTGTGTGGGGAGGGGTACAATCTTTAGGAAATGTGCTTTTGGGCCTAAGGGGCGCAGCACCAACCGTAAACACACTCTTTATGTGTGAAAAAAAGCAGCTTTATTGAAGACAGGTGCTCATCACAAATTAAAACCTAGGGCTTTGCTTTACAAAACTAAACCTCACTATACCTTTGTTCACCTCCTTACAATTCCCCCACCTCTACATTCCCACGGCTTTACATCCTTTCCTTGCAGCTGTTTAACTCCTTCTCTGTCTGTAACTGTTGACCTTTAACTCCTTTAACCCCTTACCTACGTCTATTAACATCTACCTTTCTAAGTATATTCTATCTTAACTTCTTATTTGTTGCTTCCAACCTGTAACAATGTAAAAAGTAGCTGCCAGCCGCCACCCAGAAAGGTAATCTTCTTCCCACTGACTTTTCTGATCCCCCCCCCCCACCCCCACCCCATGTATGCTAAGGTAGCGTACCTTCTTAGGTTCATTGCCCTATCCAACCATTCCTTCACTTGAATCAAGAAAGCTCCATCCCAAAGCGAGTCAAATTAACCCTGTCTCCTCTAAAGAAAGCGACTCCCTCATATTTCAACTCCGGAAGTTCTATCCTAACAAAATCATCCCTACAGAATAGTCTCATGTCTCTGTTAATTTTTCTCCTCGCTTTATCAATGACGAAGGGTCTAGTTGCCCCCTCCATTGCCTCCTTGGAATAAACTCTGTCCACATGATAAAACATCCTGACCACCGTTGTCTGATTTCTGTTCAGTCCCTTTTCATCTGCTTTGGCAATGCTAAACCTTTAGATAGCACCACATTGTTTTCCCCTAAATGTAAAATTAACACATCTGGACAAGTGATGTTTCAGAAAATTGTTCATACATTCAATCAGATCTCGCCAACGCATCCCTCCTTTTCCGTGCCAAGAGACCTTAAACAAAGAGTTGTCAAGCCCAAGATTCAGACCTTTCCCTTTCTGTTTTTGTGCCTTTCAGGCCATTTCACAAACAAGTGTTCTACTATCCAAATAGACGATTCCGCCGCTTCTTGCCTGGCCCCGCCACTGCACCTGATAAGTCACATGTATGAGGACCAGACACAAAATACAGATCATAACACAGTTAATCAATCCCCATCCAAACATACCGCTTAAAGCAGTCCGACGACCACTGCCCCAACTGCATTAACCTGTCCTTGCCCCATCCTTGTTGCGCTGCGTCTGTGGCCACCCTAATCCAAGTGAGTTCCAAATTCTCTTGGGGCTCCCCCAGCTTTGCCAATACCTTATGCATAACCAAAAGCAACTGCACAGCCTTCATCATTTCCCTATTATCTTGGAAAAAAACAGCTCTCTGCCGCAACCCTTGATTTTACTCCGCTTCAAACCCCACTGGACTGGGCACAAGCATGCCTCTGTGCAGGCTTTTAACAACACTGTTTTCCCCTTATCTCTTCGATCTGTTTTTGATTGTCTCAGTCTCAACTCTAAACTATCTAAGTCCCCCCTCATATGCCCCACTTCAGTCCAATCCAATCCTGCCACTCCTTTTCTTCCCAAGAACTTCGATATCTTAAATGCTCCAAAGAACATCCACGTCCTCAATGTAGGGAACAATACTATCTCCCCCCTCCCTCTGCATATCTCCGGCAGTTCTGAAAATATGTTACCAAACAACTGCCTAGACACTGGCCTCCTGACCTGTGTTATGCTACCCGTTTCTCTAGTGCTACCTCTAACATCCGTCTGCCCAGTTCACCTGCCGACGGAGCATAACCCAAAACAGCTTGACATGAAGGCAATCACTGACAGTTTTCCTGTAATAATAATCCTGGATAACCCCAATCAGCCTCAGGATAAATTGAACGACATCTTCTTCCCTGGACCAAAGTCTGACCTCTTCTGAGCTCCCTGTCTAGAAACTCATGCCAAGCCTGACTCTATGAAATCCTGTCAGGGACCATACCATCACTACAGCATCCTTTTTCGCCTATGGACCCCATTCCCTCCTGCACTGTTGTCTTGACCATGTCCACCTCCTTGGCCAGCCCATGGAACCTCACCCACTGTGAATGAAACAAAGCATCCGCTATGTCATTGTCCACCCCTGGCACTTGTCTGGCCTTAAACGCTATATCATGTCTCACACAAACCATAACGAAACCCCGCAACAGCTTAAATACCTGTTCATCCCTGGCTGATTGTTTGTTTACCATGTGTACCAAAGCATTGTTGTCCACCCTGAAAATGACCTTCCTATGTGCCGGTTCCTGCCCCCAGAGTGTCACAGTTACAACTAGAGGAAAGAGGGAAAATTCTAGAAAGGTAATGCTCCGGCCCCTATGTTTCCAGTGTCCTGGCCACTCTTCAGCGCACCACCTACCCTGCCAGTGTAGTCCAAAACTGCTGGCACCTGTGGAATCAGAGTATATTTGTACAACCAATTCTCAATCTTAGGGTGCCGTCATTGGAAGGCCATTGAATTATTCCAAAAGCCTGCACCACATGAATACGTCTTCCTTGGTACCTGCTATCAAATGCATTTGGTGGTGTGGGAGCGAGAGCCCAGCTAGAGACAAGCGGAGTCTCCTACAGAAGGTCTTCCCTGCCCTTACTACTCTATATGCAAAATGCAGGTGGCCTAATAGTACCTGTACCTCTCTAACTTCACTTTTGGTTTTGCCAACATGTCGTCCAGCAGCATCTGCATGTGCAATTTTTTGTCTGTTGGGAGACGCTCCTCCATTGTCACTGAATCCAATTAGATTCCAAGAAGTGACAACACTGTGCTTGGACCTTGTATCTTCTCTGGCGCTAGGAGCACTCCTAAGACACCCATGAGCTCTTGAAACCTTGTCAACTACTGTTGCCAGTCCATTGAACCGGGTTGCCCCACCAGGAAGAAGTCATGAAGGTAGTGTGTTACCGTAACCATGCCTGTTTAACTTGTAAGTACCCACTGTAGAAAAGAGCTAAAGTGTTCAAAAAGGACACAAGATATGGAATACCCCATAGGTAATGCTTTGTTAATGAAAATGTGTCCTTCAGACTGAATTCCCAATAGCTGAAAGTCGTTCGGATGCACCGGCAGCAACCAAAAGGCAGTTTTTATGTCACATTTGCCAAATATGCCCGTCTCACTCCGTCAACCTCAGTCCTGTCTAGATCCCACAGATTAATTTGAAACTGAAGTTAATTCCTCTGATATAAAATCATTGACAGAAACTCCTTCCAGCCATGACAAGTGTTGTATCAATCTAAACTGACCCGCTTCTTTCTTTGGTACCACCCCAATAGGTGAGATCATGAATTCCTTCTTCTGCCATGTATTGAATGGCCCTTCCATTATCTCCTCCTGTACTTCTTTTAGCAGTTTTTCATGGACTACCGGCTTATGTGACTGCACAGACCTTACGTTCTCTGCCCTCCTGGTGTACCTTGGTCCTTCATACCCTAATGTAAAACCCTCCAGAAGACCCTGTCCTAACAAAATTGCCTCCTCCCTACAGGGGTAGTGCACTAGCGATGCTTCTAGATATGTGTTAAAATTGGCATTTAAGCCTTTGCCCATGTGACCCCCCCTGTGCTCCATGCCCTTCCCTGTTGTCTGAATCCCTTGCTGTCAGTTCTACATGCAGTTATGTGGTTCCATTGCCTTGCCTGCTGCCCCTGACCGATTTTACCTTCTCCGAAGCATTGTACCGGTGGATATTGTCCCGCACACTTTTAACACTCGTGTCATTATCTTCAATATTCTTGTGTGCAGTTGGCTTTGTGAAAATCCCAACAGGACCCCTGCAATCCTCCCTGGTTTTTTGGTCCAGTTCCCAACCCCGCAGGTGGGGCAGGTTTGAAAGGGCTGGTAAACTAATAGGAGACCCCTTACCATATACGTGGTCTTCCCAAACGTCACTGAACCCATAGTCTGTTGATACAGAGCTGTATCCATCTCCCCCCATTTTGCCTCTGGGGCCCAAGCTAACCGTGCCCTCAATTCTCCCTCCTTTGACCCTTTCTTTGCCCGTAATTCCCTGTGTAGCAATTGTAACATCTCCACATACTCCCCTTTTCATATTTTCTCTTTGATAGCTAACATGAGGTGAGGTCCCAGTGGCTTCATGACTCCAATATAAGGTAATTTCTTGATTTAAATTTCTTTACTTTCTTTTGCCCCCTTCCCTGGCACCCGTTTTGTTCTGGTCCTCACTTCCTCGTTTGGTTGCATCTTCTCTTCCTGATCCCCTTTGTCCGTTGTCATTACCTGCCGTGTCTCCCCTCTACTTCTTGCGTTGTCCTCTCTCCTGTCTTCTGTTGCTTCACCTGTGTCTCTGTACCTACCCTGGTGTCTTTCACATACAAACCTCTCCTTAAGCGTATCTCTTCATTACGATCATCACCTACCGCAGTTGTCCCCACTGATACTCTTTCTTCCCCATTGCCCTTACCTTGTGTTAAGGTCAGCCTCCGCCCTGGAGCCGGCCGCCTAACCAGCCATGAAGGGTCTCGGATAACATCGGCCTGTGCAAGGTATCCTTCTTCTTCCTGGCGTTCCAGCAACCGACTAGGCACAAGCGCATTACTGGGGCACCCCAACATGTACTATGTAATCCCCACCAATTCATCCTCTAATATTTCGTCCTCTTCTAGGCTCCTTTCATCATAGTCCAACAGCCTTGTGTCATCCCCCACTGCCTACGACCCTGTATGCATCTCTTCCAGGGAATCTTCACTTCCTTTCCCTTTCTGGCTTACTCTTTCATTACCTGCAGCCTTATCCCAGAGGATCGCAGTACGCTGTCTTGGACCAGTTCAGCTCTTCCGTTGACCCAGAGGCTGTATTAAACCATCCAGGTTGGTGCACTGTCAAGACCACCCTAGACCTTCGTGTGGCAGTGTCGTAACTGTCTCTCGCCGACAGTCGACTGCACGCCGTAGACCATGCCATCACTTCCCCTTGGGGTCTATGAGCCACATATGACTCTCCCGGGTCTGCCTGGCCATGTACCTGAGGCTCCTGAAATGCAAACATAAGGCCCTTCAAGCCAGGGTTAGTATCCCTACCTGGCTGCCCCCTCCCTTCTGCCGGAATCCATTGCCAGCAGCCTCCATTGCCCTGCTCCTCTGCCACTGACCCCCCTTCCCACTCGCTTACCTCTCGTAAAACTGCTGGGGAATAGAGCTCAACCAGCCTCCCGCTGAGTGACCGGGCCGGACCCGTGCCTAGTTCCCACATTAGATTGTCCTGAAGAGACCCTTTATTTCAGACAGGGTCGAAACGCCGTTGACGAGACAGGCGAATCAAAAATATTTCTGACACTTAAAATGATCAAGTGTTATTTATTATTTTATTTTTTCTTTTGATCGCCTTTGTAATGATAGATTGAAACTGTTGTATGTTGTATTTTTTGATATTTTTCTTTTTTTTTGGTTTATTCACTGGTTTCATTGGGACACTCTTTACAATTGTGTATTAAGATTGTTTTTTGTTTGTGTTATTAAGATTGTTATTTGTTTGTGTATTATGAGATTGTTTTTGCATTTTTTAATGTGCTCCTTCATTGTAAATGCATAAAAAATGTTTTTCTACCTACTGTCCGATGTGTGAGGCTAACTTCTCTTTCTGACGTAACATTTAACCCCTTCGTCTATTGTGATTTTTGATGTAAATCATATTATTGATTATCAACCCACGGGAGCCATTGTTTCCTTTCATAAATTATCACCCTGGCTCTATGTGAGTAGGGTTTCCTTGTTTCCAGGTTAGATTATTTAGAGCGGTGGGCGCACCGCAAGGACTTTATCCTCTTCCGGGATTTTTTCCTATACCCTATGGTACATAGGGTTTATACATTTTTCTTGTTGGGTTAAGATGTCAGAAAGAGAAGCTCCCCTATACACAGAAGAATATATTACAAAACTGACAAGCGGACCTTCTTTATTTTCTAATCAACTTTCCTCTACTGTGAGTCCACGTCAATTATTATTGGATAAAATAGAAAAAGCTAAGAAAAAACATGTAAGAACTGAGCTACATGCACGCATGTTGACTGAATATTTGAAGGCGGGCATTATTCCCCAGGGGTTGGTCGTCAGGAACGTCCCTGGTATCTTTCGTGACGATCCCAAATTTAAAGGCGGATTCAGTGGTATTTCCACAACTTGCTCGCGCCATTGGATGGTGCTTGGTGTTGAAACGGCACTTGATCACGCCAAAACGGAACTAAAAGAAATTGAGGAATTGGAAAAAGAACTACTGGGTGTTGAAAATATAGAGGAAACTAAAACACTTTTAGATAAGATCAATAAATCAATAGAGGATTTCAATTCCTTTGAAATTAAGAAAAAGGTCGACAAAGTAACCAAAGACATTAAAAGCTTTTCCAAAGAAATGGCGTATCCTTATCTAAGAGAGGATTATTATAACACATCTGAGATACCGAACAGACAGAACACCTGGGGGAGATTCAGACGTAATCAACCTATTACTTTTTCTGAGTCCTCTGGTGGCTCAAGTGACTCTGACGTACAACCTGGCCCGAGTCGTATAGACAGCCGTCTTGGTCAGCCTTTTTTAGACCGAGAAGGCAAGAGAAGGGGCAGAGGGAGAATATGGCATCAATATGCGGGGGGAAGGCAAACCCGGAACAAATATTACCAGTGGGGACCCCAACCGTATTAGATCAAACGAAAAGAGGTACGGAAAGTATTCCCATCTTTAATCTGTCTCAGCACCTCTTATCCTCTTCTGAAGTTTCTCTTCTAAGTAAAGGACTATCTTTTGTGATAACTGAACGCACACATTTTTTCAATCTTAAAACAGAGTTATACCAGTTTTTTCGCAAAATACGACTGAAAGTATTCTTTATGGATAAAGACAACCACATACCAGATTCTGTCACAGGGCTCAGACCACCTTCAACTTTTTATCCAAGTAATGGCATGATGCCACCAGAAGTACTAACTTTTGAGAAGGTAATTCTGGCAGGGATAGATGGCTTGAAAGAGAAGAGACAATTTATCCCACACAATATTAGCTTTGATGAACGCAAAGCTTTGTTGTCACTTAAAAGTGACAATTTAATTGTATTGAAACCTGCGGCGGATAAAGGGGGTGGGATTGTTGTTCAGAACAGAGTAGACTACGACATTGAAATCAAGAAACAAATAAGTGAAAAAAAACATTACAAGAAATTGGTGAACAATCCACTATTTGGAATTAAAGAGGAGATACTGAGGGTAACAAGAGAGGGCCTAGAAGAAGGCTTTCTAAGTAAGAAAGAATTTTATTATCTGAATATTGAGTGTCCAAGAACTCCTGTCCTGTACACCCTCCCGAAAATACATAAGGATATTACTAACCCTCCGGGTCGTCCTATATTGTCAGGATGTGGCTCAATTCTTGAGCCCATCGGTCAGTATATAGACTTCTTTATCAAAGACTATGTCCCTCCACAAGAAACGTATGTTAGAGATTCTATGCATATGATCAATCTCTTGGAGGATAAACCATATGATGTTGCAGTGAACAAGTTAGCGACTTTAGATATCACCTCGCTATACACTAATATACCCCAACAAGAGTGTATACAAGTAATCCAGGACCTATTAGAGACAAGACCCAAACCTAATCAGGTCCCCACTTCTTTCATCATCACACTTCTAAGGATTGCATTAACACACAACTACTTTGTGTCAGACGGTGAATACTACAGACAGTGCTCCGGTACCAGTATGGGGGCAATTTTTGCTCCAAATTTGGCGAACATTTTTATGGACCACCTGGAACATAAATTTGTCCTCAATGATACCAATATATACCATTCCAAGATCACCAGTTGGAAAAGGTATATAGACGATATTTTCTTGATTTGGTCTGATACCATTCCTGAGTTCAACAATTTTGTTTTATATTTAAACACTGTTCAACCACATTTAAAGTTTACATCCACCATACATGAATCCAGTATTGTCTTTTTAGATTTGAACATATTACATGAAGGTGGAAAACTGTACACTGCATTACACAGAAAATCCACAGAACGTAATACTTTACTTGCTTACAACAGTCATCACTCACGTTCATTAAGAGATGGCCTACCCCATGGACAATTCTTGTGATTACGTCGAAATTGCACTAAAAAAGAAGATTACATGAGAGAGGCAAATATTCTGAGAGAAAAATTGCTATTGAGGGGGTATCCAAAGAAGTTGGTAAAGAATTCTTTGAAAAGAGCTTGGTTTTGTCCAAGAGAAACATTACTCACTCCAAAAGTCAAATCCTCAGTTAACAAACTTATTTGTGTCACTACATTTGGTATACACACCAATGCAATCCGCAAGCTAATCACAAAAAACTGGCATATTATCAAAAGTATTGATTCTGAATTGGATGTCCCTATGTTTGCCTTTAAAAGAGGCAAGAACATTAGGGATCATCTAGTCAGATCATCAATGGAAAATCCAGTACAAACGACGAGATCACTGGAATCAGTCTGGGGTCTTCCCGACTTGAATGGGCATTATAAATGCGGTAATTGTGTGGCTTGCGAATTCACGGTCAATACAAAAAAATTTAAACACGGCAAAGTAGAACAGCAATTAAATTTCTTTTCAAACTGTAATACAAAAAATGTAGTTTATTGTATATTTTGTCCATGTGGACTACCCTACATTGGCCAAACACAACAGACTGTGAAAGCGCGGGTAGGACAGCATCGAAGCAGGATCAGGAATTCGGTCCTTAATGCACCGCTAGTCAATCACTTCATAGAGAAAGGTCATACAGCAAGTGACATTCGCTGGCAAGTGATAGATAAAGTGGTAGCCTCAAGCAGAGGCGGTGATATATCACAGACACTTCAAAGACTGGAATGTCGCTGGATAGAATGGACTAATTCTATCAGACAAGGATTAAATTCGGCTGAAGAATGGCGAGGTTTTATTACAACTTTAACCTAACGTTTTCCTCGTTTTTTGTTCGAGGCTTTTTGCAGCTGATCATATAGCTTTCGGTGTTAGCATATGATTTGTTGGAATGGCCACTAATATTGGGCAAAGGAACAATGGAACAAGCATTTTTGGCTGTAAATGGAAGAATGTATATACATATGAATCAGGATTTCAAATAATAAGTTTTTGCTGTGTTGAACTGATATAATGTTCGTAAAAGAACTAATGATAGATCTGCTGTACTTAGATTAATATGTAATCATGTAAAATATGCAACGGTCTATTATACAGACAACAGTTGATGTTTTGCTACAGGTTGTATCAAATAGATCCTGGTATTTGCAGGCAATAACAAGAATCATTCTGTGTAGAATGTTATTTATGTACTATTAGATCTTGTACAGAATATATAATATATTTGTGGTTAGTCTTCACGAATTTAACTTTATTGACAACGATTTCCTTGTTTAAAATGCAATTGTTGAACCGCTTCCATATTTGGTATGTAGCGCACATTGTTGCTCTGTTTTTTCTATATTTGAGTGTGGGTCTCTCCCTTCTTTTTATTCTTTTTACTATTTCTTTGTTTCTCTGCGTAGACCAGGCTAAAAAGATTTGTACCATTGTTTGCAGTGTATTGATAAAGTTCGAATTCAATCGTTCGCGCTCACTTTAGCTGTTTACTGATTCGCCCAGCTCTGTCTCATGTCGCTAACGGTAAACAACCTTTACAACGCAACTTTTACAACGCAATGCTATTACAACGCATTTTTTACAACGCAAAAGCTTTTACAACGCATGCATTTACAACGCATGCTTTTATATGGTAAGTACTTTTACAACGCATAGACCTTTACAACGCAAATTTATTAATTTAAAAAAAATATATATATATTTTTTTTTAACAAAAAGAAATAATATTTGATTATTTAGTAAAAATATTAATATTTTAAAAATGTGATTGAGTAATTTTTGAGAAAATGAAAATAAATAAAGAAAAAGTAAAATATATGAGTATTATAAATAATGATTAATACTTGAGTAATTATAGATTTTTTATTTATAATGTAAGAAATAATATTAATAATTTAAAAATAAGATTGAGTACTTTTTGAGTATTAAAAAATAAATAATAAAGATATTGTAAAAAACTTAAGTATTATAAATAATGATTAATACTCGAGTATTTATAGATTTTTAATTTAAAATCAAAGAAATAATATTAATAATGTAAAAATATGTTAATTTATGAGTATTAAAAAATAAGTAATAAAGATATTGTAAATACTTGAGTATTATAAATAATGATTAATACTTGAGTATTTTTAGAGTATTTAATTAAAATGTAAGCAATAATATTAAAAATGAAAAAATTAGATTGAGTATTTATTGATTAATGAAAAATAAAATAAAATGAAAATGTAAAATACTTGAGTATTACCTTCAAAAAAATAAATTAAAGGGAATTAATTAAACAACCTTTTTTGTTAAATACATATTTATTATATGTATTATTTTTTTTTATTACTGTACTAAAAATACATATAATTAAAAAATATATATGTAGAATAAATAAATAAAAAATAATTAAAATACAAGTTGTATTGATACAAGATATTAATATTTAAAAGATTAAGTTAAAAAATAAATATTTTAAAATATAAATAAAATAACATTTAAAAAATAAATTAAAAATAAGAAATAATTTTAAAATTATTATTAGAGTTTTAAAAAAATAATATTACTTTTAATATTAAAAAAACAAAAAAGATAAAAGAAAATAGAACATACTTTGAAAAAATTCCCACGCTTTTGTATTGAAGTCTATGAGAAAAATTGTCCTTCATTTATTTTGGCAGCTTAAGAAGATACAATCCGCGGAACAAGAAAGGAAGGAGTGAAAGAAGACGAAAAGTAAAGTTTGAAAGAAAAAAGAAAGTAGAGTCGAGGTAAGGAACAAATTTAGTAAATTTAGAAATTATAATATATATTTAACATGTTTAAATAACAAATTAATAATAAATAACCATAAACAAATAAGGTGTTAAAAATATTTATTTATTGAAAAAAGCATAGGATAAACATTTTGGTTTTATTCTTTTTTATAACATAATGTACATATTTTAAAAAAAATTATACACTATTTATTAATAAAATAAAACATATATTTAATGAAACAATAAATAAAATAGTCCTTTTTTAACATTGATGCACGCGATGACGTCATGACGTGAACGTAAACGTAAGGCGCCATTTTGGATATTATCGGAGGAGGAAGCAGCAGGAAGCTGATCTGCGTCCAGGTAGGAAACTTTTTCACATTTATTTATAGATATAAAGTTAAAAATAGATACATATATAGTAAATAAAGAATAAGGAGAGGTTGCGGAGTAACTAATTGATGTTTTAAATGTAAAAAAGCATGTCCACGATCATGTCATTAGTTTATGCCTATGTCGGGTCGAGGAAAGTTAATTGTAACAAAAAAAAGTCTTGTTTTAGTGTAACATTAATTAAAGTTTGTACAAAAATGTTCATTAAATCATTTCGGAAGAAATATAAATGATTTTAAACTTTGTTTAAAAAAAAAAAACCTTTTGCGTTTTCGGAATTTGTGAAAAAATTATTGTACTTTTACTGTTGTTTATGCAGCAATGTACATTTCGTTTCATGGATTGACATAGGGATATTTGAAGAGGTAGAGACATTTTGGTTTTTTTTGGTGGTAGTAAATAAGGATGTTTATAAGAAATTAATATCTTGAATTTGATAATTGGAAAATTGGAAACATATTCTAGGGAAGTCGCTTTTTTTTTTTTTGTGAAAAACCTTTATTGCACATAAAAATCAATACAAACATGGGCCTACAACCACCAGGGCCGGCCGCTGAGATGCACATGTTCAACAACATCTAGGAAGCAATGGGCCCCCTGGGGCTCAGCCGAATTGACAAAGTACTGAGTGCACCGCAGAAGTTATCCGGAGACATAATTTTTAGAAATACAAACAAAAAGAAAAAATAGAATAACACCAAAAGACAAGGCGGAAATCATCGAAAGAGAGGCGTCTAACCACGGCTGGGGGACCACACAGTACCAACTCCACCCTCGGGTGGTCAATGAGGATGATCAAGGGAGGGAAGTCGCTTTTGATACTTTGGTTGTTTGGAAAAAAAGTAGATTGAAAAAGAAAAAGTGAAAAATAAGTAGACCCGACTCGTAATTTGGAAAAAATGTTTGTGTAAGATTTGTATGCGAATTGTAAATAATGGTTAATTAAATTTTAAGCAAAGCAGGAAAGTAAGTAGATATGTATTTTTAAAAAGAAAGTATGTTAGCAAGATTTTCGAGGTAGTCTAGAGCCACACACAACGTAAATTGTTGTAAAATACCCAATAGTCTCTCAGACATTTCCTTTGTTTTTAGAGTTACTCGTGGGTTTAGACTACCAGCAAGTGTTTGGGAAAGTCTCATTTCTTGAAAACTTTGCTCCTTCTTCAAAGTTTCCAAGAAAGAGTAGAAATTAGGATGAGGTTTGCCAATTGTATGGTTGAAGGAGTTATGCCATCCCTCAATGGCATTATTTGTTTTCGCTTCTCCCTCTAAACAGCTCGTGTAACAGTTCCACCACTCCACATGGAATCGTGGCTTCCTCCTGCGACCCGATCTGCTTAGGTGCCCAATCCATGTGTCTTCGAAATAATTTAGGATGGGTGCCAATTTTTCTTCATTACTTGTAAAATATTCAGATTCTGTAATAGCAGTGTAGTACTCGTCCACACTATCGGGAGGAACAAAACAAAGTGCTGTTAATTTTTTTAATTCAAACTGAAGTTTGCTATCTCGACAGTATTCTGCAACTAGGGATGTTTTTTGTAATTTACGCCAGAATGCCTGGGAAAAATGGAAAAAACATCCCTGAATTTGGGTATCCATGTACGTTTTAGTGATCACATTGATCATGCTCAATTCAAAATCTACTATGATTTTCCTAGGACTTTGGGAAGTTTTATTTTTAATAACTGATAAAAGTTCAGAGTATGTTGCAGAAGTCTTATCAGGTAGCAAACTATATACTAAGGGTATTACATTATTGTTAATTTTTGCATGTATAGTGTAAATTTGAGTGAAAGGATGGGGTGTACTTTTAAACGTCCCATCCATCATCCAAATTTCACTATTTTCTAACTTAGCAAAGTTACGTGGGGTACTAAAAATAAGAATTCGTTTTTGAGGGTTTTCGTTATCATGCAGAAGGAAAGGTTCATCAGCAAAAGAAATAGAAAGATCATGTGGAATTCTAATATCAGAAAATGTATGTGGTGTAGATAATTGGATGTTACTTGCCTGCTTTTGTCTTTGAATAATTCGTCTCAAATTAGGAATTATAGGCATATTACTAGCAACATGACTGGGGACATGCTGTGTAACCTCTCTTAAAATGGATCCTGTAGATCATTGGAGGTACTTGCAATGGCTTTCATTTCATTTACTGTTTCTCTTATTTCTACCTCCATTGCAGAGGCAGAGTGGTTATGTTCTGTTGTTTTTACAACTAAATTAGTCTGTAAAAGTAAATACACTATCTCTAATGTTACCCCTACACCATCCCACACTTTCCCTACTGCTGCACCTTCCTGGAGTTAGAATAGTCATTTTTACCCCTACACCATCCCACACTTTCCCTACTGCTGCACCTTCCTGGAGTTAGAATAGTAATTGTTACCCCTACACCATCCCACACTTTCCCTACTGCTGCACCTTCCTGGAGTTAGAATAGTAATTTTTACCCCTACACCATCCCACACTTTCCCTACTGCTGCACCTTCCTGGAGTTAGAATAGTAATTTTTACCCCTACACCATCCCACACTTTCCCTACTGCTGCACCTTTCTGGAGTTAGAATAGTAATTTTTACCCCTACACCATCCCACACTTTCCCTACTGCTGCACCTTCCTGGAGTTAGAATAGTTATTTTTACCCCTACAGCATCCCACACTTTCCCTAATGCTGCACCTACATGGAGTTAGAATAGTAATTGTTACCCCTACACCATCCCACACTTTCCCTACTGCTGCACCTTTCTGGAGTTAGAATAGTAATTTTTACCCCTACACCATCCCAAACTTTCCCTACTGCTGCACCTTCTTGGAGTTAGAATAGTAATTTTTACCCCTACACCATCCCACACTTTCCCTACTGCTGCACCTTCCTGGAGTTAGAATAGTAATGTTTACCCCTACAGCATCCCACAGTTTCCCTACTGCTGTACCTACTTGGAGTTAGAATAGTAATTGTTATTCCTATTACAACCCATAGTTTATGTATTGTGGCAGCTTATTTTAATTATTAAAAAAAAAGGTTAGTCCATAAGATTGTTGGATTTATAAGAGTGTTTATTTTAAATACCTTTTGCTTTGTGATGTTTTTTTTGGTTTTGCTTCTGGTATGGTTTTTGCCTGCTGGCTGGAGTTTTTGGTTGTCTGGTCTTCTTTTTTTCAACTTTTCATATACAGTAGCAAAGATTTATCTGAGAAAAAGAAAGAAAAATCAATTCACAAATAGGAAACATTGTCAATGTTTGGAAAAATTGCAAAAAGTGAAAACATCTGTGTATATTTGACATTTTATTTCAGTCTAAGTACATTATATATCACATATTCCCTGATTCTGCACCGATGTTGAGTTACATTAATATTTGTTAACCCCACCACACTCATACACTTTGTCTGCTGCTGCACATAACTGGAGTTAGAATAGTAATGTGTGCCCCTACACCATCCTACACTTTCCCTACTGATGCACCTACTTGGAGTTAGAATAGTAATTGTTACCCCTACAGCATCCCACACTTTCCCTAATGCTGCACCTACCAGATGAATGAATAGTAATTGTTACCCCTTCACCATGCCACACTTTCCCTACTGCTGCACCTTCCTGGAGTTAGAATAGTAATTGTTACCCCTACACCATCCCACACTTTCGCCAATGGCTGCACCTTCCTTGAGTTAGAATAGTAATAGTTATTCCAACTACAACCCATATTTTCTGTATTGTGGGATTTTATTTTAATTATTAAATTAAAGGTTTGACTATTATATTGTTGGATTTATAACAGTGTTTATTTCAAATACCTTTTGTTTTTGGTGTTTCTTTCTTGGTTTTGCTTCTGCTATGGTTTTGGCCTGCTGGCTGGAGTTTTTGGTTGTTTGGTCTTATGTTTTTTTACTTTTTCGACAAAGTTGCAAAGAAATATCTGAGAAAAAGAAAGAAAAAACAACTAAGAAATGAACAATTTTGACAACGTTGGTGAAAATTGCAAAATTTGAAAACTTCTTTGTAAAGGTGACATTTTATTTAAGTCTAACTACATCACATATCACATATTCCCTTGTGCTGCACCTATCTTGAGTTAGATAAATAATTTTTACCCCTAAACATCCTACACTTTCCATAATGCTGCAACTTCCAGGAGTTAGAATAGTAATGGATACCCCTACACCATCCCTCACTTTCCCTACAGCTCCACCTTCCTGGAGTTAGAATAGTAATTGTTACCCCAACACCATCCCACACTTTCCCTAATGCTGAACCTAAATGGAGTTAGAATAGTAATTTTTACCCCTACACCATCCTACAATTTCCCTACTGCTGCACTTACCGGTAGTAAGAATAATAATTGTTAAACATACACCATCCTACAATTTCCCTACTGCTGCACTTACCGGTAGTAAGAATACTAATTGTTAAACATACACCATCCCACACTTTCCCTACTGCTGCACCTTCCTGGAGTTAATTAGTAATTGTTACCCCTGCACCATCCCAAACTTTCCTTAATGATGCACCTTCAAGGAGTAAAAAAATTAATTGTTACCCCTATACCATCCAACACTTTTGCTAATGGTAAAGTTAATGTTTTTATTTACAAAATTAAATTTATGAGAAGTATTAATTAATTTACCTTCACATTAAGAAAGGTGAGTCGTGTAGGTTGTGTTGATAAAAAATTTTGCAAACGATATGTTGGTTTTGAAAGAAAAACAAATTCCTGTTTTAGGTAAAAAAAAGTAGATATTATAAGTTCGTATATATTAAAGTTACTTCAAAGAAAAAAAATGGTTAGAGTACATTTTAAAAATAATTAAAATTATATTTGCTGCACTGTTTGGATGGAAATGAAACATGATTTATGAGAAAACATGGTGTTAAAATATAATAGTAACTTACTTGTAGTAGGAAAGAAAGAATGCTTCTCCAATGGATTGCAGTGTTCTGTCAGTCTAGGAGTCAGAGGGTCAGGTTTTTGCATCTGGTCTCTCTGGTAGTTGATAATCAACTGATTGTAAAATGGTGTCTTGCTGGTATTTATAAGTTTTAGTCAGTGTCATTATTAATTTTTTTTAAAACAGCGTTCGTTGTGTTTTTTAGTATACTTTTATTTGCTGTGGAAAATTATAATTTAAAAAAGCATTAAAAGATGTGTTTTTTTCACTTATTTGCTCCGTTTTGACATCCATTTTGGAACATGTTTTTTGCTATTGTTTTCATAGAAAGTGTTGTAGGACAAGTTTTAGAAGTGGGATGGTTAAAATGGCGACTATGTGTATGTGTTTTGTGTTTTAATCCGTTTACTTATTTTCTGATATAATCATGATTTGCATGTATATGAACTGTTGATTAATTATTCGTTATTTGTGTAAAACGTTTAAATTTGTTATAACGGATTTTTTTGGGAAATAGGAGTATCAATTTTAATACTCGAGTATTAATTTTAATACTCGCGTATTCATTTTGTAATGCATTTCAGTTAATTTACGTACAGTTTTTCTCCACATTTTAATACACTTCCCCACCCAAAAACCCCTAATTTCCCTGCATCCCGTGCCAGATTTTATTGTACTTTAAAAAAATATATATATATTTTGGCGTTGTAATGGCATGCGTTGTAATTGTTTTCGTTGTAAATGCACTTTTAAGTAATTTACTCAGTTTTGCGTTGTAACAGTATTTGTTGTAAAATAATGTGTTGTAACAGTGTTTGCGTTGTAAAAAATGCGTTGTCATGGTATGCGTTGTAATAGTATGCGTTGTAACGTCATACATCCGTCGCTAACGTATACGCGACATTCCCATTGGTTGCCTCACATCCAATTACCTTTAAACATAGTTTATTCTCCACCAATCGCTGTGATTGTACTATGCAGATCGGAGATTGTTCCCCTGCTGAAGCGTAACGCGGTGAATTTATACACTTACAACAGTTAGAGATAGGTAAGGGCGGTTTTTCTAATATTCCCCATATATGTTTTTAGATGGAAATTTTTTGGGGAGACTTTTGCCTTTTTTCTTTTAATTTTGAAACAGCTCATTCAAACCCACGAAATTAAATGACAGCTATTATGCAGTCCGTATCGTGAGGCTTCGTTTTTGTCCCGTAAACGAATTGATCGTTACGCCGAGTCTGTTTACAAGAACAAGACTAAAATTAATTATCGGCTTCCAGTTGAGTCGTCCCTCATAGAGGTAAGTCACAAAGGTACACACGGATAATTATGTGTACTCTTCCACTCTATATCCAGTATTAACAATGTCTTTATGTCTACAGCACCCAGCCTGGGCGCCTCGTGAGTTATTTCTTTCACATTGAGCACGGTGACACCATATATTCATAATACTTGAAACGCTTGCCGATCAGGTAGATAGTTTAAACATCATTGCTCCAATACCTTTTTTTCAATATAATAGAGCACTTTATTCTGACAGTTTTTTTATTTAATTTTTAGGTGTTCCCACATTAGATTGTCCTGAAGAGACCCTTTATTTCAGACAGGGTCGAAACGCCGTTGACGAGACAGGCGAATCAAAAATATTTCTGACACTTAAAATAATCAAGTGTTATTTATTATTTTATTTTTTCTTTTGATCGCCTTTGTAATGATAGATTGAAACCGTTGTATGTTGTATTTTTTTATATTTTTCTTTGTTTTTGGTTTATTCACTGGTTTCATTGGGACACTCTTTACAATTGTGTATTAAGATTGTTTTTTGTTTGTGTTATTAAGATTGTTATTTGTTTGTGTATTATGAGATTGTTTTTGCATTTTTTAATGTGCTCCTTCATTGTAAATGCATAAAAAATGTTTTTCTACCTACTGTCCGATGTGTGAGGCTAACTTCTCTTTCTGACGTAACATTTAACCCCTTCGTCTATTGTGATTTTTGATGTAAATCATATTATTGATTATCAACCCACGTAAGCTATTGTTTCCTTTCATATATTTCCTCCCTCCGGCATGTGTATAGTTTGGCCAGGGTCTTGACATTCCTGACTTCCCACGCCCCTCCTCCTTACTCCAGTCCAACAGTGCTGCCACTATTGCAGTAGCTGGGCCCGCTTTATAACCATGCTCTATGTCCTCCACCCTCCATTCTTGCCCCCTCACGTTCCAGGGTCTTTTGTCTGTAGGCGCATCCTGTCTCCACCCCTTATTTCTGACCACCTGGAATGAGCCCCCAGGGGTCCCTGTCCAGCCACCCTCTCAAGTCCAAGTAGCTGGATGGGGCCTGCATCTGGCTCCCAATCCTGTTGTCGCTGGGTGGCCCAGTGATTTCCTCTGGGCCTTCACCACTGCTTATTCCCCCCCTCCCTCGGGCCTTCCTTATCCCACCTATGTCTTGCTCACCTGGCCACTCCCTCCTCCCTTGCTACTCTCGTTGGGCCTCAACTGTCTTTCATTTGTACCATGGCAGAGGCCACGTCACTTGCGACCTCTATGATGTGTCATTCACTGCGCCCCTCCCTCACCCCTGCTCCTCGCCGACCTCTACGGCCCTGGTATTTATTATCTCGGAGGCTGCATCACTCGCGACCTCTGTTCTCATCCCTCTCTCCCCACTTGTCAGCTGGGTACTGAGTGATTGCCGCACCCCATTCCTTCTCCATAAATTGGAGAGCAGTATGCCGCGTGGCCCCTCACCCACTCTCATTGGCCTTTTAACACCAGGGGCCACTTCTTTTTCTCTCAGACGGCCCCTGCCATGTACCTGCACTGTCTGTAGTGTGGGCTACGGCGGTGAACACACTCACACCGCCGCAGCCACACGGTTGGCTGCCTGCCTGCCGTGTCAAACGGGCCGACATCCGGGCCCCCGAGGTGAGTAGGTCCATGCATCCTGCTTCAGCCAGCAGGCGCATGACCTCCTCCACGTGAAGATCCATGCTGATAAAAATTTTAAATCCCACTTAAACCGGCTGCCGCGTCACCTTACTAAAATGGTGAGATGGGACCTAAAATGGACGCATTTCAACAAAGCGGGCCAGCCATAAAAGTAGGAGGCCAAAAAGAGCTCAATTGGGCCCGGACTGCACCACTGGCCCAAAAACCCCGAAGGTGCAAGCCTCCCTGCGGTCGGCTGCTCCCCAAAGCCCCATTCTCCACGTTGGTATCAAGCCGGCTATGAGTCTACATCAATGGTGGTTGTAAAGTCAACCCCTATCTGACGTCCACCTGAAGATTAATGGACCGGTGCCATGGTACCCTGTTTTGACACTGTCGATTATGTTTGATCGCCCACAAGAGGTCACATTGCTAGTCCGAGCCTTGACTGTTTTTGGTCTTTATGAACGAGTCTCCTACCTGATGTAATAGAGTTAGCAGTCCAGTAGCTGGGGAGGGCGGAGCCAGAGGGTCGAGGGAAGAGGAGGAGTCCCGACAGGATAAGGGGCAGTTAGTGTAGGGACAAGGCAGAGATAAGAGGCTGATGAATAAAGCTCCTGTAAACCACAAGAAGTGTCCGTGGTTCTTTGTAGCACGATGCTACACCTATTTCAAATATGTTTGTCACACACAGCCACAAGTTCACTCCACCAAAAAAAACCACACAGAAAATAGCTCCGTTGTAATCAGGCATCGCAGCACACCCTGGAAGCACTCTGCAACCAGGGTGGGAACATGAAGCATGTCACCTACCAGGTAGGTGAGGGAGGCTTCTTTTAAAAACACCCTTTGTGTTCCTAGTCATTGACACATTGGACAACAGGAAAAAGGTTTTTTTCCGAAAGACATATTTGAAATAGGTAGGAGACTCGTCCTATTGTTGTTGAATATATTTAATGGCTGGGAAGGCGAACAAGCGCGTCTATGCTTCTCCCTCTCCTTTTTTGTTTCATAAGTTTGGTCTTTATGAGACAGTATTTGACAAGACTGCTCGCTTTGGTACATTGTAAGCCAGTAGGTGGCTTTCAGTTTTACAGGGTGAGACACATCCTTTTAAGATTTGATTGGATCTTAGAAGAAAAGCCCCTTCACGTCATCATGTGTAGATCTACCACGGATGATTAGCTCTAGCTTGATTGGTACCTGTAGCCCTGACTGCATAGTCTGATAAACAGGACTTCAAGTACTTGGACTCAGTAAGTGACTCGCTGATGGACCTGGGGAATTTGGCAACTCTGTGTAAAGCTTGCATTGGCTAAACAACACTTAAATAAACATTGGCAAAGCAAATACAGCTGGTGTTCCACCCTATTGCATTTGCCAGTGTTTTTTTTTTGTTAAACTTATTATAAATGCTTGTTTAAGTTTAGTTTTAGCCAATGTCAGCAGTCCAAACCAACAAGCAGCACACATAAACACTCGGAAGGACTGGTGAGACAGAACACTGCACACACACCCTAAAGCAGAGGTATGCCTTATAGTTTGGTATCACTGACCTCACAACAACAGCATACATCTATGATCATGTCACACACGTAAACACCAACAGTACACATTAGACAGAGTGTTGAGCACACATTCACCACAGCACTGATAGGCCTTCTAAATAGATTTCACTTGGGTCACAACTGCATTTCACACCAGGTCACTCCACAAACTATCCTACAACAGAACATGTTATGCCAGAAGTCCCAGAAAACATCCAGCTTAACCAAAATATGCTGTTACCAGGCTGTTATGGGACCTAACACCCCTTTTTATCAGAGGTACCTCACACCTATTTATCGGCCGGGCAATGAGCATTCCTGCTGACATCGATGTCCTGCCCTCCAGTCTCGCCATTGAACTCTAGAACATTCTCCTGCAACGTATTGCTTCCGACTCATTTACTTAATGGATGAACAAACCCAACCCACAACTTTATTTATAGCAGCTATTACAGCATTTAAACTAGAAAGGATGTACATGGTAACAGTTGCATGGTAAATAATAAGTCTATTAGTTCTGGTGGGAATATATAGGGCAGGTTATCAAATTGATGGGTCTCGGATGTTTAATAAAGTTGTGACAAAACAAATGACTCATGTATATATTTGTACTCCCAGAGGTAGTGTGGTTGATATATGGTTACTAATTAGGATTCAGGCTTGTACAAAAAGATGAAATGGTAATATTTGTTACGCCTTATTCAGGCATAAACCTGAACCGTTGGTAATGGTTGTAAGGCCCCACTTGGGCTAATGCCAGAACAATGACATAGAGAAATGCCAGTCATACTGTATGAAGAAACCTAACCCTCATCTTGTGGTATGCTTCATCTTTGGCAACCTCATCACAACCTGGTAAGATGGTACTACTAGGGTGAACTGAACCTCAATGAGAGGGAGTTCTTTATAAGAATTGTGTTGGAAAAAGAAGGGATCCAGATGAGCTAAAAACACCTTGAGTAAAACCTAAGGGTATACCTTTATTGGTGGGTACCTCAGGTATAATTAACAAACAGAAGATGGTGAATGACAATTAGGTTCAATGACATGTTCATCTTTGTCGAGCCAACAGGTCTCTGCCCTCTCTAGTGCCAATATAGGACTGGGGCATTCATCAGGGCAATAAGGATCCCTGTCTCTAATACTAACTGTTTCTAATTATGCCTAAAAAAAGTGCACAGTTGTCCGAAAAGGAAGTTTGACGTAGACAAAGGGCGTAGGTGAGGATCCCTCATTGCGGGATACTTATACTTCTTGGTATGGTCAGAGGAGGTACCTCCCCTCCCCCCGTAGCACACATTTGCCATTGCTGGTGACATCATAGCGCTTTTTTTCACATGACAGTTCAGAGAGAAGCACAAAGAAGTGGAGATAACAAGCACCATGGATAACGGGATGGTGGGAGGGGACAAGCAACGCTGACAAGTGGCGGGCATCACAGGCAAGGCGGGAACAAGCAACACGTACAATTGGAGGGTGGGAGGCAACAAGCAACACCGACAACGAGAAGGGACAGTGAACAAGCAGCACAGAGATTGGGTGGGTAGAAGGGACAAGCAACATGGACAATGGGATGGTGGTACCATAACAAACTACATGGATGGGGGAGCAAGCAAAGAAAAACAAACAGTACCTCAAACACTGCACAAGCAGAAGGAGACTAATCAAAATGAAGCAATCATTACTTGGTTTGTGCTCCACGGGAGGCAGAGACAAAAGAGGAGGAAGTGACATAGGGACACGCTGGCCAATTAGGATGCCTCAAATCAGAGGGACAGTAAGCCAATGAATGGTAGTCAATGGGTGGGCTCCAAGCCCCTTTTAATAAACAAAATGACTTGCTAACAACAGCACTTGCACACACTGTCTCAAGCGAAACCTAAAAAGGGGAAATTGGCAGCTGCACATTAATTTTTGCTGGTTACTGGGAGATTAAGTTGGCTATGCCTACATTCAGTGCTTGAAATGCAAATATAGAAGTGCAGTACTCCTTGTCCCAGAGTACCGGTTTGCTGCCGAGAAGTGCCTGTACTCTCCCATTAAAACCAATTGAGCAGTGCTGAGAAGTGCCAATACTATCTCTTACAAATTAAAGAAGTGCAGATACTGAGTAGCTAATAGTACCTGCCTATTTTATTCACTGTCTTCGGGCGATGGATTGTGCGGAGCCAATAAATTCTTCAAAGGCCAGGTTGATAACTCACAGAGTGTTCTATCTTACCTTACAGCCATTTGACTTGATGAGGGTAGCTTGAGGTAGGAATGTGTATGGGAAGATTACTGTGGATCCTTGTGGTGACGTTTAGTAGCTTCTCTAATGAGGATTAAGTGTACTGAGAAGACACACTAGAAAACATTTTTCAATAGTCCTTTTTGCAAAGGATAAATGAAGGTATCTGTGTGATTACTGTGACGGAGGAAAAGTGTGTACAGATTTTTCAGATTTGCAGTTATCAAAATCTGGCTGCGCTGGCTGTGTTGTTCATGCATGTTTCCATGTTCATGGAAGAGGGGGAGTGTACTTGGAGGCTTCTGGCTTAGAGTGCGAGAGGCCATATATTGCGTAGAAGTGGATAGGGGTGAGGAGGGAGGTAGATGCTCAAGGGGCAAGCAAGTAGATGGGCTCAGTTTTGGATGAATTCAGCACAAGTGATGTGATAGCCATGCAGCGACATAGTTGTGACGTGTTTAAAGATATAGATCTGTAGATGAGGAGTGAATACATGCAATTAAAGAGAAAGATGTGGTTGTAGTCAGCATAGGGATAAGAGAAGCCAAAGGCTATGGTGATTGGCTGAGGGTTGTGGTACAGGCGGAGAAGAGGATAGGCCCCAGGATTAAGCAATGCGTTTTGCTAACTTGTGGAGTTGAGAGTTTTCCCCAGTGATGAAGAAGAACATATAGCAAAATCTCCATGTCCCACAATTACCTGGACTGTTCCCTCTTACACAGGCTTTGTGCAGGTAGTAGATTATCGCGGACAAGATTTTTAGAGTTTAGGGGTCGTCATCATACTGTGCATGGGGTGGGACCTAAAGTTTTGTTATGTCATTGGGCTGGGTGTGAGCAGGAATGGAGTACGGTGGTTAAACAGCTGCTTAAGAACTTAGAGGCTGAGGAGAGTAAATATGCTGTTTAGCTGGGGTGGAAGAGCCAGCAGTATCTTTTTAAGTTGAGCCTACCAGACAGTGGGCTTATAGCCTGCACATTGCTTACCATTAGGTAGCTTAATTGTCACTCTCATTTGCTTAGTTCTTATTCGATTCCTTGCCCTGTTCATCTTTTATTTGTCCATCTCCTGGAGAATAGGCTATTTAACTCTGTCCTTCCACTGCTCCCCTTAGCCAACTACTGAGAGTGCATGTGTTTTCCAACTGTCTCCCTCATGTGCATCTCTCCCCCTGCGCTCTGTGCTGATCCCATACCTATGTCCTCCTCTCTGCCTGCTCTCTGTGCTTTTCCCTTTGCCCACGTGTTGTTCTCTTCCTTGTGTTTCTCTTCCTAGCCTCCTTGTTGTACCTTCCCTCGTGCTTTTCCCTTCCTCCATCTCACCTACTCCTCCTCCTCCGTCCCTACCCTACTTGAAGTCCTATTTTTTTGTTGCTGCCTTTCTGCTTTCTAAATAAAAGCCCTTTCACTACTTTATTTTGATTTTTTTTAATCGATCCATCTTTGATCAGTACATTTTAAAAATGCTGCCTTTTGGGACGGAAAAGTCGGTTGCATGGTAATAAGCATAACACCCTGCCCTAAATGCCCACGCTGCAGTGATATTTGGATCGTTTGTAACCATTGTTGGTCACAAGCAAACACAGGTCATGTGTGTGCTCCACGACACAGGTCTGTCTGACGTATTGTGGGACGGTTAGACTGGGAGGCGCGCACCGCAGTGGTGGCTGGCTACCGTCCTCACCAGGAGCTGAGTCGCGCGGTGCTGGCACCCTACCATTTCTATAATGAGTCAATTAGTAAAATGTCCAGGCCTTCTTACATGTGTCATGGCAGTGGGGCCTACTGATCCGCTCATAAAGGTTTCACTATTTTCAGAGGGTAGACGCCATGTACCCTGCTGCAAAGCTGGCCGAAGGTCAGCGGGAGTGCCACGGCCCGTTCCTGCTTCATTCACAGAAATATGCTGAACTTTTCCCGGTGTGTTTTCTGACACCTGGACACTTTCAGCAGCGCCTGCGGGCTGTCTGCTTTGAGCAGCAACCTGCAGGCGGAGAAGGAACTCCTCAGATGCCAGCTCTGCCATAACAAAAGCCAGGGTTAAGGGGCCATTGGGCCTCTTTTTGTTGGAGTATCCTGGCAGGGAGCTATTTGGACCCTCACACCTAGATGCAATGGAGGGAAAACAAAGGCATCACTTAACAGGTACTTAAGAGAGAAATGCTTCTGACTGTGTTCAGTCTATGTGTATAAGAAATATGCATCCACTGTAAGAATATCAGGTGTGTTGGCGTCCCAGTATTTACACAAATAACAATTTAAATACCACTATTTTCTTTCATTTCTTTTATAGCGCTCATCTCAGTTCAGGGTGTCAGAGCGCTTTAGATCACATGTTCAGATTATACACTGACAATAAATCATATGTGTGTACATCAATATAAAGTGTGTGTTACATTAAACAGTGAGGGTCACAATGTGTAGGAGTCACATGTCCTTCATAGCTCACTGTGCTATATTCGAAGGATTACAATTTATAAACTGCAAATACCCAAAAGATCTCTGTCTCAAAAGCAGTAACTCCTCCATTTACACGAAATAAAAATTTGTCACCTGTCTGTTACATAATGTGCTTTGCAGGAGACACATTAGCCATCAATGCTAATTTGATTCAAAACTAGGACAAGGCAAAGCACAGATCTCACCAGCAAATATGTTCTTGTCCAGAGTTATTGTACCATTATTATTACTCCCTGAGATTTAGCTGACACACAAAGATCTCTTCAGCAGGTGCCTTAACCCCATAAGATATTTTAAAATACAGACATTGCAACCAATTAAGCAGAACAGATTTACTACCACGTTTCTCTTTGTTGCATATTTATTTGTGGCAGGGTTTAAAAAAAATAAATGTTAAATTGAGGCCCAAATTTTGGTCAGGGTTGCTCAACCCCAATGCAAAATCTAATTTGTTGAATAATGTAATGCGCTCAAATATACTCGTGATAGACCTGCTAAACATATGTGAGGTCTTAAGATCTGATGTCACTTCCTGTGAGGTCACGGGGTGTGATGTTACATGCTATGTCACGCGCTGTGATGTCACGTCCTCTGATGTCACCAACATTCTGCCTAACTTGGTGAGGCCCCCCACTTCTTTTTGTAGGGACTTGAGCCCTGGCGCAAGGCATTTCAAACAGAAACACTGTACCTAGTAACATGGCGGTGCATAAAGTGTCTGAAATCTTCAGTGATCTGAAGGTCGGAAAACGGAGTACCACTGAAGAGTACTTAAAACTTGTATTTACAAATTGTAAAAGCACAGCTGGAAGCAGCATTTCAAAAACTGATTCTTTTACACAATGGAGTGGTACCAGAGTGGCAATAAAGTTGATAGCTAAGGAATGTAATACATTAACAGTAAAGCACAGATAATAATATGACACATCACACAATTGCCTCATTAAACAAGTCAGATTAAGGCAAGAGGCTCTTCCCGTGTTGCTTTGACGCCAACCCCCGTGTTGCTTCGACGCCAACCCCCGTGTTGCTTCGACGCCAACCCCCGTGTTGCTTCGGCATCGATCCAAGGTGGATTGCTAACTGAAAATAAAAGTGCCTGCGTCATTTTGTAGGCATGCATGCATGCATGGTGCACACACGCCTAAAAAATGATGCGGGCGGCTACATCAAAAGCTTTATTTTTTACTTTTGCCAAACTGCACAGCATCGCGGACACCCACTGTTCCTTGTTGCTTTCTCCCTCACGTTCTTCCTGCCTGCAAGCATCTGCTCTCCATGTTGCTCTCTCCATCTTGTTATCCCCCCCATAATAACCTTGCCCTGGGATCCTTGTTAATGTCTCCCTTGTGTTTCTGCCCCCCCTACATATTGTTTTCTTCCTTGTGTGCTTTCCCACCTGCAAAACACCCCTGCCCTCACACTCTGTGTTGTTAACTCCCCTGTGTGCATGTGCACTACCTCCATGCTCCAAATTGCTCACTCCCTCCTGGGCTTCTCCCTTGAACACAAACCCCCTAACCCCATGCTGCTGTCTACCTGGACCTTGTATCCGGGTTGCTCTCTGCCTCGCCCTCCCTCCCCACCCCAACCGCCTCTAAACCCTTCATGCTCTCTGTTGCCTTCTGTCGCCTGTGTTGCTCCACTGCATCCCCTGCGATCCATGTTGCTGTCTCTGTCGCATGCGCATCCTCAGTGCCGGATGAAACCCTGTGAAGGCCCCTAGGCAGTCAAAGTTTTTTGGGTCCCCTCGCAAATTATCTCCTAATACCCAATGCACCTAATTTTTTTACAAACTGGCAGCTGCCAGAAGATGAGTTTTAAGAGACAAACTGTTATGTGAATCTGATGTCTCTGGTTTATGTGCTTTAAGTTGTATTTTGATCCGTTGTCATGGGGCCCATAGCCCGGTGCCTACTTTCCATTTCTATTTGGTAATCCGGAACTGCGCGTCCACCCCTCCCCAGGCAAAGACCCTTTAACTCCCCCTTTCTGCTGTTTCCTTTTCTGATTTCACCCATGTACACCCTAAACATAGGCATTGGAAGTAGGAGTGCAGGGGTGCTACATAACAGTAGGAAAGTAGAATCTGCTTCTTATGGTTGCCCCCACTTTTTGCTGATGACACACTGTTTTTGGACTAGTCTGACTGGTATCCTGCTATTCAGGACCCCAGTCTATCTGCATTCTCCCTTAAATTGCTAAGTATGTACTTTAGGTACACTCCAGATTGGATTCTGGTGTACCCTTATCGGTCTCTAGTATATTGTACACCATGTAACCAGGCATAGGTACCCCAGAGGCCTCCCTTGGGCTGAAGCATGTATTATGCCACCCATGAGAGGCCATTCAAATTGACACGACAGCCTGCTACAGCAGACTGTGTAAGCTGGTGCTTGCGCCACTTACTTAAGATATAGGTTCACTATATCTATCTAAATCACTACACGTAAATACCTATCAGTCACCCCGATGGCAGACCTTATCAATCCTGAAGGCAGGGTGCTGGGTTTTATGTGAGATGGTGTCCCTGCATGTGCAGAGCCCCTCTGCAGCCTTTGGAGACCATTCTCCGGGTTGTCTGTGATGCAGCCAGACATATATGTTTAAGTGCATTATAACCTTGCGGTAAATGCTAACTTTAAAACTGCTGCTTAGAAACATGTTGTGTTTGGTATCAAACACCGTGGAATCATACCTCCACACCAGTAACTGGTGTGGGAGGTACGATTCCAACTTTCCAAAGGAACATATATGGGTCACCGGTCTACCCGGTAACAGCTTTCTCAACCTGGGCAGCACAAAATGGACTCTGCCAGCCACAGACACGATTCTGCTCCCCTGCTGCTGAGCCAAGCTCGAGCAGAGGAAGGCATGACAAAGGCATCCTGTCACAGGGAGGTGTGACCACCTCCCAGACTGGGTTTAGTGTATATTGGGCCTCGGTGGGTGCACTCTGAGAGTGCCAGAAAGTCTGCACTGGGGGCACATTTGGTGTACCTGTGCATAGTTCAATTCTGGGAGTCATTAGCTCCTGCTCTGGGGCAAAACTGGACAAAGGACATGGGTGTAGCCACCCCTCTGTCCTGCCCACAGAATCTTTCCACCCCTTCCCATGGGTATAAAGTGGCTTACCTGACTACAGGACTTTATATTTTATCTGGAAAAGATTCTGCTAAGAAGAAACCAAGTACTTTGACTGCCTGCACGACGCTGGACGACTGAAGAATCTCCCTTGGAGTAAAGGAGTTACTCCCCTGCAAAAGCAGGCACCTAAACGCGACCGACGAGTTTGCTTCTCCCCAACTCCTGAGGACTCCGAAGATTTCAGCAACACAGGAGGTGGGTTCCCGAAGGTCCCTGAGGTCGATCTGCCCTCTCAGCGATTCTGAGACCAGTATCCCTCGTGGGGACCGTGCAACCCGAACCCCTGTTCACCGCGTACATTTGCAGTTGCATATGCTTGGTGACGATTCCCGAGCTTGTGCATTGGACTCCATGTAGTCCTGACCCCGAGCAGTATTTGCAGCAAAGATTTCCGGCCTCCACTCACCGAGTGTCCGGTGGGCTGGTACTTTGCAAACTTGCTTGAGGTCTCCTCGCGATCCCTGGTCCGTTGGCCTGTGGGTCCTGGGGAGGGTCACCTTGTTTGTTCTTGGGCTTACCTGGTTGCTCCAGACGTGCCCTGACTCCCCATTGCTTGGAGAGTCCCCTGGACCTTGCTGGTCCACACCGTAACCTGTTTCCTCTGACCGCGTTGGTTGCATTTGCCAAGGCTTGTTGACATCGACCCCTCAGCACTCGACATCCTTCGTGGGACAGCTCACCTCCTGGTCGTCCTTGGCGTCTCCTAATCCCTGTGGCTGCAGTCAAGCAACCCTTCTTCCTTCCTGTCCCTGGTCACCTGAAGTGACCCAGACTCTGTCCCCTCTGCTTTCAGGTTCCTCTGACCTCGAATTCAGGCTTGGATTCCACCGGATACTCTTCGCCCTCATGGCAGCAGTACTTCTTTACAACTCTCCATTGAAAACGACGAAGGTTTCCGTCACCACTTGATCCCTATGCACCCGGCTCCTCTGGGATAGGTAACACGGGTACTTCAGTACCCACTGGTGGGTTGGCCTTTGAACCTTCTATGTTCCAAAGGGTTTGCTTGAAGTCCTCTTAAAAGTGTCCTTAACTTGTAACTTTACAACCAAGACTTTCCTATAGAGTTCCACGGAACACGCGGTCGTGTTTCCTCACTGCACTCGTCCTCCGTGGGCTCCCTGTGTCACTCCTCTGGGTATTTCCTTGGGGTCCCAGTGATTCTACGCGCTCTAGGCACTGTGTCTAGTCAAGTCGTTGTTGTTATACCATTTTTATTGTATATGGTTTGGTCTCCCCCAGGAGCCCGCTGTGTAATTTGCTATAGTGCCTAGTAGAGTGTTATATTAATAAATACACATTTTTATACAACACTGTGTGGTTCTCCTTTCATTTAGTCATTTAGGAGGTGATATTCTGGTAAAACAAGCTGCTTTAGATTCCTTCAAAATTAAGCCTGAAGGCTGCTCTCCACAGCTACCACTAGGATAGCTTTCTAAAGGTTATCTTTGACCTCATACATCATAAGGGTCGTGTGGACTGGTACAGGATGCCCACTTTAATTAGTGGACAGCATATACCAGGCCACCTTCTAACAATAACCCCTAAAATAATCCTGCTGAGATTCAGAAGGTGAATGAGTAATAAAGATGCGTTTTTATCTTCTCTTATTCCCTGTGCGTTCAAAGATAAAGGTAAAATGTCAGGCTATGTATTCTGGCAAATTGCTTCTTTCTCTTTCACCATGGAGGTTGGTGTTTACTTCTCTTCCTCTGATTTCAAATTGAGAGGCTGTAGTAAACTAAACTATTTGGCAATCTTTGTGGTATGCATGGAGTATGAAAGGATATGCTGTAGTATGTAATTTTCTAAGTCACAAAAAGTAAGTGTCCACAAATGAACTGTACAAATATTTCAGATTATATCAGCAGTTAGGAAAGCACAAATGAAGCACTTTTGTGTCATTCTGAAGTGCCATTATAATAGCTAATCGCGGAAACCCAATTTCCACACGTTATCTTTTGCGTGCTCTATAGTTTTATCAGTACAACTGCATTTCTATGCAAATGTAGTGACCATTTCAAATGTGCTCTCTGTAAATGACAACGAGCTAACACACTGTGTTTTAGTAATATATTTGCAACAGTGTGCTCCCAAATGCACAAAAGGCTACATGCTACCTCCTTACCACTGGCCTGCTGAATTGGCGTGCCTCGTTTGTTACATTTGTTTATTGTGGGACTTCTGATTTTTCAAAACTCCAATGACTTCAGTGATGTAACATTGATGGCAGCACCCCCACTCTTACAATTGATCCAGCACTACCACTCCTAAATAGCACTGATGAAGTTAATGTCTAAAAAGCAAAGTCTGTTGGCTTTGTCAATGTTTGTTACATACGGGAATGTGCAGACTAGACTAGTACTATCTTTAGCTCACTCTAAGGGGTGTGAAAGGGTCCAATTGTGATTACAGTATACTTTATTATTCGTTTATTTTTAGGTCTCGCCTGAGCCAGCGCTCTAGCGCTGCTCTCGCGAGAGCTTTTGTAAATGGGGGATCTGGAAGTGCAAACGAGTGCTTTCAGGCCTCCAAATACAGTGCATGTGCGCCGGGCGCGTGCACCATTTGGCAGCCTGCACACCATTTGCTTTCACTTTCACGGCCGCTTTGATGTTTGATCGCGATCACTTTCGCGGCCGCACGGCCGCTTGTTCCACATTAGTTTAACCTTCCAAAGCTCACCATCCATTTTAAGAACTGGCCTAGCTTTGTAATCACAAAAAGTTGTCAGGTTTTCTTTCTAGTGAAGGTGCTTTGTTGTTTGACATCTGTCAAGCACTTACTGCTTTGCACTAAAGCCGATCAGAAACCCACTGAAATGCAACAGATCGCTATGGCTCTATGGTGGTAAGTGAGAGAGACTCACTTCAATGCTCCAACCTCGGGTAAATGAGCACAGTTATTCGCCTTTCTCTTGGACAGAACTGCCAAAACGTGTCAGCAGCATCCGGTGCTGGACGGAAGTAACCTCCGGCTCTCCCACGAACAGAGCCATGTCAACCCGCTTGGCCCCGAGACGGTTTAGTTCCCAACAGCTACAAAGATACATCCCATTAACTTGTTTCACAAAATTAACCATGTGCCAAGCATTCCTGGCTAATACTGGTTCCTCCGTATTAAACATCGTGGCTATTAGAAATCATACCAATGCATCAAAACTCCTACCAGGCAACACCCACCACCCAAGGCAACCGTATTAAGGTGCTGGCAAATGAGCCAGCAGGGCTTCCCAACACAAGCTCACTGCCCAACCAAATAAAGTAATAAAGCTCTCCTAAACTCCAAAATCAACAAAATTCGTTACCCTGCGCCACACGAAATATCCTGCTCCGTGCCGTAACCATAGTTTACCCCCTTCCCCCCATAAACATATCCGGGGCCGTCACTCACCTTGTCGGACAACTTCGTGTTGGGATTAGGCTAGCCTTCTTGGGACAAAAACTTTATTTGGAAATCAAACCACAGCCGTGACAAGCTGCAACCACAATCAAGGCCCTAGCGGAAATTTGTATACAAAACGTGCTCAATTTAAAAGCGTGGCTGAGCTTGTTCATTTATGAAGCACAGATGGACAGAATGCAAAGTCACACCGGGTCACAAAACTGGGTTCAATCCATAGTTTTTTGCTCAGAACGCCACCCCGGTTTGGACCAAGCCATATGCAAATCAGCCTTCACCAGGCTTTATGTGGGATATAAACTTAAGGGGGGGGTGGGATTTCAATGGGGCGTGACCAATGCAGTCACGGACGTGGCTTAAAACACCCACGCTAAAACAAGCAATAGGTCTCGCATTGACGCGAGTTTGAGCTATTGGCATTGCACATAACAATGCCTTTTATTTTTTATTTATTTTTAAAAACATAAATAAAAGGAATTGTTATTTACAATACCAATAGCTTAAACTCGCGTAACTGCGAGACCTATTGCATTGCAAATGCTTGTTATTTATTGTTGTAATGAATAGAAGCTGCGATAGATTAGGGCCTACTTTGTATGTTCTTAACTTTTGGAGGGTGCTGCAAGCTGTAACTGGTGCGCTATAAAACGTTATTGTAATGATGGTGCTTCAGACAAAGCAGTGGGCGACCTTTACTGCTCAGCGTGCGGCTGCTGTTTCCTGTTGCCGTTTGCGCTCCACAACCTCGATGCACCGGGCTGGCGCACTACTGACCTCGTGCGGCCAAGAGAGGAAATGAAAGCCTGTTTAAGCAACGACGAAACTTGCGGTTCTTTCGCGATATCTTTGTCAGAAGAAACTAACACAGAAGGGAAGTGGAATGGAAAGACTACGGCGGCCTAGAAAGCCAAGAAGACAAAACAACCTTGTAAAACTAGAACAGTCAAAGCAAAAGGCTGGCACACTGTTCCATTAATTATGTGTTTGTTACTGGGCGATCCTTTGAAAATCAGGAATGTTGGAGGAACAAGGGACTGAAAATGAGGAATGTTGGAGGAACAAGGGACTCGATGTACTAAGCCTTTTAGGATTCGCAAAACTTGCTGAAGTCACGGGCCTTGCAAATAAAAGGCGAGTTACCCTGTACAAAGGACATACTGCGAGTCAAAAAGAACTGACTTGCAAAATGCCTTTGGAAACAAGGCCCGGACAGAGAACCAAAACCAGCCCTGCTCCCTGCCTCCTTTCTTTTAGACCCCCTCTCCTTCACTTCCTCCTTTCTTTCCGAGCCCCTCTCCTTACGTCACTCTATCCCCCACCGTGCCTGCTTTAATTACCCGGAGAAGCTGCAGAAGGTGTCAAAGGGGCCAGTGATGCCACCCCTCCCCCATGAACTGGCCTTCGCGAGTTCCAGACCACAGGGGAAATGTCCGCAGCCTGTTGGTAACTACAAATGTGGAGGCGGGTGTGTGAAATGAGCGACCTCCGCCTCGTTTTGAGTTGAAACGTATAAAATGTGGTATTTCTATAGTGCACGCTTTCCAAAAGGCAGCGGTTGTACATGGGCATGGACGCATAAAGTCAAGGCATGATAGGAGAGGTACCTGTTTTGCTGGTGGTTAATGCACTGTGATGCAGCGTTCTTTAGCTCTCTCCTAAAGTGGAAGAGTTTGGGGTGGCCCTGCTGGATACAGGGATCTTGTTCCAGATCTTGGGTGCATGTATGGAAAGGCCAGCCGCTTTCTTCTTTTTCACACTTCTTGGTCTGCAGTCTGATGGTTCCTTGGCTGCAGGTGGGCCGACAACCACCAGATATGCTGAGCTTGTCTGCCAGATTATCGGGGGTGCTGCTTGTGCTTGCCTTGTAAATTGATGCCGCTGGTTTTGAAGATGATAGGGGTGTGGAAGGGGAGCCAATAGACTTTCCCCCAGGATGGGGGTGATGAGACCACATTTCTTCAGGCCCTGGATGAGACGTGCTGCAGGGTGTAGCATGCCCATAAGGGTTGCCTGTGTGGAGTCTGGCAGGCTAGGGAGCAGTGTTACCACGGTCCTGATGCGACAGTACGAGGGCTTGAACAGCATCTCTGAAGTCACTTGTGCAATGGGATATAACTGCGGGTGCAAACCATTGATGCAATACCATCATATCAATGCAAGCGGTAGACATTCACACAGTGGAAATGGTCTGTGAAGACCAGATTCCTCTTTGGGTGTTCCTGCTGCCGATAGTGTGTGTGGGGGGGGAGGGTTGGGGGTAGGAACATTGGTCCAGAGGACACTGCATGCTTCACTTGATGCCACTCATTAAAAGCAGACTTTTCTTTTTTTTTAAAGCACACCTAAGAGAAAGGCGTTTCTTTAAAAAAAAAGTGCCTTTTAGTGACACCATATTTGCAACCATTGCAACTTCTTGCCCCCTGAAATCAGATTGAACCCCTCAACAGTTTCCTTCAAGAAGTCAAAGCACTCCTTCTGAACAGATTTCTTCCTTGAGCCTACGATACCCATCCTGATTCCTCTATTTTCCGCATGACGACGGCATACTGTCGAACTAGTTTTTTCGTCTTCTCATTCCTGACAGTACTCCCACTTTTCTCGACAATACATGATCCTGCAGTTTTCTTGACTATGTTAATTCTGCCTCTTCTTGGTTAATCTCCTTTGCTCTCTAAATAATGTAAGCTTACCATTCCACTCTGGTCACTATATCCTGTATTTTTTCCGAATTTGATGTTACTGTTATCATTGCTCCGCTATCTGTATAAAACGCTCTGATACCCGCAAGAGTCATATAAAACTATCAAAATAATAATAAATAAACCCTGTGCAGAGTCGGAGTAAGAATCCTGGTACACGCATACATATTAATGAGGCAAGAGTTTTTGAGACTTCTTGCCAATAATGGTGTTGTGCTGAAACTGATTAGTCAACAAGTACTCGCGAGAGGAACTCCCCCAGCTGCTTGAGGAAATGGTGTGACTGTAGTCCGAGGGGGTTCCCATAGCTGGCTTCCGGCTGAGAAAGCAATGCTTTGTAATGAGCCTCTCCGCTCTAGCGCTGTCCAGTGTCAACCTATGGAGGAAGTTCATCTGTGTTCACGTTTCTTTTTATATGTAATGCAAAATGAAATCAAACCTCGTTACCTGCTGCATCCGATAGTGGTTTCTAAAATCAGCCATTTGTTTGCCCCCCGATTCAGGTACAGGAAGACCTACCATGTGTCGATGTTATCCTTGTCGGTGCAGGAAGCCGTGGAAAGTGCTATACATATTTCGCTGTGCATTTCCCCAAACGGATGAAGGTAAAGGATCTTTTCTTTCAGCACGTCATTGGTTTTTAAACTGCCACCAAAGGTTATTTTGCTATTATCCAGATCAATAAATATCAACAAGAAGATTCATTTTATATCAAACATGATCTTAAAAACACCCAAACTAGAGGTGTGTTAGCCATGTGCGTTGTTGATGGCATCGCGTGTGAACAGTGGGTGTAACCCCACACTCTCAATTAGGCCTGGGCGGTGAATTCCGCTCCGTTCGCAGTTTGCTGAGTTTTCCGCACTCCACGGAGCACGCGGAGTTCGAAAAACTCCGCTCCGCGTAGCGGAGGAGTTTTTTCCTTGCTCGCCAACATTAATTTGGAAAGCGAGGCAAAACCAAAGCTAGACCACCTCCCAGCGAGATTTCTCAACACGGGCGGTTGAGGATAGTTGCTACCGCTCGCATTGAGGAAGCTGTCATTCGTGGCAAAAAGAAGCAGCTCCCTCTTGCGCTGCGCGTGCTGATTTTACAGGATGGGACAAACACCCAGTGCGATGTAACACACTCCTCCACTTGCATAACTCTTAGCACGGTGGCAGAGTTATTCTGTTACTGCGCGGAGTTCAGCATAGCAGAACTCTTGAGAACTCTGCCCAGGCCTACTTTAAATCTAGCATGGGGTGTACATGCAGCACTGTGTATGACCGCGGAACTTCATTCAAAAGCGGCGTACGTTGCTAATCATAGATCTGTTGCACTTTATATAGTATATACATTTTTCCTTTGTTCCTTCCCTTCTCACCTCTCTCTCACTGCTTAGAACCACTTTACTTGGTAAAGTGCACTGCACTTACACACTGTAGTCACTCATTCATTAACATGTATGACATGCTGGACAAAACTGTGCGGACTATGGCGGTACGTACACCCTGCTGTTCAGGTGTGATGCTGTCAATGATTGCCGGTGTTGATGGCTATTCAATTCATTTAATTGAAGGGAGGAAAAAATAGCAGTATTTGTAAAAGGCCTAAGGTACCTCGATAGGTTTTTGACCGTTGAATTATACATTTTAGCCCCATTTGAAGTATTTCAGCCCTCTTAAATTTTGATTATTTTATCCTTAGGCACACGCTAATATTATTGTGCATCAATAGTTACATGCAGTGACATAAAATAACACATTTGTTCTCAGAATTCTGGCCTCGAGGCTTGATACCAGAATTCTGAGAACAAATAAAAAAGAATACAAGAACAAGGATTTGAAAACGGTGTTATTTTATGTCACTGCATGAATACGATGATGCACTATAATATTAGCGTGTGCCTAAGGATAAAACAATTTACATTTCTGTTGACCAGTCACATACTTGGGGAATGGATTTTCTCCCTACCTCAGAGCACCACAAAATTACTAGGGACAAATAGATTTCTGTGTATAGACTTTTAGAGCGCCACACACCTTCGAAAAACCTCACCCACCACATTTTTCATCTTAAATTTTGCATTGAAAATTATGTCTTATGGACAATGTTAACTAAGCCATTGGCTCGCACCTCTGTGCCGTGCGTCAGGCAGTGATGGTAGAGTCTACTATGAGCTTAAACTGACCATAAACAGTGTTTTATGCATACAGAATGGGGTAATGAGTCAGCCTACTTATGCTATTGGCTTTGTTGGACAGTGAGTTGGCATCAAATACAAACTCAGCCTCCTACCCTGACCCCCCTCCCAACACAAGCAGAGCCTTCTCCAAGCCAGCAGGAGGATCAGTCAGTCCAAGCAAAGCAGCTGGAATAGGACACTTTACCCCGCATTTTTTCCTCCGCACGCCATTACCCCACATTTTTTACTCTGCATTAATTTTTACAATACAACGCAGGGCTTTACAACGCAATTCTTTTCAACTCATTCCCGATTCCAACTCAATTTCTATTCTAACTCCAGGGGGGCGAACCTTTGGGGAATGCGTTATAACAGTTTTGCAGTGTAAAACATGCGGGGTAAAAAATGTGGGGTAATGGCATGCGGAGTAAAGCATGTGGGTTAAAGGATGTCTAACCCACAAGCTGCAGTGTGTAAGGAGGTCCGACACACACAGTGACTCCACAATCTGCAGACTCCACCCAGGTCCTGGCGCCACTCCAGGCTCATGGTTTGAGCCACCTGCTCTCCAAAGCTGGCAAGACCCCGCGTCCAGCTCTGCCACACCAGTCCACATAGTGCCCAGAAAGCCCCTAGCTACTGGGACCAGAACATCATGTTGACTTGATGTGTCCCATATGACCTTCAAGACTGGCGAGGTCAGTGCACCAGCAAGACGCATGACTTCGCTTCCTGCCAAGAAAGAAAATACAGGAAGTAAAGGGAGACAAGACGGGGTCAGAGGGAGGGCCATCTGGAGCATAACGTAACATGGTAGTTACTAGTTCCTCAGCCGCAGGTCATTGTGATGTGCTTATGAGGCTAATAAGAGATGACACAAAATACCGCATGGGTTCTTCCCACGACTCCTACGCAGCAAGGCCAGGGACACTGGGTGGCCGTGGCGTTTTTTGCTTAAGAATGGATTTGCCACATAGTCCACCATCCCCTGCGCAATTGCAGATTTTAACACAAATGTGTTTATAGCTCAAACAGATAAAAAAAATTGCAAAAAAGATGGTTACACATGTTCCTACGCATTGGACGTCCCTTCACAAATATCGACTGATCAGATTTCAGTTGCTTATTGCTGTCCGTGGGTGTTAAATTGGCACTAATTTGGTCAGTATTTTCAGACAGTGTTACCATGTGTAACAAGCATTTGCAATGCAATAGGTCTCGCATTTACGCAAGTTTGAGCTATTGACATTGTAAATGACAATGCCTTTTATTTATGTTTTGGTTTTTAAAACATAAATAAAAGGCGGTGTCATTTACAATGCCAATAGCATAAACGTGCGTAAATGCGTGACGTATTGCATTGCAAATGATTGTTTCTTGTCCAACCTCCACATCTCAGGCAAAGCTACGTCTGGAATTCTGCTTGACCAAACAGCAATTTTTGCAAGAATCATGTGTTATCGGCTTTTGGCATGAATGCAAGATTGCAAAACGTGGCTCACTAAATTATTGTTATGTCCCCAGCTTGAGAAAAGCAGATCGAAAACGAGTTTCCGCCCACTCTGTCAAGCTTCACCGAGTGCTAAACAATTTAAACGTGCAAAAAGCCTGGGAAACCAACTCTTTACAGCAACTGTGCAAAGTAATACTAAGTTATGAAACGTGTGCTATTTCATTTTAACCAGACTTAAAATTCGTCCAATCGCTAAAACACGTCTGCATATTACTATCTCCCCAAAAACACAATGCAGGCTTACCTGGCAGAAAGCTCTTCAATGACATCTAAAAACGAGTTTGAGCTATTGGCATTTTAAATAACAGTGCCTTTTATTTTTGTTTTGAAAAAGAAAACGAAAAGAAAAGGCATTGTTATTTACAATGTCAATAGCCCAAACTCGCGTCAATGCGAGACCTATTGCATGGCAAATGCTTGTTAATTACTGCTAGGTCTGAGAAGCGGAAGGACGCACCCCACGTAAAACCCTGGGCACACTTCGACAATAGACCTGCCATTAAAATAATCTTAAAAGGTGCACATCAGGAGCTACTTTGAAACTAGCCCCGGTCACCAACCGTCTACCAGCCCGTCGATGCTGTTGCTCTACGCGGGCATTAGTTGGGCTACCTCCTCCCTGTGTCAGCAAACTGTGCAGTTGGTTTGGCTGTGATGCAGTAGACCCCCTCTGCTTTCCCGCGGATCCGGCACTGCGGGCAGGGATTTCAACCGCTCGGGCCGGGGGTGAGTGTACAGCGGTTCCGCCCCCATCCCAGCAAGTGGCGGATTATAGGGAGGGTGCGCGTTGTCTACCGTTCCAGCCGCTTGGACCCCAACCGCCACATCACAAGAATCGCGTGAGTCCCGGCGCGTGGCCGCTCCTCCCCGCCTCAAGCCCCGCCCACGGAATCCCTGCTGCCGGGGCGTGTGAGCGCCTGCACCCGTGGGAGCAGCTATGGAGGAAGAAGAGTTGATGCTGGCCATGGCAGAGATCCCTGTGAGTACCGCGGCATCTTGGGGAGGGAGGGTTGGGTGCGCCTGGTATGGGTAGGAACTCAAACGTTTTTCGTGCCATATTGTCCCTCAGCCTTCTTACAACCATTTGTCCCTCCCCCATAACTGCCTGTGATCTGCGGCATTGTGGACTGTGCCCTCAGGGAGCAGGGTCAGCCCTGCCTCCCCCCCAGTATTCCGCAGGATATTGTTTTCTTTGTGCCCCTGGGGGATGATTTTAAGCAGCGAAAAGCGGTGGTAGATAAGCCTGTCAACTGTTTAGTTATCGGGTTGAAAACTGTAACGCGATGTGCATAAAATAGTTTATTTTGAAGCATTGTTATTGCGCTTTGGCAAAACTTGGTATCTTCGAAATCACGGGAAATTAACTATTGGTCCCCCTTGCTGCCGGAAGTTCTTCTATCAGTCGTGGTCTCTCTGCACGTGTCCGCCTATTTAAAAAAAAAAAAAAGTGCAAACACAGCCTTCGTGCTTTAAAAAACCAAATTATCACAGCATGCCGACAGGCGCCCCACGCTGCGGACCTATAATTAACTCAGCAGGCACTCAACGCGCAAGCGCGTTCACAGCGAGAGCGAGACCTAAAAAATTACGAGGCTGGTGAGGACGAAAGTGAAACTGCTAGCTGGCTTGCGAGGGAAGGGGGACAGGAGATGTGCACGCCGCGTGGCTGTAAGCGCGTACACCAACTCAAATCCGCCAAAAGCCTGCGCGTGCACATCTCCTGTCCCACTTCCGAGGCAAGTCAGCAACAATAGATCTCGCCGAAAGCAGCGCTTCGCGCTGCGTTCGCAGGCGAGACCTAAAAAATGACAACATAATTATACAATACTATGACAAAATGTGCTGCATTATTCGGCACGAAATGCCGCATAATTTACTGAACCATGCCGCGTAATTTGGTCCTTCTCTACCACATAGTTCCAGTTACCCTGAGCAAGGCCCATAACCCTTTTAGTCAAACCACGCCAGACCTCGATGTTTAAAGCAGGTGATATATTACCGAACATATTAAATATCACGACCGTATTAAAGAATCGGAAATGTGACACTACGCAGCCTCCTCTGCCCAATGTTTCTTCACTGTGTGGTTTACTCCAGGTTTAAATAGTTGTTGATGCGCCGCTCTGTTCACCACCTGGCCATGAAATCTGTCCATGTTCTCATATAACAATGTCTACCACTGAACCGCAATCATAGCATACTCCACCCACCTTTACATTGCAAGACCGGCACCGACTACTGGTACATACTTCTTTCTGACCTTCAGAGCTTCGGTCAACAGTGGAATAACACATTTAGAGAATGGGATTAAAGGCCAGAGCAGTGAGGAATCTGTGACTGCTGATATTCAGACGCGGTTCCTTCTCACCGTGCCCCTTTCAGAGTCTGATGGGGCAGTACAAGGAAGATGGCGCTGCTGTGGTTGCTCACAGTGTTATTCTAATCTAATGACATCATTGTTATTTCTTCATGTCTGCAACATGGCCGCCGTTTCATGAGCACTACAATAATGCGAACAGTTTTAAAACGACGAAATTATACTGCGGCCTGGACCTTCCCTGTTCCGACCAAGAACATCGTTCTAACCTTGTATGAGGACACTCTAGTCACTCCATCAACAGTTGGGAAAAGTAGCTGGGTCGGTTAGTGACCCTGCTGCAGCGATATTTGTACCACCTGCCGGTCATATCTTTAAATTTATATTTTGTTTGCAGATTTATATAGCGCAAACTCGACCCGAAAGGTATTGGAGCGCTTTACCTGAGCACAAGTTACCTTACACACTCATTTTTTTTGGGGGGGGGGGGGGGGGGGGGGGGGTAGGCACGGAGAGATTAAGTGATTTGCCCAGAATCACAGGATGTGGAGTCGACCCGAGGTTCGAAACTTGGTTTTCTAGCTCCAAAGTCCACAGCCTAGCCGTGACACCACATTCTTGTCTCCCCAAATGCTATCCATTTCCCAGTGATTAATCAAACAGCATTTGTAGAGCGCTGCACTGTCACCCCCAGGGGTATCTGGGCGCTGTGTCTCCATCAAAGAGCCAGGTCTTGAGCACCCTCTGAAGTCTGCCAGTGAGGGTGTTGTACGGATCTGGAAGGGAAGGTCGTTCCAGGTCTTGGCAGTGATGTAGGAGTGGCCACGGGGCTGGAAGGGATGCAGGGGTGTGTGCAAGGGCGAGTGAAGACGAGCGCAGGTGTCTGGTGGGTTGGTGGAAGTTCAGTGGATGGATGAGATAGGCAGGTCCGAGGTCGGAGGGCTTTGCAGGCGTGTGTAAGGAGTTTGCACTGGCATGTTTCCTGGATGGGGAGTAATTAATCTTGAATTTGGAAATAAGGTCTCCTGTCTATCTTCGGTTGCGTGACATATCCTATATCCTTGTGGCCAGGCGTCTGTGTGTTTAGCACCTGGTTTACCGGGTTAATTAAGTGGAAGGCAGTAGTGATAAACTAGTGGTATCTGACAAAATATAGCAGAATCCTAGAAAGTTCCATATCTCTCCCTTGAAGTTCCTGGCGGGCACAAAGGCCGTCTGTCCATTGACTTGGAGCTGTGAGCTCACCAATGGGTCGAGCAGTCAGACTACACTTGCTGGCAACTAAGCAAAACTCCTAGTAAGGTAAACGCTATCGTATGTTACTGTGATGTTTCCATAGTGCTCGTCTTCCACCGATAGTCTTCAAGCGCTAAATAATTCGATGTCTGGAAACCTGCACCACCTTGAAAACAAGTGATTTCCGGCCACGCAGAAGTATTTCCGGATGAAGTTGCGGATGGGGACACGCCTTTCTGTGTGCGCATCTGCACTTTGCTTATGAGGGGTGAAAACACGTTTCCACTGGATAATCGTATTTACGTTTGATTGTTTGGAAAGCAAGTGTTAGATCATGAGAAACAGTGAAACTTTGAGCGAATGCCCTTCAATTGTATCTTAAAAAGGAGCCCAGCCCTTTACTTTTCACACAAACACATTTTGAATGTTCACCCCACATATGCCAAACACAACTTTCGTCTTACTGGGAAGTGATGGCTCTAATTAGTGCCTTTTTAAGGCCTAGGAAAGATGGCTGCTACTTGGCATGGTGTTGTTTTCATACCCCCACCAATGTATGGGGGGCAGCTAGGTAGTGTTCCACTTCCCATCCCAGAAAGCAATTTTCTGTGGTTCTTGAAAGAAGTAAATCTACTATTTCAAAGTTGCCTTTCATTAGTACCAGTTTTAACAACTGAATTTAGCAGTCAGGAACTGAAAGGTCACTTGTCAGCCTTTGGAAGGGGCCTCCCACTGCGAGGGCCCACATTAATGTGCTTTTTAGTGACATTTCAACTGTTTGAGCTAGAAAAAATGTTATGAACCCTGCAAATTAAGCAGAATATTATGGGTTATCCTTAATTATGCGGAAAATGACACAACTGCGTGACTAGCATAATTCCAGCGACTATATATATTCAGGTTGACTTGTATGCCAGTAATTGTATATATTCTGTGAGTTAACAGCGGGCAACAGGAGGATGTGTATGCGGGCAACAGGGGGATGTGTATGCAGCTTTCATGCCCTAAATTCAAATATGATTGGCTGACTTCTTGGCCGTTCATCCTTCCAAGCCCGCGATTGATATATTGAGAACCTTCTGCTCTCCCAGTGCTGCAGAATCTTGTAAGCTGGTGTTGCAGGCCTTATTTCGAGACATCTAGGAACTTTTTAACTAGACACTGTGCTATTCTGGACTAAAAGAATTACGGACTCAGTGATCTGAACGCTCGCCGCTGACAAATGTGGTGATCTGGAGGTCAAGAGTATGAATTCTGGCACGGCACGCATCCTTTCAAGATGGGTATATTGAGTACAATGAATGTGTTATATTCACATCTGATATTTAGAGCGGTTTGAAACGGCAGAACTGCACTATTTGGCGCTATCGCTATGAGATGTAGAAACACAACACTAACAATAGTTTTTTAAGGCATGTATCATTAAAGCCCTTATGAAATGTGGCAGGTGGCGTTTCGCTGTCGGGGTCCATAATATGGATTGTGTCTCTTCCATCTCTCGCCTCACACAAAATAGAACACGTCACTCCATGTCTCATTCGCTCTCTGTCGCCCCCTGTCTCTTGTAATTCTCTCAAACACCTCCGTAGGTAAGGCTCTCTTCGCCTGGGAACAGTCGATTTGATCTATTAATGTCTCCTCCGCAATTCCCTGGTATCACGAAGCCTTGCTTGGATGTGACTTTAAAAAAAAATCAAAATATAATCGCAGTCGCGTAAAATCGATCATGTTCGTCGGGCACCCAGTGTTCACTGGTGCCGTTTACCCACCTCAAGGCACTAGATGGATGCCTGCACTGCTCCGTGTTTACCGCTAGTGCCATGTAGGAGTCGGTGACTCATATTCCAAGGCCACGCGCGCTGTACACAGCTTCACTGACATTTTCTTCTGCCTCGTTTGAAGTAACCGGACAGCTACACATGTAAATAACTCCTTTTACGGTCTTCCATCGCTTCTTCGTAAATATCGGTTTAACGGCATTCATTTTCAATGAACTTTAGGCATCTAATTATCGATAAGGCGCTGGTGTATATATATGAGCTGCCAATATGGAGATCTGTACAGTCCTAAACGGGAGGATTGGATCAGCTAATGTAAGACCTTGAAATGAGGGCAATAAATGCGGTTATTTGACCGCAGTCCAAATTTCTCTAGGGTTTTATGTTCATTGACCAACTCTGAGCCTGCTCGTTCTGTGGGGAGATGTCTGGACCTTTGATCTTCAGATTATGCACAGCACAGATGCCAGGCGCACCGAAGCAGTGCACATCTGCAAGGGGGCCTCGGAGTTGAAAGCTTGTTGAAATGCGGCGCTGATGGCCTCCAGACCAGGTCTCTGTCTTTCTAATGAGAGCAAGAAGCACAGACCAGATCCTATCAGACTTCTGAAAAACTACTAGAAGATTAACTGCAGCAGGAATCGTTTGCAAGCAATATGTGTCCATAAAATAGATACAACGTAACTGGGAGCCGCGGATTAAGACCCCATAATACCCTCGAGTGGATGAGAAGTCATCCACTAAGTCAAAAGTACACATCGTACTAAAGTGCCTCAATATAGGACTTACGTTCCCCGACGAGGCGCTAGCGTGCTCTAACAAATCTTATCAAGAGTTCAAATGGGAACGGGATAAGCTTTACTGTGGCACACAAACTCGACTGGTCATGCACAAGGACATTGTGGCCCATTCTGAAATGTTTGTTGCCCACAACATGTTGTTTGAGTTTTGCCTCAACTTTGCAGCGACACACGCCACGAGGCGATTTTATCACATGCTTGCAAACCGAGTACATTTAGATGCACACAAGCGTGAGAAGCTAAGTTATGAGGCGCGTGTAAAAGAAACCAAGTATGTGAGGTGCAAAGCGAGACGCGCGGTGCGTGTGGGAGAACCTTACAAATGCGAAAAGCTTGCAGCGTGCGAGATGCTAGGATACGCGCGCGTGTGATACAGGTACACGCGCGAGAAGCCCGATGTGGAGCGGGAAATGCATACGGATGATGAGCGGTTTGATGTACAGTACGAGATGGATGTGTGTGGGTGGTACTCAGAAGTGTGGTATTTGCGATAAACACAACACGAGAGACACTTGCAAACTGAGTGAGAAAATCTTGCAAATGAGTACGCTGCACGCGGTCACAAAAGAGCCGTGTATGAGATGCGCGCAAGCACAACAAAGTATGTGGGAGACTTATAAACACATGTACCAATGTGTATGTAATGGTTGGTACGGTGTGTGCTGCTCACAAACACGGGATGCCTTGTGCGGAGAAGGAATAGAAACACAGGGTGAGAGAAGCTAATTAACATGGGGAGCCAGTGTGAGGTGCTAACAAACTAGCCCTGTGTGAGGTACCGTGTGTGTTTCACGACACAGGGGAACCCTGGTGTGAGAATACAACCGTGTACCGTAGGCTCATAAACACAAGTGTGAGTTTCTCGGCAACAGTCGACGCTCGGAATGGGCTAGTCTAACGCTCTCGAGACGCCTGGTGTGTGCCCCAGATGCCCCAGGGAAGCATAAGGTGGAAGATGTTCACACACGCAAGAATCCTAGTGCGAGATACTCGGAAACATAAGCGTGTCGTGTCCGACTCTCAAAAACAAAAGTGTGTGAGATGAACACAAGCACCATGCATGCGCGATAACCATGGTGCGTGAAACGTACACAAACACGTGTTGGAGACCGATGCGTGAAATGTGCAGAGAGCCGAAAAGCATGGTGTATGCGACGCTCACAGACACGAGACCCAGCTGACCAGCCGAATGCATGCGCGACACGAGAACTGCATATATCACCTACAATACTGAGCTCTTTTGGAGCAAATAACCCCCAGGTCTGTAACTGTGAGTCAGACCGTGGGAGATGCACCGACTTCATGGTAAACGACAAAGTAATGCGAATTAATAGGGCATTCTCGAAATCATGTACCCCTCCCATCGAGTGTAGCCATATGCTATAGTTCTTTCATTGTAGGTGCAAAATGCGTTTTACGAGGCAAAAAGAAAAAGCACAATAAGGTTCGGAGGTGGTAAAACACGTTTAATCTCTTAACTTCCATACAACACAAGGGCTTTGTATAAATATGCTCAGATTCAAGAAAACACACATTTGTGTACACGAAATTAGCATCATTTGTCCTACCGAAGCCTAATAAATGCTGCAGGAATAAAAGACATGAAGCGTGTTCAAGCAGAGGAATTCGGGGGTGCGACTTGCAGGTTGGCTCCTTGCATGCGTGCCCCTTTTCGAAGCACAAAAGACTTGCGCTTTGTGTTGCCGCCACCCGTGGTGACTGGAAAGCCATTTTAAGAGAGCGAGAAGGAAGGCGAGAGATAATGGCCGATGCAGAGCCTTCAAAGAGTGAGGCGGGTTTTTCTGCAGTGCTGAGACAGGAAGACAGTGCCGCGTTACAATAATTTTACAGCTTTATTGTGTGCACACTATTCACGATCAGAAATTAGCAAGAATAGGAGCGTTTTTTCTGGGAAAATTATCGTGTGTTTAGATAACTAATGGACTTTGAACGCAGACGTGGCACTGCGCTGTTTGAATAGAAGATAGGGGCGAGATTTCTTAATCCTGTGTATTTGTGGAATAACATTTATTAGGTGGGGGTGTTGATAATCTTTGAACTAAAAAACATGCACATCTAGGGGGTCGGCAGCCGTCAGTAGACCACAACGCTATGGGGTCTGGTTCTATTTAGACTTTCATGATATGAGGTACGGGAATATTCATTAATCAGTTTCATTACATTTATAGAGTTCAGGATTTGGTGGTACTGATTTTTCTCTTAAAACTAATAGGTAATCAAATATTAATTTTAGCATGAAATAAATGTGCCTCTGAAATATACGATTTAGATTTGCTGGGCAAAACATGCAGCATAAAAGAGGTATTTCAAGGGCAAGTAAGTATTTAAGTTAGTAGCGATTGTTTTGCATTCCAGGTTGATGTTGGTAACGTTACTTGTGTAAAGCGTTTCTGGGAGAAATATTATTACTTGTAAATAAATACATTGAAAAACGGAGGTATGCAAAGGTTTTAATTAATAAACCTGTAATATGTGCATTATATTGATTGGTGTTGGTACATTATGACAAACGCCATTCAAGTTATGTATCAAAAGTGTTGTTTTATTATGAATCTGCACCTCTAGGATTGTAAGAGTAATTTAGAAAATAAAGCAAACAGTTTTAAAAAAAATCACCTTTCTCCTCCTGCTTCCAAAAAGCAAAGCAGTGCAAGATGGCTGTACACATCCAGTTATTTTGCAAAAGAATCAGCGCTGCATCCACCACTCCTAAAACATCATGAACAGTTGCTTCCGTGATAAAAAGGCTGAAAGAAGTCTCCGGGGTTGGTTGTCTCCATTAGGTTGCCAGCAGTGCAGACGAGTAGTCACAAATTTCTCCGTGCGTATGCCTTTAAGAGCGCCTTGAAAGCCGCGCGCAGCCGCTGCACACGGTCCCTGCTGCAGGACATCTCGCAGAGCACCTTTAACTGTTCCCAGAGAAGAGAAGGGAAGCGTCCTCCCCCACCCCCCAACAAGGTTCTTTATCTAGGGGGTTTCACCCCAGAGAAGAGTAACCGCTCATGACGTCACTTCCGGCGCTGCCTTCCTCTGGCAGCTGTCCCAAGAAGCTGGAGCCCTGCCCGGAAGTGGCGGAGACGGCATTGAGTCAGCTCTTGTTTGCCTAATGGTCTCCAGGCTGCAGTTTGCAGGGGCAGGGCCGTGCCAGGCCGCCTACTGGAAAACGCTCCGCAGGCCCCGGCTAGACAGGTTGAGCCGGCCCCGAGGGATTGTGCTCAGTAATAATTCCTTCCCGTCTGCGGCGTTAATGCTCTGTTTGAGTTGAAAGGTACCAAACCAGTGCGTGACCTTACAAAATGCCAGACACAATGTTATCAGTAAAACCATTCCAAGCGGATCGATTACCTGTGTTATTCTCGGAGATTTTACAGTAAACGCTCCCGCAAGAAGGGGACATTTGGAACAAAAACCCGTTCTCAAAGCTGTCATGCAGAGGTGTGCACATCTGTCACTACGAATGGATGACCCAATCCCACAAATACACGCCATATAGCCAGATATCAATATACCGACAACAGCACCCATGTTGGTTCGACAATCATTTCCAAGCTATCCCTCTTCCCGCCATGCGCAGGTTCTAGTGTCGCACAGAGTGCGAAAATCCAAGACACGTGCTACGTGAAAAGGATACGGACAGGAAGCAAAGGGAAGGCAGCGGAAAAAAGACAAACCAGAATAAAATAATCAAATAAATGACATTATAATGTACTTGCCAGAACACCATTTTTTGTTTGTTTTACTGTTGACTACTTTAGCACATATATGTTAGCCGTTAATTACTAAAAGTTAATTAGAGAAAATGCATAAGCTGTTTGGTGCAGCTTTCCAGACTTTCAAAAGCTCACGCCCTTAAAAACTGATAAAAACCCCCATATAGACCGCACATCTCTAAAACTGAATCACACCCCGTTCTACAACAGACTAATTTGGAAACTCATGCCCCAGACTACTAGAAGGCACAACAGTTCCTTTCTAATTACAGATTGTGCGCCATACAAATGATATTTTACAATAACAGCGGGCACAGTTAAAACCCTGTAATCTACTCAGTACCTCGGAAAGTTGCTATCTGTCTGTTGATCATTATGGGATGGAATGTGCTTTTTTTGCGCTTGTTTGGATGGTGGTTGTTAGCACTGCAGCATAATCCCACACCGCCATGTTTCTGTTTTAGGTCTTTCTTTTTATTTCATCACCCACCTGCTGTACACCCCACACAATGTATGCTGCGACAGTATGTTTTTTTAATCCAAACTTTGCACATTGTGCCACAGAAAGTTGACAGGAGGTGAGAAGCACTGACATTGCATGTTCTTTTTGGAAAGCAACCTTCCGATCCATGTTATCTCCATGTATGTAACAATTATGATTAGTGCACTTTAAGCTCTACAAAGGAAGCTAGATTCCCAAATGTTCAGGACCATCCTGAAATAGAAGGCATGTGTGGCCCAAAAAGTTTTTTGCTGTGAACAAAGTGTTTGTTCTATACCACACCAAGGAGCATGAGGCGACCTCTAGCCATTCGGTCAGGTGTAATGGTGGTCTAGAATTAGATCTTATATTATCTCATTGCAAACGTCCAGTCAAAAGGTGGATATTTCTACTTGGTTCCTTCACAATTCCCAGGGGAAAGTGAAGCAGAATCCTCAATTTTATCTTTGACACTTGAAGCAGTCACACAACCAGCCATAGTTTTAAGAGCAAGACCATTGCTTCTTAGAAGACCAGGGGCGTGAACTCGTAGGGAACAGTGTGCTGATCAGCTCAAATGTAAAGCTCCTTTACACTTTCTGCCCAATCCCTTTGGTGCCAGAGAGGACCCCCAAAGGTCAAGAAGAGCTACATTGTCTCCATCATCCCCATAATCCCAGGCAAGACCCGCCATATTGTTTTTCATGCATTCTCTATCTACATCAGGGCAGTTTAATTAACATTTTTGAATTACTAGGCTTTCTGACGAGGTACTGAGAACAAGTTTCGAACTCTCCATAGTATCCCTCAATATGTGTGCATGGCCCCCGAGGAACAAGGCTTCACTCTCTTGAGCCTCTGTTTGGATAACTTAGGTGTTAGGCAGTGACTTTGAAAACGTTGACAAGATCTCTTTCTAAGAGTATTTGATTAGGATTTTGAGTCTGGGCATTAAGCAAATGCATTATTATTTTATCCAGATCCCCTCCTTTTTACTCCGAGTATAAACTTTTGTTTCCTTTTTCACTCCAGATAATTTGGATGTTTGCCCATGGCATGGAAATCAGCAGCAGGATATTATGGGAATATGTGGTAAAACATTTGAGTTTGTTCATTGAGCAGGACGTGTGTTCACATTCTTTTACTTTGTGGATAGCATTTTTTCTTTTTTGAGCACCTAGCAGACCCTTGGGTATAGACAATATCTATGGCAATCTGTTTACAGCAGCCATCAAAAGACATTACAGTTTCTCTCACCGCTGTATTAAGTGCCATTTATTAGACTTTCTCCTTTATTTCCGTGGTTTAAGAGACCTACATTTCAGTGACTTCTTAATCTTGTCCCTTGTACTCTTGACACTAACCACATTTCAGCTATAGGTTTGCTAGGATCCATGAATTCCCCCCCCCCGAGATAAACACCTTTCTTTTGCTGCTTGGCAAGTGCAGCAGTGGATTCCCCATGAAGCAAAATGTGAGATGTCAACGAGCACTACCCAAATACATTGGGCCAATGAGATTGATTCGTTTTCCACATTTTACAAGGGTCACACAAGACATGTGCCCTGTCAGTAGGTGAAGAGAGCTTTGGGACTGTGACTTTCTTCACCCCTTTCTCTGCCAATTCGGAAAAGGCACAATCTCTAGACCCAGAATGTTTCTATGAGTCATTTTAGGTCCTATTAAACAAGCAGACCACATTCTGACTCCACACTACAGAATCTTTGCAATGTAATTCATCAAACTTCAACAAACATCTCGTGTCAGGATACTTAATAAAAAGGCAAAACCGAAAGCCATGAGAAAGCCCTTGGCTTGCTAGCCACTAAAGACCGAACCTCTTTTAAAACCACTGGAAATGGATTGTCTAGAACCTGGTCGAAAATTATAAGTATATATAACAGAGAAAATAGCCTGCCTTTGTTTGAAATGAATGCTTGTTTGCATTTGTGTTTTTAAAATAGCACCTGCAGTGTTTATACTCCAACAATCATTTCTCCTATATCAATACTGGGCAGTGGGTTCAAACCGTTTTGTGAGACTGTTGGATCCAGCCTATTAAATCAATCAATCAATCATAGCATTTGTAAAGCGCACTACTTACCCGTGAGGGTCTCAAGGCGCTGAGGGGGGGGGGGGGGGGGGGGGGAATTCTGCTACTGCTCAAAAAGCCAGGTCTTGAGGAGTCTTCTGAAGGTCAGCAGGTCTTGGGTCTGCCGTAGGTGGATGGGGAGGGTGTTCCAGGGTTGGCGGCGAGGTGGAAGAACGATCTGCCGCCGGAGGTCGCTCTTCGGATGCGGGGGATTGTGGCGAGGGCGGTGTCGGCGGAGCGGAGCTGGCCGGTGGGGGTGTAGAAGCTGAGTCGTCTGTTGAGGTACGCTGGTCCGGTGTTGTGGAGTGCCTTGTGTGCGTGGGTGAGAAGCTTGAAGGTTATCCTCTTGTTGACGGGGAGCCAGTGCAGGTCTGTCAGGTGGGGTGTGATGTGGCTGCGGCGAGGGATGTTGTGGATCAGGCGTGCAGAGGCGTTCTGGATGCGTAGAGGACGTTTCCGTAGTCCAACCTGCTGCTGACGAGGACCTGGGTGACCGTTCTTCTCGTTTTGGTGGGGATCCACTTGTAGATCTTGCAGAGCATGCGGAGGGTGTTGAAGCAGGAGGAAAAGACGGCGTTGACCTGGTTAGTCATGGAGAGGGTGGAGTCGAGGATGACCCCTAGGTCATGCGTGGTCGGTGGGTGTTGGAGCTGTTCCCAGTGCGGTCGGCCACCAGGAGTCGCCTCAGGCCAAGGGGGTGAATCCGAGGATGAGGACCTCCGTCTTGTCCGAGTTCAGCTTCAGTCGGCTGTTACTCATCCATTCGGCGACGACCTTCATTCCTTCGTGGAGGTTGGTTTGAAGGTTATCCTCTTGTTGACGGGGAGCCAGTGCAGGTCTGTCAGGTGGGGTGTGATGTGGCTGCGGCGAGGGATGTTGTGGATCAGGCGTGCAGAGGCGTTCTGGATGCGTAGAGGACGTTTCCGTAGTCCAACCTGCTGCTGACGAGGACCTGGGTGACCGTTCTTCTCGTTTTGGTGGGGATCCACTTGTAGATCTTGCAGAGCATGCGGAGGGTGTTGAAGCAGGAGGAAAAGACGGCGTTGACCTGGTTAGTCATGGAGAGGGTGGAGTCGAGGATGACCCCTAGGTCATGCGTGGTCGGTGGGTGTTGGAGCTGTTCCCAGTGCGGTCGGCCACCAGGAGTCGCCTCAGGCCAAGGGGGTGAATCCGAGGATGAGGACCTCCGTCTTGTCCGAGTTCAGCTTCAGTCGGCTGTTACTCATCCATTCGGCGACGACCTTCATTCCTTCGTGGAGGTTGGTTTTGGCGGTGTGGGGGTACTTGGTGAGGGAGAGGATCAGCTGGGTGTCATCGGCGTAGGAGATGTTGAGGTCGTGTAGTTGGGCGACATGGGCGAGTTGGGCCATGTAGATGTTAAACAGCATTGGGCTGAGGGATGAGCCCTGGGATATGCCACAGATGATCTCGGTGGCTTCGGAGCGGACGCTCTGTGTTCTGCCGGAGAGGAAGGAGGTGGTCCAGTCCAGGGCCTTCTCTTGGATCCCGGCGTAGGGTGCGGTGGCAGACCGTGTCGTGTCGAAGGCGGCTGATAGGTCCAGGAGGATGAGGGCTGCGGTTTCCCCGTTGTCTAGCAGGGTCCTGATGTCATCGGTGGCGGCGATGAGGGCCGTTTCGGTGCTACGGAACCCGGATTGGGACGGGTCCAAGATGCTGTTCTCCTCGAGGTAGCGGGTCAGTTGTTTGTTGACGGTCTTCTTGAAGACCTTCGCCGGGAACGGGAGCAGGAAGATGGGCCGGAAGTTCTTGAGGTCCTTGGGGTCTGCCTTGGGTTACTTGAGTAAGGCGTTGATCTCGGCGTGCTTCCAGCTCTCCGGGAAGGTTGCTGTCTCGAAGGAAATGTTGATGGCTTTCCGGAGATTGGGTGTGATGGCGGTGCTGGCTTTGTTGAAGATGTGGTGTGGGCATGGGTCTGATAGAGAGCCGCAGTGGATGGTGTTCATGATCTTGATGGTGTCGTCGTCGTTTATGTTGGTCCAGGAGAGCAGGCGGTTGGTGCGGATAGTGGTCGCGAGGGCAGAGGTCTCAGTGGTTGTCGGGGCGGACGTGGCATTGAAGCTGTCGTGGATGTCTGCGATCTTGCGATGGAAGAAGGTGGCAAACGAGTTGCACAGGTCTTGTGAAGGTGGGATGTCGTTGGTGTTGGAGCAGGGGTTGGAGAGTTCCTTCACGATGTTGAAGAGCTCTTTGCTGTTGTGTGCGTTGTTGTCTAGGCGGTCTTTGAAGGAGGCCCTTTTGGTGGATCTGATGAGGTGATGGTGTCTGCGGGTGGCGTTCTTGTGGGCTGTGTAGCAGTCCGGTGTTCGTTCACGGTGCCAATTCTTCTCTAGCTTTCGGCAGGTTTGCTTGGAGGCCTGGAGGTCTTCAGTGAACCAGCTGGCTTTCTTGCTGCTGTGGCTGTTGGAGGGTTTCTTGACCGGGGCGAGGGTGTTGGCGCAGTTGTCGATCCACTGTCTGAGGTTGCGGGTGGCGGTGTTAGGGTCGGTGGGGGGGCTTCAGGCGAGGGTGGTGGTTAGCTGGTCTTCGGTGACTTTGCTCCAGCAGCGGCGAGGGATCTGTTGGGTGCGGTGGTGCGTGGTGGGTTTCCGGAAGGTGAAGTCGATGCAGCGATGGTGAATCCAGTGGAGTTCGGTGGTGTGGTTGAAGGAGACGTGGGGGCTTGCGGAGAAGATGGGGTCAAGCGTGTGGCTGACGGAGTGGGTGGGTGTTGTGACGAGTTGTCCGAGGTTGTCGATCAGGGTGGTGGAGTTAGTGTCGTTGTTGTTCTCGAAGTGGAAACATCCAAATTAGCCACTAAAAATGGCCGTCTGAAGCTGGGCCCCTTCTCTGCCTAACTGCATCCTCCAGTTCCTTCTGCTGGTGTGAGGGAAATTGAACGAGGTCCGCTTCTGAGAAGGGAATTTAATTTTTCTAGATTTGAAAGAAGTGGTCATGCCTTCATGCACATTTTGATCTGGAAGTCATACTCAAAATCCTTCCATTTATAGTGTTCTCATAATCTAGATTGCCAGGACAGGGCTTTTGGTCTAAAGCTGCCTACCTTTCTTACCAGGTCATGGGAGAAGTGAGAGTGCAATTAAGAGGCACTGGAATCTAGTTCTCCCCCTCTTAGGTGACAGGTTAATATGGACTTCTTCCCAAAAGAAGTCCCAGTAACATTCGAAACAGGTTAACATTTTTTATTTCAAACTGTGCCTTCACTGAGACAACAGGAGCAAAGACAGGGCACACGATCTATCTGTACTTCTCATTTCAGAATGTTTTCAGCTCCTCAATGAAGCCGTGTTTCACTTTCCGGACCCTTACACAGTAAAGCCGGATGACTCCTACAGACTCCTGGTCACAAGACATCCTGCATTCAGTTAATGTCACCAGTGAGACTTAGTATGAGAGTTATGTTGCCAGTCTCTCTGGTAAAAATGGGGGTCTCTAGTTGGCAGAGGTAGATATCTTTGACCAAATTTGGACCCTTTCTTCTAGTCAGGGTAAGGGGGATACACACTTTAGATAACCCCTGGTCACGCCCTTGGTAGCTTGGCACGAGCAGACAGGCTTATCCTAAAGGCAATGTGTAAAGTATTTGTACCAACACTCACAGTAACACACTAAAAACTCCACAAATGGACACCACACCAGTTTAGAAAAAGAAAATATCTTTATCTAAACTAAACAAGACCAGAACGACAAAAATCCAACATACAAATACTCAGTAGAATGTCTTTAAAAAGGTTTGTTGCAAAAATAAACTTGTAGATGATAAATGCAACACTTTAGTCTCAAAGTACCTGGGATGCATAACGCAAAACAAACAAAAGGGTCGCAGAGAAGGTGATGCGTTGATTCTTCCTGCGCTCTGGTTATGATGCGACAAAATGGTGCCTCGATGCGTTGCGACGATCGATGCGATGGGAAAAAATTGCGTTTTTGCTGCGATGCGACAACGTGGAGGCCATGCATGCACGCCCAACAACCGTGCGGCGAATTCAGTGGTTTTCTGAGCCGTGGCAGGCCCTGCGACATGCTTTCCCGGGGATGCGACAACACTCTCGGCGACACGCTTCTCTGGTGTTGCGGCGGTGATCAGCGGCGGCGCCCTTCCTCAGTGATGCGTCGCACATCCAGCTCCCAACAGCACAAAGGGCCTCACACACAGTTACAGGCCCTCCTGACAGACTGGAACTCCCAGCAAGGAAGTTCAGGGAACCTGGGGGATAAGTCCTTTTGTGCCTGGGACTTCAGAAACAGGAGGCCAGCTCTTCCCAGGCCCTTGGAGACTTTTCTTCAGATGGACACAGCACACAGCAAAGTCCCTTGGTCCTCTCCTCAGTAGAAACAGCAAACTACAGACCCCAAGCACACAGCAAGGGCAGTACTCCTCAGTCTCTTCAGCTGTTCTCTTTGGCAACAGGTTCCTCTTGATCACGAAGTAGTCTAAAGTTCAGGAGTTTCAGCTCTCATATTTATACCCCAAAAGTCTTTTTTCTCTATGTGTGAGGGGTCCTGGATCCAGTCCAAGCTAGTTCTGGGGGCACTCTGCCTGTGCACATCTTCTTTCTTTGTTATTGTGGGCCAGGGCCATCAGACACACCGCAGGAGGTGGAGCCAGCATTGTGGAAGGCAGGCACAGCCCTATTAAGGCCCAGGTGCTACTCCTCCCACCACTCCAAATGCAGATAGGTCTATTCAGCCTAGGGCTGACTCACTCAGACTCCTGGAGCCACCCCAGCCCCTGCCACTCTCAAACCAGACAGTCAATCCACAACAGGCAGAGGCACACAGAAAGGTTGAACAAGAAAGTAGCCACTTTCTAAAAGTGCGATTTTCAAACACAGAATTTAAAAGCCATCCTTACCAAAAGATGTGTTATTAAATTCTGAGTCCAGGGATACCAGACTCCAATTTTCTATCTTGCTCCTATGGGAAGAAATGCAGGTAAACATGTTACACAGCATTCCCCATTCTGTCCTATGGGCAAGATAGCCTTTCAATAGTGAAAAACAAAATTGGCAGTATTTCACTATCAGGACACGTTACCCACACTAGTACATGTCCTACCTTTCACAAACACTGTACCCTGCCCTGGGGGATACCTTGGGCCTACCATAGGGGTGTCCAATGTGTAAGAAAAGAGAAGGGTCAGACCTGGCAAGTGGGTACACTGGCCAGGTCAGCATGGCAGTTAACAAACTGCGCTCAGGCACTGCAGTGGCAGTCCTGAGGCATCATTTTAAGGCTACTCATGTGAGTGGCACAATTTAGTGCTGCAAGTAGCATTTGAATTAACAGCCCTGGCACACTCAGTGCACTTTACTAGGGACCTACTGGTAATACAAATATGCCAATCATGGACAACCAATCACAATAACAATTTACCCAGGGAGCACTTGCACTTTGGCACTGATCAGCAGTAGCAAAGTGTCGAAAAATACAGGAGGTAGAGGCTAAAAGTCACGGGAAACCATGCCAAGGATGCCAGGTCTAACACTCTCCCTAAGTCATTGAATCAAGAAAGGGTTCTTAAACAACATTTGTTCTCAGAGCCATGTGAGCACTCCAACCAAAGTCGTAGATCTCATGAGCAAATTTAAAGCCAAAATTTCTGTGTGCCATTTGCACTTAACAAGAACAATGAAATGCACCCCAGTATGTGGTTTTCATGGTCACATTTTGGACTTTCAAGGTTTAAAATCCTAGGTTCCTGTATGACAGCTGTACCAAAGTGATTATTCTAGCATTGAAATAATTCCCCTTGATTATTCGAGGAGTGCGATTTCTCCTCTTCCCGAAGAGTTCCTCACATGAACAAGCAAAGGACACTGTTTAAGAGGTTGTCAGTTATTCTGGCTTATGGCTCGGTGTCAAAGAAAGGACATTTTTTTTATGACAGAAGACATACAGAACCTGGATGCTGAAAGTCCAGCTGACTGTGGTACCCAGCACACAAATGATTACTTCATTTGACAAGGCCCATCTTTGAGAAGTTAAACTTCCCACTGATGGATTTCATTTCAGCTGAATCAGCAACAGGTATTTCCAGGTTTCTCTGAGGGACGTTTTCTTTTTCACTTGGATCAAGACAGTGTTCACAACCTCAGAATTTACCAGTGCAGGATAAAATTAATAATTCCATCTATGTCTGAGAGAATATGGTTCAGAGACATTTTCTTTGCTTGATGTTAAGTACTTAGTTCATGAACAGTTGTCCAACAGGTAGTCGGATCCATCAGATAGAAATGTCCTTATAGTTGAAGTAGTCTGGAAAGACTGAACAGTACAGAATCAACTGGCTGTCTATCCGCGACTGGAATGCAAACGGAGATATCCGGCTTCATGTTGACCTTTTATGGGGGTTTTCCCCTTGAGGGGCATACATGAGGTAGTCCTTGGGAAAAGAAAACTCATCCAACAGGAAATTTCACTGGTTATTCATGTCAGTGTTTCAAATGCATAGGAGTAAGATTGTGCATTTCCACGCATGACCTACCAGGGCAAAGATAGTCCACCACAACAACCTCATATTGGTCGCAGAAGGTGCTCTGATTCATGGCCTTTTATATTTTCAAAGTGTTTTGTGCTCGCTTACCAACAGAATGGTTTGAACTGTCACATGAATGAGGCCAGAGCCACATTCCAGCCTTTCTACTTCAGAAAACTCTGCTAGTGGCATGGCAACTGTGCCCCTTACTTCTTGTTTAAGGAGATTGCACTATTTCTGTGCTTCTATAGGTGGTGGTGGTGACAAGAAACGCCTCTGATGGAAAGTACACCTGTGGATGCCATACAGTCAGTGATCTTTGCACTGCAAAAAAAAAAATGCACTACAATTTAGTTGAGCTTTAGCTATTTATTTACTCAAACCATGGGACCGGCCCAATGCCAATGAGGCTGAAACACGCCACAGTGTAGTTTAATGTAAACTAGCAATCAATATGGATTTATAAAGCGCAGCAAATCACCCAACAGGGTATCCAGGCACTTGCTGGTCCTGGAGGCTCATTGGAACAGCCAGGTTTTCATAGGAAATCAAGGAGAAAGCAGTAAAAACTAGGGAAAAGGGGGAGACGGCACTAAAAGAATGGGAAAAAGCAAGGAGAAGGCAGTGAAACTGAGATAAAAGAAAGGGTAAGGCACTAAAAAATAGGTAAAAGCAAGGAGAAAGCTGTGAAAAGTTGGTAAAAGCGAGGAGAAGACACTAAAAAAACAGGGTGGAAGCAAGGAGAAATCAGTGAAAACGAGGGAAAGGCAAGGAGAAGGCACTGAAGAAACAGTGTCAAAAAGCATGGCCAAAGCAGCGAAAACGTGGGAAAAGCAAGGAGCAGGCACTCAAAAAAGTGGGTAAAGCAAGGAGAAGACAGGAGCAAGAGCGATGCAGCCGAACGGGAAGAGCTAGGCCGAACTGCTAGGACATGTCCACTTCATATGGGAGAAATGTCCTCTTCAGATGGGAATACAAACAACCCCAGAACATTCAGATAGGTGAAGAAGGAAGAATATACATTGTTCTGATGAACATTTCTAACTGCAAGTATCTCACCTTGTAAATCTCCCCAGGCAACAGTCTGGATATGGGCATCCTTGCAGTAGCTCTTGCGTGCTCAAAGGTGGCATCATCGAACTCCATAGTGGCAGCCTACCGTCTCCGTACATGGCAACATAGAGCTGCATAAACATGCCACCCCTGCACGCTGATGTGAGCTCCTCATTTTCTACACCCAAAGACACGGATCCGGATTTCCGCTCCTACCTATTTTGGGTTTCACAGAACTCTCCACTTCTTCAAACTTTGGCAGTGCGCAGGAATGTCACCAGCTCAAAACAGTGCTGCTCATATTGGAAGCAGATTTCTGCGTTGGACCCTCACAACATCTGCTTATGATACCTCAGGACCAAGCATGACTCCAAGTCATGCAACAAGTGTTCTATTATGCACCAAAATGCCTCCAGGGATACATGGGCCAAGCTCTACTTTGCAGAGTACAGGAAGCGAGATTAGTCTTTATCAAAATCGCCCTCATCAGGTAGGTTACAGGTGGAGTCAAAAGGGAAGTGCAAGGACAAGCCAAGGATCGAAAGGAAGACAAGATTGCTGGTACCCAGTTGACACCGGCTACGATTCCGACTGCTCTGGATACAGCTGCAATCTTGGATCAGGGACCATCTTTGTCTAGAGCTTTTCCAATGTCAAAGAGTATACAAACACCAAAGCAAATGCTGGGGGTGATGACGGCTCTCTTCTAATTTCCTCTGCCTTGGCACAAGTACTTTCGGAGACTAGAGGATATTTTGGGTTTGATTCAGATGCCTTTGAAGGCCCCCAGAATGTCACACATGATGAGGATGATGAGGAAGAGACATATAATTTGCTTCCAACTCATTACACAGATGAAAAATGGCAGTGGTTTGGGTTCCTCTCTTGAATCTGTCCTGGATTTGCCATTAGGGCCTCCTGTGAAGGAAAGTGCCTACTTTGTGGGTGGGGTCAGAAGGGCCGTGGAATTTCTAGAATTGACACTCCTGGCTGAAGAGACTAAATCTCACCTCCCCACAGAAACTTTGCAGCCTGGGCCATTGCCCAGTGAGCTCTTGTGCCTTTCAACCTTGCCCCAGCTTATTCAGTCCTGGCTTCTTGCTCTAAGCCATTTTTGGCCCTAGCTTTGAGTTGCACCATTGAAAGGTGTTGCAGAACAGCGACACATGGTACAATGTTTTTTGGCACAACTTTAAATTTCAAAGAACCTTGTAATACAGGCCTCCACAAGCAAAGTAAACCAAATTCATTTCTTACTTCTCCTCCAGACAGGGAGTGAGAAAGAACCGATGCCAAGGCAAAAAAGTCTTCTGCTGCTCTATGAATGCAGTTTGCCACCTTGTTTGTTGCATTCATGCCTTTTCATACAGGGTGCACAAGTTATTGCCAGCCTTGTCAGTGGACTTTTGGTCAGGTAGTAAATGATGATCAGGATGCTGTAAAGTATGTTTTACGTTCTAGATTGGATACTATGGATTTGGTTGCCCATGCTACAAGCAACAATGCCTTTCTTGGACAACATGCTTGGATACATTTCACTGGATTCTCGAGGGATGTCTAAGTGGAGATGGCATGAGTGGATCACTCTGTGATTTTGTCAAACAAAGTGATAATGTTGCTCATCAAAAAGGTGACTGAACTAGTATGGAGAGAAGATAGAGATGTTACTTTTTGGTCTTTAAGAAGACAGCAGATTAAGAGCAATTCTAGACCTCAGACTCTTGAACTCTTTCCTCAAAAAGTTCAGAATGAGGACACTTGCTCAGGTTATGCATGCTTTGGATCCCAAGGTCTGAATTGTGTCCCTGGGTGTACAGGAAGTGCACTCTGATGTTCAGGTTGTGAAGTCTGACAGGAAATGCCTCTACTTTGTGGAGGGCTCAGACCACGTCCAGTTTTCCAAACTGCTCTTCATACTTGTATCAGGCCTTCTAGTCTCAAGGAAGGTCATGTTGGTGATTGTGGCATGTCTTTGCAGGTCATGGATACACATATTCCTGTTCCTCAACGAATACCTATTGAAGGCGGGCTTTCCACAGCTGGGTTGGACCACCTATAGATAATGGTGTCATTGCTCTCCTTCCCGAGGCTCCTCATCAACGTGCTCATATCACATTTTCAGCCGGTACAAAGGATATGTATAGGTTGCCTTATGGAAGCAGTTGCCCCGAAAGCATTGCATCCTCCACAGCAAATAAAGGACATTCAGGCTATGATCCCAGTGAATCGGATAAGAGCTTCTATTCCAGCCTTAATGCTTTGAGGCTTATTGGACTCCTTGCATCCTGTTGGTACCTCATGCCTGTTGGCACATACAGACCTTTTGATAGAACCTCAGTAGGCCTATCAGTGAGGATAGCTTTGGACAGCATATGCACCTCTCGACGAGGCAGCTGAGGACTGTCCATGGTGGAATACAGATGCCAATCTGGTGTATGGCATGCTGTTTTCCTTGCCTCTTCCAGGATTCACAGTAGTGACAGATGCACAGTTTTTGAGCGCAGAAAGTCACCTAGATAAGGTGGAGATCAGGGGTTTCTGGTCTCAGATGGAGGAGAAGCATCCCCTTAATCTTATGGTGCTGTAAGTCTTCCGGCCGGGTCTAAGGGCATTTTTGCCTTCCATCACGGGGAGGTCAGTCCAAGTACTGCCAGACAAAACAACCACCATATAGTACTGCAACAAGCAGACTTTGGTGATACTTGGTTCTTCACAGGGTTTCCCTAATGTTCAGTCATTTAGCAGGATCAGTAAACATCAAGGCAGATGAAATCAGCAGGTATCACATTGCTGATCACGACTGGTATCTGCATGCGGAGAAGGCATGGGGTATAATGGGGCGTGTCGTTGGTAGACTGTTTGCTACCTCCGAAAAGTCTCATTGTCTGGCCTTTTGAGCTTTGTAGATTGCTCCTCAAGATTCTCTAGAAGGGTTCCCCCTCTGATGGTTTCTGGCCTCCAATATGCATTTTTGTCTCTGCTTCTGATCCTGCGGGTCATACAGAAAGTTAGGAGGGACTGAACACAGCTGATTCTGGTAGCACTAGATTTGGCCAGGAGAGTCTGGTACCCTGCACTCCTGACACTGAATATCTGCCCTCCACTTCAGCTTTCTCTGTGGGAGGACCTGCTGTCCCAGCAGCAAGGCTATGTGCCACACCTGCACCATCCCAATCTACACCTTAATGCGAGGAGATTGAGCAAAACCAACAGAGGGGCTATGATCTTAGGTAGCTCATGTCATTTTGGCTGCTCGCTGCCCTTTCACCAAATCAGTTTATTCGGGCCACCGTTCCAGTTATGTCACCTGGCGCAAAGAGAAGCAGGTTGATCCTCTACATCAAGATTGCCTGACACACTTTTATTTGTTTCGACAAAACTTTGCTACTGACACTCTCAGGCTAGTCTTCATTCATTTGCCAACTGAACCCTCAGTGTGGTTCTAACATTCCTGATGTATGCTCCTTTTGAAACTCTTGATTCTGAAGACCATGCTTCTCATTACCATCACTTGTGCGCATTGTGTCAGTGAGCTGCAGGCCGTGTCAGTTCAACCACTGTATACTATTTTTTTTTCTGACAATCTATTGCTTAGGGCATACGCATCTTTCTTCTGAAAGTGGTGTCACCTTTCCATGTGGGGCACTCCAACTCACTTACACATTCTTTTCTCTGCCACATCATCTAAAGAAGAGGAGGGGAGCCATCCGTTGGATCAACAGCATGCCTTAGCTTCTACAATGTTAGGACTGTAGGAAAACAAGTAGCTGATCCGCTTGTTGTGTTCACTGGTGAAAGGAAAGACCTTGTCCCAAGGGATTGGCATCAGCAGCATACATTGTTATGCACTGGGCAAAAAGGATCCTCCAGATATCCTTCTGGCGTACTCCATCTGAACAAAGGCTGCAACGTATATTTTAGCTCAGAGAAAGACGGTTTTTGGCATCTGCAAGGCAGCTATTGTTTTACCAAGCACTACTGCATCCATGCACAAGTCTACAGAAAGGGTCATTTTGCCCACTTGGTCCATTAGGACTTCATGATGTAAAGACCCTTCTCCAGGCTATCCTCCTTGGCGGGGACATTGCTTATGTATTGAGTCACAATATGAGGAAATCTGTGGTTATAAGTATCTATCAGAAGAATAAGTTATTTACCTTCGGTAACGCTCTTTCTGGTGGATAATCTGTCTAATCACAGATTACTCACCACTTAATACCTTTTCATCTGTGAAGTCTACTTTATGGTATTAATAGGGTCCCAATTTAGCTTTGGACACTGGCAATGAAAGATCAGTTCTGTTAGCTAATCTCTGCATTCTTCGTGGCAGAATATCTAACTATTAATTAGAAATCCATGCAAAGGGGTGCACCGTTATGCAGGTCTGTATTGTCATGTGCAGAGGCATAACAGAGGTCAATGTCGTTTACTGCAAGAGTTTCCAGATAAAGTATGACGCATGGGAAGATTCACAATGTGAGGAATCCACAGATAGAGTATCCATCAGAAAGACCATTACCGAAAGTAAGTAACTTGTTTGTTCCACACTAATGTAAACTATATATAGGAGGTTATGCTTACCAGTGTCATTTGAGACCCATGCTTTCTCTTACATGAGTGCCCTTAGCCTCTGCGAAGGAGTCCTCACTCATATAGCATTATTAGAGTGGTGTTCCTCTTTCCCTTACTTTGATAAATAATCACATCATGCTTGTGACCGTCTGACTTCCTAAGATCTCATTCCAAGTGTCTCCTGATTTCCGCACTTCACCTCTATAGTGAGTTGCTATAACTTGGTTTTGGTCATGGTTGCACAAAACGTCTTTGAGTCAACTGGATCTATTGTACACGAAACTGTGACCTTAAAGTTTGTTTTTCATACAACTAATGGTCAAACAGGCAAAGCAGTGAGCCATAGTTTTAAATCTTGAAGAGCCTTGCCATCACTGTCAGTACCTCAAGTCGTATAAGGGCAGCTTCGTTTTGGGATGACATTTTATAACACAATATAATTCAAATCAGGAAATAATGTTGGATATGTTTTTTACAGTCTTCTATGTTGAAAGTGAACTTACTACATTTTATGCCTGGAGGGTTTTTTAATGTATCTACCTGAGGCTGAAGGTGCAAAGCTACAAGAAGGATTCAACTGGATTTGTTCTCTAAACCGCTGGCTGGCCACCAGTATTATTGACTGATTTAGGTCTGTAGGCTGAGCCACTCTTGAAGGTGATTTGGTGATTCTGCCGAATCTGTTTTAAACCACTTCCCTACTGCCACAAGGAATATGCTCTTGCTTCCCACTTGCTTGTGTTGTCTGTCCTTTACCCTATAAGAAAGAAATAAAAACCATTTAATTAAAAGAATACTATTGTCTTCTCAAGCTTTTGTGCATTTTCATATCAAGGACAGTCCAAAGTCGTTTTAACAACTGAATACTCAAGCTGTCCCGCGACCAAATCTTCAGGCCTGGGTAGGTCATCTAGACAAAGTTGATTCTTTGCATCTCCTTCACTGCAAGGTAGAGGCTTTATTTATTATTTCATGGCACTAATAGGAAAAGAGAACCTGGCCAAAAAGTAGATCTTCAAAGGGTGAACTAATGAGATGCGTGAAATTTGAGAGCAACGAGCCATTTTCCTGGTCTGCTATTATAAGTGAGCAGTCTTCTGTCTGAGCGCCTACTTGACCTTCGCTTGTTTCATGGTGCATTGGAGTTGCTGTAATGCTACCGCTAGCTTTTGTTGTTTTGAAAATTAATGCTGAACATCAGTTGCAAGGAACAGGCCACTTTTGGCACTGCTGTATTAGCTGCTGGTACTCAGTTAGGCGTATAAATATACCTCTTGATTGGAGATGTCCTACAGTCTTGTTTGAGGCCAAATTGATGAGCTCAGAACCAGCAAAGGGGACATTAATGGGAATATTTGACCAGAAATGTTCAGCATTTGAAGGCTATTGATTTGAGTATGGTAACAACATTTTACGTCAAGGGAAGATATGGATTCCCTCTTGTTCACGTCAAACTTTACACATCTTGCAAAGAGGTTTATTCCTCTTAGATCCAGTGATAGATAACAGACTTCAGTATTTTCACTTGATGAAACTCTCTTTAAGAGAATCCACTTTCTTGCAATTACTTGTTTCAACCAGAAGACAATGACCCTTCCTAATGTTTATGTAGTTTTTTGGTTCTCAGCCATTGCACACAGGATGATTTGGTAATCTGAATATGCAGATAGCCATCTTTGTAGATGGGAGCAAAAATACCTCTATTCGACAGGGAATGGCATCTTCTCTTTTATGTGACACAGTGCAGGGACAGAGGACCAAGTTGCAGTGTACCAGTGCTATCCTGCCCCTCATATCACAGTTTTGGTCCAGTCCCCTCCAAGTTTTCTGTACTGGAGGTTAATGTCACCAATCCTCTTGAGGATGGTCTACATGCTTATACTACTGGCTGCTCCATAGTAGAGCACACAGCTCTCCTGGCGATGGGGCTCAATCAAAGAGCGCCATCTTGTGACATAGATAGCTCATTTCACGTCTTGTCCATTATACCATTTAGAGTTGGTGGCGGCAGATCAATAGAAATATGGGCCATTTCCCAGTTGAGGAGGACCTGTCCAGGCCATCTCTGGTCAATCCGGGTAGTCTGTCATGACTGTGTCCCACTCATTACCAACTTTGTGTGATGTGTGTGTACATCCGTTGTGTATACATGAGAGTTCTTTTTATAGAAGGCTGGGAGTTCCCATACATGCATGTAACCCGAAGTGTGTGGTTTACCGCAGTGAATTAGCCAAAGTCCATCCAAGTAGCTGTCTAACCTATTTATGGCAACCTGCATGTGCTGCTCTCCCATCATGCCCCACAAAGGCCATATATTTAGGGAGTTATGTGCCTGATTCAGAGCAACAAAACTTTCAAGAGAGGAACAACTCTCTGGCTTTGCCTTTCTTACTCGGACCACTACTAACAGGTCTCCTTTCTAGGTTGAGCCTGGTCAGCACATGTGCTGCTCTGCCAGGCATGCTGTATTGAGGTAGAGACTTGAAGCTCTGCTTGCTCTCTGCCCACATTTTTCATTGGCTTGTGTCATTGTCCACTGTAAACTGTGGCTGTTCTTTGGTCAAAAGGCTTAATAGTCCCCCCTTAGCATCGCCGTGTCTTATTTTGTAACCTCCCATGGCGACACCCCCTGTTATGTGTGTTGTTGCTCGGTAGGCTTTAATGACAGCCTTTGAGCGCTATTTTCTCAAATAGCAGGCAGGACACGGTCTCTCCTAAAGCTTTTTAAAACAATTTATAGCACGCATTTGCAATGCAATAAGTCTTGCATTTGCAAGAGTTTAGGCTATTGCCATTGTAAATGATAATGCCTTTTATTTATCTGTTTTAAAAATAACACATAAATAAACGGCATTGTCATTTACAATGCCAATAGCTCAAACGCTCTTAAATGCGAGACCTATTTCATTGCAAATGCTTGTTTGCCACTTTTTCCCTTTTGTGCCTCTTGGTGCATTGCAGGTTTTCCCTACATTGTAGCCATGTAAACAAAAATGAAATACGCCGCAGGAAATGAATTGTAGGGACACACATCTTCTTTCACCTTCTCTGTTGATGTGGAGTCCATCTGCTCCCTGCTGGTCCTTTTAAATAACCCACCTATTGTTCACTTCCTGCACCTGACGTCTGCCCGACAGTTCAACTAAGAGGTGCGCCGAATATCTGTCTGGTCAGTGTTCTGCAGCTCCTGCCTTTCTGTGGCCTGGCTTTTAGCCAATCTCAGTGTACCTAGAGTGGATTCATTGAGTGCCTAATTAATAATCTGATAAGTTGCCAGAAGAATCATTGTAGCTAGAGGGGGACATAAGGACACCCTGACAAACTTACTACCCACTGGTTCATGCTGTAGCTAATGGTGGTGGACGCAGACAAAGCTAACTAATAATGATCAGTTCATTTATTGGTAGAGCCCCCATGTGGCCACAAACACCCCCCCCGCGGTCTGCCCATGATTGGAGATACTAGGAACACCCACTATGAGATCACCCATGGTCAAATAATGGCTCACATATTGCGAGAGGGACACATCTGCTAAGAGTAAGAACTATGGATTTTGTTACCATGTGCCTTTGTTGTGTTCCCCGCGGCATAGGAGGGCACACCCGTAGATCCCCTCCCCCAAATGGAAATATTACACATCACATCCTTTTCAGAGAAAAGGAGAACTGGCAGGTGTGTTCTTTCCAGTCAGTTATGCTGTAATAGACAGTGTTAGGAGTCAGACAGCCTGTCAGAGGACATCTCATCTGCAGGTTTTTTTCGGTGGAATCACAGCCTGGTTCCTGAAGACAGCCAACATACCCAAAGATTGGTAATTTATAATAATTAGTTATTTCTTTTGCATAATTCACCTGAAAAGCATATGTATCAGAATATCGATAATAATTATTAAGATCTCAGCAGTCATAATGTCAGAGACAATGCTAGGAAAGCCCTGAGCATATTTCATCACACATCCCCTACTCTGTTATTCTAAACCCTAACTAATTCTCATAAGCATTTCCATCCATACAGTTCTTTTGGCTGCATTGTCTATATTGTAGTTTGCCAAATTATTTTAGTATCCCTGCATACCTTATATTGCTGTTGGGCCTGCAGCCGAAATTCAATCATTCAGCATGTCCGCATTAGCAACTAGTCCATGTGTTCTGCACCTAGCCATTTCTAGCTTGTCTTTATACCATAGTCCTCAGTGATTCCATTTGAAGAGGGGCGGGGGCACTACTGCTCAGTTCATATGTTGCTGCTTTTGTACGCTAACAATGCCTCTTTGCAGAAGTGTAGGTAAGGCAAGCAAATGTAACAGTCTCTGCTTACTTCCAAATAAGATCTGCACGAGGTAAGTCGGCCTTGTAGTTGTAATCACATCACTCAGACCAGAGAAACAGCAAATGCCCTTATCTTTCCTATTTATGTGAACAATGTCAAAATGTAGTTTCAAAATAAACAAGCATTGGTAAAGCCAGTACATCTAACCTAAGCAAGAGCTATTAGCTTTCCCTATGTCATTTAGCCATGTTGTACACCAGTGTAACTGCCTTTCAGCATACCTAAAAGTTAGTTACGTAGAGGAGAGTTACGTGGAGTGTCGTAGAGTGGAATGGCGAACAGTGGAGTAGCACAGAATGTCGTGTACTGGATTGGCTTTGATTGGAGTTGCCTAGAGTAGTGCATAGTGGAGTGGCTTAGAGTAGAATGTATTGGAGTAGAGTGTTACAGAGTATAGTGGCATATAGTGCAGTGGCTTAGAGTGCAGCAGCGTAGAATTCAGCGGCGCACAATGCAGCAATGTAGAATGCTGTGTTATGTTATGGTATTTACATTTATAGCGCGCACAGCTACTCAAAGAGTGTCCTCAAACCAGGCGACCAATGTGGGAAGAGTGATGGTCTCCGCCCTTGGGGCCAGGAAGCTCTGTACAATGGAGAAGATTTCCTTGGCATTGTTTTTGGAAAGAGCAATACGCTCGGCGTAAAAGAGGCTCTTGGCGTGCCGTATGGCTGCATAAAATGATTTCTGGGATTTCCTTAATGCCTGCTTGGCTAAAGGGCAGTATGCCAATCTCCAGCAGCTCTCAAGTTTTTTGCACTGGTGTTTCAGCATTTTAAGCTCAACGGAGAACCATGGTTTTGAAGGAGAGTCTCTGGTTCGTTTGTACGGTGATAAATGCTCAATCTCCTGCGATATCCAGCTCGTAAAACTCTCAAGGGCACCTCCCAGATCTTTAGTAAGGGCTGGCCGAGTCTCAGCCAACACCATTCTAAAGGTTGCGGGCTCAATTTCATGGGAGGTCTCCCTTGACAAGGCGGGTTAGGTGGGAGATAGATTAGATTAGACTGTTGAATAGCAGAGTGCAGTGGTGTAGAGTGGCGTGGTGTAGTGTAGAGTGGCACAGATTACAGTGGCGTAAAGTACAGTGATGAAGAGTGCAGTGGTGTAAAGTAGAGTGGAATAGCGTAAAGTGGTGAAGAGTAGAGTGCCATAGAGTGGTGCAGAGTAGAGTACAGTGTCATAGAGTGGTTTTGAGATAAGTGCTGCGGAGTGCAGTTGTGTAAAGTGCAGTAATGGAGAATAAAGTGGCATAAAATGCATTTATATAGAATGCAGTAGTGCAGTGTTGCAGAGTTTAATGTCGTAGAGTGTAGTGGTGTAGAGTGGCATTGAGTGCATTGGCATGGAGTGGTGATGAATAAAGAGATGTAGAATGTAGTGGCGTTTAGTACAGTGATGCCTAGTAGAGTCCAGCAGTGCAGTGACATAGAGTACATTGGTGCAGAGTGCAGTGGAATAGAGTAGAGCTGTGTTGAGTAGAGTGGTGTAAAGTGCAGTGTCACAGAGTAAAGTGCAGTACAGTGGTGCAGAGTAGAGTGCAGTAGTTCAGTATCGTCAAGTAGAGTGGACTGGTGTAGATTGTTGCAGAGTATAGTGACATAGAGTGCAGTGATGTAAGGTGCAGCGGTATAGAATTCAGTGGCATTCAATGCAGCATCATAGAATGCGGCGGCGTTGATTAGAGTGCAGTGGAGTGGTGCAGAGTAGCGGGACATAGACTGCAGTGGCATACAGTGCAGTGGTGTGGCATTGAGTGGAGTGATGCAGAGTGCAATGATGTTGAGTGCAGTGGTGCAGAGAGGCATAAAGTTCACTGGCATTGAGTGCTGTAGTGTAGAGTAGAGTGTCATTGAGTGCAGTGGTGTAGAATGGCGTATATTGCAGTGCGGAAAGTAGGATGTCATAGAGAGCAGAGGTGTAGAGTAGAGTGCACTGGTTTAGAGTGCAGTGGCATAGCACAGAGTGGAGTAGAGTGCAGTGGCATAGAGTAGATTGTTTAAGAAAAGAGTGAAGTTGGGTGGAGTGGAGTGGTGCAGGGTAGAGTACAATGGCATAAAGAAAAATGGTGTAGAGTGTAATGGCTTAGAGTGCATTGGCATAGAGTGCAGTGGTTCAGAGTAGAGTGGCGTAGAGTGCAGTAACATGGAGTGGAATGGTGTAGAGCACAGTAGCGTAGAGTAGATTGTTTCAAAATAGTGAAGTGGCATGTGAGTGGAGTGATGAAGGGTAGAGTGCAGTGGCATAGAGTTTAAGGATGTAAAGTGGTGTAGAGTGCAGTAGTATAGAGTGCAGTGGAATAGAGTGCAGAGTAAATTAGAGTGGCGTACTGTGGATTGGCATAGAGTGCAGGGACGCAGAGTTGAGTGTAGAGTGAATTGACGCAGAGTGGCGTAGAATGTAGTTGTGCGCTGAGTAGAGTATAGTGGCCTAGACTGGAGTGGTGTAGAAAATGGGGGTGCGCAGCTTCAAGAAGTCCAGTAGACCAATGTAGATAGAAAATTTACTTCTTTATTCAAAATTATTTCTTATAAAAATCAATGGGTTTAGACAACCCAGCCAAAGCGTTTCATTCCCATATAGGGAACTTCATCAGGGCTGTAAAGATATGACATAAGCACATATAAATAACATATAAATCAAACGGCACAAGAATACAAAACACAACACAATTTATACAACAAAACTTACAAGAAAACACAAATAGAGGTAAACCCTATTGATGCAAGCAGAACACAAAGAAAAACACAGAGTTCTAAACTCTTTAACTGCACAATCCTAACACAGACAAAGAAAAAACACATCATGTATCAAAACAAAAACATGTAGTTTATAACATTGATAACAAATTTGAAACTACTATTTATACAACATGTTAACGCAATAAACCAAGTATCCTGCAAGAGAATACCATGGGTGCTGCAATGATAAGACTAATGGGGAAGAGGAAAAGAGAAAAAGAAGAAGAAGGAGGGGCAGAGAAAAGGAAAAGTAAAGGAAGTCATAATGTGAAATGATGGATACAAAGCTGCAGATTTTAATTAGACGGCATCTTTGAAAATGAGACAAAATATATACCGTATGATATGAAAGACCAAAACCAGCTTCTTACCAAACAAAATATCCTGTGTGAAAGTACACTGCGAAATGTATGTCAGCAAAAGTAGGTAGAGCTTGTTGTTAATAAAATCGGTGACCCTTTCCAAAGAACAATGTACTCCTGTGTAAACCTGTAATACAATATAAAACAGAACGTTGGTGTTGGGAAGAGCACCAAACCCATTCATAGACAAAAAATCAACAGTGAGAGGAAGGCAAAAGACCAAGAGCTTGATATCACAAAGAATACACACATGTCTAAACCTCAAGAAATGGAAACTTGTGGGCATCGAGAAGTCTTAGAGCGCAACGATGAGTGATGACCAGTAAACCCTCACAAACCTGTGTTAAGCAGGAACACCTTCCCCCAGATGTCTAGGAAGAGTAGGTCAAATTGTGGTGAAGTGGCCCCGCCATACAGGATCAACGACCAAATGTAAGCTGTTGTTCCAAAAGACAAGAACAAACAGAATGACTATGTTGCCACTGTGTAGAACAGATCCAGAACATGGCTTATTTCTATTTGTAAATGCAAGGGGGGAAGCACAAAGATCAAACAGGCAACAGCAGGTCAAGGAATGCATCAATTAATATTGAGCCAATAAATCGCACACACCTGTTTGTGACAGACAAGAATTTTCAATCAATATCTTAGGTAAGGAACGGGATCCATCCGTAATAAGGTGGTCCCACCCAAAGAAGTCAGCGACTTAAGACACTTCCCATTCTTGGAGTGTACTTGGAGATCACGACAGGTGTGTCCATAGGATGATACTATCTCTAAGTGTATTACCATGGGTGATTGCATTTTTGAATACCAAGATGCTGTCCTATAGATCCTATATATATATATAAGAATAATACTGGCCATTTTCTTATTTGCTTTTCATGTTACTTTACTCTTTTGGTGTTACAGCTTTCTCTTGGTCGCTGACTTCTTTGTGCATTGCCATTCAAGCAGTTAATTTCTTTCTAGGCCCTTAACATGCGTGATCTAATGTATTAGTGTGTTCATTTTTTACATACAATCAGGACTAACTTGTATGAAACATGTATTTTTGTACAAAAGTCCCTCCACATACAACACCCTAGATGAAGTTAAAAACAGGGCCTCTGAAAGCCAAGAGGGGATTCTGTTCTAGGATGGTAGATCTTTATCGGTTTGCCAACATCAAGTCAGGGGAGCTCAAGGTGTTCACCAGAAAATAGGTCTGAAACGAAAGAGGGCAGACGAGTTTCCTTGTTGAGATGAAATTCAGATACCACATTGGGTGTAAATGTCTGGGAGGGATACAGAACTCCCAGAATAGCAGGGCTGATTTAGGGTCTCTACAAGATTATAATAAAAGGTTGCAAGATACCACATTGGGCATCAGGAGCAGAAAGCTCTCCAGACAAAACTATTGAACCTCTGTTAGAAGGCGACCTCAGAGGAGCCCGGAGGGGGCCCCGACTGTCCTGAGACCCACCCTCAAGGTATCGTAGCCGGGCACTGGCGGGAGATTCCGCAGGGGAGGAATCTCGTATCTAGGATCGTACACTCGGCACCACACGACAAAGAGACACCACACCGAGGGTTCTTAGGATTCAAGCTTTATCAAATCGAAGTGGTAGGATCTTTATGATCAGCAAGGCAGATATTTACAAGCAGAGCGTGGGCTCACAGAGTCTTGGCGGGGGTAGGAGGTAGCGGGACAGTCTTTGGGGGGATATGGATCAAATGCAGGAGCGTACCCGGCGCACAGCTCACAATCCTCGAGCTGGGGGATACGCTTGTCGTCGTGGGGTCCGGCGGGACCAAAGAGAGTCTGGGGGAGCCGCGAGTCACTCAGCAGGCTCAAGCACAAGTTCGGAGGTCTTACGATCTTCAGGGAGCCGCGAGTCACTCAGCAGGGCTCAAGCACAAGTTCGGAGGTCTTACGATCTTCAGGGAGCCGCGAGTCACTCAGCAGGCTCAGGTACCAGTTCGGAGGTCTTACGATCTTCGGGGAGCCGCGAGTCACTCAGCAGGGCTCAGATGTTCCAAGGCGAATCTGCCGGACAGTCCCAGAGCACCCCTTGTTATAGGTCGACCCCTCTTTGATGTCCGGAGTCTGTGCAGGCAGGGGTCTTGTCACCTGGGGGTCGCTTGTCGAGGTTTCCTGCCATTGTCTTTTGATCCTTTCAGGGCCGGGTCGGGAGGAGTCCCAGACACCCAGCAGGCGTGGGGCCAGCCCTCAGGGAGGCCGGAGGGCCGATCGAAACCCATCGTCCCAGGGGAGTTCAGAGGTGCGATAGAAACTGCTCCTCCCTCTCTCATCCCTGGAAGCGTGATGTCCTCCAGCCGGAGTGGCGCCTCTAGGCCCGGGTTGTGCTGGGGCCGGGCGGCCATCTTGGTGCACGAAGTGGGCACGCGTGCCCGGGGTGGCCGAAAGGAGAGAGGCCATGGACGGGGAGGCCCGGGTCGCGTGTGTGTGTTCTAGTGGGAAGGATCGGCTGGGCCGTGTGCTTGGGGTCCCTGGTACCAGGTTAGGTAGTGCGAGGACAGGAAGAGCCATGCTACGAGGCCGGGTCTAACAACCTCCATTCCCACTACAATCTGATTCAACATGTTGGTTTAGAAAAATATCCAAGGAGAGTAGAAGATGCTGCTCAGTTACTTAACTTTTGGATTCTCCGTCTCTGGAGAACAGAAGGCCTACATGGAATATAAATTGTACTCCATTAAAATCAGGAGATTTTTGGCCACCTCTCCCAATTATTTGGACCTGGTACTACCACCACTGAAATGCATACCTTTACATGACTATGTTGTTTGCCCTGATCACGAGGGCAACTCCAGGAGGATTGGCCAATACCAAGATGACTTATGGTTTGGTCTTCCCCAACAGCTCCGCCCAATCCCTGACTATCTTAGTGAAAGCCCTTCTGCCCTTTCCATTCTTGAAGCAACCATCAGCAACAGGGCTGGTGGCCAATGAGGAGAAGCCTAGGGTGATAACAGTCAAATTGAGTGGACGAAAATGGAAACGAGAAAATGAGGACATTGTGTTCTCGACCTGCCCCTGTTCTCTCCTTCAAAAAAGTGAAAGATGGGGCCTCTTCAGTCAGCCAAGAATGTCTCTCTGCAGATGTGTGTCTTTGCTCACCTTAAGGGCATCTGAGGTGTAGCAGGCCTGCAGAAAGAGTGTGTGGAGCTGATTGCTGGCAGAGGGCACTCCAGGTGGGTTGGTGGGTGTTGCCGTGGACTTCACTGGAGGCATGACCACTGCTGTACTGAGCACCAAGGCCTCCCTCTCCACCACAGAGAACCTAGCCAGATTCGGAGGATACCATGGGCATGCCCAGCAAGAGGGTGGAGCAGTGAAATGAAGTGAACACGTTTTCAGCAGAGGAAGGGCTACGAGCCTAACACCAGAGGGGCCCAGTGAGACAAGCAGTGGTGCAGGGGTGAGTGACACCCACCAGCTACAAAGCACATGCTGCCAAAGGGGTGAGGGCTTCCTGGGAAAACACCAGTGAAACTGAGATTTCCCCACTCAAGACTAGCCTGGACAGCAGAGTGTGGGAGAGAAATTCAGTAGGTACGAGAATAGACTTGAGAGTAACCCAGCGTCAGAGACTCTTGTAAAGTGAGATCCTGCCTTCCCCTAATGAGGTAGCAACCTTGGGTGTGATTGAGCTCCCAGTTCCAATGACATTCAGAGGGGATTCTGTTCAATTGTGGAAGAGGGGGACTCTGAAGCTGCTGGTCAGACGGGCAATATAGCGTTAGACCTTCTCTCTGAACACTGCCCAGAGGTGCTGCTTGCCCTATGTCACAAATGGTACATTAAGAACAAAAGAAGAACCATTAAAAAAGGAACACTATACTCCTGGCCACAAGTTTCACGCAGCAGACTCTCTCATCAGGGCAATTTGTTGCCCAGAAGTAGCGCTTGGAGTTCTATAGTCTTATTTGTTGTTTGACACCGTGTAAACACTTCAGTCAGAATTGTAGACCTGCAGTAGTGTTGGGTTGGTTCGAACACAACATCTTATCAAGTGTTGGGGAATGAGGAAGGTGTGAGTTTTGTTGATCATCACTGAAGGCAAGGGGAGGAAGGACTTCTCCATTATAGACTTACTGCCTCAAGAAAGAAAGAACAGTCTGAACCAGTGGGACTAACAACGAGTCCGCGAAAAAGAATGGAATGGATACAGCCACAAGGGAGCGATTTCACTAAGGAATCAATGAAAGCGCTGTTCAGTGGAGCCAAAAGAGAAACCATTGCTCTCCTCCAACCTTAGAAAATAGTTACAGGTGGTATGCAGTGAGGTAGGAGAACAGTGAATACACTGGCTGTCTAATTTATATATAGGTGGGCGGCCCTTTTCTCCATCAAGGAGACTAAAGTAAATTACTCTGGCACCCTGATGGAGGTGCTGCCTGTCTAATTTAAAAATGAGCACCAAGCTGGCATTAATTTCTAAAGCATTGGCAGGAACCCCTGTCACCGCGGTTCCTGTCAGTACTGTTTACAGTTTGATGCAGGGCTCCATCAACATGATGGAGATGTGCACCAAACTGTTTTCTTTTTTCTTTTCAAAAAGAAAGTCCCAAAGTGAGACTTCTTTTTGGAATAAAAATGCTCCCTTCGCCGTCGGAGTCCCCTCCCATGGCAAGGGGAGAGTTTAGCAGTTTTCACTGCTCCTTACCAACAGGGTTTTCCTGGTGGTGACAGGCACTGAAAACTGATCTGTAATTCTGCCCATCTAAATTAGGTGTGCAGAGTTATAGGTCAGCCTCCCTCAGCCCTTACTCCACAGGGCCGTTGTAAGGATTTAATCACAGCAGAGACTCAATAGTCTCCACCATGATTAAAGCTAAGGTCTGTCTGCTTTTAAATTTGGTGGGCGGACCTTTATATTGGTATGTATACTCGGCCCTTAGCTGTATTAGAGGAAAAAGCTGATAGATCCAGTGAACAAGAACAAATATGGTAAGAAATCCTCTCCCTGAAAGAGTGAAAAATTGTACAAGAAGAAAAACAAGGAAAACTTGAAAATCTTTACGAAGAGTAACATTTTCATACAAGGCCTTCTAAAACGAATGAAGGGAGATGTTCAGGCTTGAATTGTGAATAAAATGAGAGTTGATTCTGCAACCAGAGGCTCCTGAAAGTGAAACTGAACTCTTCATACCCCACAGAGTTTCACCAGCAGACATCTAACATTAATTTCCACCAGATATTCTTAATTGAGTGCAACGGTTCAAAGTCAAAGAGAGACAACGGAAAAGGCTAGAGAGAGTGTGGAGACTTCACTTTCAAAGGCCACTGGATCCACTTCTGTCAGAACCTTCTGTAGACACTTCATAGAAATACAAAGCCTTCAAGAGCATCGCATGTCACTTAAGGTCTTGAGTCTTTTATTTGCTCCAGAGAGCTCACCGTATGACTCACCAAGCTCACCCTAAGAGACACGTTGGATAAATGTAACAATTTGAATTGACGGCATAAGAGAACCAAAGTGACCTTTAGATTGAGCACTCCGGACTCAAGGGAAGGTGGTCTGGGGATCCTGGATTTTAGAAAATACTGTCAAGCAGCCCTACTTTGGTACCTCCTTCACTGAACATGGGAAGGTTCCGAGAAACACTTGTGTTTTTTTGACCACACATTGTTAGGCAGACTACTGTGTGTGTTCCCTTGGCTTTTTTAAAGCGCAACAGGAAGCAGCACTATATGTATCTCCAGTAAGGAGTGCTTCCTCCCAGGTTTGCGGGACATGGTAGAGGAAAATCTGTTTTACTTGCTTCCTGTCACTGTTCACGCCGATTTATAGCAACAGTGACTTCCATCCAGAGACAGACAAGAAGGCATTTCAGAAATTGAAAGAAGGGATTGTATAACAATTGGTGCCCTATTCGAGAAGGGTACGACAAATCCTTTGAGAGAATGAATAGAGACTTTGGAATGCCCAAAGTGAAAAAATGTTGATATGTGAATGTTCGACACCCATAAAACGGACTCAGCTAGGTAGCTTGCACCGCTTGAGAAACTCCTATTGCAGAAAACTGACTTAATGCACTCATAGGCATTCATGTATATGATTCTCCTACAAAGGCACAATTCAGCTACATGAAGATTTGGAACTGTAAGGGAGATGGAGGTATTCCAGAGAGAATAACAGAGGAGAAGGTATTTTTTTTTTTACAGGATCACATAATGGTGCTTAAACCCACACAGAAATCTGAAGCGATTCAAAAATTCTGTCTGGAAGGCATCTCACTCCTGCCAGATTAGATTACTTTATATGGCTTATACTAGACCAGACTTCTTTCTGCTAGACAAATTGAAGGTCCATAGGCATGATATTGCATATTTTATTACGTTGCCTCTCTCTGAACAAGTGCTGGGGCCAAGTGCTGAGAGGAAGGAGAAAAATGTCAGGGGTTGGAGATCCACAAGACATGGAGGTAGTTTTAGGCGGGACTTACAAAAAGCGCATTTTATAGCATGCCAACACAATATGGCCCTTATAATAATCATCCCAGATTTGTCCCTGACAATTGTACACTAATTTGCATGAGCCAGGGATGCCGATAATTGGGAGAGGAGAAGATAACTAAGATTATAGGTGGAACACGGAGGTTCCCTTGAGAAATGAGGAATTACAGCAGAATCGATAAATCCAGGTCTGAATTCTAGTTATTCCTTATTTTACCCTGGTGTTGCACCCGGAGATTTTGGTTGCTTTCATCAGCTGAAACCACCTGGTAAAATTTAACTGATTCCCAGTGTTCTTGCGGATCTCGTAATTCTGATGGGGCCGATAACTGCTATTATTGGTCCCATCAAAATTAGGAGGCCACTCATAATGACGGGTTAAGTATAATCTCACACCTTGTCTGCTAGGTCATGGTGTTAAAGACAAGGTCCCACAAATAAAGTGTACCTTCTGAATGGTCAGGACACAGGGCAGTGGACGAGAAAGAGAGATGCCATCTGAGACAGTTAACAGGGTCTCTGCTGGTTTTACGTTGATAAATAATCTTAACAGGAATGATTGATACCTAAGAATGTAGCTTTAGTCACATACTCTGCGCAGCCTATGTTACAATCTAAGCATTCCTCGACTCTCCAATTGGAGAACCAGCTTATGTCTTGAGTCAACAATAGTTCCTGAGAAGAAGCTAAGTAGAGAGCGTCAGTTCTACTACTTTGAGATCCATGTGCCTGTTGCAGTCACTCCCCTTCAGCCACAGTTATCCAGTCTGCCCCTTTTGTGGAGAGAAGGCAAGGCTTTTTCTCTAAGTCCTTGCTGATGCAAGCACACTTTGTGGTCCACTGCTGATCTTGATGATGAACAAAAAGTGCACACAGAGGTTTGTGCCCCTCCTCATTCCAGAAGACCTCCTTAACAGCCAGAGTTTGTGTCTTCATTGGGTCTGAAGAGGGAACTCACATTGCATGGCCGATAATGGGAACAGTGCATGCAGGAACCTGCTGCATATGCCAGCACAGCAAAGGAAAGAAAGGGTGAAACGTAAATCTCATATGGACAGGGGATTTCAATACCCATCTATGTAAACTTACTGGGACCTAGAGTCTGTGGTGTAGAAGTCACCGATGGTAATCCCCTCCTGCATTTCTCACACAATGGGTATGGAGAGGCCTTAAACAACTTGTTATCCCAGTGGAATCTGTTTATATTAAGCGAGTCTAATGAAAAAGGGCAAGGGTCAACTTTTAGAAGAGACACTCAGGAAATCACCATAAATTTTGTTTTAGTGTCGGGACATCTACTACAGAAGGTAGACCTTAAGAGCATTAGGTTTTCACCCTATAGTGACCATGCCATCCTATTGACTCAGCTAAATATCATTCCTACACCCAAAGACCATAATCTGGTTCTTGCAAGTGTGATCCTGTCCAGAAAAAATGTTTACCAACTGAAATGGACAGTGGTAATAAAATCAAAGTTGGTCCCCGAAATTCTGGCTCACATAAAGAAAGATATCATAGAATGCCTGTGAGAAGACCTAACCCCCGCAGACATGGTCACCAGATTCACTGCCCTTCTGGCAAAAATAAAAATAGCAATTACCCGGGCAAAGTCATTAAATTCAGTAAAAAACCAATGGAGGGTTTTGGCTCTGGATCAGCAAGGCCGAGCCCACTTAAATCAAATAACAACAAAGTGCCTATGGTGATACTCAACTCCTAACACAGTCATTGGTCCACATTTATTTTAGTTCAAAGTCACAGTGCATTGAAATGAAACAATGCCACAAATAACCTCTTTTTCCGTTTGATTTAATCAGGAATTTTGGAAAGATTCACATGTAAAAATTACCAACATCAAAATACAAACATTTTGGATTTTTAGAAAAACAATATCCAAGCTCCCTTTAACCCCAAACTTTTTGTTTGGACAACCATTCTCCATATTGACTTCTCTAATGCACACTCTCAACACACCACTTTCTCTGTCAGAACGAACATACCAGTCATACCATCAATGCACTAACCTCACAAACCAGCACACACATACCCGACTTGAAAAATTTGCAAACAATTACAAAACAAATACAATATCCAACAAGGCCAACCATGAACCAGTTTATCTGAGTCTAACACTTTGAAATGTGTTCTATTGATTGGCCACAACACTAGGGTCGACTCGTTTGTTTCGAACCCCTTCACATGCAGGGTTCTCATCAGGACCAGAACAGCTGGAAAACAAAAGAAATAGCTGTGTCTTAGTTTCTGACCATATAGACCCCTGTCTCAATCCGCCTCCTCTAGGCGTGTGCTCTTACCTTATTAAATGTTGTGAGATCAGCCGATCTCTACTGCGTTCTCAAATTCACAAATCTGTCACTCCTGCAAAGGCAATCATACTGTCTCAGTCATTGGTCCACATTTATTTTAGTTCAAAGTCAAATGTCCACGGTTTTCAACGAATAAAATGTATCTTACTTTAGACAGGAAGATGGTGGAACAGGCGTCTAGTGCTTTCATGCGGCACTTCTACATATCTAAAAAACGACCAAGTGTTGCCCATTAGTGGTCCGAACATAGTGGCGCTTCAAACTGAATGAATTACAAAAAGCACAGAGGCGTGTACCTGTATAGATGTGCCAGTAGTCCGCAAATTGCAGTCTTCGTCAAAGCGACTCGCTTCACGTGTTTCTACAAAATCAAAAAACACGGAAAAGCCGATGTTGATAACTGAAGCTATTTGGGCGGAGACGATTAAGAGGTTAAAACGGGCTTGTTGTATTTTTGTTAAAAGAGGGAATGAAAACAACAATCCTCTTGCGCTTGAAACACACAGCACAGTTCTTACCTTAAGTTACAAGCTTAGCTGGCGTGCGGTCAATTCTTCCCGTGTTGGTAGCGAGCTCTGCGACGCCAGCTAGCGGAAACTGAAAAGATTTTGAAAGAGGGAATGGTGCCGTGACATCCCGGGGGTCTGTGGGAGTTGTAGTCCAAGCTTGGCCCAGACGTGTTTATTGCGAGGGTGCTGAGGGCAAGCCATTGCGGATCCTCAGTAATATCTTTGACATATAACGTGAACACTCAGAATTACCGCAGCCCAACGTTTACCCAGCGCTGGACTTGACCAACTCGGTTGCGCGTGCGCTTGCCTATCTGTGACACATATGACAAAACTTTCGGGCTGACCACAGCATGTTATTAACATGGCTTGCAGGATGCCTACATGGTGTCATGGACCCCAAGTGTATGAAAATGCAGTGCATGTCCTCATTGTAGCATGAACCTCATAGTTTGTATATTTCTGAGAGTTTATTCAAACCACTGCTGTGTTGAATTTAACAATCAGCATCGCTTCTCGTGGTAGTAATTTGGCGTCCAGATCTCCACCTCTACAATCTTGCTCAACCTTTGATATCACAGTCCATCTCAATTCTTTCTCAGTATGTGCATTTGACCTCCAGTGATTCACTAGAGGTGCAGTTAAAACATTTTTCCGGATTCTAGATTTATGTTGGGAAATCCTATATCGGACTTCCTGGTTTGTCTTGCCTATGTAAAGTTTCATGCAAGGGCAGAGGACTCCGTACACTACGTTTTTGGATTTACAATTGGAAAAAGTCTCATGTTTCCAATGAATCGCATTGTGTGAAAAAAGGTCTCCTTCAAGTGTAGATTCACAGGAAATGCATACCCCACATTTATATTTGTGTCTTGGGTGAGACATTTCGAAGAGATCTTTAGGTTATCCCCTCCTCCGTTCATACAAACACCCACCCCACCTAACACTCTTAAGGAAGGACTAGTCTTCACTACACCCGAGCTCCGAAGGGCACTAAAATCTTGTATCTCTGGTAAGGCACCAGGCCCGGACGGTGTTCCGGTTGACCTCTTCCAAATTGATTGTGATATGTTGGTTCCCTTACTTACAAACACATTTAACAGCATTGTGTTAACAGGCCCACCGCCTTCCTGGAACCATAGTATAATAGTCCCGATTTATAAAAAAGGGGATAGGGCCTCACCAAAGAATTACTGCCCTATATCCCTCCTCGATACCACCGCCAAATTAATGGGAAGGGTCCTATTGGCCAGACTGGAGGAGTGGGCAGAAACACATAATATAGTCATGAAGGCACAATATGGGTTCCGGAGAGGTATGGGGACAGTCGACCAGTGCCTAAACCTTTCCCTAACTATAGAGAAGTACTCGAAAGCCAGCAATGGGAAACTATACATGGCCTTCATGTACCTAACATCAGCCTTTGATAGTGTGTCACATTCTAGGCTATGGTCCATGATGGAGGACATGGGTATAGACCCACCGATTATTGGGTTCATCCGCCAGCTGTATGCGAATGCCACTGCCTGTGTAAGGCATGGTAGAAAGGGGGAGTGCACACGTCATTTTAAAATTGAAAAGGGAGTTAGACAGGGGTGTGTGCTCGCCCTGTTCCTATTTTTAATCTATACGAACGGAGTTGAGTCCTCCCTGTCTGCTCTCTCTTTGGACGTGCCCAAATTTGATCAAACCCCCTCCCGATTTTGGCATACGCCGATGATGCGGTGCTGATGGCAAGCACGGGCCTGGCCCTACAAAACTAATTAAAGCTTATGCCATCTTTATGGCTTCCCTTGACCTACAAGTAAATGAAACAAAATCTTTCACAATTGTGGCCGGAGCGACCAGAGGAGAGAAACTGCCACAATTCCAGATGGCCGGCAATGAAATTAAGGTGGTGGACTCCTTTTCATACCTAGGAGTGCTCTTTGATAAGGATCATTCTTGGTCCAAACTAGTAAAATCGAGAGCCCAGGGTATGCAAAGGAGCCTAAACACATTTAAAAGATTTGCAAAAAAATTGGGTGGAAGCTCACTGGACATAACTAAAAATATTTACCAATCCAGAATAAAATCAGCCACAACATATGGAGCAGGCGTGTGGGGGATGGCCAATACTGGCCTGTTACAGCAAATGGAAGACTCCTGTTTTTTAAAACCGTGTGTCCTTACCCCAATCGGCTTCAAATGATATTCTACATCTCGAATTAGGGCTCCCCTTTCTGAGCGACACCATAAGAATGGCCCCGGTCCTCTTGTGGCTATCCATTTGGCAAAGAACTACGGTAGACCTGAGGAGAAGTGTGGCTCAATGATTAGAGCGGCAGACCCTGATGCAGAGGTCTAGCCCGGGACCAGGGTTCAATTCCCCGCCTCTGCGGGTCTTGGGCTCAAAAATTCCACGGACCTGATAATTCTCGCCTCGGTGCCATTCCAATCATGGAGTCCCACTTTGCAACTCTGGGCAATAGCTTGCTTAATCTCCACAACGGCCCCCACAACGCTAAGGATGCCTGGCCTCCACCTTGGGGGTGCCCAGGAGTGGACGCCTCACAGGGAAAGCCAGGATGGGTTCCACAGCGGTATTCATACAAGCGCCTTGAGACCCTTGTGGGTGAGTAGTGCGCTATACAAGTATCAATTTACAATTTACACAAACCATTATAAGAGAATGCTGCAACCTAGATTATTAAAAAAGAATTGGGTGGCTAAATCATGTAGAAACTGTATTGAAGGCTTTAGGGATGGAAAAACAATCAATCAATCAAATCTCTTTATTTCGGCCAATTATGGCCATAAAAGATGCAGCAATACAGTCAACAAAAAAATTCAATAAAAGAATTTAAAAAGGGGCTTAGGATCCATATAAGTGCATTTCTAGTCACAAGGAACATTTACAATTCATTATGAGTAATACATTTTTAAAGTATTTTAGACCTTATTTGCCACATGGCCATTATATATTTGGCAACAGCAAAAACTATATGAGGGAGGGTGCTTGTTTTCAATATTCTATATGAGTGCAAATAGCTCCTTATACCCAGGTTTCTGCATAGTGGGGCTAGCCAGTATTTCCTAGGTCTATTATAGGCTGGACAGAAAAACAATACATGAATTTCCTCCTCATCATAATTACAGCATCCTGGGCAGATTTTATCATCCCTCTTTGTCCATTTGCAAGTAAAGGTTTTAATAGGCAAGGTCCCTAATCTCCATTGAATAAACAATTTCCTTGATAGAGTGGGAAAAATTATGTCCATAAAACCTTCAAAACAATATGAGTTTTTGAATGCCAAAAATCTGTCAGTTAAAATACCGTTATTGGATGCGGAAAGCAAGGACACAAGGCTTTTCTCCTTGTATATTTCCGCTAGGCTTCTTCGGGAAACTCTAAGGCAACCTTGTTCTGGTTGATCCCATAGATCAGGAAGTCCTAACCGATACAGTTCTTTTTTTATGGAAGCCAACCACGGGATTTTGTCACACTGGTTCAATCTCATTACGTAGGCGAGCTCTTGCCTATAATGCACAAGCTCGCCAGTGGACCAGAGCCTATGCCAAAATCTTAGGGGCATTAATTCCAGATGCTCTCTTATAGAGGGGAGACCGATGTCTAATCTTAATGGGAGAAGGGGTGTGCCACGGGGAAGAGCAAGAAGACGCCTTAAAAAGTTATTTTCCACTTTGACAAGATCTTCCCCTGCTTTAAACCCCCATAGTTCTCCACCGTAGGATGCAGCAGCCTTGGCTTGTGTTTTATAAACTTCTACAGCCGGACTAATGGGTTTATAGGTAGAGGTGTTTACAACCTTCAAAATTGCCCCGGCTAATTGGGACAATTTTAACCTGCAGCTCACTATTTGGGGTTCCCATGACAGGTTCTCTTGTAGTGTTACCCCCAGATACTGAAAAGTTTTTACCCTTTCCAATCTTACTAAACTCAAGGACGGGCTAGGTCTGGTTCTAGGTGAGGGGTTAAATATCATGAATTTGGTCTTCTCTGTATTGATCTCAAGACCATATTGTCTGCCGAAAAGACCAAATCCATCTAGAATCCGTTGTATCCCCATCGGGGATTTTGAGAGCAGGAGGGTATCATCCACAAACATAATGGCGGGTACCCTCCTGTCCGCCAAGGATGGAGCGTCATTATCCCTAATGGCGTCAAGATGGGATATGACGCTATTAACATAGAGGCAGAACAGGGTTGGTGCCAAAACGCAACCCTGTCTTACCCCTCTAAGAACTGGGAACCTTGATGACAGTGCTCCATCCCTCCCGCACCTAACCTGAGCATAGTTGTTGACATGAAGCCTGATTATGGCATTCAGTAAATCGGTCGGAACTCCCAACTTCATCAAGACCTCCCAGAGTTTTTTGCGGGGAACCAGATCAAAGGCTGACCTCAGATCCACGAACACCATGTACAGCCTCCCCCCCTCAATCCTCACAGTTTTCCAGTAGAGGAGCACGAGGCGGAAGAACTGGTCCATGGTGGACGTTTTTTTCCTGAAGCCAGCCTGGAGGGGGCTAAGGATTTCATGTTCCTCCATCCAATCTAGAAGATGATTCAGGAGGAGGCGGGAATAGATTTTTTGGGAAACATCTATGAGACTGATCGGTCTGTAATTAGCCGGGAGGAGAGGAGAACCCTTTTTAAAAATAGGCACTATCTCTGCCCCCAACCAAGTACAGGGAATCTCCATACCTCCAACGATGGAATTGAAAAGAATAAGGAGGTAGGGACCCCAGATCTCAGGGTGAAGACGAAAAAGATCACCAGGCAGTTTATCGAGTCCTGGGGTCTTCCCCCTCGCTAGACCCTCAATTGCACAAACCACCTCGCCGACGGTAAATTCAAGACCAGCTGCGCGATCGGATAGGGCAATCGAGGCCACATCATGGGCAACATCAGAGGATTCTTGGTACAGTTTTCCAAAATGGGCCTCCCAGACAGACGCAGCAATATTAGGCTCCACCGCAACTTTGGGTTCTCCTGTACCAGTATTCACGAGGGACCAGAATTTTCTCAAATCCCTAGCTTCTAATGCTAGTGAGAGATTCTGCCATCTATTCCAATCCCACTCCGATCTTGCCAGTGCCATAGCTTTCTTATATTCCCGCCTGAGCTCAGTAACCTTACCCTTGTCAGAACCTACTTTTATTGTATTTATTAGTTCTGACTTGATCTTTTTACAAGTGGAGTTGTACCAGGTTGAGGTTTGAGTCTTTTTTTTCCGTGGAGGACCCACTGGATAAAAGACATCACCTAAAGCCCCCACTAGATCCTCATGTATTAGGGCTAACTGCTCATTGAATTCTGGTGGACTTGGCTGATTGATTAATACATCCAATTCTTTAAATTTGGGGAATGCTAGCTGGTAAATTTTGCTTATGCTCTCTTCTGAGTTTACTAGTTTCCCCCATTTGACCCGACGTCTATTGGAACTAAGAACCAAATCCCCAGAGTCCTCACGGGGCTCAACTGGAAGTAAACCAGGAGCATATTCAGGGTGCACCATGTCCAATAGAAGAGCATTATGATCACTATCCCTTCTATCAATTACTTTAAAATCCCGAACCTTGGACCAGGACCTAGTATCCACAAAGATATAATCCAGTCTTGATTCATGATCTTTTCTATTGAATGTACATAATGAGGGGGTATCAGAGGGGGTTCTCCCATTGCAGGCTCTAAGCGCAGAATTTAGTGTCAGAGACATAATTTGTACTGCAAGCGGGGACCAGGATTTCGGGTGGGGAGATTGACATGACGGGATACCCCAAAAGTCATCTTCAGCAGTAAGGGCGCCTTCTTTTAAACCCTCCAAGGGTTCAAAGTGACAATTGAAATCACCACCCATTACTATCCTGCAGTCATTTGGAAGTTGACCCAAGAAAAGCGAGAGATCGTCAAGAGTGGGTGATTCCATAGCCAGACTTACTGGACGTGAATACACGTTAATGATTGCCAAGTTGGGTGCATTGGGCCATTTGAGTATAACACACTGTATATCCTTACACCCAATGTGGCTAGCTACCCAAATTGCCAGACCACCTGAAGGCCTCCCTTTACCAGTCCAACTGGCATAAGTTTCAAACACTGCATATCCTGCTCTAGTGAACGATCCCCTCGCCCAGGTCTCTTGAAACAGGCAAATGTCACTATTGCCTACCAAAGTGTCCCAAACATTTGTATGTAGTTTATTGGCAATTCCCGCCACGTTCCAGGAAAGAACCTTCAAGACTTCAGTCGAAGGTTTTAATCCTTGTTCCCTGGTCTTCTCTGACACATTATCCAGTGTCAATGTTGTGGGCCCTTTCATCTCCAATTCCAGAGTAGGCAGGACTGACGGGGTTATAGTATTATCAAATAGACTGTCAAACGAGCTACTAGATAGATCCGAGGAACTGATGGGAGTTGAGTTCTCCCAGCGGGGTACATCAGATTCTCGGGCAGGGGTAACTATGTTGCCTCTCACAGTTCCCTGCACCTTATATTGTCAGTCCACCTGATCAAGGCAGCTATATCTGTTGGGGTGTGTATAGATGCCGTAGTGAGTAGTGACATTACTAATGTTCCTAGTTCTTGTGCCATCATTAACAGATCCCACCCTTGTCCAACCATCATCCCTCCTCATAATTAAATCACATGTACTGGGATAGAAATGTGATAAATGAACCAATTCAATGGATGTAGATCCTACTCTCCCGAACCAGTTGCAAATGTAATGGACAACCTGCGGGCTTTTAAAACTTACAATTATACAATCCCCCGTGGTTTTCTTAGCGGTATATCCAACCCATGGAACCCTTCTGACCATAAGGACTTCTCCTCTAAGATTAGATGGTAAGGGGCTATGGATATTTAACCAGCTAATGACCTTATTATGAAGAGAATCATAAGGTTCCACCGTATTGTCAGAAAGCACAGGTACCCCCTTTAAGATCACAGTGTAAGCTGCTGCCTCCGGGGCAGATTAACTATTTTTCGGCGATTCAAGGGACTCTTTACCCTGAGTGGGCAATTTGCTGTATCGTTTGGTGGAATCTCCTGGCCTAATATAGGGCCAGGGGTGGCTGGTTGCAGACTCATAGTTTTTAGTATCGGGGGTAATAGCTTTGGGGGAAGTACAGGTGCAGGTTTTGAAAATAGAGCTATAGTATTATTTTCTCTAGGAGCCACTGTGGGGATATAGGGACCGGAGTAGTTGGATCAGTTAATATGTGAGGGGTCCTAACAGTAGCCCCTTGAGCTTTAAGGGCACTTGCTTTTTGGTGCAGGGCTAGATCTATAAGTCCCTTTTGCACGTCACCTAGACGCCTTTCCATGTTTCCTAGACGGTCTTCTATGGGAGTTAACATTTCCCTCAATAGAGAGCGGATGCCCGAAAGGGTAAATTCCCCCATCCCTGCTGGGGCAATTGGGCAGGCGGGATTTTTTGCCGGGGTCAGGGTGGAAGGGGACCCAGGATTTAATGGCAAATGTAACCCTTTTTTGACTATGCCCAGTTGATTGGTCTCATCCCTTAGATTAGACTTGGAATTCTTAGGATTTCTGCCCCCTGCCGTGTATACCCTTTTCTTTCTCTTCGAGATAGCTCCCTCCTTCTCACTCTCTAATGGCTGTGCAAGCGGGGGAGCCTTATCAATAATTATATTCATATCCATATTGATAGTATCCCCTTCAGTAGTAGTTTGGGGAAGGGGAATCTTAGATGTTGGAAGGGATAATATACTTAGCTCTACAGAGTCAGAGATATCACAGTCTGTGATAGGGGAGACAGTACAATTAGGATTAGATAAAGCCAGCACACCATTCGTCCCCCCAGAAGCTGCAGATGTACAGTTGGGCATATGTTCTGGAGTAATCGCATGAGCAATGGGTCCCAAGGAGGATCTCCTAACCCAGTCAATTTCTTGCGAAATACGCCTTTCGAGGATAGTGATCTCATCAATGAGAAGGGAACCCGCTTTAGCAAAGTACGTGTCCAAAGTACCTGTTTTCCTCCCGGAGACCAGTGAACTTTTACTCCTTGTTTCTCTGCACGACATGATCTTGAACAGAGTTCCGATGAAGGATATATGGACTGAAGCAAGGAATTGGGGCCCAAGCCCTAACTCGCCCGTTCTCGAACGGCCTCAAACGGCCCGCTCTTTGCCCGGTCTTCGCCCCGAGCTCCGTCCCGCACGCGTTCCGCTAGCGCGTAGGGAGCTAGTGATACTAAAATAGGAGGAAGGGGGAGGGAAGAGGCACCAGCTGCGCCGATGTTCGTCAGAGCGATGAGCAGCCTGGTCCTCGCAGTCCCACCCAGCAGCAGTAAAAGCAGACTCTCCCAGCGGGATGCAGGTAAAACGTGGTTCGGAGCACCAGTGACCCAAAGTTCAACCAGGTATTTATGGAGGCGAGTGGCACCCGCGAAGCGGGGGTCGCGAGTCGTTGACACGCTGATTGGAAGGAGGGGGAGGGAAGAGGCACCAGCTGCGCCGATGTTCGTCAGAGCGATGAGCAGCCTGGTCCTCGCAGTCCCACCCAGCAGCAGTAGAAGCAGACTCTCCCAGCGGGATGCAGGTAAAACGTGGTTCGGATGGAAAAACTCTTTCAGGACCCTGACTCCTGTAAGGGGGTCACGAAGAAACAGTTAAAAGATCTATATTCCCAAAGAGCAGAATACGCCCGCAGGGAAAAAAAAACAGATCCATCACTCTACTATTGCGTATGACTTGGTCCCATTAATACCAGGAGATGGTTTCCATTACTTAGCACGGATAAACAACGCCCAGCACAGATTTATTCTACTGCTCTTCAGATTAAACATGACTCCTGTGATATCCACAAAAGAAGTATAGGCTAGCAGATCTCGATCGCTGCCCCTGTAACAACCTTGCGGCGCAGACAGATCTGCATATCCTACTATTTTGTCAAAAATATTCTGAGGCAAGGAAATTGTTTATACTGCCAATTCTGAGGCATCATAATTTTAGGCAATGTCGGGTCGCAATGTATTTTTTAAAAGCCCTACGTGACCCATTTGTCTGTTTCTGTGTTGCCTCATATCTATGGGCCTGCCTCAGGCAGAGGAAAAGGGTGGGCATAGTTTCTAGCAGCACCCTGTAACCATATTATGAACTGTTTTTTCTATTATAACCGATTTTAAAGGTTATAATTAGACCACAGCAAAATTTGTTTAATAATGTTTGAATTAATGTATATATGAATATTTATTGATCTGAATATTTTTTGTATGTATTCTTTTGCTTTTATGATCTGTTCACAATGATCGAATAAAGCTATGTGAAATGAAAATGCCAGCACAGCAAGCATTCTTTGGCGCCATACGTCAAGCAGCGGACACTAACACTAGTTCAGGGGTAACCAGCGTAGGCCCAGGAGGTCCGTATCATGTCAGATTTTCAGGATTTCTACTTAAAGTAAGCGTACATATACTGAAACTAAATGAAACCTAGTTATGTGGTGAGTGGTTATTGTGAAAATGTGGCATATCTCTGACATCCCTGTTCTAGTGCTACCTGGAGGCCTCACTGTTATCTCTCTTGACAGGACCCTGCAAGGCAGAGGCATGTATTTCCATTTTTACTTAAACGCGAGAAAATAAGAAATGCAGAGTAGATATTGTAGTTGTAATTGCATTTATATAGCGCTTAGCACCCATGATATACTCCATCTGTAGGCAAGAAGCCTTCCTCTTTAGGGAAACAGGATAAATAAAATATTTTAGAGGGTGACCTCCCGAGGGTAAAATCTGCATTCTTTTTGGTTCACTGGCCTATAAATACTTTGATTTAAACTCAGGTTTTTTTAAGGGTAGGTCAGACTCGCATGGTTATTGCTAACAAGGAAGTGGTAACATATCTGACCTACTAGAAACAATAGACACACTAGTCTATGGATAATAAACAAAGACAATGGTACCTAGAATCCGAATTACATGCGCAAATTGCTGGATTTATGAGTGCAAGGTCGTCACAAAATGATGCCTTATAAATGTGATTCCTGTTGCTCGCACATAATAATATGCCACACCGGTGTAATATTGCAGGAGAGTAAATCCTACTCAAAGGGAGAGAAGGTTTCACTAGAAAGTTTAAGAGCACCCACGAACGGGAGAGTTTGAGGGTATTTTTTCAAAATCCTCTCACCCCTTCTCACTCTGGAAATCGTAATTAACTCTTGTCAATGGCAGCCATAAATCCCTTTCAGGGTGGAATTACCTGCGACTGACATGTCTTTTGCACGGTTCTTAAGGAAAGTGTTGTGATGTGGCAAAAGCCGTAAATCTCCAGCCATCTGATGGCGTAAAACTCTTGGTGCAGATTAACAACTTTTTGTTTGCACAATCATGCCTTTTGTGAATCAGCGTGGCAGCACTAATGTATTCAAGGCTGCTTGTTTTCCATGCATTGCAGGTAACGTTTTACGATGCGTCGGCAGCAAGTAATTCTGAAAACTACCCCAACGCCGAGATTTTTTAAGTAAGGCATGGGCACAGTGAGCAATTGCCGAGGGACCGCATCTTAAAAGGGTCACCTGAAAAAGTGAATACTGTTTGGCATACTGGAGCATGAATGAATAGAAATTGGGTAATAAACTACAAAGTTGGTCCGAGCAACTGCGACAAAGTATTTTTTGCCCGGGCGTTCCATACTCCTTAAAATGACAATGTGCTTGCGACAAATACTTCAGATCTCATCAACTAAATGTGGGGTATGATTCCCTAATAAAGCTAATCTAGTGAATGAGAGAGTAATTAAATAGTGTTTGAACATCAAGGCATTGACTGTATTTAAATGCTATGCCGCTGTTCATATGCACCCTGCAGGTGTTTGGGAGGGAGGGGTGGGGGGGGACGAAGCAGACCGCTGCACAAGGTATGTGTGTGTAAAAGGCCGCTTTTATTGGAGACAGGTGCACATTACAATTTTAATCACCCTTGGCCGAAACGCCTTCCAAAACTAAACCTCACTAAATATAACATACTAACCCCGCCCCCCACCCCCTCCCCTAAAATCCATCGAGCCCGCCCCCACCCGTACAATACAACATTACAACAATATAAAACATTACAATTCAGTATAACCCCCCCAACAATCTCCGAATACAAACCTTCGATTAAACCAACTCCCCTGCCTGCCCCTTTACAGCTATCGGCCCCCAAACTGTGTAACCGAACTAAACTTACCAAACCTATCCTTTCCCTGCCGATAACCCAACTCAACAACATAACTCAACCAACCTCCGGTAAAACTATCGAGAATTGACCATAACCCCCGCACTGCACCTGCTCCAAGCGACAAAATACAAGCGAATACCAAACCCTGCACACCTGTCCCCACAAAACGCCGAAGAAAACGAGAGAAAAAGAGGGAAAAAAGGCCTGCAAAAAACCCCCCCCACAAAAGTGTTTTTTGCGGGAGGGAGGGCGGGGCAAAAAACACAAGACTATCCAAGCTCCCAGCCACCAGGTCACCAAACCTAAAATGGTGGCCGGGAGCGGGCGCCCAAGGTATATATACCTGAGCCGGTTTAGTTAGAAAAAGGAGCCCAAATTCAAAAAAGGCCGCGCGGATAAGCCACGCCCCCCCCACACGCCCCCTCCCAAACTGCCCGGGGGCGGGGACTCCCTGCGGTCGCCACCCCCCCCAAGCCCCCCTTGGGAGGGAGGGGTGGGGGGGGACGAAGCAGACCGCTGCACAAGGTATGTGTGTGTAAAAGGCCGCTTTTATTGGAGACAGGTGCACATTACAATTTTAATCACCCTTGGCCGAAACGCCTTCCAAAACTAAACCTCACTAAATATAACATACTAACCCCGCCCCCCACCCCCTCCCCTAAAATCCATCGAGCCCGCCCCCACCCGTACAATACAACATTACAACAATATAAAACATTACAATTCAGTATAACCCCCCCAACAATCTCCGAATACAAACCTTCGATTAAACCAACTCCCCTGCCTGCCCCTTTACAGCTATCGGCCCCCAAACTGTGTAACCGAACTAAACTTACCAAACCTATCCTTTCCCTGCCGATAACCCAACTCAACAACATAACTCAACCAACCTCCGGTAAAACTATCGAGAATTGACCATAACCCCCGCCACCCAGAAAGAGGGGGGCGGTGCAACTACCCTCCCCTCTTTCTGCCCCCCCCCCCGAAAAAAGGGGGCTTGAAGAACAACGAGTCTAATTACGTCCCGTCAAACATCGCGACAAAACCTCCCGAAGCTCCAACAAATACAAATCCATCCCCAACCGCGACAAATGGACCCCATCCCCCCGAAAAAATTCTACCGCCTCAAAACGAATATCCTTGTGAGTCACCCTCCCAAAACCCAGATCTCTGCAATACCTGGAAATTTCCAGATTCAACTTCCTCCGCGACCTATCAATCGCCCTGGGATTCTTAGCCCCTCTCCACACCCTCCGCGGAACCAATTCCGTCCACAACACGTGACAACCCGACCATTTCTCCCTTAACAAAGCCAGGTCCCGCTTCATAGCCCGCAACAATACTACTCCTTTAACGCTGCAAAGATCATTCTCCCCCAAATGTAACAGAAGAATATCCGGACACTGCCCCCTCACCATAGCTTTGTTCAAACACGGTATCAACTCTCTCCATAGCATACCTCCCTTGCCCTTCCAGATCAATCGAAAACGAGTTTCGTTAAAACCCAAACTCCCCCCAAAATAACTCTTGCAAGCTTGTACGTGGGCCCACTTTACGAAGGAATGCCCCACAATCCACACCGTCAACTCCTGTGTGCTTGGCCCCGCCACCGAACCTGGAAAGAAAAACAAAGATGAAAATTCACGAAGAAGAGGTGGACGCAAGCGCTGCCGCTGCGGGATCTCGCACATATTTATTAAAACAGGCAGAAGACCAGCGTCCTAAGCGCATTATATCGCCCTGAGACCAGCCCCGATTATGCGCTTCAGTTGCCGCCCCAATACGAAAAGAGTGCGTCCCAAACTGGGCCCCGTCCAGACCCAAGCGCTGCAAACCCTTACGCAGCACCATGCGCAGCTGATAATCCGTGACACTCGCCCCGTTCATATGCCTGAAAACCAAATCACCACCAGCACCCCCGGATAATATCTGCCATTGACGTGCCAAACGCAGCGGACACGTGCAGCTGGGGGCACCTGCCTCTAACCACACCCCAGTACCCATCCCCCTCTGATCAGTTTTCGAACTCGCCAACTAAATATTCACACCCGAGTCCGAAAAGAACACGTCCTGCCAGCGAATGCCCCTCTTAGTCCTAGACCCTAGCAGCTCGGAAACCCGAAAAGCCCCAAAAAACATAAAAACCATAAGGGTGGCGAATAACGAGGCCTCAAAATCATCTCTGCAAACCGCAGGCAAAACTGACAACAAACGCGCTAACATCTGCCAAGAGATGGGTAAACGGGACATCCCAGATCCCCCCCGCTCCCTAGCCCAGCCCTCGAGCATCCTACGGCCAAGTTCCCCAGCAGACGGGGAATAGCCCCAAAAGAGCTTGCCCATAAAGGAAATCCCCGCTAACTTCCCAGCAATGGTAACCCGAGACAGGCCCTTATCGATCAGGTCCAGGATGAAATGAACTACGTCCCCCGAACGGCGCTCCCCTTCTGCCCTCCTACGCGCTCCTGAAGCCAAAAACTCCTTCCACGCCAGGGCGTACGCCGCACGAGTAGAAGCAGATAAAGAACCTACCACCAGCTGAAATACCCTACGTTGCCGACAGACCAGAGGTGCTCCGGCATCGGGGTCGGTGTCCAGTCCGCCTCCTTGGCCAGCCCACGGAACCTCTCCCACTGCGAACGAGACAAAGCATCCGCAATGTCATTGTCCACACCAGGCACGTGCAAAGCCCTGAATGCAATGTCGTAACGCAAACAGCCCAACACAAACACTCTCATCAATTTCAATATCTGTTCGTCCCTGGCCGACTGTCTGTTCACGATTTGCACCACAGCCATGTTGTCCACACGGAACAGAACCTTTTTATGTTCCAGTTCCTTGCCCCACAGTGTCAGGGCCACCAGCAAAGGAAAAAGTTCCAAAAAGGCAATGCTTCGCCCACCATTCCTCCACTCTTGCGGCCATTTCTCTGCACACCAACGCCCCTGCCAGTAAATGCCAAAACCATCACTGCCCGCCGCATCAGAGAACATTTGAACGTCCCAGTGCACATCCTCATCTCGTGCCAATGGAACTCCGTTAAAGGAGTGTAGGAAAAAGGACCACATCCGCAGGTCTTCCTTCACACCCGCTGACAGACGCACGTGATGGTGAGGCAAATGCCGCCCCGCCAAGGCCCGGCCCAAACGCCTACAAAAAGTCCGGCCCGCCCGCACCACTCTGCAGGCAAAATTCAAGTGGCCTAACAGCACCTGGACTTCCTTCACAGTCACCTTCGGCCGGGCCACCATCACATCCAACAACGCCAACATTTCAGATTTCTTATCCTCGGGCAACCGGGCCTGCATTGCCACAGAATCCAACTCAATCCCCAAAAAGGAAATAACAGTATCGGGTCCCACCGTTTTCTCCGGTGCCAAAGGCACCCCCAATTCCTCCATAATCTCCTGGAACGACCCCAAAGCCTGTTGACATTCCGAAGAGCCCGACGAGCCCGCAAAGAAGAAATCATCCAGATAGTGCGTGACCAAGCTGTGACCAGTGCGGTGCGTGAAAAACCATTGCAGAAAGGTACTAAACATTTCAAACAGAGCACAGGACACCGAACAACCCATTGGTAAGGCCTTGTCCACATACCATCGCCCCTCAAACTGAATACCCAACAAAGGCCAATCGTCCGGGTGCACCGGGAGCAGCCTGAAAGCCGACTTGATATCGCATTTAGCCATGCCTGCAGCTGCGCCCGCGGTCACAACAAGTGACATGGCGACGTCAACCGAGGAGTATGACACCGAAGCAGCGTCCTCATCGATAAAATCATTGACTGACGACCCCTCCGGCCATGACAAATGCTGAATCAGCCGAAACTGCCCTTCCTCTTTCTTGGGCACTACACCAATCGGGGAAATAATCAGGTTAGGCACTGGCCACTCACTAAACGGTCCAGCCATCCTCCCCTCTTGCACCTCCTTACACAGCTTTTCACGCACCACCAAGGGGTGTTCTGAAGGGGATTGCAAGTTATCCGCCCACCTTCTCTGCCGGGGCCCGTGGTACCCCAAACGAAAACCCCACCTGAAACCCTCAAGAATCGCACTCTTTGCCACCAAATCCCCATAGCCCTGCAGCGCTTCCTCAAGCTGAGCCAATTTAACTGGCGTAGGAGCCCTTTGGCCCAGAACCCTGTGCACCCCTACCTCCCCGACCACCCTGTGACTGCTGCGCAGAGCCGGACATTCCTGCGCCTGTCTGCTGCCCTTGCTGCCCACCTGATGGTCGCACACCCCAGCAATTGACAAGAGCGTGGCGCTTACTGCACTTGGAACACTCGTGCTTATATTTGCAGTACTCCCGTGTACACAAGCCCTTGTTGAAATCCCAACAAGCTCCGACCCCAGATTGTGACGCGGCTGAGCCTCCCACCCCTCCCCGGGTGGGCTTGCCCTGAAAGGGCCGGTAAACTAGAGGCAGACCACTAGCCGTGAAGATGGTCTTGCCCCCTGGCGCAGCCCCCATAGTATGCTGCCATAAGTCATTGTCAAGCTCACCCCACTTCGCCTCCGAATCCCAAGCCATACGGGCCCGAAACTCCTCATCATACTGAGCCCAAGCATACCCAGTGCCCGTAATCTGGGCCTTTCTTATAACATCCATATACTTAAATATGGCCACACAGCGCTCGGGGAATTTCTCACAATAGACACTGGCATATATCAAAAATGCCGCCGTCCAATTCTCAATTGTCAACGGCACCTTAGGGCGTTTTGCCAATTCATATTCCTCCTCCTTAGAGCCCTCCTTAGCTCTCACCTCTCTGTGTAATAGCTTAAGGAGTTCCACATATTCGCCCTTCCATATCCTTTCTTTGGTCGACAACATTAGATGGGCCCCAAGAGGCTTCGTCACCCCCATATACGGGAGCTTCTTAATCTTTAACTCCTTGCTCTGTAGCTTATCCTTAACCTCACTTACCTCCGTATTGGACCCTACCTCCACCTTCGCCCCCAGAGCCGCTCCCTCCGACCCCGTACCAACACCTGCATCCTTCACATATTTGCCTCTGTATAGCCTCCCCTCAATCAAGCCCCCAACCCCATCTTCCCCCGACCCCACAGACACCATAATTGGTTTGGCCCGTGGTCTAGAACTCTCACCTGGCTCTAAAGAGGGAGTGCGGACCGACTCCGACCGCCTCGCCGACCTCTCAGAGTGATCCCTCGGAGGATGCGCCCTCGCCTGCGGGCCGTGCACTCCTTTAGATTTCGCCACCACTGGCTGTGAAATGTGGGCTGCACCGGACACCTGTAAAATACTGCGAGAAGAATTAGAATGCCCCCCCTCCTCAAAGCCCCTTATTTCCCCTTCCTCAGGGCTGTCCTCCTCATAATCCAGCAAGAGGGGCTCATCAACCATCAACTCCTCTGCGGCAAAATCCACCACACGGGCCTTACCGGACCCTGATTTATGCCAACTGGCCTCTGCGGCCTTAACAACAGCTTGCGGGGGAGCCGACTGTACACGCCGGTCCTCCCCTCTGCCTTGAGCAACATAACCATCCACCACAGCTGAAAAATCCGACCATCTAGAACGCCGTGCAGGTGGGGCCAGCGAGGCCGCGCCGGACCTTCGTGAGCTGGCCATGACGGGCTCCCCCGGCGGTACGGAATGTGCCGCGCCAGGCCTCATCCTCCCTTCTCCTCGGCGATACTGGGCCGCACCTCGCCCTACCGAGTCTGCTACACTGCTACTCTTCGTTACCTGCGAAGAAAAAGTTTGGACTGGTGTGCTGGGTCCCTGCGACCTAAAAACGCTGCCCGCCCTGCGCTCGCCTGACAAAACCTCTCTAGAGCGCTGCTTCCCCGAACAGCCTGCCTGAGACCTACCATCCACAGACGTCGGCGACAAACCCTCTTCGTCCCCACTCCAATCCAGCATAGCCTGAACCACCGCCGACGCGCTTCCCGACGCCCGCAAAACACCGCCACCACGTGAACCAAACTGAGCCCCTACCCCCGGCTCTGAAAATCCCCCACGCTCCCGGACCTGGCTGGAACCCGACGCTGCGACCCCTCCGCACCCCCGAATCCCCTCAGACCAAGAGGGAAAAATGTCCAGGCCATCCCAAGCCCGCTCTCCCCCGGCTGGCTCCAATTCCCCAAAGGCTATCCGCTCCTCCTCCCCCTCCCCAAGACTCAAACCTACCCCACTCCTGCCTTCCTGCACCCCCAAAGAATGAGACCCCCCAACACACGATAACATAGGGGCCCGCGGCACCCCAACGTCCCCTGAAAAAAGGAACTCCTGCTGAGATCCCCACCCCCCCACCTGGGCCCACTCCCCTTCCCCCAACGAGCTCGCCCCTACCGACCCCGGCCCCCCCCTTATAGATCTAGGGGGGGAAAAAAGAAGCGGGCTCTCCCCCCCCGATGCCCCCACTACAACTCGCTCCCTTTCATCCCCAGATCCCCTCAAAAAACTAACGTCCTGCCCCGCGCTATCACGCGCCACAGAAAAATCCTGAAAAACATGCGGGGCCCCCTGCCGGGCCCTCTCGCCCCCCGCACCTCCGACTCGGACACCCCCCTCCCGGACCGAATACGCCCGAGGGGAAAACCCGGCCCGCGCCACCTGCGCAACAACTCGCCCCGCTCCGCGTCCGTCACCGCCCACCGACTCCGGCCTATCGAGCGCCGGCGCCTCAGGCAAAGAAGAGGAACGCCTTTCATAAACGCGACCGCCCCCGCGCCTACCCCTCACCGCGGGGGAAGAATACGAACGCCCCGCTGACACCGTCTCCTTAACGACCATCTCTTCTACGCCCCACTCTTCCCCACCTTCCTCACTCGCCCCTCCAAAAACCCCAGCCGGCGCAGGCGCACTCGCCGTTACCGCCTTCCGCGCACGCTGCCTGCCCCGTTCACTCACCACCATGGGCTTCATGCGCTTCGGTGAAGTACACGCCGCCACCGCCGCCGCCACACCGGCGGAGGCTCGGCGCATAGGGCGCGACGGCCCCGCCACCTCGCCGACGACGAGGTCCATCCGACCCGCCTCACTCAGGAGCCTAAGAGCTTCCAACACACGGTAATCACCTTCCGCCATTATTCACCGCAAAAATTTAGCAATAACTAACTAACTAACCCTAGCAAAAAACACAAGACTATCCAAGCTCCCAGCCACCAGGTTGTAATATTGTGAGCATTCTAGTGGTTGGTGGGGCGGAGCCTTGGGGTGAGGGGAAGAGGAGGAGCGACGGGAGAAGCGGGCAGTTAGAATAGGGACAGCCATGTAAGAGGTTAGGGACAATAAAGCTCCGTAGTTACCGACCACGGTGTCTGTCGTTATTGGGAGCCCCCAAGACACGACAGCTGGCGACGAGAGTGGGATGAGCAGCATGCTCCCCTGAACCCTGAAAGGAACCGTGGTCTGCCCCCTGGGCGAGGCGCGAAAGAAGAAAAAAAAAAAAAAAAAAAAGGAAGTTTGGAATTAGCGCCGCCCGCGCTGACACCGGAGCTTGTACCGGATTAAATGTCCCAGGAGTGCAGGGTGAAAAGCGATACCCTGGCACCTGCCCTGACCACTGCTGTGGGGACTAGGGTGCAGCGTCGATCCCAGGCGAAGAGCAACTCGCCGAGTGGAGGCCAAGCCCAGCGTGAAGCCAATGTCACGTGCATGCCAAAAGATGTGGCAGTGACAGCGTGCGCTTACCCTGTAGTGAAGGAAGTTCCCAGGAGCCAAGCCGGTGAGTGAGACGCCGATGTAGCGTGATCCATGTGGGGAAGAACGTGAGGGAGTGCTGAGCCTCGTGTCAAGCCCCGTGTGTGGTGCCGGTCCGGCGGCCATCTTTAAACCAGGCGGCTGCTTCAGGACACCCTTTGCGAAATAAGCAAGCGGCCATTTTGAAGTCAGGCACCAAACAAGCACTGGCGAAGGCAAGAAACAAACCCGAGCAAAGGCAAGAAGAAAGCAAACAAGCACAAGCAAAGTCAAGAGGAAAATTAAATAAGCACAAGCAAAGGCAAGAGAAAACGTAAACAAACCCAAGCAAAGGCAAGAGAGAAAAAAAAACAACCAAGCACGAGCAAAGGCAAGAGAAGATTAAATAAGCACAAGCAAAGGCAAGAACAGAATTAAACAAGCACAAGCAAAGACAAATTGAAAAAGAAAAAAAAAAAAGCGATCAAGCCCGAGCAAAGACCGGGGAGCAAATAAGTGTGAGTTAAACAATCGCAAGAGGAGTGAGATGTCACGCCATGGCTCGCCCGCACGTCAAGAAGTGAAACCCGTTGTGATGGGGCTGTCGCACTTGCGCCCTCCAGAGCCTCTGGCGCTCGTGGTCGGGAGTAGCATGGGGCCTCGATGGGAGGAGTGGATCGAGGACTTCGAAGACTACGTCAAAGGCTCCAAGGTGCTTGGTGATGAAGACCAACTCATAGCGCTCCGCAACCTTGTGGGAAAAGACATTAGCAAAATGATTAAGGAAATTCCAGCCGCGGATGCAGGGACGTACGCCAAGGTACGTGAGGCGTTGGATAAGAAATTTCTACACAAGAAGAATGTGGACTACGAGAGGCATGTGTTCCAGCGGGCGCATCAGGGAAAAGATGAGATGATGGATACATACATAACTCGACTACGCCGGCTGGCACGCCACTGCAACTTTGACGCGTTCTCAACGGACGACGCCATCCGGCTGCGCGTTATCGATGGGTGCCAGTCCGAGACGCTCAGGAGAAAACTATTGAAGAAAAGTCACACCCTCGACGAAATAGAAGAAATGACGAGGGTGCACGATCAGGCTGAGGAGCACGCCAGGACCATGGAAGCAGGACGTACGGAACGCAGGGAACAAGTATGCCATGTGCGGACCGTTCGCTCCCGCCGAGGGTCCAGGGAACGAGGGCGGCACTCCCGGCTGTCGTCGCGCCGCCGTTATTCTGGACATCGCCAACCGGAAGCAAGGCGGAGAAGCAAGCGTCAGGATCATGTAAGAAAAACGCCAGCACGGAAATGCTACAGATGCGGGTATGATTTCCCGCACACCGGAGCCTGCCCAGCCATGGGTCAGCAGTGCCGCAAGTGTGGGCGGAGCAACCACTTTGAAGCCATGTGCAGCGAGTATCGTCGGGAGAAGGACAAGAACGCGCACAGGACGTCGCGCGGCGACACCCGTCAACACCACGCGCGAGCGGTGCACAACCGCCCAAAGTCGTCGTCCAGATCCTTTCACTCCAGCCGGGAGTCGCAGACATCCCGATGGTCGAGGAGATCACCATCCAGAGACTCCAGGTCAACATCGGATGAACAAGAGTCGCAGACATCCCGATGGTCGAGGAGATCACCATCCAGAGACTCCAGGTCAACATCGGATGAACAAGAATATTCAGTTGAATATGCGAACATGGTTGCTGACCCAAACCAACTTAAGAAATATTCCCGACTGGACATCAGCGTCGGTGGACATGCCACCAAATTCGTGATGGACAGTGGAGCGTCACTAAATTACATTCCGGTGACGGAGTACAAAAAAATGAACCCTCCCCCGCGCCTAAGTCCTGCATTTGTTCGGGTCTACACCTGGATGTCCAGGAAGCCACTTCCCTGTCTCGGGAAGTTTTCAACTACGCTGAGACACAACACAATGTCAATTCCCGCTGTGATCCACGTCATAGAAGGGCCGGAGGCTGACTGTCTTCTTAGTCTGCCGACGGCCGAGCGGCTGCGTCTGGTGGAAGTCCTCTATCGCGTCAGCAATGACATTGACATCGTGCACAAGCCAGGCAATTCAGTCAACCTGGCCGGTTACATGTCGCGACACCCCAGGGCGTCACACACACCTGGACTGTCTGTTGTAGAGGAAGATGTCCATCTCGCGGAGGATCAAGCGCGACCGCCTGCAGCTCACCTGGAGATCATTCAACATGTCACCCCGAAGGAGTGTCCGCAGTATCCAGTAGTAGGGCACGGTGACCCCCGAGCCCCAAGTCAGATGACACCGCCGCCGCCTGGAGTGTGGCACGAACTAGCCCTAGACTTTTATGGCCCGATGCAATCAGGCAACTATGTTCTCGTAATAATGGACGAATACTCACGGTTTCCCATTGCTCAGTTGGTGCCGTCCACCAGTGCTGCCGCCACCATTGCAGTTCTAGATGAGGTCTTTGCAGCCTGGGGTGTGCCCAAGGAACTGAGAACAGACAATGGTCCACCGTTCACTGGACGGAAATTCAGCGACTTTGCGAAATCATTGGGTGTCCAGCATCGGCGGATAACACATGTGTGGCCACAAGCCAATGGCACTAGTGAAAGGTTTATGGACATACTCAAAGAGACTTTCCAGCAAGCTACCCTTGATAGACGAGATCCACAAATGGCTCTCAATGAAGCGCTTCGAGCATATCGAACAATACCCCATGCCACTACAGGCAAATGTCCAGCGACACTCATGCTAGGGCGCCCCATCTGGACGAGGATACCCACCCGGGAGGATGCCTTAAGACCGGTGTCACCAGGTCGTCTTCACCAAGAAGTAGTAACTGATGCTGATCGCGCTGGCAAGGAGAGCATGAAAGCTCATGCGGACCACAGGAGACGAGCTAGATCTCTCTCGCCTCATAAAGGGGACTGCGTCGTGGTCAAACAAGAACCAAGTAAGGAAACGGACTGTTGGTTCCGGGCAAAGCCCCCCACGGTCACCAGACAAAAGGGCACCGCGCTGACGGCTGAGTCGGAGAACAGGCGCATCACTTGCAATATCCCCCCCTTTCAAAGATGCAGTTCCACCATGAAAGAGACACTCACGCCGGGGCCTACAACGTCTGTGACTGAACACGGTGAAGGACATGATCGGATACCTATAGGTCAGGAACGGGACGCTGAGGGCAGCAATGGAACTGTGTCTGAAGGCATGTCCCTTCGGACAAGAAGAGACATTCAAAAACCTAGACGGTTGATCGAAGAGATGTGAGCACTGGTCACAAGCTTTATTAACAAAGGGGGAGATGTAATATTGTGAGCATTCTAGTGGTTGGTGGGGCGGAGCCTTGGGGTGAGGGGAAGAGGAGGAGCGACGGGAGAAGCGGGCAGTTAGAATAGGGACAGCCATGTAAGAGGTTAGGGACAATAAAGCTCCGTAGTTACCGACCACGGTGTCTGTCGTTATTGGGAGCCCCCAAGACACGACACAGGTCACCAAACCTAAAATGGTGGCCGGGAGCGGGCGCCCAAGGTATATATACCTGAGCCGGTTTAGTTAGAAAAAGGAGCCCAAATTCAAAAAAGGCCGCGCGGATAAGCCACGCCCCCCCCCACACGCCCCCTCCCAAACTGCCCGGGGGCGGGGACTCCCTGCGGTCGCCACCCCCCCCAAGCCCCCCTTCTTCGTTTCTACTCACTACTTCCTAGGGCTTTCATGATGCGCAGCGTGTGGATCGTCCTGTTAGTACTCTACAGATTAACAAGCGAGCCGCCATGTTACCCTATTCATTTCAGATGTCTTCACGATGATACAGACGAGGATTCGAGCCTGGTTCAGTGGTTCTGCAGTTTTTCTTTTTCTTTTTTGCGGAATTCGTCCCGAAGGTATCGGAGCGCTTACATCAGTTACGTTACACAAGGACACATTCATGTTTGGTTGGCACGGGGAGATGAGGTGATTTGCCCAGACTTACAGGAGCCAACGCCGAGGCTCGAATCTGGTTCCTCAGCGCCAAAGTCGGCAGCTCTGGCCGTCAGGCCACAACTTAAGTCACCAGCTCTAGCCACTAACCCCTCCCCGCCCCTCACAGAATATGCCAGCATGTGTGAAAATTAAATGTACAGCAGTCAAATGTGGAGCATAGAGGAAACGTCGTCTGGAAGCTCGGAAGAGCAGCAACGGACGCTTTTCCCTCTCCTCGGTGTGAAGTGTATTTAAGTGCAATTGGAAACTGAGGATAGTTCAAATGTACCCATCGAGGTGCTGTATCAGGGGGGAGGTGACCGTGACGCAGAGCCCCTCTGCCATGGCAGGGGGGCTTGCAGCGTGAAGTTTCTGCATGAAGAGTTTTCGGCTCAGAGGTGCTTCCTTTATGGCGCGAAATCTCTGCTTAATGGCGCGAGAGGCAGGGGGAGGCCAAAGCTATTAGGGTGTTCTTCGGCTGTTTTACAAAGGCAGGAAGCGCCCCAGTTAATTGGAAAGGTGAAAGAAAAGTGGGTGGGGCGAGCGAAGGAATGCAGGGGGTAAGGAAATAAGGACGACTCATTAACTTATCAAGAGGACGTGATGCTCTTCTCGGATAAGGCTCTTGTGATGGTGATAGTTCTACTGAAGGGCGTGCATTCTCAAATTCTAAACCTGGCCACCTTTGTGTTTCCATATGCACATCAGTCAAGTTCTAAGGAACGTCTGAATGTGTTCACGCCAGAAGGTTACGTTTTTGTTTAGCAAGTGAGAACTCCCCGGAGAGTTAGACAGAGTACTCATTCGGAACCCCGCCCCTCCGATCCCACCCCAAACAACCTTCAGAGATCTTTCACCTTCTGCAGATATTACTTAATTGTGACTTGTATCAATGCACATTCTGATGAAAATCCCAGGTGTAATTCTCATGAGATTGTAACTCTGTAGCTCAGTGGTGTAACACAGCCCCCCCCCCCGCAGTGCAGGGGCTCCCTTAGCACAGTATGTACTATAACAAGGGCCCCCTCAAGTATCGTTACGCCACTGCCGTAGCTGTAAAAGCCAGCTGAGTACACGGGGCCTTAAAGGGCAGCCACAGTCCTGTGAGCAGAGAATTTTGAGCTGTACTGAATTGTGAAGTGGCACAGCATACAAGAAGTGCGCCATGGCCCTAATAGCCGGCTGAGGGTGCCTGACGGAATGTCCGGCTTCCAGTGTGGCTAAGGAGTGTTAGTCGCCACACTGGAGGTGGAAATTATGCTGCGTTTTGAATTCTGTTAAGTGGTAGCAAAAACTTCTGATTTAAAGTTGCTGTCCCCACCACTTGGAGCAAGGGCATAGGTTAGTCAGTGAAATTCAGGGGGGGTGAATCTCAAAGTTCCCAACTAAACCAGCATTTGCAATGCAATAGGTCTCGCATTTATAAGAGTTTGAGCTATTGGCATTGTAAAATTACAATGCCTTTTATTTATGCTTTGGTTTTAAAACAAATAAAAGGCATTGTCATTTACAATGTCAGTAGCATAAACTCGCATAAAAGCAGTGTGTGGAGTGCAGCAGTGTGCGGCGTGCAGCAGTGTGCGGCGTGCAGCAGCGTGTGGCGTGCAGCAGCGTGTGGCGTGCAGCAGCGTGTGGCGTGCAGCGGCTTGCAGCAGTGTGCGGCATGCAGCAGTGTACGGCATGCAGCAGTGTGCTGCGTGCAGCAGTGTCGTGCAGCATGCAGCAGTGAGTAATGCAGCAGTGTGCAGCAGTGTGTGGCGTGCAGCAGTGTGCGGCATTGTGTGGCGTGCAGCATTGTGCGGCGTGCAGCATTGTGCAGCGTGCAGCAGTGTGCGGTGTGCAGCAGTGTGCGGTGTGCAGCAGTGTGCGGCGTGCAGCGGCATGCAGCAGTGTGTGGCGTGCAGCAGTGTGCAGCGTGCAGCAGTGTGTGACATGCAGCAGTGTGAGGCATGCAGCAGTGTGAGGCATGCAGCAGTGTGTGGCGTGCAGCAGTGTGCGGCATGCAGCAGTGTGCGGCATGCAGCAGTGTGTGGTGTGCAGCAGTGTGTGGTGTGCAGCAGTGTGTGGCGTGCAGCGGCGTGCAGCAGTGTGTGGCGTGCAGCAGTGTGCGGCGTGCAGCAGTGTGCGGCGTGCAGCAGTGTGTGGCATGCAGCAGTGTTTCGTGTAGCAGTGTGTAATGCAGCAGTGTGCGCAGCATTGTGCGGCGTGCGGTAGTGTGCGGCGTGCAGCAGTGTGCGGCGTGCGGTAGTGTGCGGCGTGCAGCAGTGTGCAGCGTGCAGCAGTGTGTGGAGTGCAGCAGTGTGTGGCGTGCAGCAGTGTTTCATGTAGCATTGTGCGCTGTTCAGCAGTGTGTGGCGTGCAGCAGTGTGTGGCGTGCAGCAGTGTGCGGCGTGCAGCAGTGTGCGGCGTGCAGCGGCATGCAGCAGTGTGTGGCGTGCAGCACTGTGGCGTGCAGCAGTGTGTGGCATGCAGCAGTGTGCGGCGTGCAGCAGTGTGCGGCGTGCAGCGGCATGCAGCAGTATCGGCGTGCAGCAGTGTGCGGCGTGCAGCAGTGTTAGGCGTGCAGCAGTGTGTGGCGTGCAGCAGTGTGTGGCGTGCAGCAGTGTGTGGCGTGCAGTGGCGTGCAGCAGTGTGCGGCATGCAGCAGTGTGTGGCGTGCAGCAGTGTGTGGCGTGCAGCAGTGTGTGGCGTGCAGCAGTGTGCGGCGTGCAGCAGTGTGAGGCGTGCAGCAGTGTGCGGCGTGCAGCAGTGTGCGGTGTGCAGCAGTGTGTGGCGTGCATCAGTGTGTGGCGTGCAGCAGTGTGCGGCGTGCAGCAGTGTGTGGCGTGCAGCAGTGTGTGGCGTGCAGCAGTGTGTGGCGTGCAGTGGCGTGCAGCAGTGTGTGGCGTGCAGCAGTGTGTGGCGTGCAGCAGTGTGTGGCGTGCAGCAGTGTGCGGCGTGCAGCAGTGTGCGGCGTGCAGCAGTGTGCGGCGTGCAGCAGTGTGTGGCGTGCAGCAGTGTGTGGCATGCAGCAGTGTGCGGCGTGCAGCAGTGTGAGGCGTGCAGCAGTGTGTGGCGTGCAGCAGTGTGTGGCGTGCAGCAGTGTGTGGCGTGCAGTGACGTGCAGCAGTGTGCGACATGCAGCAGTGTGTGGCGTGCAGCAGTGTGTGGCGTGCAGCAGTGTGTGGCGTGCAGCAGTGTGCGGCGTGCAGCAGTGTGCGGCGTGCAGCAGTGTGCGGCGTGCAGCAGTGTGAGGCGTGCAGCAGTGTGCGGTGTGCAGCAGTGTGTGGCGTGCAGCAGTGTGTGGCGTGCAGCAGTGTGTGGCGTGCAGCAGTGTGTGGCGTGCAGCAGTGTGCGGCGTGCAGCAGTGTGTGGCGTGCAGCAGTGTGTGGCGTGCAGCAGTGTGTGGCGTGCAGTGGCGTGCAGTAGTGTGTGGCGTGCAGTAGTGTGTGGCGTGCAGTAGTGTGTGGCGTGCAGCAGTGTGCGGCGTGCAGCAGTGTGAGGCGTGCAGCAGTGTGTGGCGTGCAGCAGTGTGTGGCGTGCAGCAGTGTGTGGCGTGCAGTGGCGTGCAGCAGTGTGCGGCATGCAGCAGTGTGCGGCATGCAGCAGTGTGTGGCGTGCAGCAGTGTGTGGCGTGCAGCAGTGTGCGGCGTGCAGCAGTGTGCGGCGTGCAGCAGTGTGAGGCGTGCAGCAGTGTGTGGCGTGCAGCAGTGTGTGGCGTGCAGCAGTGTGTGGCGTGCAGTGGCGTGCAGCAGTGTGCGGCATGCAGCAGTGTGTGGCGTGCAGCAGTGTGTGGCGTGCAGCAGTGTGCGGCGTGCAGCAGTGTGCGGCGTGCAGCAGTGTGCGGCGTGCAGCAGTGTGAGGCGTGCAGCAGTGTGCGGCGTGCAGCAGTGTGCGGCGTGCAGCAGTGTGTGGCGTGCAGCAGTTTGCGGCATGCAGCAGTGTGTGGCGTGCAGCAGTGTGTGGCGTGCAGTGGCGTGCAGCAGTGTGTGGCGTGCAGCAGTGTGTGGCGTGCAGCAGTGTGCGGCGTGCAGCAGTGTGCGGCGTGCAGCAGTGTGCGGGGTGCAGCAGTGTGAGGCGTGCAGCAGTGTGAGGCGTGCAGCAGTGTGTGGCGTGCAGCAGTGTGTGGCATGCAGCAGTGTGTGGCATGCAGTGGCGTGCAGCAGTGTGCGGCATGCAGCAGTGTGTGGCGTGCAGCAGTGTGCGGCGTGCAGCAGTGTGCGGCGTGCAGCAGTGTGAGGCGTGCAGCAGTGTGTGGCGTGCAGCAGTGTGAGGCGTGCAGCAGTGTGTGGCGTGCAGCAGTGTGTGGCGTGCAGCAGTGTGTGGCGTGCAGCAGTGTGTGGCGTGCAGCAGTGTGCGGCGTGCAGCAGTGTGAGGCGTGCAGCAGTGTGTGGCGTGCAGCAGTGTGTGGCATGCAGCAGTGTGTGGCGTGCAGTGGCGTGCAGCAGTGTGCGGCATGCAGCAGTGTGTGGCGTGCAGCAGTGTGCGGCGTGCAGCAGTGTGCGGCGTGCAGCAGTGTGAGGCGTGCAGCAGTGTGTGGCGTGCAGCAGTGTGTGGCGTGCAGCAGTGTGTGGCATGCAGCAGTGTGTGGCGTGCAGTGGCGTGCAGCAGTGTGCGGCGTGCAGCAGTGTGCGGCGTGCAGCAGTGTGCGGCGTGCAGCAGTGTGCGGCGTGCAGCAGTGTGAGGCGTGCAGCAGTGTGCGGCGTGCAGCAGTGTGCGGCGTGCAGCAGTGTGCGGCGTGCAGCAGTGTGCGGCGTGCAGCAGTGTGTGGCGTGCAGCAGTGTGTGGCGTGCAGCAGTGTGCGGCGTGCAGCAGTGAGTGGCGTGCAGTGGCGTGCAGCAGTGTGTGGCGTGCAGCAGTGTGCGGCGTGCAGCAGTGTGCGGCGTGCAGCAGTGTGCGGCGTGCAGCAGTGTGAGGCGTGCAGCAGTGTGAGGCGTGCAGCAGTGTGTGGCGTGCAGCAGTGTGCGGCGTGCAGCAGTGTGCGGCGTGCAGCAGTGTGCGGCGTGCAGCAGTGTGAGGCGTGCAGCAGTGTGTGGCGTGCAGCAGTGTGTGGCATGCAGCAGTGTGTGGCATGCAGTGGCGTGCAGCAGTGTGCGGCATGCAGCAGTGTGTGGCCAGCAGCAGTGTGCGGCGTGCAGCAGTGTGCGGCGTGCAGCAGTGTGCGGCGTGCAGCAGTGTGAGGTGTGCAGCAGTGTGAGGCGTGCAGCAGTGTGAGGCGTGCAGCAGTGTGTGGCGTGCAGCAGTGTGTGGCGTGCAGCAGTGTGTGGCGTGCAGCAGTGTGTGGTGTGCAGCAGTGTGTGGCGTGCAGCAGTGTGAGGCGTGCAGCAGTGTGTGGCGTGCAGCAGTGTGTGGCATGCAGCAGTGTGTGGCGTGCAGTGGCGTGCAGCAGTGTGCGGCATGCAGCAGTGTGTGGCGTGCAGCAGTGTGCGGCGTGCAGCAGTGTGCGGCGTGCAGCAGTGTGAGGCGTGCAGCAGTGTGTGGCGTGCAGCAGTGTGTGGCGTGCAGCAGTGTGTGGCGTGCAGCAGTGTGTGGCGTGCAGTGGCGTGCAGCAGTGTGTGGCGTGCAGCAGTGTGTGGCGTGCAGCAGTGTGCGGCGTGCAGCAGTGTGAGGCGTGCAGCAGTGTGCGGCGTGCAGCAGTGTGCGGCGTGCAGCAGTGTGCGGCGTGCAGCAGTGTGTGGCGTGCAGCAGTGTGTGGCGTGCAGCAGTGTGCGGCGTGCAGCAGTCTCGCATTTGTGAAAGTTAGAGTTTTTAGCATTGAAATCTAATGTTTTTTTACTTTAGTCTGTTCATTTGCAGAGGAGTGATTATATTTGCATAGCGCTACTGCCATTTATATGACGTTGTGGCGCTGGAGAACCTGGAACTAGGTTATAAGGGAGGGGAGACAAGAGTGATAGGTGCGTGAAAAATAAGTAACAAAATCCTTGAAAAAACAAACACATAGGTAATGCAAGATTAAGTAAAGCATGTGAAATCTAGTCAGGAACAACATGTTTACTTTAAAGGTTTTGGTTAGTTAGAGCCAAACGCAATTTACCGGCAGCCCAGAACTGCTCGCCTCTATCTAATGTGCTGAACCACCGTACTCAAACTGTGAATTCACTCCAAAATACGATGACAATGACAGCGACATTACATTAAACGAGGAGGGAGTGGGAGGGGGGAGTGGGGGCGGGCCGCAGTTGTAAAAGGCAGGGAGAGGGTGAGATTGAGGAAGGGAAAGATAGGGATCAAAGGAAAAAACAAGGGGGTGGCAAATGGTGTGCACTTTGATGTCCTCAGTGTCCGCACGGCTCACTGAGGACATCAAAGCAAGTGATCAGGCAGTGCTTTTCAGGCTGCCAAATGGTGCGCGCGCCTGGGGCACATGCACTGTATTCGGAGGCCTGAAAAGCCACTGTTTGCACTTCAAAAACTCGCTTACTCTAAGTCTCGCCAGAGCAGCGCTAAAGCGCTGTCTCAGGCGAGACCTAAAAAGCAGTGGGTTGCATTGTGAATGGGTGAGGTGGCCGACGTTCGCACTGGTCAGTACTGATATACATTAGGTGGGCCTCTGGGGCTGATTTAGAGTTTGGCAGACAGGTACTCCTTTGAATCGGTGATGGAGTACCCTGTCTCCATTGCATTGGTGATGGAGTACCCTGTCTTCATTGCATCGTTGATGGAGTACCATGTCCGGCAAATTCAGGGTCTGCCCACCCAATTGTCTGTGGAGCGGATAGCAAGTTTTACGCTCATGAAGTAAAATGTACCCACTCGGCGTGAAACTTCTTCCAACGTCCCAACTTAATTGGGGCATTGGAGGTAAACCATCCAAATTTTTGCCCTATGTAGAGTGGACTGTCCGATTACTTTTTTTTTTTACTGTCCATCCCCGCCTGGTGTATCCTGGCAGAGAGGGACAGTAAAAAAAGAAAAGTGACCCCCCCCCCACACCACGCAAGTTTTCTCCCAAGGTGTGGGGGTCATCAGTTTTCTTTATTTTGAAAAAAAAACTCCCAACCGTAGGATTTTGTTTTAGAAAAATAAAAAACTTTGTAAACAGCCTCCCCCGTCATGTTTGATGGAGCCGTCCGTCACACTTTCCTACACTGACAGGAACCGCAATGATGGCGGTTCCTTCCACGGTATAGACATGTCCGTGGGACCAGCATACATCTCCTAATTTGTCGGACGGAGTAAAGACAACTTTAGCTTTTGCTCCATCTGCCAACCCCTAAATCAGGGCCTCTGTCTAATGTGCATAGTGGACAAAAAACGACGGCTCGAAATGCAACCCTGAGTGATTGCCAATGGTTAGACGGTTTACAAGCATTTGCTCCATCACCTTTTGGGTGTTTGATTGCTAGTATTATGTCTGAAACCTGAGACTGACGCAGCTTTCCAAGCTTATTGCTGGCAAGGTTTGTGAATGCCACAAAATACTAAATTTGCATCCATTTTAGGAGTACTTCTGTGGGTGCAGATATGCTACTTTTTTGGTAAACCGGTCACTATATATATTTAAGTTTAAAATATGAACAAGCTAAAACTTATAACTGAAATCAGGACAACAAGAAAAACCAACACAGACATAGTAGACCCGACTTTGGGCTCCAGGACCAAACTACCAAACCAAAAAGTGTTTATTTGGGGAGAGGTTTACTCCACAAACTCCACCGAAACTATGCCTCTGACTGGAAGGAAACAGTTTGGTGATGGAAACTCCTGTAGAAATTTTTCCAATGTCAGTGGTGGGTGGTGAAATATCTACTATCAACTCTGGGTAATTGGAATATACCCCACAAAAGGTGATACGTTGTCAGTACCCACATATCTACTCTCCCTAACTTGCAGCAGGTGGGTTTTCCCAGCAAAGAAAGCACACTGTTCTTACTTTTTTGACTATCCCAAGCCTCCTGGTTATATTCGACGGAGAAGCAGAACTAGCTCCAGGAACACTGGAGATAGAAATGAGGCTGGGTTGTTCGAGGGTGTATTGGGTCCTGAAGTCTTAGGAAATAAAAACTTAATCTGCATGGCATTGATCCAGTTGCAATGATAAATTACGACATTTAGTTAATTAATCAGTGGGTTAGTTGACATACATGGAGTTCTTATTGTTAAATGTGTTTCTGTTAAGAAATATACTCTGTTTCCCTTTAACTGTGAGGTTTATTAGGTTGGGGAACGGTTTGGTTGGCGAGTCTTGCATATTGAAATGTGCCATGTACATTTTATTGGTAATGCATGCGTTGTATTAGTACGTATCAGTGTAAATTGACTTCTGTTGTCTGGATTTTGCAGTATATGTTAATGAGTGTGGTGTGCTGAAAGCTCAGTGCTGCAAGACTGGCTGGGAAGTTGAAATAATGCACCTGTAGGTCGTTTTGTGAATACTATGTGAGCATTTACTTTTAACTCCATACGGAGTATAGTTTACAGTTTGCGGAAAGGAGTGTAGTACCCATCTGTGTGTTGTATAGATACCTGCTGGTTGTGTGTATCCACAAGTTGCAGATGTGAGGAAGACTAGTACACCATTAAGAGAGATACACATGTAGTACACCTGTGTGTGTGACCTAGGGAAAGAGCAGTAACCGGTCGCTAGAAGCTGTATGCGAGGCATACCCTGTGGTATGCGAAGATGGGTATTGTAGTAACCTGCTTTGAGAAGTTGCATGAGGGAATACTCCATGGTGTGCTAAGTTGGGAAAGAGTAGTTCCCTGTCATGAGAAATTGCATGGGTGTGTTGTGGAAGAAGAGTAGTAACATGTTGCTAGAGGTTGAAAGGGAAAGTACTCAGTGGAGTAAACTATGAGTAAGCATAGTACCCGCAATGTTGTGGGTGATAGTCATACATTTGAGTGTTTGTCAAAAGTTTTGTCATTCTGTACAAATGGGAAGATATGAGAGGTGTGTTGCACTGCAGCTGGAGCGAGTTTATGTTTATTTTGTGGTGAGTTTTTTCAGTTTGCATATAATGTAGTGGTCAGTTGTATTTGACAGGTAAGTGTTTTAAGTAGCTTTAGTATGGTGTCGGTAAGTACTTATTTACCTGGTGAGATGTTCTGGTACCAGTGGTGGTATTGCTTGACTGCACTAGTGTTTGATTGTTGTGTTGTATCAGTAATTATTTTTCCATATGTCTCTTCTGAAGGCTCTCATCATTGTGTTTGTAAGATGCCCGAACAGTTTCTGGTGCAATGTAACAAGGGGAAGCAGACTGACCCCACCTGGACCCCAAAGGTGACCGACACCCTCTCCCCTCTTCTCTTTCACCAGCAAACGGAGTGGACCCCTTCAGGATTACAGTTCCCCGTCTCAGTGAGGAAAAAGGGCCCGTTGCTTTAAATGGGAAGGACTATCACGAAGCCACGCCCCCAGCGATGACGACGAGGAGGGTTGGCCTGAAATACCCGGAAGAACGCTACCGCAGGGGTGTGCTTACACCGGAGGAGGAGAGCGAGATGGCGGAGCGGAGACAGATGGAGGAGAGGAGAAAAACGAGGGAGCGGTACAGGACGGAGGAGCAAGAGAGGAAAGGAAGCGGACAGAAACTCGAAGAGGAGCTGACTACAAGCAACGAGAGCCAGGAGGCCAACGATACCGTGAGCCGCCCAGCCACGTTTCCGGAGGAGCGTGGCTCTCGCAGGTACACGAGCGTTTTACGGTCTGGGTGGGAAAGAAAGGGAGGGCGTCTACAGACGCGTAGGGGACCGTCTTGGTAACTGTGTGCCTTTTTGGGTATCCCGGTAAAACCCGCCCGAGCACCAGATCTCACTATTTTTTTGCTGTGTTGTGCACCGAGTGGTCCCTCACTCCCTTCCCTCACCACACCAGTCTAAGAATAGAACACTCATATCTGGAATCCTTTCTGTTTTTGTTCCCGGGTCCTACTGCACGACGCCGCCTCCCACGGACAGAGCCAGCCCGAACTGGACCGAACACGGAGCCGACCGAGGACGGCTGGACGGAGGGGCTCTCCAGAGACTGCCACAGAGACACCGTTACCTTACTACCGACCCACACCCACCCGCAAGCGTGTACATAGACCAATAAAACCACTTGCAACCCCAATTTGCTCTCCAGTGTTACCTTCAAGCCCACAAGTGGTGGAGAATGCGGGCACCTTAGACACCATCTGCACTTATACGATGGACTCGCTAATACAACACCTGGTGAAGGGCCAGGACCAACTCGGATGGGTGGTAGAACAACAACTGACCTCCGCCCAAGCCGATAGAGACACCTTTAAGAATACAGTGACCGCCCAATTGGAGGGGCTACATAAGATGTTAAGCACACAGGGGATCCCTACACCACAAGAACCACGACCCCTTACCCCGGGGCCTTCCGGAATCTCCCTATAGAAATATATAGCAGGCGAAGACCCTGATGCGTTTTTGCTCAATTTTGAACGTGTTGCCGGGCTTGTGGTTGGCCCACAGAGAAATGGCCGATTTTTTTAGCCCCTTTACTTACGGGGGAAGCCCAAGCGGCCTATCAGGTGGCCAATGCGGGGGGAATTACCCCCTATATAGAGATCAAGACGGTGATCCTTGACCACCTAGGACTGGACGCAGAAGCATATCGGGTACGATTTCGTAAAGAGCGAGGCACACCGGGAGAAAACCCTAAAACACTGTTCTTCCGGTTGAAGATGGCCGCCGATAAATGGTTGACCCCGGCCAACAGTACGAAAGAAGAAATAATGGACAGGATATATTTGGAACAGTTCCTGGAGGCCTTACCCTATAACACGCAAAAATGGTTGCGCCAACACCCCCGTCTGACCCCCGAACAAGCCATAGACATGGCTGCCACCTATGCTCGAGCCCAACCCAAACAACCGGCATGGGAATCAGAGAAGCCAAGCTGCCCCGTAGGGACCAGATACGATAAAAAAACCCGGCTGGAACCCTCAAAGGCACCTTCCCCTAGACCAGCCGTGTCATCTTTTCGAGGACCCCAGTGTTTTGAGTGCGGAGCCTGGGGGCACATCGCATGGCTGTGCCCCCAACGGAAACCTACCGAAGAACCCATGGAGGTCGGTTACGTCCCCAAATCCATCCTTTATACAGCCGAGTTGGGGAGCGCATTCCATGTAAGAGTACGGGTGAATGGGAAAGACATAAAGGCCCTCCTAGACTCAGGTTGCCGTCAGTCTGTTATACAGCGGAGATACGTACGGTCCAACCAGATCCTCCCCGAGACCACGGTTCATGTCCGATGTGTGCATGGAGACGTCAAACCCTTTCCAGTTGCCATTATACCCCTGGGCCTGCCCGAGGGAACAGGCTAGGATCTTAATCGGTCACTGGCTCTCTCCCACCCTCCTTGTACAGCCCTTAACTGTTGCTCACCTGGCCATACACCCTTAATACCACAGTGTTCCCCTGCAGACTGCCCCCCCCCTCCCGACTGCACACTTGTATTAATAATTAGAGCTTTACTATTTTAATTGTGATAGAACGTTCCCACTTTATGCACTCATACAATAAAACGTTAATACTAACCACGCTCCCACACTCAAATAATCATTGTCATTCAGACTTTATTTTATGTATGGCTCTCTAGTTTATTTCAGTTTCTAAATCTCAAAACTCACTGCTATGACAAAGCAACAGTCGATAACAAAAATCGTTGCCATACATACGTGAACCTTGTGTAACTTACTTGGTTCTGTTGTAAAGCGCTTTGACTTGGCCCAGGACTGCTTTTAACTATATCTGTGTCACGCTGTGTTACTGACTGCTTCGGGCGACACGCAAGCGCCTTTTTTATCCTATTTTCTTTGCTTGGTTTGTTTTACATTACCGGGGGATTTGTGTGAGCTGAAGGGAGGGGATCCAGGGAATTGCAGTAGGCCTCTCATAGTTGCACTTACCCGCACCATAAAACATCTCTTTACTCTCGCACTTTGCGAGGAACAGAGGGACAGAGAACAGGAATTATCCCCTCTTCCGGTCGAGAAGACTATCTACTCACTTCCGGTTGCCACTAGAGCCTCGCCATTTTTGTTGGCTCTCTAGTGGTTGAACCGCTGCATCTGCTCCACTATTTGAGGAGGGGCCATGACAGCGCGCAGCGGGCGCGCCAACGGCGCGCCAGAGGCAATCCCGTCTGCGCCCGTCTGCGCCCGTCTGCGCCCGTCCGCGCCTCGACCGCACCCAGCGCCAGCCACGCTGCCCGTGCCGGCCAAAGTCCGCTTAAATACACGAAGTAACGGCTGCTAGACATTAGGAACAAGGTCAGTAGGGAGGAGAAGGGCATTGAGGCGCTGCAGCCTAGCTCGGTTCTTGAGTGTGGTCTGCTTAACTGTCGCTCTCTGGCCAAACATCATCAGGAAGTCTTAAATTTGGTGGAAGATCTGGAACTGGACGTGATATTTCTTACGGAGACGTGGTGTAGTAATGACTCACTGGTGGAACTGGGGCTCGCCTGCCCGGAGGGCTATAAGATCTTTCACAAGCCCAGAGTAACGGGTAGAGGTGGAGGGGTCGGGGTGATGTTTAAGGACACCTGGGACTTTGCCCCGTTTAAGGTTAACGAGGTTGCGGGCATTGAGCTATTAGGATTCTCCCTACAAGAACAGAGGGGGAGGCTCCTTACTGGGATGGTCGGTTACAGACCCCCAAGCTCTAACACTCAGTACCAGGCACTCCTGGATGTCATTGCGGCCCAGTCACTGACCCATTCTAGAATGCTGCTTCTGGGTGATTTCAATCTGTGGGAGAATGGTATTTTAGATAGCTATCTAAGAGATCTCAGGGAAACTTGTGAGAGTTGTAACTTGCATCAGCTGGTCCAGCAACCCACCCATCAAGGAGGGCACATTTTGGATCTTCTGTTTGCTGACTGTACTGAAACCGAGGTGGTCAACATTTTACCTCAGACCTGGACCGATCACTCGCTGATCCAGTTTCGGATTCGGATACCTGGAGAAAAAACAACTGGACTGCCTCCAGTAACATATCGCATGGGGAGAGGCTGGGCAAAACTCATGAAAAGTAGGGCGGAGCCACTCTTTCAAAACTTGCCTTCCTTTGACCCTCAAGAGTCAGTAGGTACGAACTATCGCCTGTATTATAACTACATCCATGAAGTACTAGATCGGCATGCGCCTTTGAAACGCCTGAAGGTCAGGAAAAAACATTCCGCACCGTGGTACACCGAAGAGTTGAGAACTACACGTAGGTCCTGCCGGCAGGCAGAGAGGAAATGGCGAAGGCACTATGCTGAGCATGATAAAGTAGTTCTTAGAAGGGTGCTAGCTCAATATAAAGGGCTGATTGCTAAGGCCAAGGCGGACTTCTTTACTAACACCATTCTGTCAGCACCAAATAGCGCCAGAGCTCTCTTTAAGATCGTCAGAGACCTCTCTACCCCCACTAGCCTAGGAAATAAAGTGGTTGCCTCGCAGGCGCTATGTGATAACATTGCCTCCCATTTTGAGGAGAAAATCTCAAAAATTGTAGGGGGCTAACTTCGCGTCACCCCTCCCTCCAAAATACTCATGGACACATGTCTACGGAGGAACCATGGGCGGAAACTTCTCTGGAGCACTTCACACCCCTTACAGACGAGTTGTTTAATAGCTGTGCACAGAATGTTAGGTCAGGGTCTCCGTTAGACCCCCTCCCTAACAAGATCTGGAAAGAGCATGCACAGGCACTGTTCCCTCGGATGTGGCAGATATGCTGCCAATCCCTGGAGGAAGGGGTGGTGCCTGAAGCCTGAAAGCTGGCAGTGGTCACCCCATTACTAAAGAAGCCCTCCTTGGACCCGGGAGATCCTACTAGTGTTAGACCTATCTCTCTGCTGCCGTTTCCCATAAAAATTCTCGAAAAGGTAGTGAGTAGATCTCTCTCAGGGTATCTGGAAGAGTTCTGTCTTCTGGACAAGAACCAGTTTGGCTTTCGGCCAGGCCATGGGACGGAGACAGCTCTGGTCACCGTGCTGGACAACCTGCAGATGCGGGCTGACAGAGGCCTCTCGTCGGTACTGGTCCTCTTATATATGTCAGCCGCGTTTGACACGGTTAACCACCGAATCCTGCTGAGCAGATTGGAGCGTTTGGGAGTTAAGGGCCGTGCCCTGAGATGGATGCAATCCTATCTCACAGGGAGACAACAGGTGGTTACCCTGTCCCCTTTCACCTCTGGCAGGACCTTGGTGGAGCATGGGGTCCCTCAGGGATCGACCATTAGCCCCATCCTCTTCAATATTTACTTGTAGCCATTAATCCCTATTATCAAGTCGCATGGGATTGACCTGGTCAACTATGCTGACGACACCCAACTGGTGTTCTCACTGGAGGGAAAGGGTGCATTGACTATGGACAGCTTTCAAAAATGTATGCGTCAGACTTCAGACTGGCTCAGGGATAACTCCCTGCAATTTAATGGAGGAAAGACAGAGGTGATCTACTGTCCCTCGGCGGGAGTACGGGACATGCCTTTTGACCTCAGACTGACCCCAGAGGCGGAACCCATCGTCCCTGTGACAACGGTGCGGAATCTGGGGGTCATGTTTGATGATAATCTTCAAATGGCTTCCCAAGCCAAAAAACAATTGGGGTGTGCTTTGCCCTTCTGAAAGCTCTACGACAGATTCTGCCTCTTTTGCCTGTGGGGGACAGACCTTTGGTGGGACGCAGCATTATCTTGAGTAGGCTGGACTACTGCAATTCCCTATATTTGGGAGCTCCTCTTTACATCTATCAGAGCCTGCAGAGGGTCCAGTCTATGGCAGCCAAACTAGCACTGAACAGGAAACGCTGCTCTTCAACCACGCTAGCGTTACAAGAGCTCCATTGGCTTCCCATAAAGGAAAGAGTCATGTTTAAATCCCTATGCATTGTTTTTTGAGCGGCACATGGCCTTGGCCCAATCTCTCTGCAGGAGAGACTGTCCTGGTATAAGCCTCAAAGAACTCTACGCTCTTTGAATGCCTCTCTGCTAATCACTGGCAGAGTTAAGAAGGCCAGGATGGGGGGCAGGGCATTTAGCACAGTGGCCTCGCGTTGCTGGAATGACCTCCCTCTGAATATCAGACAGGCCAACTCCCTGATGGATTTTAGGCGGAGTCTGAAAACCTGGCTCTTTCCCAGGGAGGGGCCTATGATTTCCTAATCCTGCACTCTCGGTCGGCCTTTTTTCTCTTATCTCTCCTCTATCTCGTTTCTTCAAGATGTGGACACTTGGTTGGCTAAAAGTTTCTTTCTTCCATCTTAGTCCTAGCGCTAGGATACCCGTAGGGTGACAGTTGCGCTTTATAAGAATGAAATACAATTCATACAATACAGGGTGGGAGTGTTGGATTCCCTACCAGAGGAACTCATACTAGGAACAGATAACCCCAAGTTCTTAGACCTGTTCACTTGCACTCTACAACAACAGACCATATCAGGGAACCTGGGGCCAGCCCCATACACACCACTCCCTGCCCTGATAACCCCCGAGCCCTGGATACTAGATAGAAGCTTTAAGTTCACCCAAGCAAACGACGCCTCATTGGTTAACGCATGGGAACAGGCTCACAGGGAACAAGACAACCCCAACCCAGTTTTTCCCCGGTTTCTGATTAAGGATGGGCTATTATATAGGCAAGGGAATAGGCAAGACCCCCATCAGCTGATAGTCCCGACGGCCTTTAGGGAACAGATCATGTTTTTTTCCCACTCCCATTTAACGGCAGGACACATAGGGAGCGAAAAAACCACACAGAATGTGTTGCACCATTTCTTCTGGCCAGGAGTATATAAGGATATAAAACTCACTGCCAGGCATATGAAGTGTGCCCAAAGAAGAACACCCACCGCCCCCCAGCTGTACCTCTCCAACCTCTTCCAATCATAGGGACCCCTTTTGAAAGAGTGGGGATGGATGTAATAGGACCTCTTCCTAAGACCCGGCAGGGAAACCAGTACGCCCTCGTAATAGTCGACTATGCCACAAGGTTCCCAGATATTTATACAGAACAAGGGAACCCAAAAGGTAGTTGAGGACCTTGGGTAATTGTTAATTTTAAGCAAACAGTGGTCCTCAATTTAAGGAATGAGGGGGATGAATATAGCACAGAATCGGAACTATATTTTAGGAATGTCCAGCCGGACATCCAATTTAATTCTTCAATGAAAAAGATAACAATAATAAACAGCAAAACAAAGGTGGGACACAGTCCTGTATCCGTTGGGGGAAGAAAACAAATACAAAGCAGACAAACATTACAGGCAAGGCAAGCGAAGCTTAATTACGAAATCCAATGTTATAAGCTTTTTTTCTACAAACAGTGCACTTTTTTCCATAATAGACTAATGTGCATGCTGTCTAGATTGGGGTCGACGACGTTTCGATCCTATTACACGGATACAAGGATCATCATCAGGACGAGACAATGAACAAGCCTGGTGTTTAGAGAAATTGCCTGAGGAAAATAATGAAGAAAAGAAGGGAGAAAAGCAAGAAAATTAAGAAATTTTAAACCTGAATAAGGCAGCGCGGGATAAATATCCGTAATAGTGTTCAGTGCACATGCCACATGTGACTTCATGCAGTTGCTAGAATGCAAACGAGTGAGCTAGTGAACTAGATGGGACGATCTGGTATCCAAGAATTGGCAGGCATTAGTTTAGCGCCGGTGGAGGAGTAATCTAGTTAGAACGTAAGGCCGTGGCGTGGCGAGGCGTAGAGTGTGTGGCCGCAATGAATATAAACAACCGGTCTCGAAGTGTGCGCTTACCAGGGACTGTCGGCGTGGTCATGTGCCGGAATAAAAATCACGTCTGGAGGTGCCAAGAGGTCTGGAGATGCTGGCGTGTGCGGCTAAGACCGCAACAATGGCTGGAGAAGGAAGGGAGGCAAATGAGGCAGGGGAGCGAGTGAGAGGGTAGTGCCAAGGTGACGGGATGCGGACAGAACAGGTACCTGTTAAAATATGTAGACGGGCAAAGGGGATTTCTAGCTCCGGTCCGTGGTCAAAGTGAACAATCTGCGAATCCAGGGTAGACACGCAATCATAATAGAATTGCGGGTAAGAGGAATCCGTGGAAATACACTAGAAGGGAAGGTTACAGTTAACTCAAGGGATCAAAAGTGAGAAAACCAATACGGGGTGGAGGTTCAGGTGCTTACCGTAATCAAGTGGCGTCCTCAGTTGACAATGAACGAGTGACGGGGAGGGCCAAAAAAGCGCGAAGATATACATGCAACGCGTTCGTGTGGTACACTAGAGCGTGAGATTACGCCGCCATGATGGAAGAGGATAGTAAAAATAGAGGAAAGATTGACCAGAAGCGGACAGTTTGAGGGTACATAATTACTACGAAGAGACAATTTATGCAAATAAGACGAAAATACAATTAATTATAAAGCGAACCAAGGCTCATCAGCAATACATCGTAATTACTTGGCTGAACCCAAGGAAAGCAGTGAAACAGAACATAAGGAAATAATAAAGTGCGAACATCAAGAACTGTGAGGAGTATAACAACGAAGCAATCACATTTCCGTTATGTTCGAGTTAAGTGTTGTGTGGTGAGAGGCATCATGTGACATTTGTCATAGCAACCGGCGTTCCGATTGAATTATCTCAGGAAACAGTCTGAGAGAGAATATGGGATCAAAGTTTGTTGTTCAAATGAGATTAGTCCAGTCCTCATTCCGATTGAGACCATCCTTGATGCTGTTCAGACGAATGATCATTCTCAGCTCTTCTTTATTTAGAATCTTGGCGATGTCACCGCCCCTTGGGGGTAGTTTGACGCTCTTGATGATTGTCCACTTAATGTCATCCTCGGTGTGTCCCATTTCAGAAAAATGTTCAACAAGGGGAGCATTGGGGGTTTTACAGCGCAGTCTGCTCCTGTGTTGGCCAATGCGTAGTTTGATCTTTTGGGTAGTTTGGCCAATATACACTTTGTTACAGGGACAGGAGATCAGATAAATGACATTACTGGTATTGCAATTAGAAAATGAAGTCAAGGTGATAAGTACATTATTAAATAGAAAAGTTTTTCCTTCAATAGTCATGCTACACACATTACAATTTCCACATTTAGGATGACCAATGAGGGGCGTGAGCCCCCAGTGTTCATCCAAGGTAGTCAAGGGACGAGTGGTTGGCAGGGTGGCCCTTACCAAGTGATCCTTGAGATTGCGGCTCTTTCGGAAGGCAAACAGGGGTCGCTCTATGGAAAGATTGCCCGCATTTAGCACTGGCCAGTGTTGCAGGATGGATTTTCTGATTCGATTGGAGGCGGGGGAAAAAGTGGTGACACAGACTATGCGGTCCGTGTTGCTTTTGTTTTTAGGGGAAAGAAGGACTTCCCTAGGGCAATACCATGCTCGTTTTTTCGCATTGCTTACAAGTCTTTTGGGATACCCTCGGTCTCTGAGTTTGTTGCTAAGGGTAGTGGCCTCAAGGAAAAAATCTTCCTTGGAGTAGCAGTTGCGTCTAATGCGCAGAAACTGCGAGTATGGTAGTGAGTCTCTTAAGGCTCTGGGGTGATGACTCTCATAGCGTAGTAAGGTGTTTCTCTCCGTACTTTTCCTGTAAAGTTTAGTGAGTAATTCACCATTACAATGATATATGGTAAGATCCAGGAAAGGAATGTGTGATCTGTCATGTGTATTGGTAAAATTGAGGCCTGAGCAGTTATTGTTCAACCAATGATTGAACTGACAGAGTGTTGCTTCATTGTGATGCCAGATTAGAAAAATATCGTCTATGTATCGACGCCAGAGGGTGATACCAGAGAGGAAAGGGTTTGTGGGGGAAAGGATGGAAGACATTTCCAAGTGATCCATATACAGAATGGCCAGATTCGGCGCGAAAACAGCCCCCATCGATGTACCCTTCACTTGTTGATAAAATTCATTCTCAAAAGAAAAGAAATTGCGAGTTAGACAAAGTTCTAATAACTGGATAATGAACAATGTGGGGACACAGTGAGGGCGTGGTCTGGAGTCTAGAACCTGTTGGATTACAAGGAGTGCTGGGATTTGTGGAATATTGGTGTAGAGGGATTCTACATCCATGGTGCATAGGAGATCATTGTCAGGATCAAACGGGTGGTGTTCAATAAGGGTAATCATGGACATGCTGTCTCTGATATAGCACTCAGTGAGGGGGACAAAGTCCTTAATGAAATGGTCTATATATTGGCCAAGTGGTTCGAGAATAGAACCGCAACCCGAAACTATGGGGCGTCCGGGTGGGTTACTCTGGTTTTTGTGCACTTTTGGGAGAGTGTAGATGACTGGGGTACGTGGAGCCTTAACATTAAGGAAAAGAAATTCCTTGGGACTGAGGAAGCCCTGTGCTTTAGCTTCAGTAGTAAGTTGGAGAATTAAGGTCTGTAATTCCTTAGTAGGATTAGTGAGCAGTCTGCAATAGTGATCAGTGTTTGATAACTGTCTCAGAATTTCAGCTGTATATGCATCCTTCTCTTGCAGCACGATACCACCGCCCTTATCTGCTGATTTGATGATAAGTGATTGGTTCAATTTCAGCGAGGAGATTGCGTTTTTCTCGGGAAGAGTAATGTTATAAGGGATAAAACGTTTTTTAGATTCCAAAGTGGATAGATCTCTTAGAACCAATTTCTCAAAGGTGGGGATTTCACTCGGTACCATACTAGTGGAAGGGGAGAAGGTGGAGGGAGGCCTGAAGGGAGTGTTGCCAGTGGGTGGTGTGGAAGGATTTAGAAGAAAGAAGGTGTGTAGACACAGTCGTCTAAAAAATCTGAGTAATTCAGTGTGCAATTCTAGGAAATTCGGATGAGTCGTGGGGACAAAGGACAACCCTTTGCTCAATAAGGAAACCTCAGGGTCAGTGAGTACATGCTGGGACAAATTGAAAATGGGTATGCATTGTGAATTAACCTCATTTACCATTGGTAGAATTTTTGGCGGGTTTGGCGTTCGCCTGGAGGATTGTACCATCTTTGGTGTTGTTTGACACGGCCACGTTTTGGTGGTTCGTTGTGGCCTCGGCCTAAAAAATTGCTATTGGGACCAGGGTGGGAAGGCCCAGGAGGGCAATTTGTTCCACTGGTGCCCTCACCTGGGTCTGAGTTGTCTGAGGATTCTGCAGATGTATCGGAAAAGCCCACTAGATTTTGGCGTCTGTTGTAGCGTCCCCAGGGTCTGCTGTTTTGTGGATTAGAGTATGCCCTGTTTGTGTAAAAGTCTTTCTGGAGGTATGGGTAGGTGCGTTCAATGTTGTATGTTCTGATATCTTTACGAACTTTCACTGATTTCTTGTTTTGTTCTATTCTTTGAAAGTCATCAACTGTCTTTTGAATTTGTTCAAGTAATTTCTTACTGTCTGCAATCGAACTAGACTCTTTGATTTGTTTCTCAATTTCAGAAATCTCTTCAGCTAATTGTATCCGTGTAATAGGATCGAAACGCCGTCGACCCCAATCTAGACAGCATGCACATTAGTCTATTATGGAAAAAAGTGCACTGTTTGTAGAAAAAAAGCTTATAACATTGGATTTCGTAATTAAGCTTCGCTTGCCTTGCCTGTAATGTTTGTCTGCTTTGTATTTGTTTTCTTCCCCCAACGGATACAGGACTGTGTCCCACCTTTGTTTTGCTGTTTATTATTGTTATCTTTTTCATTGAAGAATTAAATTGGATGTCCGGCTGGACATTCCTAAAATATAGTTCCGATTCTGTGCTATATTCATCCCCCTCATTCCTTAAATTGAGGACCACTGTTTGCTTAAAATTAACAATTACCCAAGGTCCTCAACTACCTATTGGGTTCCCTTGTTCTGTATAAATATGTTAAGCGCAATCGCTGGATTGCAAGGGTTAGGATACCTATCCCTTTACCAGTAAGTGGGTTCCCTTCCTCTTATGTCCGTCCATACCCCTGCCCAAATTGTTCCCTTCACTTTCCCCTGTTATGTCTGATCACGCACCCCTTTACTCTGACGAGTACATCAAGAAAATCTGTGAAGGCCCCTCTTTATTCTCTGAGACAACAGAATCCCCTTCCACTGCCAATGCATCACTTAATGAACAACTAGAAAAATGTAAAAAGAAAGAGGTCCGTCTTCACCTTATGGTTCGGATGCTCACTGAATATTTGAAAGCTGAAATCATTCCAACTGGGTTACAAGTGCGTAATATTCCTGGTATATTCACCGATATTCCCAAGTACATCAATAGCTTCAGTTATATAGGTACCACCTGTTCCCGCCATTGGTTGGTTCTAGGTATTGACACCGCCATTGAGTCACTTAAGAAATTAGCTGAAGAGATTTCTGAAATTGAGAAACAAATCAAAGAGTCTAGTTCGATTGCAGACAGTAAGAAATTACTTGAACAAATTCAAAAGACAGTTGATGACTTTCAAAGAATAGAACAAAACAAGAAATCAGTGAAAGTTCGTAAAGATATCAGAACATACAACATTGAACGCACCTACCCATACCTCCAGAAAGACTTTTACACAAACAGGGCATACTCTAATCCACAAAACAGCAGACCCTGGGGACGCTACAACAGACGCCAAAATCTAGTGGGCTTTTCCGATACATCTGCAGAATCCTCAGACAACTCAGACCCAGGTGAGGGCACCAGTGGAACAAATTGCCCTCCTGGGCCTTCCCACCCTGGTCCCAATAGCAATTTTTTAGGCCGAGGCCACAACGAACCACCAAAACGTGGCCGTGTCAAACAACACCAAAGATGGTACAATCCTCCAGGCGAACGCCAAACCCGCCAAAAATTCTACCAATGGTAAATGAGGTTAATTCACAATGCATACCCATTTTCAATTTGTCCCAGCATGTACTCACTGACCCTGAGGTTTCCTTATTGAGCAAAGGGTTGTCCTTTGTCCCCACGACTCATCCGAATTTCCTAGAATTGCACACTGAATTACTCAGATTTTTTAGACGACTGCGTCTACACACCTTCTTTCTTCTAAATCCTTCCACACCACCCACTGGCAACACTCCCTTCAGGCCTCCCTCCACCTTCTCCCCTTCCACTAGTATGGTACCGAGTGAAATCCCCACCTTTGAGAAATTGGTTCTAAGAGATCTATCCACTTTGGAATCTAAAAAACGTTTTATCCCTTATAACATTACTCTTCCCGAGAAAAACGCAATCTCCTCGCTGAAATTGAACCAATCACTTATCATCAAATCAGCAGATAAGGGCGGTGGTATCGTGCTGCAAGAGAAGGATGCATATACAGCTGAAATTCTGAGACAGTTATCAAACACTGATCACTATTGCAGACTGCTCACTAATCCTACTAAGGAATTACAGACCTTAATTCTCCAACTTACTACTGAAGCTAAAGCACAGGGCTTCCTCAGTCCCAAGGAATTTCTTTTCCTTAATGTTAAGGCTCCACGTACCCCAGTCATCTACACTCTCCCAAAAGTGCACAAAAACCAGAGTAACCCACCCGGACGCCCCATAGTTTCGGGTTGCGGTTCTATTCTCGAACCACTTGGCCAATATATAGACCATTTCATTAAGGACTTTGTCCCCCTCACTGAGTGCTATATCAGAGACAGCATGTCCATGATTACCCTTATTGAACACCACCCGTTTGATCCTGACAATGATCTCCTATGCACCATGGATGTAGAATCCCTCTACACCAATATTCCACAAATCCCAGCACTCCTTGTAATCCAACAGGTTCTAGACTCCAGACCACGCCCTCACTGTGTCCCCACATTGTTCATTATCCAGTTATTAGAACTTTGTCTAACTCGCAATTTCTTTTCTTTTGAGAATGAATTTTATCAACAAGTGAAGGGTACATCGATGGGGGCTGTTTTCGCGCCGAATCTGGCCATTCTGTATATGGATCACTTGGAAATGTCTTCCATCCTTTCCCCCACAAACCCTTTCCTCTCTGGTATCACCCTCTGGCGTCGATACATAGACGATATTTTTCTAATCTGGCATCACAATGAAGCAACACTCTGTCAGTTCAATCATTGGTTGAACAATAACTGCTCAGGCCTCAATTTTACCAATACACATGACAGATCACACATTCCTTTCCTGGATCTTACCATATATCATTGTAATGGTGAATTACTCACTAAACTTTACAGGAAAAGTACGGAGAGAAACACCTTACTACGCTATGAGAGTCATCACCCCAGAGCCTTAAGAGACTCACTACCATACTCGCAGTTTCTGCGCATTAGACGCAACTGCTACTCCAAGGAAGATTTTTTCCTTGAGGCCACTACCCTTAGCAACAAACTCAGAGACCGAGGGTATCCCAAAAGACTTGTAAGCAATGCGAAAAAACGAGCATGGTATTGCCCTAGGGAAGTCCTTCTTTCCCCTAAAAACAAAAGCAACACGGACCGCATAGTCTGTGTCACCACCTTTTCCCCCGCCTCCAATCGAATCAGAAAATCCATCCTGCAACACTGGCCAGTGCTAAATGCGGGCAATCTTTCCATAGAGCGACCCCTGTTTGCCTTCCGAAAGAGCCGCAATCTCAAGGATCACTTGGTAAGGGCCACCCTGCCAACCACTCGTCCCTTGACTACCTTGGATGAACACTGGGGGCTCACGCCCCTCATTGGTCATGCTAAATGTGGAAATTGTAATGTGTGTAGCATGACTATTGAAGGAAAAACTTTTCTATTTAATAATGTACTTATCACCTTGACTTCATTTTCTAATTGCAATACCAGTAATGTCATTTATCTGATCTCCTGTCCCTGTAACAAAGTGTATATTGGCCAAACTACCCAAAAGATCAAACTACGCATTGGCCAACACAGGAGCAGACTGCGCTGTAAAACCCCCAATGCTCCCCTTGTTGAACATTTTTCTGAAATGGGACACACCGAGGATGACATTAAGTGGACAATCATCAAGAGCGTCAAACTACCCCCAAGGGGCGGTGACATCGCCAAGATTCTAAATAAAGAAGAGCTGAGAATGATCATTCGTCTGAACAGCATCAAGGATGGTCTCAATCGGAATGAGGACTGGACTAATCTCATTTGAACAACAAACTTTGATCCCATATTCTCTCTCAGACTGTTTCCTGAGATAATTCAATCGGAACGCCGGTTGCTATGACAAATGTCACATGATGCCTCTCACCACACAACACTTAACTCGAACATAACGGAAATGTGATTGCTTCGTTGTTATACTCCTCACAGTTCTTGATGTTCGCACTTTATTATTTCCTTATGTTCTGTTTCACTGCTTTCCTTGGGTTCAGCCAAGTAATTACGATGTATTGCTGATGAGCCTTGGTTCGCTTTATAATTAATTGTATTTTCGTCTTATTTGCATAAATTGTCTCTTCGTAGTAATTATGTACCCTCAAACTGTCCGCTTCTGGTCAATCTTTCCTCTATTTTTACTATCCTCTTCCATCATGGCGGCGTAATCTCACGCTCTAGTGTACCACACGAACGCGTTGCATGTATATCTTCGCGCTTTTTTGGCCCTCCCCGTCACTCGTTCATTGTCAACTGAGGACGCCACTTGATTACGGTAAGCACCTGAACCTCCACCCCGTATTGGTTTTCTCACTTTTGATCCCTTGAGTTAACTGTAACCTTCCCTTCTAGTGTATTTCCACGGATTCCTCTTACCCGCAATTCTATTATGATTGCGTGTCTACCCTGGATTCGCAGATTGTTCACTTTGACCACGGACCGGAGCTAGAAATCCCCTTTGCCCGTCTACATATTTTAACAGGTACCTGTTCTGTCCGCATCCCGTCACCTTGGCACTACCCTCTCACTCGCTCCCCTGCCTCATTTGCCTCCCTTCCTTCTCCAGCCATTGTTGCGGTCTTAGCCGCACACGCCAGCATCTCCAGACCTCTTGGCACCTCCAGACGTGATTTTTATTCCGGCACATGACCACGCCGACAGTCCCTGGTAAGCGCACACTTCGAGACCGGTTGTTTATATTCATTGCGGCCACACACTCTACGCCTCGCCACGCCACGGCCTTACGTTCTAACTAGATTACTCCTCCACCGGCGCTAAACTAATGCCTGCCAATTCTTGGATACCAGATCGTCCCATCTAGTTCACTAGCTCACTCGTTTGCATTCTAGCAACTGCATGAAGTCACATGTGGCATGTGCACTGAACACTATTACGGATATTTATCCCGCGCTGCCTTATTCAGGTTTAAAATTTCTTAATTTTCTTGCTTTTCTCCCTTCTTTTCTTCATTATTTTCCTCAGGCAATTTCTCTAAACACCAGGCTTGTTCATTGTCTCGTCCTGATGATGATCCTTGTATCCGTGTAATAGGATCGAAACATCGTCGACCCCAATCTAGACAGCATGCACATTAGTCTATTATGGAAAAAAGTGCACTGTTTGTAGAAAAAAAGCTTATAACATTGGATTTCGTAATTAAGCTTCGCTTGCCTTGCCTGTAATGTTTGTCTGCTTTGTATTTGTTTTCTTCCCCCAACGGATACAGGACTGTGTCCCACCTTTGTTTTGCTGTTTATTATTGTTATCTTTTTCATTGAAGAATTAAATTGGATGTCCGGCTGGACATTCCTAAAATATAGTTCCGATTCTGTGCTATATTCATCCCCCTCATTCCTTAAATTGAGGACCACTGTTTACAAGGTTCCCAGAAGCCTTCCCATTGTGGTCCCCTACCACCCACCTTATTGCAGAAAGATTCCTGGAACTGTTCTCCAGGGTAGGGTTTCCCAAAGAGGTCCTAACGGATCAGGGGACTCCCTTTGTGTCCCGTTTGATGAAAGAGGTTTGTGGGCTTCTACACCTGCGGCAGATCCGAACATCGGTCTACCACCCACAAACCGACGGACTGGTTGAGAGGTATAACGGAACTCTGAAATCCACCTTAAAGAAAATGCTGACAGTGAATGGTAAGGAGTGGGACCAACTCCTGCCCGTGGCGTTATACGTCATAAGGGGACAGAGACAGAGTAGCCTCGGTTGCTCGTCGTTCGAAATGTTGTATGGACGGCAACCGAGGTCTCTCTTGGAGATGACCAAAGAGGCATGGGAGAAGGAAGAAGGGGAACAGGAGCGTGAGATGTTAGAATACACGAAAGCCTTAAAATCCGAGATCGGAAAATTGAGAGACCTTGCTATTCCAATCTGGAGAAAAACCAGAGTAAGCAGAAAACCTATTATGACAAGGGGAGAAAGTGGAGGCGAATGGAAATAGGCGATTGGGCACTGGTCCTTCTGCCGTCATCCACAAAGAGGTTCCAAGCTGAATGGAAGGGACCATATAAAGTGGTGGGGACCATAGGGAAAACCAGCTACCAACTCCAAGAGAATGCACGAAAACTCCAAACGTATCACATCAACTTGTTAAAAAAATGGTTAGGGCCTCCACCAAAGGCGACACACCTGACACTCAAACAGGAGGTTAGAGCCGAGACCCTCTTAACCCCCTCACGACAATGTGGAAAGCTTTCAATTCCTTAAAGCGAGTTATCACCACCAGTCCCGTATTATCCTCACCGTACTTCACCCGCACCTTCATTCTCCACACGGACGCCTCTGATTACGGTATAGGGGCTGTCCTCTCTCAAGTGTCCCCTGAGGGTACTGACCATCCCATCCTCTATATTAGCAGGAAACTCTTTCCCCGTGAACTGAAATACCCTACCGTTGAGAAAGAATGCCTGGCAATAAAATGGGCTGTTGACAAACTGAGATATTATCTAGAGGTCCGTCCCTTCACCCTTTACACCGATCATGCTCCCCTACAGTGGATGAGCCGTAACATCTCCCTAAACCCGAGGGTACTGCGATGGTTTCTCTCCCTTCAACCCTTCTCTTTCACAGTTAAACATCGGAAAGGCACGGAGAATGGGAGTGCTGATTACCTCTCTCGCTATCCTCTCCCCGATCGGGAGACTCCTATGGGGGTGGTGTGTAACAAGGGGAAGCAGACTGAAGATAACCCCACCTGGACCCCATAGGTGACCGACACCCTCTCCCCTCTTCTCTTTCACTAGCAAACGGAGCGGACCCCTTCGGGATTACAGTTCCCCGTTTCGGGTGAGGAAAAAGGGCCCCATTGCTTTAAATGGGAAGGACAATCACAAAGCCACGCCCCCAGCGATGACGACGAGGAGGGTTGGCCTGAAATGCCCGGAAGAACGCTACCGCAGGGGTGTGCTTACACCGGAGGAGGAGAGCGAGATGGCGGAGCGGAGACAGACGGAGGAGAGGAGAAAAAGGAGGGAGCGGTACAGGACGGAAGAGCAAGAGAGGAAAGGAAGCGGACAGAAACTCGAGGAGGAGCTGACTACGAGCAACGAGAGCCAGGAGGCCAACGATACCGTGAGCTGCCCAGCCACGTTCCCGGAGGAGCGTGGCTCTCGCAGGTACGCGAGCGTTTTACGGGCTGGGTGGGAAAGAAAGGGGGGGCGTCTACAGACGCGTAGGGGACCTTCTTGGTAACTGTGTGCCTTTTTGGGTATCCCGGTAAAACCCGCCCCGAGCACCAGATCTCACTATTGTTTTGCTGTGTTGTGCACCGAGTTGTCCTTCACTCCCTTCCCTCACCATACCAGTCTAAGAATAGAACACTCTTATCTGGAATCCTTTCTGTTTTTGTTCCCGGGTCCTACTGCACGACGCCACCTCCCGCGGACAGAGCCAGCCCGAACTGGACCGAACACGGAGCAGACCGAGGACGGCTGGACGGAGGGGCTCTCCAGAGACTGCCACAGAGACACCGTTACCTTACTACCGACCCACACCCACCCGCAAGCGTGTACATAGACCAATAAAACCACTTGCAACCCCAATTTGCTCTCCAGTGTTACCTTCAAGCCCACATGCAATTTCAAAATGCACTAAGTGCAGATTGTGTTTTTTCGGCCTTGCACTTGGTCATATTGGTTTGGTGAACCAGTGTGACTGGGTGTAGGACATGAACTTTAGTGTGTAAGTGTATGATGCAATGCGTTATCCTTCTGGGGATGTGTTTTTTGCATTTGTCTGATGGGGAAGGTATGTTATAAAGGCTCTTTCTCTGACTAGAGCAGCAGGCCTTTAGAACCTTCTGACTTTACTAGTAAAAACCAACATGGATTGTTGGAGTCAGATCTTCTTTATATTGTTTAGAGCAATAACTCTTATGGAATAATCCCAAAAAGCTCGAGGGTGCAATAATCAAACCAATATATAGCAAGCATTGGCAAAGCCAATAGGTCGCGCCTTTGCAAGAGCTATTGGCTTTGCCAATATGTTCCAACCATGTTGCACACCAGCATGGCTGCTGTTCAGTATGGCTAAAAGTTAGTGGGGTAAAGGAGAATGGCGTGGAGTGGAGTGTTGCAGAGTGGAGTTTTATGGAATGTCGTGGAGTGGCATAGAGTGGTGTAGAGTTGAGTGGCGTGGAATGAATTGGAGTGTCATGGAGTGGCATGTAGTGTCATGAAGGGGGATGAGTGCAGTAGAGAGGAGTGTAGTTAAGTGGCGTAGAGTGTCAGCATGAAGGAGAGTGTCGTGGAGTGGTGTTGCATAGAGGGTTTTGCATAGAGTGGAGTAGAGGGGAGTACAGTAAAGTGGCCTAGAGCAGAGTAGATTGTCGTAGAGTTGAGTGGCATAGTGTGTAATAGTGTAGGAGAGTGGAATGGCATTGAGTGGAGTAGAGTGTTGTTGAGTCGAGTGATGTGAAGTGGCATAGAGTGAATTAGGGTCATAGAATAGAGTGGAGTAAAGTGGCATGAAGTGGCATAGAGGGAGTTGCGTGGAGCGTCGGAGAGTGGAGTAGTGTAGAGTGTGATAGAGTGGAGTAGAGTGTCAGAGTGCAGTAGAGCGTCATAGAGTGAAGTGGATTAGAGTGACCGGAAGTGAAGTGGCATAAAGTACAGTGTAGCAGAGTAGATTGGCGTAGAGTGCATTGGTTTTGAGTAAAGTGGTGTAGAGTGCATTGATATAGAGTGCAATAATGTAGAGTAGAGTGGTCTAGAGTACCGTGGCATAGAGTAGAGTGGTACCAAGTAGAGTGCAGTGGCGTAGAGTAGATTATTTCAGAGTAGGGTGAGTTGCGTAAAGTGGAGTGGTGCAGGGTAGAGTGCAGAGGTGTAGAGTAGAGTGGCATAGGGTGCAGAATAGATTAGAGTGGCCTGCAGTGATGCAGAGTGTAGTGGCATAGACTGGCAAATAGTTGAGTGGTGCAGTTGCACAGAGTAGAGTGGCACAGTGCAGTGACTTAGGGTATAGTGGTGCAGAATAGAATGGAGTGATGTAGAGCACAATGGTGTAGAGTGTCGATGCATGCAGTGGTGAAGAGTAGAGTGGTGTTGAGTTCAGTGGGGGAGAGTCCAGTCTTGCAGAGCAGAGTGTCGTAGAGTGATGTGGCAGAGTAGAGGGGTGCAGAGTAGAACAGAGTGGCGTAGAGTGCATTGACATTATGCAGTGACCTAGAGTGCAAAGAGTGGCCTATCTTGCAGTGGTGCAGAGTAGAATTGGGTTGAGTTCAGTGGCCGAGAGTGCAGTCATGCAGAGTGCATTGCTGCGGAGTGCAGTGCAGCGGAGTGCAGAGTGGTGCAGAGTAGTTGGCATAGAGTGCATTTGTTTTGAGTAAAGTGTCGAAGATTGCAGAGGTTCAGAGTAGAGTGGTGTTAAGTGCAGTAGCATAGAGGAGAGGGGTGTGGAGTAGTGCAGCGTGCATGCAGCAGTGAAGAGTGGCGCAGAGTGGAGTGGTGTGGCATAGAGTGAAGTGGCATAGAGTAGATTGTTTCAGAGTACATTTAAATGGTGTAGAGTGGTGCAGGGTAGACTTCTGTAGCATAGAGTAGTGGCGTAAAGCACAGTGGCTTAGAGCAGTGAAGAGTGGAGTGGCATAAAGTAGCGTAGAGTGGAATAGTGCAGGACAGAGTGCAGTGAAATAGTGTTGTGTCATAGAGTGCAGTGTTGCAGAGCTGATTGGCATTGAGTGGAGTGGCAAAGTGGCAAAGAGTTAAGTGGTGCAGAGTAGACTTGGGTGGTCTAGATTGGACTGGTGTATAGTGCAGTGGCATAGAGTGCAGGGGTGCATAGTAAAGTGGGTTAGAGTGCACTGGCATACAGTAGAGTCGTTCAGAGTAGAGTAGTGAGGCATAGAGCGAAATGGTGTAGAGTGTCATGCCAGATGCCAGCAGTGCTAAAGCCTGCCATGGTGGTAGGCTGTTATTGTTTCAGTGAACATGTTGACCTATTTCATTGTTGGCAACACACACATCCACCAGATCGTATAACAACTATGACACAGGCAGGTTGTTTAAGGCTGCAGTGTAAATAACATATTTGGTTTCCTGGCTCCTGTTTGTAGTTTTCTGGAAAGCAGTATTCTGGTTTTTATGGCACAGTGCTATTTCACGTGTTGCACATAGCTCATTAAGGGTAGTTGTGTAGGCTACACCTTATGGCTTGCCAGTGCGTGTTATTAATAAAAGGGTTTGGTACTCTTTTATTTATTTAGAGTTTTCTATAGCGCTGGCTCGACCCAAAGGTATCAGAGCGCTTTACATGTTTAGAGGTTACATTTGTACAGGTAAAAATAGGAGCACATGGTATTCAAAACATATATAGTGAAAGTCAATAAAGTCATTCGGTGCTGGGGAAGAGGATAGAGTTTGAGTTCGCCTGGTAAGGAGTCCGCCTAGAAGTTGACCAGGAGAGTTGGGTCTTAGGGAGGTGAAAGTAATTTCAGGCTCTACTTGAGGTACTTGGTGAGCAGTAGAGACCTGAGGTCTCGTTTGAAACAGGAGAAGGAGGGGTTGCAGCATAGTTCTTTAGGGTGTGAGTTCCAGATTTTAGGGGCATATCCTGAGAAGGAGAAGGATCTTGAATTCTTTTTTAGTTTAGGGGGGTATTAGGAGGAGCGTGTTGGAGCTTCTCAGAACCCATTATTTTCCTGCTCGCACTAGTTTAGAATCAAGATATTTGAAGGTTGCAGAGTGGAGAGCTTTATGGGTGATACATGCAGTTGTGTAGCTGCACCTTCCTTTGATGGGGAGCCAAGAGATACTTTTGAGAGCTGGGGAGATGTGGTCAAAGCATTTGGTTCCTGTGATGAGTCTGTTAGCCGCATTGAGGATTGAGGTTAATGGCTGGAGGTGTTATTTGGGGGTTCCTGTTAGGGTGGTATTTCCGTAGTCCAGTTTTGAGAGGACTAGAGATTGAACCACTGTTTTAAAGTCTTCAGGTGGGATAAACTGTGTGATTTTTTTTAGATGCCTTTTTTTAGATTTTTTTTAGGTGTGTAGCATGCACCTTTGGCAGTGTTTTTGATGTGATCAATCATTGATAGGTTTGGATCTAGGGTGACACCTAGGGTTTGAGCAGATTTGGATAGTGAGATAGGGTTGTTTAGTGAATCCAAGTTTTTGAGCCATTCAGGGATGGGTAGTGGATTGTTCTTTGGGGAGATGAGTAGGAGTTCAGTCTTGTTAGTGTTCAGTTTCAGGTGATTTGTCAAAAGCCAGGTTTGAATCTTGGTTAGTATAGCATTAAGATGGTGTATATCGCTGTGGAATTTTATTCTGTACTAAAGTTGAGTGTTGTCTGCATATAGGTGATATTTGATACCCGCTTAGTTTAGGATGGCTGTGAGAGGTTCCATGAAGAGATTGAATAGGGCTGGTGAGAGCATGGAACCTTGAGGTACTCCTTGAGTTACTTGTGTAGGGTCCGAGAAACATCTGTCCATTTTTATTTGTTGGGAGCGATGTTGAAGATATGATGTGAACCATCTCAGGACCGTGCCATTGATACCATTGCATTTCTGGAGTGTCTCCAGTAAGGCCGGGTGGTGTACTTTATCAAATGCCGCTGAGAGGTCAAGTAGTATTAAGAGGCAAGAGTCACCTTCATCCAGGGCCTTGTGTATGTTGTCTGTTATATTGAGTATAGCCGTTTTGGTGCTGCAGCCTTTCCTGAAACCTGATTGGAAGGTGTCCTGCAGGTTACATTTTTTTATGTGTTGATTAAGTTGAAGTAGGATGCATTTTTCCAGTGTTTTGGCAAGGAAAGGGAGATTGGTGATGGGTCTGAGATTGTTAAGATCATTTGAATCGGCTACGGGTATTTTTAGTATGAGGGTGACTTATCCGAGTTGAAGGGAGTCTGGAACAAGGCCTGGTGATAAAGAGGCATTTATGAGTTTGGTCCATATTGGGGAGGTGATGTGGTTGAGTTTCTGAACAAAGGTTGGGGAGAGGGGATCTGCAAAGTGGGATGTGGGTTTGAGTTTGGCAATAATTTTGAACATTTCATCATCTGTCAAGACTTTGAAATCAGACCAATTAGCGTTATTCTTTGGTTGAAGGGGTTCGGTGTTGGTGGAGTCTGTGGGTTGGGTTGTGGAGGAAATCTTTAAGGACAAGGAGCCATCAATTTTTGGCTATTTTGTCAGTGAAGAAGTTAGCTATAGTTTGACATCGTTCAGTGGTGGGTGGTGATTCTTGTTGGGAGGTAAGCGTGGTTTGTTGTTTTATTATACTGAAGAGTTCCTTGGGTCTGTTTTTTGATCGGTTGAGTTGATTACGAAAGAAAGTGGCTTTTTCCTAGAAAATGTGTTTCTTATAGGAGAGTCGTTTGGCTCTTAAAAGTACGAGGTTGGTCATTGAGGGGTTCTGTCTCCATAACCTTTCGTTCTGTCTCAGTTGTCTTCTTCCCTTGTTTAGGTCTAGACTGAACCAGGATCTGGATTGCATTTTTCTTGGTCTCTTTAGCTTGAGTGGTGCAACCTGGTTAAGAGCATCAGTTATCGATGAGTTGTAGTGGGCAGTAAGTTCGTCCACGGTTTGGGGCAGGGGTTGTGATTGTAAATTGTCTTTGATCCTGGACTCTAGTTCCAAATGTGGGACATGTTTGATGTTTCTAGCCCAGTGTAAGGGTTTGCAGGATGTTGCTGGGATGTATGTGTGCTGTAGATTGAAGAGAATTAGATGGTGGTCCGACCAGTCTGTCGGCAAGATGGATCGGATGGAAACAAGTTTATCTTTAGTGATGATTGAATCCAGGGTTGAACTTTTTTTGTGGGTTGGTTTGTTACAGAGTTGTTTGAGATCCTTTATTTCTAGGAGGTTATTCAGGTTGGATATTTTGGGTTCATTTGTGTGGTTCCAGTGTAGGTTGAAGTCGCTTAGGAGAATGCTGTTGGAGTCTGTAAGTGAGAGTTGAGTTATTAGGTCAGTAAGTTCCTCAATGTAGGATGTGCGGTAACCTGGTGGGTGATAAATGATGTAAAATTTGATAGTTGAGTTGTCCTTTGTTTTGGTTTCTAATCCAAGGTATTCGAAGGTGATGTAGTTCATGGTCTCAAGGTGGTTAAGTTGTATTTCCTTTTTGTGGATGACCGCCAGTCCACCCCCTATTTAACCAGTTTGGTATTTTTTGGTGATGGAGTAACCTGTAGGAGTGAGTAGGTCTAGTATTGAGGTTGTGTGATCATTTAGCCAAGTTTGGGTAAGGAACGCAGTGTCAATTTCTTCCACTAGTAAGGTCTCTGCAATATCTATGGCATGCTTAGAAGCAGATCTACAGTTTATGAGCATACAAGTTAGATAGTGAGGGTTATTTTTTTCCCAATGTAGTGTGTGGATAGTGATGTATTGAGCAGGAGGTCTGGGTGTTAAGTTAGGTCAAGGGATTCTATTTGTGCTAATGATTACTGGGATTTTGGAAGGTGATTTTGAGACTTCTCGAGGAGATTTGGGGTTGTATGATTTAATGAGAAGTTTTGTTTCTATGTCCGATAGGGTTTTTGAGTGCTTGGTGGGGCCAGTTGGATCTGCGGCTCTGCAGGATGGTGGTATGGTCGGCAGGCTTTCGAAATGTTGTAGGATTTTTATGGGGGACCCAGTTTACTGTTCTCAGAGCTAAGTTGTGTGTTAAGTTATTCTGGATCATAAGGTCATTTTTTACTGTTGCAAGGTCTTTAGCTAGAGAATCGATTTTCTGTTCTAAACGCCTCATGAGAGTGGTAAGAGTGTCAGTGAGGTTGGTTAATCTGTGATTTTGTAGGCTGGAGATGGGTTCTGAGATTAAGGTAGGATTCTGATCGCTGATAGAGGAAGGAGGGATGATATTGGGGCAGGATATGTCGAGGGGTTGGGTGTGTAGGGAGAATTAATTGAAGGGAATTCGGGGTTTGATTTAGTGGGGCTCATTGTTAGTCGATATTACCTCAGGGTTGGTGTTCTTATGTGCTCTGTGGGTGACATGGGTTGGTTTTTTATATGTTCTTTTGTTGAGGATGGAGCAGTGGTATTATAGTTAGTGTTTTCTTGAATACAGGATGTGGTGGCGGGGGAGGGATTTGGTAAAGTGGAGGAATCTTGTAGGTGGGACGGCTCTGGGCTCTCCACCTATATGGGTGTTGTGATAAGAGTTGGAATGAGTTTGGATAAATAGGTGAGGAGTGCGGGGAAGTGTTGGTCAAATGTGGAGAGGTGATGGTCTGCTGCTTGAATTAGAATGTTTCCCGTTCTGAAAATTGATATTCAGGGTTCAGCTTCGGAAAGTTGAGAGAGAGATGTGACGAGTTTAGTACCATGGCGAATTTTGGTGGTTTTAGTAAATTTTAAGGTGTGTGAGGAAGACATTCTTCCATTGTGCAGGGTGTTTACTGTAGAAGATGAGGTCAGTTTTCCTGTTGCCAATAGATATGCTGTGGTAAGTATCAGCTCTAAGTATTTCCGGGAGTTGTTTGAGAAGGCTGTGCTTGATTTGTTTTCCTTTGCATTAACTGAGAGGTTAATGGGGTATTTTATGCTCCAAGTGTTTGGGCCGAATCTCTCGAGATTTGCGTCGGGGGTCTTAAGGTAAGGATAAGCCATTGTGGTTGCCCCTTGTACTAGAGTCTCTGTTTGTTAAGTGGTGTCTTGCCAATTGGGGAGGTGGGTTAGTCGATGGATTGATTTGAGGAGGGCATCATTTTCAACAATTGGATGAGTGAGTGATTGCTCCGTCCAGTGTGTTAACCGAGCTTTGGTTTGTAGTCAGATTTAGTTAGGGTTGATTTGATTCTGTTCATGTTGTGGGATACAGGCTTCCTCGCGTTTGAGTTCTGGAGTGTGGGTTTTTCGGACAATATGCCTGCATTGCTGTTTGTGTCCCTAAATATCTCCAGTTAGCGTCCCCGGCAAGTGTCTCCCCTAGGTAGTGGGAGGAGTCCACCGTGGTACCAGGTTTGAGGCGTGGCATGCCGGGAAAACAAAGTTTAAGATTTGTCTTGGGAGGCAAAGTAGAGCTAGAGGCTCCGGACAGTAATCGGTTAAAAACGAAAAAAAAAACTGGAAAATGGCAGTCATAGGGTATTGTCAGCTCCGGTGTAGGACTCACTGGAGTGGACCTCTCGAGCCGTCCGTGTCTGCGCTTGAGCGGTATCGATGGTGAGGTCTATTTTATTCAATTTATTTTTTCTTATCCAATGCGAAACTTGATTTTATACATCACTCGCGAGGAACACCGCGATGTGGGCTGGGCCGGGCCGGTCATAAACAGGGATGCGACTTCAGTGTTTCCGGAGTCAGGTCGCAAGAGTAGCGGGGTCATGTTTGCGTCCGGAGATATTTCCGGTGGACTCGCTGACTTCTTGATTCACACGAGCTGGCGGAGGTACGCCCAGTGTGCTGCCAGCCGGGGCAATGGCCATGGACAGAAGGCGATGCGATTTTAAGGAGTTGGGAGCGGGGAGGTAACCACCATCTTAGCTCAGCAAAGAGGACAGCGCCTCTTTTTGGATGGCTGGCGATCTCCAGCGGAGTCTCTATGTAGCCAGTTTAACTCCGGTGTCCTGATTTCCAGATCCAGGATAGCGGCGATGGTCGGGAGGGGATGAGATTTTTAAGGAGCTGAGCTGGGTGTGGGGAGGTAACAACCATCTTACCTCGGCTCACAGGGAGGAGGACACTGCAACATTTTCACCGGAGTGCTTGTTTATCCCAGGAAACCCCTCCGGTCTGTAGTCGGGGGTCGGTCAGGCGAGGACATGGGAGTCGGACACTTCTCTGGTGGTCTTGTTGGTGCAGTTCTCTGTGCAGCTCTCGGTGAGTAGGATTCAATTTCGTAGTTCCAATGTTTTCTTTTCTTTTTTCTATCCAAATTCGTGTGTGGTTTCTTTCTGAAATTGATAGTGGGTGGCTAGCTGGGAGAGCCTTTTTCACGGGATTTAAGCCAGTGGCAACCCTTGGCTCTGGGAGCCCGTAGCCGGAGCTCCCACACGGTCGGCCATCTTAACTCTAACTCGCTGACTCTCTACAGAAAGATTATTAGGTTACAGCCTCATAAACTGGAGCACGAGGGGCACGAGTGGGCTTCATAGGTAGAGCATTCCTCTTGATTTTCTATGAACGTTGTCACTTTTAAGTCACAGAAAGTAAAGTAAATACAAAGCTCGTTCAGAAGAGACAGACCCTGAGAGTTGAATTTTGTGTTCAAATGCACAGCAAATGTGACAAGATAAGAACAAGGTTTAAAGGCCTGTTTACTGAAAGTGAGAACTCGGAAGGATATAGTAAACAAGGTTTGGCCAAGGAAAGGGACAAACTCAAGCTGGACTTCCTAAAACAAATAGAGCCTGCAAATAAAAAGCAAGGAAATGTGAGTTACAAACCACAAAGCCAGTGGTAAGCAATGGGCAGAATGCATTCCCTGGGGAGCTTTCTTAATGTCCCCAAGATGTCTTCAGAAAACCAGAAAGCTGTGCTGTCTGGTTGGCTTCGAACTAAAAAGGGACAGTCCTGGGCCAAAGAATTATAGACTAATTAGTCTAAGTGTATGTCAAGTTTATCCTATGAAATTTGAAAGAACGGGTGGATGATAATGCCCTGATCCCGGTAGAGCAAGGAGACTTTAAGGAAGACCACTTGACTCTGGATCACTGTTTTAGCTTGTATCCATGGCGAGGAGGGCAATAGATCTTAAAGGGAATTTACTCTGTTATTTCGTTGACTTACAAGCAGCCTTTGAGCTGGTGAATTGGGAGATACTATGAGATAATTTGGAGAAGCTAATGATTCCAGGCGGGGCACTACGTTTTTTGAAGGCGCTTCACCAGCTTAATTGTGCCTAAGTAGATAAGGATGCCACACTAACAGAGAGAATAGAGATAAGACATTGCTTGCGGCAAGGCTGCGTTCTGGCTACAATCCTGTTTGCACTTTACCTAAGGATCTTAGCCGAATACTTAATGGAGATGGCTTCCTTTTCGCCCAAGATGTTTGGGAATCATATATCTTTATCTATTATACATAGACGATCTAGTGATTATGGATATGACTCGAATAAGGCTTCAGAGTAAGCTAGATGTGTTCAAAAGGTATTTGGCCGATAAAAAAAACGTATGCCCAATATGGGGAAAACTAAAATATTGGTATTCAGGGAGAGGAAGAAAGACTTTAAATGAGTTTTGGGTAAGGCAATGATTTGAACAGGTGTCAGTGTACTGATGTTTAGGCATGCACTTTACACCTAAATGAAGCTGGAAAATGCATGTGAAGCAGCTAAAGTAAACATCCTACCAACTTTAATGGGATTAGGCAAATTCAGGAAGCAGTTTGGGGGACCCGACTTATAACCAGTCTTAGCTGCATTTATGGCAATGGTCCAGTTAAAATGGTATTTATAAACAAAAATGAGAGAAAAAGGTAAGTGAAAACTTGTTTGCTTTCCCAAACAATAATTTATATAACCAAAGACGAGTTTGATACTTATTTCACTGTCGCTCTCGAGACAAGTTCCTCATAATCTTTAAGGCTGAAGTGCCTTGAAACCCACAGGGTATTTTAAAAGAACCCTCACTCACCAACCTAGTTGGTGACATGCTTCATCATTGGGTTCCCACCCTGGTCGCCGAATACTTCCAGGTAAAATGGTTACATGGTGCAGAAATTCTGATTCTGTGTGGGATGCGTATTTGGGACAGCATCGAAGATCCGTGCTTAAAAAGGGTGTTGAATTTGCCCAATTTAGCTATTGTCCAGGCACTAAGGTTAGAGATGGGATTGAGGTCTTAGACTTGTCTCACAGAGAAGGCTACGATGAGATTTTGGCGTGTGCTATTAAAATCTGGAGATAACAAGATAGCCTTGATTTGTAAAGATGAAAAATTGTATAGTGAGTGAAAATGGGCCAGGATATTGAGACAAAGCGTAATAATTGTAAAAGAGCAGTATACTTCTACCTCCCCCAGGTGCGAAGTCCCACTTAAAATCTCGAAAAATGAAATGCGTGTAAAAATGAAAGATGTCTTTAGAAATAGAGACCATAGATTTATATGCATGAATAAATCCACCACTTTATGTTGAGACTCTTGAAAGAATCATGCCACCTTTCCCTATCTATCTTCATTTATAAATACTACTATGAGACAAGAAATTCTTAGATTTTGGATTGGGATTAATCCATATACTCCTCCTCTGAGTTGACTGAGATTTCTTTTTTTTAAATTGTCGTTTTTGTAACTGTTAAAGGTGTACATTGTTTAACTATTGCGAATAGTGATTTTACTTAAGTGGTGTCGTTATTGAATGTTATTATTGAAGATTTTAAACGTTTTATACATATTTTAAATTTGCTATTGAAAGAATTATGTATAGGTGTTGTTTTATGGTCTACGGTTCAAATAAAGGGAGTTAACTCTCAATTCCAAAGAACCGTGCTATCCTTACAAACAGTGACTAAACCCAAGAGAACCATTCGGTTTCTAGCATGGGAGAAACTATATGTGTTCTAAAATAACCCTCACCCACCAAAAGGTCCCTTGGTGGCATGCTTCATCATCGGGTTCTTCTTGCCCCGCTGTGGGATGGGGCGTGCTACGACCTACGGATACATGGGAGCACTTTCAAGTGAAGTGAAATAATGTGTTTGATGTGAGAGTGGATGGGTCAGAAGATAAGTGAGTTAAAAAATACCTGGCTGTGTGGAAAAACAAACTTTAATACTCCCTATAGCTGGCATTAATAAACGTGGGGAAAAGGAGGAAATCCTGCTATAATGGGCAGTTTCCTCACGGGTCTACATGTTTCAAAGCCTACCCTAAGCTTCTCTTCAGGACCTAGGATGTTGATCCCTTTTACCTCTCTGACTGTTACCTATTGTGGTCAGCCTAGTCAATGTCAAAGGCTAATATGCATCTTTTTAAAAAATACATTCATCCAATACCTACTTGGTATTCTCTTTAAAAATGATATTTAGGTTGCCTAATTAGGGCCCCATGAGCTTCAACATGGGAGGGGAGGAGCGCTTGTAGTCAGACATTCGTCAAAGCATCTATCTCGCCCAAGACACTGCCTGTCCGCCACGGGCATCTTTATTGTTCATTCACTTTCTGAATGAACAGAACACCTGCTCCTTTCCAACCTAAATTCACTTGCCAGATGGGACTAGTAGGTGCCAAAATATCTTGACCTGATAAAATGTTACTCACAATTGGATTGAGTGAGTAGATTTTTCGAGGCCTACACAGGATGTTGAAACAACACCAGGACTTCTGGCTCCCTAGTTCCAAGGGTGGCAACTCTGGTTTCTCACGACTCTCACCACTTGTCTAAATTGCACTGGCTACATTTTCAGGCTCAGAGTCTGTTTGCATCCATGTGTATTGTACACATAGCTCTCCACAAGTCTGGCCCTGTCGTTTTCTAAGAAAAAAAGTGTCCCTTACTGTTAAGGCAGAAACCTTAAGGAAAATAGATGAGGAACTAATTATGAAATGCAAATTACAATGATGTCACATGTAGTGACGTCACGAGAGGAGTTGTCCTGCTCCTATACTAATTTTCACTTAAAAGGTCAAAGGCCTGTTTTACAAAGACAACAAATACATAAGCACAGAAGAATGTGGTTTAACTTTTTATACATCATCTGTATATTAATTTGCAGCTAAATATGGCAATGGCCGAAAGGGACAATACTTTTCAACAGACACGTGTAACTTGATAATTAAATGGATAAGCTGGTTTTAGTTATGAAGAAAATATGCTTTTAATTTTTGTTTGTTCCCTCCTGGTGTTCTTTATCTAGCACTAAATCCCCAAAATAATTCACATTTGCAATGCATTAAGCAATACAAGGGTTACCTTTGTCAAGTTCTCTGTTCCTCAGTTAATAGATTAAAAGATAAGCTCCCTGGAGCCAGATCCCCAAATAAAGAAGATGCTGGCAGTTGGATGGAGGCTTAGAAACATTCTGAGACCAGTGTTAGCAAATGCAAGCAGCTGCGTTGCTGGGGTACAAGTTAACACCTCTCAGCCCCAGGCTAAGGGAATAAGCCTCCTTTTTAGGTGGCATGTGCTAGTGCATGCACTCTCGCTTACCATTCGTTGGTTTCATTGTCACTCCCTCTCATTTGTTGCCTTCTAATGAGACAGTGGATGCTGGCTTCACTTTCTCTTCTTTTGTCTGGAGCACGGATCAAGTACCGATTGCTTCATTTGGATTAGGGTCCTTCCGCTGCTGGAGCTGTGATAAGGTACCATTTTTAGGTCTCGCCTGACCCAGCGCATGCGCTGGTCTGGCAAGACATTTTGTGAGGGCTCCAAAAAGTGCTACCAGGCCAGCCTAGAGCTACAGTGCATGTGCGCGGGGGCGCGCGCGTAGCGCTTTACCGCAATTACTTTCACTTTCGCGGCCGCACGGCCGCTTTGATGTTCTCCGTGAGGCTTCAATAGATTGCATCAGTTAAAACAAGCATTGGCATAGCCAATAGGTCTCGCTTTTGGGACCTTATAAGTGTTTAGTTATGCAACTGTTGCATGGCTAAACACTTATAAGGTCCCAAAGGCGAGACCTATTGGCTATGCCAATGCTTGTTAATTTTCTTTCACCTTCCCCATGTCTGTGTTGCTGTTTCTTCTCCCCCTCCTGCGTGTGTTGCTTCTTCCCCTCCCACCCCTCATCGGTGTTACTTCTTCCCAATCCCTCTCCTGCTTTTATGTTGCTTATTTCCTTTCCACCCTTCCTTCGACTGTGTTGCTTAATCCCTCCCAGCCCCTACCCCGGCTGTGTTGCTTACTCCCTTTCTACCCCTTCGTAGTCCCTCTTGCTTGTTCCACCACCAGCCACCATGAGGAAAAAGAAGTCCTATGATGCGACCGGCGCTGGCTGCTTCTTAACCCATTTTTAGGTCTCGGCTAGTGAAGGCTGCGCTTGCGCAGTCTCGCTTGCGAGAGATAAAGACTTGGAGAAGAGGGGCTTGAACCCGCCCCTCTTCTCCCCTGTTCTCCATTGGCTGGCCTCTTGAATGCTGGCAAGCCATTGGAGAAGAGGTCCGTCACTCCGAACTGGCCCCGCCTTTTTCGGATTCGGGGGCGTGTTTTTTTCAACAAATCTAATTATCTCCTCCAGCCAATGGCAAGAGGAGAGAAAAGCAAAACACGCCCCCGAATTCGAAACCACCACTGCGTTTCTCCGAGGCATTTCTGCTTCGCCTCGGAGAAAGGCAGTGGTGTGCTTGTTCCCTCTTGTCTTGGTTTCCTCCTCAAACCCCCCAGAAGTTGGCCGCCTCGGTGTTTAGAAGCTGCCTGCGGGGTCCAGGTGGGGAATTACAGCCCAAAAAAAAAATCAAGACCTGCAACGTTTCCGTTTTTAAAAATATTATTCTGCTGTTATCGGGTGTTCCGTTTCCTTCGTAGCCATTGGCTCGCTTACGCTCTCCGATTTAAAATGAAAACCCGTTTTTCTCGTGCAGAGTTGAGCCCTCGGTACACGTCCCAGCCCCTGGTTCCTTCAACGCCTTTGTATTGATTCCCTGCAGCCGGGCGCAGCAACACCACCACACGGCGGCCATGTTGTGAGGAGACTGGGTGGAGCGCGAGCGCCCGGGGTAGAAGGAATGCCGTTGTTTTAGTGCTTTCTTGTCCAGCAAAATGCGACCTTACCGGCGTGAGCACCATTCAGAGGGGGCACCATTACCAATAATTCCTCGCCTCGGAGAAAGGCGGCGGTGTTCGGCTGTTGCTCTTGTCTCCTCCCCCCGTGTTGTTATGAATACTATTTACATTGTATAGTAGTTCCTTGCACTTGTAGATTGATCTATTCGATACTTGGGCATTTCTCATTTTAATATGATTCAATTTCTGATTTGTGTCCACTTATCACTCTCTTACTAACCATCACGCACAAGATGTGTTTCTAGTTATATTTTGTATATGGGCACAATTTTTGGCTCATTGCATAATTATTCACTCACTATTCTGACCTCATGGCTACACCTGTGACTAGGATTAGTTAGTTTATTTTTGCTTTGACTAGTCCATTTCAATATGGCGGCCGTTTGTGAATATGTGCCAGGGACCGCCTTTTTTTCCAATGTACGTTTGCATACTTGGATTCGGTCTTTTAGGGGTTTCATGATTATATTGGATCCATATTAGGACCCACCCGCGTTACAGTGTTTATTCAGTATGTTCATTTTTTATTGAGATGATCTGGGAAATTCTACATTATCGGCATTAGTATGTGTCTTTCAACCGGCAACCTGGGAATTATCAGTAATAGCTCATAACCTCTCTCCCCTATAAGATGGCGCCTTTTTTGGTTACACTAGTCCGCCTTTTATTTCTATTTTTTGGTCGCACGCGCACTTGCAACCACGTGACTGTCGTGGTTTGTTCTGCCTATTTCAAGCTAGCGTGTTTGACCCAACTACAGTTTACTGGCGAGCGTTATCACGCGCGGTGACTTCTATGACACCTTGGGAATTTATGAGGTGAGTCCTTGGGCGTCTTCATATGTACACAACATTTGATACGTTTTATATACGGGGTCTCGTTTGTCTACTGATGATATAATTTATAAATTTGCAGGACTTGACGCATCATGATCGGGATGTTTGTTTTCCGACCTTACTTCTGGTCATTATACACTTGCCCGTTATAGGAGGTGAGTGTTACGAGGCATGCCAGTTGACTTGTGTATACATTGAATAGCATAGGTATACACTAGACATTAGGTTGTGTTTATTTCATGTTGTGCACTGTTTCCCTGCAGTTTGCTCCATTTTGAGTTATATGTTTGGCAGACATCAATCGCATTAGTGATCATTGCTTTAATAATATTTCGGGTGAGTTACACTATTCACGGAGAGTAGTCTTGCTTCGTATGCTCATTATCTGACACACTCGTGCATAGCTTTACTTATTGCTGACACTCTCACAGTATGCTTGAAACTTGTAGTTTCTTTATATGATAGCAGGTGGCTATTCGTACTCATCCTTACTATGAGGATGGGGATTTGGGTATTGATTGTTGGTGATAGCTGCTATGAATAATCTTTTAACTAGAAATATTTTAATAAAAATTATTTTGATGTTGTTTGCCCCAATCTGGGACACTTTAACAGCATTACGAAGTCATGCGCGTGACCCCCGAAAATTCAAGTTCAGGCAGCTGGCTGGTCCTCTGTGGGGGTAACATGCTGCTGATGTGTATTCTCCAGTAAACTTTCGGATTTGGAAGTGAAATGGCACCTTCATTTTAGGTGGGCCCTTTATTTGATAATGTTTCTATCCCGGGTTTGTCACCCATTTTGTTGAATTTCTCGATGCAGTTCGTTTAAGTGTCCTTCACAGCACTGGCAAGACGGGACAGCCAGCCTGACAATGCCCCCGTGCCCAAATGGCGCGCGGCCAACCCGTGAGCCCGTCCCGTTGCATTGTGTACTCCCCCCACACCTCCCGAGAAGCAGAAGGACGAGCAGCAATACAAAGGACAGGATAAGGGTTCCTGTGTTCGCTGACCAATCGCCCCCACTATGGCCACCTCAGAAACCTTTCAGATAATCTGTCAATTTTTATTAGTCATTTATTTTTTAAATGCTTAAGTTTTAGTGATAAATGCAAAGATCTAGAAACAACGGTGCCACTTCTGTTTTGGCTCCCAAGATCAATGTGTATGTGTCTAGATCTATGTGTGTGTGTGTGGTTCTGTATGTGTGTGTGGTTCTGTATGTGTGTGTGGTTCTGTATGTGTGTGGCTCTGTGTGTGTGGCTCTGTGTGTGTGGCTTTGTGTGTGTGGCTTTGTGTGTGTGGCTCTGTGTGTGTGGCTCTGTAAGTGTGGGTGGCTCTGTGTGTGTGTGTGGGAGGCTCTATGTGTGTGTGTGTATATGTGTGTGCCTCTGTGTGTGTGGCTCTGTGTGGGTGGCTTTTTTTGTAGGTGGCTCTATGCGTGGGTGGCTCTGTCTGTGTGTGGGTAACAGTGTGTGTGTAGGTGGCTCTGTGTGAGTGGCTCTATTTGTGTGTGGGTTGCTCTATGTGAATAGCTCTGTGTAGGTGGCTCTGTGTGGGTGGCTCTGTGTGTGTGGGTGGCTTTGTGTGTGTGGCTCTGTGTGGGTGCAAATGCAATAGGTCTCGCATTTGAGAGAGATTAAGCTATTGACATTGTAAATAACTGCCGTTTCTTTAAATGTTTTAAAAACAAAAACATAAACAAAAATAATGTCATGAGCAATGCCAATAGCTCTAACTTTAACAATGCCAAGACCATTGCATTGTAAATGCTTGTTAACCTTTGTCACCCACCCTCCTGTTGTCCACCCCCATCGATCGGCAAAGCTAGTAGCTTGCCTATAGGCGTGACCTGTAGGCTTTGCACCTGCTTGTTAAAAAAAGAATGGGGGGGACTCCGTCCACCTGTACCCACCCCTGACTTGTGCCCTGATTACTATCTTTATCGCAATTTATGATCATAAACTCTGAGACTTCTATCTGCGCCAAAAACTAGTCGCTCTTGGATAGGAGGCCATACTTTTTCTGTTCAGTCAGCCAAATCTTTGAACTTGTTGCCCCTCTCCATCCGTCGAATTGATAACCTGGTTAAAAAAATCTCTAAAAACCAGTTATGTCTCTGAGTGCCAGGATAGCCTTCTGGGTGACCGTCTACGGTTTAGAAATATTACTCATGATCATAAGCTTCTTCCGCATGCAGAGCATACACCTGTATTAAGAGTGCACACAAGACCCCCTACTCATGAGCGACTCAAAGAGCATGGGTTGCCTGGTAACAGCACATCATACTCATGCAACTGCACGGCGGAGCAGCTGTTCCATACCATTGTAAAATGCAGCAGCCTAATTACGTGCTTTAAGTTTCTCAGCTGACAGGTGATGATTTTTAAATAGTGAGGCACTGCAGCACGAGGACAAAACGCATGTATTGTCGCTAGTAAGTGAATTGATCACATGCATACAACATTTAACAGAGGGGTTTGCCACAGGTTACTTGGCAACAAAAGGTCGAAGTTCATGTAAAGTCTGCAGGTGACCCTTGCCTTGATTTCTCTGTCAGTCATCAAACAAACATTGTCAAAGCCAATAGATCTTGCTTTTGCGAGATCTACTGGCTTTGGCAATGTTTTTTTTAACCATGTTGTAAAGGAGCGCATCTGCTGTGCAGCCTGGCTTGAAGGAAAAGAAAACAAGCCCTTGCAATGCAATATGTCTCGCATTACTGAAAGTTTGAGCTATTGTCGGTGCACATAATAATGCAATGCCAATAGCTCTAACTTTCAGTAATGCGAGACCTATTGCATTGCAAATGTTTGTTTTGAGGTTTGGTTAGCTGGGTTTGGAGGGGCTTTGTGGTGCGTACTTCATCTTTCTAATTATCGGTGAAGCGATGTTTTTTTTAAAGAGTTCCTGGAAGGTAATCATACATTTTTCAGTCAGAAGGGGGAGCTATCTTCACAACATTGATTGGGTCTTATGTGATATGCTTGACTCCATTCTGCCCATGCCTCTGCCTCCATAAGAAAAGGTCCGTAAAGGTGAAGACGGCGTGCTGGGCTGCTAACGAAAAAATTGTAATATTGTAAAAATAGAGTTTGGCGAGCGGCTCCGAAGAAAAGAAAGGCGCGGCTTGCTAAACTCTATTTTTTCAATATTGTAACTTATTTGTAGGAATTGTAGAACGCCGCCTTCATCTTTAAGAATGCTGGGGGAAAAAGGGAAAGAAAGGCGCAGTCGCCATTGTTAAAGTTGAAGGTGGCTTAAGTGTCAATGCAACGTCTGGGTCAGGAAAGTTATGGCTCCTTTAACAAGCCATCACCTAAAGAATAAAGGAGTGCGCACAAAAACACATTAATTAAATTGGAAAACAACACGTAGCAGGGGCAGTCTGCAGAGAGGATCTAAAGCAACAAAAGGCGGGAGTAATTAGACATGCTGACCAAACAGAAGCATGCATTTATAAAAGGCACGAACAGGAACGAATGAATAAAGAGGAGGGGCTTCAAGCCACAGTGTACATTACAGCATGCCTTGCAGAGCAGCGCCTGCACTCTCCAGGCAGCCACACAGCTGTACAACATGGCAAGGAAAACATTAACAAAGCCAAATAGCTCTACTATTTGGCTTTGTCGATGTTTTTTCAGCCACGTTGTATAGCTCTGTGGCTGCAGTCCAGCATGGTTGACAATAAACAGAAGCACTATGACGTAGCTAGCATTGACTGGTTCATAGCGTTTGTTTTTACACTTTCAGCCATGATGCTGAGCAGCTGAGCTGCTGTCCAACATAGATGTAAAACAATGACAAAGCCAATATATCTCACATAGGTGAGATCTATTGGCGGAGCCACCGCTTGGTGGGAACACTTATCAAATTGTAAATTGATGTTTAAAAATGATGCATATGGTTCCTTCAGGAAAAAACCTCTTAAAAGTGTGTATTTATAGAAAGTATAAAAAGAGTGTATTTATATAGAATATAAAAAACGGCTCCACTTTTTACGTAAGCAAAAGGAAGAAGGTAAGTATGTGAAAGAAAACCCGAGCACCAAATGGAAGCAAATGCTTTTTTGATGTATTGAATTAATGTTACTGGTGCACAAAATTCCAATGTCCCATTGGGATTTTTTGTTTGTAAATGTTTACATTTAACGTTAGCATGGCATAAGAAGCTGATGTCACATTGTAAACGATATTTTTCAAATGAGTACTTTCTCTGTTAGCGTGGTACCGAAACACGATGAGATTTTAATTGTGAATTTCTGAGGCATTTATGATGTTTCAATGGGATGGCGAGAATGAAGGATTCGGAACAAACCAGGTACAGTGGCACAAATGTTGTTCGCATAGAGGGTAGTGATGGTAACACCTACCCAAACAACCAGCCTTTGGGGAAGAGAAATCAAGCTGTGACCAAAAATGATGCAGCCATAGGGGGGAGAGAGAGAGAGTGAAAGATTAAAAAAAAGGAGTACTTGGGAGTGAAAAATAACATAATGAAATCGGCATGGAGGGGGCAGGATGGTAGAATGACAGATGGGGAGGGGATGTGGCCTAACAGCCAGAGCTGCCGACCTTGGAGACGGGGAACCAGGTTCAAGTATGGTGTCTGGCTTCAGCTCAACATCCTATGATGCTGGGCAAATCCCTTGATCTCCCTGTTCCTACCAAAATGAATTTGTCCTTGTTTAATGTAACTGGTGCTCATGTAAAGCGCTCCAATAACTTTGGGTCACGTTTGCAGTATATAAAACTGCAAAAAAAAAGGAAAAAAAAGGAGAAGAGTCTTGGGGGAGTGAAATCCAAAACATGAAGAAGCAGCCATTGTGGAGAGGGCTGGATGCAAACTAAGGGCCTAATTTTTATTTTGGTGGACGGAGTAAATTATTCTTTTGCCCCGACGGAGTCCCCGCATGGGAAATTTAGAAATGTCAGCTGCCCCAGCAGACAGTTCTAGCATAGTAGGAACCGCCATCATAGCAGTTCCTGACAGTGCTTTGCAAGTTAGACCAATGGCTCCCTTATCATGCTGAAGCCATAAGTCAAACGTACAACTTTTTTTTCATTTTCAAAAACAAATTTCCAATGCAGGATTTTCTGTTTGAAAGTTTAAAAAGACAATGCCCCCCTCGCTATGAGAGTTTCCACCCATGGCAAAGGGGGCATTGAGCACATTTCAATGTCCCCTTAATGCGGGTTTTTCCTGGCAATGACGGGCATTGAAAAACGGCTGAATGTCTCCACCCATCTACATTTGGTGGACAGACAGAAAGCCTAAACTCCAATAACCCTGAATCCGTAGAAGCTGCTGGAGGAGTTTGACCACGGCGGAGATGAAGTTTGTGCACTTTTATATCAAGGGGATGGAAATTGTTAAAAAGCAAAATGAAGATTACTATGGCACATAAACAAAAAAAAAAGTGTGAGTAGCGAGCAAAGCAACTTAGAACACTCCTCTACCTGGAAGACATCATTCTTGTAACATGAGCTATTTCCAGTTTCATGCGGCTGTGAGAAAAGGCTGGTGGAGAATATTCTCAATCAGCACCAGCAGCGGAAGGACACTAATCAAGATGAAGCAATCAGTATTTGATCCATGCTCCTTAGAAAAGAAGAGGAAGTGAACCTGGGACCCGCTGCCCAATTAGAAGGCAGCAAATAAAACTGACAATGAAGCTAACGAATGGTAAACAGTGGGCGGGCTCCAAGCCCATTCGAGTAAACAATATCTCTTGCAAGTGAGAGCACATGCACTAGTTCTTGTGCTCTCACAGGTGAGACCTAAAAAGCCTGAATAGGTTGCAGGAGATACAGATTCCAGCACAAGTACATCCTCTTATGTGGCACAATGTAAGAGGGACATTTATGTACATTTTGGGGCATACTAGACATCAAAGAGGCCAGAGCGAGTCTGAGCAGAGGATGTGCTGTTTATCCTTGTCTCCAGATTTAATAATAGGGCAGGTTGAAGGTAAGGGCTTTATTTACAGTACAGCCCATGGCGTCTAGTTTCCACCAGTACCAAAGAGTGTCACATAGAATCTAGGACGTAGATCCAGTGACATGGATGCTAGTCCATGTCCTGTCTTTAAGGGGTGAAGCCATACTAGATATCAGGATATACTCATGAGATACATTTATATACAACAAAAATCTAAATGGAATTTATTTCAATAGAGGTTATTTACCCTCAAAACCTGGTGTGATTGTTGCCCAAAGGACCATAGTTGGACTCTGTTGACATACACAGTAATAAATAACAGATCAGTCATAAATAGCACAATAATCGCTCTGTACTATGAAATAATCTGAATCCCCATTTTATGAAGTTATCAGTAGCTGTTTCCTGTTTAACTTTACAAAAAACTAGACAACCTTTGAAGATCACTTTGAGAGACATTCATTCTTCTTGCACATGAAAGGTATACATAAACTATTGTGAAGCCCGGAACAAAAATGGTCAGCAAAAGAGTTGATGTCTCGACTAACCTCCTGTAATGTAGCCTCCTTAACAATCATTCCTTGGCAGTAGGCTACATCATTACCCTAGCACTTATATTACGTCAGTGCAGAAACATGGTTTCCAAGGAGAATGCTTGACCTCCAGCCTACCTTTTACAAAATGTGTAATGATTAATCTTTGCTTCCTTCTCTGACAAGGCAGACATGCTCCACCTGGTGATTTGGATAAAAAAGGGTGCTTTGTTCTGGCATTCTTGGCAACCAAAGTTGTTCTCACGGCATAGCTGATATGGGTTGCTATTTTCCTAGATTGTGTACCAGTCTAGCTATGATATCACGCAGCAGCTGCTATGTTATCTTTGATTTTTAACAAACTGTGTGTTTGTCGGGTGGTTGCTTCAGACCCAGGCCAGGTTGATACATTCCTAAGTCTACTGTTGTGGCTTTTGAGGGCTACATGACACAGGCAAGGCAATCTTTCAACGTACCTTCAAATTTTCCATAGGTCTCTGTAATCTATATGTCCTTCGGAAGGAAGTGGGAATCCTCCAGGCCTTACATTGCAGCGAGTGGCCTACAGATTTTTTAAATTATTTTTTAAATCTAGGTTAAAACTGGTGACGGACAAAGACTGATCCAAATGCATGCTGAGACTTGCACTATTACTCTGTTTCAGTAGGCCCTGTGTATTAAATATACCCCTTATAAATCTTCTAAGATTCACTGACTACAAGTGCAGTGCATTAGAGGTATCGAATTATGTCCCCCCGATTTTACTTTAGTATCCAATCTCAAATCTTTACTTCTGAAATCTAATGTTCATTTTTACTGTGCTGTCCATGAGAGGTTGATAACCTAGACATGCAGTGGTACTTCCTGTATTTGGTAGTGAAAAAATAACACTGTTTAATTACAATTGAACCATGAAGCCTAAAAGACAGGTGGCAATCAAATCAGAGTCTCGGATTGCAGGTCGTTTTTAGGGGCCCTATTGGGGTTCCAGACTACCAGGCCAAAAAATAGGTGTAGAAAGTGGCAGCTCACAGAGGTAACGCTGTGAGGCAGGGGACGGGCTGGGTGGGGGGTAGTGGAGTCCGACATACGACGGCAGATATTTATTTATTTATTTACGTTCACCTTTGCCGTCGTATGACGGACTCCACTACCCCCCCAACCAGCCCCGCCCCCGACTCGCCTCACCGCCCCACAGCGTTACCTCTGCGAGACGCCACTAGGTGTAGAAGTTGTATCAGTTTCCTCTTTTTATAAGATATGGGACATCTGATTACGTTTTGTCCCCGCCATGGTGGGTGCCCATCAATCGGTTAGGTATGGTTTTTTCCTGGATGCTTAGCTGCTGAACAGTATGTTTATATCCAGTTTAACCAAAATTACTTATCAGCATTCCGTTGTTAGCTTGTTCACAGGTGTCGCTTTATTGTCACTAGAGGTGTCTGATGAACATTAAAAAGGAGGAGCAAGAGGCATAACTCCTGGGCCAATCCACAACTCCAAACCAATCCTGGCAGCTGCTGATCGCAGTTGTATGTTGTGAGCAGAAAGCTCAGACATCCAAATGAGCTCTTTCAGTCTGATGTTGGGACAGAAATCTGATTGTCTGTGGTCGAGCGGAAATTGCGGATTTCGGTAGTGCATCTACTCGAATTAAAATTTCAATCGAATATAAAAGGTTAGAAATCAGTTGGTAGCTATCCAAATTGGCAGTGCCTACTTTGATTGTTTTAAAAGTGACAAGATGGCGACCCAAAAGAGTGAGCTCCTCAACTGCCCTATTTTAGCAGGGTTGAAAAGCGGTGTTCTTTTTTTGTTGGCTCATTTAGGAGTTTCAAAATAGTTTTTAACTTGACTGGTTGAAAGAAGACCATTTAGTCTGTTATGGTTAGATGGATTACCAGTCACTGCAATGCAAATATTCTGTCACAGAAAAAAACATTTAATGTTTTTAACATTGCTGCACTGGTTAGATTTCTTTATAATAGACGTCTTTTTTTTATTTCAGTGCTGGTAATAATTTAAGAGTGCTATGTCATGTGCCAAGAATCTATTTAGTATCACAAACTTAAGATTAATACTAACCTGAGCACAAGCTTCATTAAAGAAATACTGATTTCGAGGGAGAGTCAACAAGCCAGTGGATCTATACAGAGTAACATATGAAGATCAACGAAGGGCTGACAATAAGTACGCTTTTTAATGTGCCAACAAAAGGACAGTTTGCCCAGTGTACATAACCAATAATAGAGAATTTATACCTGCTGAATCACTTTCCACTGAAGGGTGCCGATCTTAGCATCAATAATTGTCGAGGATTCACACCCAGCTCAGCTGGAAAAGAGCATACCTTGACTAGGGAGAATGTATAAAGGAGCAGGAGACAGAGGGGAAGTGTTCAAACCCTCTTCGAAATGCGACATTACCATCGCCACTTCCGAAGACTTCATGATGATACACCGAGACTGCAACAGCAAACATGGTGAAGCCATCGCCATAATCTTCAAGGAATCCATCAGATGCACCATCACCAACGACGACCCCACTCCTCTTTTGGAACACCTCAACTTCTTCTACAAACTGATGCGAAGACCACGATAAGAGGCACCGTCGCCTACAGACCCCTGAGCAACATTCTGGGACACCATCTTAAACCTCATCGCCCCCTAGCAATCAACTCTCACCACTGCGCCCTACTAGGTGACCTCAACTTCCACATCAACAACAACGCCAACTCCATCCCCCTCCTGGAGAACCTGAACAACATCGGCCTCATCCAACTGGTCACCAAACCCACACACAAAGCCGGACACACACTCGACCCCATTTTAACCTCCAGCGACAGTCAAATCAACCATACCACCGAACTCACCTGGTCTGACCACACCACGGTTCTCTTCACCATCACAGACACCCAGCACACCAGCACCAGGCATCAGATTCCCCCCACCGCAGCTGGAGCAAAGTCAGTAAAACTCAGTGGTCACGGACTCTCACCACCTCCCAACCCGACGCCTCAACAGACCTCAACCAGGCTGTCCAGAACTTAGCTGCCTGGATCACCAACATCACCGACAGAGTCGCCCCACTGAAACCTACAAAATCCAACAAAACCTTCAAACATGCTAGCTGGTACACCCGGGAACTCAGGACCACCAAGTACAACTGCCACCAACAGGAGAAATTATGGCACGACACCAAGAACCCTGCTGACAGAGCAGCTCACAAAACAGCACTCAGTAAATATCACCGGCACATCAAGGAAGCCAAAAAAGCAGCCATTACCACCCGCATCAACTCTGCGGCCAACAACACTAAGGAATTCTTCAAAATAGGAGAATAATTTGCCAACCCAACAGCCATAGAGAACACCATCCACACCTCCCAAGAACTTTGCGACACCCTCTCTGACTACTTCCACAGCAAGATCCCCAGCATGTACAACAACTGCAACCTCCAACCCCCCACCCTCAACCCCAATGACCTGTACCAACCAGCGAACATCAGCCAAACTATTACTACCTGGTCTCCGCTCGACTCCCTGACCACCTCCGCCATCATGTCTTCCATCCACTCTGGGGCGCCCACCGACCCCTGCCCCCACCACCTCTACAACCTGGCAAGTGATATCACACGCAACTCACCAGCATCCTCAAAACCAGTCCATCTCCACAGCAACCTTCCTGGACAGATGGAAACATGCAGGCACCAGACCCGTCCTAAAGAAAACCTCAGTTGACACCAGTGATCTAAAAAATTATCACCTGATCTCCCTGCTCTCCTACCAGGCCAAAGTACTCACGAAAGCCACCAACCAGTAGCTCACCAAATTCCTGGAACAAAACCACCTATTGGACACCTCACAATTAGGATTCCATGCCAACCACAGCAGTCCGCACTGATTGCTGTCACAGATGACATCAGAACACTCCTCGACCTCTCCCCGGCATTCAACACTGTCTCCCACAACACCCTCATCAACAGACTCTAAAACATAGGCATAAAGCAAGACGCCCTCAAGTGGCTCGCCTCCTTCTTTACAGGATGCACACAGAGCATCCGAAAGCCTCCCTTCTTCTCCACCCCCCCCATGACATCATATCTGGCGTACCACAGGGCTCATCCCTCAGCCCCACTCTGTTCAACATCTCCATGACCCCCATTGCAGATGTCATCAGATCCCTTGGAGTTCACATAATCTCCTACGCAGATGACACTCAACTGATTCTCCCGCTCACCGAGGACCCCTGCAGCGCCAAAACCAACTTCTGCAATGCCATGACCAATGTAGCCGAATGGATGAGACAACTGCCTCCAACTCAACTCAGACAAAACTGATCTCGAGAAGAACACCTCCGCATGGGACCACAGCTGGTGGCCTGCAGAACTCGGACCCAAACCCACACCAACTGACCATGCAAGCAATCTCGGCATCATCCTTGACTGCCAACTGACCATGAAACGACAAGTCAAAGCAGTTGCCTCCTCCTGCTTCCACACACTTCACATGCTCCGCAGAATCTTCAGATGGATCCCAACAAACACCAGAAAGACTGTTACTCAGGCACTCGTCGTTAGCTGCCTCGGCTGCAGCAACGTCTCTCCGCCAGCATCTCCACCCAGCTACTCAATACTATTTCGGCAGCGCGTTTCACCCGCTCAGGCTTCGTCATGGCCAGTTGCACAAACATAGCGCCCAGGTTATATTTAGGTAAGTCTGGCTAGACAACATTATTTCTTTTATGTCCATGGCATTACTCAACCTTTTTGTTTTTAAAGGTGATTGAGCACTGTATTTGTGTCTCTGGCCGTGATGAAGCCAGAGTGAGGGTGAAACGTGTTGCCGAAATAAAACTGTCTGAATGAAAGCTGTGGAGTGTGGGCCTTAGGGGAGATAATGGACTCACCTCAGTTTCTTTCTGAATATATTGGTCGCCAATAGGTAGTTATAGTTAGGATGTAGTTTCCATTGGAAGAGCGTTTTTTCATTTACCAATAACTTTGATGTTGTTTGACAAATCCTCAAGACATTTTCAAAATTAGTTCGACACTCAATTTAGCCACCGAGAAAAAGGGCGGGGTTCCCAAAATGGCGTTTTCCCCATGTTAATTTCAATAGGAAATTTGGACAAGGCTACAACCCAAACTGAAAATTTGGGAGGAAGGTAGACGTTGGTCCAGGGAAGCGCCTTCTTGTGATTTGGTGTAAATCCATTCAGTAGTTGCAGAGTTATTTTTTAAATATATTTTCAGTTGTATATATAGGGATGCAAAGGTCTTGTGCTGGGATCTGATTAGCTGCCAACACTTCAAACCAAGAAATGTTTGCAGCCATCTTGGGACTTGGCTTGAGCTGAGTCACAGAAAAAACTGTAAAAATAAAGAAAAGGGGGCATAGTAGAAATACCCTGAACCCCTAGGCCTCTTGGGGGGGGGGGGGGGAGAATTTATATAAAAAGTCACGTTGGAGCCGAGAATTTTGCTAAAAATATTTTTAAAACTAAGCGCCGGCTCCCACACTACGTTACTAATCAGTCCCCCGGATAGGTCAGGCCCGGGGGAATTTTAATAATAAAGGAGGGAGGGAGCACGGGCCAACCTCCTAGGGCTTAATAATGCCCTGGGCACCACCACCTCCCCGGGGCTTCTTTATAAATGAATGTGGGGGAGGCCTGTATGCCCCCCCTCGCAGCCCGGGGGACTGCCACCTTCCCGGAGCTTTTGTTAAATTGAATGCGGGGAGCACAAGTTCACCCCCCCTGCCCTCAGCCCTGGTGACCACCACCTCCCCGGGGCAAAATTCAAGATAGGAGGGGGCCGCCATCCCCCACTGCTATGTACCGGGGTGCCCACCCCAGGGCATAGCGGTTTGCTTTGGCCTGGCGGGAGCTGTAACATTCCCTTCAAGCCACAACAATTGCTCCGCTTCCAGCAAGCAAGAGCGTTAAAAATGCTTACGCATGCTGGAAGCAGAGCAAAATTGCTTTCATAGAGAAAGAGCTGCATGTTCAGCAGCTCCCTCAATGAAAGCAATGCCGGCTCCCGCAGAAGGTAGGGAGCAGGCAGGGACTGAGGTGCATTCAGGCTCCCCCTGCGGTCCCACACAAAAGTTTGTGGGTGGGACCAGGGCACCCAAAATATAGGCTGGGCACCGGGGGTAGGACCCCTTCCCCAACTTAAAAAAATATATAAAGGCCGAGCTCCGGGGATGGGGCCCGAGGCTGGAATCGGCCACGCGGCCCCCCTCTCCTATCCAAAAATACCTGGCCCTGGTGGGATGGGGCTTGCAGGGCCAAAATCGGCCCAGGGAATGGGGCCACGTGGCGCCTCTTCCGTAATAACACAAATAAAACATATTTTAAACCCACCGGAGACATACCCCCTTTCACCACCACTTTGCAAACGTGCCTACTGGTGCACTTTTAGTTGGGGATGAAGTCCCCTTGCATGCTGAGGGTCCATGGGGACCAACAAGCCCTCCTGTTAGCTTCAGTAAATCCCACACAGCGTATTACTGAGAAGTCATCGGAGGCCTGCCCCCTTTCGCCACCACTCTGCAAATGCACATTCTGCTGCACTACTGGTTGGGGAATGAAATCACCTTGGCTGCTGAGGGTCCTTGGGGGCCAGGAACCCCTCCTGTTACCTCCAGTACGTCCTACACTGCAGGAAAGCTGAGAGGCCTTCAGAGGCCCCGCCCCCTTTATCCACCACTCTGCAAATGCACCTCCTAGCGCACTATTGGTTGGGGGCTGAAGTCCTCTTGGATGCTGAGGGTCCTTGGGAGCTTGTTGGTCTCCAAGGACCCTCAGCATCTAAGGGGACTCAATCCTCCAACCAGCAGTGCACCATGAGGTGCGTTTGCAGAGTGGAGGACAGAGGGGGCGTGGCCTCCAACGACCTTTCAGCAATCCCACTGTGTGGGACTTACTGGAGATAACAGGAGGGCTTGTTGCCCCCCAAGACCCTTTGCAGCCAAGAGAACTTCATCCCCCAGCCAGCAGTGCAACACAAGGCGTGTTTGCAGAGTGGTGAGGAAAGGAGGCGTGGCCTCCGAAGTCCTCTCAGCAATTCCGCTGTGTGTGACTTACTGGAGGTAAAAGGAGGGCTTGTTGTCCCCCAACGATACTCTAAAGCCAAGGGGACTTCATCCCCCAACCAGTTGTGCATCATGCGGTGCATTTGCAGAGTGGTGAAGAAAGGGTGTGTGGCCTCTGAAGTCCTCTCAGCAATTGGTCTCTGTGGGACTTACTGGAGGTAACAGAGCTTGTTGGCCCGCAAGGACCCTCAGCATCCAAGGGGCCTTCACCCCCCAACCAGCAGTGTTCCAGAAGGTGCTTTTGGTGAGTGGTGGTGAAAGAGGGCGGGACCTCCAGGTACCTACAGGTCTTTTTATTTATTTTTTTAAAAAACTTTATTTGGGGAGGGGGGCCTCATAACCCAGGGTTATGAGGCCTTGGCCGATTTTGGCCCCGGGGAACCCATCCCTGTGGCACGGCCTTTTAAAAAAAAATATTTTTAAACTTAAAGAGAGGGGGGCCGAGCGCCCCCTCTGCCAGGCCGATTTGATCCTGAGGGCCTGACCTCAATTGTGGGTGCGCTGGTCCCACCCAGGGCACCCACTCCATTGGGGACCATGGAGGGAGCCCCAAGGCCCCTGCGGTACCTGCTGGCTCCCCACCTCCTGCGAGAGCCGGTATTGCTTGTACAGAGAGGGAGCTGCTAACATGCAGCTCCCTCTCTGTAAAAGCAATTGTGCTCCACTTTCAGCAAGCAAGAGTTTGCTATGGCTTTGAAGGAGCGCTAAAGCTCCCGCCAAGTAATAGCAAACAGATAGGTCCCGGAGATGGGCACCTAGGACATAGCAGTGGCAGGTCCTGGGGGGTGGAGCTCACCAGGGCCATGTATGGCTCCAGGAGAGGGGCTGCGCCGCCCCCTGCTTTGTTAGACTTGGCCCCGGGGAGGTGGTGGTCTCTGAGGCTGCGGGGGTGCCTCACAGCCCCCCTGCATTCAATTTGTCTCAAGCCACGGGGTGGAGACCAGTCCCTGGGGCTGGGGGGGTCCATGCAGCGCCTGCATTCTTTAATCTTAAAGCCTGGGGGAAGTAGCGATCTCCGGGGTCGGGCCGCCCCCTGCTTTGTTAGACTTGGCCCCGGGGAGGTGGTGGTCTCTGAGGCTGCGGGGGTGCCTCACAGCCCCCCTGCATTCAATTTGTCTCAAGCCACGGGGTGGAGACCAGTCCCTGGGGCTGGGGGGGTCCATGCAGCGCCTGCATTCTTTAATCTTAAAGCCTGGGGGAAGTAGCGATCTCCGGGGTCGGGGGGGTCTAAGAGGTCCCCATTAATAAATAAATAAGCCCCGGGGAGGAGGTGGTTCCCGAAGCAGCGGGGAGGCCACACGGGTTTCCCCTGCATTTTTTGTAAAAGAAGCTCTTTTGAGGTGGTGGTCCCGAGGCATCAATGAGCCCGGGCCCCCCTCCTTTATTTATATGCCCCAGGGAACTGGCCCACCTGGGGGCTGCTTAGTAACTCCCGCTTATCTTTTTCTTTTTTTTTTTTTTCAATTTTGCGATGGATCCGTGGATTCACGCGCAAATTAGTGGCTAAATTGAAATAAAAAAGTGCTTTTAATGCCCGACGTGGTCCCTGTGGGACTCCCCCACCATATCTGGAGGATCAGGATATCCCTACCCTGCCCCCCATTTGTTTATTTTTAATTTTTTTGTGAGGCTTCACTTCAAGCCGAGTAACGAGATGGCTGCCAACACTTCCTGGTTGAAGTGTTGGCAGCCATCGAGTTTTAGCAGGAACTGCGAGTCCACTGCAAAAACCCGCAGTACCAAGATATCTATATTTTTTAAACTGAAATATCTCTAACACTACTTAACGGCTTTACACCTAATTATAAAAGCAAGCTTTCTGTATCAACATCATCTAGCTTTCTGCCAAATTTGGTGTAATTCCATTCAGCCGTTTGGACAGTATTGATGTTCAAAATTCCCTTGTGAAAATGCATGAGGAAAACGCATTTTGGGATTCACCTTTTTTCGCAGCCCCCGCTTGACAGATCACCACAAAACTTTCAACAGAGCAGCCAAACTGAATAAAGTAAACATTTTGAAAATTTCCTGAAGGTTCGTAAAGTGGTGCCAAAGTTTTTGGCAAAACAAAAAATGCTTGTCCTATGGAAACATGGTCTTAACTATAACTACCTACTGCCGACCGTCAGTAGGTAAAATATATATATGTCACTGAAGAAAACCAACGGTAACAGGGACGTTATAGTTAGGAAATAGAATTTAACAAATCTTAGACATTCACTAAAAAAAAAAAGGTTACAAGGACGTTATAGTTAGGCTGACATTTCACTCGTACAAAACCAGAGAAATTCGGCAGTTATAAATAACCAGCGCCCGCAATGCGCTGCTTATGAATACATATATTACATCACTCATGACACGGTTAGTGGTATCACTGATGACATCACTTCCTGGACTCGCACACTGCACCGAGGGAGACCTTAAACGCACCTTACACACCAATATATTGTTTTGCTGATTATTGCAGGAGAGAGGCCGGGCCTGACCTATCAGTACTGACCTCAGATTGTACGATGCTCCGTTACGGCTATTGCATGCAGGAAAGAGCTTCTCAAAGGTCTGTGTCAGCAGAGCGGGAATGCTGCCTGTGTGCCTTGTCTCTGCTTGCTGTTGCCCAGGCATCATGCTGACCCCTGTGCCAGTGCACTGTAATGGTGTGTCACATGATTGAAAGAGGGCACGTGGTGAATGGTTGTTCAGTCAACAACTGAACAACATTTGGCAAAATTATCCATTGTACCTACTCAACAGAAAAAATATACATACCACCCATTCTCTTCTAAGCCATTCCACATTAAAGCAGGATACCCTTAAGGCTCAATCACCTCACCCATGCTTTTTCAACATCTACATAAAAACACTGCCAGTTCTGATCACTGAGTTTGACATCCCCTGTTATAACTGTGCAGATGACATGCAAATACGTCTGAAATTGGAAAGCGCAAAGGACATTAAACATCAAAACTCTTTGATTGCCTCCCGGTTGTTGACCAATGGATGACATGGAGCCATCTCAAATTGAATGCCTCCAAAACTGAGATACTCACCTGTGGTGACTGGAAAACTTACAATCCTCCCTGCGCCTGGCCTGATGATCTAGTACCACTGCCAAAAATATCTATGGAGGTAAAAGTCCTGGGAATTACTATGGACGCCAAACTCTCAATGAATCCATAAGTGGATAAGGAAGCGAAATCAAGCTTTCTCACAATTAAAACACTGTGACACATCTTTCCACACTTAGGTTCAAGGTACCATCTCCTTTGACCTATCAAAATTGGACTTACCTAATAGTCTGTCTCTCGGCTCAACTTAGTCAACTTTGACAAGACTACAAAGAATTCAGAACGCTGCCGCTAGACTCCTCCTGCATGTAAAGCCACAAGCACACATTTCTCCTGACTTGAGGGCGCTACGTGACAACTATACTCACAACTCAAGAGTGTACCACAACAGTATACTCAGACATGAGAAACTATACTTCTCACAGTATGGAAAAGACTTGTCATTATACAAGTCCATACCATTGTACTTTGAACTACACCTGCTTTAATAAGCAGATATATTTATATAGGAGAAAATTGTATACTACACCACAGGATGCATGTATAAATCAGACCGTATCAAAATTGCTGCTTCTGTGCACATACAGGTGTGTATATATATAGAGGGCTACTCAACTTCAATAAGTGTACATATTGGTATTTTTTTGGAGAGGTGTTATCAAGTAAATAAAACTTTACCAAGCATCATGTGTATATCTGTATGTATAAATTTTTTACATTTTGTTATTAAAAAACCCTTCCCGGCGTCCCATTCCTACTTCCTCTGGCTCATCCCAAACCCTCTGATAACTATGAACTCCCAAAACATCCTTCTCAATCTTTCACCTCACCTTTTTAGTCATCCCACCCAACTAACAAGCACACATGACCATTACTTACAAAAACGACTTCCTACTTCCCCTTTTCAAATTCACTCCTATCTTTCTATTCCTAAACCAAACCCTACTGATCACACAAGATATCAAGAGCATAATCCTAACACAACTGAATGGACATGAATTAACAAACAAAAAAGTCGTACTAACCTACTTACTACTAATCTTGGGTTCTGGAGTAGCGTGTTACTCGCAAAAAAAACCGCTTTAGTGCCTCGTCAGGGTAGTAAGCGCCATATAAATGCATTTACAAATTACAGTTTGTTTAAGAGAGAGACTTCACAGGCTTTTTTTCCTGGGCTTTTACAGAGGTGTGGAAAAACAGGCACTAACTAGTAGAGTCCTTGGGTGTCAGTGTGCCTACCTCTCTGTCATTTTCAGCACGGATTAACCACCGATCATATTTATATTTAGGTAAGGGTAAAGAGGCACTTGTTTTAATCATGTTGAGATTATGTTAAAGCTTTGTGCGGCTCATGACAATCATAAATTAAATGCTCCTTCAGGTTTTATCATGACTTGGAGTTTACTATAATTTTGTACTTGAATACCGAGGATACCAACACAATTGACCAGCCGGGTCGGAATAAACCCAACGGAGTGGTGAGGGAAATTTATACTATATACAGTATTTTAGACCGTAGTTCCTCCTTGTACATAAGACATTATTTCTTGACCAGGGCATGTTTTTATTGCCCATTGATGTTTTGGCTTTAGATCACTTGATAAAAATACAAAGATCCAAACAGGTAGAACCACCTTTAACTCAGGCACTTCTGACTTTTTATGTCCACAATTTTCTATAGGTGTTTTTGTACTTTTAGATTCCAAAAGTCAAACTTTTTGGTTTTGTAATATACATAGGGTTTCCACGCTTAAGGTGATTTGTGCTCACCTTGACAACAATAGGTGATATTTCTCACCATACTACTTCCCATAATTTTTGGCATTACTGTTTATACAAGACTTATTGCATCATTCCCAGCCCTGAAGAAGTCGGGGGGTATTTCCCCAAAACGACAAAACACATGTTGGCTGGATGCTTTTGGTTATTGGAATAAAAGACAAAGAAAAGACTTTATAAGACTGTATCAACATTTGTGCTCTAATTACATGATGAACTGTCATAGAACACTCATAGCGTGTGCATAGGACCTTGGGTTACGGTCTCTGTCATTTCCAGACAGTCCATGATAGAGCACAAATGAAGGAGGTTGGTAGCATTGGTGATGATGTAGGTTGGGTCTCACACAAATCAAACACCTACTGTGAAGGCAGCTTTTCTCCGTGCAGATCTGCATAGAGATGTCAACCAGAGCTTCCATTTTGGTTAGTCTTTTGTCCTCTAATTCCGACTGGGCTCCAGGCTGAGTGGTTTTTTGCTGCCAGAAATCATACAGGGAAGAATCTGCTACATGGTCTCTGAAGCACCTTTTTAGGGGCTGCTTTAAGAACATGGAAGACAGTGAGACCTTGCTCTATTCCTGGTATGGAGCCTCCATCTTGTTCTCCATTCAGTGTCTTCTAGAGAACATCATTCACACTGCACTTAATCTCCATGAATTCCACATGTATTCCCCAAAAACACGACATGCACTCATGAAAAAAAGAATAACCATAGTTATTGGAGACTGCACAGATTTTACCAGTAGAGGCTTGGTAGACTCCGTTTCCAGTGTTATGGGTTAAAAGGTCTGCGCCCCTCACCGGAATCTTGGCTGCCATAATCCGTAAATGTGCATTAACAGTTTGAGGGGGGTTACTGGGATTATGAGTCAACGGAGGATCAATTTGTATTGCAGGTGACTAAATTACGTAGAAAGAAACCTATGTGGCGTTATGAGGCAAATTCTGTGGTGGCATTATCTTGAAATTTTGACTTTTTAGCCTACATTTATACAACAGGAATCCCTAATTGCTGCCAAATGGAGAATGTTTTTGAGAATGAAAATTTAAGAGATTTAGCAGACTATTGAACAGGTAATGTACCAACATATCATTTTGTTATGTAGAGAAGCACAGATACACTATTTTATCAACTTGTCTCTTATCTTACAATAGTTTGGTTAATTATTCAGTGTTGCACTCCGTGGAAAACAAGGGCACATGAGCACACTGCTTGTATTATAAGGCGCACCTCTTCTACTCTGTATATCCTATTACATTGTAGAGTTGGTAATTAGCATTTGTGTACTCCGTCCGCACTATGGGCCAGCGAAAGCACCTCTTTTTTTGTGAAGAGGCAGCCTGGAAGAGCAGAATTTGACATTGCATCTGTATCATAAAAATATATGATTAAAAGCAATTTAAGATTCAGGACAATACTCTTTAAAAAAAAAATTGAATGTTTGGAATTTTTCTGCACTCTTACTTAACGGCATCTTAGAACATTATTTTCATTGCAACATAAAGTTGCACGAATAGTGAATCACATCTTTTGCAAGACAAAGAAGGAACTATTTCTCCTTGTTTGAAACTTCTTGACAAATGCTCTCCCCCGTCATCTATATTAGGTTTTATCTCATTAGTACATTGAAACAAGCATTTGCACTGCACTAGATCTCGCATTTACGAAACTCTTCTAAATGCGAGACCTATTGCATTGCAAGTGCTTGTTTGTAAAAGCACCCATGTGATGCTTTCACTTTAATGTCTGCTGTGCCCCTTTCCTTTGATGAGCCGTGTCTAAAGAAAAGGCCGCTGCCGCCATTAAGGTGAACGTGCGGCATGGGGTAGTTATAAAAATAAAAGTAAATAAACAGTAAAAAAAAACGCGCGACTGCGTTCTGTGCTGCAAATGAACCAAAGGCACGTCCGCCACTGTATGAGCATGACGTGCCGTGCTATGGGGGAAAAAAACCTATGGGGGAAAGCGTGTCCTGACACAAAAACGGAGGGAGAGGGTACAAGGGAGATATTTTATAGACCTGCGAGGAGAGTATCCCCTAATACAATACAATTATAACACAAAAACTCCTCGGGTCTACACTAGCGCGCAATCATGCATAAGAGAAATGAAGGATTAGAGTCTCACAAAATTCCCGAACAGGGGAAAATCCCTTTCAGGACGAATACCCTCACCCACCATAGGTGCATGCTTCATCATATGGGTTTCTCCTCCCAGTGGGAAACCTAGTCCCACTGAGGGCTACAACTCCCTCACTGTGAGGTAGGAGCTCTGGGATGTTTTTTTTTGAGTAGTAGAAACTTAATAAGGATGCTTAAATCCCATATGTGAATCTCAGGTGTGGTGAAAGCGCAGCGCAACAAAAGTGAATATGTGAATTTGCAGTGGTGAAATTACAACTACCTAGTGAGGGCAAAAAACTCTTTATTCGCTTGCTCGCACTGGCAGGATTAAAAAGCAGTGCAATGAGCAATATTGATTTAAAACTGCTATATATCAAAAACAGTTTCAGCCTTGATGATCTTAACCAAGTATCTAGGCTTCCTTCAGGACCCGACTAAAAATAAAGCTGCTGCTAGTGCTCAAAGTGATGAAAATAAAGAAAAGATACACAACAAATAATCCTTTGTTTTGTTGATGGGTATTACTGGAGCTATGCAAGGATATTGGATAAGTGGCCACACCTCTACCTGGCAACAGCTTAGGGAAAGGGGCCCGCTCTCTCCGTCGGTACCCCGTCGTAGTACACGAGCTGCAACCGGAGGTACCAAGCATGCCACCTATGGTGGGTGAGGGTATTCGTCCTGAAAGGGATTTTCCCCTGTTCGGGGATTTTGTGAGATTCTAGTCCTTCATTTCTCTTATGCATGATTACGCGCTAGTGTAGACCTGAAGTGTTTTTGTCTTAAAATTGGAAAGCGTGTCCTGCCTGCAACAGCAGGCAGGAGAAAACCATTTAAGCAAATAGTGCCTAAAGGCTGTAATTAAAGCCTACCGAGTAGCAACACATGTAAACAGGGGGTGTCCTCATGGGAGGTTACAAAATGAGACAAGGTGATATTAAGGAGGGACTACTAAACCTATTGACCAATGAAAAGCCACAGTTTACAAAGGACAAAGACACAAGACAATGAAAAATATGGGTGGAACTTCAAGTCCATACCTGAACACAGTATGCCTCACAGAGCAGCACATGTGCTGCCCAGGCTCGACCTAAAACAGAATACAGTAATAAACAGCTGAAAGGGGTTTAGCTAACTTTTACTAAGTGTCTGCCACTGTGTTGCACCGATTATGCCATGTTAAACAGAAAATGTTGTTCAAATCTGTAAATGACACCATGGATATTAGAAAGTGGCATGCAAATTGGCAATTACGCAGAAAACATAGTGGCTGCAGAATCACAAAATTCCGGTGGGCTTGATTGTGTGAAGGCACACCGGGGGTACTCCTATCCTTACACCTCACTAATCCCCACATCCACCTTGCCCAGTAGAGTGCTGCAGTCTGCTGGTGAACAACACAGATCCACGTGGGGCACGTTCAGTGTGGTTCCCTGATCTTGGGGACAATCACGGTGTCAGCCACAAAGTTGACTGAAAGACCTGGCCATCACGCTGTTCTCACAATGCGAGGAATTCCACTCATTGGTGCAGACGTGACAACAAGTATTTTTAATTGGATCCATCTTGGAAACAGGAATCTCCTATGATCACAAACTGTAGCATCAAGGATTTGTTTCTAAGATGCAGTCTGCGGAATGTATTTTGAAGTTAGTTTACATTAAGATTGAGTGTGATGCATATTGCCTTTTCCATCGTTACAGCAAATTTAACATTGTTTCATAAAATCACGTAGTAAGCAGGAATAATTTTGCTTTGTATGTTTCAATAAAAACATTCTCTTTTGCAGTTGGTTGGCGTTGTAGATCCTCGTTCGTACCCCAGAGAGTCCCTTAAAAAAACTCATGAACTAGATGACTCCAATATCTTTGAAGGTAGGTGCTTATTTCTTTAATTCATATTTCCAAAGCTTTGTGTGGAGGTTGACCACATAAAATCACCAAAAGGCTGCCTACATATTTTTCTAAATGTAAAGTATATGATTCTTGATTAATAACTAAGGGCATAATTGAGATTATACAACATTTCTTTTGTTAGTTGTACAGAGGCAAATATATCAGTGTCAAAATATATACATTGGTGTACCTGTAGGGCTAGGGTCAGAGTTGCTTAATAAGCAACTCTGACCCGAGCCCTCCGGGTACACCAATGTATAATGTATTCCAAAAACAAGCTTCTTATTGCAAGAGAAGCATTGTTTTCTTTATTCCGGGAGGCCTACAGGCCACAAGGTTTTTGGGACTGCTAAAGTCTATAAGTTACGGAATTAATTGGTGGGCATGTTAAAGTGTGACCTATTTCAGTTTGTGGATAGTTGCTTTTGGATGTGTTTGGTCCTGGTTGTTTATTGTGAGGCCCTGAAGTTCATAGGTCTCGGTCCATGTTTGTACTGTTCTAGTGTTAGGAGACCATCATTGTTCTTGTGGGACCCTGCGCTTGGTGAGTCTTCAGTTTGTTTTTGTGACAATTGTATTCTAGGGATCATCTGTCCGTGTTGGTGTTTCCTCGTGCACATGGGATCTAAGATATGATTTTAAATTTATCAATATTTGCTCAGTTGTTGAGTTAAGCTAAATGTACGAGTGGTCCCTTTTTTTCTTAGTTTGAATTTACCAGAGAGTAAGCTACTGGGAGAAGGTAATGGGACCATTTAGGAGAAATTCTTGGGTGAGTAGTTCTTTCACCTCCGCTTTAAAGACTTTTAAGAAACAGATTGGTTCTGATTGAAGGGGGAATGTTGTTCCAGATTTCATAGAAGACTTGTTTTAAGATTGTTTTTCTTTAGCAAGGAGGTATTTCCAGTAGAAGGTTCTTGTTGCTCCAGAGGAGGTGTTTGCCTCCTGAAATGGTCTGTTTTCCAGCCAGGTAGATTGAGGAATTTGTGTGAAGGGCTTTGTGAATAATGCAGGTCAGTTTCAGTATACATCTGGCATCAATCAGTAGCCATCTTAGTGAAATCAGGAAGTGTGTATTGTAACATCAGTACATCAGACCCTTGAAAAACTTTTGTTTATCCAGTACCTGTCTGACATAGAACTGTCAACTCAAAGGTGTATTTTTCTGCAGTATTACATTTATCACATCTGTTTAACATATCTATGCAGGCAGTTAACCTATAAAGGTAAGCCCAGGGATTTAGGACTCGTATAGCGTTAAGACACGTATAGCATGATGAAATATAATTCTCACATCACTTTTGTTTTGATATTTCAACTGGCTTAATAGAGTACAAATATAAAAATGTATTCAAAAACAGAATCCAAGATATAACTTGAAGGGAACTACTGTTTGAGGAAGTCGGGCAGCTGTTTGTGACTTTTGGATCCTTTGGGTAATGAAGTTTTGTGTATGAAAAATTATAAACTTGCAAATCACTATCAATAAAGACAACATGGACCTGACAGAGAAACAAACCATACACACAATCAATATCAGTTATCATTCCCCTTTCGGATTGGTTCAACTGCTTTGTTTAATCTGGTTTGCATTTCTGCAAAAACTGCTGACTCAGCATTTGCTAAAAGATGATATGTTGAAGGGCACGTAATCCAAATATATTTCCTTAGGTGACAACATATTGGTATTATTCGGAGAGAAGAAAACAAATACCCTATCACGAATATCTTAACAGCAATCCCTCACTTAATAAATGTGTTGGCATTTGCTGCCAATAAATATCAGAGATGGCAATAGAGAACTGTAGTTATGACACCCTAAGTCCACACAATTAGAAAATTATTGCATAAATGGGTTGCTGATTTAAACTTAGATGATATGTTATGCTATCTCACTTCCAAAGGAGTATCCTGGAGCTAAAGCGTAATACATCAGTAAGCAAATAACAGGCAGATATAGGAGAAGGCCATAAGCTGAGATAGCTTTTTCAAAGTGGTAAAGCTTTGACAGGAATGAATTTGTAAGAGCAGATTATTCCAGTGCCGAGGTACAAGGTAAGAAACAAGCATACTTTGCATCGGACAGTCTGTATTGGGCAGGGGGTGGCCAGTGCCATATCAGATGATCTGAGTTTCCTAGCTCGCTGGTAAAACCAGACCCTTGTGCGTAAGTATCCAGGACCCTCGCTATACAAGTCTTTGTGACTATGACTTTGGAGCTTAAAAATTCAGTGCTTCCCAACAATGAAGGGATCTTAGAACTGGGTCTACAGAGGTGCCAGATGAAAGATATCAAACCAGTCTGGCTACCATATTCTGTACCACTTGCAAGCACAATAGGAGAGACTCATTTGCTGAAACGAGGAGAGTGTTACCATAGTCAAGATGACTGGTTATATGAACCCATATATGATAGTCCTTCTATAGTTCAAGGGAAGCCGGGGAAAGACCTCCTTGAGCATACGAAAAATTCCAAAGCAAATACTGCTGATTGCTGTAGCTTGATTTGCCATACTAAGCTTATCGTCTAGCAGAATGCTGAGATTCTTTACAACTTATTTTGATGAGGAGGATTGCCAGTTCCTTAGGCCACCAATCATTTGACCAGATCTGGGTGGCCTTGCCGAATAATAGAACTTCTGGTTTTGCTACGCTTAGTTGAAGGCAAACAGCTTCTTTCAAAATGCCACAGCATGCAGACAGTCGCAGAAGCTGGCTCTTGTCACTTCCTGGTTGTGTCCTATCAATACCACCAAGTGGCTATCGTCAGCATAGTGCAGAATCTCCAGACCAAAATCCATAGCAATCTTTGCCAAAGGGCTCACATAGATATTAAAGAGAGTAGGACTAAGAAAAGATTCCTGTAACACCCTGCAGGTGGTACGGACTGTCCTAGAGTTAAAAGGAGGGATAAATACCCCTTGAGCTCTGTACTTTAGGAAGTTCCTCAGCCACGTTTGGGACTGTGAGTGAATCCCGATGTCAAAAGCCACTCAATCAAAACATTATGAGAGACCTTGTAGTTCAGTTATACTTTAATGCCAATTTTTATTTGCATTAAAGGAAATTCAGACAATAAATACGTTCTTTCTTTAAAAAATTGTTAATTATCTAATATACTATTGACCATATACAATTCAACTATAAAGACAGTTTCTTGAACGCTTGTTTCTCTCTTCTAGGCTAATCATTATACCATTTAGCCGGATAGCCAAACGAGGTAGAGGTGGATACACGGTCGCACTTCAAAACATCTCAGAAAAAAGGGCTAATATAATCAATTTGTCTTTATACCAATAAGTACAATTGGTGCCTCCCAGGGCAAGATACCCCACTACCCAAGGTATCAGTAACACAAGAAACAAGGGTAACTTATGTATCGTAATCAACAGAAGGGAAACCCCGGCACTCCTAATATTTCACATTGAGTCAAGTATAATACATTATCTATCTTGCCAAAAAACACACAGATGTTGAGAGATCCCTCCTATTTCAGGAAACCGCGAGAACTGTTCAATAGATCATTCATGAATTGATTTATTTAAGATAACGCAGAAAGGAATAAAAGGACTGGCACATAAACATTTGTTAATACATTCATACAACAGATTTTTGTATAAGATGCATAATGGTCCAGTCCTTGTTGTGAAGATCACCGATCACAGGCTGGTCTTCCTTCTCTAATTTAATCACCTTGCAATGGGCAGGAATGGCAGCGGAATGAGGCCAAGCCTCAGTGATAAAACAAATGTCAGGGCTGTGGGACTTTAAAAGGTTCCATGTTTCTGTAGAATGTTTAGGCAAAGATTTTGGAATGAGCTAGAGCCTACTAAGGACCCTATCTCCTCCTGCAGAAAGGTTCAAACTTCCCTATCTGCACTGAGCTTAAGATATGTGGTCCCTCGTGCCCTATCTTGCTATTTCACCCAAAATAGAGGGTAGGTGCAGGAGAATTGACATGAGCGGCAAGAAAAGGCCCCCCCAGTAGTCTCAGGCGAGTGCATTAAACATTGTTGAAACCTATGTGTAGAAGGAAGAGACACCTCCCTGAGCAAGTTGAGTTGTTTACTTGAATTAATCAGCCTACCTCCTGCTCTAGAGAAAAAGGAGCACAGGTGGTCCCGGCAACTGTGAGACGCAGACGGTCTTGCTTTTGGCGTGCCGACAGTGCACATCTGCACGAGTCTGCACCGCAGCCTTGTTCTTAAAGGATGTCCTGGTGTGTATTGCTGGCCACTAGATCATGAACAACCACAAAATGCCAGCTGCGAATAGCCAGAAAAGGTAAAAATGGTTGCTTACTACAATGCTCTCTCCACAAAATGGTACAAACTGGAGCATACTGGAGAGCTAGTCAGAGATCCAATAAGAAAGAAAAATCACCCACAACTAAAAATTCAACAGACTCCTTAATGACTGCTGATTATGTAACTTTTTAATGGTGCAGCCATACATAACCATTGTTGATTGGAACATTGTAATTGTAGAATGTATCCAGAAAAATATTTTCTTTGTATTGTCATATTTGTACTAAAAATATTGTATTGGTGTGGTGTCTTTTGTTATTTGCTATTTGAAGCGTAGTTTGATTTTATTATTTCATACTGAGCTAATATTAGATTAATTCTATATTTGTATACTCCATGTTTTTTAAAATATTCTTTTAGCTATTTGTTGCTAGGATGAGAAAAAAATTATATACATATATTTGTAAGTGTACCTTTGGAATACATGTTAGGAGTACTTACCATGCTAGAGGCTAGCTATTCTGAGGCATTATGGGACCTGTTGTCCTTTTTAGGTCGCAGCCTACCATACAGTGCAGCTTTCTGGTTTGCTAAAGACATCTTTTTTTTTTAATTGTTTTAACTGCGCGAACTTGACCCAAAGGTATCGGGTATCAGAGCGCTTTACATGAGCACCAGTTACGTTACACAAGGACACATTAATTTTTTGTAGGCATGGGGAGATTAAGTGATTTGCCCAGAATCACAGGATGTTGAGCGTCATTGCAGAGACTCGAACCCGGTTCCCCAGATTAGAGATCGACCGCCTTAGCCGTTTTTTTTTTTTTTTTAAATACTTTTTATTGGCATTTAAGAATAGAAGTATACATACATCATTTTTCGTGAAAATGGGTACGCTACAAGAGTGAACAAATTGACCAACATCCATATAGAGAGTGCGTATATGTCTAGGTCTGGGTGGAAGTGGTCTGTATGGTAGCAGATCATTGCCTGTATAAAAAACTGGGGAGGAGAACCAAACTGGGGGATGCCATGGAGTTCTGAGGGACGAGGTCTAGGCTATGTCCCAAATCTGCCATTGCCTATTCAGCTATATTCCTGCCTCCCATCTAGGGGGGGGTGGGCGTGTGCACAGTCCGGGATGAGGAGCCATGGGGTGCATCAGGTGAGCAGGGGGGGGAACTCCGCTGGCCCGGGGGTGGTGCGGGGGGACATTGGGGGGGAGCCCTCGCCGTGGAGACCCGGACCGCGTTAGGCGGTGCGGCGTCGGGGGTATTCCTGCCGGCTACCGGTGCAGGTGGGGTCTGAGATTGTCTGAATTGGTGTAGTAGGAGCGCCCATTCTAAAGAGATAGGGGTTTTACTGGTACCTTTGGCTTCCTCCTCTCGTATTGCATCTTCCTCCGCAGCAGCCCATTTAAGAACAGCCCCTACCCAAGCTGCAAGTCGAGGACCAGTGGGGGATCGCCAGTGCATTGCTATACAGCGTTTGGCCAGTAGGTGGGCCAGGAAGACGAAGCGCATCGAATCGACCGCCTTAGCCGTTAGGCTACATCCTCTCATTTTCAGAAAGTTGACCTAGGAATGCATTCCGCCCGTTGATACCATTGGGTTTGTGGTTTGTAATTCACATTCGCTTTCTATTTGCTGACTTTATTTTCTTTAGGCTCTCGAGGTTCAGTTTGTCCCTCCCGTTGCCTAAATCGTGTTTACTGTATTCTTCCACAAACTCCCTTTCTGTAAACAGGCCTTTAAATCTTGTCACATTTGTTGTGCATTTACTGACCGAGGTCAAATGTCAGGTGCTGTCTTCCAGGGTGCATGGTTACTTTTCTTTCTCTGACTTCGGAGTAAGAGGATTTATGTGACAATCATGCTGAATACTGGGGATAGAAAAGAGTTTTTTTTCTATTGTACGACAAAGTTTAAATGAACTGTGTAAGTATTTCAGAATATATCAGAATTAGGAACACAAATGCAGCATATTTTGTATTATTTCTGAAGTATGTTGGAAACAAATACTTAATATAATAATATCAAAACAAAATCATTACACTAGGTGATGCAATTTCCACACATTTTCGTAAGCACTAAATAGTTTTATTAGTAAACTGTATGTTTGAGCAAATGTAATGGTCATTTCAATTGAAAATGTGTTGTCTGTACTGGCAGTGCGCTATCATACCATGCCACTCCACTCTATTCTGCACCACTCTCCATGACTGCACTTTACTTTGCACCACTCCACGCCACTGCACTCTACACCACTCAATCTATGCCACTGCACTCTATGCCGCTTTACGTTATGCCTCTCCACTCTGCCCTGTACCACTTTACGCTATGCCAATGCACTGTTCGCCACTCTACTCTACACCACTGCTCTCTACACCACTCCAGCCTAGGCCACACCAATCTGCTCTGCACAACTCCACTCTATGCCTTTGTACTCTACGCCAGTCTGCAACACTGCACTCTATGCCAGTACACTCTGCACCAATGCACTTCACTCTGTAACATTCAACTCTATGCCCCTACACTCTATGCTAATCCACTGAATGTCATTCTAATCTGCTGTGCACCTCTGCACTCTATGCCACTGCTTTGTACCACACTTCACTCTATGCCATGACACTCTATGACACTCTATGCCTCTGTACGCAACTGCACTCTACCCTGCACCACTCTACTCCACTTCACTCTACTCTGAAACAATCTACGCTACGCCACTGCACTCTACGCCACTCTACTCATAACCACTGCACTCCATGCCAATGCACTGTACACACCTGCTCTCTCTCATTGCACTCTGTGCCACTGCACTCTACTCTACTAACAACTTGGAAGACGGAAGAAATAGTGTCAGACATCTTAAAAGAGGCCACAAAATTTGAAGATTGGGGAATATCACTCTCTACTCCCGCGGCTAAACGTTATCCGTCACCTTTCCTTTTAATCAGTACACTCCCAAACAATAACTCAACGGCAAGCATAGTCCCCTCGGTTCTGCGAGGTGCAAAAGGTGCAGATGATACATATATACAACAACAAACTCTGCAAAAAAAAGCATACCAAAGTCTCCACTTATCTGGTCAGAACGGAGAATGACATGCCATTACTACAGAAAAAGGGGCTTCTGAGAACTGGGATAATTATGAAATTGTCGCACTCCAAGAAACATGGTTGACAGCTCCAGTAGAGGTCCCAGGCTGGATCCTTCACCATGTGAACGCAATACGAACACGACAATACGGAAGACCTAAAGGCGGGTTAGCCGTCTATATCTCAACAGCACTAAATATGTCCTCAGCTCAGCTGTTAACAATCAAATAATAAAAATTGAGCTGGGCTCACAATCAGGGGTCAGTACCATCATTCTAATTAACATCTATGCACATCCGAAACAAAAGATCAAAAAATATCTATTTAAAAAACGAATTGCCACTATTGCAGAATTTCGCTTTGAACAACCAACTTGGGAAATTATTTTAACAGGAGACTTCAATTCAAATCTATTGTATACCCAAGAAGAGGAAGATAATATCACTGCTGCAAACGCAATCTTGGCAGTACAAATGCAATCTTATCCCAATCCAAAACGTATGGATAATGCAGGACGGCAACTCGTAATGGATCTTGAACATCTAGGGATGCGTACATTAAATGGGAGAATAAAACAGGATAGACCCACCGCTTGCCCGTATAATGTTCCTCGCTCAAGCTCAGTTCTGGATTATACAATAGTAACTCTCCCACGTCTAGGACAAATAGAAAGATTTCAGATCAAATGCTCCATCGACAGTGACCACTCGACCCAGCATATCGAACTCAAAATGTCATTTCAAAGACACATAGAAGCCCCAGTAGTGGAGGGGTCAACATAGACAATAAATCTAAAACACCTGCAATGGACAAGCAAAACAATTCTGCAAATAGCTTCAAAGGCAAAAGACCTAATGCAGCCCCCTGAGTCACAAAAAAACTTGACAATTGAAACATGGACCACCTTCCTGGCAAGTCTACCACTAGCAGGGGCATCCACTAAACAGTCAAATAAAAAAACGGACAAACCACAATAGTCATCTTAGTCAAACTGCACGCACTATAAGGAAACAACTAAGAAAGGCCCTCAGGATGGCACACCATCAAAGCCCATCTTCAACAACTTGGGAGCAAGTACGTCAATTAAAGAAAAAATACAAAAAACAAATCTGGATCGATAAAAATACCTCAACATAATAACTTTTGGACAAAGTTACTATACAACGCAAAGAGATCAGATGCTAGAGTTTTCTGGGACCAAGTGAATTTCTTGAACATAACCTCAAAAGTCATCAACGTGACCTGTATCATGGAGCCTGCCTGGGTATGACACCTAATCACCACATTTTCTGCAACAAAGCAGGTGGGCTAAACTCCACAGTAAATACTATAAAGGGAGACCAAAAGCTTTAGCTTCCACAAATAAGCACAGTACCAGGAAGGACAAGTTCTCTATAATTACCAAAACAACAGGAAATGGCATACAGCAGAATGAGGCCACACCACAGTCATACACTCCTTACTCTGAAGTAGAAATTTTACAAGTTATAACAAAAAGTAGGTGTGAGAAGTTGGCCTGATATATGATGTCACTAGTTCTAGTGTACACATTTTATCAGTCCAAACAACCCTTATGGTGATTGGTTGTAAAGTCAACCTTATAGACCAGCTATCCTAGTGGTAGCATGGACAAGAGCAGTCTTAGGCTAAACTCTGTATGGCATGTGAAGCCAGCTGTTATACCATTTGCAACCCCTTGAATACCAAATGAAAGGACACCACAACAGATATATTATAAAAATACAATGTATTTATTCTAGTCAAAATACCCTCAGCACTATTTATGAGATTCAAGGTAAGTACAACACAGTCTTATTTAAGCATACATAAGTCACACAGGTACGTAATACAGTTAGGCCCTAGGGGCCACGCAAACCATATACTAAGTAAGTGGTATAAGAACCACTGTCACAAACACAGGTTAGGCCTAGGCCTAGGGAATCGCTGGGGCTACACTATCCTATCAGTTGCTAGGCAGTGGGAGGCCCACGGGATTTAGGTGCAGAGTGGAAACACTCACGCGTAAGTCGATAGAAATAGTAGTATTTAGAAATTAAGAGTTTTAGGACACTTCGGAAGGAACTAGGAGTTGGAGACTTGGAAACTAGACACTAGGATAGTCAATACCCTTGTGAGCACCGGAGTACTCAAGTTACCTAGCCCACGGGCTGCGGGTGCATAGGTGTGAACTTGCATCGGGTTTCGTCGTCGACTCCTATGGATGCCTGAAGAAAAGATGCTGACAGGCAGTCAGTGAAGAGTGTCCGGTGGATTCCAAGGATGGAATCAAGAAGGAGGATACCTGCAAGCAGAGGGGACAGAGTCTAGGTCACCAGCCAGGAGCCGGCAAGGAACCAGGAAGGAACCAGGCGATGTCGTGAAGATGCAGGTGAAGAGGTGAAGCTTGTCGCAGCAGCCACGGGTACTAGGAGGCGTCGAGGACAACCAGAACCAGGAGGCGAGCTGTCCCACGAGGGCTCTTGCTGTCGGCGGCGTCGATGTCGAGTTGGGACACAACAAGCCTTGGCAAGCGCAACCCACGCAGAATGAAGGATTCGCTTCTGTTGCAGACCAGGAAGGCCTGAGGTGCTTCTCTCTCACAGGGAAGCAAGGGCCAGTCTGGAGGAGCCAAACCAGTGGTGGAAAGTCAAAGGTTCGTCGTCGCAGAGGTCACTAGCCAATGTGCAAGCAACCGGACAAACGCGTTGAGCAGGAAAATGCAGAAGGGCCACACACAGAACTCGTGGAGTGTGGAGGGCTGATCTTCGGTGCAGGTGGTGCTCGGGGTTGGGGCTTCTCAATCCCCAGAGCACAACTTCGAGGATGCCTCAGAAGCTGCGCTGGAAGCAAGTAGCCAATTTTCCCAGGTAGCCGGTCCCACGTCTCTCGTCGCCTCCACGGATCTCAGCTTTGCTGTGGATGTGGATCAGGGTCGGAGAAGTCTGGAAGTCAAGGCGCTGGTCGGGCTCTGCAGTCGGTTCCTCGTAGAACATTGAGCAAAGCAAACGGCAGGTCGCTTGATGGTGCCTGTTTGCACAGGGTGGCCACTCCTTGGCCACAAGGGAGATTCTTCAGTCTTCTTCCGTAGTCGAATGTCGAAGGTCCAGAGTTTCTGTTCAAGTTTCAGTTATCAGGATAATCCAAAGTCCTAGGGACTCAGCTCCCACTCTTATACTAATCTGGGGGGCTGGGTTACCTGCTAGGTCCCTCCTATGGGTGGGACCAGGGAGGGGGGTGGTTACACCCCCTTCCCTTTGTCCAGTTTCGTGCCAGGACTGGGGCTGGAGTGCCCCAGCACCAGTTTGACCTGGACTATGCATGGGACACCTAGTGTGCCCCAGGCAATGTCTCGTTTCATTCATCCCTCCCTGCCCCAAACCACTAAGGCCTGTCTAGGGTGGTGCTAGCACCTCCCAAGGCAGGAAACCTATTGTCCAAGCCTCCCTCGCTGGAAGGACTCCCAGCAGCAGGAGGTCAGACTTGTGTCTGTGGCAGCAGCATCCATTTTGTGATGCTGGGGCTCTGGTTAACTTTACCCGGGTAGTAGGTCTTCAACATGTCTTCTCCCTCTAGAAGGGAGGAATACTATCCTCACCGCCAGAAATGGTGTGGGGGTAGTATTCCAAAGTGTTAGACACCTTACACAACATGTTTTGATAAAGCCAAACCATAGTTACCATAACCGCGAGGATTATAAGGCACTTTAAGAGTATATGGTAGGCGATATCATAGAACAGCTATAAGGACATGGTTCCGAAAGCTGCAGACAGGCTCAGCTCATGCTAGAGCACCATCTCACATGTTACCAAGCACTCTGCCTTCAGGATTGTCAAGGCCTGCCATAGGAGTGACTGGTAGGTTACCCATGTGTCTATATATAAGGTAGGTATAGGAGTACTACACCTAAGCAAGGGGTGATTACACAACCTTGCCCCAGCTGAGCGATCAGTTGTGTCATAATGGAAGGCCAGCCAGGGGTGGCATAATACATGCTGCAGCCCCTGGTAGGCCTAGGGTACGCCTATGCCTTGGGTACCTAAGGTACACTGTACAGGGCCCTAAAAGGTGATCCTTACCAATTGGGTTATGTACCTAAAGTACATAGTGTGAATTTAGAGAGAGAACAGCTGGGCTGTGGGTCTGATTAGCAGGCCCACAGCCACATCTAAGTCGAAAACCAGTGAAGCAAAATCAAAAAGTGGGGGTGAACATAGAAAGCAGACCCTACTCTCCTACAGTAGGCTCAATGGGGCACCGGGTCCTAACGGCGTACCACAAGCAATTTACAAGCAAGATCCCAATTATTGGGCAAGCAAGATGTACTGCCTGTTCCAACTGTTATGCGCATCCCGGAGAGATGGAGAGGTGCAATAACCAATCCAATATAAAATTAGGAGAGCGTACAGACCCCGTTAATTACCGTTTTATCACGTTAATAGATGCTGAGGCCAAATACTCTAAACGTACCTGGGCTGATGAGGCGTTGCATGGCAGACAAAATACTCTTTTATACACTCGCGTTTGGATGTTATCCAGAATTACTGCGTTGTTTTAGTGGTGGACTACACTTCCATATGTGATGGTTGAAAGCAATTTTGCTTTGATGACTGCCATTAGTGGGGTAAACGGTGGGCCTTTTAAAGTTTATGATAAACTACAAAATTAAAAAAGTAGAGCATTACCCTTTTTTGTATGGTCTCGTAATTCATTGCAAAGGAGAACCTTCGATCCAGATATATCCTGAGATATTTGTAGTTGTTAACCACTTCTAACCTTGAGTTGTTAATTGTGTTTGTCATTTGTTTACTTAATCTGTGAGTTATGATCATGACCTTTGTTTTTAGTGTATTTATTTCCATCAGATTTGTTTTGGCCAAGTCAGCTAACTCATGGATAGATCTTTGAAAGCCAATTCTCGTGTGGCTTAAGAGGACAACATCGTCCGCGTAGGACAAGTGTGTCAATGGCAGTGTGCCCAGGCGCGGTGGGTGTGAGTTGACCCCATTTAGCCTTGGAGTTAAGTCGGCCATAAATAAGTTGAACAGATGTGGGGCCAGGACACATCCTTGCTTTAATCCCTCGTTGGTATAAATCTTCCTGGTGAGCCTCTGGCCATCGACGAATTGACCTGCATTCAGGTATCAGTGTACAGATCCATCATTGGTTTCAGGATTGACTCCGGAAGACCCTGCTGCTTCAGTTTGGCCCACAGCGTACGTCTACTGACACGGTCAAACGCTGCTTTAAAGTCCACGAAGCATAGATGAAGTTCTTGTTGCTGTCGTAGGCTTTTAGCAGCGATTAGCCCTACCGCTAGTGCGTTTGTGATTGTACCTGTGCCCCGTCGAAATCTAGACTGATTGAGGGGGTTTTGTTTGTTCGCATCGGACCAACTTATCAGGTCTGCTAAGATCAAGGTACAAGGCAATCAAAACCTGGGCTTGAAATTAATAAAGCGCTCTGGGACGCCCTGCAAAATGACCCTAAGCCTCACTACACTAAGTATTTAAAACGCCTCACTACAATACTATATTCACTACAAATAACCAGGACAGCCAACCTCTGGCATCAAAAATTACCCCTGGCATCATTCCAACTAATCATGAAAAAGGCGGCAAAAATGCATTCGCTACAAGATGACAAAGTAATGCTAAGCCGACGAGCTCACGCATGGATGATACTACATTCTTACACTAAGCCAGAGCCAGCGGCTTACCTGGGCCTTGCCTTTTCCCCCTCATCTAAAAACCAAGTTCCTAGAACTGCGTTTGGGGAAGTTGCCCTCCAACGCCAACCTTCTCAGTTGGAAGTCCCAGGGCTCAAAAGCATGCAGCCTATGTGGGTCACCAACACAGGACTTTAGACATCTAATATGTATTTACCCAACCTTAGGTCACTATCGCCGTCATTTGTTGAGGAGACATTTTAATGAAAGAGGCATCCGCACCTGCAGATCCGCCATACTAAAAAGTCTGGACTCAAAGGCCCACAACTAATCTGCCAATTGATAAAAAATTGAATTTGTTATAAGCAATTAACGACACAGTGATACCGGTCATAACGTTATTTAGTGGACTCTCCCTGTCTTTTAACAGTCAAAACATTGTAATTGCGATAATGAATTAGATTTTAATGTATTGAACTAAAACGGTGGTGTTTTAGATGTTTAAAGTAACTTTTATTTTTGAAACTAAGATATTCACAAGCATATCATGTTGCTACAATATATCTTATGTACTGGAATATTGTGTGGGTTTTAATTAACTATACAATAAAGAATTTCATCATCACTGTACTATATGCCACTGCTCTCTTACGCTCTACTCTGCAACACTGCACTCTCTGCCCCTGAACTCTGTCACTCTACTCTGCACTATTCCATTCTACACCACTGCAGTCTATGCCACTGCACTCTACGATACTATACTCTGCAACACTCTATTCTGCTCTGCACCACTCTACGCCACTGCACTCTATTCCACTCAAATCTACGACACTGCCCTCTGCATCACTTAACTCTACACCACTCCACTCTTCACCACTCTACGCCACTCTATTCTACACTACTGCACTCTGCGCTATGCTACTCTGCTCTGCACCACTACACTTTGCTCCACACCACTCTACACCACTGCACTCTACTATGCACCACTCTAATCTACGCCAATCTACGCCACTGCATTCTAAAACGCTGCATTGTATGCCGCTGAATTCAATGCCACTGCACTCTGCAACACTCTACGCCAATGCACTGTACACCAGTCTACCCTACTCTTTGCCACTCCAGTGAATGCCACTCTACTGAGCTCCACGCTATTCCACTCCATTCTACACCACTCTTCGCCATTCCACTCTACAACACTCCACACATCTCTCTTCTATGCCTCTAACATTTAGACATGCTGAACAGCAGCCACGCTGGTGTACAACATGGCTAAAACACATTCGCCAAGCAAATAGCTCTTGCTTAGGCAAGACATATTGCCTTTTCCAATGCTTGTTTGAACCCCTAATACACAAATAATGTGTACGTTTTGAATTTTTCATGCTGTATTTTTATTGGTTAAGGGGGTACGTTGTATTATTTGATGCACCCAACATGCGTTTTATTTGACAACGCTGGTGGAGGTAGGTGAAACGTTGGTAGACTCAATGCCAGTATGAATAAACTTTTGACTTGATTAATTATGTAGTGTCATCTCTCTGGAGAGAAGTTGGCTTGGCTGTTTGGGCGCTGTTAGCGTGGCTTCTAGAATTTTACAATTGTGCAGCCTCTGTGTTTGCTGCATAATTATGGATTTTCCGCATTTGCAACATAATCCATCATCTACGGCATAAACTGCAGATGTTAATTTAAAAAAAACAATTTTCTGTAGCTCAAACGGTTGTTAAACTAATACTGATGCCTTAAAATCTTTGCCCAGACAGTGTAGTACTTTTAAAAGTTACAAAAGAATGCAAGTAATACTACCACAAAATGGGTTGAATTATGGCACGTAATTTGCCTTTTCTTGGTTTCTAATTTAGTTTACCGTGCTGCATAATTTGCTCCTCTCCTTCCTTAAAATACCAGTGGTCCTGGCGATTATCTGTGAGGTTAAGTCATTCACACAGATTCCATCAGACCCTTACTGCTAGTAATATTTAATGTCTTGTGGCTTGATGTAATAATATATTTTAGATTACTAACCTTTTGGGGTTATACTGATTTAACTAGAATTTCAGTTAAGTAAATTGTTTTTTTTGAGGACTCAGATTCTTAGAAAACAGAAATAAATGAGAGAGATGTTGTTTTACGTTTAGGTGTACAAAACCATAGCAATGGTTACTGATAGGTGGCAATGTATTGAGGTATGCTTTTAAAAGAAAAATGTAATTCCATTCGGGTGTTTTTATCAGTGTTCATTCTTCTTGTGGTCACTCATAATTATGAATGTATTAACTGTCATATCACAGACTGGAGGCCGGCTGTAGAAAAAGACAAGTTTGCTGATGCAGTTATAATAGCTACACCAGACAGACTTCATAAGGTAATGCGAAATTAAGTCTTATCTTATAAAAATATCTGTTTACTGTCTAGAAAATGTTATATTCAGTCCCTGAATTTTGGGTTCCATGTTTAACTTGTGTTCTCTACGGCTGGGCAGAGGTAGCTGCCCTCCTTGTGCAGCTGTGCTGCTTCCCATGGTTACATCTGGTTCCATTTGCTCCATTCCTGCATCACTAGCTGTAGGCTGAGGAGCCTGTAAGAGTTCATGGAGCCAGAACATGGGGAGGTCTGCTGGCTCCATCTCATGTCCCAGGTGCCTGAGCTGTGCATGCAGTGGCGACCGGCCTTATTTTCCGGTGGCGGGGCACGCGCGCAGGGAGTGGGGGTATTCGGTAAACGGTGTGCAATGTAAAGAAAAATATATAATATTAAAATAAACACTTACCTTGCCCCACGCCGCGTCCCGCGTCTCTGCTCCCGCTCTCCTTCTCAGGAAGCACAGCCAAGCTCCCCTGACCAAACCCAACGCTGCAATGCAACATTGTGATTGGTCAGCACCCAGGCTCCCCCAACCAATCACAATGCTGCAGTGCAGCATTGTGATTGGTTTTGAGTGTCCTGGTTCGACGCTCAACCAGGGAATGGGGGCCTGGGCATGTTATCCATGCAGGCTGTAATGCAGCCTGCATGGAGAACGGGGAAGAGAGCAGAGCAGCCCCTCCCACCGGCAAACCAGTGAGCAGGAAGTATAATAAAATGATAATAACGCCAACTGTTATTATCGTTTTATGTTTCTACGATGGGGCGACACTGCTCCACCATAGCGGAGGAGCCGCCCCTGTGTGCATGTAGTAGCCCTGCCCACATTCCAAAGACACTGCTCCCTAAGGTGAAGGCCTGCTTGTCACTATTGCTACTACTGCTTTTTCCTGAAACCCATCTAACATTACCCACATCTGGTGCAACTTCCACATGTGGTACCAAAAGATACCTAAAGGTTGGGCATACCCACAGATACCCGAAAGCACACACATTTCTGCAAAGTCCTGCCTCCCTTATGTCTTTTTTATTTACTCTATGCATCCTCTGTGTATTTTACAGTGAATGTGCGAGTGGCTTGAGAGTGTATATCCAGCTGGTCACCTGTGTTTATGCACACATATTTCACAGGCTCCTTCCTGCTGTTTTGTACAGTGCATCAGCGTAGCAGTCATTTGGTATACAAATGTTTTAACTGGGCCATTGTACAAGATTGGGGTAAGAGTCCACTCTAAGCACGTAAGAAATGCAAGGTCAGTAGCGCACAATGTCTTACTGGCACACAATTTGATTTTTTTGGGTCCCCCTAGCTTCGTAATAGTAAACTCAACCCCATCTGATGTTGTTCAGACTGCCCTCTATGTTAAATTGTAGAGGCACGTAGGCACACAGTTTTGTAATACGTCTGCTTCACTGCTTCTGCTCCATGGACGAAATCATGTGTGATCTTGACCACTTTTTTTTCAGATTTTGTTAGAGGGGTGAAGCAATGGATTTGTACATTTAGATACAGCTGGGGGTAATTTTGCAGGGTTGGTTGGGCGCAATATTTGAATCGGGTAACTTGTTACGCAGGATTGCCAGTCAAGCGCAAAAAAAGAATTCTTACTGAATAGAAATTAAAATTATGAAAACTACAACTGAATTTGCGTACAGAGTTTAAACAGCTTAACTGACATATTTGTATTTTCTGGCTTCAGGTTTGACAGCATCAACATCTGTGGCTTTGTATTCAGATGTGTCCTTACCTGCTGTCAACGATATTTTTACAAATACAGTAATATGCCCCTGGATACTTATAGTCTACTGAAGCAATTTTTAAGATACCTACAGGCACTAAAAAACAGAACTGGCACCTAAGTGAATTTGGCGATATGACATGTGTCCCTGTGAAAAATCTCAGATTACTGGAGTTTCATAAAACATTATAACGACACTTTGTGGTTTCATTTTAGTATGAGAAAGTTATTAGAGGTCTTACCGTCTTACTATGACTCTTGAATTTATTTTTCTGTCAATATATTTTAAAGAGTATGCCCTTGAATGTGGCCATTCCAGAGTACAAGAGGGACTAGACATGGGGCTATGTCACATATATCAATAGCTTGGACTAACCATGGTTATATGAAATAGTTCGATCAAAGTCCTTCTACACAATTACACTTTAGCATCTTCCAGCATCTGAGATGTGGGTGAGCAATATCGATCATTGCAGGGTCTCCCTAATATTAAAACCAGTGTGCTCCCTCACCACCATTTTAAAATCTGGAAACTTTCCTTGTTAGGATGGCTGATATCTAGATATGTCAGGTTGGCATATGGTTGATATTTACTGCATTCTGATTGATTGCTAGTAGTCACTTTGTTGTTTTAATTTATCAGGACAGGGCATGTGGAATGTAGAGCAACCTCCTGCTCTGGGTGGTTCTTATGAATCGACCTTAAACAGGATCACCCTGTTAATTGTTGTTAATTATAGTCAGGGCATTTCAGAAGAGATATGATGTGATTCTTTGTTCTAAGTTTAAAGATGGCTATCACAACCCATTTTTGTAATCTAGGGAGCTTGTAAATTGACAAATTCGTTCAACTAGCCATATTTTTGCTAATGCCAGCAAAATCCAGTGGTCCGTCTGTCCGCTTTTCCTTATGTAGCTCTTTTAGATGAAACCGCCAATGTAGGAAATCCCTGCTTTTCAAATTTCAAAAGGTAAGTTATGGTGCTTGATTGATTGTAAATTGATTGGTTGGAAGAGGACAGACCATGTCATCAGCGTGCATGCTGAACATCTAGTTAGGAAATTGAATTTCCTTTTCATGGCATCTTTGTAAATCATTCAAACGCAAGGGTACGAGACTCTTCAGAGGGAAGATCTTCTGCGAATGATTAAGTAGGGAAGAGGTTCAAAGCCAATTCTCTAAGCCCTTTCCTGAATTCTAGACTGAAAGGAAACAGGCCAGTAAGACTCAAATTGGTGTTAGGACCAGGACAGAATTTGAGTAGCATTAAACCAGAATGTGTCAAGCCAGTTTAACATACTGAGATAGAACCCCATGGTGGGCCATAGAGGAAACTGACCTTTCCTGCTTTGAACTCCTTTACTATTTGCCAGCTACATACATCCAATCATTACAGTTATATTTGAGGAGAACACCTTCACATTGTTTAATTTTATATACCTAATTTGTGTAGTAAATATGTCCTATTATGGTGAAATGCTATATCATTGACTTCTAACAGAGCAGAATGACCCCTGTGATCATATTTATGGTTCATCTGATAAAAGTTTAGAATTATATTAAGTAATAATTCATGTATTTTTCAATTGTTTTACATTAGATATAGTTGGCATTTCACACAGGGAATTAAAAATAGTTGAGTGTCCTGTCAGTGGTTCATAAAATGTCCCTAGAAGCTAAAGGGAGCTCCGACGGTACCCCAGCTAATGAGAGTAACAATACTTAAGCATTCTGGCCCTTAGAAGTTCAGAAAATAAAGCCTTCAATCTCCCATATTTTGTAAAGGTAATTTTTATTGAGGGTTTTGTCTCAATTCTGCCTATTACAAAAAAGTAATGTATACTGTGTATGTCTGTATTGTTAATGACAACCTAATAAAACAGATTCAAACAAAAACAAAATATTCATTTTCATCCTACTCCTTTTTCTGCCCCAGATCAAAATAATCTGGATCTATCCAAGCATATGAAGACTAGTCAGAGGGATTCCTTACATGCTGCACTGAAAGAGATACAATCATCTGGGTAATACGAAGATCTTGGCTACGGATACCCGTTCTGCTTCTGACAGTTGCAGCGAGACCCAGAGATCCATTGATCTCTGCAGCCTCATTATAAATGTATCAGTATTCAATTCCTGCCAAATATGGCCTGAATTTGCCACCATTGTTCCCAAGTAACAGAAAGAATGTGTGTCCCATGGTATCATTTGCTGTGGGAGCCTCTGTCTTGGTTGGTCTGAAAGACCCCCAGTGGGTGCACTATGGACTTCAGGACGTTAATTTGTAACACTGACTATTCTCCAAATGAGTCCAAGATGGTGCTAAGTCTGGGGACCGCTTCAGTGGGATTGCTTAGGTACAGTAACAGGTCATCTGCGTACAGGGAGACCAGATTCTTTTGGCTGTGTATTTTTATGGCCTAGTCCAACAGTGCTGCCCTAAAGTTGTATGCCAGTGGTTCCACCGGCAGAGCGAATAGTATTGGGGAGAGTAGCACCCCTGTTTTTGCCATGCTGTAGCTCTCATTATTCCAATATCAAACCATTTGTCTTAACTAGGTTTTATGTACAGGAGTTGGACTATTTGTATAAATTGTGGTCCGAAGTTACTGTGATAATACCAGGATAACGTATTGAATGCTTTTTCCGTGTTTAGGGACCCTAGGGTAAGGGGCTGCTGACTACCTCTCCCATCACATGGCATGGCCTTCTCATGTTGAGGGCCGTATGCCTGCAGAGTATAAAATCACATTGGTCTGTGAGTACCAGGCAGGCAACCACCTTCACAATCTGGAGCAAGTAATTTGCCTAGTATTTTGTTATCCACTTTCAACACGGACAAGAGGTAGTATGCTTTAAAACCAGTCGGCACTTTGCCAGGCTTCCGTAACACCACAATCATAGTCATAGTGCGTAGCAGGATTTTAACCAATAGTGCTTCTTGATGGACTGCATGAAGTTTAATTATAACTGTGTCGTAGGTTTGATACCATTCCACTGGGAGACCATTCTTCCCCGGTGTCTTAAACGTATTTAATTTTTTTATTGCCGTCGTGATTTCACTTGGGTGTACTGGCGCTTCCAGCTGCTCCCACTGTTCCTGTGGGAGGCTCCTCAATCTCTGAGTTGCAGGAATGGGGTACAGCTCCCACTCCCCTCGGATATCAGACCTGACATACAGCCGCTTAAAGTAATCCAGGCCTCGAAAATTCATAAAAACGTTACTAGACCTGCAGCTCTAGTGACTTGAATAATCTACTCAACCTAACTGTGATGTTCTTGACCCGCAGGAATGTGTCTCCGTTCATGTCTCAAAACGTACTTTTAATGCATTTATTGGTAAAGCATGTTTTGGTAGTGCACCATCATTACAAACAGCACATTTTCCATTGAAATGGCCACAAAGTTTCCCCCTACCATGCAGTTTTACTGAATCGATGATACGTATAAACAATAATTGTAGAAATTGGGTTTCAGCAAAAATGTTTAACATTTGCACATCACCAAGTAAAGTGTTCTGATTTGTTTTCATCCTATTAAAAACGTTTTTTCATCACAGAATTACAAAACATTGCTTTCATAACTACTAAAATACATTTTGGAATGTTTGTACAGTTCATTTACAAGCTATTTAAATACGGTGTGTTCAGATGGCCGACAATCCCATCACACCACCGTACAATCCAGTCGCAGACCCCCACCCTCCCTCCTCTCCTCCCTTCCCCACTCCCTGAGGTCTCACCTCATGATTGATTATGTAACTACATTTGTAGCTTCCCGACCATGCCAAATCAGCCCCTTCTGGCGTTCCTCATGCCTGACCTCTGGTGTTAGCTATTATTTGGCACTACCACATGTCACACTCCTTCTCCTCCTCCTGGTATCACCTTTGGAGTCCTCCTGTTAGTCCCAATCCTCCATCCACCACAATGATCCCCTTCACCTCGCGCCTTCCGACTTCCTTACCCTTATCCCGAGTTCAGTGTTTTAGAGGCATTCATACACGCCCTTGATCCAATGGTACAACATACCCCTACCAACCCTCGGCCCAGAGCGTGCAACTCACTCATGCTCTTCCTTCTCTAGCAGCCATCCTGCGATCCTCAGCCGAGGTACCCCTGGAATGACAAGTGCGTGTTGCTTTTCTCCGTTGGTTCTTCGCATGTTGTGTTGTTATTATTTTGTCATGTCATACTGTACTCGTGCAATGCCCCCATAAAAAAGGAATTTGAAAAAAAAAGCTATGTGTTAGGAAAAAAAAACTGACTTCCTACATCCTTTCATTTCACACTCTTTGTACTGCATGATTGTCAGACAGTTCACCTTACAAAATCCTCTAACTTTGCTGCTTATTTTCTCCTAGAGGTTGTGTTTAATTTTCTTCCTCTGACTGCAAATTGTAAAACATAAGCTGACATTTGACCTGTGTCTCTGAATGCAGAACAAACATGACAAGAGAAAAACAAGCATTGGCATAGCCAATAGGTCTCACCTTTGGGACATTATAAGTTTAGCCATGCAGCAGATTATCCCCTATTAGCATGCCCACACACTCAACATTTTTGAATAATCATACACTTTTTATTTAAAGTCGATATGAAATGTGCCAAGATGCGTTGGAGATGAATGGGCGTTTTTAAGCACTAGTAAACAGTATTCATCAGCTTAGCGCCTTGAACTCTGGAAGGAGGGCTGTCTTCAAGGCGCTATTGAGAAAGACACTACAGGTGTTCCACGCAGCTCTTTCACTGCTGTGAGACACCACAGATTGGGAAGGAACAGCAGTGAACACACGCTGGCGGACGAGGAGGTTTATCAAGACACTAACAGCATGAGGGCGGCCAAGAGTTATAACCTTTGACGCTACACTCTGCCACACCGCCCTTACGGAAGCCACGAGCAGCGCATCCATGGCACGGGTGAGTTCACTACAGCTCGGCTTGTGAAGCGCAGCTTGACTATAGCATGCCTGAGGCCATAGAGCGCGAAGAGCGGACCGGGACTCGGAAACACGACGATTGTGCGTTTACACTGGCAGTCGTGCATTTGCACTTCTATGGTGTGTGTGAAATATGTACACATAAAAGCAAACACCGTCTTCCACAGCAGAGCCCACCCGTGTTGCACAGGCGCAACTGCAGGGCCAACTCAATCCTTTACCCTTTCGAAGGCAACAAAGAGTACCAGTGGGTGGAATGGCTGCAGTATATTGTTTTAGAAACAAGACACAGCTCGCTCTGCGGCGTGCATTATATGAGGGGTGACTGTAACCGTGGGCAGCATGTCCAAGACACCTCGTCCTGGAAGGTCAGTGTGTGGCTAGAGCCAATTAGTACATGAGCCTCGCAAGGCACTATTGGGTGGTAATCGAGAGTAGCACATTCAAATTTGAGTGTGTCCCCCTGGGCACTCAGAGAGAAGAAAAACGTTTACAATTGTTCATATGTTTTGGCAATTTTATTCATTGCTTTGCTTAAATCAATAAAGTTTTCAACGTTGTCAATTCATTGTTTTCTTTAAGGTATATACATCTTTTCATGACATCAATGTTTGTTTGTAATCCAATGCATTTCGGGTTACTGCGAACCCTTCATCAGGGACAAACCTGTAAACGCAATCAGAGATGAGGAGGCTTTAGGATTGTTTTGGAGTCGTGTAACACAATCTATTCATTGTATTTACATTTAAACATGTCATACTTCAAATTCTGTCTAGGGGAGAAAAAGTATGCCTCGATTGATTCTGGTACACATATTTGTCAAATCTGCATTTACGGGGATTTGTGTGTTTATTTCCTGCTGTGATGCCGGCTGCAAAAGCTAAAATGGCTGATTTACGTGGTTTTAACTATGAGTGTATTTGGTAACGTTTTGCGGTAAAAAATGACCGGTTAAGTAAAGTATTACAGAAAAGAGTGCGTGAATGTTTTAATGTCGTAATGACATTTAGGGCCTCATGTAGGTAGCGAAATACCGGTCGGTAACGGCCGAAATTCGGTAAATATGCCGTTACCGACCGGTATACAGACAAGTGAGATGTAGGAGTCCAAAAACCACTGTTCGGTAAATATGAGGCGGTAAAAACCGATTCATAGTTACCGAATACATAATTAACGAATCGGTAAATATGAAGTGGTAAATATGAAGTGGTAAAAATCAAAATGACATGTAGGAGCACTCGGTAATTAAGAAATCCAAGAAAATCGGTAAATAAGAGTCGGTAATTAACACGGATTGAAAGCAGGTGGTAACCAACAACAGTGCAGCTAAGCAATCCCAAAATGCAACAGCGTGGACACCCTGGCAGCTATGTACGTCATTGCAAGGCGCCTACGTCTACAGGCAGCAGGACTGAGGGTTTGTCGACGGAAGGAACGCATCCACAGACAGCGCATCACACTATTCCAGCTGACTGATGCAGAGATACATGAGAGGCACAGGCTACACCCCGAAACCATCATGGACTCAATCAGGGACCCGCACCCACTCCTGGACCAGCCAATAAGAAGGGCGCACGCCATACCCCCACATGTGCAGGTGCTCTGCAGCCCACATCTGCTGGCATCCGGCATTTCTCAGGTGGTGACAGCTGCGGTGGGTGGTGTATCCCAGAGTTGCCTGTCCCGTTCCTTCAGGAATTTCAACCACCATTATATTGGCTGCATTGATGGGACACACATCCCACTCTGTCCACCAGCTGACACAGAGCACATCTACAGGAGCAGGAAGTCCACCCACTCCATCAATGTGCATACCGAATGGAATGATGTTGTGAATGGTCCCGTGGGTGGCAGAACCAAAAGGTGTGCGTATGCTAATTACAACGAGGTCTGCAAGTTGTCGCACAGTGAGGCGGCTTCCAGACTGAGAGCTATTGACCAAGCAAACATGGAGAAGGCCTAAGCCGTTATAGATATTAGCTCTAGCACTCTCACTTCTAGGATTCATACATGAGACAATAGGCACATGCAAGTACACGGCGCATGCAATGTACAAGCCCCGATTTTGGCGTGCGTCCTACGAGGTATCCCAGTGCCTGTGATTACACCTTCTTTCACTGTGCTTGCAAACGGTATTCATTTAATTATGATTAATGAAGTTTGCTGCGGGATGTGAGTGGTAATCCCGTACATAACTGTCTCGCATGAAGTTGTCTGCTGCTATACTGTTCTTTTTCCACCCCCGCATGGGCGGCGGGATGTTTCCTTCTGGCCTTCGATTCCAACCTTGAAAGCAGAGTCCAACAAGTTGAGCAGAATAGAGCGCCATTGTCCCACAAAGAGGTGCCTTTGACTTCCTCTCGTGAAATATTTGTCCTTCACGTTGCTACTTCGCGCACTGAGGAACAGGCGCCTCTGAATACTGACCTCCCCCTGCATTTCGGCTCTTTGATCCAAAGTATTATCAATGCCTCGTCCACGACCGGCCTGGCTCAATTTTTTTTAACATGTGGGGCTCGGGTCTCGTGACCTCTTTCCAAACTATTTGTGGTGTAATTCCGGCATTTGTTCATTCACTGTGCTCGAGCATCTTTGGAGGTGTTCCGCTGCTTCTGGCGCTGGTGGCAGGTGTGCTGCTTTTACTCTTCATACTCCGGAATGGCTGCTCCTTCTGTGCCACACGAGCACCTGTCCCGTCTGCATCTTCTTCGTGATAGGATGCTTGACTACTATGGTACTTTGCCATTGGCGACTTTGAGCCTGGCTTATGGATTATCCTTCAGGTATTCCTACTTCACCTGCGTACAACCTGTCTTACACTGCCTGGATTGTCCCTTTGAATGGCCTCTGGATTTGTGCTTGACCAACATGGTGTCTCCGGTGCCGGATTTCGATCGACTGATGCGGCCCTTAGTGGCTCACGAGTTGTCCTGTTCTGGTGTCCGGATCATGGCGTGTGGAGCGGCGCATGGTATCCTGGGTAATTGGGACGTCTCAGCGGCAGCCTACGACTTCTTGTCCATGAGCTATTTGGAGGAACATTCCGGGTGCCCTCTGATTGTGCTGGAGGCTCCGTTGGTTGGAGAACACGTATGTTCCTTTTCTTTACTCAATTGGATGGCTGAGACTTTTAGTGGCCCTGGAAACGATTGCATGTTGGAAGCCGTGGCCACATATGCTGCCTATACATTCATGGATTAACTGGATTGTCGTCCATTGCGCCTGTGCTACTGGACAGCACCCTGGCGCAACATTTATTTCTTTGATTTCTCGTGTTTCTCTTCCTGATGGTCTGCTTGAGTATTTTACTATACTTGCATTGTGTGTTTTTTGAATTGTATGCTGCAATGAATTGTACTGTAGGACTTTGGCGCTGCATTGGTTACGCCCTGTTCTGCTCTGACGAAACTGAACTCTGCGCTCTCTCTTTTCTTGCCTATTACATATTGCTTCGCTCAAGGGGGCGTGTAGTGAGTTCTCCCTGAATACGTACATGCATTGTTCAGTTGGCATAACCACGTTGAATGTTATGTAGCCATATTTGTGTCTTTGCACACGACACTGCGTTTACATGTTCTTTCTTGAATAAACTGCTGACTCGAAACTTCCTTCAGACGAGTGCATTCTGTTGTTCCCATCCCAAGCTCTGCGCAGCGACCTTGGTCTGTACATGCTGTGACACACAGTCTGGAATGTTACACAATGCATGTTTTCCACTATCGGTTGTTCGACCCACGATTTAGCCATGGCACACGCGCAGCTGCACATACCTGACAGTTGGTGCTTTTCATAGCTCAGACATCATGTTAATTATTCAGACCGAAGACGAGCCTTCCTGCGAGGAGACTCCTGATGCTCCTGTGATGTGATTTCACTAAGCTGATCTTTGTGGTATGGGGTCCCCTATTCACGCCTGAGAGACCTTCTGTAATGACATGATTGTGATATTGGCTACTTAGTTAAGGGAAGGTGGTAGTATCCTCGGTATTTTCCGATTCGCTAAATACCGCCTCGGTATTTACCGAATCGGTGGATACCACCTCGGTATTTACCGAATCGGTGAATTCCGATTCGTATTTACCGACTGTTACCGAATCGGTAACTGTTACCGAATTTTTACCTACATATAACTTACCGGTTCTAATTTACCGATTCGGTACGGCTCGGTATTTATGAACCGGTAATATTTATTTACCTACATGAGGCCCTTAGAGAGTTAAGTGAAAGGTACTTACATTTGGTGTCCGAGATTTCAATGGTTCAAGCGTCTAGTAGCTGTGTTTCGGTATAGCGTGTTGTTATGTGGTTTTATAAATGGCGGACTCATTGAGTGTGTGGAAACTAAAGAGGGATTCTAATGAATCGTTCGCGTAAGCGGACTGACAGCCATGCTGGAGCGGTACGCAGAACATTGAAGGATCGTGTGTTTCATGGTGAACATAATTATTCATGTATTCAAGTGAATTTATTTAATCATATAAAAGCTCATTAATATGATGTTGTTGACAATGCTATTTAAGAACACATGTTTGCGTGAGCTGAACCTAGCTTATGATTGTTGGTGTTGGTTAGGTGGCCATCTTGGACTCGTGTGAATAACCTATAACTGATTATGTATACTAATCAAAGGTCATACTGTAATAATATGATGTTGTTGACAATGCTATTTAAGAACACATGTTTGCGTGAGCTGAACCTAACATATGATTGTTGGTGTTGGTTAGGTGGCCATCTTGGAATGGTGTGAATAACCTATAACTGATTATGTATACTAATCAAAGGTCATACTGTAATAAAATGAAAATTATGCATTCAGGGATATAGAGCAAAAATACACATAATCAAAAGTATTCAGTGATGATGATGATTTAACAATGAGAACTCAGTAATAAATTTCAGTGATAAAATTTTTTTTTCAGTGATAAAAAATTCCATAGTAATCTTTATAGATAACATTGATATTCGATCCGGTCATTAAGACCATGTGGTTTGAGGGAGTCCATTTTCTTGATCCAGTAGTTTTCTCGTTGCAATAGAAATTTGGTGTTGTCTCTTCCTTCTGTTTTCGTTATGATTTCCAAGATTTGATATTTCAGTTGACTGATGTTGTGTGAATGGTCTGTAAAATGTACTGCTATGCTAGATTTGACATTGTGAGTACGGATGTTGGATTTGTGTTCGTTTAATCGGGTCTTGATTTTCCGTTCAGTCTTGCCTATGTAGACTAAGCCGCACGGGCATTTGAGTAGGTATATCTTTTTGTTGTTGTAGTACTTTATTCGACATATACAAAATATCATAAAAGTTCAGCACAATGTATATAAAAACAATTTAAAAAACCATATTACAACAAATGAGTTCAGTTCATACAAAGTTAAAAGGAATAAAAAATTTCATATGTACACGTATTATATTCACGTGTCCCCTATATTTGATAATGTAGACAGTAATAGGCTGCAAATTCAGGGAAGTGGGTGGTTTACTTGTAGATGGTGCGCCTTGAGCAGCCTGCGTCTTAACCTCCAGGCCCAACCCAGGTATTTGGCGGTCCCGCAGATTACACTTGGGACAGATGTTTCAGAGGTCAAAATACGCAGTGCCACCCTAGCTGACCTTATACCCAGATTTTTGCAGACAGGTTTGAGCCACCTTGATCTGGGTTGCCTGTACGCCTGGCAGGCAAACATGAAATGGCCAATGGACTCTGTGGGCGAGGCACAACCAGGGCAACCTTTTCGATATATGAATCCCTTACCCCAACTAGTTTGAAAATCATAAAGTGGGAGTGTGCCATATCGCAGTTTAAGATATAATGATCTGTCTTGAGGCGATTCAATGAAATCCAAAAAGGGCTCCAAACTGAGAGCCGGTTTCATATCCAAGAAATGCACAGTGAGGGCACCCTCTTGACTTCTTAAGGTTTCGGCCATAACCCAATCCCAATAAAAAAAAATTATCATTAGTTTAGGGGGTGGAGCCTGGCTCACCCAGGCTTCTTCCAAACCAATCTTCTGCAGTTGTTTTTTCAAATTCATTACCCAAGGGATCTTATGATCAGCTCCCAGTTTTAATAACTCATCCAAGGCTGAGGCGTAGTGGTGGAGTTCGGGGGACCTTCTGATCCTTGTCCAGAATAGTATGGGACGCAACCTGGCCATGTTGCTGATGTTTTGTCTGCCAAAGTCACTACGGAGTAGAACTAGTGGGGTGGACAGAGGATGCGCGACTAAGTCTCGTTAACGACCTCAATGCTATTAATGAGAGAATACAATTTTCCTATGAAATTCAAGAGAAAACTATCTCATACCTGGATGTAACAATCACTAAAATCAACAATACACTACACACAGATCTACATCGGAAACCGACCGACTGTAACAATATGTTACACTACAACAGTTTTCATCAAGAAGCTCTTAAAAACCATTTGCCATACTCACAAATACTTCGAGTTAAACGTATCGTCTCATCACCACAACTAGCTAACCAAAGGATACAAGAAATGACAGAACGTTTTGAACAAAGAGGATACCCTAACAACATTATCAAACAAGCTATTACCCGTTCCCAACAAAAGACACAAAACCAGTTGCTACAAAAATCCATTCAGAGTACCAATAAACAGAACGTTCTTGTATCCAAGTACTCCACGGCAAGCAAGAAATTAAAAAAAATAATTAAACAACATTGGCCAATCCTAAGACAAGAAGTAGACTTCAACCACATATTTGACGAATTTCCAACATTTGCATTCACAAGAAATAAAAACTTGGGTGAGATTCTAAAAACCAAAGACGAAAGGATAAAAACAACACACAAAGGCACCTTACCATGTTACAACTGTAACAATTGTAACAGCATTATTCGAGGACCTTCTACTACACATCCACGGAAAGGTTACATCATCAAACTACAAGTCACAGCTATCTGTGACACAGTGAATGTGATATACCTACTCAAATGCCCGTGCGGCTTAGTCTACATAGGCAAGACTGAACGGAAAATCAAGACCCGATTAAACGAACACAAATCCAACATCCGTACTCACAATGTCAAATCTAGCATAGCAGTACATTTTACAGACCATTCACACAACATCAGTCAACTGAAATATCAAATCTTGGAAATCATAACGAAAACAGAAGGAAGAGACAACACCAAACTTCTATTGCAACGAGAAAACTACTGGATCAAGAAAATGGCCTCCCTCAAACCACATGGTCTTAATGACCGGATCGAATATCAATGTTATCTATAAAGATTACTATGGAATTTTTTATCACTGAAAAAAAAATTTTATTACTGAAATTTATTACTGAGTTCTCATTGTTAAATCATCATCATCACTGAATACTTTTGATTGTGTGTATTTTTGCTCTATATCCCTGAATGCATAATTTTCATTTTATTACAGTATGACCTTTGATTAGTATACATAATCAGTTATAGGTTATTCACACCATTCCAAGATGGCCACCTAACCAACACCAACAATCATATGTTAGGTTCAGCTCACGCAAACATGTGTTCTTAAATAGCATTGTCAACAACATCATATTATTACAGTATGGCCTTTGATTAGTATACATAATCAGTTATAGGTTATTCACACCAGTCCAAGATGGCCACCTAACCAACACCATCAATCATAAGCTAGGTTCAGCTCACGCAAACATGTGTTCTTAAATAGCATTGTCAACAACATCATATTAATGAGCTTTTATATGATTAAATAAATTCACTTGAATACATGAATAATTATGTTCACCATAAAACACACGATCCTTCAATGTTCTGCGTACCGCTCCAGCATGGCTGTCAGTCCGCTTACGCGAACGATTCATTAGAATCCCTCTTTAGTTTCCACACACTCAATGAGTCCGCCATTTATAAAACCACATAACAACACGCTATACCGAAACACAGCTACTAGACGCTTGAACCATTGAAATCTCGGACACCAAATGTAAGTATCTTTCACTTAACTCTCTCGATGTCATTACCACATTAAAACATTCACGCACTCTTTTCTGTAATACTTTACTTAACCGGTCATTTTTTACCGCAAAACTTTACCAAATACACTCATAGTTAAAACCACGTAAATCAGCCATTTTAGCTTTTGCAGCCGGCATCACGACAGGAAATAAACACACAAATCCCCGTAAATGCAGATTTGACAAATATGTGTACCAGAATCAATCGAGGCATACTTTTTCTCCCCTAGACAGAATTTGAAGTATGACATGTTTAAATGTAAATACAATGAATAGATTGTGTTACACGACTCCAAAACAATCCTAAAGCCTCCTCATCTCTGATTGCGTTTACAGGTTTGTCCCTGATGAAGGGTTCGCAGTAACCCGAAATGCATTGGATTAGAAACAAACATTGATGTCATGAAAAGATGTATATACTTTAAAGAAAACAATGAATTGACAACGTTGAAAACTTTATTGATTTAAGCAAAGCAATGAATAAAATTGCCAAAACATATGAACAATTGTAAACGTTTTTCTTCTCTCTGAGTGCCCAGGGGGACACACTCAAATTTGAATGTGCTACTCTCGATTATATTACATGACGTATAGGGACCGATACGTCACCCCAGGAGCACCGAACAAATTCTAAAACTTTATAAGAACTTTGTGAATCTGGTTGTCGCGCACGCAAACATTTATACTATTGGGTGGTACACACCTGGACACGGACTGATGAGCAGACATATAGTGCTTTAATGTGGAGATGCCGACCCTGGCCACACACATCTTCCGCGAGGGTCTGAGAAGACACCACGCACACCTCAATCCGGTCTTGCCGTGACGTGCCAGGAGTGTAGCGCAAAAGAGAAAGCATGCGAGAAGACACAAAAGCGAAGATACTATAAGCCAGTGACAACAACTGTTATCACATTCATTATACGGGGCCCCATGGGGTGGAGGAGGCGGGGGGGGCATGCAGATTAAAACCTGAAATAAATACGGCTATTTGTACCAGCTGAGTGATAATGAAACCAACAACAAAGCCATGCAAAAGACTTCCTTTCAGGAAAGGGTAATCTGCTAGCCCGCGAGTGGTGCGCACACGCTGTAAGGAATGTAAGGAATGCAGCTGCTACCCTGTGTGCCGCTGCTCTCTACCGCAAGCAAAACGCTGTGGGAGTGATCCTTTGCTAAAGAGGTGGGACATGCACCCGCCTTTAGCTATTTGCTGCGTACGAAAACTAAATGACACAGGCAACAACCAACCTACTGCGTGGTGGGAGTCAGACCCACACGGAGAAGTTTGGAGTGCTCACAAGAAGCCTCCCATAGTGCAGCGCATGCGCGCTGCGCTTGGCTCGACCTAACAAGACTTAAAGGCATCTTTATTGCTCATTCACTTTCTGTTCTTTATCAGCTTGCCAGAACGGGTCAGTAGGTCCTAAATATCGAACCAATGTATTGGGGGACAGCTTTTCCCAAATGTCAAAAAAGTAGATTACATCTGCATTCAGGGCATACGGCCTCAATAATGTGAGAGCCCTTCCATTTATCTGACTGTGTAATATCAAATCTCTGCCCTCCGCGTCCTCATGAGTTTGTTCCACTTCATGTGGTACCCTGGGTGTGATGAGAAGTCAACCCTCGTGCGTGGATGTTATAACCCTCATGATAAAATATACCCTTCTATTTGCGTTGTATATTTGGCACCTCCCTAGAAATCAAATGTGTCTCCTACTGCCAAAATCTTCCAAATTTAAATGAAACACAATGAAAAGTTTCTTTCTGATAGTAGGAGAGGTTGATGGCATAAATGCACCAGAGAACACATATTAAATATCGACTCTTTTTATCAATGATATTTTAGGTATTTTTCATGTATTAGGATAAAGAAAAATGCTGGGACCTGCTGGAATTTTCAACTTCTTCCAAAAGCAAAATCCTTATTGGTGGACTAGTATACTGACTTCTTCGTCCTATCTGTGCAATCTGAAAATAGTTCCAATATTGGGGATTCTGAGAGACGTGAAGTGCAAACGAGGGGGAATCTGGAGAAGAGCATAAATGCTGCAGGTTGGTGCAGTTGAAGTAGGCCCTGGAAGGAGAAAGATGTGTCTCCTATCTTCTGTCATAAATAAGCCTACTTTATACACTGAAATGAAGAAACCCTACAAATTAGAAGACATTCGCAGATCACACAGATAGGACACCCTTCGAAGTAGGCCCATATCCTGGAAGGTATTTCAGCTTTTCTTGAAGGTGTGGTTGGGGTAGATTCAAGTGCTGCCTACAATTCAAGGTGATTACTGACCAGGAGTGGGCATTCTTTGCTAGTGCTGTGAAATAGATTATTTGGGTTAGAATATACAAGCAGTAAATGGAGTTCTCTATATTATTATTTTGTGAATATGTGGGCTACGACTGAATCATGTTTTATGGGCCAAATTGACAATGCTGTTGCTGAAACAAGTCTTAATTAACCTGTTCTGGAGCCTTCAGTCACACAATTGGATAAGAGAACAGATCACCAGGGGCAGCAGTTTCATAAATGCTCCCATGTTTATGAACGACACTGTAGCCATGGACCAAAGCCTGGTTGGTTTACACTACAGCATCAGATATTTGAACTGGAAGTAAAGTTTTCCTAGTAATTGTATGCTCATTATCCCGCAGAAAAGGACGTTTCTGATTTTGGTTCATTTGTAATCAAAACTATAGAGTATCAGCGTATACCCCTGGGAGAATGGCTCATGGGCTGAACTCTTGACGCAAGCAGACTCAGCCTTCCCATCTAACCAAGGGAGTTTAAATTGCGTGCGATAATTGCAGTAATAGTAGTATCTGTTTTTACAGCATTTAAAAATCACAGAAGTTTGCTATTTTGCGCTATATAAAAGCAAGTTATTATATAGGTGAGTTGTTTTGGAATCCAATTTTTACTCTTTTAGTAACTTACGGCCTACACAAATTTGCCCCAAACTTAGGGAAATAGGGAATCTTTGAGTGTGCCAGATTTGGTACTGATTGCGCAAATCAATCAAAAATTATAACTAGTTACGTGGGAGGGTACAAGAAATTTTTTTGTCAATAATATGTGTATTCCCATAGGAAATATTCTCAGTACGTAACTCCAAAAATTCTCATTGAAAATGACCAATATTTAATGGCAAGTAATGTCTATATTAATAGGTGTCTTCTCGTGGGTACTTGAATTCCCTTTCAGCTGTGTTGAATGTTGGAGCTCTAACCAAAATGTGAGTGGCCATTGTTCACGCACCAGTGATTTATATATCTGTAAATGTTCAAGATCAATAAAAATAATAGATAGTAAATTGTAAAGTCCAGCAAAAAGTTAATAGGTACATGTGTCGTAGACACTCACTGGCCAATTGCTTGAATGTTTATGACCATTGGGTGAAGGCAAAAGAAAGCAGGTCATCTGGAGAACAAATGATGAATGAGTGAGAGGGCCGTGGGCCTCCCTACTTATGCAGATGTCTCTGCTGCCTGTCATACAGCCAGGGAGAGATAAGAACAAGCATTGGCAAAGCCAATAGGTCCTGCCTTTAATAACTTTGGCGTTGCTGTATGACAGCGGTAAAAATACAAATGCTTTTTGCCGATGCTGCTCAGCATCAGCAAAAAGAAAGTAAAGAAAAAATGTGTCACGACAGAACACGTGCATAAGCATCATCACGCTACTGGCATCCTAGCCAGTCATTATAATCTGTGATGATGTCTGCATGCACTTTTCACAGCAAATGCATGCTCCTACTTTTTGGCCTGGGACCCATTTTCTGTTGCTTGGACCAGGCTTAATAACAGACTTTTCCCGCACATGCAAGTCCTGTGGTCCAGGACTCCGCAGAGAAGGCTTCACCTACGAGTCTCCCAACGTTTTCTGACAGTACTCCTATCGCACATATTAAGAATCAGCAGGTAACAGGTCTGTGGTTTATGCCATGACGTGACTCAGAACAGTTTGTAGCCCCATGTGCATGTCTTGCTCGGATACCTCAGACGCCATAGCTTTACTGCTGCTGTCTAAATACCACATATGCCAGGAACTGCACTGTTCAAATGTTGTGCTACTATTGGACAACATGTGGAAAATGAATTTGTCCTGTACAACGTCGGATACCAACTCGGTGCCACACTTTTAAACTGAGCAACTGTTCGGATCTGTGAATGCTGGGAACCAGTGGTGACCAGCACGGATCGGGGGTGGGTGGTAAGGTGGTGTAAAAAAAAGAGAAAAAAACGTACCTTATCACCAGAGTCTCTCCTATGCTTTGGCCGGAACAGGAAGCACCCAGGCTCCCCTAAGCCAATCACAACACTGCAATGCAGTGTTGTGATTGGTCTGAGCGCAGTGGTTTGGTGCTCAGACAGGCCGTGGGAGCCTGAACATGTTCTCCACCCTGGCTGTAATACAACCTGGGTGGATAACATGCAAAGTGTGCATGACTGTTTGGCCGGCGCCAGACATCCGGCCAAACAGTCATGCACACTTACTGTGTGCCACCACTCCTCCCCTTGCTCCTCTGTCATCAGAGCAGCCCCGCCCGCAAAGCTCCCGCAGCAGGAAAAAATAAAACGATAATAACCTTGAGTTAATATTTTATTTTTCTGTTATTTCACTGCTGCAAAGCAGTGGGGCGACATTCCTCCGTCTTAACAGAGGAGCCGCCACTGTTGGGAATGCATGAGAGTGGAAAGTCTAGAAGATTAGTCAAACTGCACCAATGTCGGGATGCGGCTTTTCTGAATTGGTGTAGCACCAGACAGCGGCAGGGATCAACATTGGCCATATCCCCTTTAACATCTCTTTCAGATTTAGTGCGGTTGGCCCCTTATTACAGTGCAAGGTGGAGTTTAGGTGTGTTAACTTGTCGCCTATTGTCACTCCAAATAAGCTCAGCTAGCAATAATCAAAGGTCTTTGAAGAAAGACTTACTGACATGTTTTTGGATAGAAACAATAATAGATGTTGTAGCTACCATACTCACCTTGGAGAGACCCACTCGTCCAGCCACTGACAGTGGGAGCTTATTCCAAAAAGCCCCTGTCCTTAGCACAGTAAATGCTCTGGGAGAGTTACCATCGTTAAAATCTGTCTCATCACTTGAAACCTGAACCGTAAATACTTCCTTGAGAATGGAACCCTTCCCAAAAGTTCACACTAATTTGGTACTCTTATTTCACTGTTCTGAATTTGTAGTGGGAATAAGCACAATTTCCTCAAATTTAACTTCAAATCAGATTTAAAGATATATAATTTACCATTTCCATAACCTGGGCCAAATCCGCTGATGGAGGAGGACGTATAGGACATTGTCCGTGTAAAGGGGAATGTTGTGAGGTTCTGCTGCTCTATCGAGTCCTCTATTGAACCCCATTGACTGAATGTAACTCTGCAAGGGTGAATAGGCAGGGCTGAAATTAGTTAACATCAAAAAAAGTCACTGGCAGCGCAAAATATGGCGGATGTTACAAGGGTTTGTTTTATAATTCTTTTAAGTATTTTATGCAAACAAATACAGCATACAAACTGTTCAAATGGGAATCCGTATTTAACGAACACTCAACCTAGCTCTCCTGCACAACCGTGGCTCATAGAGAGATGATGTGGCCTAACGGCCAGAGCTGCCGACTTTGGAGCTGGGAAACCAGGTTCAAGCCTCGACTTAGGTTCAGCATCCTGTGATTCTGGGCAAATCACTTAATCTCTCGTGCCTACCAAAAAATGAATGTGTCCTTGTGCAATGTAGCTGGTGCTCGAGTAAAGCGCACCAATACCTTCGGGTCGAGTTCGTACTTTATAAAACTGCACACACAAAAAAAATATATATATAACAGCACTGTTCTAGTCCGATGCTTAAAGACTTTGCTGTAGGAATGGCAAAAGACTTTGTCCCTTCCTAACTCAGCGTAGATGGCACTGTGCTGATCCTATGGTTAAAAACTTTGATAGAAAAGCAGACATTTGAGGTGAGCAGCGTGTCTCTGGTGTTGAGGGTGCGCTATACAGGAGCTGCTTTCACCCATAGCACGTTAATATATATGGTCTGGGTAAAAAAAGACAGCCGCAGAAAACTATTGCTGTGATTTAGACTTGTACGGTTTTGAGAACTGGTTGTTCTCCGCATTCCCTCATTTAGGAGACTTTTTATTTATTTCATTGCGGTTGTCTTACCTATACTGCCTCTGGTGCTTTCTACAATTCAAGCTTTTAAAATACACTGACAGAGGAAATTATTAAGACAATGTTATAAACTTTGCTATTAACTATCATTATTTGTGTCTGTTTTTCAGGAGCCGGCAATAGCTTTTGCAAAAAAAGGCTACCACATTTTGTTGGAAAAGCCCATGGCGGTAAGTAAACACAGGTCATTTATCTCGTATATAATTGTAAATTGGAGGAACAAGCACTTCTCGTGAGGAAGTGATGCCTTGAACATATATAGTGCGTGTAGAATGATATCCCGCTGTTTTTGGACAAACCTTGTGATGAAAGTCCCAATTTCTTTCTCAGTTTAGTGTCGCGCCTCACCTTGTGATGATGATCTCCACTTAGGCCATACTTACAAGTTAGTACAGAATACAGAACCCGAACCTGAACCACATCAGTAAATACCGACTCAAAGGAGTGAAAACCTCACAATTACAAGTTTAAACTGCCATGCACAATCTGTAATTAGTGCTTGCAATAAATATGAGGTCTAATTATTTATTGCTTCGTATGCAGAAAATATGAGGTGCAATTATTCTTGCGTCACATACAGAAAATAGGAGTTGCAAAAAATATTGCATGCAGTATAGATCATATTCGGAGGACGGCGTGTAATATTTACAATGCATGCTCAAAATGTGCCGAAAACAGCATTTACAGGCAAACTAGGACCCTGTAGAGATATGGACATTGTTTGAAATACTGCACTTTGTTTCCACAATGGGATCATAGTTAGGTGTCTCCACCCAAGTGATTGCTGTACGTAAAGGGTGACTGAAATGCTTGAAGCTTCAAGGCGCAAACAATTGACTGCAAACAATGTGCACAATGATGTAGAGGGCAGTGGCCACTGTACTGCAGCATAATGGATTAAGATTTCTAATTTGGTGGAAGAAGACATTACTTGTGACCTTCATGCCATTGTGGAGTTAAAAAGGATGGAAAGGCGTGAGGTTCTTACCTATGTCTTCTGTAGATGCTGTCCATGTGTTCGGTGGATTCAGCTATCTCTCGGGTTCAAGGAGTCACGGGTAAAATCAGGTTGTCTTACATAGCACTGTGAAGCAGAAAACTGTATAGCACACCCTCTCATGGGGCCACCCATGCTTCTTGAGTACAGTCCGTAGCCCCAAACATATTTGGGAATGGTATAATTGCATATAACTTTGCTTCGCTACCGTTCACTGTTAAAAGTCTGCGGGAAAGAAGGCGTGCCGGTCTTTGACGTTTTACAGGGCATCCAGGACGTGTGGCCAGACCTTTGTGAAGGTGGGCTGTGACAGGACATGAACCAAGCCCTCCTTGTGTTGGCCGCAGTCGCTTGCTAAGAATTCCAGCACAGCAAGAAATGTAGGGAGAAGCTAATGAAATTGATATGAAAATGTCGTGCACCAGTGCATCATCACTGGAAGCAAGGATGTTGCGCACAGGGGTGCAACTAGACATGTACTTCGGGTAGGGGGGGCTAACACTTTGCATAATGGGGGCGGAGCCATCATCAGAGGCAGACTCCTTTCACTGTTCTCATACAGTACTTAACAACAGCTGTATTTTTCAAGACAAAATGTAGACTTTATTTAAATTCTAAGTGCACTTGACCAGTAAGATGGGTCTCAAGATAACACAAATTGACTACGTTTACGACTGATTTAGGATTCTTGTTCAAGAACATTTCACAGAACGAATTACAAATGTTACAAATGTTGCATTCTAAGACATATTTATCCTGCAGACCTAGTTGGAGGAGAAATTTTAGGTTCTTGTCTCTCTGGCAGGCAGTCGCAATTGGTGAATTCTAAAACACACTGGGACAATATGACTCAATAGAAAATATTTTAGAAGAAATTTGGTTGCCTTACATCAAATCAGATTTTGGATCAATGGCAGGTTACCCACAGTTCCTTAGCTATTATTCTATTCCCACTACATTTTCCAGCATACAACACTTTTATGTCGTTTACAGGACAGAATGTTTGTAAGGTAGACAACTCTCTTGTGCACAAAATAAGTATAATGAGTGTTGTTTCGAGAAACCCGGATAGCTCAGTCGGTAGAGCATGTGTTTTGCTTCGTCACAGCATGCACTATATATGCAAGCTAGCAGATTGTTTACGAAAGCTAGTAGCAGCAGAATATTAAGTAGTGTTTTTAAAATATTTGGCAATATTTCATGAAGAAAAACTAAGCTACAACTTAAACGTATGGAATTGTTACAAATGCCATAATAAGAGAGTTTCAGTGCAATTTTTGTGTGAGGCGTCTTACCAGCAGAACAAGACTCTCGCTTAAAGAACAGTGGCGGCCGGCATGACTTGCAGGTGGCAGGGCGGGGGCGGAGGAGAGGGGCTCATCGGGGCAGCGGAGTTGTGCAATACAACAGTTAAAAAAAATATATACACTTACCTTGCCGCCGGGTCCCACATCTTCTGCTCCTGCTCTCCTCGTGGGACTCGAGGAACAGGAAGCCAGGAAGAACAGCCAGGCTCCCCTGAGCAATCACAACACTGCAGTGCAGCGTTGTTATTGGTAAGCACCCAGGCTCCCCTGACCAATCACAACGTTGCAATGACACTCAACCAGGGAATGGGGGCCTGGGCATGTTCTCCACGCAGGCTGTAATGCAGCCTGCATGGAGAACGGGGAAAGTGCGCATGACTGGTTTGGGCGGCCTGAGAGAGCCGACCAAACAGTCATTGTGCATTTAGGAGTAGGCAAACCACTCCTCCCCTGCTCCGAGAGCAGAGCAGGCCCGCCCACCGCAAAGGAAACATAAAATGATAATAAAGCAAAGTCATTTTAATTTTATAGTTCCTTTACTTTGTTTGCACTGCTCAAAAGAAGTGGGGCGACACTCCTCCGCCATACCGGAGGAGCCACCACTGTTAAAGCATTACTAAATTAATTAATCTGACTACTAGTAGGTGTGGTGGAGCTACATAGAAGTAGAATTAAAAAAGGGTTTGGAAAAACTGGAGGAGTAATTATCATGTAAGGAAGAGAATTTGGTACAGACATTCTATGGTTTCCCATGTTGCAGCAGGCAGGGATGGAGGCACAATGTATAGTCTTGGCAATCCTAATCCGGACTTCATTTGATTGTCAGACGGAGAGTACATGATTTTCTGAACAGGAACTAGATATTCCAAGAGAGTAAAAACCTGCATTTAATATTTTCCGTTTCAACTTCTGCCCCTCCTGCTAACCGAACCCTCTGCTTTACATCTTCTTAAACCATAAAGACCTTACATTTCTAAACTGATGGGCTCTGTCCTCCCATTTGTTCTCCCTCCAACTCCCACCATATTCAGATACGGGTACACAGCTAAATTTAAATACTAACAAAAAAGGATAACGAGAGGTCAGACTGTAGAGAGTGTAAAGAGGAGTGCAGTCTGCTGCCTCCGAGGGGCTCTATCTGGCCTTCTCTAGTGTGTTTAAATAGCTAAAATATTATTCCTAACTCGCGATCATCCTTTGTTACTTTCACTGTTGAGTGTCACCAACTTTTTATTCCTTCCCTCTGCTGGTCGCTCCTGCCCTCTTTTACTTCCCATTATTTCTCATTTTTGACCTCCAAAAACATTTAGGTAGATGCTTAAGATGAGCTACATATATAACACTGTTGTGAAGTCCAGCCAGTGAGATATCCATCTCTTGTGGAAAACTACTCCACTGCAAATGCTCCTGTTTCCTTTCTTGTGTCCTCATTTACCTTCACCTTCCCATCTGCTCCATCTCTCTTGCCTCTCCCACCCTCATTGTTTTGAGGTGACCTTTTTTTTTGTGCATAGTTTTATATAGGGCGAACTTGAACCGAATCCAATCAGGTATCAGAGCGCTTTACATAGCACCAGTTACGTTACATTAGGACACACATTCATTCTTTGTTAGGCACAGGGAGATTAAGTGATTTGCCCAGAATCACAGGATGTTCAGCGACATTACCGAGACTCAAACCCAGTTCCCCAGGTCCGAGGTCGAGCGCCCTAGCCATTAGGTCAACTCCTCTCCCCTTGTGGTGGCTTATAGAGTTATATAAGATAGCAACAAACATCTCAGGTCTACCTACATATTTTTGTTTTAAAGCACTATTTGGTTTCTTGGTAATGTGACCTCTGTGCCTCTTTCTTGTTCTCATAATATTACTGTGGGTTTATATCACTCGCTCTTTCTGCCTCACACTGGTCTGTGCACAGCAGCAGATGGGGAACAAAGTAGTCCCTCATAGGGGAATGTGACCTCTTCATAGCATCATCCTACACCAAACATTCCTGAGGTTGCTTGTGAAGGAGCACTTTGGGATGCAGAATTCCATGATATTGGTATGAAGTTCCTCTGGAGGGCATTTGGTCATGGAGATACAGTTAGAATAGTGATACCTTTGTGTCCTCTTTTTGGTTGGTTTGTAGGTCCTGTTCCGTTTCTTGAGACACGTTTTGGCATGTTGGCTTTTGGATGTCTTTCCTTAGCCTTGAAGTAAAGCAATTTCTCTTCTTAATCTTCTGTATTACTTTGTTGAAACCAGGGATCCTAGCTAGATGGTTTAGTTGCATGAGTACTTCCACCTAATTGACTCTAATCAAGAGCCAAGTGTGTCAATAATTCCAGAGGGCAAGACAAGCTTTTCCTTATTTGCGGTACAAGGCAAAATAATGTGGTAGAGATCGGAATCGGAAATGAGAAAGGGAAATGATCTGAGCAGCTAATACCAAGATGAGTGAGTTTTCCACTATGCCTCAGCCTGCAGTTATCGGTCTAGAGCCATTCCGTTGTTTTTAGTGGGGGTGAGGTGAATGCTGAGATTATTGTGGAGGTTTACAAGGTTCTCTGGTGTGGTGAATAGTTTTCATGTAGGATTGCTGCTAGTTCTGTTGTAATCACTCATAAGAATGCTAATTTCATCTTATTAGACTGAGGGATTTGTGATCTGATCAGTGAGTTCTGATTTGAGCTTAGATGGGGTGTTAATTATAAGTATGGTCGACTCCGTAGAATGGCGATATATCAAGAGAGCCTTAGAGACACTCAAAAGTGGAAAAGGTTGTTTTAAGTGTGCATTTGCAGGCAAGGGAGTCTATTTCCGCTGTCTCTTCAGATGGTATGGCGTAACCTTTGGTACTAGGGAGTCAGTACTGGACTGGACATAACTAAGTCAAGTGTGCAAAATAAGGAAGCCCAGATTCCTTGATGTAGTATTTTTTGTTGAATTTTAGACCACTTATATTACAGTTGCTTGATTACTATAGATGTTGAAATGTTTTACTAAAGTTCACAAAATTTTGAGTATGGTCCTGGGATGCACACATGCTTACGTATGTGTAGGTTGTTGTGCACTGCCCAAGTACTCGCAGTTCTAAAGATCATTTTTTTGAAGACCGTGTATGAACACTATTATAACTTGAGTTTGTGATTGTTAGTAAAGAATGCTTGGGTACGGAAGAATGTTTTTCTACACTGGATGGGCCCTTTAAACCACACTTTTTAAAATGAAATTTCTCCACATTGAACATGATTTTATGTAAACGTTTCAGCCCATGTGTGCCGTAAAAATTGTAAGTACTGCCTCATCCTTTTAGGATAAACCTTTAAAAATATTCTAGACTTATTTATAGTTTGGGTGTGAATTGAAAGAACAAAATCATGTTCAGTGAAGATACAGAAAAAGTGAGGTGTTGTATTCCACAAACCTACCACAATGTTTGATTACAATCGGCTAAACGTATTTGCATTCGCTTATCTATCCTAAACATCAGAACTGTGATTAATCAAATTTCGATTTTCCCTAAAAAACGTACATTCATATAAAATAATATGGTGTAAATATTTTTACTGAACAATATAAAAGACATCCCGAGTTGCATGAACGCAATCCTGCATAATTCAAGAACAATTAGTTCTCCACAGAACAACTCTATACAAAAAAAAATCCCATCCGTCTCTGATAGAAGCAACAGGAAGTGTAGGAAAAATCAAGGGTCAAAAGAAAGCAACACTCATGTAACCACTTCAAACTCCCTTTTCTCGCATTAGTTTATGGGGGCAAAAAATCACGGTCAACCTCCTTGTCAGAATGAGGGGTACAATCAGGTGATGTCCTTCCCTGTGTCTTGGTCACTCCTGCTAACCTGCTTGTGTTCCATGTTTGTACGCAAGTGCAGTCACCAAGAAACTTCCTAGCCACACTCACGCTTCGTAGCAGAGCAGAATACAAGGAAGCAGAAAAGTTCAGACGTATTAGTTCTTTCGTGGCATGCTGCATTTTTTGCTGCCTTCTCTTGGTCATTCTACTCCAATTGTGGAAGAGCAGAATTCTGTTGCTTCGAAACGATAGTTCACCTTTCTTCGCCACAGTATGCCATCCCTCTTTGTGCAGCAGAAACCAAGTCTACAATGGTAGTACCAACCCTGTCAACTCTGCTTTGGTCGTCTCATAGGAAGAGTCGTAGCTTTATGTGCCACTAGCTCAGGACCCCTCCATTTTGTAGGACATATGATTGTATGAAATTCAAGAGTGGTTGCCATATCTTAACCTTCATTCAGGGGTAACTCTGACTCCGTATGTGTCATGACCACTCAACATTGCCCCTGAAAGTGGCATTTGGTTGAGTTTCTTAACGGAACGTGTCCAAAGCACTCCACTGCAGTCACTCTCTGTATGAGGGTTCCAACTCTGGTTTTGGCGCCTGCCATCCTTGAGGCTAGGTCCTCGAAGCGATGTTCTATTTCCACCACCTCTTATCTACACTGACACATTCGAGCATTTCAGATTGCTCAAAGTGAGTGCCTCACATTGGGTCAGGTGGACAGCTGTTGTGCTGCCCTAATCCTCTGCCATGTCATGTGAGGCAGTTGGCAAAGATGATTTCTGCTGACAGAAATCATGTTTGTACCAAATAGTTCTAGATATTTGCTCCTTGGGGTGCATAATATGTTTTTGCTAGGAATGACAACAGTTTTAGAAGTGGCCTCAAATGATAGCTGTGGGACAAGCAGGCCCCTAGTTCTCTACATGGGGCTCAAATGAACCCCCTTCTCAATATATTTCAGCTGTCAAAAAGTCCTTGGCTCTCCGCCGCTTAGCTTCTCTCAGGCAGTATCGCCAAAGGCTCTCCTGGGGTGTTGCATGTAGCAATTTAAGTTGCCATACCGGGCGATGAAATGCTGGAACCTAGTCAGGCTGGTACACTGAAGGGACTCGGGGTGCACAGGCCTGGAACCAGCTACACCAGCTCAGGTTGAGAAGCTTCCCAGCCTCCTCTGAATCGGCGCTGTAGTTGGGCACCTTACTAGGGTGTTGCTGTTTAATGTGTGCACCTCCTATGCATCACCTTGATTGCTCATCAGTGGGCTGGAGCCCAGCCCCTCCCAAGTTCAAGCCCTGGTTGGCGGAATCCTTTTGAAATACATTATTTGTGTGTGCTTCCCTTTGTTGCTGCACACAGATTCAAACTCTGCCAAGTAATCTCAGGCCCGCTTCTGCCCGATTTGGTCTCAAAGTGGGGCATCATGGGAGACTCTGGAACGCAGCCTTCTGGCCTCGCAGCTAGCCTCACCCCCAGACATACTAATTGAGATTCAGTCTAACCAATGTACATTTGTCCCAGCAAGGTACATTTGGAGCTGTAAATGTACAACAGCTACAATGAATGTACATTTTGACCAAATAATGTACATTCAGAGACCCAAATGTATATACGTAGGGTGCATGCACTACACTACATCTACAGAAGCCAACTAAACATGTTGAAAGTGACCATATCACACAAAGCCATATTCATACAGGAAAGAAATGCAATATTGCATGCATATTCTCTCTGCTAAAAACACAGCGAGGACACATCTTGAAACAGGATAACACCTTGTGGTGTACCACATAACTCAACTCATTCACTATCACTGACATAATTTGAAGTTTACACTGAGACCTAATGAGTGCAACGGGTACAGAAATAATCAGTTCAAAGATTATCAGCGCAACACACAAAACTTATAGCGATGCTTCAAAACATTACCCCCCCCCCCCCCTCCGCCACCCCAGGAGAGGGCCAAATATGTCACCCTAATGTGCAACATTGCATTCTTGTGTGCCCACTGCTGATAATGCACTAAGGCGCTGTATCTCAATCAAGAGTGTTTCAATAACATTCATTATGGTTAAACTGTTAACTAATTCTGAATGATCAGAAAAACTCCACAGCACACCATATATGCATTGTTGAAGATAAATTAAGACATTTGCTTAACACTATTATCTATCAATTACTCTATTGTCATCTCAGTGGTACTCAGTTTGTCAATGCCAGAAGGATGAAAGGCTGAAATGCTCCTGCTGAGATTTAAGTTGTGCCTTGCAGTTTACACTTAGGTCTTTGCAAAAGCTGCAATACTTGTGCATGAGTACATATACCCACATATAGAGCACATGCCTATCCTATACATTATGTACAATTATGGATGTAACTGGTAGTTAAATGCGTGCTGCTGAAACATGCTGTGAGCCATAGGTCAGAAGTTTGAAACTGGCAAGGCAGCTTTCCATCATTCTGAACTACGATTACACTGTGCAGTAGTAACACATGAAGGTTCCAGCACTTATTAGTGACGGCAGGAGTGGATTGTGAAGCTATGATTAGAAAGAAAGCCAGCAATAAATGTTATTTTAATATGATGTCAGAATGCAACTTTTTGTTTGTTTATTTTCCATTTTTGTTTCAAGTGTGAATGCAACTTTTTGTTTGTTTATTTTCCATTTTTGTTGCAAGTGTGAAAAAAGATTCACAAATAAAACAAACCAGCGCCAAGATTAATGTTTTAATGCCATACTTGCATTGATTTACATTTCTTTTGGAATGTAAACATTTGTTGCGAGATAGTTTCTTCCTTATCACCGCCTGGGTCTGTTGCTTATATATGTGAAGTGAGCATTTAATCTTTTTTGTTGATGGCGTGTCTTTGATTCTCCTGCAGTTTTTTTTGTCATTTCTGTGTGTGTGGCTGAGATGGGATGTGAAAACGTCAGCTTTCACACCTAATGCCAGACACTCAACTTTGACTAAGGGGAAATGATTAGAAAGGAAACAAAGCTGTGGCAATTAAAAACAAGCAATGGCAAAGCCAATAGGTTTGACCTATGCAAGAACTATTGGCTTTGGCAATATGTTTAGCCATTTTGTACACCAGTGTTGCTGCCATTCTTCATGGCTAACCGTTAGTGGTGTGGTGTGGGATAGACTGGAGTAGGGTAGATCGAGGTAGATTGGAATGGGGTGGATTTGAGTAGCGTTGAGTGGGGTAGATTGGTTTCAAGTAGCGTGGAATGGGGTAGATTGGTTTACAGTAGAGTGGGGTAGATTGCAGTAGCGTGGAGCAGGAGTAGGTTGGTTTAGAGTGGAGTGAGGTAGAGTGGGATAGATTGTAGTGAGTTATATTGGGTAGAGTGAGGTAGATTGTAGTGGTGTAAAGTGGGATAGATCGAGTGGAGAAGCATGGGGTAGATTAGAGTGAATGGGGGTAGATTGGAGTGGAGTGAGGTAGATTGGAGTGTTGTGGGATAGATGGGAGTGGGGTAGATTGGAGTGGAGTGGAGTATATTTGGATGGATTGGAGTAGATAGTAGTAGATTTGGGTGAATTGCGGTAGATAGGAATTCGGTAGAGTGGATTAAGGTCAGTCAGTCAAGACATTTTATTTGATCTAAATTGGAGGCATAGATCATAAAAGCACACGTTAAACAATAAATCTTCTTTCTTAATACAATAAAATTAGTTTAAAACCAGTATATAAAAGCGGGTGTTACATTGCCCAGCTCTGTACAGCGTCAGGTTGACGGTATTCTAACGTGCAATGATTTACTGGTTAAACTCAAATACTTTGTGCAAAATACACAGTAAGGACATCAGGTAGGATGCAACGCACACCCATTCAGTAAATTAATTGTTAAATAATGAATTAGAAATTAAAAAACATCCTTTGAATCAAATACAAGTAAGTTACAAATGTGATATGTATTAGTGCAAATCCATATCTGGTATCATGCCTAGTTCAGGTGTGTAGTTTCTTAAAATATTGGGCGCTCGTTTGAGGAGATACTTTAAAATTTATGCAATTGATCATTATAAAATAATGTCTCCTTCGCTTGCAAGCCCACAGAAATGATGCTACGCAAAAGCAAACATGGGGATCGTGAAGCTTCTTAAAACTAGGCAATGCGACATTGGTGTAAATTGTGCCGCCTTAAAAGAGGTAAAATGTATTTAAATCTCTGTTCTTTATAAAAGTGACAGAAGAAAAAGAGGTGAAGGTCAGATCATACGGATAGATTATCACATGGGTATGGGTACAGGTCGTTAAAGGAATACCTTTTAGCAGTAAAAACCCAGCATCAGGGGTATTAGGTTGGCACGAAAGGATAAACCTCTGGTGTAAGTTTCAGACACCATCAACTACGAATATTCACCCTTCATTAGAGGTGGAATTAGATTGTAAAGTTTTACTGTTGTTCTTGTACAATGAGATTCCTTCCTCTCATAGGCTGCCTGTGTTAGAAAAAGTTATTTTAGCCTCTTTTTGGAAAGGTGGAGTAGGAACTCAGGTTTGTGGATAGTTCAGGTACGCCTAGAGAGTGCAAAGTAGATTTTACGTACTATAACCAGGGAATTTTATGTGCTTTGTCCAATGAGAGGCAGTTTTGAATGATGGACTGGCTAAGGTCCACTGTGTCTCTCTTCCAAATTGATAGCCACAACATAATCGGAGCTAGTCTCACCAAGTCAGAGACATAGGGTATATCCAGCACTAAGTGGGTAGCGTAATTGGGGAACGAGGGAGGGAGTGATGCAACCCTCTTAAGGAAGGTATTCTCTATCTTCTGGAGGGAAGCTATTGGCGCTATACCCTACACCCCTGCCACGTATGTTGCGGCCGAGATCGTTTTGGCCCTATAGATTTTTTTTATAGCCGCTAAGGGTTTTGAGCCCAGTTTCTTGGTGAAATTAGAGACTGCAGCCAAAGTGTGCTCCATAGATGGCACCCTGCTACCCACCCTGTGTGACCAGGATTGGTTGCTGTAAAAAACGACTCCTAGATAAGAAAAGGTCTCCACAAGTGCTAATTTGCGTGTCCAATATAAAAAGATGGTAGCTTTTTAGAGGGGAGTGATCCTGACACTAAAATTTGAGTTTTTGATTAATTTAGTTTTAGGTCCAGGATGACATGAAGTTCACGTAGGTGTCTATTTGGTGTTGGAGCGTTACACCTGTTCTTGCTATGAGGATGGCGTCATCTGCATAGGCCAGGATCGGGAGTGTAGCTGGGGGAAAGGAAGGGATATCTACTGTAGATCTTTTTTTTTTTTTTTGAAACCGTTTATTACATGTTAAAAAGGTTACAAGTATGGGCCTACAACCATCCGGCCGGCCGCTAGAGTGGCAGAAGCATATGACATACCTACAGTAAGAGTCTCTTGGCGGTGCAGATTGGTAAGTCAGGAGATATCAATAGCGCAGGCCACATAACTCCAAGCCCACAATACGGTTTCCTTTTTTCAAAACAGAACAACACAAAAAACCACACCCGCAAGGCAATCCGCCATCCAAAGTGACGGCACGTGCTCCTTAAGTCGGGGATCCCAACCAGCAGCCAAACTCTGAAGAGGGGAATGGGAATAGATCAGGGACTGGGGAACCGCATGCCCACGGCTGAGGGAGGGGGTCGGCTAGGGGGACGGAGCTGGTGAGGCAGCCGGTAGCAGTGGCGGCTCACAAATACCCCCGCGATAGGCGTTCCAGGGGCCCCAGATTTTCACCCACGCCCCAGGCTTACCCCTCGCCACATACACTACCTTTTCACGAAACATACACCAATCCATATGTTCTTTCCAGGCCAACACCGCCGGGGGCCTCTGGGATCCCCACAATTGAGCAATGTCACGCTTAGCTATCATGTATCCCAGAGTCACCCACCGCGTCTGCGGGACCGAATAGTCATTTGGTTCCCACACATTCAGCAAGCATCTCCTCGCTTCAGGCAACAGCGCGACACGCGTCACCACACGCAGGACCTCATGCACACCACGCCAGAATCGCTCCACCTTTGGGCACTCCCACAGAATATGCATGAAAGTTGCCAAGGCACCACAGCCACGCTTACACAATCCGTCACCAGCAAAGCCCATACGTAGAAGCCTTGGCCCCGTCACGTAAACCCGGTGGAGGATCTTAAGCTGGACGAAGCGAAGGCGAGCCGGGATGGCCACCTCCTTCGGAGAGGCCACCGCGGAAATCCAGTCCTCGTCGTCCAGTTCCAGCCCGTCGGCAACCCAGGCCTCGCGGAGACTAGTCAGCAGGCACGATCTGTCGTTGATCAGTTTTTTATATATAAGGGAGATCGTACTGTCTGGGACATGGCCATCCAGCACTCTGTCCTCCAGGGGGGAAGACTCCGGAATGGACGCGACATCAGGGAAGACGGAGCCCAGCGCGTGGCGGACTTGTACGTACCGAAAGTACTCACTGCCTTGCAGCTGAAATTCCGTCTGCAGCGTCTCAAAAGTTTTGAATCCCCCCCTCGTCCAGAGATCTCCCACTGTGCTGATTCCGATCGTGTCCCACTTCTCGAAGCCCTTCGATGTCCACAGGGAGCCCAACCTCTCAGACGCATATAGCGGTGACGCCCGGGTCAAACGGTCCTTCCACCCCATAGCTGCATTAGCCGCGTGCCAGACACACACCATGACACGCGTCGGTCCCGTCAGACGGGAGTCGGGCGCGCCAGAGTAGAGCGCTCGATTGTAATCGCCACCGGGCAGGAGCATCTTGTCCATTTCAAATGCCGGGTTCAGGGCGGGCCCGTAAAGGCCATGATTAATTGCAGCTAGCTGGGAGGCCCAGTAATACCGTTTAATGTCCGGGAGGGCAACCCCCCCATCGTACCACGGGAGCGTCAATTTAGCCAGAGCAATACGCGGCCTCCCGTCCCAGAACAGGCGCCGCTGCAGGCTCTCCACCTCACGGAAGTAGCGCGCCGGAACCAAGTCCATAGTGTTCTGGAGCGCGTACAGAAAGCGCGGCAAGGACATCATCTTAAACAAGGCCGCTCGGCCAAGCGGCGAAAGCGGAAGACGCCGCCAACGCGCAACGTCCTCCTTCAAGCGCTGGAGGGGGGGTAGCAAGTTCCGCTCGTAGCGGGCCTCCGGGTCTAGAGTAATATATATACCCAGGTACCGGAACCCCTGGGAGGCAATCTGGATCGGGCAGTCCCGTGGTAGGGCCGGAGCCTCCCCGGAAAGCACATATACGCAGGATTTCGCCCAGTTGATGACAAGGCCTGAGTTACGACCGAAGGAGCGCAAAACATCAACCAGGACAATCAGCGAGTTACGCGGGGAGGCGAGATACAAAAGGATATCATCGGCGTAGAGGGACACGCGGTCCTCATGCTCGGGGGTCCAGCGGAGACCACGGATAGAGGGGTGCCACCGCAGCCACTCCGCCAAGGGCTCCAAGGCCAGTGCAAACAGGAGCGGCGACAAGGGGCAACCGTGACGCGTGCCCCGCCCCAGCGCGAATGGGGCCGAGACTCGCCCATTCACCACCACCTGCGCCAATGGGCCCGAATACAACAATTTGACCCAGCTAATGAATCCCGGTCCAAATCCAAATTTCGCCAGCATCGCCCAGATGTATGGCCATTCAAGCGTGTCAAACGCCATGGTGGCGTCTAAGGACGCCAAGATGTCCGGCTCCCGCACAAACGGGACACGCGCGAGCACCCCGTGCAAGCGTCGCAGATTAAGAGCCGTGTTGCGATGGGGTATAAAGCCAGATTGGTCTTGGTGGACCAAATCGTCCACCACGCCGACCAGCCGGTTGGCCAGCACCTTGGCGAGGATTTTGGGCTCCGCGTTCAAGAGCGAGATAGGCCTATAGGATGTAACCCGCTCACGGGGTCTCCCCTCCTTGTGGATCACCACGATTGTGGCCAGACGCTGGTCCGGCGGGAGGGAACCCTGCGAGTGGGCCGCCAGGAACATCGCGCGCAGGTGGGGCGCCAGTACATCCGGTCGCAGCCTGTAAAGCTCGATGGGGATACCATTGGGGCCCATGGCCTTGCCGGATGCGACCGAGCGAATAGCCAGGGCAATTTCGTCCGAGGTGGGAGGAGCGTTCAGCAAATCCCTGTCCTCCACCGTAAGGGAGGGCAGCGCGATGTCCCGAAGCAGGGCATGGGAATCTTCCTCCGAGCAGGGAGAAACCGGGGAGTACACCTCGCGGAAGTAATCCGCGAAGCAGGAGACAATGGCTTCCGGCTCGGTGACACGCACACCATCCATCCCCTCAATCAAAGGAACCACACGACTCGCTCTCTCCCTCTTGTCCAACCACGCAATCAATTTACCAGCCTTATCACCCACATCATACAATCGCCCCAGTTGCTCTCTACTGAGGCCCCTGGCCGCCTCCGTGACGAGGGCCCTATAGGCCGCCTGCTTGAGGTGCAGAACATGCAACTTGGCGTCCGTTACCCCGCTCCCCAGGTCACCCTCTAGTTCCGCAATTCCGGCCTCCACCCGGGTTACTTCCTCCCGCTCGCGCCTCCGGGCATGGGAGATAAAGGAGAGGGCCTCCCCTCTGAGAACTACCTTAAAAGCCTCCCACAGGGAGATGGCCGAAGGGACAGACCCCACATTCTCATCAAAGTATCGCTGTAAGGATTTGATCAAGTCGGCACGAATAGTGGGGTCGCGCAAGTACCAAGCATTGATTGGAGCCACCCTGCCCTCCCCCCTCGGGAAGACATCGAAATGTAACAGTAATGGGGAGTGATCGGAAATGCCCCGCGCCAGATGGCACACCTCTCCCACCCTCCCAGCATAGGCCGCCGGGACAAGGATGTAATCAAGCCGCGAGAGGCTACCATGGGCACCCGAGTGGAAGGTGTATTGCCGCTGTGCGGGATGCTTTAGTCGCCAGCAATCCACCAGGCCCAATGTATCTAAAAGGCCGGACAGCCAAGCCCGTGCCCGGGGGAGGTCCCTAGGGGGATGACGATCCATAGACCCAGAAACTACCGCATTGAAGTCCCCCCCAACCACCAGCAGGCCACCCGGAAGGTCTAGGAGGAGGCGCCCCAGGTCCGCAAATGTAGTGGATTGTAACCCAGGCGGGATGTACACTGATATAAAAACAAACACTCTACCCTCCATTCTACCCACCAGAACAGTGTAGCGTCCCCTCTCATCATGGCGCACCTCATCAATCTCCAACGGGAGCGAGTTCTTGATCATGATACCCACCCCCCGCGAGCCCGAGGTGAAGCCCGAGTGGGCCACCAAACGATAGCCCCGCCGATTCATGGCATGAAAGGAGTTACCTATAAGGTGTGTCTCCTGCAGGAAGATAACATCTGGTGAAATACGTTTCAGGTACTGCAGGACCACACCACGCTTAATCCTGTCCCCCAGGCCGTTAACATTCCATGACAACACAGTCAAATCCCTACCCCCCATCATACGTAGAAGCAATCAGTCGTCCCCCACAGAGCATCTCGAGAGCAACAATACAGTAAAGGGCTTGCCTTGCGGTGCAAACAAACAACACACCCCCCCCCCACCCCCCCATCCCAACAGAACTCCCCCCTCCCTGCACCCCTGCATGAGCCCAGACAGCCCCCCCAAAGTGCAGTGTGCCTGTCGCCCCATAGATGAAAAACTAACTAGTCCCCCAGAGGAGGAGGGAAGCCCCCAACAGACCCCGCACGACCTCCATAGGAGGGGAACATACACGATCAGTAAATGGTAAAGGAATGTTGTCCAGAGCAAGGCCTATTATTCACCCCTCAGTTCTGATCCGGCGGGCCCTCCCCGCCAACCGCACTCCCCCCACCCCCTCGGCCCCGATCTCCAGGCAGAGTGTCCAACCAGTCCCCAGCCGCCTCGGGTCGGTCAAAAAAGTGCGTGCGACCATCCACCTCCACCCTTAGCTTAGCTGGAAAAAGCATTGAGTACTTAAGGTTCAGGTCCCGTAGGCGACGTTTAACTCCGAGAAAACTCAGTCTCTGTTTTTGGACCGCCGGAGTAAAGTCTGGGTAGAAATGCACATCCATGTTATCAAGCTTGACCGGTCCCTGTTGCCTGGAGGTCTGCAGGATAGCGTCTCTGTCCCGAAAGTTAAAAATCCGGGCAATGAGAGGCCGCGGCGGGGCACCGGCCTTAGGTCTGCCCCCAGTGACCCGGTGAGCACGTTCCACCGCAAAAAGCTTACTCAGCCCCCGGGGCTGGAGATGGGTAAGGATCAATTCTTCCACAAAAAGATCTGCCGCCTCCGCCTCTCGTCCCTCCGGCACCCCCACAATGCGAACGTTATTCCTCCGGGCCCGACCCTCGGAATCCTCCAGTCGCCGGTCCATCAGGGCGCTCGCCTGGCCAAGCCGGCGCACCTCCTTTTGGAGGGCCACCACGTCCGTCGTGAGGCTCGTTGTGGTGTGGGCCAGGGAATCGACCCGGTCGTTGGTTTTGGACAAGTCAGCCCTCACAAGGCTAACATCCACAAGGACCGAGTCTATCTTTTGCGCTAGGGTGTTGAAGCGCTGGTCCACCGAGGCCTTCATCTCTGCGATGGCGCCCATGACGTCCCGGAGGGTCAGATCCACCGGCTGAGCAGACGCCTCCGTCGGGCCCGCCGGGGATGTGCGCGATGCCTCCGGAGATCCCTTCTGGAGGGTGTAGCGGTCCATACTGTTGGATTGATGCGCCGGGCCACGGCGGGTCGTCTTCACCTTCGCCCGGTCGCCATCTTGTTTGGTGGACATGCCTGCTCTCCCACCGTCGTGCCAATCTCCTCGAAAGGGCCGATAAACCAGTTCACGGGTTCCGGGGGGGGAGGGCGACCACTGGACCGCAGGACGACTCACAGCCGGCGGGTCAGCCGGGCACCTGGACAAGGCCACACCACCGCACCCCGCTCCGCAACCCTACCTCGCTTGAGGGCAAGGAGGGCGCAAAAGCGAAAGTGAAAGCGCGGGATACGCGAGTCGCCCAGCCCTGCCCGCCGCTGTTGTTCGCTTTGTCCCCGGATCGCCCCACTACTCCAATCCGGGGGGCCAGCGCGGAGAAGGCCGCAACCTTCAATCGGTGCTCCCACCGGTGTCCGGGGTCCGATTCGAAAACGAAAAACGGGTGGCGCCTCAGCTCGGGTTCACCGATACAGTCCCCTCAACAAGGACAGGATATAGCCAGGATTAATTCAGGAGGTCGTGGAGGTCCTCGGGAGCCTCGCACCTACGCGGCCATCTTGGTTGCGCGCTAGGCTCCTCCCCCTACTGTAGATCTTTTTAAGGTGGTTTGTATACAATGAAAATAAAAATGGGGCAAGGATACAGCCTTGTCTGACTCCCCTCATAATCTGGAGTAAGTGGATTGAGGTATATTGGGGAAGAGGGGAGTGCGGTGGATTGGGGTAGAGTGGAGTGGGGCAGATTGGAGTGGAATGGAGTACTTGGTGTGGGGTAGATTGGCTGGATTAGAGATGGGTAGATTTGAATGGAGTGGGGTAGGTTGGAGTGGGGTAGATTGGAGTGCAGCGGGGCACTTGGAGTGGGGTAGATTGGGGTAGAGTGGAGCGGTGTTGGTTGGGGTAGATTGGAGTGGGATACAGTGGAGTGCAGTAAATTGAAGTGAACTTGATTGTAGTGGAATAGGTTGGGCTTCACTGGAGTGTGGTAGATTAGGGGGGAGTGGGTGGATTGGAGTAGAGTGGTAGATTGGAGTGGGATGAAGTGGAGTGGGGTAGTTTGGTGTAGAGTGGAGCATGGTAGATTGGGGTAGAGTGGAGTGGACTAGATTGGAGTGGAATAGAGTGGGGTAGATTGGGTGGATTGGAGTAGGGTAAATTGGGTGGATTGCCGTAGGGTAGAGTGGAGTGGGAGAGATTGGAGTAGAGCAGAATTGGGTAGATTGGAGTGGAGTAGAGTGGGGGTAGATTAGGATGGAGTGGGGTAGATTGTAGTGAAGTTGAGTGGGGTAGAGTGGGTTGGGGTAGAGTGGAGTGGAGTGGGGCAGAATGGAGTGGAGGGACGTAGAGTGGAGGAGTGTGGAGTGGAGTGGCGAGTCATGTCGTAGAGTGTCTTACAATGGTGTGTCGTGGAGTGTAGTGGCATGGCACAGAGTGGTAGGGCATAGAGTGAGGCAGAGTGTTGTAGCGAGGAGTAGTGTCAAGTGGAGTTGCGTAGTGTGGAGTATGCATGATGTGATAGCACACTGCCATTACAGACAACACATTTCCAATTGAAAATGGCCATTACATTTGCACAGACATACACTTTTACTATGCACAAATGATAATGTGTGGAAATGTCATCACCATGTGTATTGAGTTTTTCTGATCGTGTTAAAATATTTGTTTCCACCACACTTCAGAATTACAGAAAAAAATTGCTTCACTTCTGCTGTTCTCATTCTGATGTATTCTGAACTATCAGCACAGTTAATTTTTGTTGTGTGATAGAAAAGACAATATCCTACAGCCTGTCTTCTCGCTTGGGCACTCAGCAGGATGGATTGTCACATAAATTCTCTAACTTTGAAGCCAGCAAAAGAAAAGTAAACACCAAGTTCCCTTGGAATTAAAAGCCAGACATTTGATCTCTGTCTTTGAATGCACAGCAAATGAGGCAAGATAAGAACAAGATATAAAGGCCTGTTTCCACATGGCTAGTACTCTCAGAAGAGACAAAGTCAAGCTGGACAGCCTAAAACTACAAGCAAATGACAGAGCCAGCTAGGAAAGATGCACTCCGTAGAGTGGCTCAACAAAAAGAAAAAAATAGGTCCCAAAGTTATGGGCAGTGTAAGGACACAAGTACTTGGAGCCATGCTCCAGGGGAGGGTCACATGCAAAAAAAGGGAAGTGCTGATCGCAGAACTGACCAGCAGGAAGCAAGCAATAGAGAGTGGCTTTGACGCCCACCAATTGTAAGTAATGGAAGTGCTCCAAGCCCACTAGCAGTTTACAAAAATGTTTACGCGAGAACTAAAAAAGTAAATAGTGCGCCCTTTAGGATTCACTTGAACAACTTTTGGACTTTATCCCTACTGACCATAGAGATATATTTTACATATAACCAAAGGATAATTTAACATTAAGTGATCATCTGAGCAAAGGACACAGTGGAGACAGCAGCCTATGGTATAAATCTGTTGTGCTTTTATGCTGTTCCAAGTGCTTGCACCTCGCAATCCTCACTCAAATGTGCAGAAATGTATCGTTCTCTAGTAGTGCACTCTTTGGATATCATTCAGAACAGGTGAGTCATAAAAGGAAGCCTGGAATTATATGAAGATCAGGGTCCTTATAATGATGGACTTTGCTAGCTCAACGCAGAGCCGAAAGCCTGTCTTTATTTGCCTACACTATGTAAGGAGAATTCATATAAAACAGTATTTCACTTAGAGCTTTAGTTTCAGTCGGTACAGTTTGGAAACAGAGACCAAGGTTTGCCTCTTTCTGTTTCTTAGCTGTGCTGTCTTTAAATAAAGCACTAGCTCAGAGAAATATTGAGTTAAAAACATTCATATTAGGCACTTCAGTTACACAAAAACATGCGCTCCGCTCTACAGTGAGCCAGCGAAGCCCATCATGATATGGTCCGGGATTCTAATGACGACCAAGGTTGCATTATAAACAAAAGTTGTTTGCAGTGTGTGGTGTTGAACCACAAGAGCTGTTTACTCTCCTGGAATCTAGTCTTGGTCTTCCTGGAAGTCTTTGCTTTGGGCTTGGGCATGAATCAAATCATTCATGATTACATCTCCTGACACATGCGGTGCACAAACACACAAGCAGTGGTTTAGAAGATTTATTTACTTGGGCTCTGTGTACAAACTATGCATCAGGAGACAACATTCGGCACCTAGGTCTGGAAAACCGCACTGAAGCAATTGCAGCGCAGAATTAATGATGGGGAGAATTTATGTCTAAACTGTTTTTCAGAGACATTGAGGAGAAGGGCTGTATCAAAACGACTTGCGTCGGGAACATGGAAAACACTGTTGTCCAAAGAATAATATCAGATTACCTTGGGCATCATATGGTATGTACCTTGTGTTTATCAAGGGATATCATAAATCCAAGAATTAACAATGTAAAGGAGTTAGGTGCTATAAAACTATTCAGCACCAGAGGGACAGGAGTTGAGTACACTAGGGGACCATAGGTGTCACCACACTGAAACTTTGTTATTTTATGTCGATTTGTATGGTGCAGCTTATCACCCATGAGGGTAACCAGGTGCTGGAGCAGAAACATATGCTGGTCTTCGCTCCTAGATGAACAGCCAGGTCTTCAGTTTCAGCTGAGAAGTGAAGGAGCTGTCCTGATATGTTGAAGAAGTTAATTCCAATTGTTGGCTGCGATGTAGGAGAAGACGTGCCCTCCTGACTTGCTTCTACAGATGCAGGGGATCCGAGCTAGGGTGGGAGAAGTGGAGACTAACAGTCTGGAAGGTTGGTAGAATTGGAGTCAATCATTGAGGTATGCTGGTCCGGTGTTGTGGAGGACTTTGTAGGTGTGGATGAGCAGCTTGAATTGGCAGCATTTCTGGATAGGTAGCCAGTGTGGTTCAGTGAGGTAGGGAGCAATGTGTGTGCTTCTGGGGACATCTAGGATGAGTTTGGCAGCGGTGTTTGGATGGTTTGGAGTCTCTGCGTGAGCTGGTTGGTGATGCCAATGTAGAGTGCGTTGTTGTAGTTGAGTCTGCTGGTTATGGGGGCTTGAGTGACTGCGCTTCTTGTGTGCGTCGGGAGGCATTTGAAAATCTTGCGAATCATTCTGAGGATGAGGCAGCAGGATGCGGTCACAGCGTTAACCTGTTTATTGATCGTGAGTTTTACGTCTAGGATGATGGCGACGTTTCTGGTGTGTTCTGTGGGGGTGGGCGTCAGACCTAGTTTGAATTGCCACCAGAAGGAGTCCCATGGGTAGCTCTTGTTTCTGAAGATCAGCATCTCCGTTTTGTCCTTGTTGAATTTGAGGCCGTTCTCTCTCATCGAATTGGCCACGTTGGACACGCAGGAGGTGAAACTGGTCCTGGTGGTGTTGCTCGTATTGATGAGGGAGATGATGAGCTGAGTGTCAGCGGCGTAGGTGACAATGTTGATGTTGTGGGCTCTTGATAATGCGAACGTGCGGTGCCATATACACGTTCAATAAGTTTGGGCTGAGTGAGGTGCCCTGGGGGACTCTGTAGATGGGATTTTTGTGCTCAGAGGTGTTAGGGAAGAATCTGACTCATTGAGGTCTGTTGGAGAAGAAGGAGGCATTCCATTTCCGGGAGGGCCCTTGAAATCCTGAGTTCTGGAGTCTTGCGATAAGAGTGCCATGGGAGGTGGTGTGGAGTATGCACAGTGACCGACAAGTGCTCAAACAGGATGAGAGCGGCAGTTTCCCCTCTGTCCATTATGGACCAGATGCCATCTGTTTCTTCCAGGAGGGTGGTTTCTGTGCTGTGGTTGCTGCAGAACCCTGACTGAGTGCAGTCTAGGAGGTGGTGCTGTTCTAATTGGGTGGAGAGTTACCTGTTGATCCCTTTCTCCAGGACTTTTGACTTGGAAAGGAAGGAGCGAGATGGGTCTGTAGTTGCTGAGTTCTTTCGGGTTAGCTGAAGATTTCTTCAGAAGAGCTGTGATTTCTGTGTGTTTTCAGCTATCCAAGAAGGTTTTGCTAAGGATGAAGGAGTTGAAGATGGTGGTGAGCTTTGTGCCGATCAGTGTTCTTCCCAGGTTGCACTTATGGTGAGGACAATGGTCTGTAGGGACCTTGAATAGATGGTCTGCATAATTCCGGTGGTGTCTTCTGTGGTGAGAGGGATCCAGTTCGTTAACAGGTAGGCATTCCTGGTGGTGGTGGTGGGAGGTTGCGTGATGATGTCTTCTATGATGGTGTTGGTGGCCGCTGTTGAGCTGATGAATTGTCTGACAGTGTTGAAGAGTTTATTGCCGGAGTTGGAGCAGGATGCTAGTCTTAACACAAGGGCAGTTTTCCTGGCTTCTTTGATCTGGGCTTGGTACCTTCTGAGTGCGAATTTGTATGTGTCTCAATAGGTGTTTTCTTGTCTGGTTCTCCATATTCTTTCTATTTGTTTGCTATAGCACTTGTAGTCTCTTAGGTCTTTCATGTACCAGCATGCTTGAGCGTGAGTTCTTGTAAACCTGATTTTTTTCATGGGAGCCAAGGTGCTGAGATCCAGTTGTTGATAGTGGTTACGATGTTCTGAAGGTTGCCTGTGAGGACAGGATGGTTGGATCTGCGGGTGTGGATCCAGTCCACCTCTGCTATGTTGTTCCAGTTGCGACTGATGTAGATGGCTAGGAAGTGTACTATGGAGTGGTCCGTCCATGTGAGCAGGGTGAGATGGCTGAAGGTGATCTCCTTACTGAAATTTGAGGAAGAAAATGAGAAAGAATATAATGACAGCAAAACCAGTGATGAAGGTGTACATATGGAAGTGTTCAGATTTAAAGATTTTTGACGAAGAGAATTAGAGTCAGGGTCCTTTTCCCGCTGACGATTTAGATCCTGGATAAGTTCGTTTTCTTGAACACCCACAGAAACCTGCACCAACCAGGACAGTCGGTGCACGTAAAGGGGTTAAACAGCATTTATCAACGCTGTTAGATCAAAATAACATACTGCTAAACAAAAAGGGTAAGAAAAGACCAGATAAGGATCAACCTCAAGAAGGCTGGCCCACGCAAGTTCAAAGGTCAAGTCTCCAACACAGGGGTCACCTTAAAAATGAAGCTCAAATCACCGCAATAGGTCAACACCTAGAAGATGATCAATCTGAAGTGTAACTTCAGGCTTAAAGCACCATGATACTCAAAATGCTATAAACTCAGTTTTCGAAATCTCCTGAAAAATTGAGTTCCAGACAGACCTTCTTCACGGGAGACCCAGGTAGAACTGACCTACAGAGCTCTACCAACAAGCTGTCAATTCCACCACAGTCCCCTATCTCCTACCTGGCCTTCACTGCCTCCAAGATGGTTCTCCTGCAGTAGGGGGATACAGACGCAACTGGTAATTAAAGCAGCAGACCTTGTTTTGCATAGCCATCAGCTCATCTTTAGGGATTCCTAGATCTCCCATGATAACGAGGCTAGGAATTGCATGGCACCAGGGCAATCCGTGGCTATCCTGTATGAAGATGTTGGCTTCGAGGGGCAGCTATTCACTGGCACCTGGTATCACAGAATCACAACAGTGTTTAGTATCAAGGAAGAAGTACACCATGGGCTCACATCAAAGGGGAACCACAACAAGACTAGGTCAGCCAACTCGGTAGAGGCTGTCCTGCCTGACATTGCCAATGAACTTCAGAAGGAAAATTTCATTTTTATTTGCAATTAAACCAAACTGTCTATATGCAAAATGCAGGATTAGTGAGAAGAAAATGATAAGATTCTTTTTTGGGAAGTCAATTCAAACTAAACAGATTTTTGTGAAGGAACACATCAAGGTGGTACCACTGGAGATAGAAGCACTGCCCAGTTTCAGCCACTGTGCCGGAGGACAGAACAAACGGAGAAAGGCATTGCACATGGAGAGCCATGAATCATGTCCATCCCCCATGTGGAGCAGCTGTTCCCTAGTACCATGGTTTAGACTGCACAGCTCATCCCGGTATTCCTGCTTACCCTTGCTTGAAGTCCGGAAAGACTAGCGGGGCTATCTTGGGCTGAGGGCTTTCTTGCCTCATATTGCCAGTTCCAGTCTAGTGATTTTCCAACTTGGATGATTTGCGATGGTACCCCTACCCGGTCACTGGCCCCCAAATCCCAGTAATAGAGACCCCATTTATTAGGTTGAACGACTAAAGGCAGCAGATTATTAGCTGCTTCCACCTACAAGTGATCCTTCATTATAAGAAAGTGTCCCTTTTTGACATGGTCACCCCCGCTTTTTGCCTGGTATTTGATGCAATTTTGACTGAAGTGCACTGGGTTCCTTCAAACCAGGCGCCAGTGCCAATGCTTTTACCCTAAAACAGGGTAACTGTTCAATTGTAGCCCAATTGGCAAGATCCTTAGCACCTCTGTAGGTTTCTAGTAAATGGCACCCCAGGTACCTAGGGCATGGGTACTAAAGAAGGTCCCTAACGGCTGCAGCATGTATTGTGCCACCCTAAGGGACCCACTACCAAACTTGTGCAGACTGCCACTGCTCGTTGCGTGAAATGGCGCAAGCAAATGTAAAAACAGGGCATGCCATGCCCAGAGACACTGCATGCAATATATGTAAGTCACCCCTACAGCAGGCCTTATAGCCCTAAGGTAGGGTGCATTATATTGCACGTGAGAACATACCTGCATGAGTAGATATGCCCCTGTACTGTCTAGTTCAATTACTAGATAGTACTAGTGAACAGGGAAGCCATCTTAGGCATGTACTGGGCACTGGTCATTACGAGTTCCCCAGCTACATGATGGCTTTACTGAAAACCGATAGCATTTGGTGCAATTAGTGGATTTATTAAAACATTCACCCAGTGGGCACCTTAGAGGTGCCCCCTGAAAACCTACCAGCCTCTTAGTGTCATGGCTGACTGGTACCGTCCAGCCTGCCACCAAAAACATGTCTCTGATCCACTGCTGGTAAGCGCTCAAGCTCTCCAAAACACAATGCCTGCTCCAGAGGAAAGTGTTCACACCTCCTCCAGCAGGATGGCTAGTTATTCAGCGAATCAAGGCCAGGAACTTCAAAGCCCCTGCTGCCTTAAATATGCGACCGTGGCTTCTCCCAGCTCTGGGAGACACCACTGCTGCCAAAACCGACCTACACATTGAGGGACTCCACTAGATACCAGCTCCATGCCAGAAGTCGTCTTGTTGTGTTTCTTCCCACCTCTTCTACAGGTGCACCAAGAACTATGGGAGCCTCAAGCTTGATGACCCGCCAAACAAAACACCTATGCGCCCGAGTCCATTAAAACCAACAGTGTGTCTGTGGCCCTAAGACCCCAGTAGTGGAATGCCCCTTTGGCTTCTGCCGGACTGGTCCCTCAGCCACCGCTTTCAGCCTCTTTCCTACAGGTACTTTTATATTGATGACAGCGTGTAATGTCTGAGGCTACCACCGCTGAAAGCACCTCTGCACCCAGACACCCCAGGGTAGGTAATAGTGAACTCTTGGTACTATCTTGAACCTTGCCCTCTACTCACCTTAAGTCCAGAAGATCAGTCCTGTAAGTCATTTGCAAGTCACCATATGCAGTGAATGTTTCTTCCATAGGATAACATTACAGCGATCGAAGCGCATGCCTCAAGTCTTGACAGTTGTCATTTTCGACAGTTTTTAACTGTAAAATTTGATAACGTCTAAAGTACTCACCCAATTAGGAAGTACTTGGTGTGTAAAATTCTATAAAAATATACGTTATTTTTTTCAATTGGTCTTGAGTTTCTTCTTAAATATGTGTGTCATTTATTGACTCTGTGTGTACAACAAATGATTAACACTTCCCTCTGAAAAGCCTAAACCAGCCAACCTTGTGTGTTTACTGAAAAGTGTACAATATCTACCCAGGACTGACTCAGGATTTTTCGAGTCTTCCTGAACCTGATCCTGTATTCTTCAGTGGTGAGTCCAAAGTCCTCAATCAGGGTACCCTTCATGTGGTAATAGGATTAGGCTTCTGTTTCTGTCAGTGTCAGGAGTCTATTCCTGCACTCACCACAGGTCTCAAAGGCGAAAGCCCCAATACTTCTGGCAGACCTTTCTCGAACGCTGTAAACCATTTTGTAATATTATTTTCTGTATTCTTGAGAACAATCTCTTTGGGGATTTTCGTCAAAGGTTTCCTCTTTGTTGTAGGAATTATGTTGCTGCCACCATTGATGGGTCTTAAACCCATCTCTGCCCTTCCCTTTCTATGGCCAGTATCCTGTTCTCCAAGGCTATTCTTCAGGGCAATCTTTCAAGAAGAGCCTCCCCTTTGGAGAGTTTGTACCTTGAGCGACCTGAGCCCTCACTAGAGGCAGGTGCCTTTGGCACATTGGGTCGGTTTTGGGTTAGAGGTACAGTTCTCTCCCTTGCTTGGTCCACCCTGGGGGCCAGCTCATACTCTGCCAACAGCTTCTGACGCTTTACAGTGGTAGGGTTTGAGCCAGTTCTTGTTTTGTATCCTTTGCAGAGGATTCTTAACTGCTTAAAAGTAAACTGCAGATAAGGGGCATGGCTAGCTCCTTAGCCACATTCCCTGCAATATCCATTATTACACTATGACTATGGTGAGCTGTATAATTTGATAATGAAAGAACATCTGTTGAGTGTTTGTTATCCAGAATAGTTGCACCACCACTTGGTAGACCTGGGGCAAGTCTCTCCTCGAGAGTTGGGGAAGAAGACTGATCACTAGGTGAGGACTAGTGTCCAAGACAAGTCATGGAGGGGGTGCCAAAAGAAAGAAACCAAAAAGCTCCCCCAAGAGAAAAAGGCGGACCACTCTAAGGAAAAATAAAAGGAGTTCTTTGTAGGTCACCAAAGACCTTACCAGGAGGGTGGGACACGAGACACTACACAAAACAAAAATGGGTACCAAGGTAATAATTGGGATCCCTAAAGGGCATGTTGTCACAACTGTCAGAAGACTGGATACCACATCACGTACTTTCCTGTCCTCAAAACAAACCCACTAGTGAACCCCCAGGGGTTGCCAGTATAGCCTTAGAGGGGGCTTTCTCAGATGAGGCAGTCCTCCTAGCCTTTAACTGGAAAGTGGTCCCAAAAGGTCAGTTGGAGATTCCGTAGCGGAGTAGACATTTCCACAACCTACTGGTGAATGGAATCCCAACCACTGCCCCAAGAGACACCTGTGACAGTAACACTGTTCTGCATAACAGGCTTGTTCTCTCAAACCAGTATATCCTAGGTGAGACAAGACAAGTAAGAGCTGTCCCAGGGGATCTCTGTTAGGCCTGTTGCTGTGGTACCCCTAGAAATAGATGGATCCCTTAGTTGGAGAGGGTGGTAGTCAGTAAAGAACTCCCCCTTGACTTTCTCTTTGGAAATGACCACCCAGAGGCTCTCCCAGATCATGGCTGAGCTTCATGTACTGGGGGTTGGGGGATGTGTAGGCAACTGGGTTTTTGTTGCAGTACTCACCCTACTTTTTACCTGGTATCTGGTGCAACTTTGACTGAAAGTGTGCTGGGTTCGTGATAACCAGGTCTCCAACAACAGCGTTCTTTCTCTAAACTGCACAATTGTTCCTCAATTGGCACTCCTTTAGGATCCTTGTAAGTACCTAGTAAGTGGTACCCCTGGTACCTAGAGCCTTGTAACTAAAGACGGTCCCCTAAGGGCTGCAGCACAAATGTTGCCACCCTAAGGGACCCCTCACCAAGCTCATGCAAACTACCTTTGAAGCCTGAGTGTCTTGGTGCTGAGTCGGCATGGCAAACTCCTCTGTGGGCCTATGCCAGCAAAACACTGCATGTGGTATAGGTAAATCACCCCTACGGCAGGCCTTACAGCCCTAGGCAGGGTGCACTATACCCATGTGAGGGCATATCTCCAAGAGTGGAAATGTCCTGGTGATATCGAAGTTCACTCATAGATATTACCAGTGCACAGGGAAGCAATGACGAGTACATGGGCTGGACACTCACGATTACGAGTTCCCCTGCTACATGATGGCTTCACTATACCCCAAGGTGTTTGATACCTAACACCTCGTCTTAATACACCCACACTGATGCCACTGCTGGATTTATTAATAAATGCACGCAGAGGGCACCTTAGAGGGGCCCCCTGAAAACCTGCCAACTGATAGTGTGTTGATTGACTGGTCTCGACCAACCAGCCACCCTAGACAAGTTTCTGACCCCTTGATATGTGAGCCTTCGCTCTCAGAGGTCAGGAACAAAGCCTGCTCTGGGCAGAGGTGTTCTCACCTCTTCCAAGCAGGATGGGCATTTCAGAGGGGGAAGCTTCAAAGGCCCTGTTGCCTTTGTTATGCGAACCCGGGCTTCCCCAGATAGTGGAGATTCCCACCCCCCTGTCCTGCTCCCACTTTTGGGGGCAAGGTAGGAGGGTAAATGTGTAAGATTCAGAGGAGTGCCCACATTCAGCCAGCACCGCCCCTAGGGTGGGCCAGCTGATGTGGACCCCACATTTCAGAATCCTCCATCTTTTGTGGGAGACAATTAGCCTATTAGGGTCACGGTTATGCTCACTTCCCACAGAAAGTGGTGATATAGAGGGTGTAGTCACCCTACAGGTAGTCAGCCCATTGGCTACTACCTGATACTCCCCTTAATGCCCCTAAATTGAGTAATTAGGTAGCACCCCTCGACCCAGAACAGATTCGAAGGATCAACAGAAGAAGGACAAAGAAAAGTCAATGCCTGGCCAGAACAGCGGCAGAACTTTGGATTTGGCGAGAAACATTGATGTCCTCAGCCTTCTCTCAACAATTGTGACCGAGTGACTCGCCCTGCGAGCTGGGGAATTACCAAAGCCTTGGGTAGCCTGCCAGCTCTTTGACAAACACTGAAAGTCCCCCTTGGTGTAGAGGACCTACTCCCCAACAGTCCACAGGCACCGACAAGCAGAATCCGGTACACCGCCTTGCAGCTCCCCGGTCCGACTGATGCCACAGACGACCAGGAGCAGGTACTCGTGCTCTGGAAGGTCAGATCTTTCGCCCAACCGAGTGTGAAGACACCAGGACCAACCGGAGCCATGCAGTACCAACTCAAGGAGTAGCAGACGCCTTGCCCTGCACCAAACGCCAACAGCAAGGAACCAGTCCGGACTCTCACTGCACTAGGACCAAGAGCCGTCAGGGAACATCAGTATCACTAAGACCCACTTTGAGAGTCGCCCAGCTGCCTTGATTTCTCCTCCTCCAGCTGTTTGCCCCTGACCGTGAGATGCATCTTTGCGGACCAGCCCAGCCAACCAAACCACTCTGCATCCAAGCCTCCTGGCCCGGGTCCTGATGAACCGGCCGTGTCCCCGTGCTCCAAGATGCCTTGCAACCTGAGCCCCCATTTGGGGGCCCTCTGACTTGCATGCAAATCCCCCTGTGCAGCCTCATTTCAGGTGCACTCCCTTCTTCGTAGCGCACCAGCTACCAGCCTCACCAGCACCCTGCTCTCGGTAGAACCCGGGTGGTTCCCAAAGAACTACTGGTAGTACTTTGATCCCTGGCACACTACTATTCTGATCCCAGAAGGTGAACCCCTGTAACTGACTGTACCTACCTTTATGCATGTTTTACTTTTCCTTCCATAGGATTGCATTGTTCGTAAATGTGCACTGTACTTACCTTGAAACGCAATTCTTGAGTTCAGAATATAAAAATAATGTTATTTTTCTAATTTGGTCTTGGATTTATTCTTTTTGTCTGTCTCTCATTTATTGCCTCTGTGAGTACAACAAATGCTTAGCACTGCCCTCTGATAAGCCTAACTGCTTGCCCACACTACCTCAAAAGAGAGCGTTAGTATAATCTACCTTAGCCTCTGTAAGCCAAGTGGGGACCCACTGGACTCTCTGCACAGTGTACTTCATTTTAGTGCACTCTACAGAGAGCCAGCTTCCTACTACCACAAAAGAGAGCATTTGGAATTATTTATTAATTTAAGCCCTGTAAACCAATAAGGGTCGTCTGGACTTTCTACACAGTGTACCTGATTTTGGCGTACTACATAAAAAGCCAGCTTCCTACAGTCATGTTTTGCTCTGTGCTCTACATTCAAAGCAGCAGTTTTGATATTGTTTCCCCGCCCAGTGATCAATCACGGGTGTCACTGACAGTTAATCAGGCACACCCGGTGCCCTGTCACTTCCAGTGGTAGTGATTCAGCAGTCACAATCAAACAAGTCATGTTTCATTTCCTCCAATCAATACTTTAACCTCCCCCTTTGATTGGAGGATGGGGGCTGGTCACAGGGAGGCCGGGAACAACATCGGTGTACTCTGGTGGTGCCTGGGTGAGGGGTGGTCTTATTCCAGGGACACACCGCTAATATCCTGGCTCTTTGATATCCCTTGTGGGACGGGCCAGGAGCAAAGTGTTTGGTATATCTCCAACGTCCTGATGAATGTTTGACCACCCCAAAGTAAGCCAACTGACCCGTTACTAAAGCATATTATACGCCCTCTACATCTCGATAAAAAAAGAAAAAATCAAAGCAGAAATTCCAACTCATATTATGTAGCAAAAACAGTCAGATGGGTCAAAAAATAAATTTTCAGGATGCTGACACTACACTAACTTTATTCCAGTGACATCATTATGGACCAGATGTGCACGGAAGCACCTCTGGTATCTTTGATTCAAGATCTGTGACCAACACTACCAGTAAAGTCCGATCCGCAAACATTTTCCATGTTCTTGTCTCTCTTGCATATTGAAGTGTGCACTGCATGGAGAGGAGAGTGCAGGCATTCCAAAACATTGATTGGCAACATTCTACCTAACGTTCTGAAGCCGCAGTCACTGTCAAACAATTAAGACCAATAAAATGTAGTTTACATTTTTAATGTATAATTTAAGACAAATAAAATGTTCTTTATTTATTAAGACAATAACATTTACAATAACATATTTTGTTAGTGCTACCCTAAGACAGCTACTACTGTGTCAGGTCCAGAGCTGGCTTTATGAAATTAGGCTGAACAGCTTCACACAGTGACACTTCAACAGCACCAGATCCTTCGTCTTGTGTTCTAATACTAAGTTCAACATCTCCTGGCATCAGCAGACTGCTCTGCTGAGTAAAGCAGTTCCTACCAGAAGATTACTTCATAAGAGTAGTATTCAACTGATGGTTCTCTCTTACCTCAGGGCACCAGAACCCTCCTGGCCGTTGTCCCTCCGACCCACTGATCTCCATTGAAGAACCTTCCTCGTTCTGCAGCTTGTCGCATCAAATGCCAGAAGATATTTCACAGAATGATTTAAACTCTCAGAAAATCCCACTGTTTAACTCTGCCCATGCGCATCACCTTTTTGACTTTCTGCGTCATCAATAAGGGAGTTAACAAGAGCACTCTGTCTTATCAACTAACCAAGATCAAGTTGGCAAAATGCTACGTGCACTATCCATTTTGAATCCAGGGTATGTAGCTGGGAAATAGCCTGATGAGGGGCCTTATACTGTGACTCTCAGAGGGACTGGAGCTTCTTCCTGGTCAAAATCCTCCAGGCACCGTCCCTCCATGACAGCAAAGTATTTAAGATAGTCATTTTCAAGCCCAGTCTCACCTGATGGTAAAACCAAGTCTACTGTTGCATTGGAGAGTGTCCTTAACTAGGAGTGCGGGAAATTTATGTGATTTGCTTTCACATAAATATGTGAGATTTTAGGAAAACTATGAGACATTTCATGCCAGTACGCAAAGTGCCAAACCATCATTTAGCGTTACATTTTTGCGTGAAATGCATCTTCTGGCCAATTTTTGAATGAGGGTGCATTACATGGTAAAAAAATTAGCACGAAAATCACAAGCGTTAAAAGCAACAGCCACTCGCGTTATTTCAAAGTGCCTATGGTGAAATTTTACGGGGCTTCGCATAATGGCTTAGTTTCAGTAATCTAATGTAAGAGGAGTAGGGCAACATTTCAGAAATTACTTTGAATTAGATTTTGCCCGGGCCTACCCTAACCTCTTCTGCTCACTGGGGAATACACTGCATCACAGCTCCCTCCCTCACCTTGAGCCCCCACCCCCCCTTGCCACTCTGCCATGCAACCCACTCTCTGTCTCTCACCAGCCACCTCTACTATCTGATCCCCCAATTACCCCAGCCCTGCTTTCTTTACCTCCTCGTCTGTCTTCCTGGATGCAGCCCTTACGCATGAGATTCGACTCCTTTCTGGCAGAAAGAAAAAAACAGGCCTTCTGAGAGGGAATCAAGGAGCAGAAGAGGGGAAGACCAGGACTTGGAGTAATGAAGATTACCAGTAAGCAATCGGGGCATTACTTGCACCCCACTGCCCAACTTTTATACAGGACTCCATTGTTCTGTAATTAGATTCGAGCTATATTAGTTCGTATACATTACTTTCAAACAGTGTGCACATCCAGTTATTGGGCATGGGTTGTACCCATCTTGCGGGGGGGGGGGGTTTTAATCAGCCACTTAAACCGGGGTAAAAAAACGACAGAAAAATAAACAAAATGTAAAGTCGCTGCTAGTCTGCCGATGAGTGTCTCCTATAATCATACCGATGCCACAGTGTGCCCCAGAGCCACACAAGGGCTGTCTATGTTCTGCGTCTATTGGGAGAGGGTGTGGCCTTACCGCTAGGGCGTCGACCTCGAAGCAGCGTAACCGGGTTTGAGTCTCGGCAGGGACGCTCAACATCCTGTGATTCTGGGCATATCACTTGGTCTCCCCGTGCCTAACAAAAAATGAATGTGTCCCTTCCTAATGTAACTGGGGCTCATGTGAGACGCTCTGATACCTTTGTGTCTAGATCGCGCAACCTTTGGGTCTAGATAGCACTATATAAAACTCCATAAAAAAACCTATGCCTGATAGTCAGCAGGTAGCCAAAGCAGATGTCAGGCTTAGTGTTGCTTCACCCTGCTTGCTAGGTGGGCCTCTCTCTATTGCATTAGCTAATAAGCACTGGCAAAACCAATGAGCCTGGCCTTGGCAATCATGGAGTTTTTAAAAATTTTAATTTGCAGACATAAGCAATATGCAAAAAATGGCAAACGTAAAATATGCCACAATAAGGAGTGATAGCAGCCCTGACACTCCAGCCCGGCACTGAAGTACACCCCGATTCAGGTATCTGTGCACAAGTGAGTAGGCAAAATGCCATCACTCACAGTGCAAGAGAGTATGTGGTTGAGGTAGGCACCTATTGTCCCATCCTGTATGCTATGGTGGGTAGAAACAACATGTGAATGACCCTTGAACTGATGACAAATCAGTTGGGGAGGGGCTAACCCATAGGCACTGAATGGATATATGTTGTTATGAATACATGGGCAAAACCTAATTTTTTCTCCAGACCAAAAATGGTCGATTAAAGATGGAGCAAGAATCAGTGAATGAGTTGGGCGCGCTTATTAGGTCTCTCTGGTAATAGGTGTCACGGTTGCAATTTTAAGTGCCCTTCTGCTAAAGGACTGCATCGCCTGATTGATTATTTTTTTACATCTGCTTGTAGAACCAAGGTTGATAACGTGAAGTTTTAATTTTTTCTCAGGGGAGAGGAAGTGGCGTGACATGCACACCATGATTTCCCAAAGGTGGCGAATTTCACTGTCAAAGAAATTGATACCTGTGGAATAATGGGGGAATAACACACGAGAAGCTTCTTCCACAATAGTATCCTGCCCCAGGCAGTGTTTAATATTTATGAGCAATTTGGTGACAGCTGGAGCAGATAAAGTGAAGAGCACAAGGCGCATGCGTGGGACTTGCTTCAGATTTGAATGCGGTGGGACAAAAAAAACACTTCTATTCAGCGATATTTTGGGAAGATCTAAGAATAGAAGTACTTTGTGGATTTGTACTGTTCGGGCTGGCCTATCTGCAGCCTGGCAGTGCCAGAAGGGCTTGTCTGACAGATCAGTGAGTGAGTCTGTTTTAGGGTCTGGTGGCCCGAATCATACTGTTCATTTCTCAGATAACGCCACAAACATTGCCTGCAGCAAGCACAAATGCATGTAGTTTCCCATACCTTGCAGAACACCTATAAAGTGTTCCCTTTACGCGTTGAAAACAGACCCAATTTGCAAATGTGGGCACCCTTTTATCTATCTGATGTGCTAATGGGGTCACTTTTATTTTGGTGCCAGGACATAATCTTGTCCCAGTCCTGACTGGGTAGGTGTACGGCTGCTTTTTTTCTGTAATTTAACATCTAGCAATCTTGATGGAAACATTTTATCCATGGGCTGTACATCAGTACCAAGTACATTTATTTAGAAAAAATCATATTGTACCTTTACAAACTTGGCTTCTCTGGTGTATTTGGTTACATTCCCAAACTGGTAGATGCATGCTTAACATTAAATTTGGGTGATTGTGACATACTGTGTGTTATTTCCAGCGATTAGAAACTGCATTACTAGTATTATCGCTTTATAAGATAGTAGTTTTTATATTAATTCCAAGGGTCCTTCTTAATATATGCATGTTCTCGTTAGTAAGCGCCAGAGTAGTAGTACACTGGAACTCAAAAGAAAACCTCCTAAAACCATGAAGTGCAATAGCAATCGGGTCCCTACCCAGCCAGGTTCTTCTGTGAGATTGTAGTGGGTGGCGCGCAGCCTAGTGCGCCAGTAACTGTGGGCGCCCTCTTGTGCATACAAACATCAAATATTGTTCCCAGACCCAGGGGTAAAGCACATTTAGTTAATGCCACATTTCTTGCGGTGGAAAGCACCACGCATCAAGCCTGTGTTTTCTAAATGCACTCAATGCGTGAGACCAAAACTGCATAATTATGCCGCCCCTGGCTGTACAACGAGGTGAGCTCACTGCACGTATCTCCTCACATGCCTCCCCTGGGGAGTCGAGATATCTAACAATACGAGCCCTTTATGGCGGCTTTTATCATCGTCGGCTCAGCCGCACACAAACACAGAAACCCTGGATACATTGCATCAGATCCGTGATAAATGAGTCTCAAAGGGCGCGCGCACGAGGCGGTAATTATCTGAGGTGGAGCCGTTCTGGCGGCCTAATGTCGCTGAGTGTTTTATTGCATGGTGGCCATGTTTGCGTGCCTCACCGGCACAGCTTCTGTACGCGCCTCGCCTCTCTGGCACAGTTTATTTGCGCCTGTAATTGGTGCAGTGCATATTCTAGGTTTTGTGCCGACAGTTGTTTCACTTGTAGAGTTGAATGCATTTTGAAATTAAAAAAAGTGCGCATGCTCTCAAACCATGGATTTTCCAAGACCTGCTAATTCGATAGGCTTTCATTCAATTAGCATATGTGTCTGTCATTAGTAGAGGCTAAGCAGACAGAACCAATTTGAGGCCGCACTGGTCCTGTAAAAACACAGAAGCGCGCGCGCTCACCAACGCTAAAACAACTTCGGCGTAAACAGGAACATACTGTGACCCGACCACTAATGCTGCTTGCAGCTATACAGCCAGCTGATTTTCATTTATTTCATATTGACCTGGTTTTGTTCAAAGAATATTCTAAACAGTGTGCTGAAATATTCTATTCACACGGTAGAGCACATGGCTGGAAGGTGTTGGCGCGTTTGCTCAGCTACTTTCAATTTTAAAATCGCTTCCGGCAGACGGGTGCAGCGTTCATCCCCTAAGGATTTTATTGCTCCTCAGCTGGACCCGTGGAACAATTCGATTAAGGATGCAGATGTTACGGAAAGCAAAATAAATATTTAACATCCGTTAATCGTTTAAATCGAAAGAATAATATGCTCAGAATAAAAAATAAAAAAATGTATAAGAACAAAAAATACAGCTTAGCTCGAAGAAATAAACCAAAGTTACAAATCAGAGGTCAGACCCACAATAGGAACTCTCCAAAAATAAAGGGAGAGTGAGCCAAGCACCCTCAATCAAGGGCTTCTTTAATAATGCAAAATACAATAAATGCCATACATGGACACATATACATTAAAATCACACAGATTGGACCAATCATGTTAAAGAAAGAACAATACAGTGTTACAGCATGTTTCTCTAAACCTCATTTCTTCAGTGCAACTACATGTTAAATGTACTTTTATCGTGTTAATGCTACTGTACACTTTTATTATAAATCTCTACATCAATCACAAACATACCAGCATCCACATCTTGCTTCTACCAGACCCTTTCAGTGATCTCCGATACATCCACTCACTTTCATTGGTTTCTCTCAACTTACCAGTAGCTCAATAACAATTAAACACGTCTCATGCTTGCGTCTGCCTCCCGTGTTCCCTCCCTGTGGGGTACACTTATTTTCGTACAACTTTCATGAGATAGGGGGTCAATGGACTCCTGAGTGCCATCTTGTGTTTGGAAAAGCAACAGTGTTCAAATAAATACAAAATGCATTCAAAAAGTATAACCTTTATTTGGGATATGCCATTATATGTTAAAAATAAGTCAACAAGAGCATAAATGATTACAATTGTGCATTCTCGTTAAGCATAGTGTTTTCTTAAAGTTGTCTCAACATAATGATGATTTCCAGTTTAAATGTAAGCAGCTGAGTTCGAAAGTGGCATTACTGATAGGATTTCTTTTTGGATTGGTGCCTTAGGTCACTGCTGAAGACTGCAAAGAAATTGTGGCTGCGTGTCAAGAGAGTGGAGTCATGCTTGCTGTTGGACATGTCATGCGGTACTATCCAATCTGTATCAAAATAAAGGTAATCATCATGGTAAACAGACGCATTGCAGCACCCATCCCTCAACATAGAACTGCAATGAAATTCTGTAATTTGGATGCTACCACTGGATAGTTGCAGAGATATCTGAGTGAAGAGAACCCCTCTCTGTTTCTGGGCAATTGTTTGGCAGTAAATCATGGAATTTAAGGACTCTGTCCCCAAACTCCACAAGCAGCAAGACCTTTAAGGTGGCTAATTCTACTCTGGGTAAAGTCATGGCGTTCCCTTACTTGGGTGTCTTATTTGATGCTAAAAATTGTTGGAAGGCATTAGTTGAGGCCAAAAGATCTGAGTTTGTTCAAACCATAGGGGCGGGTTCTAGTTTTGCACATAGGTTAGGCTCCCAGGGGTAAGGGACCGTATAAAGATTTACCAGACTAAATGCATATCACAACTTTGATATGAGGGTGAGGTATGGGGTTATGCACAAGTGACAAACCTGATATCCCTAATCCGTATTTTGTGTTGGATTAAGATTTGGAGTAGGGATGAATTGAAGTTAAATCTGTTAATTCTGCAGACTGCTTGGTCCTCGGCCGGGCTCATAAAATACTGTGATAGCCTATGTTAAGGCAGCTTTTGCTTCCATCGGTAGGCGCGATATTTATGAGGACCCCACTTCTCTCTCCATGCGTGAGCTGGGGTGAGTTAAAAGGCTATTTTTAAACCGTGCAGGTTTGAAGAGAGAGAGCATCTGGAGCTACAGAAGCCATCAGTAAGGGGTCATATGTTGTGGAAAACCATGCAGGGGCTAGAGCCGTACCGTGCCAAGGTATATTCACAGCAAGATAGGTTTTTATTGGCTAGGTTTAGGTTTAACCAACTACATTATCTTTTGGCATCTCCATGTGGACGGGCACGGTCTGAGGCAAGGTTGCCCTGCGGCTGCGACAATAAGTCTCTGCAGTACACTTTGCATTTTGTAATGTTTTGTTCGTATTTTAGCTGGCCGAGGAAGTCGTTTTTAAGTCCTTTGCAAAACTCCTGAATTTTAACCAAGTTAAGCCACACTTAATGTATCTACAGATGCTCCCCATTGGCTGTGTTACTTTTACTGTTTTATCATTTTTGCGAGCTGCTATGGCGTCCAGTAGATCGAAATCTGACTAATAGATGTAGTGTCTGAGGGGGTGTGCTTCAGTGTTTTATTGACAATTGCCATTCTATGGTACTGTTTTATAATTTTTGCGAGCTGCTATGGCGTCCAGGAGATCGAGATTTGACTAATAGAGGTATGTGTGTGGGCGGTGGATGCGGGGGGGGGGGTGTTTTACTGTCTTATTGACTATTATCATTTTATGTTATTTATCAGTAATTCATTTTATAACGAAGATGCTATTTGTATTATTTTATGGTGATGTTATCAACCGAATAAAGATTTATGAATTGAAATTGAAATTGAAGGACTCTGTCCCAATAAAAACATACTGCCAGATGGGGGCCGATTATTCTAATTGTAAAATAATAATTCTTGGGATTCGTGTATGATTTTAGATGGCTCCCTTATAGATACTGTGACACCTGCCCATAACCCCTTTTATCTAACATTAATCTACTTACAAGTGGTTGTTTTAGTTGGTCAGAGAAGCTCCATTCTTTGGTGGTTGTGCAAAAACGTTCCGGCTGTGGGGAAGCCGTAAACACAAATATCTAAAATGGTCCCATTTGACAATACTTCTACAAACAATTCTTGTTATTCTGTTGTGAATGCCTACTTTATGGCTAGGGTCTTGGTTTCAGGGCATGATTGCATGCTTGCTAGATAAAAAGTCGATGGTTGGATGCTAAATAGGTGTTTACTCTGTTAGTTTGTGGTTTGTAATTTGTTTTGCACTATAGTAGTAGTCTATTTAGTTAATATTTTCCATTATTTTCCTATTAAGAGCAAGTTCCGATATCACAACATTCTTGTAATAAGGAAAAAAATTACCAGTCTTAATAATTTATTGCAAGCAACCAGTGATAATGCCAACCTGCAACTGCCTCCTATGCTGGGCCGTCCCATCTCTGGACTTGTGTTACTGCCTGCTGTGGTGATCTTTTAAACCTAGTGGAATCTGTATCTGCATAGCGCAAACCTAACTTCTGAGTTTAGAGCCCCACAGGCAGGCCGCCACATACACACCACCGTTTTCACAACAGCAGAAAGGAGAGAACGGCACAGGAGGGGCTCGTAAACTCTGGCTGAACCTGCGCTTTTGACATCCGTAAACTAGCTCGCTCTCTTGCAGCCTGCCGATAGGAGGTGCAGATGGGATATAATGCAGGCCGTTTCCCTATCCTGCCGTATAAGATTCCAAATGAGCAGGCCTACCAACAACAGGAGCAATTTTATCTATTTCCTCTGGTACGCTGTACAAAACCTAGATTTGGTTTGCTCTTTACTATCACATATTGTAAGGCATAAAACGCCCTCAAATGCAAGGAAATGACAAGTCACCTCAGGGTACTGTGAATTTGTAAATACATTTGGTTTACAGCCTTATTTCTTAGTGACTTGCATTACCCTTATAACATACACTTGGGGGTACATTATTCCTTATATACTACATGGAAGCCTGCAATCCTTGTATAGAAAACTGTCTCCAATTTTCTTAATAAATTCTACATAAGACCGAATTAGTGACTTGCAATAGGAAAATGATGTAGCTGCTCTACTGTAATAAGATATGGCAGTTGAGTTACAATGTCAGAATTCCTGCTGCCAGACCCATCAGAAAGGATGAAAGGCAGGTCAGTGAGCATAATTACAAGTACTGTTTTTTATGTTTGTGTTTAATAGTACTTTATTTAGATAATCAAGTCAGTTAAAGTGGCAGCACCATAAAACGAAAATAAAGTCAAATGCATGAAAAGCAGTGTTGCTATGTACATCACAGCCAATTCTTTGAAGGTTAGGACATCTGTGATACATAATGTACCATTATAAGAAAACATCAGTCAAGTGTCATGACATTTTGCGGTGAATTTGCATCAAGTGCTAAAATCAGACTGAGCCCCACTGAATAAGCACATAACAGAATCAAATAACTGTAACAAGTGGTCTACTAACGAAGGTTGTGGGACAACTGTTATTAGTTTAAGCCGAGTGGAGCTGAGCATAGTGGTACAATATGGATCTTGTTTTAAAAAAAATCCTTTGTAACCTACCAATTTGCTTTCGAACTAAAACCTATCTAGATTTAAAAAATGTATGCATACTTGCTCTATTGGCCTAAATAGCAAACCCAGAATCTCACTATCTAGACTGAATAATAAATAATTTTCCTGATCACAAGAAGTTTACAGCAATCACACCAGAGATTCCTTACTGTATCCACATTAAGAAACCAGCGTTCACTGACATATCTTTCAAAATGACCCTTTTACTAACAAATTCAAACCATCCTCGTCTCTTTTAGACAAGATTGGAAACTTCAGAAGATTTCTAAAAACATTGCAAAATATAAAAAGTTTTAGTCTACAAGCATGAATGTGCATGTTTCTGGAATGCCCCAGCCGTTGCCATTGAAAACAAGGAAATTCATTTGCAGAACTGCATTAACCTTGATATCTTTTTTTTAAGCCAGCTGATTCAAAATAATTATTTTATTTTCTTCAAATAACTAAACCAATTCTACAAATATCATTTAAAGAGCTCTGGAACTACTTAAATGTTAAAGTTGCTTTAGCCATAACAGTGATATATATGGGTTCCTAAACTTCTACATGACCTCTTATACTTTAAGGCCTGATTTAATTTGACTAGATTTGAATAAAAATCCCATTCTATCAACATTTGCAACTTGATGAAGCTCCACTTACAAAATGATTGAAGACAGTGCAAAAGACCATTAGGTACACTTGGAGCTGGGTTTTCACTCATTCTTTTTAAAAGTCAATAATGAGTTGGGCCCTGGAATCTATCTTCCATGTATTATTAAAAACAATGTTCTGAGGAGCCTATTGGACCTCGCTCAAATCTCACAAGCTAAAAAAAAAAAAAAAAAAAAGTTCAGCGTGTTGGAGGTGTGGTCAGCGAATGATGGTTATATTCATGTGTGTTCAATACACCATACTCACCGATTGATGTGCAAGAAATAAATTAAGTCAAACTGATCACAAACACAATGTTTATTTTTCCACTGGTTTCCATCATTATTAACGATTATTCCTATCTTGGCAACTTATAATATAACACCACAGAGTCTCACCGTTGTCAAAAGAATCATCTTAAGAAACTGGAAATACAAACACAACACAGCCATGGAAAATGGGCCCTCTGATATTTCAACCCAAGCCGTCCTGGAAAAAGAAATGTTCAGACTAATGAACAAGGAACACATTTTCTCAAAATCTGGGCGAACTATTTGGAGATCTAAACATAACTTCATTGCATCCACTTTGTTGTAAGCTGCTGAGGTTCCTTTTCCTTTACTCCAGATGATGATGCGTTTCTCATTTTTTAATGGCTCTCATATTTCTTACTTTACATTGTGTACTATCTCTCTCAGATGTTCCCTAGGTTGTGAATTCCTCGACTATTTAGAATTTATTTGAATATTTTGTCTTGATTTTGTCTGCTTTTAACATCAGACATAATGTAAATTTTGACGCTCACATTTCCTGCCTTGAATGTTCTTGATATAATAAAAAAATAGCAGCTTGGCATACATATACAATTCTAAGCTTATACGTGATGTAGAGGTACTGAATGAGGCAGATGTAGGTTTAGAGGTGGAACTAAAGGTTAATGTAGAGAATGGTGTGGCGGAAGTGGTAGAAGTATGTTTAGTGGAAGAGTTTGGTGTAGAGATGGAAGAAGAGGCAGACACAGAGTAGATGTAGAGGTAAGTGTACCTGCAGAGGCAGCTGTGGAGGTAGAGGTAGCTTTTTGGGGGTATGGTAAGGATCAATGTTGGGTTAAGTATAGTTCCTCATTATTGTCCACTGAATGAAAAAAAGAACATTTCGTCATTGTTTTTTTATGTTGATTTCCTCATAGTTGTATTTTTCCATTCTTTAATTTCTTTCTTAAACTTTGATGACGTTCCTTTATACATTTCGCCCAATTCCTTGAATGCACAGGACCCTTCAGATATGGAGTACTCTAGCAACGTTGAGATGACCAACATTGCACAATTATGGCCCAGGCAAATAAGTTTCAGTTCTCCTCTTTCAGGAGCAGGGGATGATTCTCTGTTCATATTACCTTTGTTAACCTCTTCTGTGCCCATGACGAGATGGTCTCGTCATGGAGCACAGTCGCGCTGTGCCCATGACGAGACTATCTTGTCATGACACCCACGCACTAGGGAATCGCCAGGCACAGGAGGGGGAAAAGGCCTGGCACCCAAAGGGTTAAAATGTTCATGGGACTCCAGCACACCTCACAGAAACAAATATTGCAGTTATGTGTGCGGTCAGAAATTAATTTAGTAATCATCACTGGGAGAGCAAATAACTTTGATTTTATCACATCTCTTGGTAATTGCCTAAATCATATCTAGGTGACGTTTTAACTTAGATTCCACATTCAGTAGGCTCTGCATCCTTGTAGGCCTCTGCAAATATTATCTCTAAACGACTACTGCCTATCTGACTAGGCAAAGAGATGTTTTCTCTTAAAATAAGGAGGCAGTTAGAAATAATTTTCCATTCTCCATTTGCTGCATTTTATTAGAAAGCATGTTCCACAGTTGAGCATTAAATTAGTCCTAGCCTTTTTAATGCACTAACTCTAACATTTGACACCTCGGCACGCTGACGGAGTATTGCCGTCACAGCTGAAAAAAAGGTTGGAAAACATGAAGTTCTTTCTTCAGAAAATCCATAGCAGGAATCAATTTTGGTGTTTGGTGAAGTTGCTACGGAATTCTGATTGTTTAGGAATGTGTCAAAGCAGAAGTTCTTGCCAGAACAGGTCAGTTGCTTCAGCTGTCTTCGCTTGTCAGAACTAGAGTTTAGCATACTAAATGTGATAGATGAGTAGTTTGTCCAATCGGGGTGCATCAGGTGCTGTGGAGTTTCAGGTATGCTTGGTGTTGGAGGAACAAATATAGTCCTTCGATCCTCCCAGTCCCCAATCTTGGATTCCGCCATAACTGCCGAAACTTGGGCTAAACACTTCAGTACTCTATATAACCCTTTTGATTCGGCTGATCGACTGAGCCAGCGGAAAAGTCATTCTAATTCCCTCCCAGAATTAAATACCCCTACCTTTTTCCCATTGAACATCCTTTTTGATCATGCCGAAGTATTAATGGCACTAAAAGAAAGTCCCTCTGGGAAGGCCCCAGGTCCGGATTGCGTTCCAATAGACGTTTTTAAATTACAGCCAGACCTATGGGCCCCACTGCTTACTAATGTTCTGAATTCTCTGAATACAACAGGTTTTATTTCCACCTGGCCCGAGGCAATCGTAGTCCCGATCTTTAAAAAAGGCGAAAGGGGTAATCCCGCCAATTATCGCCCAATTTCACTTCTAGACTCCCTCATGAAGGTAGCCGGGCGAATTATTTTAAACAGAATACATGATTGGATAAACGACCAAGACATTAACTCTAACCTGCAATATGGCTTCAGACAAGGCAAGGGTACTATTGAGCAAGGTCTGAATTTGACTCTCATCATAGCCAAATACACCCAGGCTAAAAAGGGAAATCTCTTCATAACCTTTGTAGACCTCAGCTCTGCTTTTGATTGTGTTGATCATGAGCTGTTATGGGATTCTCTTGTAGAGATAGGCTTAGATCCTCCCATTCTCTTATTCATTAAAGAGCTGTACAGGGACGCATCGGCCCGCGTTAGATACGGTAGGAGTGGAGAATGTTCTGATAGGTTTCTCATTAGGCGAGGTGTCAGACAGGGTTGCTTATTAGCGCCCCTACTTTTCACCCTTTATATTAACTCTGTTGGTCACCATCTAAACAGAACCTTTAATGACTACCCTACTATAAATGGCAAACCCATACCTATTCTGCTCTATGCGGACGATGCTGCAATTATGTCCCAGACCCGAATGGGGCTACAAAGGGCAGTTAACGAATTTACTGACTTTATGTCAAAGAGAGGCCTAAACGTTAACACCTCTAAAAGCCTTAACCATGTCCTGTGGCCTAGGGATTGGGAAAAAACCATGCTCCATCTTTTTGAATGGCAAAAAACTGGACAGCATTGAAAGATTCCCTTATTTGGGTATTATTTTTAATAAGAGGGGCACTTGGCGAGCTGCGGCTCAAGCCAGGGGCTTAGCACTGTCCAAAGCTATAGGTGCACTGACCAACTTCTCTAAAAATCTTGGGGGCCGCCCGACAAGTCCCTTACTCCAGATCTACCGGGCAAAGTGCATTTCAGCCGGCACCTATGGATCCGGGATCTGGGGGATCGAGCCCGCTGACCAAATTCAACGCCTCGAGAACGCTTTTTTACGTTATCTCCTGGCTGTTCCACCTAGCACTTCCACTTATATGGTGCACACTGAATTAGGCCTTACACACATTGCGGATACTATCAATTCCTCCCCCCTCATTTTATGGCACAAAGTTTGGACTAATGAAGAGACACCTTTTAATAGAGAAATTATTACAGACTGCCTTATTTTGAATGGGGTCAAGAATATTAAATGATTGAACTATGTCAAGAAGCTGTCCTCTGACCTAGGGCACCCGGAATTTTTCACTGACCCTTCATCTTTAATTAATATAGAGAGAGTTACGTTAAAACGTCTCGTCCTTAACCATCTGTGCAGCCAACGATGGTCTTTAGAAAAACAAAAGAGCACAATTGTTTAATATCAACAATCGACTATCACGAATGGAATACAGCAATATTTACTCCTAGAACCTTCGCCTTTCATTCGCATGCTCCTGACCCGTTTCCGCACCGACACTTTCTTTAGATTATTAACTTTTCCAAATCCAAATTGCTGGTCTAGCGACTTGGAGAAATGCCCCTGTGATGGATTATCAACCCAATCTAATATTCATTGCATCTTATTTTGCAGATTTTATCAACTGCCAAGGGCTATTTTTTTAAAACCTCTGCTTATATCATGGGGATTACGTTCATGTAGAATGGCCTACTACAAATTAAAAACTTTGGAAACACCCTTAGCCCTGGCAGCCATTTCATCTTATCTGAATAAGACCCTGAGATTGAGGTTATCAATGCAGCCTTAGCTGACATATGTCTTGATGCTCTGATTGTGTACCTGCATTTTTAAATTGTATTTTTACTTGTTTTTATTCGATTTTGTTTTTATATTTTATGTGTATGTACTTTTATGATACTGTTTTTACATATCGAATAAAGTTCATTATCTATCTATCTAGTCCAAGATGTTGTCAGTGACGTGATTAAAGGTGACAAGCTGTTTGATATTTTTGGTGTACAGCATGTTTGGGTAGGTTTCTTTGATGAACTTGGGCATTGTATCACCTGGGAGGTTGAAATTGTAAAATAAGATTGATTGTGTAGATGATTGAGACAGTGATGAGTACGAAGAACAGCTAGGTATGGGAGATGGGTTAACTTCTGGTAGCTGCTAAATTACATGGTAGGTGATCGCTTGTCTTGGTGAGGTTGGTAAGTGGTTCAAGAAGACTAGTGATTGTACAGTAATATTAGTGAGTTTTTAAATGTTTTCTATTGTACTGTTGTGGTTGTTGATGTGGTGAATGCTATAGTCCTGTGGGCCCAAGACATCGACAATGTAAGTGGTTGGGGTGAAGAGAGCCAGGTCTCTGTGCTAGAATGGCATCAGGGTGGAGTTTTTTGATGAAGTTTTCTATGTCCCCGCATTCCAGACTGTGCAATGGGCATTGATCAGTGTGTGTACTGTGAGTGTGTGATCTGCTGAGTGGGATGCTGATGTACATGTTGTGTTGGCTGCAAGTGAGTAGTTGCTGTGTTGATGGGTGTGTATGATGATGTGAATGGTGAATGGAGATAAAGATAGGATTATATGTTGCTTTCCAAAGGCGCATAGCCCTTGTAGCAATCTGCAGTGCAGCCATGTACACTACCCAATTTCTTTAGTAAGTCTTACTCACTGGATGCATCTTTGCATCTTCCTGTAAAGATACAACAAGGCTGTCCTTTTTATCATTTTCGTTTAAGTATGGTCTCATATATGCTGCTTGTCTCTTCCTGCATTTTGATGCAGTAGAATTGGGTTCCAAGCCAGTTGAAAAGGAGGGGAAGTAAGATGACAGAGCAAGGAAAGATTACCTACATTATTACTGGTGTATTCATACATCTTGCACTTCCTCCTTTACATCATGCACCAAGCCTCTACCCATTAAGCATTTGCTGTTATGTAGCCCTGTATGGATGAAAACACGTAATCGGACCAAGGTTGAAATGGTCAGCAATACATTTGTGAGGGAAAGGTCAGCATAGCCTAATGCTTTCACTGGGTCTCCACACAAAGACTGTAACAACATCTTTTTTGAAGAAGCCTTTTTTGATCCTGCCTGGTGGGCAGGCATTTCCCCAACCTTTTGTAAAAGAGGTGCATCAAGAACTAGGAGTACTGAAATCTCCATGGAGGTATTTTTTCAGAATTCAGGACTTCACTGTTCAATTAACCCTGGGCAGGTTTTCACCAGTCTGAGAACGCTGTTACCAAGAGCATGAATAAACTAAGGGCTAGATGTGCAAAGCCTTTTTATGGTCACAAACGGTCCGATTCGTGGAATGGGGCTGTTTGCGAAAGCAAAAATGTATTTCCAAATATGCAAGCCCTAATTGCGATTTGGTAACTTTTTACCGAATTGCAATTTGGGTTTGAAAATTGTATTTGGAAGGGGCGTGTTTAGGGCGTCCCTTCCAAATATCAATTCACATTGGTATGTACTAATGTTTTGCAGCCGAAATGCGGCCACAAAACATTCACACTTTGCTACCAACTCAATGTTGGTGGTAACCCATTCGTAAATCAAAAGAGGGCCCCAAGGGACCCTTTCCCCTTTGAGCATGGTTGAAAAAGTATTTTTTAAGCGCCGGCAGTGGTCCAAATGTTTTATTTTTTTCTTTTTAAATGTAAAAAAGGTTGCTTTATTTAAAAGCAATCAGAGTCATGGTGTTCTGATGACTGCAGCTATGCCGGTGATGGCAGCGAATCATAGTGGCTCACAAATTGCCACCTACTTCATTAATATTCATGAGGTAGGTCTATTTGCGACCCACTACGAATCGCTATTTAAGGGCTAAATAACCCCTTTGTACATTAGTAATTTTGATGACCAAATATCGATCTGCAAAAAATCTCTATTTGCTCATCGCTATTACTATTGTTTGTACATCTGGCCCTTAAACACTCTACTTATCACATCAGCTCAATGAGAGAAAAAAATGCAACACTGTAATTCTCCCAAAATGGTGATCATCACAAAGTTTATCTATGTCATGTTAATGTCTGGGACTTTCTCTTAGAACCAAAAGCATGCAATTGATCCATCGCTTTATAAAAAAATGCTGGTTCTTCTGGGGAGGTCGAGGATGAGTCTTGCCACCAAGTTCTGGATGGTTTGGAGGTGATTCAGGATCTGTTTGGTGCTTCCGGCATAGAGTGCGTTGCCTTAGTCGAGTTGGCTAGAGATGTGGGCTAGGGTGACTGTCTCCCTGGCAGAGATGGGGATCGATTGGAAGAGCATGCAGAGGGTGGGAAAGTAGGCAAAGAAGACGACGTTGATCTGTTGATTCATGGTAAGATGAGTGACCAGGATGATTCTGAGGTTCCATGTGTGGTCGGTGGGGGTAGGTGCGAGTCCGAGAGGCCACCAGGTGTCATTCCAGGGGAAAGACTTCTTCCCGAAGATGAGGACCTCTGTTTTATCCGAGTTGATTTTAGGCAGTTGGTCTTCCTCCCTCCAGGTGGCGATGTCGGTCATCGTGATTAGAAAGTTCAATCTTGCGGTGGAGGCATCTTCTGTAAGAAATAAGACAAGCTGCGTGTCATTGGCGTAGGAGACGATGTTGAGTCGTGGGTTCAGGCGATGTTTGCCAGTGGCATCATGTCGGTGTTGAAGAGGGTGGGGATGAGGGAGGAACCCTGGGGACGCAACATATGATGTCTTTGGGTACGGAGGAGAAGGTTGGAAGGTGGACTCTCTGTGTACGACCGGAGTGGAAGGAGGTGATCCAGTCGAGTACTTTGCCCTAGATGACAATGTAGTGGAGTCTGGTCACAAGGGTGTGGTGGGAGACGGTGTCGAAGGCTGCTGATAGATCGAGGAAGATCAGGGCGGCTGTTCCACATAGGTAGAGGAGGCGTCTGATGTCGTCTGTTGCTGCAATCAAGGCAGTCCTGGTGCTGTGTGTAGTATGTCATAGATATGGCATACGAAGTGTCTTCCACTGTCATTGGGTCTAAGTTACAGAATGTTACTGTGTCACTATTGATGTCACTGGATTCCATGTTGTGATTCAGAGTCTAACTGGAGTTGCTACATGGAGTCTGGATGGATGGGATCTCTAAGGATTAAACCTGCTTCAATTCAACTAATCTGTTTGTGAATCTGTTTATTAATGGAATCTTACACTGGCGTAGTCGGCAGAGAAGCTTCTTAGGAGATCCCAACACAACCTCAACTTATAATTTCGTTTTTAAAGAAAAAAAAAAGAGACATTTGGTAATCTCCGAGGTATAAAGCTCCTGCTCTACCGAGGACGTTCCTCTTATCATTGCCTGTGTGGAGCTGAATTTCTGGACAGACTGGAAGATCTGAAGATTGGACTCATTGGTGTTCATCATCTTTTTCTGGTAACTGAAGAAGTGACAGAAAACGGAGATTTGAAGCGTATTATGACTATGTGTCTTTGGATGGAACGACGTGTATCCTGTGTCATCTAAGGTTACACGAGATCGGCGAAATTTCTGAATAATTGGTGATTTTCGAAAGGCGCCGTTGGATTGTGCAACGTCCGGAGTTGACAAACTTTCAAAACATCACAGCAGTCTTACCGGCCTCGTGAGTAGTTCTACTGTGTTGCCTGGAGAGTGATCGCGCTGAGAACTCCTGTTCATTCTTCTTTCCATTCTGCTTCTCCGTCCATTGTTTCTGCCTTGGGTACGAGTAGATGCACGCACAAGCAGCGCTACGTTGTGACGCATGATGTCATTCCGTGCATCACACAACGTTGAAGCCATTTTGTGAGCGCGTTACCTAGCAACTCAAGAAGCTTTCTCGCCGATACGCACGGCTTGAATTTAAGTGCGTTTCAGAAAAAAAAAAAAAAGGGAGAAAACTCTCGCCGATACGCACGGCTGTTCTTCATTGAACATTCACGGAGTGAGCAAATGTTTCATCTTGCATTTTACATAGAGAGAGTTAGTTTTGTACACGAAGAATCCCTCAAATTTAGTTTAGCATAACTAATTTGTGCATTACAATTTAGGTTTTATGGTGAGCCACATATATGTATTTTTTTTTTTTTTGGCAGGGTACTGCAATGTGTGATATCTGAATCAGACGAATTTTTATAGTTTTGTTGTATTTACCTTCAAGTCTGTTGTATTAGTTGGCAGTATGCAGAACGTCACGGCAGCTCCATTTTTTCTGTCAGAACCTGGTGAGCCTAACATAAAGTGGAAAAAATGGAAGGTAGTGTTTGAACGATATGCAAGAGTATGTGGTCCCTCGCTTAGTGCGGAGAGGAGATCTACTTTGCTGCTACATTGCTTGGGGTCAGAAGGACAGGATGTCTATGACCATCTTCCTGATTTATCGCAGGAGGAAGCAAATGGTCTTAATGATTATGAAATCTGCATAAAAAAACTTGATAAACATTATTTGCCCAAAGTAAGTACCATTCTTGAAAGGTATACTTTTGCAAAAAGGATGCAGGCAGAGGAGGAAACTGTAGAAAGTTACATAACAGTGTTGAGAAAACTTGCATCGTCGTGTAAATTTGATGGCATGACTGATGAACGCATACGTGACCAGTTTATGTTTGGTTGCAATATAGAGAAAGTAAGAGAAGAGCTGTGGTCGCGTGATGAACCTACCTTAGATGAAGTTCTAGTCGTCGCCAAGAGGATCGAGCATTCCATCAAATGTGTCGCAGTTTTGAAGAAAGACGCGTCTAGCGATTGTAAAGTGCAAGAGGTTAGGAGTAAGAACAAAGTGGAGGTGAAAGAGAAAGACAAGATTCAGAAAGAGTTTCTATCGGCAAAAGGAAAGACGAATGAGAAGTGGATTAATAGCAAGTGCTTTAGATGTGGAAAGATGGGGCATTTAGCAAATAATCCCAAGTGTCCGGCTCTTGCATCAATATGTTCAAAGTGTAAAAAGAAAGGCCATTTTACTGCGTTGTGCAACAGTAGGAATGCACCAAATGTGAAAGAGGTTCATGTGAGGGAAAGCAGCTGTGACGAGTTTGGTTCTGGGGGATATGAGTGTGGTCAAATTGTTGTGCAAGTGGTAATTTTGGTAGAGGGAAAAAAGACCAAAGTCTTATTTGATTCGGGGGCGAAAATCACAATTGTATCTAGTGATTTCTTTATGAATAACTTAAAAACCAAGGTTAATCTTTTAAAGCCAGACATAAGGCCATTGGCTTATGGTGGTGAGCCCATCAAATTACATGGCTACTTTGTAGGTTTAATTGAATACAAAGAGAGGCTAATTTCAGGCATGATTTATGTGTCAAAAAAAGGGGACAGCATCATAAGCTGGATTCATCAAGGGGACCTTGGGGTCTTTCTAGATCCTAATGGTGTCCCTCCCATTCAATTAAAAGGGGATGTAAACTCTGTCGGAAGGGTGGAGCATGTTAAGGTGGATATTGATTTAGTTGATAATCTAAAAAAAGAGTATCCTAATGTGTTCAGAAAAGAATTAGGTTGCCTCAAGGGTTACAAACACAAAATATTACTTAAAAGGGATGCCGTACCTGTATGTTGTAAGGTGAGGAATGTACCTCTTTCGGTGAGGGACGACATGCATGAAGAGATTGGAAAATTAAAGAAGGGAGGCATCATAGAGGAGGTCGAAGGAACCGAATGGTTGGCCCCGGTGGTGGCAGCTCGCAAACCTAATGGGGATCTGAGACTTTGCATAGACTTGAGACAGCTTAATAAATGTGTGATTATTGATAAATACCCCCTACCCAACATTAATGAATTAATGTCTCTTTTGGGGGGAGCCAAAGTATTTAGCACAATTGACTTGACTTCGGCGTATCACCAAATAGAACTGGAAGAATCGTGTAGGGATTATACTGCCTTCATAACGCCGTTTGGCACTTTTAGATTCAAACGGATGCCATTTGGGCTGGTATCGGCCTCTTCTGTGTTTCAGAGGGTTATGGAGAACTTGCTACAAGGTTTACCTGGCATTTATGTATATCAGGATGATATCTTAGTTTTTGGGCAAGATTTTAGTCAACACGATGTTCGCCTGAAGTCGGCTTTGAGAAGATTATCTGAACACAACTTAACTATAAAGGCAGAAAAGTGTAAATTCAGAACCAACTCCATTGACTATTTAGGTCATAATATAACGAGTGAGGGTGTGAAACCAAAAGAGAACTTGATAAATACGATTCAAGAGATGTGTTCTCCTTCTGATAAATGTGAACTCATGAAATTCCTAGGGGTGGTTGAATACTACTCGAAATTCGTGAAGAATTTTGCTAGTCACACAGTGAACATGAGACATCTACTTAAGAAAGGTGTGGATTTTCTGTGGACGGAAGACTGTGAGCTTTAATTTCTTAATATAAAAAGTAAACTGAAGGCTGCTCCTTCACTTGCAAGCTTTATGTTTAAAACGTTTTTATTGAAACAAAAACAAACCATGGGGGAGGGGGATAGGAGGTCAGGATACATGGAATACAGTCAAAGAAAAAGGGTGCAACTCCAGAGGGTTGGCAATAGGTAGCGCAGTAAGTCAGGGGGAAAAACACAGTAAATGAAGGCTAGAAATACAAGCTATGGAACCCCGCCCGCGCATCCGACACCCCAAATCTAAGCAATGAAAGCCATCAGCAACTCAACAGAACACAATCCCCCCCCCCATCCCCCATCCTCCCAGTAACGAAAAAAAAACCCACCCCCCCCCCCCCCCGTCCTATGGTCCCGCACCAGAGTAATCCTCACCAGGAAGCCCCGCACCCCCCCCCCCCCCCCTCCCCGGGAGGTCCCCGCCTCACATGTAAACTAGTCCGCCGGGGTCACCGGCGGCGTCAGCCTGAGAAGCCTAAGATACCTCGGGCAGGTGAGCTCCCGGAATTCAGTGGACAGCAGCGCTAGAAAGGGTTGCCACAGCTCTTCAAATTGGTCTATCTCCCCCGCAACCGTAAGCGACAGCTTCTCCATCCCCAGCACATGCCAAAGCCTATGCAACCAACCGGTGATGGAGGGGACGGTGGCTGTGCGCCAGTGGATTAGAATGTTCTGAACCGCAGACCCCAGCGCAATTGCGATCTGCCTACCCCTACGGGACTTCAGTGGGTACATTAGGTCATTGGGGAGGCCCAACAGGACATACGCCGGGAGTCGCGGCAGCTCTATCCCAAAGTGCTTATCCACCTCGTCCAGAACTTCCTTCCAGTAGGCGGTCAGCACTGGGCAACCCCAAAGAATGTGTGAAAGGGTACCTTCCTGCCCGCAGCTCCGCCAGCACCCCCTGTCAGTGTGCTTATGCATTTCATACAGTCTCTCCGGGGTGTAGTACCAGTATGTGGACACCTTAGTAAAGGTCTCCGTAAGGCCCGTGTGATATGCAGCGTGCCGCGCCCGATACGCAATTTTGTCCCATTCCTTGTGGCTGAGTGTCCTGCCCAATTCCCTGTGCCAGCGCTCCCTCCCCGGGTTGTAATAGTGAAACGGCGGGGGTTGTAGGTATTTGTACAAATCGGTAATTAGCTTAGCGTCGGAGGTCCGAGTAGCCAACCACCTCTCATACGGTGTAATTGGACGGGCGGCGGTGGCACGCACCTGGGGCTGGAGGGCCCAATGCCGAACCTGCATGTAGCGCAATCTGTCCAGCTCCGTCAGGCCGAACTCCTGGCGGAGTTGCTGAAAAGGAACCACTCCTTCCGGGCCATAGATCTGGAAGAGTGCCCTGCAGCCCGCCTGCACCCAGTGGGAGAAAACCCCCGGCTCCATCCCTGGGGAGAAGTCCGGGTTGTCCACAATGGGCGTGAGCGGCGAAGGGAAGGTGGTAAGGCCCCGGGCCTCACAGACCGCGTCCCACACACGCAGGGGGACCCGCGTAACAAAGGAAGCGTAAAGATTAGGGGGGCGATGCGCGCGGCGCAGGAATGGAACCTCTTGTAAGGTGCGGCCCGCCACTGCCTGGTCTTGGAAGAGCCAATGTTTGTCAGACTCCCACCTGCTCCACTCCACCAGATAGCGTAGCTGTGCCGCCTGAAAGTACTTACGGAGGTCTGGAATACCGAGACCCCCCGCCTCCGGAGCAAGCGTGGAGAGGACCCTCTTCATGCGTGGCCTGCGGCCCTGCCAGACAAAGCGGGAGATGTCAGCCTGCATTTGTCGTATCCAGCCCACCGGGGGCTGGAGCGGGAGGGCCCGGAAAAGATATAGTATCTGGGGCAACACCGTCATCTTGACCGCCGCGATTCGCCCCAGCCAGGACAGCAGGCCTTTGTTCCAGCGGCCAAGCTCATCCTTGATCTTCCTGCTGAGGGAGGCATAATTGGCCGTAACCATCTCCGGTAATGTAGGCGCCAGTAGGATCCCCAGGTACGGCACCGTGGACGAGGACCACTGCATGGGGAAGAGCCGCTGAAGATCCCTCCTGGTATCCGCCGCCAGGGACACGTCTAACGCCATCGACTTGCTCATATTCATTTTGAAGCCGGCCACCCCCGCAAAGGCGTCCAGCTCCCGGAGGCAGGCAGGCAGCGACCTCCCAGGGTCGTCCAAGGTCAACAGGACATCATCCGCGTAGAGACTGACGGTGTGGACGTACTGGCCCATCCGGACCCCGACAGCATCCGGATTATTACGAATCCTCTGAGCAAACGGCTCCATGTAGAGGGCAAACAAGAGCGGCGAAAGAGGGCAGCCCTGCCGCGTGCCGCGCTCGATGGCAAAGCCACCGGAGCTACACCCATTGACCCGCACCGACGCTGAAGGATGCTTATAGCAGTTAAATACCATGGTGCGGAACTTATCGCCGATTCCCAATTTCTTGAGGACCAGCTCAAGATACGGCCAGTGGACTCTGTCGAAGGCCTTCTCCGCATCGACGGACAGCAACATCCGCTCCCCCGAGATCCTTGAGGCCTTCTCCAGAACATGCGTCACCCGCTTGGTGTTGTCAACCGTCTGTCTGCCGGGCACAAAACCAGCCTGGTCCACCTCCACCAGACCGGGGAGGTGTGGACTCAGCCTGGACGCGAGAATCCCCATGTACAACTTTAGGTCGACATTTAAAAGCGAGATGGGTCGGTACGAGCCGCAGAGGGCCCGGTCCTTCCCAGGTTTCGGGATTACCGCGACCGTCGCCCTCAGGAGATCCGGAGGGATGGCTCCCGGTTCGGAGAAAGAGTTAAATAGCCGAGTAAGGACAGGGGCCACAACCGTGCAAAAAGTCTTGTAAAATAGCGACGTGTACCCGTCCGGGCCCGGGGCCTTGCCATGTTTCAGCCGCGCGATAGCGGAAATCACTTCCTCAACATGGATGTCCCGCTCCAGGTGGTCCGCCTGAGCCGGATCCAGTACCGGGAGGGTCACCGACTCCAAATAGCCGTCGGCATCCCGTGGCGAGGAGGGCTCCTCAGCATACAGCGCCTCGTAGAAGCCGCGGAAAGATTCCGCTACCTCCGCGTCCCCGGAGACAACTCCCCCGTCCGTGCCCACCAATTCTTTCACAACGCTACGCTGTTGCGCGACCCGGAGCCGGTGTGCTAGGAGCTTGCCACATCTGTCCCCCCCAGTGTAGTAGGCATGTTTCAAGCGTAGGGCGGCATACTCCGCCCTGTCAAGATCCAGAGCCGACAGGAGCTTCCTCGCTGCCTTCAACTGCCTCCACACCCTCGGCGCCCCCGTGCGTCGGTGGACCTGCTCAAGCTCCCGGACCTGAGCTGTCAGCTCATCCCTCTTCAGTTGCCGCTCCTTATTTTCAGCTGCAGAGATAGAGATAAATTCCCCCCGGAGGACTGCCTTCAATGCCGCCCACTGTGTCGCCTGCGAGGTGTCAGTGTTGCTATTGTGGGTGAGATAGTCCCGTATGACCTCCCCGATGCGTTGCACCACCGACTTCTTGTGTAGAAGGGTATCCCGGAGGCGCCACACCCCCCGAGAGGGGGAGGCCGCCGGCCACTGGAAAACGCCGGTGACTGGGGAGTGGTCAGACAGGGTCAGGACCCCGATGTCCGCCGCCGTGGCAGCGGCACGCATCGGTCCACTCACCAGGAGGTAGTCCAGCCGTGAGTAGGTTCGGTGTGCGTGCGAGAAATAAGAGTAGTCCCTATCCGTGGGGTGCATGGAGCGCCAGAGGTCGTGCAAGTCCATTTCCGCAATCCGGGCCCTCCCAGCCTGGGACAGTTCCCCCGTCTGCGGGAAGCGCTGCGCCGATCTGTCCATCACAGAATCGAAGACAATGTTAAGGTCCCCCCCCAAGATAATGTGGCGGTCGAGGGAAGCAGTGACATCCACCAGCGCGGAGTCTAGGAAGCGCTCTTGGTGATCGTTTGGGCTATAAACGGAGCCTACCGTAAATGCTATGCCTCCCAGGCGCATGCGATACGCAAGGAGCCTCCCCTTCTGTTCAGCACACTTATGCAAAACCTCCCCCCGAAAGGAGCTCGCTAGGAGAATGGCTACCCCCGCCGTCTTGTTCGCTGCCGAGGAAAAGAACTGGGTAGGGAACCTGGCAGAACGCATTCTATGGCAATCTCGGGGCAATAAGTGTGTCTCCTGCAAAAGGCAAATGTCCGCCTGCGTCCCCTCCAGCAACGATAGGATCGCTCTGCGCTTCACCGGGTTATTCAGACCCTGAACATTAAGGGTCACTACCTTTAGGCCCGGCATTCCTCGCGGGGATCGGGAGCGCCATGCAATGGGCAGGGAATCAGCGGGTGGGGCGCGCGGGGCCGCCGCGCAGGACAAGCCAAAACAAAGCGGGCATAGACAACATCGGACGGGACCTTCCCAACCCCAAAACAACCCCCTCCCCCACCCCAAACACAACCCTGGCAACTAGCCACCCACAAACTCAAACACCCCATTGTCTCAGTCAAGCCCCAAGACGGGCAAGTCCGTAGAAAAGAACGAAGTGGACGTCCAGCCACTCACCTCCATCCGCTCCCCCCCCCACCCCCCCGCCCCGTACCAAGCATGTAAAGAAGCTAAAGACATCTCCCCCCGGAGTGTGTGTTAGGCCGTCAAGGCCACGCCAGAGGAGCCGGTCGAGTCCCCGGCCGCCGCCCTCAGAGCGTCGGCCATGTCCGCCCTGATGGTAGGGGAGTCCGGACGCCCCACGCTGGCCGCTGAGCGCCGCCTCGTTGACCTCCGCCGGTTCCGTCTCTCCGAGGACCTCCACGACGGCGTAGCTCCTTCTTCCTCCGCCGCCGTGAGCCCCAGGACACCACAAATGTCTTGCAAGGAGCGTAGCTGGTGTAACACCCCATTCCATCGAAAAATCAGGCGGAAGGGGTGACCCCAAGAGTACTGCGTCTCGTGTTCGCGCAAAAAGTCAGTGGCAATCCTAAAGGACCTGCGTTTCTGCAGCGTGATGGCGGAGAGGTCCTGGTAAAGCGCCACCGGCCGATCCCGGAAAGTCAGGGGCTGTTTCCTGCGGGCCTCAGCCATGATGCGCTCCTTCAGTGGAAAGTCGGGCAGGAAGGCCAGAATGTCCGGTGGAGGTGCCGATGACTGGCGCTGCCGGCCGACCCTATGCGCCCTATCAATGCTGATGGGAAAGTCCGCAGCTTCCCCCAGGATCTCTCGGAACAGGGCCTGCAGGTAGCCCCTCAGATCGGACCCCTCATCCGCAGTCGGCACACCACGCACTCGGATGTTGTTCCTCCGAGATCTGTTCTCAAGGTCCTCAGAGTGGGCCTGGAGCTCCACACACTGCTCCCGGAGGCGGAGAACGTCCTGCTGTAGGTGGACTATCTCCTCCGCTCGATGTTGGCCCTCCGTCTCCACCGCTTCAACACGTTCGCCAAGGCCCTCCACCTCCCTGCGCACTTCTCGGACCTCACTGGCCACCTCCCGCTTCAGTGTCTGGAAGTCCTCCCTGAGGGAGCTAAACAGTTCCTCCATAAAGGCCCTCGTGACGGGTGGCTCCCCCCCAGTCACATCCGCCGGAGCCCGGGAGGACCCCGGTGAGGGCTGCGTCCTGTCCCGCAATTGCTGGGCCCTGCCAAGCATGTCCGGCAGGGTCCGGTCCCCTTTCTTCGGGCCGCCTCTTCCAGACATCGCTAGCTCCGCAGTCCAGCACAGATCCAGGCGCCCCAGGGGTGCTCAGCCGCCGGCAAGCACTCGACGTGGGTATCCCCCACGAGCGAAGTCGCTGCGTCACAGGTGACAAAATGGCGGCCCAGTCCGGTCACCGTCAGCCGCGGGAGCCCGTGCGAGACAACCAAGGGGGCCGCAGTGGGGGGGTCTCGTCAGCACATCCCTCCGAGAGTCAGCCCAGCAGCAGCGGGGGTCACTTGCATCCAGCAGCCAGGACTCCAGCGAAGGCTGCCACCACTGCTCCTTCGGGGACAAAATGGCGGCAGGGCGGAGCAGGCCAAAATGACCAGGCCCGACGACACCACCGGGGCCCCTGAAGCACCCCACAGTCAAATAAGTTCCACCACCGGCCCCAGTCCGTCACGCACAGGGCCCAGATGGTCCAACCCCGTCAGGGAGTCCGCTGTACCTCGGCTAGGGGTTAGGGCCCCCCGCAGTGCGAGGTGTCGCCATCACAAGTCCGAGTGCCGGGGCGCCCGTCTCAAGCCCTCCGCCCCGTCGGGTCCTCTCCCGCAAGGCTCCTTCGATCTCCGTCGAGCGGCGGGCCAGATCCCCTCCAAATCGCAACTTTCAGCACCAGGCCCAACCGAGGTATCCGGACAGCACTCCAATGCGCTCCGCCCCTCGGGCTCGCCGTCGTCTCTTGAACTCGATCGAACTTTTGGGGGGGTTCCCCCGAGGCGATCCGAACCAAAACAGCACCAATATGCACCCCTGATGCTCCGCCACTCTCCTCTCCCGCGCTGAGCCTCAGCAGGGGGAGAAAAGCGTAAGAAAAGGGCTCAAGCTTGGCCGGGCCGGAGGAGCTACGGGAGGAAGCGTCCGCTCACCCCGCCATCTTGGCCACGCCCCCCCACTTGCAAGCTTTAATCCTAAAATCAAACCTGTTCTTATCACAGGTGCGAGTGAGAAGGGTTTAGGCGCGGTTTTGCAACAACAAGGTGAGTGTGGCACGTACACGGTCATGTGTTTGTCTCGTAGCCTCAAAGATCCGGAAACAAGGTATTCCGTGGTGGAACGTGAATCTCTTGCGGTGTACTGGGCGGTTAAGAAGTTGAAGAAGTTTCTTTGGGGTATTAACTTTGAGGTCAGGACAGATCACAAGCCATTGGTTGAGATTTTCAGCAAAAAGGGTCTAGATTTGATATCCAGCAGAATCACTAGATGGGTGATAGGATTGCAAGAGTTTAATTTTGACATAAAGTACATACCAGGTGTTGAGAACAAGGTGGCTGATGTGTTGTCACGTCTCACGTCTAGTAAAACGGCTGAGGAGGATGATTGGGAAGATTCTGAGGAATTAGTGTGTGTTGTAGATCAGGGTATCATTAGTGAGGAGAGATGGTCTAAAGAGATGTCTATGGATAGTGTGTTGAATGAGGTCATGGGTCTAGTTAGGAAGGGCTGGATCAGTAACAAATCTGGTTCGTCTGATTCTAGGAAATTTTGGGCAGTTCACAATGAGTTATCGACTGATAATAATCTCTTGTTTAGGGGAACTAGGTTGATTCCTCCTTCTAGTCTTAGGAAAGAACTTATAGACTTGGTACATTCTTCCCATGCAGGCATTTCTAAGTCAAAAGAGCGCTTGAGGATGTCTTATTGGTGGCCGGGCATGGACTTAGAAGTGGAACGTGCTATTCGAGATTGCGTACCTTGTACATTAAGTGAAAAGTCTAAGTGTACGCGCGTTCAGCCCATGGTGGTAAGGAAACGTCCTTTGAATCCGTGGCAAGACATTGCCATGGATATTCTGGGTCCTATCCACTATAATGGATCTCAACCATTCGTGTTGGTGGTGATTGATATGTTTTCTCAGTGGCCAGAAGTTTTCTTTTTGTCAAGTGTTGACTCATCTCATATAATTAAATGTTTGAAAAATGTATTCTCGAAAGAGGGTATTCCCAATTCAATATTAACAGACAATGGGGTGCAATTTGTGTCCAATGACATGAAAAGATTCTTAGCGTCCAAGGGTATCTCTCACAAGTTATGCTCTCTTTATCATCCCGAGACTAACGGAATGGTGGAGAGATTTAACAGGGTAATCAAGGAGACCATTGCGTTGTCAAAATCCATGTCATTAAATTGGAAAGATGAGGTTGTAAAAAAAATAGAGGAGTATAGATTGTCTCCTCATTCAACTACGGGTAAAACTCCCTTTTTGCTGTTTCGTGGGAGAGTTCCCAATACTAATGTCGAACCAACATGGGTCAACAATTATGAATTGGAAAGAGGTAAAGAAAAGGAGTGTGATAAGAACATGATTCAGATGAGAGAAGAAGAGAAAAGCAATTCAAGGAAGGTTTACTTTGATAAAAAAAAAAGTGTTAAGGTGACTAAGGTTATGGTGGGTGACTTGGTGATGATTAAACGTCCTGGGTTGATGGGAAATTCTACTTCCAAGTTCATGAAACCTTTGAGAGTTATAAAGGTTTTTAAAAATGCAATAAAGACGCAGGATCATAGGATTTGGAACTTGAATAGGGTTGTAGTGGTAAAAGGCAGGTTAGATGGGTGTCATGGTAAGGATGATAATGTTGATTCGAATTCTGCAGATAATGTTAGGAGTCGTGTTTCAACCAGGGTCTGCAAGAAACCCTCTTATTTAGTTGACTATGTGTAGTGAATATGTGTTATTCATTTTGATGTAAATTAATGTTTTGTTCTATTGTAGAATGATTCTTTAGTATTTTAATTTTAATGTGACGAAGGGAGGTGTGTAGTATGTCATAGATATGGCATACGAAGTGTCTTCCACTGTCATTGGGTCTAAGTTACAGAATGTTACTGTGTCACTATTGATGTCACTGGATTCCATGTTATGATTCAGAGTCTAACTGGAGTTGCTACATGGAGTCTGGATGGATGGGATCTCTAAGGATTAAACCTGCTTCAATTCAACTAATCTGTTTGTGAATCTGTTTATTAATGGAATCTTACACTGTGGTTGGGCCAGAAGCCTGATTGGAATGGGTCGGGCAGGTTGTTTTTCTTGAGGTAGTCCATGAACTGTCGGTTGATTACTTTTTCTAGGACTTTGGTGGGGAAGGGGAGAAGCGAGGTTGGGCGGTAGTTTTTGAGTTTGTGGGGGTTGGCCGAGGGTTTCTTCAGGGGGGCTTGTCCTCGGCGTGCTTTCAGGCGTTGGGGACGGTGGCTGCAGTGATGGATGTGTTGAGAAGCTCTGAGTTACTTCCTTATTTATAGATGTGGTGTGGCAGGGTCCAAGGGGGATTTGGAGTGAATGGAGTTCATGATGGAGATCGTGTCTTCAGTAGAGAGTTGTTTCCAGTCAGACATCCAGTGGGGTTGGGAGGCATTGATTTTGGTGCAGCGGTGGTTGAGGATGGTGGGTTGAGGGTCGAACTTGCTGTAGATATCGAAGATCTTGCGGTGAAAAAAGTCTAATAGTGTTGCAGAGGGCTTGTGAGTGACGGATTGTGTTCTCAGTGGGGGAGAGGCAGGAGAATTCTCTGACAATGCAAAAAAGTACCTCGGTGCCGTTGGCGCTTTCCTTGATGTGGCTGTTGAGGGCTTCTTTCTTGGTCTCTCTGAGACGGTGGTGATAGCTGTTGAGAGCAAACCTGAAGGAGTTATGGTTGGTGGGGGGTCTTGCTGGAGTGCCAGTTTCTCTTCAGCTTTTACAGTAGCATTTGAGGGTCTGTAGCTCTGGGGTGAACCATCTGGCTTGCTTGGCGGGTCTGCTGATGGTGGTGTTCTTTCAGGGGGCAATGGAGTCGGCGGCTGTGGAGATCCATTTGATGAAGTTTTGGGCCCTGAGTTTGAGGATATCGGAGGGGACCGGTCTAGCATCTTTGAGGGTGATGGTCAAGAGGGGTTCTGTGACTTTGCCCCAGTTGCGGCGAGGGAGGGTGGGGTGTCTCGTCGGGGCTTCTCGCGGCCGTTGATGGTGAAGTGAACGATGATGTGGTCTGTCCAGGTCAGCTCAGTGTTGTGTGAGAATGGTGGAGCAGGTGGGGTCCAGTATGTGTCCTGCGATGTGTGTGGGGGCAGTGACAAGTTGAGAGAGGCCAATGAGACCAAAGTTTTCAGGAAGTTCAGTGGAGTTGGCATCATTAGGGTGTTCAAGGTGGAAGTTCCGGTCTCCCAGGAAGATGTAGTGGTTGGAGACTATTTCCAGGGGAGCAATGATGTCCAGGATGGTGCTGCAGAAGCTGGGGCGGGGGCCAGGAGGTCTGTAGGAGAGGGTCCCTCTGATGGTGGTTTTGGCGTCTGGTTTGATCTGGAAGTTGGGGTGTTCCAAGATTGATGTGTCGTCGCCTAGAGGCGGTGCAGTTGAGGGAGTCCTTGTGAATGATGGTGATTCCTCCACCGGGTTTGTTGGGACGGTCGCAGTAGATCATTTTGTAACCGGGCAGTGTAACAGAGGTGATGTTGGGTGCAGACATGGGGGTGAGCCAGGTTTCAATGATGAACATCATGTCGGGGGCTAGGGTGGTTATGGTGTCCCAGATTTCCATGGCATGTTTGCAGAGGGATTTGACGTTGAGTAGCACACAGTGAAGTTGAGGAGTATGGTCGAGTGTCTGCTGGGTGGTGGTTGTGGGGGTTCCTACATTGCAGGACAAGCAGCAGTTGAGGCAAGTGAAGGGTCCTTGTGTGGAGCGTGGTGAGGCAATGCTGCATCTGATGTCTTGGGTCTTGGGCTCGAGGTTTCAAATCTCGTCGGCAGAGTACCACTGGTGTGCTGGTCCTGGTGCTGGGAGCGGTCCAAGCGTGGACTATTGCAGACGGGCTTGCCTTTGCGCGCCTTCTGAGCCCCAGCGGCGCAGCAGCACAGCGGCCTCCGTTAAGTAGCTCTGGGATGTGGGAGGGGAGGCAGGAGGACAGTGGCTGGGCGGGGAGTAGGGTACCAAACCGAACTGGTCGGCAGCAGGGAAAGGAACACGGCGAGGGGGACGGGGGAGGAGGGAGGAGCAGCGAGTCGGGGGGGGGGCAGGAAAAGAGAATAGAGGACACTGAGAGTGAAAAAGAAATTGAGCTAAAGTGAAGATAAAGGGTACTGAGAGGGAAAAGAGCAGAGTAGATGGAAATGGAAGGGCACAGAGAGCGGAAAAGGAAAGGAGCAGAAGCAGAAAGGGGGCACTGAGAGAGAAAGAAAAGGAGGCAAGCAGGCCCCCGAAGGAAGGCGCAGAGTGCAGCAAAAGGACCAAACTGGTGATGCTCAGTTTGGAGGGCCGGGAGTGGTCCCTCTGTGCTGTGGCGGGGGAGTGGCTGACCAGACCAGGAAGAGGTCTAGGGCTACTCACTGGAGCCATGCAACAGCCTCCATTAAGTAGCCCTCGGAGGCAGGAGGGGCTAGGCGGGAGGGCAGGGGCTGGGCACGGATGCAGGGAGCGCAGCAAAAAGACTGGCAGGGATCGGGCTCGAACCGCTCCTGCTCAGCTTGGAGGTCCAGGAGCGGTCCGAATTTGTGCTGTGGCAGTGGCGGGGAAGTGACTGACCAGACCAGGAAGAGGTCTTTGAATGCACAGCATTTAGTCTTTGAATGCACAGCATTCGGTCTTTGAATGCACTGCATTCGGTCTTTGAATGCACTGCATTCGGTCTTTGAATGAACAGCAAATGTGACAAGATAAAAACGTAATTTAATGTCCTGTTTACTAGAAGTGAGCACTCGGGAAGAATACAAGCAGCAATGATGGACAGACTATTCTCCATGGGAGGGACTAACTCAAGCTGGATAGCCCAAAACAAATAAAGCCAGCAAATAGAAAGCGAGCAAATGTGAGTTACAAACCACACAGCCAAGGGAGGGAATGAATTCCCTGGGAAGCTTTCAGAATGTCCTCAAGATATCTTTGCAAACCAGGCAACTGTGTTGTCTGGTAGGTTTCGACCTAAAAAGGAGGTGTTTCAGTTGTGGTTGTGCATAGAGAATTATAATGTTACAAATGCTGTTTGAAAAAAATTGCTGTTAAATAGAAAACTGTAAAGCCGAAGTTGTATTATGTTTGTGATGTTTGGTTTTACATACCCATTGTTTTCAGTAATTGTTTCTTAATCTAAATAAACTATCCTACCCTACTACTACTAACCTTGGGTTACATATATAATTTCAATTGCAATTACACTTTTTAGAGGAAAAAAGCTACCTACCTCACCAAAACTGGTATGTCTACCAAACAGATGTCAAATGGAGTTTTCAGTCAAAATTAGCCTTTGAAGCAGCTACCGTGTTCCGGCATATTCCTCAGTGACCTAGAAAAAATAATTGCCCGGCTGCATCCTTAGGCCATTATGCAGTGTCCGTTTTGCATTCTGTTCACTGCCTATAACTGCGGTAACATTTTGACTTTGCTTTGGTAAATCTAGCTTTCTTTTCAATCAGTTGAACATTAACTGGTTGGGCTTGTCGGCTCCATTTTTTAAACCCAAAAAATATTTTTCAAAGTAATGCAAAACGTTTTCTCTAACAGGCATGTTTTTTTCTTATTTTTATGCAAAATATATTATAAAAAGTGTCCACGATATCCCAGATATGTTCAGAGATATTTTCCTGTTTATGTTTTAATAGAAAATACCCATGTTGAAGAATTTGAATTACAGATCAATCAATCAATCAATCAATCAGCATTTATAAATCACACAATAGAGTATCCAGGCCTTTGCAGGCACTGGAGGCTTATTCGAAAAGCCAGGTCTTGAGGTTCATTCGGAATTCCGGAAGTGAGGTGATGGTCCTGAGATGTGTGGGGAGGCTGTTCCAGGTCTTTACTGTGATGTGGGAGAAGGAGCATCCTCCCCTTCTGCTTCGGTAGATACGGGGAGTATGGGCAAGTGAAAGGGAGGCGGAGTGTAGCCTTCTCGATTGTTGGTGAAAGTTCAGGCGTGGTTAATGTAGGCGGACCCTTGGTTGTGTAGAGCCATCTATACATGGGTCAGCAGGCTGAATTGGCATATCTGCTGCATGGGGAGCCAGTGGAGTTTCCTGAGGTGGGGTGTGATGTGGGTTCTTTGGGAAACGCCAAAGATGAGTTTGGCTGTGGTGTTCTGTATGGTCTGAAGTCTCTGGAGAAGGTGTGCGGCAAATCCTACGGAGAGGGCATTGCTGTAGTCCAGTCAGCTGGTGATGAGGGCTTGTGCCACAGTGCATCTTGTGTGTAGGGGTAGCCACTTGAAGATTTTACGTAGCATGCGTAGACTGAGGAAGCAGGCGGAGGAGACCGCATTGATTTGTGATTTCATGGTAAGCTTGTTGTCAGTGATGATTCTAACATAGTTGGAGTGAATGGGTGCGGGTCATAGGTCTTCTGGCCGCCAGGAGTCGTTCCATGTGTTACTGCTGTTGCCAGAGATCAGTACTTCCGTCTTGTCTGTGTTCAGCTGCAGGCAGTTGTTTTTCATCCAGTAGGCGACATTTGTCATGCATCTGTGTAAGTCGGTTCTGGTGGTGGTGGGGTCATCGAGGGAGTGAGAGTATGTGTTGCGTCTGTGTAGGAAATTATGAGACTGTGGGATCTGACGATGTTGCTTAGGGGGGTCATAAATGTGTTGAACAGCGTGGGGCTGAGGGATGAACCCTGGGGGACACCACAGTTAATCTCCTTGGGTTCAGAGGTGAAAGGTGGGAGGTGGAACCTCTGGGTTATTCCGGTGAGGAAGGAGGTGATCCATCTGAGCGCGTTCCCTTAGATGCCGATGTGGTGGATTCTTTCGATCAGTGTGTGGTGGGATATGGTGTCAAAGGCTTCCAAGAGGTCAAGGAAGATCAAAGATGCTGTTTCTCCTCAGTTGAGGAGGGTTTGGATGTCGTCGGTGGCAGCTATCAGAATGGTTTCAGTTCTGTGATTGCTGCGGAATCCAGATTGGGATGCATCAAGTAGCTGTTACTGCTCCAGGTGTCATGAGTTGATTGTTGATGATCTTTTCCAGTACCTTCGTTGGGAATGGGAGCAGGGAGATTGTCCGGTAGTTTTTGAGTTCACTGGGGTTGAAAGGTCTGACCTCAGCGTGTTTCCAGGCATCAGGAAATGTTGCACTGGTGATAGAGGTGTTGAGTAGGGTGGTGAGTTCCTGGACGATCCTTTGGTTTCTGAGGTGGAGGATGTAGTGTGGGCATGGGTCTATGGGAGCTCCCGAACTGATTGATTTCATGGTGGAGGGGGTTTCCTGGGTGGTCAGTGTGTGGTTTGTGCCGGTTACGGTGGTGACGTATCTGTTGAGGAAGTCTGTTGCTGTGGGTTTGGATTTTAAGTTTCTGTTTATAGTTGCGCTCTTGTCATGGAAGAAGTGGGCGAGGTTGTCGCACAGCTCCTGTGAGGGTGTGAAGTTGTTTCACTGGCAGCTGGGTTGCAGAATTCCTTAACGATGTTCATGAGTTGCTTGGTGTTGTTTGCACTGTTTTCGATGCGTGCAGCAATGGCTGTCTTCTTTGTTGCCCTCATCAGGTGGTGGTAGAGGTAGAGGGAGGTCTTGAAGGCTGCCCTGTTGAAGGTATCCTTGCTGGTGTGCAATCTCCTCTCCAACCTCTGGAGGTGCACGTTGGTCATCTTGGGAGTGGCAAAGCTGAAGTGGATGAAGGAGTGATCGGTCCATGTGATTTCTATGACATGGCTGTATTTGACGCGGTTACTGGAGATGAAAATTGGGTCCAGCATGTGTCCTGTGATGTGATGTGAGTAGGGTCGTGGACGAAATGGGTCAGTCTGAGGCTGCTCATACTTTCGATGAGGTGTGCAGTGTTTTTGTCATTTGAGCCGTCGATGTGGAAATTTAGGTCGCCAAGGAAGATTTAGTCCTTGGAGTCTACATCGGGGGCAATGAAGTTTGCGATGGTGTTGCAGAAGCTGGAGCGCTGGCCTGGGGAGTTGGTAAGTGAGGGTGCCTAATGGTTGTCTTGTCATCCGTGTGTAGCTTGAAGTAGATAAGTTCCATGGGGGTGGTGGTGTTGTCGGTGGTAGTGGTACACTGCATGGTCTCTTTGCGAATGATGGCTGTTCCTCCTCCCAGCTTGTTGGTGCGATCCTGATGAGTGATTTTATATCTGTCGGGGATCGCTGTGGCAATGGATGGTGCGAATGTGAGGTTAAGCCAGGTCTTAGTGAGGGAGACTGTGTCAGGTGTGAGGGTGGCGATGAGGTCCCATAATTCTGCGGAATGCTTGCATAGTGAGCGTGTGTTGAGAAGGGCGCATGCGAGTTGGTGTTTTTGTTCAGGTGGTGTCTCTGGTGTGTTCGGGGTGGGGCTGGTATGTGTGTAGTGGCAGGTGAAGTGGCAGTGGGTGCAGGTGAAAGGTCCTTCCTTGGAGCTTGGGTCGACACAGTGACAGTGTTTTTTGCGGTGTCTGGGGTCGAGTGTGTAGAGCTCGGGTATGGTGTATTTTCGGGGGGGCAGAGGTTATGGCACGGTCCAGGAGCAGACGGGCACAAACAGGCTTGTTCTTGGCATGCCTTTGGCCCGCCAGCAGTATGCCCCTAGTGCGGGTCCACTGTGTGGTCGTGCTGCGTCCTGCATTAAGTAGGTCCTGGGGTGAGTCGAGGGGCTTTTGTTGGTGGCAAGAGCGGTGTGTGTGAAAACTCGGTTAGGAAAACCCCAGTGGGAAAACCTGTGTGAAAACCCAGTTGGGAAAACCCCAGTGGGGAAACCCGGGCAGCTGCGGTGTCACAGGATCAGTCTGGAGCAAGCAGGAACTGGAGGCCACAGGCAAATGGCAAGCTAGGTGTCTAGGTGCCTACAGATGTGGTCACGCTCTGGCCTGCATTAAGTAGGCCCAGGGCTGGGCAGGGCGTCTGTTGGCAGGAAGAACGGTTAGTGGAAGGGCCCAGTCAGGAAAACCCCAGTGGGAAAACCCAGGCAGCTGCGGTGTCATTGGATCAGTCTGGAACAGTCAGGAACTGGAGGCCCCAGGCACGTGACAAGCTAGGTGTCCAGGTGCCTACAGATCAGTAACGTTTTCTGTAATAACGGTGATGCAAAGGTTTGTATTTTCCTGTGTTTGTAGCCGTTGCTGTTTTTTCAAACTAAGATTGAAACATAAATTGGGGAATAAAATGTATCCAAACCTTCTGACAAGTTAATTCCTCCTTTTGTCAATTTGGCTGAAAATAAATTTTTTGTATATTCTGGTGCATAAGCGTAGTCTATAAAACTTCAATGTCTTTCCTTACTTGACAATAAACACCCTCATCCTCCGAAAGGATTTCCAAAGAAAACAAACGACACCGTCAGAACATTGTATGTGATCAAATACACTGTTAAAGTTATGCTGTTACATGTCATGTGTTTGACTCTTTCTATAGGAACTAATAGACAGTGGAGCTATCGGGGATTTGGTCCATATTCAGCATATGGAACCGGTAAGTAAAACAGCATAAGTTGCAGAGAGGCTGCTCAGTTTGTGAGGTGTATTGATGTGTAGCATGAAAAATACAAAAATAGCCTCAGAAATGGCTGTATGGAGCTCTCAAGAGTGCTGGCCAAAGGATGCATCGACTACACATTGTCATTGACTCAGGGTTCCCGAGAGAACCTTAGAGACAGCCTACAAAGATTGCAACACCAAAATGTGCCCGAACCTTCAGAAAAGCATTATGCAGCACGGAAAGCGCTACACAGGCTCCCTAGTGGATGCAAGGAAATATTCAAAACACCTTCAGTCTTCCGCCTTACTCTATTCTTCAACCTGGAACCTTTCTTTCACAACTGCACACTTATCAGCCCACTGTTCTTCAAAGGGCAGAAACACGGAAGCAGATCCGTGTCTGTCTAGGGCCAGAGGCTATGGAACAGTCTGAACCCAAAGCTAGGAACCAAGCCAAGCTACACATAGTTCAAAAACCTTTCGTCTTAGAAATCTCTACATTTGCATACAACCTGTGCTTAATTTGAGCTGTTGGTGGGGGCCACCATCACTCATTTTTGGAGACCAGCACTTATACTTTACCCGCTCACATCTCTGGACTTGACTCATTTGCTGTTTTTAAAAAACATCTTAAACCAAGGCTTTTCTCCTCCCAGGCACCCTAGTCATCTCCCAAACAACCACAGACTGCAATAAATTGCCTCCCAAAGAGCTGTGATACCTTTGGGTATAGTGCACTCTATAAATTAGTTATCCTTTCATTCGTTTTCATTTCATTTTTCTGCATCAGACATTTACCGAGAGCAAGTGAGGGAACAACACATAAATCGGAAAGACAGAGGTAGAGATAAAAGGGCAAACCGTCACAATGGAAACAAGCATTTGCAATGCAATATGTCTCGCATTTACGTGAGTTTGAGCTATTGGCATTGTAATTGACAATGCCGTTGATTTATGTTTTGGTTTTTAAAACCTAAATAAAAGGCATTGTTATTTACAATGCCAATAGCGTAAACTTGCGTAAGTACGAGACCTATTGCATTGCAAATGCTTGTTAGCTTTTAGTGTGCCGAGTAGAAGCACGTAAAAGGCTTTTACTTTCTGGGGCATATGCTTAATTGAATGATTGCTGCACTCCACATATCAATGCACACATGGTGCACAGACCTCTTTTTTAGACCCAAAGAGGTAGCCTCTTCACACCACCCAAAATAATATTTCATAGCCCCATTCTCGCCACCAAATCGCCCGAGCCAGTATTGGTAAATGTTCTCTGTGGTGGTAACTAGCTCTAAAGTGTTAACATGATGTACTGAGCTAAGAGCCCAATGCAGCGATGTGTTACTTGTAGGTCAGGGGTTAGGTTCTGCAGATGAAAAAATGACTCACTTTTTAAGTGACACTACGAAGGACAAAAATATCATACCAAACTGAAAACTTAAACTTGACACCAAACTGAAAACTAACATGAAATGGATTTGAAATTCCAACTCCCTCAACGTATTGTATGGCGACCTACTGGGGTTTCGGCTTGGCAGGGATCTGGTTGCTCTGCTTTGCAGACAACAATAACAAAGTGATGGGGAGGGGGGTAGCACTGACGGGCGCTGAAGCTGAACAGGCACGGACAAAAGCGTAATCATGACAATCGATTTAAATACATTTTAAAAAAACACTCACCGAAAGTCTGTGCTTTCGATTTTGTGACTGTCCGCAAACCAAAACAAGCAGAAGGGGTGCAAGAGCAAACTGGGCGCCAAGCAGAAACATAAAGCACGGGGCCCATGCATATAGCTGTGTGTTCTAAGTGGAAATTAATAATTAACAAGCATTTGCAATGCATTAGGTCTCGCATTTACGCGAGTTTGAGCTATTGACATTGCAAATAACAATGCCTTTTGGCATTGTCATTTACAATGCCAATATCTTTAACTCGTGTAACTGCGAGACCTATTGCATTGCAAATGCTTGTTAGTGTAAGTAGCATGCATAGCTGGAGACCAGAGCTGGACTGAATCAATGAATGAGAAGCCTAAACCAACGCTGTAATGTGTTGGAAAAATACCACTTTAGTACCATCAAAGGGACCTATGGCAGATGGAGGCCAGTGCTAGCACGAGTTACGTAAGAAGTTACTTTATCAACACGTTGCATCACTCCCTTCAAGGGTACTCGAAAAAGCAAGTGAAGATGCCTGTCAAACAAGACAAGCAGGAAGTGGGATAAGGGAGGGGGTGGCAAATGGCGTGTTTATTTCGCGGGCGCTTTGATGTTCGCAGTGGCCGCGCGGCTCACTGAGAACATCAAAGCGCCCGCGAAATGTATACGCAGGCTGCCAAATGGTGCGCGTGCCCAGAGCACATGCACTGTGTGAAAGTGATCGCGATCAAACATCAAAGCGGCCGTGCGGCCCACGAAAGTGAAAGCAAACAAGTGCTTTCAGGCCTCCAAATGGTGCGCGCGCCGGCGCACATGCACTGTATTTGGAGGCCTGAAAGCACTCGTTTGCACTTCCAGATCCCCCATTTACAAAAGCTCTCGTGAGAGCAGCGCTAAAGCGCTGTCTCAGGCGAGACCTAAAAAGCAGATGGGGAGGCGGTGCCAATAGACGTCGGCGATCGCGACGGGCGGAAAGCAGTTATTAAAAAGAGTTCTCTCAAAGGAGATAAGGATTGATTGCTCAAAAAACCTGTGCTTGGCCGGTGCTCCTCAGCCTTAAACGGAAGTGAGCGTAGCCGAGCCAATGAGATAGGAGGTAGGCAAGAAGAGCGACAGCGGATTGAACCTATGGCAGCAGCTGGTGGGATTACACTCAGTACGAGTGATTCCAAGAGGTCTTGCAGACAGTGCATGCGCGCTGATGCTTGACTTAAAAAGTAGGAACATAATGTTAGGGGCCTAAATAACCCTTTCAATTGACTTACACTCGAATTGGCAGAAATGCTACCCACCATCTGTCTGTTTCAAGAGACACACCCTCCCGGATGGAGCAACATAAACTGAAAACAAAGCAGTATCTAACCAATACTTACCTTCTGCTCCCAAGAGATTGAGACTGTTGCTTGCCCATAACTACAGGCTCCAACTCCTTGGCACAAATAAACTGCAGATTGTCTCACTGATGGCCTATCTTTTCTTTAGCCTCCATTCATGCTCCAAATCAAGACCAAGACCCATATTTGACTATGGCAATGGAATAGATCCTGCATAAAACCACAGATTACCTTGGTTACAGGATGGGATTTCTTTTTGTGTATCTAATATTTTATTGATAAGATTAAGAATTAAGAAACAACAGCAAATACAGTGACATGCAAGTCCAGCTTATACCCATATAGCGATAGAAATGTTGATTGGAATAAATGCACCAATAGCAACTAATACTTATATATAATTTTGAAGCGAGGTAGAAAAATTAACAGATGGATGAGAGAATAAGCTATAGAAGGAAGAAAGTAAAGAGTGGAAGCGAAGAAGGACGGAGAGAAAGGGAAGGGGAAAAACGGAAGCTGCAAAGTAGGGAAGAAAGAGAGGGAAGGGGGTAGGGAGTCCAATGATAGTAATGAGGAAGAAGCAAGAGTCTGAGCGAACTATGGGGGCATGGACCATATAAGAAGAAAAATATCTGCTTTGCTCATTGCTCAAATTGTAAATGATCTGTTTATATGATGCGGTCTTGTACATCTCTGCAAGCCATTCGTCATGTGGCGGCAATTGTGGGGAGCGCCAATGTTGCCAAATACAGATTGTGGCAGCTGTAAGGGCAGTGACGAGCAATTGATGAGCATGGCGGGTCAGTTCGGGAATGTCTGATAAGTCATGGAGGAGAATTAGGTGGTCTGGAAGAGGCGAGGGCAAATCCATAGATTCTTGGAGCGTAGACTCTACTACCGTGCAGAAGGAGCATATGATGGACAATATCACAGGGTGCATGAGCACATCGCCAGCAGGCAGAATGAGGGAGCAGTCCTGCAGCCTGGAGCCATGCCGGGGTCCAGTGCCAGCCCTGAAGGTTCTTAAAAAGCCTGAGTTTCATCCTTGCCTCAAAGACATCTCGTTCTAGGGCCTCCAAGAGTTCTGTCCATTCTTCCTAATCATATTTCACCTGCAGACGAGCCTGCCAGGTCCTCCTGATGCTAGCCAATTGAGGCTGAGAGTAAAGATGACAAATCAATAGGTTATGTAATCCAGACATCACACCTCTAAACTAACCTCAAGTGTTGAGGTAAGCAGGCACCGGGGAACAGGAAATGGTCCAGGGTTGGGACCCAATATGCTCTGCAGGCAACAACGTACAGGATGGGATTTAAACATAGATATGTGCCAACTGAAAAACAAAACTCAACCGCTGTATAGATGCTCCTTCGCTCATTCCTAAGCTGGTAAGCAATGGTTGGAGATTGAATGATACATGTCTTGTAGACCTATGGAGACATAGACGCCTACATAGAGTAGATTACTTCCACTACTCGCCAGCACAGCACCCATATGCTAGACTGGGCCTTATACTGGTAAATAAGCGTTAGCGGCTTGCAGTGCCCTAGCTATCCGATCATCTGATTGGCACATTCCAATGCTAGGGACACACAGGGCCCATTGCGTCGGCAGGTTGGCGTTCAAATGCTGCTCTTCTGAAAGACACCATAGTTTATAAATAAAAACTCATTGCAGGTTGCATACATTAATATCTGGTGATGGTTAGAGCCCAGCAGCCAGATGGAGAAAATTTCAGAGAGTAGAGCGCCCAAAGTTCGATGCTAGAGCTTGCCGAAGCAGAGGTAAGCATAAACCCCGCAGTCACAAATATACATTAAAAAGTTGAGGGAGTACAGAAGATGCACCACCACTGTCTGTGTCAGAATCACAATCACCTTTCCTTTGAGGCATCCCTGGTGTCTAATGTGTGCTTCTCTTTTAAAATCAGTGACATGTTGTATTCTGGTGGCCATAATCTTTTTCTTCTAATTTCATAGCAAGACAACCTCTACAGCAAGAACCTATGCGGGCCAGTTTCAGTCTCCATGATAGTTATTAGGACAGAGGGCACCTACTTTAAATGTTCTTAATAGTGTTCAGCTAATGTGTCTACTATAGCAGAGGACCTGGCTCTGAAAACAGTGGTTGTGCCATGTTTCACTTTCATGTCATAAGCCACTTTTGTGAATTTGTTCATGCTTTAGTTACTGTCACTTTGAAGAACCAGAGAAAAATAATTGTCATTATTCACTGCTTTCTGAATCATTGTGTGCGTGTTCTTTTTGTGTCCTTGCAGGTTGGATTCTGGCATTTTGCCCATTCCTTTGTGAGGGGAAACTGGAGGAATGAAGAAGAGAGTACTTTCAGTTTGCTGGCAAAATCGTGCCATGACATTGACCTTATCAATTTCTGGATGGGCGATCGAAGGTTTACATTTTTTTAAATAATATTCATTAGAATGAACTGTTTTTTCCCTATTTTTCTGCTTTCATTCCCTACTCCCCTTTAGCGATTCTAGTCTGATGCCAAAAAGCAGAGAATATGAGAATTATTTTGGTACTCTGATCATCTAGTGATGTTCATTGTTACCCTGAGACCTAGTCTTTCTTGTCACCGCGCTTGCATTCTGGGGCTGGGTTGTGTTCTTGCAACATAGTCCCACCAGCCCTTTAAATTTAACAACACAATTTAGGCCACCTTTCCATGCAAAACTGCATGCATACAACTTAGATTGCAGTAAGATGCATGTCACCCTTCACATGACCTTTTCATTTTGGTGCAGGAAAAAATGATGTTGTTGGGTTTGGCTCAGGTTTTTACGGTGCCAAGGCCTAGACGTAGGTTCAGAAAAATATAAACAGTTGGGAGGAACACCAAGAGTCTTGGGAAAACTTGTCACCCCTGTCTGTTGTCTCATTAAAGCCTTCCTGACCATAAGATTACTTGGGTTTTAGATCAGATACACTATCTGCCTGACCCTGCAGCCTCTCGTAGGCCTGATTCACAAAGATATGTACACACCCAAGTTGGACATAGGTGCCCAAATACGTCATTTGCAAGACTTATTCACTAAATGTGGCTTCAACACTCATAAGTGGATTTAGTAGACTAGTGTAATTTTACTTGCGACTAAATCTGCTCACGGCGAGGGCTGCAGGCATTCCAGGGCGAGGATGCCTTCTTGAGACGGCGAATAGGTAAACATCCACCATTCAAAATGTACAATTTAACCCTAAATATGGCCAAAGCCATAGGCAATGGAAGTAGGGGTGCCGCAGCACACCCAAAGTAACCATGCTGAGGTTCAGAAGGTGTATGAGTGTGAGTTTTTATCTTGTCTTTTTTCCTGTGCATTCAAAGATAGACGTCATAATATCAAGTGATGTTTTCTGACACAATGCGGCTTGTTCTGTTATTTTGTGCGATATATAGTTTTATCAGTATAACTACATGTCTGTGTAAATGTCGTTGCCATTTCAATGGAAAATATGCTATCTGTAAATGACAATGTGCTACCACGTCATACTTTAGTAATATAGTTGCTAAAGTGTGCTCCAAAATGTATCACTGGCTACATTCATCACCCTGACCACTCTTCTGCTGATTGGGCACGGCTTATTTGTTACACTTGTTCTTAATGTGACTATTAGATTTTTCCGATATCCCATGACTTCAGTGATGTAACATTGATGGCAACACCTCACTCTGAAAATTGTTCTAAAACCACTGGTCAGAGCTTTACTGTTGTCAAGGGCAGCAATTGGTATTCAGGGTATGGAGGAAACACCCCCAAAATTGGTAAAGGCTTTTGAGAAGGGGTTTCCCACAGGGAAAAATTATTTCTCCTGCAGAATCAAAACATATGTTAGCGTGTGCAAATGTTATATATTTATGTTGTGTTAATGTACACCTGTACATTTGCTCATTTGTAAATAGTTAAGCTTGTAGAAAATTATGTAAACTGCAAAATGTACTACTTCCCAGATGTAGCAATGCAGTTGTTCCAAAATTCCCAAAAAGTCAGAAATTTCCTCTAAATATAGACGTAAACAAAGGAGGAAATATCCATATTTTCTGATAATTAGGACCTCAGTGCACTGAGTTGCAGTCATGGCATTGTATATCTGCAACATGAGCTGCTGCCGTGGCGACTTACTTATGGTGTGCAAAAGATTTAAGAATTAGATATTGTCAAGGCCAGTAGCGGCTGGCAGGGAATGATGGTAAAGGGGCGAGGGAGTGGCGGGGGACAAAATAACTTAAAAAAATATATATCTGTTCCACCGGCTGCGTCCCTCCTCCGCTTCTCGAGTCCCAGAACCAGGAAGCACCCAGGCTTCCCATAGCCAATCACAATGCTGCATTGCAGCGTTGTGATTGGCTCCCCTAAGGCAGTCACAACACGGCAATGCAGTGTTGTGATTGGTCTGAGTGATGTGGATCGGCGCTCAGATGGGGATTTGGGGCCTGCTCATTTTCCCCACCGGGCTGTGTAATGCAGCCTGGTGGGGAATATGCAAAGTGCACATGACTGTTTGGCCAGGCCAAGACGGCTGGCCAAGCAGTCATGCGCACTTGGAGTGCGCAAATCACTCCACCCCCTGTGCCTCCAGCACCGCCCCGCCCTAACCCAGCCCAGAACCTGCAAAAAATAAAATGATAATAACTCTGTTATTATCATTTTATTTTTCCTGCTCAAAGAGCAGTGCGGCGACGTTCCTCCACTTTACTGGAGGAGCCACCCCCTGGTGAAGGCGACTGGAATTATGTTGTATAGGGCCAACTTATGTGACTCTGTTGATTAATTTAAACGTCTGCAAAAGGCAACTATGCAACATATTCAAAGACAGCACACTTGCACTATTTTGTCGTTTCGCTTTTGCAAATAATCTGGCTCTTGCAGCAACAATTTTCTGTTGAAATCAAGAAGTTATGTAACAGATGGTGCATTGTGTGACAAATATGGTAAGCTATAATTATGTGGAGAACGTAGTAGCGGTACAATCCCACAAATCCAGTGTGCCTTGTTATTTTCGCATATTTCAATGCACTGTTTTCACCAGAACATGAAAATAAAGAGTGTTTTTTAGATGAAATTTGGAATATTGTAATTTGAGACCTATTCTTTCAAGGCATATCTGCCGCTCAGTGGTTTATAAGTACCCTGATTGCCTTTCAGTGTTTGTAAAAAGGCACTCAGTCAGCGTGTCTCCGAATGAGCTCCTGCAGCTTCCCATGGGTGTTTGCCCGGAGACCGTTGTACAAACACCAGGTTATTGTTTAACAGGCCTAGAAATGATTTGCACTCTTCTTGTAAAGTAACACACCTGCAGATTCGAAAAGGTCATGTTTCTGCTCGGCGGCTTCCCTTTGTGGCTCCATAATTGACAGTTGGGAATTCAGGATAAGAAATGGCGGGAAACCGCCTCTTCTCGTATGTTCTTCTTTTGTTTTACTTCCGTCTAGCTTAAGCGTAAAAGGGATCGGTTTACATCAGTGAACAGTTTTGTGAAAAGATCAAATACCAAGTTTTGCACAAAGTTGTGCGTTATGCTGTCGTGTATTTTTTTTTATTGAATTTTCCCCAAAAACATGACAGTATAAATGCATTTGAAAGGAAAAATACCTGCATTAGACAGTTACATAGCAGAAGTAGCACACTGAGGACCTTATGCTAGCATCCCCGCCCAATTGTCTGAGTCTACTGGAAGGGAGGGAGTTCATGGTGTATAAACTGACTCCTACTGAGGGGTTTAATAGAACTTGAGCAGAGGTCTGCGTGCCGCTGACTTTTGATGATGTGTGGCCAATTGAAGGGTGAGACTAATCAACAAGTAAGAAAGTGGGGGAACAAGGGTGGGATATAGAAGTAAGTGAAGGGTCCTTTGTTGGTCTCTCGTGTTCTGAAAATTGGGGTAATGAAGGGGGGGAAGCGCCGCTTATGCATCAAACAATTGGAGTGAACGTAGTCTGGGAGGGTGGAAGCACAAATTTTCCAAGAGAGCCATGTACTCTATAAGAGGTGTGTAGATGCGCACAGCTTGTGCGTGATTTGTTCGTAGCAATAGTGGGCCAGACTTGTGTAAACCATGATGCTGTCAAAGTGGCTGAGGGGGACTGCAGAGGCCCGAGCTATAAGCTGCTTGGCTCTTCCAGTCATGTGGCGCACCAGATACCAGTCTGCGTGAGACATGGCATCCAGGGAAGTGGGGCGGATGCCCAGGACAACCACGTGGTAATCATCCAGTAGAGGATATTCCAGGGTGCCCTTACTATGACTCAAGATCTTCTTCCAAAGGGCACTTAAGGAGGCACACCCAACATAAATGGTGGAAGTTACCATCCTGGGCATCACACTGCCAACAGGCACCCAAGGCTTCAGAGTACATTGTGGGAAGAAGGGCCGGGGTGTAATGCCACTGAAGCATGATCTTATAAGCTGCTTCTTGTTGACAAATAACCATATGTGTTCACAGGATTTCTTGCCAGAGCAGTTCCCTCCGCTTCTGAGTGACGTCGGAGACATTATCTGGAGACCATTTCCATTAGTAGGGATGATAAGGAAGGAGGTGTGACTACAGCAGGACATCATATGTCTTAGAGATCAGACATAGAGTACCTTCAAAGTTGCGAACCAGTTGCTCAAAGAGAGTAAGTGGGTGGGTGGCGGCTTCTGCATTAGAGGGCCCAATGTTGGAGCTGGAAAAATTGGTGGCAGGCAAACTCGGGGAGGTGGAATTCCTTCCTACACTGGTCGAAGGACTTGATCGTCTAGCCCTGAAAGAGGTCCCGAAGCAGTCTACATTCACCCCTAACCCAATCTAGGAAGGATTCCTGGGGGAGAGCAGAAGAGAAGTTGGGGTTACGTGCAATTGGAGTGTTTGGGGACGGGAAAGTAGTCGGTCCACTTCTTATCGCATGTCTCTCCCATATCTCCAGTACTGTGCGTGTCGAGGGTTGCAATGTAAGCGCTGCGTGGGCAGGAGTGTCCAGATAACCAAGCAAGGTCCCAGAGCAGACGACAAGCCACTGCCCTGTCCATGTGTACCCAGTGTTTCTCGCTCTTCCTCACCAACCCCTCAGAAATGTAGCATAGGTGTGCTGTCCAGTAATAGTCCTGGAGGTTGGGACAGGCCAGTCCCCCTGGTTTCTTGGAAGCAAAAGCAGTGCAGCAGATATGCGGGGGTGCTCCCCCTTCCATATAAAGGAGCTGAGTTCTGTCTGAAGCCGCTTAATGTCCTAAGTGGCGATAGACAGGGGCGAGGATTGGAATAAATACAGAAGCCAGTAAAGGACATTCATTTTGACCACATTAATGGAGGCCAACCAGGAAACGTGGAGCTGCCTCCTTCTCCGAAAGTTCTTCCAGGGTGGCCATGTGCTGGTGGGACCAGTTTGTCCGTGTCCAAGTAGTTAAGGAGTTTGTAATTGTGAGACCTAGATACTGTATTGAGTGGGAAGCCCACTAAAAGGGGGAAAGCGTCAGTGAGTAGAGGAGACGCTGTGGTGTAAGCGTAAGGTTGAGTGCCTGTTATTTCTCCTTGATGATTTTGTATACTGATAACCACTCACATGTCTGCAGAGTTTGAACTACTTTGGGAAGGGATGTGTCTGGCTCCGTGAGAGCTAAGAGGAGGTCATCAGCATATAACTGAACTTTATGGTCCTGACCCCAAAGGGGATGCCCTTGATTTCAGCTGAGTGTCTTAAGTGGATAGCTAGAGGTTCCACCACGAAGACAAATAGGAGATAGTAGTCTGGACATTGATGCAGCTGGAGATGGTGGGCGGCAAGTAGTAGGCTATGATTTAGCTAATCATGATTTCCTGAGGACTGCTTGCAAGAAAGCCCAGCTTACCCAGTCAAAAGCCTTTTAGGCATTGAGGGTGATTTCAGAATTGGCCATGGTCGGTCTATGGCCTGTGGTGTGCGTGAATGAATTGTAGAGTGGGAGCAAGTGCAGTTGCAGCTGGGGCAGAAAGACCATATATAAAGCTAGGGTAAGGCCATCAGGGCCAGGAGATTTACCCTTAGTGAGTTCCTGGAGGGCCCTGCGGAGCTCAGCATTCATGAATGGCCCCTCCAGGTCAAGGGCCAATGTGGAGTCTAATGGCTCCAGGGACAGTGTTGGAGGAACGTAACGATCTCACAGATACTTGCCCCCCTGGGGCATATGGGTTCTGATAGTAAGCTCGGAAGGTAGCCTGTTTTTCCGCCTCCCCTGTCGCCCAACCCGAGTCACCAACCTGATTCTTGGCAATGTGTGACCTAGCATGTTGATGTCGCAACCTATGCATGAGAAAAGAGCCTACCTTATCCCCTCCCTCGTAGTATTTTTGTTTGAGAGCGAGTAGGGAGCACTCAGCTTTATTGACCCGATGCGCCCGGAGTTGACCCCGCAGAATAGCCAGTTATCACTAACCCTTAGTGTGGGGTGCTGTTTATCAGTGCGCTCTAGTGTGAGAATGTCTTCCGTTTAAGTTTTGCTTCACATAGACGTGCTTTCCTAGTCCTGGCTATGGAGATAGAGGTGAGCACTCTGCGTATGGTGGCCTTAAACCCTTCTCAGAGGACATGGGGGGCGGGGGGGTATCTGGTAAGGAGTTAATTGCAAAGTATTCAGTGATAGCATCTTGTATAGCAGCATTGTCGACAGGGTCCCTCAAGAGCTGGGGGGAGAGGCGCCAGCCCGGGAGCGTGCGTGTTATCTCAACACGCTCTTGATCTGAAATGGAAAAGTCAGATATCTGCGCAGAGTTGAGGGCACTAAACAAGGAGACAAACAGATGGTTTATGCGGTAATAGTGTACATATGAGTAGAAGGAGTAATCTTTTGTGTCTGGGTGTAAATTGCAGCAGGCATCCACTAGGCCTGCGTCTCAAAGCTCCTTTAGTATTCCAGACATTGCTTCCGTGCCCTGTATGTGTGATATATTCCTATCTAGCGCAGGGTGCTAAACCAAGTTGAAATCTCCACCTACAATGCTGTAGCCCTTTGCAAGCCTTAGTTGGTCCGAGAGGGTGCATCATATAAATATGTCCTGCGCTTGGTTAGGAGCATAGAGATTAAGAAGGTTTAGGGTGTCACTACCCCTCGCTACCGTCAAGGCGAGGAATCTCCCACCCGGGTACCTAGTCAGTGTAAGTACCTTCGTGTAGAGATCCCTCTTAAAAAGTGTGGCAAGTCTTGGAGTCAGCGTACGCCCAGTTTTGGTGTGAGTATTGAGGGTCAGCCATACAATGGCAATCAATGTGAAGCAGGTGGGTCTCCTGCAGGAAAATAGCGTTGGGTCGCGCTGCGTGAGGTAGTGTCAGACCTGGCGCCGCTTTCTGGGGAAATTAAGCCCTCGGACATTGAGGGAGAGCAGTTTTGAATCATGTGTAGTGGTCATGGCAGGGCAAACTCTCAGCGCACCTTTCGACAAGTGAAGGGCCGTCCCCGGGCCAGGGGTTGGCAGGGAGGGGCTCCCCTGTGCTACCCAAGCCTAATAATGGGCATAGCGATAGTAGAGAGACCTGGTGGGGAAGGAGAGGGTGTGGGATTGTGCAGGGTGAAACTAAGAGGGCCAACAGGGCCCAACCATGTGAACCACTCCATGGAGGTTTGGGAGGAAAGTACCAGACCCTGACGAGGTGTCACCATCAATGGAGGAGATCTTTGTTGGGGGTGGGAGGTCATGAATAACTCCCGTGAGTAGTGAGCTCAACACTGTAATCCTAAAATTGGGGAAAAAAGAACCAGTGTAACAGACAGTCAATTAATATTCAGAGTTTGTGCTCCTCACCCTGGGCCCTACTAGGTGAGCTGCAGTGTGGAGAGCCAGAGAGTAGCGGTGTCAGTGCAGAAGGGGGATCCAGATGTGTCAGGCAGAGTTTAGGTGTCTTCAGCCGTGGAGTAATTAAAGGGGTTCACATAAACCATGAGGCTGAAGGCCGAGTGCATTGTAAATGTTACTAGAACCCCAAGCTGTCTTTTATGAATCATAATAATTATGTGTATTTACATCACATTTATTTTTGGTGCAGTCAACATGAAAAAGAAACTTTTTTGCATACAGAAAACTATTTTTTGAAAACCAACAATGAAAAAGTGGACCTTACTGTTTAGCTATCTGTAGCAAAATTCAAGAGAACATTTTCTATTTAACGTTGTTGTCCTGATGGTGGGGCTGTAAATAAAACATGTTTTGCTGACTTCAGAAGCACTTTCTATCATAGAAATGAGGGGTTTGAAGCTGTTGTATGCAAGATTCAGATAACAATGGCCCCTGAATATTATTAGAATGTTCAGATTTCACTTACATTTTATAAAGACAAGGCTGGGTAAACATAGGGCAACAGTGAATTTTATTGGTGATTTATCGCTTTTTCTAAATATTTTCACATGGTTAAAGACTACCAAGTTAGGCTGAGAATGAGAGTGAAACTAGGTTACCCATTGGACGGAATCTTTATCTGACAGGAATTGTGTATTTTATGTGAATTATAGAAAAATTTAAGTGCATACCATAAACTGCATCAAATGTGGGTTTGAGCCTAGATTAGTAAACTAAAACTTTGAAGGAGGTAATCAAAATAAGTTGTTTCAGTCCCTCTTTGGCCAGCTGTCCATCCCTCTCCTCAAATTACTTTCATCCTTGACATTAGGGAACAAACAAATGTAACTTTTTTTTATTGGTTAACATATGTGTCTTTTGTACATTATTCATGTTTTTTTATCACCCATTCACAATGGCTCCTGGGTTATTTGTAATTCAAAGTGATAAAAATGTTATGATTTTTAGAGTGAGTTGTATAACACTCGTTTTGCCATTAGTATGGCCTCTTGGTGCGGTTGGAGTTCAGGTTTTGAGAATTCTGTTGCAGACCAGTCTGTAATTTATGCTTCTTTTAGCCCTACCATCAATTTTGTAAATGGGGTACCTGTGCTGCAGTTGCCTATGCAATTATGGTGTTAGAATTTGACACCAGAGTTTATTGGTGCTGACCTGTTTTTAAACACCTCATTAAGGCAGGTCCAGAGACCCTTCTCTGTGACTCCGTGACCAATTTCCTCAGAATTCGACAGCGATTAGGTCAGATGTCTATTCCAAATCTTCCTAGTTTCGAGCAATGCCACAGATACGACCTGAAAATATCAGTTTCAGATCCACATGACATGTGCATGTGATGTCTCAGATCAGAACATGATGCTGAGGCCTGCAATTCTTGTGCCTCCCTGTACCCCGAGGGTAATCAGGGAGCGAGATATCAAATTGTCTGCGGTTGGGGCCCAGATCTCTTCCACCCAGTGGTAAGTCGTCTCTAAGGAAACAATTTCCCAAGGCATTTTCCCACAAAATGCGCCCTATGAAGGAGAACTTCTTTTTTTATCTTGTGGAAAATTATTTAGTTATTTATTTATGGTCCCGCTCTTGATGCCATTCAGTGTCTCAATGCTTCGCTAGTGCTGAACTCTTCCTTGTCACTGGAGCAGATTTCAACACGGACACAGATGGGACTGGAATTTCTACGTCTATCGACCAACCTCGTGCAAGTCGCTGGCTCGCAGCCTTCCAGATTGCTTATGCTAGATCTTTTCAGAATGGCTCCTGCACCCTCTGGGTCCCCCACCCGAAGGAGAGCATGTTTCCAGTGGCGTCACTAGGGTTGGTGTCACCCGGTGCGGGTAACTAATCGTGTCACCCCCTCACGACTTACCGCATGGACCTCCTCCGCTCCGAGTCCGCTAGCCTACAAGCCCTAGATTAGATTATATCTACTTGCAAACAGTCACCAGTATACAACGGATCAATTCTGTGTGTATACAGAGCAGGACTGGCTTTAGCGCTGGTGGCGCCCTGTGCGACAATGTTTGTTGTCGCCCCCCTCCCATGTCCACCTCCACCACGTATTCTCTCACTAGCACCTTTTAACAGTCTCCATAACCACACTCTCTCAGATACATTGAATTAGTTTTATAGCACCACTCATACTAGTGTTGGGTGTCAGAGCACTTTGCATCACACACACATTACACAGAGACAATCAATCATACGTGTTTTAAATTAGAGTATACGAAATGTTTACATAAGCCAAAGGACTAAAAGTGTAGGAGTCACATGTCATCCATACGGGTAGGCAGTATAGTTTAAGAGTGCTTGGTGTGGAGAAGCACACACTCAGAAAAAGAAACAGCATAGTTGGTAGTTTTCTTTAATAATAAGAATCGATTTCTAGTCAAATTAACCCTTTATGCAACATTAATCAATGCTCTAATGTATGCTTTGCAGTGTGTATGCAGTTCTATGATGAAAGTTAATAGCTCACTGTTGAATATTAGGACTTTAAGTTATAAATTGCAAGTAACAAAAGGATGTCTCTTTTGAAAGCAGTAACCTGCTCATCTGTTCACATTATAGGCACTCTGTAATCAACTTGGTACACGTTCTTTGCAGCAGGCATATTAACCCTCTGCACTAACTTCACAGAGGTCAAAACCTCAACTATACAAAATGCTGATCTCTCTCCAGGAAGATAATTAATCACACGAGTTATCTTGACATTTTTGTGAGGCCTGGTAATTGCCGGAGGAAAGAAATGCGAAAACAACAATTGATGGACAGAATGTAGAACAATGTCATACATTCACCCCAGTACAGAGATCTGGGCCTAAATCCATCGTTTTTTTGCTCACCATGCCGTTCCAGTTTGAACCCAGCCATATGCAAATCAGTCTTGACCCTGTGCCTCATGGGAACAGTCCAGACCGAATTGCCAAGCCAGGTCCTCCCTGGACTGGAAACAAGCATCCTAGGACCGGTTTCTGGCATTTCAGCCGTCTTCAGCCAGGCTTGCTTGATTTTCAGTGGCATGGAGAGCAAGGGACCCACGTCTGGGCATACCCTTTCCACTCGGGGTGACAAATGCAAAAACAACAATTGATGGACAGAATGTAGAACAATGTCATACATTCACCCCAGTACAGAGATCTGGGCCTAAATCCATCGTTTTTTTGCTCACCAGGCCGTTCCAGTTTGAACCCAGCCATATGCAAATCAGTCTTGACCCTGTGCCTCATGGGAACAGTCCAGACCGAACTGCCAAGCCAGGTCCTCCCTGAACTGGAAACAAGCATCCTAGGACCGGTTTCTGGCATTTCAGCCGTCTTCAGCCAGGCTTGCTTGATTTTCAGTGGCATGGAGAGCAAGGGACCCACGTCTGGGCATACCCTTTCCACTCGGGGTGACAAATGCTAAAACAACAATTGATGGACAGAATGTAGAACAATGTCATACATTTACCCCAGTACAGAGATCTGGGCCTAAATCCATCGTTTTTTTGCTCACCATGCCGTTCCAGTTTGAACCCAGCCATATGCAAATCAGTCTTGACCCTGTGCCTCATGGGAACAGTCCAGACCGAACTGCCAAGCCAGGTCCTCCCTGGACTGGAAACAAGCATCCTAGGACCGGTTTCTGGCATTTCAGCCGTCTTCAGCCAGGCTTGCTTGATTTTCAGTGGCATGGAGAGCAAGGGACCCACGTCTGGGCATACCCTTTCCACTCGGGGTGACGAATGCAAAAACAACAATTGATGGACAGAATGTAGAACAATGTCATACATTCACCCCAGTACAGAGATCTGGGCCTAAATCCATCGTTTTTTTGCTCACCATGCCGTTCCAGTTTGAACCCAGCCATATGCAAATCAGTCTTGACCCTGTGCCTCATGGGAACAGTCCAGACCGAACTGCCAAGCCAGGTCCTCCCTGGACTGGAAACAAGCATCCTAGGACCGGTTTCTGGCATTTCAGCCGTCTTCAGCCAGGCTTGCTTGATTTTCAGTGGCATGGAGAGCAAGGGACCCACGTCTGGGCATACCCTTTCCACTCGGGGTGACAAATGCAAAAACAACAATTGATGGACAGAATGTAGAACAATGTCATACATTCACCCCAGTACAGAGATCTGGGCCTAAATCCATCGTTTTTTTGCTCACCATGCCGTTCCAGTTTGAACCCAGCCATATGCAAATCAGTCTTGACCCTGTGCCTCATGGGAACAGTCCAGACCGAACTGCCAAGCCAGGTCCTCCCTGGACTGGAAACAAGCATCCTAGGACCGGTTTCTGGCATTTCAGCCGTCTTCAGCCAGGCTTGCTTGATTTTCAGTGGCATGGAGAAATGCAGCAGGTGCAGCAGGTACTTCAAAAACATAATAAACTTGCAAACACGGCGCCCCCAGGAAGCCAGCACCCGGTGCGGTGGCACCGGTCGCACCACCCTAAAGCCGGCCCTGATACAGAGCATGTGGAGAGGTATTTGAAAGTAAGAGCGATGTCTGTATGTAAGTGCAAACCCTTAAATTCCAACAGGCCAGGTTTTAACACAAGTACTTACTTCCAGGCCCGATTATCCACTTTTCGACCATCCCGCTCCTGTGTACCTTATCTCACAGCTGACCTTCGGGCCCCAGCCCCATATCAGCCCCATCCAGCTCTACTTTCATTATTCCCGTAAAAAACATTAGCAAAATCACCTTCAAACTTAAAACATTAAATATAGCAGTAAATATAATTTGCACGCACTTTAAAATATGTTCCACAGTTGCCCTAATGACCTGATTGCTAATTAAATGAAAAACAGAAAGGCAATGACAGGGCCGGTTTTATCGCTAGTATGTAATTCCATCTACAGGGAATGTCACATGAGCCATTGAGGATTACAAGATGTAGGAATCACATGGCATCCATACTGGTGGGCAGTAAATGTAAAGAGGGTTTGGGCTGGGGAAGCACAAACTCAGGATTTAAAGCATACCGTAGTGGTTGGGGCTTGGCTTTACTAATAAAAATGTATATCGGCCCAAACTCTTTTTAGCAACATTAAAATAATGAAAGACTGGGGAATTTCTAACTTTATAGTAACACAAAAAAAGTGAAGTTCTAACTATACCATTCATGTTTGTCTGCAGGTCTTTGACGACAGTTCATAGCCACTGTCCTATGTTAGGATTGTAACTTTTGAACTGCAAGTAACACAAGAATCTCTGTGACAAAGGCAGTAACCCACTGAGCTATCCAAATAAAATACAGTTTATCTGCATTTCAAAACTACCAACAGGCAAAGGACTGCTCTCCAGCAGGATCATTAATCACCAGTTCTCTGGACATGTTTTATTGTTGCTTAACGCGCTTAGCGATAATCATTGCTGTTTGTTGATAATATGCTCCCTGAATGTTTTACAATAAATAGGCTTGTCACCTAAATGATTAGTGTCTGTGTAATTTCCTTGCTTTCTTGAATGATCCTGCTTATTTAAAATTATTCAGTTTAGTTTCAATAGTCAATTTACAAAAGTTGCCTTTTTTAGTCTCATCTAACCTGCAATGGCAGTTAATTCAATCAATGCACTGGTATCCTAACTGGACAAGCTATAACAACCTGATATTTGGCAATTAAGTATCACATAATTCTTTAAATAGTGACCTCCATTGTGCCTATAAGCTGAAAAAGGCTGTATAAAGCGCTAGCCAAAAGAAAGCAGATGTATACCACAAGAACCATGGTCTGTTTTTAGATTCAACACATATCAAAAGACGGACATCTGTCAATGTCATTTTCAAAGAACGAAACCGGTGTTCCAAGATTCATTACGGGCTGGGCAATGTGAGTGGTACTTACCGAATCGTCCTGTTCAGTGCTGGGGATGCGGTTCAGCAGAGGTGGTCGAGTCCTTGAACAGTGCTAGCCGACCATTCCTCTCCTCGGTGGCAGCCGGCAAGTTTCACTTGGCTGTCCGAGTGAGCAGTGAATGAAAAGTCAGCTTCCTCACCCGGAGATGGCTGCCTCTCCCCCACAGTGTGACTCCTGCAGGGTAGGCCCGGCTGCAAGCCTCCGACATGGACAGGTTAAGGTGCACCACACACAGGCAAGGCTTTACCTCCCAGTCAGAGCTAACTGTGCTGCTTTGGAACACTGAAATTTCTGCAGCAAGCCCCGAAGGCTGCTTCCCTTATTACAAAATGCCGCGTAAGGAAAGAAACCTTATCTGTGGCGCGGAGCTAGGCACGGAGACCGTCTAGACGTACGTTTTTGTGCCCCGCAGGCCTGGTAAACAGGAGTCACGTCGCTGAAGTGGCTCAGCGTGGACTGCGTCATGACGGAGCAGAGCACACACGCACCGCAGCCTGGACTACAGCGTGCTTGCCTGTTAACCAAGCGAGGGCGGCAGGCAGGGGGACTTTCTGCCTACAGCTGCGGTTTGCGTATCGCCTGCAAGTCACAGGGTCGAATCTGAGAGCTGTCCCTCAGATTTACCACACCACACCACACCGACCGGATCGGCCCTTTGGTGTCACCCCCCGTGAGGGTGTCACCCGGTGCGGTCCGCACCCCCCGCACCCCCCTAGTGACGCCACTGCATGTTTCTGCAGGCTTGCTCGGTTGGCTCTGACACTGGGATACCAATGCTGCACCTCACCAGGCTCCAGTCCCATTGCTCAAAAAGAAGTCACAGCTTGCTAAGGAGCTTTCCCTTATTCGGTTTGAGCCTCCCTCAGAGCCTATGCATACGTCACGTATGGAGCCAACTGTATACCTCTCTTGAAGCTATTAACATTGGAAGACATTATCCTTGTAGGGAGTGAAAAGGTTAGGGTGGACTTTAATGATGTACCATCTCTTAGAACCCCCTGAGGCATCGGAGATTTGCCATTATGGAAGAGATTTTTGCTCCAACCACAATGCCCTCACAGTGCCTGCTAAAGTCTATGGTAGTTCAGAGCATTATGACTGAGAGGCTGATAAACTCTTTCCCAGTTATAATATTGATGCAGGTTTATATCTGTATTTGCAATATGTGAGAGGCCAGAACACTTAACCAGAAGAGGACTTCTATTAACCTTCTGGCTCTGCTTCAGAGAAAGTTTCCTCATTTATGAGGGAGGTGCAAAAGGGAGGTGAAGCTCTGGAACTGACCTTGCCCTTTGTGGAGGCAAAGTCTAACATTTTGCCTTAGATCTTACAACCTGTCTTCTCAGGGGCAGAGCCTTTGGCTCCATTTTAAAAGCCTTTTTTTGATCCTGTTACGGTTTCACGGGAGAAACCCTTTTACAACCAAGCAGTTCATAGACAGATGACATAGTGCTGCTCTGGGTGGCCTGACTTTTCCAAATGTCTGCCTCGACCCAGAATCTAAATGCCTTCTCCAAAGAGTCTCCTGATAAAGATTTGAAGAAACTTGACTCTATGGGCCTAAAAGTCTTTGCTTCTGGCAGTCTGGCCCTCTGCCCTACTAATACCACTTGCCTCTTATGCCTATATATTCATGCGTTGTGAGAATAGTCAAAACTTACAGCTTGCACACATGCCATGAAAAAGCTATTTACGCACCTAGTCAATGACAGTGTCAATGCATCAAAATAAATCTTGAAGTGCAGCCTGGATTCTGCCGACATTATTGCTCTGTCTATGGACACAGCTGCCAAGCTACGTTGGCATGGTTAGATGCATTCCATTGTCTTGTTAGTAGATGTCCAGTTGATATTCATGCACATGTTCTTCGATGGCGAGCGGTTTGTTCAGAGAGGAAGTAACTCCTCCCTGCAGTGCTTTAAAAAAATGGATAGCTAAGGTTCATTCGGTGAGCATGGCCTCCCTGCATTTCAATTCCACCAAAAATATAGAAAGGTTTGTGACTCCACCATGTTAGTACAGTCCCTGCAGAGAAAACCTTCTCAGCCTATTCAGATACCCTAGCATCTATAACACTCCTTTTGTAGCAGGAGCTGATCTAGGGGACAAAACCATCATCGGCAAATGCAGCCTCCACCATCCTCTGCCATGTTACTTTAAAACCCCTTAAGTCATCATCTTCCGGTGAGGGGATGGGAAGAGGTTTCAATTTTTTTCCACAAAATGGCTGCAATCACCATTGATCACTGACCTAATCTGCAAGGGCTACTCCCTGCTTTTCCTTCCCACCTATCCATACTGCCATCCTTCCACTAATTAGGAGATGATCAAGATAGTTTTTTAGGTCACACAGCTAAGCTGCAAAGACTCTGGTCTACCCTTTCTGTCCCCTCCTCTTGGCCACCTTCCTTCCACCTGGACAAACTCTCCAGCATACGCCTCAGTTTTGGAGGCAGAAATACTTTCCCTGCTGAACAAAGGAGTTATAGAGGTGGTGCCTTTCAAAGATGGGGGGATGAGAGTCTAATCCCTTGATTCCTGATCCCAAAGAAGGACGGAAGTTTGAGACCCATCCTTGATCTCAACCATCAGAAATTTTTCATTCAGGAGGAGAAGTTCAAACTGCTGCCTCTGAGCCATGTCTTGTTGGCCCAGAATGCAGGAGATTGATTGGTATCCCTTGAACTTTAGAACTTGAGTCTCCATCTTCAATTGCAGTCATTACCAAAATGTATATCAATTTTGGAGTATCACTTCACCTTCCTACCATTTGGACTAACAATCAAACCATTCATCTTTATGAAAATGCTGACGGTTGGAGCGGCTTCACTGCAGTGGTCAGGATTCCATGCATGTTCTTACCTGGATAACTAGCTAGTGAAAGCCTCTCAAGCAGACAAGGACAATTTGCAAGGGACAATAACTCTTCTCCATTATCTGTGCTTTACATCAGTGCCTAAGAGTCTTACCTCACTGCATTGCAGAGGCTAGCTATTATGGACAGTGCTGGACATGACCCACTTGAAGGCCTTTACTCCCCAGATGATCTTGGATATTCGGGAGATGATTGTGGTTTTGGCTCAGGCTCGGATCTTGGTTCTGTATGCCATGTGGCTTCTGGGCCTCATGGGGTTGTGTATCTTGTTTGTGCTGCATGTTAGATAGCATATGCGGGCCATTCCATGGTGACTGGGTTCACTGTGACATCAGCATCAAAGAAACCTCACACCTCAGGGTCAGATCTTCTGTTCTGTTCATTTATGTATTTAAGTGTTTTTGGATTACGATACATATCCCTGAAAGTAGCCTCAGAGCACTATCTAACTGATAACAGGTACTGGAATATATACAATGTTGATGTATGTAGGGAAATCAGATGTACTATATTCTCTGGGATGAAATGTTCTAGCCTTGATAGAGTTAGACGTATGTGTCTTCTGGAGTGGCTGGTTGTAGGCATCCAAACTGACTGGTGGCCCCAGGGCAAGAGCATCCACTGGTTTAGCTTCCAGCACTCCATTATTGTCAGTAGACAGTAGGTTTACTATACTTCTTGCAGAAAGTATGGGTTTTTAAGTTTCCTGAGTCTCAAAATGTTGTTTTTCAGTCAAAAATGTGGTGGGTTTGAGTTCCACAGGGAAGATCCGAGTGTGTGAACCAATGTGTCAGGCTCAACGGACAGATCTGTACTGATGGATGGATCCCTCCAACCTTTTATTTGTACATCCCTTCAACCGTCTGGAGGCTCAGGCTACCTCACCAGTTAGCTGGGGTCCCCATCTGGATGAACTTTGGTCCAAATCAGAGTAGCACCTGCATAAAAATGTACTCAAATTGTTGACAATCTGTCTTGCTATAAAGGCATTTCATCCATCCATCTATGGGAACCATAGGTGGGACTTCCACCCTGAAATACTGGAGATTAGATTAGGATTTCCATTTGTGGATCTCCTCACCACAGCCCAGTACTAGGAATGTATTCATTTCCTTGCCTCCCTCTGAAGGGTTTCTCATGAGATATCATCAGGTTGAGCTGGTCTTAGGGCAGGGTGTAGGCATTTCGACTGACTCCTTTTGTATCTAAAGTACTGCTGAAGGTTAGGGAGGAAGGATTGAGTGCTACGGACCCGGATTGCCCCATACTAGGAATGGAAGATCTATTAGGCCGATCCGTTGGCTCTCAGAACTCAGCCACCCCCTAATCGCAGCAGGATGGTCAAGCCCTCCACCCCAGTACCTCCAAGTGGTGCAGCTGCATGTGTGAAGATTGAGAGGTACAAGTTATAGTCCTTTTTCTCTTCTTGAGTTTGCCGAGGCCATCCTCGCGGCCAGGAAGCCTGCCATCTACCTAGTCGTTGGATCTAATGATCTAATTTTGTGCAGTGGTGCAGGTCAGAAGAAAGCAATCACTTATAAGTCACGCTTTTCCAATGTTTTGCGGTTTGTGTTATCCTTTATCCATATACAGTTTGAGCCAGTGCCAGTTGCCTGGTCCAAACCTGAAGGCAGCTCTGTTGGTGTCAAGAACTTTGATGTGTAGGGCCATAGACCTTCAGTCCCTTTAATCCACCCAGCCTTTACAGTTTTCTATCTGAATAAGTTGGTTTGTGGCACCTGCTCATCCTTCTTACCCAAAGTAGTTTCTGCTTTTCATATGGCTCATTCCATTTCGCTTCCATCTTTCTTTCCTCTTCCACATCCAACCAAGCTGGAGAAGCAAAATCAAAGACTTGACATGCAGTGAGTTACTACATGGAAAGCAATGGATGATCGTCTCTTGGTGGGAGTCACTGTAGCTATGGGCCAGGTGGTGACAAAATGCACATTTTCTGTATCTGGGTCAGCTACACCTTAGCCAAACAATACTATCCAAAGGGTTTTATGTCTCACTCCCTTTTAGAAATGGGTTCTCTAATTGGCAGAGGTATGCACCCTGTCCAAGTAGGGACAACCACTCTAGTCAGGGTAAACTAAATGCACACTTAATTATAACCTGTGTTCACCCTCTGGTAGCTTGACACAGAGTACCCAGGCTTATCTAAAGCAGCAATGTGTAAAGTATATGTGCAATTCACACACACAGCAACACAATGAAAACCCCGCAAAAAGACTCCACACTGATTTTGAAAAATAGACGATAATTTTATAAATAATTTAAGACCAAAATGACAAAAATCCAATAAGTAAAAGTTGAGATAAGAATTTTTAAAGAATAAAAGTGTTTCTAGTGCTTAGCAGCAATAATTGACTAGGGGGGTAATCTGGTCACGCTGGACCAGGGCAAAGTAAAAATATCAGCTGGTCACAACCCAAAGTTTGGCAAACCCCGGTTTAAAGATTACTAACCTTTAATAATTGTTCATATACTTTCACACACAATGTCACCTCAGTTGCGGAGATCTCCACAAACAGGTACAAAGTTGCTATTAATAAACCAAAACTTCTGAATTCTATTGTAAGTGCACACATAGGCATAAATCTCTACTAGGAAATGGTGAATAGCAAAAAAAGTAGAGTGAAACCTAGGTGTAAGAGTACATATACACATGAGTATATATATTTGTGTGTATCATTATGTTTGTGAATCAGGGCCTGAGTCTTCTAAAAGCAACATTATTGTGGTGTGTGCACATTGCTGAAAAAGGAAACAGTTTGCTGGTAAAAAGAAACAAGTATTTGTAAAGCTAGTAGATCTCACCTGTGTGAGAGCTACTGGCTTTGTCACTGTCTTTTAGCCGTATTGTACAGCAGCGTGGCTGCTAGTTAGAAAAAAGGTACTATCTATGGCCACGTCATAGTGGTTCTTTTTTCTGCCCGGATTGGAGGGTGGAGGCAAAACACGAGCAGGGCTGGGATCGATGACGTAAGCAACAACAACGCAGAGGGGGTGGAGGCCTGTAGCAAGCAAGGGGTAGAGCAGGAGGGATGGTGCAAGCGGCAACAATGCAGGTGGTTTGCAAGCAAACAAAGCGGGAGTAGGTGGGTGGGATGGGGCAAGCAAGCAACAATGTGGGTGAATTGTAAGCAACAACTTGGAGGGGCTGATGTGAAGGGGCAAGCAAGCAACAAAATAGGATGAGCTAGCAACAGGACACAAGGGTGCAAGCAACAACTCAGAGTGGGTGGGGTGAGACGGTTGGAAAACAAAAACACTCTCATGGAGTGCTGTAACTAAAAGAAAAAAGTAGCCCTGAAGGCATGAGCAGTGTAAGGACAATAGACAAATAAGTAGTACTTGGGCCATGCTCCAGGGGAAAAACAAACACACGAAGAGGAAGTGAAGCCGGCACATACTGAAAAAGTGAAGCAAGGAAATGAGAGCCATGATGAAGACAACCAATGGTAGGCAATGGGCGGACCCTAAGCCCCCTGTAAGTAAACAAAATGTCTTGCAAGCAACAACGCATTAGCTGTCTCAGGCGAGACCTAAAAAGGAACTATAAGGCCTGAACACACACAGTTGAGACACATTTAAGCAGATATTCAGTAAAATGTTATATCTATATATCAGCACTGCATCCTTTTTAGTAAAGGGTACTGAGAGCACTCAACAAGGTCACCAGCAGAGTTGGGACGGCCAATGATAGCCACATCACAGCACTTTTGTTTCTGTCCAGTTTGAAGGGTGTAAGCAAAAGTGTAGGTGGGAAGGACGATGCAAGTGACAACACGGGCGGGGTGTAGGATCGATGGAACAAGCAACAACAATACAGGAAGGGGTGGGAGTGAAGGAGGAAGCAATAGCAATGCGGGAGGGAAGGGGCAAGGAACAACACTGGAGTGGGGCAGGAGGTGCAGGACAAGCAAGCAATAATGCAGGAGGGGCGCAGGAGGAATGATGCAAGCAGAAACAATGCTAGTGAATTGCAAATAAACAACAAGGCAGGAGTAGGAGGGTAGGATCGGGCAAGGAAGCAACAATGAAGGAGGGTTGCAAGCAAGCATCAGCGTGGGAGGTGCTGGTTTGAAGGGGTAAGCAAGCAACAACAAAGAAGTAGCAAAATACAGGACACATGGGCAAACACATGCACTCTTATGGAGTGCCGTAGCTAAAAGAAAAAAGTAGCTCCAAAACATGAGCTGTGCAAGGACAATGGGCAAATAAGTCGTTCTTGGGCCATGCTCCAGGGAAGTTAGAAACATACAAAGAAGAAGAGAAGCCGGGACACACTAAAAAAGAGAAGAAATGAGAGCAACGATGAAACCAACCAATGGTAGGCAATGGGTGGGCTTTCAGCCCTCTGTAAGTAAACACAATGTCTTGCAAGCAACAGCGCAGGAGCTGTCTCAGGCAAGAATAATTAGGTCTAAAGCAGATATCAGTAAAATGTTATATCTATATATCAGCATTGCATCATTTTTGGTAAAAAGGTAGTGACAACACTCACTAAGGTCACCAGTGGAGTTGTCCCAGATAGCAGTTATCCTGGTATCACCTTGCTTGCTGGGAACGTACCCCCCGCCCCAAGAGGGCAAAGTTGACAATTCCGTTTCTGGACCAAGCTATCTTGCTAGCCAAGGGAGCAATCACCTGACCCTGGAAGTCTTTGGTCCGCCCATCAATACAGTCCTTGCGTACTGAGCTACAACATTGAGCAAAAGACTTAGAGCACTGCTTTACATAGGGAGGAAAAGCGAGGCCTCAGGTGTACTTTGATAGCAGCTCAGTAGGATGAACTGGTGCAGGTGAAAAATGAATGTTTTAAACATGATATTATACTCTTTAAATGATTACACTCTCCAAATGAGTCCCTGCTTTTCTCCTACTCCTGTTCTGTTCTCCACCCCATTTGAAATTATAAGGTCTTTCCTGCATCTCACTCTTGCGGATATATTATTGTTGCTTCACTAACTCCGAAGGTGAATGTAAGTGGGCCCTGCCTCTGACCCCATACGTGTGTGGCTGGGAATGGGTTATATACAGTTGTTAATAATCACAATCCAAATACTTCAAGTGTCAAGTTTGCAATACATCACATAATTTCCCATCTATGACTTTTTGCTTGAATTGTCTTGTTAACCATCCTGAAAGTTGTAGCATCAACTTTATTGCATATGTTGTTGCCTGAGTACAGTTCTATACCAAAATTCAATATAAAATGGTTATATATATATATATGCACATACACAGACACATGTATTGCCCAGTGGCGGTCAACACTGGGTAGTTATAGTTAGGATCGTGTTTCCATAGGAAATGCCTTTTTTGTGTTCCGAATAACTTTGGCGCCGTTTGAGGAATCTCCACAAAACCTACCCAAAATGTGCTACTTGTTGATTAGTTTGGGCATGGAAAGTTTCAGGGTGTTAGTCAACTACGGCCAAGAAAAGGGGGGTGTTCCAAAACACGTTTTCCACATTCATTTTGCCATAGGAACTTTAGACACAAGTACAGCCCAAACTGCTGAATGTATTTACATCAAATTTGACAGAAAGCTAGATCTTGGTCCAGAAAGGGTGCTTTTTGTGTTTTGGTGTAAACCCGTTTAGTGGTTATGGAGAAAGTAAGGTTAATAAAATGTGTATATATCGCGCTGCAGAGGATCCATGGAGCCAACAGATCTCATTCTGAGATCTGATTGCCTGCCACCATCTCAACCAAGAAGTGGTGGCAGCCAATTTAGGACTTGGAACTCAGTCTCAAGTCTTAAAAAACATACACTAAAAGACATATCGGGCAGGGTGCAGACACCCTGCCCCCCTAGGTCCGCAGAGGGACCCGGTTTGGGGCCTTAAGTGTTTTTTGTTTAATTTGCCACAACTTTGCATAGGATCTGCTGCAAAACATTTTAAAACAAAACCTAGCGCTGGCTCCCTCAGGGGGGCGAAGCTGGAGGGGATGGTGCATGCCCCCCCCCTGAGTCTCTTGAGAGGCCCCGGAACCCTATCTCCTGGAGCAGAGGCAAAAAATAAGGGCGGGCGCATGGCCCCCACCGCCAGCCTCTGAGAGGCCCCAGGGATCCTATCCCCCAGGGCCCTTTCCAATCCCTCAGAAAGGCCCTGTGGACCCCCTCCCCTAGGGCCATCACTTACTTTAAAACAAAGGATGGGCGCTGATCCTTAAATGGTCCCAGGAACCCCGTCCCCTGGGGCCGACTCACTTACTGTGTCTCGGGGAGCCCAACCCTGGGACACAGTAGTTTCCTGCCCCACAGGCACATGCAGGGAAATGTGTGTGCTCCCGGCTGGCCAGAGCATTTTCAAATCTCCCGCCAAATCAAGAGCAAACACAATGTCTTCTCCCAGCCGTGATAGCTTTAATAAATTTCCTGCTGGCTCGGAGCAGACTTGAGATCTGTTTCCCTGCCTGCACTGATGCGGGCAGGGAAACTGAACTAATATTGCTCCTGCCTGGAGGGAGCAGCATATATAGCTGCTCCCTCTGGGCAGGAGCAATTCCGTCTCCCGCACTTGGCTTGGTGGGTGCCCCACATGGGCACCCACCTATTTAATTGGAGGCCCCCCGGGTTTACAGGGCCTTCATGAAGGGGGCCCACTCGATCCCCCCCAGTAAAAAACAAAACACACAGACCCGAGGGATGGGGCTCTATCGGCCTAATAATATAGATATAGTTTGGCCCTAGGATATGTGGTCCCCGGGGCCCAAAAGCCAATCCTACGCTATGTTATCAAAAGGCTGTGTGCGCCATGGGTTTGGGTGCATGCAGAAGTTGACCGCTATGCCAACCCTATGCCTTGCCGAAGGCACTGCAAGGCATAGGGTTGGCTGCCGTTGGGGTGTTGGCCACAGAGATAAGTCGCAGGTCAAGCTCTGTGTCCAACCAACCCACCTCGCAAGGCCGAAGGCAAGGGCAGCATGGGGTTGGATGCGTGCAGGGGTTTGCCGCTGCGTCTTGCCCCAGACCAGGCCCTGCAGCCAACCGCCCACCACACACGGCCGTTTGTTTGATTTATGTATGGTAATAAAATATTACACTAAAAAGATCCTAGAAATTCACTGGAAAAAAATAACATTATAGTTAGGTGAAATGTTCCGCAAAAACGTAACATTTTAAATTCTAAAACCACAAAAATTCACCAGTTATAGTTATCTCAAGTAACTATAACTCATGTCCTAAGGTAACTATAACTCACTCCCTCGTCATGCACTGCTAATTACCCCACATATTACATCACTCTTGAGATCTGCTATGACATCATTGATAATATCACTGCAACATTTGCAATGAAATTATTGATGAGAAAACTGTGTATCGCGGGGCACAAGTTATAGTTACTTGAGGTAACTATAACTGTAGCTAGTGAATTTCTGTGGTTTTTAGAGTTCAAAACGTTACATTGTTCCTGAATATTTCAACTACTTTAACCTTTGGGTTTTTTCAGTAAAAAAAAATATATATATTTATATATATATATCACTTTAAAAGCTAGTTTCTAATGTTCCTTCACCCACGGAACGAAGCAGGAACGGACTCCACGTCTCTTGGTGCAATTTCCTTTATTTTGAATTACAGCTCACCGCCATGATGCATTTCGGCCTTCGCAGACCTTGATCACATGACCTCTACGAAACCCTCCTCATTTTAAAGTGACAAGTGCATCATAAATATGAAAGACAGACTTCCGTCTAGCTTTAAGAACACATTTCTAAAAGCAATTGATTTATATGCATAGCATCATACTTATTAAATACATAATGTACTGTGTTTCACAATGCTAATAGATTTATGGATTATTCATTATTGATCATCACTACATTATTTGTAACTGTGACACAATAAAACCATAAAAACCAGGAACAGAGATACTACCTGGTCCAATTGCTAATTTCTGTGTATATCTGAATTTGGACGTCCTTTCCAATGTCGTCCGAGTGGGCCTGCCTTTCAGCTGAACAATTAAAGTGCATCAGTTACAGTACCAAATGCGTAAGTGAAATACTCGTGCTTCAGATACCACCCTAATGTGCAAATGTACCTATGTGTTGCTATAAAATTACTATATCTAAAAAGTGAATACAAACGGAGGTTAAAATGTAGGGAGAATGAAATGCAGCGGAATTGTTATGTTTCATAATGGGAATGTTACTTCTATATTCATCTTAATTTGAAGAAACTATTTTTGATATTGTTTTACCTATTAGTAAACATCATCGCCTCATTCGGCCCTTACAGGCATGTGTATAGATCTTCGCTTGTGTTTAACCCAAGTGGATTTTTGGTGTCGAGCTCAAGTATGTATCTAGTCTACAGGCGTCTCAAAGCTGCCTCCCTGATTCCACCTCGTCTCATATGTGGGACTGAGTCCACCACATAGAACCTTAGGTGTTCTAAATCGTTGTTGTGCACTTCCCTGAAGTGACGAGCCACAGGATATGTGGCATCAGAGTTGGTAATGGCTCTTAAGTGCTGGAGAATCCTCTTGTGAACCTGTAGTGTTTTGCTACCTACGTAGTGCAGTTCACAAGAGCACTCCAGCACATAGATGGCAAATTCAGTTTTGCAGGTCAAGAGCTTTTGGATCTTAATCGGTTGGTTTTAAATGGCATGGAATAGGATGTTTTATTAATGCAAAACTTGCACGCTCGGCATGTTGAGCATCTAATGAAACCCTTCCCTTTAGCAAGCCAAGTGGTGTTAGTTATTACTTCCGGGCTGCTACTTACTAGGAAGTCACTGGTAGATGTTGCCTTTCTAAATGTTATGGTTGGCTTCTTAGATAGCTTTTCACCTACAATTGGCCAGTTTTTCTTAATTATGCTACATAGGCTGTTTCTCTGTTTATTATACGTTAGGATTAGCCTGGAATTTTCTGTGTCTTGTGTTGCATGACCTATTTGTCTTGTTTGTGCAGGTCAAGACTCCTTGTTAGATGTTTTAAACAATAGGTCTGTTCTACACTGACCCCTTGTTTTCTTGATGGCTGAATTGATAGTCTTCTCTGAGTAGCCTCTAGCTAGAAAACGTTCCTTACTTTCTGTCTGAGCCTTAAGCGGATCCACATCCCTATTGCATATTCTTCTCACCCACAGCATTTCTCTATATGGTATGCTATGTATGGTGTGTCTGGGATGGAAGCTTGTTGCATGTAGGATGATATTTCCAGATGACGGGTTTGCAATGTAATCTGTTCTCTATTCGGTTATTAGCTATAAACACCTCTACATCCAGGAAGCAAACTGATGTGTCACTAATGTCATGAGTGAAATGGAGATTGATGTTGTTGTCATTAATGCAGCTGGCAAATTCTATTGCACTCTGGTTGCTGCCCTGCCAGATTACAAAATGGTCATCTATATACCTTATCCATTTGACCACATGCTTGTCCAGTGTCTTTCTATGGATGGTGTTAAGGATAATTTCCTCCCACCACCCCTTGTGGCGGCAGGCATAGCTTGGTGAAAAGCTAGCCCCCATTGGCACCCCCCTGATCTATTGGTATATTTGTTGTTGGAACATGAAATAGTTGTTCTCTAGGCAAAATTTGGTCATACAGCATTTTGTTATGTTGGTATAGGCCTATAGATCTGTTGCTCAAGAAATGCTCCATTGCCCTAATTCCATCTTTGTGATATATACTGGTATAAAGTGCAGAAACATCTAACGTCATTCATAGATGGTCCTCTTTCCATTGACAGTCATAGATGTTTCCAAAAAATCACTTGTATCTTGTACATAATATGGTAAAGCACGAACATGTTCCAGTAGAAAATAATCAATATAGACTGACGTGTTTTCCAACAAGCTTTTTTTGCGGAGATGATGGGTTTCCTGGGGGTTTAGAAATGTCCTTATGAACCTTTGGGATGAAGTATATCACAGGTAATGTTGGATGATCATTCTTAAGAAACTTATACTCATCCTGATTGAGTAATCCTGCACTCTTCCAGGCCAGAAGTTTAGAGTAAAACTCATTTTTAATTGTGTTTATGACCTGATTGTTACTTCTTCTGTAGCAATTGTGATAGTTTAATTGCAGCATTGCTTTCCATGTACTGGGTTTTAGACCATATAACAATATTTTCGCCTTTATCCGAATTTCTTATTACGATTTGATCGTTTTCTTGAAGTTTTTTCATGAGTTCGCGGTATTTGTAGTGTTGTGCATCTTGTTGTTTGAAGACCGCCTGTGTTTTGTAGTTGAGTTTAAATAAATATATATATATATATATTATTCACGAAAATGGATGAACTTTGGTCCAAATCAGAGTAGCACCTGCATAAAAATGTACTCAAATTGTTGACAATCTGTCTTGCTATAAAGGCATTTCATCCATCCATCTATGGGAACCATAGGTGGGACTTCCACCCTGAAATACTGGAGCTTAGATTAGGATTTCCATTTGTGGATCTCCTCACCACAGCCCAGTACTAGGAATGTATTCATTTCCTTGCCTCCCTCTGAAGGGTTTCTCATGAGATATCATCAGGTTGAGCTGGTCTTAGGGCAGGGTGTAGGCATTTCGACTGACTCCTTTTGTATCTAAAGTACTGCTGAAGGTTAGGGAGGAAGGATTGAGTGCTACGGACCCGGATTGCCCCATACTAGGAATGGAAGATCTATTAGGCCGATCCGTTGGCTCTCAGAACTCAGCCACCCCCTAATCGCAGCAGGATGGTCAAGCCCTCCACCCCAGTACCTCCAAGTGGTGCAGCTGCATGTGTGAAGATTGAGAGGTACAAGTTATAGTCCTTTTTCTCTTCTTGAGTTTGCCGAGGCCATCCTCGCGGCCAGAAAGCCTGCCATCTACCTAGTCGTTGGATCTAATGATCTAATTTTGTGCAGTAGTGCAGGTCAGAAGAAAGCAATCACTTATAAGTCACGCTTTTCCAATGTTTTGCGGTTTGTGTTATCCTTTATCCATATACAGTTTGAGCCAGTGCCAGTTGCCTGGTCCAAACCTGAAGGCAGCTCTGTTGGTGTCAAGAACTTTGATGTGTAGGGCCATAGACCTTCAGTCCCTTTAATCCACCCAGCCTTTACAGTTTTCTATCTGAATAAGTTGGTTTGTGGCACCTGCTCATCCTTCTTACCCAAAGTAGTTTCTGCTTTTCATATGGCTCATTCCATTTCGCTTCCATCTTTCTTTCCTCTTCCACATCCAACCAAGCTGGAGAAGCAAAATCAAAGACTTGACATGCAGTGAGTTACTACATGGAAAGCAATGGATGATCGTCTCTTGGTGGGAGTCACTGTAGCTATGGGCCAGGTGGTGACAAAATGCACATTTTCTGTATCTGGGTCAGCTACACCTTAGCCAAACAATACTATCCAAAGGGTTTTATGTCTCACTCCCTTTTAGAAATGGGTTCTCTAATTGGCAGAGGTATGCACCCTGTCCAAGTAGGGACAACCACTCTAGTCAGGGTAAACTAAATGCACACTTAATTATAACCTGTGTTCACCCTCTGGTAGCTTGACACAGAGTACCCAGGCTTATCTAAAGCAGCAATGTGTAAAGTATATGTGCAATTCACACACACAGCAACACAATGAAAACCCCGCAAAAAGACTCCACACTGATTTTGAAAAATAGACGATAATTTTATAAATAATTTAAGACCAAAATGACAAAAATCCAATAAGTAGAAGTTGAGATAAGAATTTTTAAAGAATAAAAGTGTTTCTAGTGCTTAGCAGCAATAATTGACTAGGGGCGTAATCTGGTCACGCTGGACCAGGGCAAAGTAAAAATATCAGCTGGTCACAACCCAAAGTTTGGCAAACCCCGGTTTAAAGATTACTAACCTTTAATAATTGTTCATATACTTTCACACACAATGTCACCTCAGTTGCGGAGATCTCCACAAACAGGTTCAAAGTTGCTATTAATAAACCAAAACTTCTGAATTCTATTGTAAGTGCACACATAGGCATAAATCTCTACTAGGAAATGGTGAATAGCAAAAAAAGTAGAGTGAAACCTAGGTGTAAGAGTACATATACACATGAGTATATATATTTGTGTGTATCATTATGTTTGTGAATCAGGGCCTGAGTCTTCTAAAAGCAACATTATTGTGGTGTGTGCACATTGCTGAAAAAGGAAACAGTTTGCTGGTAAAAAGAAACAAGTATTTGTAAAGCTAGTAGATCTCACCTGTGTGAGAACTACTGGCTTTGTCACTGTCTTTTAGCCGTATTGTACAGCAGCGTGGCTGCTAGTTAGAAAAAAGGTACTATCTATGGCCACGTCATAGTGGTTCTTTTTTCTGCCCGGATTGGAGGGTGGACGCAAAACACGAGCAGGGCTGGGATCGATGACGTAAGCAACAACAACGCAGAGGGGGTGGAGGCCTGTAGCAAGCAAGGGGTAGAGCAGGAGGGATGGTGCAAGCGGCAACAATGCAGGTGGTTTGCAAGCAAACAAAGCGGGAGTAGGTGGGTGGGATGGGGCAAGCAAGCAACAATGTGGGTGAATTGTAAGCAACAACTTGGAGGGGCTGATGTGAAGGGGCAAGCAAGCAACAAAATAGGATGAGCTAGCAACAGGACACAAGGGTGCAAGCAACAACTCAGAGTGGGTGGGGTGAGACGGTTGGCAAACAAAAACACTCTCATGGAGTGCTGTAACTAAAAGAAAAAAGTAGCCCTGAAGGCATGAGCAGTGTAAGGACAATAGACAAATAAGTAGTACTTGGGCCATGCTCCAGGGGAAAAACAAACACACGAAGAGGAAGTGAAGCCGGCACATACTGAAAAAGTGAAGCAAGGAAATAAGAGCCATGATGAAGACAACCAATGGTAGGCAATGGGCGGACCCTAAGCCCCCTGTAAGTAAACAAAATGTCTTGCAAGCAACAACGCATTAGCTGTCTCAGGCGAGACCTAAAAAGGAACTATAAGGCCTGAACACACACAGTTGAGACACATTTAAGCAGATATCCAGTAAAATGTTATATCTATATATCAGCACTGCATCCTTTTTAGTAAAGGGTACTGAGAGCACTCAACAAGGTCACCAGCAGAGTTGGGACGGCCAATGATAGCCACATCACAGCACTTTTGTTTCTGTCCAGTTTGAAGGGTGTAAGCAACAGTGTGGGTGGGAAGGACGATGCAAGTGACAACACGGGCGGGGTGTAGGATCGATGGAACAAGCAACAACAATACAGGAAGGGGTGGGAGTGAAGGAGGAAGCAATAGCAATGCGGGAGGGAAGGGGCAAGGAACAACACTGGAGTGGGGCAGGAGGTGCAGGACAAGCAAGCAATAATGCAGGAGGGGCGCAGGAGGAATGATGCAAGCAGAAACAATGCTAGTGAATTGCAAATAAACAACAAGGCAGGAGTAGGAGGGTAGGATCGGGCAAGGAAGCAACAATGAAGGAGGGTTGCAAGCAAGCATCAGCGTGGGAGGTGCTGGTTTGAAGGGGTAAGCAAGCAACAACATAGAAGTAGCAAAATACAGGACACATGGGCAAACACATGCACTCTTATGGAGTGCCGTAGCTAAAAGAAAAAAGTAGCTCCAAAACATGAGCTGTGCAAGGACAATGGGCAAATAAGTCGTTCTTGGGCCATGCTCCAGGGAAGTTAGAAACATACAAAGAAGAAGAGAAGCCGGGACACACTAAAAAAGAGAAGAAATGAGAGCAACGATGAAACCAACCAATGGTAGGCAATGGGTGGGCTTTCAGCCCTCTGTAAGTAAACACAATGTCTTGCAAGCAACAGCGCAGGAGCTGTCTCAGGCAAGAATAATTAGGTCTAAAGCAGATATCAGTAAAATGTTATATCTATATATCAGCATTGCATCATTTTTGGTAAAAAGGTAGTGACAACACTCACTAAGGTCACCAGTGGAGTTGTCCCAGATAGCAGTTATCTTGGTATCACCTTGCTTGCTGGGAACGTACCCCCGCCCCAAGAGGGCAAAGTTGACAATTCCGTTTCTGGACCAAGCTATCTTGCTAGCCAAGGGGGCAATCACCTGACCCTGGAAGTCTTTGGTCCGCCCATCAATACAGTCCTTGCGTACTGAGCTACAACATTGAGCAAAAGACTTAGAGCACTGCTTTACATAGGGAGGAAAAGCGAGGCCTCAGGTGTACTTTGATAGCAGCTCAGTAGGATGAACTGGTGCAGGTGAAAAATGAATGTTTTAAACATGATATTATACTCTTTAAATTATTACACTCTCCAAATGAGTCCCTGCTTTTCTCCTACTCCTGTTCTGTTCTCCACCCCATTTGAAATTATAAGGTCTTTCCTGCATCTCACTCTTGCGGATATATTATTGTTGCTTCACTAACTCCGAAGGTGAATGTAAGTGGGCCCTGTCTCTGACCCCATACGTGTGTGGCTGGGAATGGGTTATATACAGTTGTTAATAATCACAATCCAAATACTTCAAGTGTCAAGTTTGCAATACATCACATAATTTCCCATCTATGACTTTTTGCTTGAATTGTCTTGTTAACCATCCTGAAAGTTGTAGCATCAACTTTATTGCATATGTTGTTGCCTGAGTACAGTTCTATACCAAAATTCAATATAAAATGGTTATATATATATATATGCACATACACAGACACATGTATTGCCCAGTGGCGGTCAACACTGGGTAGTTATAGTTAGGATCGTGTTTCCATAGGAAATGCCTTTTTTGTGTTCCGAATAACTTTGGCGCCGTTTGAGGAATCTCCACAAAACCTACCCAAAATGTGCTACTTGTTGATTAGTTTGGGCATGGAAAGTTTCAGGGTGTTAGTCAACTACGGCCAAGAAAAGGGGGGTGTTCCAAAACACGTTTTCCACATTCATTTTGCCATAGGAACTTTAGACACAAGTACAGCCCAAACTGCTGAATGTATTTACATCAAATTTGACAGAAAGCTAGATCTTGGTCCAGAAAGGGTGCTTTTTGTGTTTTGGTGTAAACCCGTTTAGTGGTTATGGAGAAAGTAAGGTTAATAAAATGTGTATATATCGCGCTGCAGAGGATCCATGGAGCCAACAGATCTCATTCTGAGATCTGATTGCCTGCCACCATCTCAACCAAGAAGTGGTGGCAGCCAATTTAGGACTTGGAACTCAGTCTCAAGTCTTAAAAAACATACACTAAAAGACATATCGGGCAGGGTGCAGACACCCTGCCCCCCTAGGTCCGCAGAGGGACCCGGTTTGGGGCCTTAAGTGTTTTTTGTTTAATTTGCCACAACTTTGCATAGGATCTGCTGCAAAACATTTTAAAACAAAACCTAGCGCTGGCTCCCTCAGGGGGGCGAAGCTGGAGGGGATGGTGCATGCCCCCCCCTGAGTCTCTGAGAGGCCCCGGAACCCTATCTCCTGGAGCAGAGGCAAAAAATAAGGGCGGGCGCATGGCCCCCACCGCCAGCCTCTGAGAGGCCCCAGGGATCCTATCCCCCAGGGCCCTTTCCAATCCCTCAGAAAGGCTCTGTGGACCCCCTCCCCTAGGGCCATCACTTACTTTAAAACAAAGGATGGGCGCTGATCCTTAAATGGTCCCAGGAACCCCGTCCCCTGGGGCCGACTCACTTACTGTGTCTGGGGGAGCCCAACCCTGGGACACAGTAGTTTCCTGCCCCACAGGCACATGCAGGGAAATGTGTGTGCTCCCGGCTGGCCAGAGCATTTTCAAATCTCCCGCCAAATCAAGAGCAAACACAATGTCTTCTCCCAGCCGTGATAGCTTTAATAAATTTCCTGCCGGCTCGGAGCAGACTTGAGATCTGTTTCCCTGCCTGCACTGATGCGGGCAGGGAAACTGAACTAATATTGCTCCTGCCTGGAGGGAGCAGCATATATAGCTGCTCCCTCTGGGCAGGAGCAATTCCGTCTCCCGCACTTGGCTTGGTGGGTGCCCCACATGGGCACCCACCTATTTAATTGGAGGCCCCCCGGGTTCACAGGGCCTTCATGAAGGGGGCCCACTCGATCCCCCCCAGTAAAAAAGAAAACACACAGACCCGAGGGATGGGGCTCTATCGGCCTAATAATATAGATATAGTTTGGCCCTAGGAGATGTGGTCCCCGGGGCCCAAAAGCCAATCCTACGCTATGTTATCAAAAGGCTGTGTGCGCCATGGGTTTGGGTGCATGCAGAGGTTGACCGCTATGCCAACACTATGCCTTGCCGAAGGCACTGCAAGGCATAGGGTGGGCTGCCGTTGGGGCGTTGGCCACAGAGATAAGTCGCAGGTCAAGTTCTGTGTCCAACCAACCCACCTCGCAAGGCCGAAGGCAAGGGCAGCATGGGGTTGGATGCATGCAGGGGTTTGCCGCTGCGTCTTGCCCCAGACCAGGCCCTGCAGCCAACCGCCCACCACACACGGCCGTTTGTTTGATTTATGTATGGTAATAAAATATTACACTAAAAAGATCCTAGAAATTCACTGGAAAAAAATAACATTATAGTTAGGTGAAATGTTCCGCAAAAACGTAACATTTTAAATTCTAAAACCACAAAAATTCACCAGTTATAGTTATCTCAAGTAACTATAACTCATGTCCTAAGGTAACTATAACTCACTCCCTCGTCATGCACTGCTAATAACCCCACATATTACATCACTCTTGAGATCTGCTATGACATCATTGATAATATCACTGCAACATTTGCAATTAAATTATTGATGAGAAAACTGTGTATCCCGGGGCGCAAGTTATAGTTACTTGAGGTAACTATAACTGTAGCTAGTGAATTTCTGTGGTTTTTAGAGTTCAAAACGTTACATTGTTCCTGAATATTTCAACTACTTTAACCTTTGGGTTTTTTCAGTAAAAAAATATATATATATTTATATATATATATATCACTTTAAAAGCTAGTTTCTAATGTTCCCTCACCCACGGAACGAAGCAGGAACGGACTCCACGTCTCTTGGTGCAATTTTCTTTATTTTGAATTACAGCTCACCACCATGATGCATTTCGGCCTTCGCAGGCCTTGATCACATGACCTCTACGAAACCCTCCTCATTTTAAAGTGACAAGTGCATCATAAATATGAAAGACAGACTTCCGTCTAGTTTTAAGAACACATTTCTAAAAGCAATTGATTTATATGCATAGCATCATACTTATTAAATACATAATGTACTGTGTTTCACAATGCTAATAGATTTATGGATTATTCATTATTGATCATCACTACATTATTTGTAACTGTGACACAATAAAACCATAAAAACCAGGAACAGAGATACTACCTGGTCCAATTGCTAATTTCTGTGTATATCTGAATTTGGACGTCCTTTCCAATGTCGTCCGAGTGGGCCTGCCTTTCAGCTGAACAATTAAAGTGCATCAGTTACAGTACCAAATGCGTAAGTGAAATACTCGTGCTTCAGATACCACCCTAATGTGCAAATGTACCTATGTGTTGCTATAAAATTACTATATCTAAAAAGTGAATACAAACGGAGGATAAAATGTAGGGAGAATGAAATGCAGCGGAATTGTTATGTTTCATAATGGGAATGTTACTTCTATATTCATCTTAATTTGAAGAAACTATTTTTGATATTGTTTTACCTATTAGTAAACATCATCGCCTCATTCGGCCCTTACAGGCATGTGTATAGATCTTCGCTTGTGTTTAACCCAAGTGGATTTTTGGTGTCGAGCTCAAGTATTTATCTAGTCTACAGGCGTCTCAAAGCTGCCTCCCTGATTCCACCTCGTCTCATATGTGGGACTGAGTCCACCACATAGAACCTTAGGTGTTCTAAATCGTTGTTGTGCACTTCCCTGAAGTGACGAGCCACAGGATATGTGGCATCAGAGTTGGTAATGGCTCTTAAGTGCTGGAGAATCCTCTTGTGAACCTGTAGTGTTTTGCTACCTACGTAGTGCAGTTCACAAGAGCACTCCAGCACATAGATGGCAAATTCAGTTTTGCAGGTCAAGAGCTTTTGGATCTTAATCGGTTGGTTTTAAATGGCATGGAATAGGATGTTTTATTAATGCAAAACTTGCACGCTCGGCATGTTGAGCATCTAATGAAACCCTTCCCTTTAGCAAGCCAAGTGGTGTTAGTTATTACTTCCGGGCTGCTACTTACTAGGAAGTCACTGGTAGATGTTGCCTTTCTAAATGTTATGGTTGGCTTCTTAGATAGCTTTTCACCTATAATTGGCCAGTTTTTCTTAATTATGCTACATAGGCTGTTTCTCTGTTTATTATACGTTAGGATTAGCCTGGAATTTTCTGTGTCTTGTGTTGCATGACCTATTTGTCTTGTTTGTGCAGGTCAAGACTCCTTGTTAGATGTTTTAAACAATAGGTCTGTTCTACACTGACCCCTTGTTTTCTTGATGGCTGAATTGATAGTCTTCTCTGAGTAGCCTCTAGCTAGAAAACGTTCCTTACTTTCTGTCTGAGCCTTAAGCGGATCCACATCCCTATTGCATATTCTTCTCACCCACAGCATTTCTCTATATGGTATGCTATGTATGGTGTGTCTGGGATGGAAGCTTGTTGCATGTAGGATGATATTTCCAGATGTGGGTTTGCAATGTAATCTGTTCTCTATTCGGTTATTAGCTATAAACACCTCTACATCCAGGAAGCAAACTGATGTGTCACTAATGTCATGAGTGAAATGGAGATTGATGTTGTTGTCATTAATGCAGCTGGCAAATTCTATTGCACTCTGGTTGCTGCCCTGCCAGATTACAAAATGGTCATCTATATACCTTATCCATTTGACCACATGCTTGTCCAGTGTCTTTCTATGGATGGTGTTAAGGATAATTTCCTCCCACCACCCCTTGTGGCGGCAGGCATAGCTTGGTGAAAAGATAGCCCCCATTGGCACCCCCCTGATCTATTGGTATATTTGTTGTTGGAACATGAAATAGTTGCTCTCTAGGCAAAATTTGGTCATACAGCATTTTGTTATGTTGGTATAGGCCTATAGATCTGTTGCTCAAGAAATGCTCCATTGCCCTAATTCCATCTTTGTGATATATACTGGTATAAAGTGCAGAAACATCTAACGTCATTCATAGATGGTCCTCTTTCCATTGACAGTCATAGATGTTTCCAAAAAATCACTTGTATCTTGTACATAATATGGTAAAGCACGAACATGTTCCAGTAGAAAATAATCAATATAGACTGACGTGTTTTCCAACAAGCTTTTTTTGCGGAGATGATGGGTTTCCTGGGGGTTTAGAAATGTCCTTATGAACCTTTGGGATGAAGTATATCACAGGTAATGTTGGATGATCATTCTTAAGAAACGTATACTCATCCTGATTGAGTAATCCTGCACTCTTCCAGGCCAGAAGTTTAGAGTAAAACTCATTTTTAATTGTGTTTATGACCTGATTGTTACTTCTTCTGTAGCAATTGTGATAGTTTAATTGCAGCATTGCTTTCCATGTACTGGGTTTTAGACCATATAACAATATTTTCGCCTTTATCCGAATTTCTTATTACGATTTGATCGTTTTCTTGAAGTTTTTTCATGAGTTCGCGGTATTTGTAGTGGTGTGCATCTTGTTGTTTGAAGACCGCCTGTGTTTTGTAGTTGAGTTTAAATAAATATATATATATATATATTATTCACGAAAAGACTCCTTCCAAAGTTCAAGCCCCGTAGGAGGGGTGGCGCGGTCCGGCGTAGAAAACCGGCAATAATATAAATCCAGACGGGGTTCCAAACGCGCTCTCGGAGTAAATAATACCAGGGAAACGAAAGGTCACCTTGACACAGGTAGGTTTATTCACATCATAAACCTGCTGCAACGCGTTTCACCCGCGGACGGGCTTGTTCACACAGCGTTTTTCACACTCTTGCCACAATACATACTGTTCCGTTTGAAAAAGTCAAGAACAAAAACAGAGGACTTGTTAAATGTATGCAAACTACCGAGTTGCGCTAAATCAGGCGCCATACTGTAATGTGTTTTCACTAATGTTACATGGAAGGCATAATGCAGAATTTGTAGTTTAGCATTCTTTTCACCGTGCTTGAATATGTCACAGTTATAATAGGACTCAAATGCCATTGCATACATTTCAAATATCAATACATAATAGCTTACGAGCATAAAACCATATTTTAACCTTGTATGGTATTGGTTTAAGCAGAGTGCCATTCGTGGTAAGAGACCTCTAGTTCGGAGATTAATTCTACTCACGTTAGGCAACCTTCTTTTCAATGAAACTTTATGTAAACATGTATTTGTAACATCAATCAGGTAACCTGCGCCTATTCGTGGCAAGAGTAATCTATTCCTTCTCATGTTGGTCCACCGTCTTTTGTATACACCTTTATGTAAACGTGTAAGTTATAATGTTGTGCCTTTGGTTTTGTGACCTACGCCTGAACGTGGCATGAGCAATTTATATGCTATCTGCTTACGCTACGATATTATCAGTGTCGTCTTTCTAAGGTGGTCTCCTTATTCTTTACCAATAATATGACACATTGCTCTAATAAGCAAAAAAAGGGCTCATTATTTTATAACAGTGTTCAGACGTTTAGTTACCCCATCAAAAATTCTCGCCAGATAGTGGCCAAGGGAGCATGACGTCTGCTTAGTGTTATATAGTCCCTCAATTATATAAATGGTACCTAGCCATATAGTGGCAATTGAAACATACATGTCTATCTCATATTATCTTGAACTGGAAGAGGCTTCAAACTATGTAGAAATAGTAATGCTCTCAATCATAAAAAGTCCAGTGTCTGTACCGGAGATATATATGTGGCACGTGTTTACCCTGTTCACCCTAACTCCCTAAAGAACACCCATCAGTGAAAAAGATATAAGAAGAAGAGTTCATCTGGAAGAAGGAGAGGGAGGAGAAACATCTTTGTTTGTTAAATATCAACAGACAACAAAGGAAGTCCTCTAGCGTGTCCCTAAAATACATCATTAAGGCAAAAGTTTGTTAATATATACTCAGGACTTCGAACTTCAATAAGTTACTTGATAGTTGTCATAGCACCTGGAAGGTAAGTGAAGAAAAGGGTAGGGACCTCGTTGGCCCTTGAGATCCATGGTCCCTTCCTTTCCTCCTGTAAAGAGAAGAACAAAAGAGAATGGAGTAAAAGGAAAGCATAAGAATATCATAATTTTACATTTGTGAATTAATCCTAATGTTATGAAACAATAATTTCAACAGTACAAAACGCTTTAGAATGAAATATTACGTCTGAAAAAGGACCTGAAAGGATCTAAAAAGATGTATATTACATCCTGTTACCGGAGAAAAGGGGGGGGAAAAAGGGGAAGAAAGGGGGGGAAAAAAGGTTATTCTTTGGCCATATCATATACTGTTAGGCGTTGCTTCAATAATGGCAGTGTTTATAACTAATCATTCAGACTGTAAATGTATCGACATTTCCTCATCCATATTGTGTCCATTAGGGAACTTAGTGCACATCCCAATGATGTGTCTCGATTCTTTTTGTCTAAGATGCAGGGTTCAGTTTCCACCTCGTTTGTTCGGTAGGATTTGTTCTATCCCATAGTAGGAGAGTTTTTTACAGTCCGAAAAATGGAATTTTTCAAAGTGACGGGCGATGGGATATTGTTTGTCTTTATTCGTAATCGCCCTCATATGTTCCAATATTCGTTTCTTCGCCATATGTGTAGTGCTGCCCACGTATCTCAGCTTACATGGGCATTCCAGGACATATATGACGAATGTGCTGTTACATGTTAGGAACTGGTTAATACTAACCATTGTGTTGGTACTAGTGTTCCAATATTCATTAACCATGCGACTGTTGGCACACGCCTTACAGTGCCCACAGGGAAAAAAACCTTGCATGTTAATGCTTCTTATGTCTATACTGGTTGTTAAATCACTATGTACCAGCAAGTCTCTAAAAGTACGGCCCCTCCTATAAGTAATACTTGGTCTATATGGAATGCTTTCCCCTATTATGGGGTCGCTCTTCAGAAGTTTCCAGTTTTGTACCAAGATTTTTCTTATGGGTTCAGAATTGCCATTAAAAGTTAGGATCATGCGTGCGGTATTGGAATCATCGTCATCACTCAAGAGTTCTTTGGTTTTGTCCTCTAAGAGCGTACTCCTCTCAATTTTAGATATCTTGTCCATTGCCCTTTTGAGTACCCACTGTGGATATCCCCTTTCTCTGAATCTCTTTACCATTATTCTTTCTTCATTTTGGTAATCATTCAGATTGCTGCAGTTTCTTTTCGCTCTGAGTAGTTCCCCATACGGTATACTCCATTTTAAATTGTCTGGGTGACTACTCATTGCGTGGAGCAAAGTGTTTCCTGCTGTACTTTTACGGAAAAGAATGGTCTGTAGTTTGTTGTTCACTACTCTTACCTGGGTGTCTAGATAGTTGACCTCTTTGTGACTGACAGTACTCGTAAAAGTAAGATGTTTGTTGTTATGGTTGAGGGCCTCAATAAAGAGTCTCAGCTGATCTTCATCTCCCTGCCAAATGAAGAAAATGTCGTCGATATACCTTAACCAAAGTAAAACCTTGGTCAAGGTATGTCGGAAAGTAGAACTCATGTGAATGTCCTCTTCCCATGCTCCCATAAAGAGGTTGGCGAAGCTCGGCGCAAAGCAGGTACCCATCGCGGACCCCAGTCTTTGCTTGTACATATCATTATTGAACATAAAAAAGTTATTGCATAAGCAGAACTTGATCATGTCGAGAATCATTGCAGTGTGTCCCAAAAAACGGATGTTTCTGCGTTTAAGAAACCTCGCACATGCCTCTAGGCCTTGGTTATGGTCAATCACAGTATATAATGAGTTTACATCTAGAGTGACTAAGATGTAATCTTTTTCCCACTTGAATCTTTCTATTTTGCTCAGGAAATCCTTAAAAACATTTTCGCCGCAAGCATTTTAATTGCATTTTGCAAGCATTTTAATGCACCGAGCATTGGGGTGCTAATTAACACAAAAGAATTGTCGAACTTAACGCTGCAACAAGCAGTGAGAAATGCTTGTGGCGAAAATGTTTTTGGACATGCAAGACTAAGTAGTAAATAGGTTTGTGGAGGAACAAAGTAACTGTAATGCCCACATGGGCGTGAATTAGGCCGTTGTGTGAACCGCTAAGGAACAATAACGTTTATTCAGACTGCTCTGTTGAAATGGCTAGTAGAAGCCAATGCATTTAAACAAAGGCATCGTATAAATAAAATGATGCCACGCAAACACTTGTTTAATTAATTGTTTTTGAAATGTATGATTTAACATTGCATTCATTGAAATTGTATTTGAGAATCATTCATCAACTTATATTATGGAGTCTGTTTTTCTAGCTCCTTGCACTGAGATATGCCGTGATGTCTGTTTTCACTGTTTATCATTAAGGAGGTGTGTCACTTGAATTGTATATACACTGGCATTTGCAATGCACTCGTACTCGTGAGAAAGTAGTTGGCCCCGAAACGCGTCAAGTGATCTGGCCGAAACGGAATTGAAATAAACACGCCGTGAAAGGATTAAGTGGCTGTGATATCGTTTTTCCGTACTTTCAACAAACGATTGTGGTGGATATATATATATATATATATATTGTAGAAAAGCTCAGTTTTACCGGGGCCTCCGACCCTGCAGGGCGGGCTCTGAAAGCAGGAACGGAGAATCCTGTTGCTATGCGTTTTAACAAGATGACTACAGAGCCCAACTTTGGTTTACTTTCAAGTTGACATTTTATTCGTCTGGTGCGTCGCAGCATTACACCCAATCATTTATTCCCTACGCTTTTCGGCGTTGCCGCCTTGCTCACAGGTGAGTGTTATTTTTTAGTCCCAGTGATCACATGGCCCATACTTCCAACTACAGGCCCCAGGATGCACCATTATTCAGATTCTGCATCGTGACATGGCACACTGTTCCATTCTGCTTAATAGAGTTATTTATTTGCCAATGTCCCAACCAATTGCTGTTATACTTCAAGGTGCATACTGTTAGAATACTTTTACAAAGTGCATATTTCTGCTGCCACGCTCTTTATCATTACATGAGATGCGAAGTTGCCAAAGAGAGGATGTCACATCTCTCATCTCCCTTTCTTTTTCCCATCACCAAATCGCCGTGGAAATCCGCTGGCTGGTGCGTTTGTCTATATATGCGTTTGTCTATAGATCTTATCTTCTAATGGCATTTGCTAGTAGGTAGTTATAGTTAGGACCTAGGTTCCATAGGAAAAGCATTTTTTGTTTTGCTAATAACTTCGATGCCGCTTGACGAATCTTCACGTAATTTTCAAAATGAGTATGCCAGTCAATACAGCTGCTGTCTGGAAAGATGTAGTCAAGCGGAGGACGAGAAAAAGGGGGGGTCCCAAACTGCGTTTTTCCCCATGCAGTTTCCCATAGGGATTTTGAACACGACTACAGGCGAAACCCTGAATGGAATTTTGCCAAATTTGGCACAACGCTAGATCTTGGTCCAGAAAGAGTGCTTTTTGTAATTTGGTGTAAATCCGTTTAGTCGTTTTTAAGTAATAGAAAAAAAAGATGAATGTATGTCTAGGGTCGCTGAGGGTCTGTGGATTCGACAGATCTCATGGTGAGATCTGAACGACTTCCACCACTTCAACCAGGAAGTGGTGGCAGCCGTCTTGGACCTCTGGACTGGGCCCAAGTCCCAAGAAAAACAATACAAACCACAAGGTGGCCGGGTAGGAGTACCCTGACCCCCTTGGGCCTCTGGCCTCAAACGTTTAAAAAAATTGCAGCAAATTCGCAAAGGATCAGCAGCAAAAATATTTAAAAAGCGCTGTCTCCCGCGCTTGTTTTTTTTTAACCCTCGCCCACAGGTGTGCCAGGTCCTGGGGGCAGGGGGTCATCACCCAGTGCAATTAATAAAGGGGAGGGGTGGGGGCTGCGTGAACATTATAGTTAGAAAATAGAATTAAAAAAACCTTATAAAGTCACTAAAAAACTAAAGGTTACAGGGACATTATAGTTGCTTCATATTTTACACACACAAAACCATAGAAACCCTAACGTAATTATAACTCGCTCCATCGCCATGCATGCTATTTCATCACCTATTACATCACTCATGACATCTTCTATGACTTTATTGATAATATCTTTGCAACATTTGCTATAAAATTATTGATAAGAAAATTGTGCATGGTGGGGATGTGAGTTACAGTTACCTTAGGGCACGAGTTATAGTTACTTGAGATAACTCTTACTGCTGAATTTCTATGGTTTTATGTGTGTGAAATCTGAAGTTAACTCTTAACGTATCTGTAACCTTTGTGTTTTTCAGTGAATATATATATATTATCTACTGGCGGTCGCCAGTAGATAGTTATAGTTAGGACCTATTTTCCATAGTAAATCCGCAACATTCTATTGGGAATATCTTTGGCGCCAGTTGATGAATCTTCGCGAAATTTTCCAAACTTTTGGCCAGCTCCGCTCCTACCCTGAAAGTTTTGCGGTGATCCGTCAAGCGGGGGCCGAGAAAAAAGGGGGGTCCCAAAACGCGTTTTCCCCATGCAATTTCCCATAGGATCTGTTGTCGCAGCTACAGCCCGAACCGCTGAACGGAATGACACCAAATTTGGCAAAGAGGTAGTCCTCAGTTCGGACTCGTGCCTTTTGCATATATGGTGTGAATCTGTTCAGTAGTTCCTGAGAAAATTAGGGTAAAAAAGTTAGTGATATCTATGGCCGGGGAGGATCCGCGGACCCTACACGCACCGTAAGCGCACCCTCCTCGAACCGAGCGCGCACCTTCCCGATCGCGCGCTGAATGCTAATTGGCTGTCGAGTGTCCCTCTACATTCGACACCAGGAACTGTTGGCGGCCATTTTCTGCCTCGGTAGAAGCGAGGCATAAGATGGAAGGGGAATAAGTGTGTAAAACATATAAAGGGGGCAGAGTGGAAATACTCTGACCCTCTAGAGGTGCTTAGGGGGTCCCAGGAGGACCCCCTGGGGCCCCGTTAAAAAAAAAAAACACGGGGAAATGCACGCACGGTGCGCGCATCCTATCGCGTTGGATGCACGGATTCTGTCGCGGTGGGTGCGTGGATCCACGGCAACGTTTTTTGAAAAACGACAAGAAATCATTGGTTGTATGACAACTTTCTACACTGAAAGGTAGGGTGTATATTTCTGTTTTTTAAAGGTATGATTGTTATTGGTTAACAAAAACAGATTGTAAGGAACATTATATGTGATAAGCTGATATGTTGAAAAGTCAAGCACACTTCCTGTCTTGTGTAGGAACATTGTGTGCTGAACTTGTGACCTGTGAGCTCAGTGCAGTGTTCCATGACCTGTTTCTATGGTAACAGGCAGAAGGCAGATTGGGGGAAGGGTTGAAATGTATTTCAGTTGGAAAGGGTTGAAATGTTTAACCAATAGAAATGTGTGTTTGCTTTTGAGTTTATGTGCGAAGGATTGTGCTTTGATGTTTACATGTATATGTGTGGAAAATGAAAGGGAAACTTTTTCATTCTTTGCTTTTGCTGAGAGGTGCACAGTGCAGAGATTCTGTAAAAGAAAATATGGTGAGTGATTGATATACTTCTTAATCTACAAAATAACTTGAAAGATGAGTTATTTAATTGTGAGGGGATGTATGTAGAGTATTTTGATTTTAATCAGACTAATTTATTTTTTCCTGCTAAAGTGTAGGGAGTACTTTTTTTCTCTAAAATGTGTGTGCATGTAGAAACCATTCTGTGATAAGCATTTGTGTTTTTCATGTGTTTGTAAACAGATAACTGCGCAGTTTTTATATTTTGGTAGAATTAGAAACCAGTCATTGTTTATGAATTTGTGAAATGAGTTATGTTATGTTTCTATACTAAAATGTAGTACTACTTCTAGATGAAGAAATGTGTTTTGGTATAGTGCAAGGGATAGTGTTGTTTGTCTAGAATCACACAGTGAGTCTGTGTGCATTTGGGAACCACTGTGAGAGAAGCATTTGGTAACATCGTGTATTTGCTGACAGATAACTGTTTTGGCTTATGATTTGATTAAATGAGTCGGGCTTTGACAGAAAAGTGCCGTCCTGAAATATGTAGATTGTGTGCAGATCCCTTACCAGTTGCACTGTAGTGAATGAGTTTTGGTAAACTCCTAGGGATAGTGGTGCATGTCTAGAATCACAGTGTGAGTTAGTGTGTATTTGGGATCAGTGTGAGAGAAGCATTTGGTGATATCATGTATTTGCTTACAGATAACTTTTTTTAAACCTGTCATGTTGTGAAGTTTTAGTAGCATTAGAATCCAGTCTTTGCTTATGCGTTGATTAAATTAGTCATGCTTTGACGCTGATGTGCTATACTTAAATATGTAGATTGTGTTCAGTACCATTAACTCTTCCAGACTAGTGAATCAGTTTTGGTAAACTCCTAGGATAGTGTTGATTGTCTAAAATCACACTGTGAGTCTGTGTGCATTTGGGTAAGGATTGTGAGAGAAGCATTTGGTAACATCGTGTATTTGCTGACAGATAACTGTTTTAAAACCAGTCAGGTTGCCAAGTTTTAGTAGCATTAGAAGACAGTTATGGCTTATGCTTTCATTAAATGAGTCAGGCATTGACAGTAAATTGCAGTCGTGAAATATGTATGCAGTTCCCTTACCACTTGCACTGTAGTGCATGAGTTTTGGTAAGCTCATAGGGATAGTGGTGCTTGTCTAGAATCACACTGTGAGTTAGTGTGTATTTGGGATCAGTGTGAGAGAATCATTTGGTAACATCATGTATTTGCTGACAGATAACTGTTTTAAAATCTGTCATGTTGTGAAGTTTTAGTAGCATTAGAATCCAGTCTTTCCTTATATGTTGATTAAATGAGTCATGATTTGACACTGATGTGCTGTACTTAAATATGTAGATTGTGTGCAGTCCCCTTACCCCTTCCACAGTAGTGAATGAGTTTTGGTAAAGTCCTAGGATAGTGTTGATTGTCTAAAATCACACTGTGAGTCTGTGTGCATTTGGGTAAGGATTGTGAGAGAAGCATTTGGTAACATCGTGTATTTACTGACAGATAACTGTTTTAAAACCTGTCATGTTGTCAAGTTTTAGTAGCATTAGAAGCCAGTCTTTGCTTATGTGTTGATTAAATTAGTCAGGCATTGACATTAAAGTGTAGTCGTGAAATATGTAGATTGTGTGCAGTTCCTTTACCACTTCCACTGTAGTGAATGAGTTTTGGTAAACTCCTAGGGATAGTGTTGTTTGTCTAGAATCACACTGTGAGTCTGTGTGCATTTGGGAACCACTGTGAGAGAAGTGTTTGGTAACATCGTGTATTTGCTGACAGATAAGTGTTGTAAAACATGTCATGTTGTCAAGTTTTAGTAGCATTAGAAGACAGTTATGGCTTATGCTTTCATTATATGAGTCAGGGATTGACAGTAAATTGCAGTTGTGAAATATGTAGATTGTGTTGCATTTCCCTTACTACTTGCACTGTAGTGAATGAGTTTTGGTAAACTCATAGGGATAGTGGTGCTTATCTAGAATCACACTGTGAGTTAGTGTGTATTTGGGATCACTGTGAGAGAAGCATTTGGTAACATCATGTATTTGCTGACAGATAACTGTTTTAAAACCTGTCATGTTGTGAAGTTTTAGTAGGATTAGAATCCATTCTTTGCTTATGCGTTGATTAAATGAGTCATGCTTTGACACTGATGTGGTGTACTTAAATATGTAGATTGTGTGCAGTACCATTAACTCTTCCAGAGTCGTGAATGAGTTTTGGTAAACTCCTAGGATAGTGTTGCTTGTCTAAAATCACACTGTGAGTCTGTGTGCATTTGGGTAAGGATTGTGAGAGAAGCATTTGGTAACATCGTGCATTTGCTGACATATACCTGTTTTAAAACCGGTCATGTTGTGAAGTTTTAGTATCATTAGAAGCCAGTCTTTGCTTATGCTTTGATTATATGAGTCAGGCTTTGACATAAAAGTGCAGTCCTCAAATATGAAGATTGTGTGCAGTTCGCTTACCACTTCCACAGTAGTGAATGAGTTTTGGTAAACACCTAGGTATAGTGGTTGTTGTCTAGAATTACACTGTGAGTCTGTGTGCATTTGAGAACCACTGTGAGAGAAGCATTTGGTAAGATCGTGTATTTGCTGAGAGATAACTAATTTAAAACTTCTCATGTTGTCAAGTTTTAGTAGCATTAGAAGCTAGTCTTTGCTTATGCATTGATAAAATGAGTCATGGTTTGACACTAAGGTGCAGTACCATGTACTATTCTGTTCACTGTGGCAGAACTGAAAATGTAAAAGTGTTACCTAAGCACTGTCCTAGAAGTAGTCTGATTATTTAGTCAGTTTCTAAGTACCAAATAGTCTGCTTCAAATGTCTGTGCAGTATGCATGTAGTGTTCTAACATACTATACACTTGTCTTTTACACCTTCAATTCCCTAGTCAGTATCCATACACTTCCAGGAAACATCCTGTCACTTCCTTTGCAGTCCTCCAGAGACCCATCCAACAGCATGTACTAATCCATTCACTGTGCCAAAGCCCAAACACTTATAAATTCACCAAGACACTCTCTTTCCAGTACTCTAATGATTCAGTCACTGAGCCAGGTCTTAGCACATGGACTTCTTCAAACCCCTATCCACTATGCATGCAGTCCTCTAAGCACCTATACACTTGTCTTTCATACCTTCGATTCCCCAGTCAGTATCTGTTCACTTCCAGCAAACACCCTGTCACTCCATTTGCACTCCTCTAGTGACCCATTCAGCATCATGTACTAATCCATTCACTGCGCCAAACTCAGGCACTCTCAGTCACTCAGGCACTCTCCTTGCAGTACTCTAATCATTCAGTCAGTACCCAAGTACTCATCCAGTGACCCAGGCCTTAGTATATGGACTGCTTCAAACCCTTGTCCACTATGCATGCAGTCCTCTAACCACCTACACAATTGTCTTTCTCACCTTCAATTCTCTAGTCGGTATCCATTCACTTCCAGGAAATACCCTGTCACTCCCTTTGCAGTCCTCTAGTGACCCATTCAGCACCATGTACTAATCCATTCACTGTGCTAAAACCCAAACACTTATAAATTCACCAAGATACTATCTTTGCAGTACTCTAATCATTCAGTAAGTGCCTAAGTATTCATACACTGAGCCAGGCCTTAGCACATGGACTGCTTCAAACCCCTATGCACTATGCAAGTAGTCTTCTAACCACCTAGACACTTGTCTTTCACACTTTCAATTTCCTAGTCAGTATCCATACAGTCCAACACTTGTGACTGCCTTTGCACTCCTCTAGTGACCCATTCAGTACCAAGTACTAATCCATTCCCTGTGCGAAAAGCCTAGCAGTTATAAATTCACCCAGGCACTCTCCTTGCTGTACTCTAATCATTCAGTCAGTACGCAAGTAGTCATGCGGTGAGCCAGGCCTTAGCACATGGACTGCTTTAAATGCCTATGCAGTATGGATGCAGTCCTCTAATCACCTACACAGTTGTGTTTCACACCTTCAATTCCCTAGTTAGTATTCATACTCTTCTAGCAAACACCCTGTCACTCACCCAGTGTGTCTCCTTATAGTACTGTAATCATTTAGTCAGTTAGCATGTAGTCTTTTAGTGAGGTAGGCTTTAGGGCATGAACTGCTTCAAAGTAGTATGCACTATGCATGTAGTGTTTTAACGATCGTCACACTTGTGGTTCAGGGCTAGTTTCTTAGTAAATTTTTTATATAAAATGTGTTTGTACAGTAATGGAATAGTATAAATTTGAAAGTTATTAATATACATTTATTTGTGATCCTTTTTTACAGATTCAGAACAGGAGTGTTTCTCATCTGTTTGCCCTCTTCCCGTGCAAGATTGTTTGGATGAAGGGTCCTTAGGTGTTTCAACATACTTGCTGTGCCGCACAAGTATTTTTTGTTACGATCCCCTCGTAACAGAACTCTTTGGCAAATCTTGCGAATGAAGAAGGTGGCATTGGTCTTTGTTTGCCCCTTGGAAAAAGTTAAACATTTCTTCACCACTGAAGAAAAACGTTTTGGGCGTGGTGCCTTCTTCAAACAAAATTCCTCAGATTCGGTAAATATTTTAAAGCGGCAACATTTACAGTTTTTGTAAGTTAAACTTATAAAATTTTGTTAGCTGTATACATTTTATATATCTGTGATTTGTTTCTTGTGGTATTTTGTTGAGAATACCATGTTGTTTTTTTTTTTAACAATCTTTCTGATTTTCCAGGTCTGTTGTCGACATCCGTGGTTCCCACAGGAGTGTTCCGCCTTGCTGTTTTGTATTATTGTTGTTACATTTTATTTATTAGTTTATTGTTTATATTTATGTTAATAAAAAAATAAATTTTGAAAATAGTTTATCGTTTATATATTTATTATTATAAAAAATAAAGTTTGGAAAAAAAATTAATAATGTTTTTGGTTGTTCTCTTAACTGCTGTGTGACTCTTTCTTGTTCTTATTACTGTTATTTGATGGAGTCCACCATGGTGTTACAATTTGAAGCACTTATCGCTGGAATACTGGTGATATCTGCAGTTTGCACCAACTTCTGAATAGTGTGTTAGATTTATCTCAACTTTACTTCCGTTAAAGTGCTGATAATGAAATGGAGAGTAGCCGTTCCCGTGCAAAAAGACATGAGGTGCACCTTTGCGATTTATTCTAAATACTAAATTCCTGTATTGTATTGCACTGAGGTATTGGCTGCACTTACAGTGTACACACAAAATCTATTAAGAAATCTCATTGTATTTATATTGATTGGGAATAGTGCGTCAGGTGCTGGATCTTGACGAGATACACTGCTCAGTTCGTATATTGTTGTGCACATGAAAAAAATCACATTACAACTTTCACAAGTTGCAATGCAGCCACTTATACACCAACACACAGACACATACAGACATAAACACAGTTTAGTCACTAGTCTGCAGTAAGATACATTTAATGACTCACTTATAGACTCAGTTACGCACCTAGAAAATCATCCATTCACACACTTGTACACCCACTTATTTTTCAACAGGCCTTTCCCTATATATATTAAACATAATAAAACTGTTCAGAAACACATACTCAATGGATGACGTCATCAGTGATGTCATCAGTGATGTCATTTGAAATGTCAGCAGTGATGTCATCAGTGATGTCACTGACCATGTCATGAGTGATGTAATATGTGACGTCATCAGCAGTGCATTGCGGGGGCGCGAGTTATAGTTAGCTGAACTAACTATAACAGGGGAATTTCTAGGGTTTTGTATGAGGGAAATGTCCAGCTAACTATACCACCCCTGAAACCTATGGTTTTTTCATTGAATTTCAAAGGTTTTTTAAATGCCAATTCCTAACTATAACGTGCATGAAACCTATGGTTTATTCAGAGAATATATATATATATATATATATATATATATATATATATATATATATATATATATATATATATATATATATATATATATATATATTCACAGAAAAAAACATAGGTTTCAGGCACGTTATAGTTAGGAATTAGCATTTAAAAAACCTCAGAAATTCACTGAAAAAACCATAGGTTTCAGGGGTGTTATAGTTAGCTGGACTTTTCAATTGTACAAAACCATTGAAATTCCCCCGTTATAGTTAGTTCAGCTAACTATAACTCGTGCGCCCGCAATGCACTGCTGATGACGTCACATATTACATCACTCATGACATGGTCAGTGACATCACTCATGACATCACTGATGACATCTCAAATGACATCACTGATGACATCACTGATGACATCATCCAGTGAATGTGTGTTTTTCTGAAAATTAAATATGTTTTATATATGTATATCTCAAGGTCGATGGAAGAATAAATGGGTATATAAGTGTCTAAATGGATGATTTGTTTTTGAAAAATTGATTGTGTAACTGACTGATTAAGTGTATCATAGTGAATACATGGCTTAGTGAGTAATGTTTAAATATGTAAATATCTGTATTAGTCTCTCCCTTTGTGTATAAGTGGCTGCATGGGTTGGTGAGTAGCTACATGGGTTTCTATATAGGTTATTAGTTGGTTTTTTGAGTATCAGTCTGAGTGTCTGCATGGTTCGGTGGTGGGTATTACGTAGTGCATAGGTGCATGAATGAGTGACTCACTGTTTGTATGTGTTGAAGACAGCATGTGTGCAGGACTGTATGGGTGGATGAGTCTGTGTATGGGTGTGTTAGTGAGTGAATGACTGTCTCAATAGTGTCTTTATGAGTAACTACATATGTTTTAAACTAGTATATGTGACTATTGGTGTATATAAGTGAGTATATGTGAGAGTGAGAGATTGAAAGAGTTCCTGTATGAATAAGTATGTGTTTCTATAAGTGATTGTTTAAAAGACTAAGTATGTGTAAGTTTCCGTAGAAGTAAGTGTGGTGGTGTGTGTATAACTGTATATGCAAGTAAATGTATGTTTGATTCCTTATTAGCATGAGTGACTATGTGTGTGAGTAACTCTATGGATGAGTGGCATTGCGTAACAGGATGTATAGGTGTATGAGTACATATGATGAGTGAGTACATGTATGAGTGACTGTATAGGACTGTTGGTGAATGAGTGGATGTGTATGTGGATCTTAGAATTACTGAAGAGGTTGTTGTAACTGGTATTGGTATGTCCATTGTTTTGAAAATTGTAGTCTCTATTTTTGAATGTGTGTATCAAAGGTTATATTAGGGTGAGAGGAGGTCTGCCACACTATCACAAGGATGATGTCATCAGTGATGTCATTTGAGATGTCATGAGTGATGTCACTGACCATGTCATGAGTGATGTAATATGTGACGTCATCAGCAGTGCAGTGCGGGCGCGCGAGTTATAGTTAGCTGAACTAACTATAACGGGGGAATTTCAATGGTTTTGTACAAGTGAAAAGTCCAGCTAACTATAACACCCCTGAAACCTATGGTTTTTGCAGTGAATTTCTGAGGTTTTTTAAATGCTAATTCCTAACTATAAAGTGCCTGAAACCTATGGTTTTTTCTGTGAATTTCAAAGGTTTTTTAAATGCTAATTCTAACTATGCCTACAGAGATAGGACATGTGAAGAAAGAAGAAAAAATGCACAGAAAGAAAAAAAAGAAGTGCAGAAAGAAGCAACAGAAGTCCTCAAAGACGAAGAAAAGTGCAGGAAGAAGGATAACGTGCAGAAAGAACAAAAAGAAGAGCAGAAAGAAGCCGTGTTGTAAAATCATCCTGTACCCTCAACTTTTTCAGACAGATACTGGTGGTAACTGAGTCTGACTAACCAGTCCTTTTTGGCTACATACAAGCGGAAACTAGAAGAGACCAATGTAGAAATAGGAGAGTATAAGGACTATCTTCTCCAGTCAAAAATCTCCAAACTACAAAAGGACCTGAAGAAATTCTCTAAAGAGAAAGTATACCCGTACACAACGGAAGAATATGCACAGAAAAAACTGGAAGAAGCAAAGAAGGGACAACAGGGAGACCGGAGGAGCTCGGACTCCATGAGCTCTAATAGTGATGGTAGTGAAAGTGAGAATAGGCCAAGGAGGAGGGGGCGTGTAGGAGAGTATAAGGACTATCTTCTCCAGTCAAAAATCTCCAAACTACAAAAGGACCTGAAGAAATTCTCTAAAAAGAAAGTATACCCGTACACAACGGAAGAATATGCACAGAAAAAACTGGAAGAAGCAAAGAAGGGACAACAGGGAGACCGGAGGAGCTCGGACTCCATGAGCTCTAATAGTGATGGTAGTGAAAGTGAGAATAGGCCAAGGAGGAGGGGGCGTGGGAGAGGCAGGGGACAGTATCAAGGCCAAGGGTACAATTTTAATCCAATGTACCAGAATTATCAAGGCCACAGTTTTGCCTGGACCCCGATATATCAGCCTTTCCCACCCATGCAGGGCCCCAGTAACATCCAGAATTTCCCACAATTACCTGGTTCCCCTTTTTTAGGCAGAGGCAGGGGCCGGGGCAGGGGGAGGCAGAGAGGCAACCTGGGTGTCCAATGGGAAGATTTGAATCAAAGAGTCACCCGGAGCATGGCACGGGATCCAGTACCGGGAACCAGCAGGGAAACAACCTAGTTATTAACCTCACGGACCTTCCCCTCACATCAATACAAGAAAGGGTACTGAATAAGGGCCTGGGTTTTGTCCCCACGAATATTATGGACAGTTTCAGGGTACGCCAGGAACTTTCCGATTTTTTTCGCTCCGTGAGACTTAATGTCTTTTTTTCAGATCAGGAGGATAGATCAGAGAAAAGAGGGGACACGAATTTTCGCCCAAAATCAACTTTCACACCTATGAATTCGGTTTTACCGAATGAAATTACCACTTTTGAAAGGGCGGTTGTATTTGACATAAACAAATTGGGTGATACCCAAAAACAACCTTTCAGAAATATTACAAGAGAAGAAAGGGAAGCCCTAGATGATCTTAAGAGAAATCAAGATATCACTATAAAACCTGCCGATAAGGGGGGAGCAATAGTGATTCACCTGAAAGAGGTATACGAAAATGAATGTAAGAGATTATTGGGAGATGAGAGGAATTACAAAATTCTTCTGAGTGATCCTACCCCAGGACTAAAAAGAGAGATCGGAATGATGGTAGAAGAAGCCCTAAATAATGACTGGATAACGGAACATGAGGCTGGCTTTTTAACAAAGAAAGATCCTGTGATACCAGCATTTTATACTCTGCCTAAAGTACACAAAGTAACTAGACCTCCACCAGGAAGACCAATTGTGGCAGGAATAAACTCCATATTGGAGCCCTTGTCACAATTTTGTGATTTTTACTTCAAACCTTTGGTGCAGAGTAGACGGGCATACCTTAAAGACACAACGGAAGTACTCAATCTTTTAACGGATATGACCTTTAACCCAGACAAGGAATTTTTGGTGGGATTGGACATTGAGTCCCTTTATACCAATATTCCGCAGCAAGAAACGTTGAGCATGATTGAGGAACTCTTATTTGACCTGGATTGGCAGTACCAGACCCCTAGACCATTCATTTTACATCTGGCCGAGTTAGCTTTAACCCGGAATTTTTTTGAGTTTAATGGAGTACTCTATCTGCAAACCCATGGTACTTCAATGGGTAGTGCCTTTGCACCCAGTCTAGCGGGTCTCTATGTGGCAACTTTTGAACAAAAATACATCTTCAACGCAGAAAATCCATGGACTAATAACATACGGGTCTGGAAACGGTTTATAGATGACGTCCTCCTTATCTGGAGGGGGGACGAGTCATCTATAAAGGCATTCATGCAATGGTTAAATGCAAAAAAACAGTTTTTACATTTTACCAAGACTATCACCAAGGAGAGTCTACCTTTTTTGGATCTGGTCATCTCCCCTTTGGAGGGCAAATTGTCTACAAAAGTCCATCATAAGATCACGGATAAGAACGGACTTTTGCATTTTGGGAGTTTTTATCCCAGAGCCCTACGGGAAAACCTTCCGGTAGGTCAGTTCCTGCGACTTCGCAGGAACTGTTCTGAACCTAATGAATTTAAGACAGAGGCAGCACACCTAGCAGGTAAATTGGATGAGAGAGGGTATCCGAATCAAATTCTCAGGCGAGCTCGTAAACGAGCATGGAACTGCCCTAGAGAGGCACTACTAACAAAAGTAGAAAAACCAACTAGTGATAAGATAGTCTGTGTGACGACTTTTAATACTTCTTCCACGGCTATCAAACGTATCATTCTGAAACACTGGCGGATATTGAACTCCAGTGGCCTGAAACTTGAGAAACCCATCTTTGCCTTTAGGAGGGGCCAAAATCTTAGGGATCAACTAGTACATTCTCGACCACAAAACAGTGCCCGGGGGGTTCCCCGGGTTGGCGGGTTTCTACCACCGGTCACGGGACATACGCAATGTGGATCTTGTGATGTCTGTTCCCTGACCAGAAATACTAAAGAGGTGGACGTGGGCTTAAAATACCCTTGGCAACAGCGAGTACATACCAACTGTAACTCATCAAATGTTATTTACATGATCAGGTGCCCGTGTAACCTCATCTACAGTGAGATGACCTGCAGAAAGGTCAAGGTGAGAATCATGGAGCATAGGAGCAACATCAGGTGCTCCAGGACCAACACACGTCTCACTCTACATTATGCGGAGAAGGGGCACACGACACAGGACATATTTTGGACTGTATTGGATAAACCCACTATTAGACCTTCGATAAGGGATCCCTCACAAGTCCTCTTCATACGGGAGCAGAAGTGGGTATATCGTACTAGGAGTCATGAAACGGGACTTAATGACGATATACCGTGGTCTACCCTAGGGAGAAAATAACCCAGGATCAGGAAATAATGCATTGGGTGAACCTATGGAGTAGAGAACATGTTGGTGAGAATGTACTGAAATAGTAGGTGATGGGCTTTTTGATTGAATAGAAGCACTAACATCATTAAAAACATTCCATCAAATAATGTGTGAGTAGGAGCCTTGGCAAGATTGTCCCTGAAATCAATAACTTGATTAATGAGCCCATCCCTGGGGGTGTGGCTGCTGTTGTTTAAATTAACATCCTGTGACAATAGGTTTATGCACATAAAGGCATTTTGAAAATACATTTGATCATACTAGCAAGGATATTGGTCTAATCTCTAGGTGATATGTGCCTTGATAGGATCCATGATTTATGAGCTTACTTCCAAATGCAAGGCTTTCACCTTTTTTCACTCCGTGATAAGAGGTCGTTATATACAAAGACTGGTTCCGCCATATTGGTTCATACTAGGGAGGTTAGCGGTAAAGTCCTACTGATGATTGCGTGCTCTGCCGCTAGATCACGTGTTGCGTGCATCGTCACTCGCACGCATCACGTGAATCGATAGCGGAAGTGTAAATACGGAGGGCACGATATCCATGCAGTCTACACGGCACCAGGAGAGACGGAATCAGGAGGCAGCGCACCACTCTTGACGAAGTAAGGGGATATTTGGGCAGTAATAGAGGGGGGCTTACTACATCTATGCCGGAGTTACTCGAAGATACAATCTCTGCACTCGAGTATGCGGTAGTAACATAGAGGCCTCATTATGGATAGTGAAGTTCTGCCCCTGTACTATATGTGTGTGTGTGTGAGGGGGATAGATATATATATAAATATGTTTATCCGGACACATAAGAGCCATCGGGGCCCCAACGGGATGTGGAAAAAGGGTAAGGTTGCATATTCCTAATAACAAACAAGATATGAGGTTTGGCATATACACGACATTGAGGGAATTTTGAAACACGAGTGAAATATCGTGTGTAGGTGTATGCCAGCCGGTATGAATTACAATTTTAGGAATTGAATACACTTTGTGTTTCCCTCCCGCAGTGTTTGACTACAGAGGGTCGCTCTCTACTCCAGTGCCTTTTTAAGCAAATTGCTTAATAAACTCTGGTAAGCAATGGGAATATCTGGATATCGCATGATCCCAGATGAATATATTTAAGATCTTCTTTCTAAAAGGAGGGTAGTAAAACCTGAATACCCTTGGAATACATGTGGGGGTGATGAGAGATGTTTTATCACATGTGTTTCGGCATGTTTCTCCTTGTGTGTGATGCACAAAAATTATATATACAAGGAATTTTATCTGAATGGGTATTGAGCACAGAAATGAGTGTGCTTCTAAGATACCACTGGGAGGGCTATTATTTGCCTGTTACACTATGATGGTAGATTTAATACCACATAGACTATAATTCTGGCTACACCAAATGGGTGATTGGCAATTTCTGTTGTTTGTCTGAGAGCACACGTGATTAAGATTTTATTTTACTTTTTTCGTTTTATGTGGAAGTTACTTTCGTATTCTTTCTTTCAGTTCCTAATCTTTGAAGGAGTAAGTTATAAGAGGAACTCCGGACTGACAGGTGGAGTATAACCCACAACAGTGGGAAATAACAGGGGTTTGGCAAAAGGGCATGTGGATCAAATTTGTCCTGAGGAATGCCGGAGATTTAGTTGTTTGAACCGGCAGAAACATGTCGACTGCTATGCAGAATGGAGGGGTGGTGAGCACCTAACTAACTCACTCCACCACCATCCATTTGGGTATATAGTTTGTTCACATATATATACCTTTTTAATCTGACAGGGGAATCCAGGAATAAAATTATTAGAGAGATATCCCTGGGTCAGTTTTAAGATTCATCTTTTCTGCACTAAAGGATCCAGCCTTCTTTTGTTTTTGTTTGTATCATTGTTGTACTGTCTACCCCTCCCTATTGCTCCGCCTCTAGCGTTGGCTTGCGCAGAGGCGTTAGTAGCAGCCCAATGATAAAGCATGCCACAACTCGTTGTGGGTGAGGGCAGTTTTCAAAAAACGTGTGTGCTTTCTTAAAAACATTCAGCAATTGCTAGTGGATTGAAGCCGTTCTTCCACCCTACCTCCTGTTTTGTGTGGTATACTTAATTATTGAGGAGGTTGAGGTAGGGTTTGCACCTTCTCCCCCTTCCCTTTATTGTGAGTAATAACCAGTCCTAGAGCCAGTGCTATGTTAAAAGACACTTAGAATACAGTGAAAACACCTACATACACTAGGGAACATTATGCGTTGGGGTCCCCCTGTGATTAGCATGACCTCCTCTGTAAGCCCCTAGTATAGGGCAGGGGGATTAAAACCACCTCTTAAAACAGGCCACAGGGCGTTTTTGCACATGTTAACTAAGGCCCCGTCCCCTTCCTTCACCACTGTGTAAACACGCCCTGTGTCGGTTTTTAGTTGGGAGAATATGTTCATTTGAATCCTGAGGGTCCCTAGGGTCCAAAGAGCACAAGAGGTACCTCCAGTAAGTGCCACAGAGCTGCGTTGCAGAGAGGTGTAAAAAGTGGCACGGCCTGGACCATCTCTCTGCAATGCAGCTCAGTGGTGCTTACTGGAAGCACTTGGCGGGCTAGTCAGCCCCCAGGGGCCCTCAGTATTGAAGGGAAATTATATCCCCAATTTAAAACGTGCCATAGTGCGTGTTTGCACACGTCACCTCAGGCCCCGTCCCCTCCCTTCACCACTGTGTAAACGCGCCCTGTGGCTATTCTAAGTTGAGAGATTAAGTCCCCTTGAATCCTAAGGGTCCCTAGGGTCAAACTAGACCACTAGGTACCTCCAGTAAGCGCCACAGAGCTGCGTTGCAGAGAGGTGTAAAAAGGGGCTTGGCCTCAGAACACCTGTCTGCAGCGCAGCTCCCTGGCGCATACTGGAGATGCCTGTTGGGCTAGGTGGCCCTCAGGGACCCTCAGTATTGAAGAGGAATTAATTCCCCAACTTACAACTCGCCAGGGGGCGCGTTTGCAGAGTGCTGCAAGGAGGGGGCGTGGCCTCCGGCACGATGCCAGTCTTTTATTCATTTTAATTTTTTAAGAAGGGGGGCTGTGTGGTTCCCCTTCTTATTCTAATTTATTGGCCCTGATGACCCCATCCCCCAGGGCCTGTCTCCTAATTATATTTTTTTGACCCCAATCCCCAGGGCCGGCCACTGTTTTTTATTATTTTAAAAAAATATATATTTATAGACACACCTAGGACATGCTGGACAAACCGTACGTACCTATCACCATGACGATTTGCGTGATATTCATTAAAAGGCGACTATGCATACAATGAATTCACGTGGAATGTATTTACACCACTAGTGAAGCTCTGACATGTCTGATGCCCCACCGTGCCTAATCCCGGTAGACACCCTTGTCGTTTATTTATACAAACATGGGTAGCTATTGACGGGCACATTTAATACACATGCACACCAAGCCATTCAAAGGGGATTCGACAAAAATTCGACCAAAACTATGCAAGAAACCCCCCTCACGGTTAATAAAACACACATCCACTGCCAGATGTGTAATAGTTTTTATTTTACTCTCTGGAAAGGGGACGAACATCACTTGAGAGTCACAGCGCGCTCCTGGCAGAGCCCAATGCTGTGTTACACCCACCATTGCCTGCTGAGTGCCACACACCTCTGTGTTGTATTCCACTAGCTAGTGCATATGCTATGACACTCTCTAGCCCATGTGCACTGTAACACCACCCCGTGAATATGTCATGCCACACTTGTCTTCGCACGGGTTATATTGCCCCATCTAACGTGCCTTCCTCGATGCCTATGTTATAACGCACAGTGCTATGCCATACATATTACAATCTGGGATCCATATCTTTGTCACAGTGCATATGCAACGTTACACTCCCCAGCACATATTTTATATTACAACTTTAGAGACTAGTTAGGTTACACAACACTGCCCTGTGCATATTAGACTCCAAGGCGCATATCGCATAGCACGCGCTAGTGCCTGTGCTATCTCGCGCTCTCCAATGAATCTGTCATTGCGCACAATGTATTGCATATTATATTTCACGCCCGGTTCATCTTATATCACACTTTTTGGTGCATAGTTTATACCATACACTATATCTAGTTTTCATTTTCAATCGTGCTCTCAGGACTATGTTCTATATAACACTGTGTTCACCTACCCTTTTCACGGGCATTACATTTTGCGATAGGGGGTGGAGGGTCAGGGGGTGTTTCTGCCAAGTGAGCCCGGAGTCACAGTCACAAACGTCCTCTTCTTCCTGAATAAAAGTGAGATTATGCTGCATACTTGTTCATATTTTAAGTAGTTCGCACAGACACACGTTTTAAAAACAATCAAGCTCCTAATACGCGCCTTCTCTGAACAGTTAGCTTGCTGCCCCATCCCCCTCCTCCCTATCCTCTGTTGTGTGAATCCATGGACTAGCCTCCTCCCTCCTGCCATGCATGGTCTGATGTGCTGCCACTGCCCTCAATTTAGTATGATGTACCAGTCCACTCCTCCTGCCCTCCATTGCCCAATTCTATGCCCCATCATTGACCTCCTGCTTAAACTCTGTGCTTAGCTTGCTGCCCCAATTCTCCTTCCCCCTGCCCTCCGATGTCTTTGTGCATGCCCCTGCTCCATCCTTTTTGCCCACCATGTTCCATGGACCTGCCACTCCTATCTACTCTGAGTGTTCTGTTGAGCTGCCACTCCCCTCCCACCTGCCTAGCATTGTCAGATGACTGTAACCTGTCCCTGCCACCTCCACCCTGCCTGTCCACATGCCATGCCCCTATCCTCTTCCTCCTGTCCTACATGGTCCATTGTACTGCCACACCCTTCTGCCCTCCCTGGTCTGTTGTGCTGCAGCTGCTCCTCCTGCCTGCCCCGTGCGGTCTGTTGTGAGGCCCCTTCCCCTGAAATTTCTTGTCTGTGCACAGGTCCTGACCCTCCCTTCTATCCTCCATCGTCCTTTGTGCATGCCCCTGCACCCTCCTTCTTGCCCATCATAGCCATTGTGCTGCCACTAACCCTCCCGCTTGCCATGCATGGTCTTCTGTGCTGCCATGGCCCCTCCCACCTTCCCTGTGTGGTCAGTTAGCTGCCCCTGACCCCCTCCCACCTTCCCTCCATGGTCTGTGTGTATGCCATCACAGTCTCACTGTTGCTCTTCATGGTGTGTCTTGCTTCTAGTGCCCATCCTGTCTGACCTCCATGGCTATCTTGCTGCTCCTGCCCTGCCCCCTTGCCCCAAGCCCTCTGTTTACATGTGCAGACCCCTACTCCCTCCCTCCTGGCTTGTCTGTTCCATTGTAATACCCCTGATCCGTCCCTCCTGCCCTTTATGGTCTGTTATGCTGCAGCTTTCTCTCCTGTCTGTCCATTATGGTCAGCTAGCTACCATTGCCTCTTGCCCCTCTGTTCTCTGTTGTCCATGTGCATGGCCCTGTCCCCTCCCTTTTGCTTTCCATGGATTGTTGTGCTGCACTCCCGTCCCGCATGCCCTGTGTGGTGTATTGTGCTGCTGCAAACCCTGATGCCTGCCCTGCAGGGTCAGTTTGGTGCACCTCTCCATGTCCCTCCTGTCCTCTGTTATCCAAGTCCATGTCCCTACCCCATTTCCTTCTATGATCCAATGTACCATACTTGCGAACATTTTGAACTTGGTTAGAGGGAGATTTTGAAAAAAAACTGGGGTATTGATTTTCCCCTTTGAGTTACATTGAAAAAGAGGAGATTGTAGACAGGAGACAGATCAAATAAAGCCCATTTGAGCTTAAAAACATTGGACGTTTCCTGGCTGAATCGGGTCTGTTGGCATGTATGGTTGTACTACCATTCCCTCTTCCTTCTGCCCACAATGGTCTATTACATTGCCACAGCCTCTCTTGAAAGTCCTGTATTGTTGGTTTGTTGCCCCTGCCCCCCTTTCCACTGCCCTCCATAGTCTGTTGTGCTTCCACGGCCCCTCCTGCCTGCTCAGTGTGGTTAAATTGTTGCCTTTGCACCCACCTACCTGCCTTCAATTTTCAGAGTCCGTGCCCCTGGCCTCTGCCTCTCAACAGTATCCTAATGAACAACTAGATTGCTAACATTCTATATTTATTACAAAAGTGTGGAACGCCTGACGTCATCTTGATGTAATCAAAACTGTAATATCTAGAGCATTTCCTTTAGAAATTACATATATGAGAGGGTCTTATTGGCATCAAAATTATGGTTAGTGCTCTAAAAGACTAAAATAAGGACATATTTTCTGAGTTTTCAAATAGCGACAAAGCACTTTTAAATTATTTGTTATCTTTATGTTTTTTTATCCAGTTGACCACTTGATTAAATGTTGCACTTAGGGGAGAGGATGTGGTGTTACTTCCAGAACTGCAGATTTTGCAACTGGGGAACCAGGTTGGAGTTTCTGCTTCAGCTCGACATTCTGTGATTCTGGTCAAATTACTTAGTCTCCCCATGTCTACAACCAAAATGAATTTGTTCTTGTGTGATGTAATCAATTCTCATGTAAAGCACTCCAATACCTGACAAGTCTGCACTATTTAACACTGCAAAAACACAAAATAATAAGTGTTTTGCACACTTCTGTCATTGGGCTATATTTGGGCTACATTTGGGTGATTTTGGGCTACATTTGGGCTCTTTTGTCTCCGGTGGCCATCTTGGGAGATTTATTTGTTATGAAGTTTCCTAATTTCCTCATGTACTGCAGTCTCCTCAGTAGGAAATGCTTTCAGTTTTTTACTTTGATTCCATCATGAAGGTATTCAGAGATGTCACACATTTGCCATAAATTCTGAATGTTAGCACTCTAGTTGCTCATTAGATCACTGTAGTAAAACTACTGTTCACCATGGAAGTCTGCTCCTGGTATTAAAAGTGCATGTTTCAGTCTGCATGTCAGAATTTTTTAATGAAATAGAAGAGGATTTGAGAAGTCACTCAAAATGTGCCCTCATTTTCTTTCTTCAGCATTAATCATAATTTCTATGGCAAAATGAACCCCCTCATTGTGTTCCTTTTTAAATTAAATGTTTTAAGTGTTACCAGTTTATTCCAATCAAGATAGCTTCAGGTGTGCCATACTTTTGTCATAATGAAGACAGTAAGCGCTCTAGTTGTTTTTAAGAACACTCTGGGACATTCTGTCATTGGGCTATACTTGGGCTACATCTGGGTGATATTTGGGCTACATTTGGGCTCTTTTGTCTCTGGTGGCCATCTTGGGAGACTTATTTGTTATGAAGTTTCCTAATTTCCTCATTTACTGCAGTCTCCTCAGTAGGAAATACTTTCAGTTTTTTTTCTTTGATTCCATCAAGAAGGCATTCAGATGTGTCACACATTTGCCATAAATTCAGAATGTTAGCACTCTTTTTGCTCATTAGATCACTGTAGTAAAGCTACTGCTCACCAGGGAAAACTGCTGTTGGTTTTGAAAGTGCATGTTTCAGTCTGCATGTCAGAGGATTTGAGAAGTCACTCAAAATGTGCCCTAATTTTTCTTTCTGCAGCACTAGTCATACTTTTTATGGAAAAATGACACCCTCATTTTGTTCCTTTTTAAATTAAATGTTTTAAGAGTTACCACTTTAATCCAAGCAAGATGGCTTCAGGTGTGCCATACGTTTATCATAAGTAGGACTGTTAGCGCTCTAGTTTGTTCTTTGGAACACTCTGGGAAGCTGCAGTAGAACACAAAGGACTCAACTGACAGTCTCTGCCCTTGTTGGATGTACATGTTTTACTGAGAATGTCAGACTTCATTCTCACATGACTGAGAAAGATAATGTGAATTTACAGAAAATAAGCTCTCAGTTTAGCTTATAGATCACCTTCCAAACCTCTGTGGGAAAAGCATGAGGAAATATTTTTCTCTCAATCATGATATCCCAGCAGAAGGCTTTTTCACATGGTGAAATCACCTTAGAACATACCACAATTCCTAAAATGAGTATGGTACCATCAACAAATGATTTATAATGTAACTAAAGTCTTAAAACCTTCTATTAACTGCAATGCTTTTTAATGAGGTGCTATCATGTATATTGGTCCCAAGATGGCTGCCAACTCTTCTTGGATGAAGTGCTGACAGCCAATCAGATCTCAGGATGAGATGTGTGGTTAGGCTCCGCCCACATATATATATGATTTTACTTTTGATTTTCTCAGGAACTACTGAACAGATTGACACCAGACCTGCAAAAGGCACATCCCTGAGCTGAGGACTACCTCTCTGCCAAATTTCAAGTAATTCTGTTCAGCCGTTCGGGCTGTACCTTGGACTAAAGGTCCCTATGGAAAATTGCATGGGGAAAACGTGTTTTGGGACCCCCCTTTTTTCTCAGCCCCCGCTTGACGAATCCCCCCAAAACTTTCAGGGTAGGAGCGGAGCGCCCCACCTATTTTGAAAATTTCGCGAGGATTTGTCAACCGGCGCCAAAGTTATTCCAAATAGAATATTGCGGATTTCCTATGGAAACATGGTCCTAACTATAACTATCTACTGGCGACCGGCAGTAGAAAATATATATATATATATATATATATATATATATATATATATATATATATATATAAAGTTCGCCACCAACACCAGTCATTCAAGGACGAAAGCGGACCACCAAAGTCTGTGCAATTTCCAATTTATTCCAAGCCAAGCAAATCCGCCATTACGCGTTTCAACCCCCAATCGGGTCTTGATCACATGATATATATATATATGCAAGAAAGAGGCAGAGAACTCTGGGTAGTTCTCAAGTTTAGGTGGAAAGCAGCTCCTGTATAGAGCACTCTCCACACGAGCGACACTCTTGATCTGCTCACCTCAAATGTCTGCTTTTCTATCATAGTCTTTAAGCATAGGATTAGCACAGTGCCATCCACAATGGGTTTGAAAGGGTTAATGACTTTTGTCATTTCTACAGCAAAGTCTTTAAGCATAGGACAAGCACAGTGCTGTCCATGCCGAGCTGTAAAATTACAAAACCCAGTTACCACTCTAGGCACAGTATTACAGCTTTGAATTGGTAAAATACCAACCAAGCCAACCTGAAATGAGTAAAAGCAACCCCTGCTTCGTTTTTACATAGAAAGTTTTGGGGTGATTTGTCAAGCGGGGCGAGAAATGAGGGGGGTCCCAAAACGCAAAATCCCCATGCAATTTCCATAGCGACTTTTGAATAGCTACAGCCAAAACTGCTCGAGGGAATTACACCAAATTCAGCAATAAGCTAGATCTTGGTCCAGATAACGTTCTTTTTGTGATTTGGTGTAAATCCGTTCAGTAGGGTTTTGAGGAACTAATGTAAGAAATATTTATGTATCTTGATGGTTGGGTTTGAAGGACTCTTGCGAGAGTCACACGAACACTACTTGAAAAAATAGAGAGTTCTGATTGGGCTAGGGGGCTTTTATCACCTTGGTCCATTTCGCTCCTGCGGGAGCGAGCTTTCTGATGGCTGACCGCAACATGAAGAAAATTGTTGCAGCGGCCATTACAGGACTTCAAGGATTTATCTCCTGTCCCGTAAACAAGTTAAAAAAAGATATAAGGGGGTGAGGGAGGGATATAATTAAATAACTCACACCCTCGCCATGCACTGCTAATTCCACCCATATTACATCACTCATGACTTGTTCTGTGACATCACTGACACCATCACCGCAACATATCTGAGATGACATCATTGATGACAGCTCCGTGCATGGTGGGGGTGTGTTACAGTCACTTTAGGGCATGAGCTATAGTTTCTTGAGATAACTATAACTGGTGACTTCCAGTGGTTGTTTTGAGTTTAAAACATTACTTAACTATAACGTTACTTTAACCATACTGAGTTTGTGGTCAGTGACCACCCGTCATCCATGGCTGCTGGTGCAAATCTTGCTTTATTGATAATTTTTTACTTGACATACATATTGAACTATAGAAGATTTATAAGCATAGAATGTGATCAGTTTGTGCAGTCATGCATCAACTAAATGAAACTTAATATAAAGTGCTGAATGAAGAAGAATTCTACAAAATTTAAAGATGGTGAACTTTGAAACCACTTGTGGTTATTTCTGCGTTCATTTATGCATAAATAGACTCTGTATAAAGTAAAGGACCAATCCCACTTTACAGTTAGCAAGGCTGAGGAGGCTAAATTGTTATTAAAGTCTTCTAAAGTCACCAGTAATGCACAATTTTACTCCTACAACCATGCTGTGGTCACAACTGTAAACACAGTGAGCTAAAAGCATACCATCACAATGTAATAACTTTGGGGGCCTTCAGCTCGTTCCTGAAAAGTTTTGCAGTGATCTGTGAAGTGTAGGCCAAGAAAAAGGAGGGATCCAAAACATTGATTTCCCATGTTAACTCCCATAGGACATTTTGGGAAGTTATATAGAAAAAACAGCTTAATGGATTTACACCAAATTTGGCAGAAAGTTAGAACTTTACCCAGAGAGCAAGCTTTTTGGCTGTTGGCGTAAGTCAGTTCAGCTGCCTTTGAGAAATTCACAATTAAAAAGGTGTTTGGGATGCTCAAAAAGGGGGTTAAATTCATTGTAGTGAATGGCTGGTTTTGATGGTCACAAAAAAGAGCACGTTTAAAGGGTGACAATATATTATATTTACATTATAAACCATTTGTAGATGGTACCATGCTAATTTTAGGAATTGAGGTTTGTTCTAAGGGGATTTTACCCTGTGAGAAATGCTGATCATCTGCTGAGATTTGAAGAACCGTTTTTGAGACAAAACTGTTTTCTCTCATGATTTTCTCGTAGCGGTTATAGGAAAGTGTCCAGAAGCTAAAATGAGAGCATGTATTCTGTACAGTCACACCATTTTCCTCAGCCATGTGAGAGTAAAGTCTGACATTCTCAGTAAAACATGCACTTCCAAAAGCATCAGCCTCTCAGTTCTGTGCACCCAGTGTTCTAATGCAGCCTCCCAGAGTGTTCTAAAGAACAACTAGAGTGCTTAACAGTCTTATTTATGTCAAAGGTGTGGCAATCCTGAAGCTTTCTTTATTGCATCAAACTGCAAAAGTTAAAACATTTAATTTAGAAAGAAACAAAATGGGGGTTCAATATGTCATACAAATTATGGCTAGTGCAGTAGAAGGGACAATTAAGAAACATTTTAAATGAGTTCCTAAATATCTTCCTCATCTATTTATTTCAAACACCACAACATGCAGACTGCAACGTGCACCTTCAAACCAGACTGCCAGTTAACTACCTGGTGATCAACTGCAGCTTTACCACAGTGTTCTAATAATCAACTAGAATGCTACCATTCTGAATGTATGACAAAGGTGTGGCGCATCTTAACACCATCTAGATGGAATCAAAGTGGAAAATTGAAAGCATTTTCTATTGCGGATACTGCAGTAAATGAAGAAATTAGGGAGCTTCATAACAAAAAAGTGTCCCAAGATTGCGACCAGAGACAAAAGAGCCCAAATGCCACCCAAATGTAGACAAAGTATAGCGCAATAACAGAAGTGTGCAAAACGTATAATTTTTTATTTTTATTTGTTACAGTTGTATATATCGCAGACATGACCCGAAGAGTGCTTTACATGAGAACACATTCATTTAGGTTTTAGGCATGGGGAGATTAAGTGATTGCCTGGAATAACAGGATGTTGAGCCAGTGCTCAAACTCAACGCCAAAACTCGACAAAGTCAGCAGCTCTGGCCATAGTGCCACATCCTCTCCCCTAAGTGCAACAAATAATCAAGTGATCAACTGGATTTTTTTCTTTAAAGATTGCATATAATTAAAAGTTTTTTGTCGCTCTTTAAGAACTCAGAAAATGTGTCCTCTTTGTAGTTTTTTAGATCGCTCGCCTTCATTTCTATGGAAAAGACCCCCTCATTTTTATAATTTCCAAAGGGAATGCTATAGGTTTTACAGTTTTGATTCCATCAAGATAACTTCAGGTGTGCAACACTTTGTAATAAATACAGACTGTTAGCGATCTAGTTGTTCATTAGAACACTATGGGGAGGCAGATCTTAGGGGCACGGACTAGAACAATAGAGGGAAGGGAGGAGGAGGCAGAGGCAGCAAGTTGACCACGCTGGGCAGTCAGGAGTGGCAGTGGCAGCACAACAGACCATGGAGGGCAGGGGAAGGGGGCAGGGGGAGCAAACCAAACCATACAGGGCAGGCAAGAGAGGCTGTTGCAGCACTACGGACCATAGAGGGTAGAAAGGAGAGGCAGTAACAGTAAAACCATACATGCCACCAGACCTGATTCAGGCAGGAGACTCCCAATTTTTTTAAGCCCAAAAGGGATTTCTTTTAGCTGTCTCCCACCTAAAATATTCTTTTTGCAATGTAGGTTAATGGGAAAAAACAGTTCCCTCGATTTTCTTTTCAGAATTTTGGTGGCGTGTATGGAACAATGGACCATGAATGGCAGAATTAATGAGGTACGGACATGGGCTCGGACAATAGATGGCACAAGGGAGGTGGTAGGGGTACCAAAATGACCTTACAGGGTAAGCGCCAAGGGTTGTGGCAGCACAATACACCACACAGGGCAAGCAGGAGGGCAGTGCAGCACAACAGACCATAGAAAACAATAGGAAGGGGACAGGGCCATGCACATGGACAACCATGTGGCAGGAGGGAAAGCAAAAAGCCCATACAGGGGAGGCAGTTAGGGCAGTTGCAGCAAAGCAGACCATGGAGGGCAGGAGGAAGGGGTCAGGGGCATGCCAAGCGACCATGGAAGGCAGGAGGGAGATGATAAGGGCACACACATGGAAACGGAGGGCTGGGGCAAGATGGCAGGGTCAGAGCAGCAAGCTGACCATGCACACCATGTAGAACAACAGGGAGCCTATAAGGGCATACATACGAACAACATAGGGAAGGTGGGAGGGGGTCAGGGGCAGCAAGCTGACCACACATGGCAGGTGGGAGGAGCAGTGGCAACACAAAAGGCCATGCATGGCAGGCAGAAGGGTAAGTGGCAGCACAATGCCATGGTGGGTAAGAGGGAGGGGGCAGGGACATGCATAAAGGATCATGGAGGGCAGAAGGGAGTGTTAGAGGATGGACACAGAAAACAGTGCATGGGAAGAGGGTGAGGGGCTTCATAACAGACCACACAGGGTGGGCAGGTGGAGCATTTACAACACAGCAGAGCAGAAAGGGCAGAAGAGAATGGCTACAAAATGGACCATGGAGGACAGGAGGGAGGGAATAGGGGCATGGAACTCGGACAAGGGAAGGTAGGATGGTGGGGGCAGGGACAGGTGGCACCCATCTGACCAATTTAGGCAGGCAGGAGGGACAGTGGCAGCTCAACTTGAATACTCAGAGTAGATAGGAAGGGCAGTGGCAGCTCCATGGAAACATAGTGGGCAAAAGGTAGGGGCATGCACACCGACATCGGAAGGCGGAGGGAAGCAGGGTAGGGGCAGCAAGCTAAGCACTGAGGGTCAGCAGCAGGGTAGTGACAGGTGAATAAACTTGGGCAACGAAGGGCAGAATGCGGGAGCAGGGACAGCAAGCTAACTTAAGAGCAGTGGCAGCACATTGAACCATGCAGGGCAGGAGGAAGGGGGAAGGTGTATGGACTTGGACAAAAGAGGTCAGGAAGGAGGTGGGCATGGGCAGTAAGATAACAATGCACGCCAGACGGGAAGGGCAGTGGCAGAATAACTGCCAAACAGGGCTCAAATGTGAGGGCAGGGGCATGGAGTTGGACAATGGAGGGCAAGGAGGAGGGGGGCAGGTGCAGCAAGCTTTGGCAGGGACAGCACAATAGACAATGCCAAGCCAGGCTCTGCATCCAGCGCCTCCCTCAGTGCATTGCGATGGACATCTTACATTCGTTTTAAAAAAAACTAGAAATGTAATGAAAAAATCAAAGGATAAAGTGGTGTTATAGTTAGGAATTGCAAAAATATCTAATTTTAAATTTTTTAAAAATCCTTAGAAATTCAATGAAAAAACAAAGGTTAAATAGATTTTATAGTTAGATGAAAATGTTACCTTAAAATACCATTTGAAACTAACAAAACCTCTGAAATTCACAAGTTATAGTTATCTCAAGTAACTATAACTTGTGGCCTAGAGTAACTATTACTCTTGCCCCGCCATGAACAGTATTGTCAACAATTATGGCATTTCAGATGTGTTTTGGGATGTTATACATGGAGTCAATGGGTATTTCACGCACGACCACAAGCACAGGTTGGTTGCCTCTGGTGGAGTGGGGGGGGGGTGGCTGCCTCCAAATGGGTTAGCCACAGGGCCTGCCCAAGGGCGTGGGACTGTTACTAACACCTGGCTGTGCATGGCCAAAGGCTGTGTGCAGCGTGGGGTTGACTGTCTGTGGGGACTTTGCCGCAGGGCCTGGTTGCAGGCCGGCCCTGTAACCAACCCCTCGCTGCACACAGCCAAGCGCCGTGCTCGATGGGGGGTTGGCTTAAACTATGGAAATAAAAAATTACTTTACCTTAAAAAAAAAGCCCCTGAAATTCACTAAAAAAACTAAAGATTAAAGTAAGTAACATTATAGTTAGGTGTGATAAAAAGATCTGTTTCTGTTTTTAAAAAAGTCTTAGAAATTGACTGAAAAAACCCAATGTTTAAAGTAACGTTATAGCTAGCAGAGCTAGCGGTAACTTGTGTCCCTGCCATGCACTGCTTATGACCTTACATATTAAATCACTCATTACATGTTTTATGACATCATTGATGACATCACAGATGACATCCATCAGTGAGGGTGTCAGTTTGTTTTACAGTTTACATAGTGACTGGTAGAAACCATATTACTGTTTTTACCTAGTTTGTACAGCCTGGGTACGGGTGATGGGTGTAAGTGTTTACAAAACGCATGTGCTCATAATGCATTATAGGAGTGTAGAGGTAGTGAACACATTATACATGTTTGCATTGAAGATAACACTGTGTGCGTGAGACAGTTCACAACTTGTGTCCAGCATGTTCCACACATGTTTTAGGCTCTGCAGAAAACGTTTGAAACAGGTCAAAGATTCTACAGACAACATACTAAGGATTGTAGGCAGCTTTGAGTTATTAGACAGAATCATCTCAGCTTGACAATTTCTACATAACGTAGAAGACTGTGTGCACCAATAATTAAGCTGTGTACATGTGCTTGTTTTGCTTCAGATGACGGTTGTATAACCTTTAGCACCTTCAGAAGTTGCTTATTTTAAGTGAATAGTGCCTTTTTGCCAAGTGTTCTATAGAGTGTGCACTGTTTTTAGTAGATAAGTTTTAATACTCTGTATTATATTTCTCATGAGCGTTTTACTGTCTGCAAACAGTGTACGATAGGGTAAACTCTCTCCATAGAGTGAATACTGTTTACAGTCTCCACTTCGCTGTTCATTTCAACTTAATTTTTCAGTGTAGGTTCGGTGACTGGGAGGGGTATAAACTGTATATACACAGAACTGAGTTTATTTACACATAACTGATTTATGTTGGCCTAATCTTGCCTTTACCCCAAACAATTAAAGTTTTAGATACACGGCTACCACTGCACTAATTAGGAATTGTTCTTTGCACTCAGCACTTTATAAATTAATTTGGCACACTACATATACCACAATGCCACGGGGCAATGCAACAGGAAGTGATGTTGCCAAGCTGCTCATTTTAAAACCTGAGGTTGTAACTGTGAAAATTACCCGTGATAAAGGTCTACGTGAGACCGAAACGCGTAGGGTATTTGTCTGAACCCTTTCAAACATGATCCTATGGATTGTACAATAAAAAATCTACTTAACTATATGCGTGAGTGTGGCCAGACTTCTTTGAAGTGACTGGGGAAAATGGTCAAAATGTATCGTCCTTGACATAAACATGCAATAAACTTTGTTTGTATCAACTACGGAGTCTGTGCCCGTGTTTGACCCTGCGTGGTCTTGCCTTGGGATCTTGGTTTTATATATATATCAAAAGAAACATTCCACTCCATCAAAGAAGAAGAGGCACGTACTCGAGGTAGGTAGGAATAGGGCTCATTTATTGTGGTTTAGGTCCCTCTCGACCCCACATTAGCTGAGATACGCGTTTCGGCTACGCAGCAGCCTTTATCAATCTATTTGGCGCCATCAGACTTCCAGGTTAAATAACCCTTCCCCACACCCATATATGAATAGGCATCGAAGACAGACTGTGTTGTTGTGACCAAATGCTGGTTGCAGCTATTTGACTGGTGTCATTTAAACAGAAATCGTCACTGGTGAACCATAATAATTGCATGATAAATGAACTGACAAATGCAACACAATTATAAATATAAATAGCAGCATAATGCATTATCTGAATGTTTCACCTTCAATTCAGACATAAGGTGCCTACTGTTATATGCCTTGAAAAGATATGACAATATCTCTCCTGACTAAAATAAAAGCATGTCATGATGACTGTCCGGGGTATTTTGGTTGTTTAACATCATAGCGCCAGCTCTCTATTTAAAAAAACAAAATGCCCGTTTTGTATTGAATCAAGAAATGATTTAAAATATGCATGCAATGAATAAAGCCGCTCTGCCTAAGTTAATTACAATTCTATATTGAGACATCATATCCTCAGATTTCAAAAAGGAAAAATCTTTTGGCTGGCATAGCAGAAACAACTACGGAGTCTGTGCCCGTGTTTGACCTGGCGTGATCTTGCCTTGGGTTCTTGCTGGATTTATCGATGGCTTTCAACACTTTCTGACAGGAGCTCCTGGAAAGGGTATACATTCTAAAGCTCTTTAATGGCTTTGCTCCTTTGTAAGCAACAGAACACAGACTATACTTTTTCCTCAAACCCAAAACCCATTAAGTATGATGTCCCACAGGTAGCTTCATTGAGTCCTACCCTCTTTAATGTCTATGTGTCCTCGCTGGGTAAGGTCCTCAAAAAATGGGGAATCAGTATCTGCTCTTATGCAGACGACACACAATTGTTGATTGCTCTTGATGGACACGAAGATACGAGGATCAGACTAACCAGCTGCCTCTCTGAAATGGCGGCCTGGATGTCTGACCACTGTCTGAAACTGAGTGCAGACAAGTAAGATATTCTACTCTTTGGAGGACCACATTTCGTCTGGAACGCAACCTGATGGCCCTCATCACTAGGTAACTCACCTGCACCCAAACAGGTTGCAAAAAACCTAGGCATTCTTGTTGACAATACACAAACCATGATAGACCATGTCCGTGCACTTTGTGGGAAAAGCTTTGGGACACTAAAATTGCTAAAAAAGACTGTTTCTATGGATCCCTTCAGAGTGTAGGAAACCATCATCCAAGCCTTGCTCATAAGCAAATTGGACTACGGGAATTCACTCTTTGTGGGCATGGCGGACTACCTCTTCACTCGATTCTAGATGGTCCAGAATGCGGCTGCCAAGCTGGTGTGCAACAAGAACAAGTACAGCTCGGCATCAGTATGCAAGAGGATGCTCCATTGGCTTCCATACGTGATAAAGGGCTAAATTTAAACTGTTAGATCATGCACACAAAGTCTTACACCATCTGGGCCCCAGAATTCTTCAAGATAGAGTTGAATTCTACATACCCACACGGAACTTGAGGTCATGCCTCCAGGCACAGACAAAAACTAAACGCATCAAGAAGACCAGGGCAGGGGGTCACTCCTTTTCACACCTAGCAGCAACTCACTGGAATGAACTACCACTAGAACTTCAGTTTACCGACGACTACCTGGCATTCATGAAGAAATTAAAAACACATCTGTTCCCTAATGTCTGACTAGTAACCTAGAGACCCCCTCGCAGTACCTCAACCTCACTTAAGGTGTGCTCTCCTTAGCGCCGTGATATCCATAAGGATCAATGTTGCAATGTGTAAATAAATAAATACAACTCAACTCTACAGTACTCCACTCTATGCCAATCCACTCCTCTGTACGCCACAACATGCCACTCTACCTATGCCACTCTACTCTGTGCCACTACACTCTACACCACTCTACTTTATGCATCTCTACTCTACGCCACTCCATGCCAATCTACACCACGCCACTCCAGTCTACTCCCCACCACTCCACGTCACCCTGTGCCACTCTTCTTTACACCACTCTACTCTAGGCCACATACTCCATGCCACTCTACTCCACTTCACTCTACTCCACACCACTCCACATATTGCCACTCTACACCACTCTTTGCTCCTCCAGTCTACTACATGCCACTCCACATCACTCTACACACCTCCACTCTACTCCATGCCACCCACTCTGCCACTCTACTTAATGCGAGTCTACTCGACTCCACCCTACTCTATGACACTCTATGCTACTCCACTCTTCGCCACTACTCTCTACACGACTATATGCACATACACTCTACTACATGCCGCTCTACTCCACGCCACTCTACTTTACATTTCTCTACTCTATGCCACTCTATTCCATGCCACTATACTCCACTCCACGCCACTCTATTCCATGCCACTCTGCCACTCCATTCTGTGCCAATCTGCTCTGTCACTCTACGCCACTCTACTCTACACCACTCCACTCTACACAGCGCCACTCTATGCCACTCCACTCTACTCTACTCTGTTCCACGCCACTGTGTGCCACTCTACTCTACACCACTCTACTGTAGCCCACCTTCTCTATGCCACTCCTCTCCACTCCACAGAATGCCACTCTATGGTACTCAACACCACTCTATGCACCGCCACTCTATGCCACTCCACACCACTCTATGCCACTCTCCTCACCTCACCTCCACTCTACTCCACACCATTCTAGTCCACCAAACTCTGCCACTCCACTCTAAGCCACTGTACTCCAATTCACCCAACTCTTTGCCCCTGTACTCTGCGACATTCCATGCCATGCCACTCCACCCTGTCACTCTACTCTATGCCACTCTACGTCTCTCCACTTCATGCCACGCCTCACTACGTCACCCCACTCTACGCAATTCCACTCTGTCACTCCACGCCACTCCACCCCACATAGTGCCACTCTATGGCACGCTACACTACTCCAGTCTAGTCACTCAATAGTGGCATATACGCCCAATTTGACTGGCAGTTCTGCTCCCTCACAAAAACCCATCTGCCACCACAGGTATGCAATGAACATATCTCTCAAAAGAAGCAAGGGGCGAACATTTTAAAGCAGTCTGCAAATTAATCAGTCATTCTGAATAGGCCAGTGCGTGTTTCGTGATGTCTATCACTTCATCAGGCCTAATACAAATTACCAGACAGTGATCCTACAGCAGAAGAACATAACAAGAAAATCAGTTACCCACATTATAGTATATGCACAATAACATGTATTTCATGCGTTTGCTGAGGATTATATCCACCTATACAAAAATACTAATGTACAGAGAGAACACTCAAAAGAAACATCAAGTATAAATACTATATACATCAGTAACAATAGTACTAGTAGCCAAATCGAAAATTCTCATACGTACAAGTAAGAAAAGCAACCAAAAGGGAAGAGCTCAGCATTTAAACAAGGCACTGTAAAGCATAATTATAACATAGGTTTCTTAATACATAAAAAAATGTATTCAAACACGCTTAAAGAATTATTTCATTTCTATGAAGCCACAATTATATCATAAGTAAAAAAATATATACAGCTCAAATGCATGTTGTAGACCAAGTCATCATTCATGTAATGGGTCACATTCATATACAACTCAACTAAGCACTGAAATTAATGAATGTGATTCCCCCGGTTCTCAAAGCTCATAACAGAACCGATGTGGTAGCATAGGTTCCCTACGTTTACTATTTTACTTGCTGTTTTTAATTTGGTTGTAGTCTGTGCACTAAATGACAAATGAAGAAATAAGTCCACTTAAAAACGTTTCTAGATTAAGTAACTCATTTTAAGTTCCAGTAAGCTGTAATATGTATTCATTTTGTTAAAGTTCCTGTTTTGGTGGTGGGCAGACTGTAAAATTGTAGGTAAAGGTTGTTGTTGTTGGGAAGATCTGCAAGTTGTGGTTCAAAGATGTATTGAATAAACTCATTTGAGCAATGAAATGTAAGCCCTGTGAGTCTGATCCAAAAAAGATACAATACCAGGAAGATTAATTTAAACACTTGTATCAGGTGAAATCAGTCAGATATTTGCTTCTTAACAGATTTAATGCAATATTTTTGTCAACTACCTTTGGTGAAGCCTGAATATGTAAGCCAGTGCAGCTTCTGCTTTAAGTTGGTGTGTTAGGTATCTCTGGCCTCGTTGTTACTTTGACTTGTTAAACATGTTTACTCTCTTGTTTTTAGGTGCGTGAAGGTATCATCCTTTGGACACCTGTCCCATTTCACCAAAGAACACAAGGTTTGTATTTGCAAGTAATGAATATATGTGTCCACTTCTGGGGATGTAACATATACATTCAGATCCAAGCTTCATAAGCTTTCATATCGACAATAATAAAGAGAACAAATATTGTCACCAGCTTTGCAAACTTTCCACGCAAAAGGATTAGCCTATACTTTGGCATATCTATTTCTATTTTTGATCAAGGCATTTTATTTTTAATCAATTTTTTATTGATTAATAAGAGCAGCTACAATGATTTTAGGACTGGCTACACACATAGGTTGAACTATCTCCCTACCCTCCAGGAACTCAGGACCATCTTGTGAGGCTTTAAAACAATATGATATTCTGCCCACTAACCCCCAATTAAAAAAATCAGTACCACAATTACGAATTGAATTCCATTTCGAAAAGTTGCTTCTATGCCATTTCCAATTATTTAATTGATCAGTGTGCATCAACATGTTTTTATCAACCCTCTAGAAGAGATCAACTTGTATGCATTTCAGGGAATATTGTGGAAAGCCTTCTGCACAGCATAAATAGATACATATTGACTTCAAACTCTAAACAGATATTCACCACTCACTGAAATGTTATGGCCTAACTGATCTCTGATATCGTAATCATACAATCTGCTAAGCTCTCAATTAACAATAAGTGCATCTTCAGCTGTGATCGGTGATATGGATTCACAGACCTCTTTGGTATTCATTACAGCTCTAGAGAGGATTTAGATTCGGAGGTGTCTTGTGTGGTAAATCCCCTCAGAAAAAGATAAACCGACCCACATCTGTGCTTATTTCATAGTAGCACAGGTCAGACCACTCTTCGAAGAACTATTGACTCCCTGGCGTTATTGTACCAAAATATTGAGTTTTTAATATTGATATGCACTGTATCGTCAAGGTAAGTAGATGTGGATTTAGAGTAGTATATCTATACTTACCCGTGCATGCTTACCGTGACGTTTTAGTGATAGTCGATATTTTAGTGTTGATAGATGTATAGGCAGATACATCTGTCCCCAATATATTGACAAAGATCCCTTCCCTTGGTTCCTGGTTGCTACCTTCCTACTGCTATCCTTCCATAGCTTGCTGAACATTTTTGTAAGTGTTATTCCTGTAGCCTAATGACCATCTAGAACCCATAGATTGTGCATCGGCTCCATTCAAGCATAACCATGATTGACTTTCTTTGACCCTCCCTATGATTTTTACCTGTGTGTGATCGACATTCTGTGAGTCCACTGAGGGTGCTTCATGTTTTTGATGTTAACTAGCAGAACAAAGAATATGCTTGCTAATGATGGGCGGTACTCCGAAAGTGAATCTCCGCTAATAGAGGCTGGTGGCTATTGCCCCTTTAACCACTTATGAAGAGACTTGACTGCAGCGGAAATTATAGTTCACCTTTAACCCTGAAATAACGATCTACTGACCATCTCCTTGTGACATGGGTCCAGTCGCATAGCTGGAGTCTTTCACGTCCGGCCGTCCTCCGTTGTGGATTTAGTTTGTTGTGTGTTTAGGGTTGAGTTTGGTGTGCTTGGAGGCTGTGTGCAATATAGAAGTTGTCCTTTATCAGGGCAAATTGTTTGCATCAAAAGAAAGCGGTTTCCGGCACAATATACGACCAGACGTCCACCATCTTTTTAAACCCATTGAAGCAGTAACTGGCCTCCCACCGAATTGTCTATGGTGTCGCCTACTTCTAACAGGCACCACCAGTGTTCTGTTGACTTCATTAACAGGACACTGGGATTTGACACTGGATGCCCTAAGAGCTGTAATTGTTCTGTGGGTGTAAATTATAGTTCTCTCTTATTTGTTGGGTTTTCGAGTATGAAACCATTTTTGTGGTCTGGCATTTTTAGAAAATTAACTCATCGCAGTCGTAGCTTGACTACTTGGTACCGCTACCCTGACAAAGTTGAGTGTACATTTGGGATAAACATGGTTGTACGAATCAAATACAATAATATTAAGAGAAGCTGTATGGGTGGAAAGTTCTGGACTTACGGCGCTACAGTTGTTAGGGCCCAATTTTATATGTGGCACAATCCTCGTAAATGGCTACACCCAAGAGCCATTGAAAAGGTAAGGTTAGGAAACGGTGGAGGGTGATGCCTTCTTAATTGGTCCACGTCAGTGGATAATCAACATCAAGAGCATTGCTCAGAATGAAATTACTTGTGTTGTTTTTATTTCTGACAGACAAAACAGGTATAAATTGTGAGAGGAAAAGCAACAAGCCGACACGTGTTTCGCCCTAGTGGCCCATTGGCCTTGGGCTTTTTCAAGGCTAGAGTGATTAGAAAACCAAGAATAAGTTGAATACAAAATGGGTGAGAAAAGTGAGAGAGAAAGAGAGAAAGAAAGAGTGTGGCAGATTTACCAAGAGTGTTAGTTTGGGGAAAAGGGAGAACGGGAAATTAGTCAAGGGAAAACAGATGGTGATAAGGGAAGAGGAAATCGACAATGCAAGGCAAGAGATAGAAAGAGGGAGAGAGAGGGAAGAAGAATGCGAGGGGAAAGAGAGAGACGATAAGAAAGACATGATGGTTCAAGGAAGAAAGAAAAGATCAAACATAAGGCTTATTAGCGGCGACATTCTGTTTTAACATAAAACAAAGTATGAAAGGCGAATAAATAAATAATCGGCACAATATTAATACAAATGTCTTATTGAGTGCATTGTCACATTGCTAATATGGTAGAATCATAGCATTCTTCTTCCCTCTCTCTCCCTCTTTCTATCTCTTGCCTTGCATTGTCGATTTCCTCTTCCCTTATCACCATCTGTTTTCCCTTGACTAATTTCCCGTTCTCCCTTTTCCCCAAACTAACACTCTTGGTAAATCTGCCACACTCTTTCTTTCTCTCTTTCTCTCTCACTTTTCTCACCCATTTTGTATTCAACTTATTCTTGGTTTTCTAATCACTCTAGCCTTGAAAAAGCCCAAGGCCAATGGGCCACTAGGGCGAAACACGTGTCGGCTTGTTGCTTTTCCTCTCACAATTTATACCTGTTTTGTCTGTCAGAAATAAAAACAACACAAGTAATTTCATTCTGAGCAATGCTCTTGATGTTGATTATCCACTGACGTGGACCAATTAAGAAGGCATCACCCTCCACCGTTTCCTAACCCTACAATAATATTAAGACCTTGAGATGGAAGTGATTAGAAAAAGTTGCCACAGCAAATACTCCTTAAAAACCACTGGCTGCCAAAGATGCATTGATTATTCATGTTGGTTGCTGGTTTTTATCATGAGGGCAAGCTTGATGTGCTGCTCCAGTCAGAGTTCAGGTCCTGGACCTTGCATTGTTGAGGACAGGCCTAGGACTCTGGCTCACACTATATTAGCATGAAACCAGAGCCAAAATAAGAGTTAGGGTACCTGTTTCACATACAGTTGGGCACTCAGGACACACCTGTTTACTATGTAGGGGCTATTCCCATCCCAACAGTTCCTTCCAGTGGCCGGTTTCAGATGATAGGAGTATTGAGTTAATAGGTCCACATGTCTTTTATTAGAAGATTCTGACTTGTAAATTGTTTTTTTTAATAAACGTTTTTTTATTATGACAGAAAATAAGAAACATAAGGCAGCTAAATGACAGTATAGCAGTACGCAGCATACGCGTATCATTTTCCAATACATTTGACACCAGGGAGACACAGTAGAAACCCCACCATCCCATCAGATCAAGTCGTTCCGGCATATACAATGTGTAGACCATACAGTGCATATTACATTCACCCAGATAAGATGAACTCTCCCCGATACCCAACATGTGATTACCTCATTCTGTTCTAGGAGGGGGCATGTCATCCACCCCAGAGACCTCCAGCACTCTGCCCCTTTCCCGTTGTAGTTCTATAGTGGGGAATTGGCAAATGGTACCCCTGTATCTGTTCCACCTCCCCCATTTGTAGTCCCATTTCCTGGGGCATCTCCTATGTTTGAAGACATCCTTTTCGGCAAGCATTGCCCTGTCCATGTCAACTGCCCAATCGCGTAGGGCCGGAACCGTTCCCACACCCCACTTCTGGGCAATGTTACGCTTAGCAGTGGCCCACCCAAGTGAAGCCCACGTTTGCTCAACTTGCGTCAAATCAGTATCTTCCCAGATATTTAGGAGACACAGTTGAGGGGAGGCACGAGGGATTTACCACCCGCCCTCTCCATTTGCGGGGTGACCCTGTTCCAATATTGTGGCACCACCGAGCAATCCAAGAGAACATGAAAAAAGGTTCCTGGTTGGCGACACGGCCAGAGGCACAGGGGATCAGTCCTCCTTCCTATCTTAACCAAAATCCCAGCATCCAAATATATACGATGCAGGATTTTTAATTGAACAAGGCGCAATCTCATAGGGATAGCCACTTCCTTGGGAGAGGGCATCACGCCGGTCCTCATCTTCTAGGTCTCCCAAATCTGCTTTCCAAAGTCGTCGTAGACGACTTAAGGGGTCAGGACGATTGTTGATTAGTTTTTTTGTATGTGAGAGATATGGCCTTTTTGTGCATGGGGTCAAGTATAAGCCTGTCTTCCAGTGGAGAGGCCTCAGGGAGAGCGGCATCTTTGGGCATAGGTGCTTTGATTGCTTGGCTGATTTGTAGGTAGCGAAAGGCCTCAGATTGTGCTAGGTGATATTTATTCTAAAGATCTGCAATTGTGGCTAACCTACCCCCCATCCACATGTCCCCCACTATAGATATGCCTATCATGTCCCATTTGTCAAAACCTGGGCATTTACTAAGCTGTCCCAACAGGTTTGGCTCCCAAAGTGGTGTGGCCTTCGTGAGCATACCATGCCAACCTCATTTTCTATTCACGCCATGCCAAACCTCCACTGTGCTTGCCGGGGGACCCGTGAGGGCAATCCTGCGAGGATTTGTATAGAGTGCCCTGGCGTAGCCCCCCCGACCTAGAAGCCAACGGTCAGTGCGAAAATTCGGGTCGTCATATTCCCCATGCGCCCATTTATTGATTGGGACCAGTTGACTTGTAAATGTTTTTGAATGGGAATTTTAATCAGTGCTTCATTTGTAAAAAGAAAAATATTAATAAGTGCCAGGTCCCTCGTCTGGAGCTTGCAACACCCATTGCCCGTGACCAGCACTGCACATTACACTACAAAGACAACTACTAACCCTCACATTTCTACAAGTTTGACAATTCAGACTATTTCAGGCCCCCGAAGCTATAAGAATAGCTTGGACAGCAAGTATTAGTCATTTTCAATGCATATTTAATTAATAACCAACTGTTGTTGTGGTCATCGATAAAATGAGATCAATTTAGATAAACAGCGTCACCATTTGGCAGACTGTAATAACAATAACACAGGCACTTATTACAGTCTGTTGTTGTTCTTGAAGATCAGCACTTCCATTTTGTCTGTGTTTAGTTTTAGGTAGTTGTCTTTCATCCAGGTGGCGATGCTCGTCATGTACCTGCAGAAGTTGGCTATCCTAGTAGAGGGGTCTTCTGATAGCGAGAGGATGAGCTGGGTGTCGTCGGCATAGGAAACGATATTTAGTCTTAGGTTCTGAAATGAAAGGTGGTAGGCACAGTCTCAGTGTTCTTCCCGTGAGGAAGGAGGCGATTCATTTGAGGGTGTTTCTAGGATTCCAATGTGGTGAAGCCTCTTGATAAGGGTGTGGTGGGATACAGTGTTGAATGCTGCAGGGAGTTCGAGGAGGATCAGGGCTGCCGTTTCTCCCAGGTAAAGGAGGGTTCTAATGTCATTGGTGGCAGCGATCAGGGCGATTTCGGTGCTATGGTTGGAATCTGGATTGCGATTGGTCCAAGAGATTGTTGTTCTCCAGTGTTCCATGAGTTGGTGGTTGATGGCCTTTTCGAAGACTTTGGCGGGAAAGCGAAGCAGAGAGATGGAACGGTAGTTCTTGAGTTCCCTAGGGTCGGCAGACGGTTTCTTGAGAAGGGAGTTTGACTTCTGCATGTTTCCATTCTTCGGGGAAGGGTACCGTGGTGATAGATGCTTTGAAGATGGTGGTGAGCTCATCACTGATCATCTTCCTTCCGAGGTTGAAGATGGGGTGGAAACAGGGGTCCATGGGTGCTCCTGAGTGGACGGAGTTCATGATGTCTGTGGTGTTTTGAGCTGTGATAGGGTCCCAGGTAGTGAACAGGTACTTAGGGTTTGCATCTGTGGATTGAGGAGGCTGAGGATGTTGGCAGTGGTGGGTTGGGGTTCAAAGTTTTTGTAGCTGGTGGAGATCTTGTCATAGAAGAAGTCCACCAGGGTGTCGCAGAGTTACTGAGAAGGGGTGATGATGTTTTCTGTGACTGAGGGATTGGAGAACTCTCTGACGATGTTGAAGAGTTCTTTGCTGTGGTTAGAACTTACTTCAATGCGGTCGGCCAGGGCGCTCCTTTTCATCTCTTTCAGGAGTTGTTGGTAATGGCTGAGGGATGTCTTGTATGCTGCTTGGTCAGTGGGTTCCGTGCTGCTGTGCCATTTCCTTTCCAGTCGCTTGCAGTTGGGTTTTGTGGATCTCAGTTCTGAAGTGTACCAACTGGCCAGTTTGGAGGATCTCTCGAGTTTGGTGGACTTGACAGGGGCTACGCTGTTGGCACAATCTGTGATCCAAGCTGAGAAGTTCTTGATAGCCTGTTCTTGGTTGGTTGCAGTGCCAGGATAAGTGGTGTTGAGGGCGTCAGTATACTGTCTCTGTGATATTTTGTTTCATCTGTGGTGTGGGGTGCTGGGCCATTTGTGGTGGTGCCGGGGGATCCTATGATGGGAAACTGGATAATGGCGTGGTCTGTCCAGGTGAGCTTGGTGACATGGCTGTACTTGACTCTGTTGCTGGCTGTGAATATGGGGCCATGTGTGTGTGGTTGGTGACTAGTTGAGTGAGGCCGATATTGTTCATGCTTTCGAGGAGGTTGGTGGTGTTGGTGTTGAGGTCATCGAGGTAAAAATTGAGGTCTCCGGGGACGATGTAGTGTTTGGAGTCAATGGCGGGCAGGGCTATAAATTTGTGAATGGCATAGCAGAAGCTGGGGCGGGTCCTGGAGGTCTGTAGGTGAGGGTGCCTTTGCCATCGTTTTGGAGTTGAAAGTTGAGGTGTTCCATGATCGGGGTGGTGTTATTTGCGGGTGTTGGGGCAGTGGATGGTTCTTTGTGGATGATGGTGATTCTCCCTCCTTGTTTGTTTGTTTTTTCTAAACAAAATGTTTATTGTAATTTTCAACATTAGAAACATCACAATTCAAGGCTCACTATTTTAAGAATATAAATGTCAATATGCACTGCACATCAATTGTTATAAAAAATGCAGTTGACATCAAAGGATAGTAATAGAATATACATAATGCAATATTGAGAGCAGCCCGTTCCAACCCAAATGGTGACTGCCCCTAACCCACTCCCTCCCAGCCCGTGCCTCTGCTGTAGGTGTCCTGTGAAACATAATGTACCACCTGTACTCAGTGGTCACCTCATTTGCTCACATATTCAGAACTCCTCATAACCTATGGTTTGTAAAAATCAGGTGTGTCTAGGCCTGCTCCTCCTCTAACTTGTCTGCAACCTTGGTTTGTGTTGGTTTTGGTGTGCTATCTTGTAGCAATCGGGCTTTGCTGAATTAGGTCAGATGCAGGGTTGAGCCAGGTCTCGGTGAGGAAGATGACATTGGGGTGAGGGAGTTGGCGGTGTCCCAGATCTCTGTGGCATGCATGCAGAGTGATTGTGCATTGAGCAAGAAGAGTCAGTGGAGTTGTTCTGAAGTAGTCATCGTCGGCGTGGTGGTGGTGGTGGTCGTGGTGCATGTAGGTGCTCCAGTGTTGCAGGAGTAAAGACAGTGCCAGTAGGAAAAATGTCCTGCCGTTGGTTGTGAAAAGGTGCGTCAGGAGTTGTTGCAGAGTCTGGGGTCCTGTGCTCGGAGATCACAAGCGATGTATCTGTGGGTAGCAGGAAAGCCAGGTTTCCTTGTGCTGGGCACGGTCCAGGCGCAGACTGCAGCTTGCCTTTGGCGCACCGGCGGCGCAGCTTTGCTGTGGCCTCCATTAAATAGCTGGGAGGAGGGTGGACGAGGCCTGTGGGAGAGCGAGGGCCAAAACTTCAGGAAAGCGGGCGGAGGGGGCAATCAAACAAAAGGAAAGTTACAACAGATGAAAGCAGGCAATGACAAACAGGAAGAGTACAACAGGAGAAAGCAGGCAATGACAACAGAATAATAATTAAAACTGGAGAAAGTAGGCAATGACAACAGGAAGATTATAACAAATGGAAGCAGGCAATAACAAGCAGTAAGCAGAGTGAGCAAGCAAAATCTAACAGGTTGAGCAGTAAACATAGTTCAAACAAAATTGACCAGAGGCAGCGAAGCAGCAATAGGGGACCAGTCACGAAGGACCTGCTTAATCCTCTGGTAGCTTGGCACAAAGCAGTCAGACTTAACTTAGAGGCAAAAGGTAAAGTGTTTATGCAGAACTCAAACAGTAATAAAGTGAAAACACAACACAAGAAAAATCCCAAACCAATTTGGAAGATAGAGTAATTTTTTATACATAAAATGATAACAGAATGACAAAAATCAAATCAGTAGAACTAGAGATATTTAATTTAATGGTTTTAAGTTGATATAGCACCTAAAAGCACAAAGCTCCTCTTACATTCATCTGGTTGTGCTAGACCAGGGGAAAGTCACATTTACAGACAGACTGGGATGGAGCGCGGGTCAGGTACAGGGGCCAGGTTAGTCCCACTGACAAATCTACCTTCTGAAAGTCTGACAAAAAGAGTACCATTTCCATTGGAAAAGGCCGCAAAGAGCAGGAAAAGTATCGCGGATGGTCGTCGCTGTAGAGTGAAGAGCAGACCGGGCAGCGCGGGTTGTTGTCGCTGTAGTGCAAAGTGCCGATCAGGCTGCATCGATGGTCATTGTCACGGGCTGTGATTGCGGTAGCGTGAAGTGCAAACCTCTCAGTGCCGGTCATCGCTGGTGGTCGCTGTAGTACGAAAAGTCTGGTTCACCGGAGCTTTGCATTGCTTATTGTTGTGAACAGGCCTGTTCGCAGCTGCGAAGAGCCCAAAGCTTCAGGATTTCCACTTTCTTCACAGGAGGAGCTCAACTCATGCCAGTCAAGGCTCCAGGACCTCAGAAGGCACCTCTTGGGGATCAGGAACTCACTCCAGAAGAGGCCAGCAGGGCTCAGGCAGGTCCATTGCAGCAGGTCAGCTGGGCAGTTGCAAGGAGACCTCTGGAGCCTGTTGTGTCCCTGTAGCTAAGACAGGAGGTCAGCCACCTAACCCTTGGAGTCACTCAGGTTATCTTGGATGAAGGGAGCAGGTCCAGTCTTCCTTTTGAGAGGACAGGTCAGTCCTCAAGAACAGGGCAGCCCTCAGGGAGTCAAGGCAGTCCTCAAGCAGCGGGGCAGTCCTCTGGAAGCAAGCAGCCAGGCAGTCCTCTGGTGTGCAAAGCAGGCCTCAAGCAGTCCTCTCGGAGCAAGGCAGTCCTTCTTCCGTAATGTACAGGTTCAGGTGCATACTGAAGAGTGGCTCTGGGGGTCCATTATGTATACCTGGTGCCAGATTCCATATACTACCCCCACATCTGGTTCTGGAGAATTCTTCCCTTTCCCCATCAAGGCTTCAAGAAGTCCGGAGTGCCAAAAGACTATTTTGTCAGGTTCCTTTGTGTGTGCTGGAGGCAAGCCCTTTGAAGTGTAAGTGTGTCAGGGAACAGCTCCGCCCACAGCCTTCCTGGATGGATGGCCTTACCTAACCACATCTGGTCCCCTTTGTGTCACTGTCTGGGAGAAATACAGCAACCGTAACAGCAGAGCCATTCATAGTCATGCGACCCAGGGCAGTGGTAAAAGGCATATATTAGTAGGACAAGAAAATGGCAACTTTCTAAAAGTGGCATTTTCAGACTTGTGACTTAAAATCCAACTTTTCCATTAAAGAGGATTTTAAATTGCAGTTCATTTGTGTGTAAACACCATGTTTCTATCTGAACTCAATCAAAGGTTAGCACTTATTAAATGTAATAAGGTAACCCTGTGTGAGCCTCTGGGAGGGATAGACCTTACATTAGTGAAAAACAACTTCAGGAGTTTTTCATTACCAGGACATGTAAAACTTAAGTACACATCTCCTACTTTTAAAATACAGTGCAACCTGCCCATAGGGCCTATCTTAGGGGTGACATATGTATTATAAAGGAAGGTTTAGGCCTAGCAAAAAAATTATTTTGCCAGGTCGAAATGGCAGTTTAAAACTACACTACTGGCTGCAGCACCTGAGACATGATTAAAAAAGGCTACTTTAGTGTGTGGCAAGAGTGCTGCAGGCCAACTAACAACATTTCATTCACAGGCCCTGGGTACATGTAGTACCATTTACTAGTGACTTACTAGTAAATTAAATGTGCCAATCAGGTGTAGACCAATTTTACCATGTTTAAAGGGGAGAGCACCAGCACTTTAGCACTGGCTAGAATAAAAATGCATGGAGTCGCAATGCCAACAAAAACAGGTTTGGCAACAGAAGGCAAACATCTGGGGGAGACCATGCACAAATGGGCAGGTTCAGCAGATGTAATCTGCATAAAAGAAAATTGTAGCATAAATTTGTATAGCCATTTAAGAAAATGCAACACCCCAACTTCTTCCACCCCCTGCCCTACTGCAACTGCAACTGCTGCATAAGAGTCATCAATGGACCTTCTCCAGGGTAGACAAAGAGGGACTGTGGGATCCGGGCTCAGGAGTAGCCAGTCCTAGCTCTAGAGTTGTATGTTTTCTTCTTTTCGCCCAGCGCTGCAGCATTGTTACTCACCCTGGCCCCTTCCCCATTCGAGGCCCTGACCACTTGTCACATTCACATCTTACAACACTGTCCAGTTTGGCTCTCATGAACACCTAGCGCCCAGAGGCTCTAGTAACTCAATGAGCATCACCGCCCAGACCTGCAAATCATCTGCTAGCTTATTGTCTCTCCTGTACTCTGCATGCGGCTCTCTTCAGCATTGTCCATTCAGTTATATCCCTCATCCATTCATTTACTTCTGAACATCCAGCTTTGGGCATCCAGCTTTGGACATCCAACGGATAGCCACTCTGCGCTCAGCGAGAACCAGCCCCAGCACCAAGAACCTCCTACTAATGCCTTTCTTCTTGCGTGTCGGTATCAGCCCCAACAGGCAATGCTCCTGGGGACTCCCCACATTTAGTTTATCAACCATGGCCTGCCAGTATGTGTCCAGCTCGGGTCACCACCATAACATATGCACAAAGTCTGCTCTGTCAGCCAAACAGCGGGGGCAGGTGGGTGCTCACCCCGGGTAGATAGCATGCAGTATATTGTGGTGAGATAAACTTGATGTATAACATGATATTGTATTCATTTAAACCTCGTGTAGTCTCTAACCCCTCGTGGATGCCCTCTCACTCCTTGTCTGTAAACGGTTCACCCAGGCCTGCCATCTGCCCTGGACAGGTAGTGTATGAAGTGGGATATTTTCCTGTAGTGCTCTATACACAGAGATTAACTTACGACCCCCTGTCATGTGCCTCTTCTGGGACATGATACCACGTGCTGCAGCTTCTATTTTAGCAAATTGCAAGATTTGTCCAGGTACCAAATTAAACGTTTTGACCACATCTGCCAGGGTAACATCTGTCATTTTGATAAAGCTCCCGCAATGTGTCACAGCCCGCCGCTTGCCGTCATTGTTTGCGCTATCTGTGTGAATGGGCATAGAGACCATATATGGATAAGTCTGGTGCTTAGGGAGCACGCCATATTATCTGCTGGATCGCTTCCTCCCAACCCCTACACCTGCCTTGCCACAAAGAGGACTGAGTCTGGTGCCCCCGCCCCTAACATCAGGGGTTCGGGCAGAGGTATCCCTCCACACGTGCCATGCAGCAACCTTTTATCCTAGCTCTCCCCTTTGTCGAGCAAATACACTGCATGCTGTAGCTGTGCAGCAGGATAGTATAGCTCCAACCTGGGTAGTAGCAGCTCACCACACTTCCAGATACGCTTGAGGGTAGCCAGGCTTTCTCTTCTCCGGCCCAATGCCCAGAGCAGTTCGACAATTAGTTTCTCTAGTTCAACAAAGTATTTTCTAGGGATTTCGAACATGGCTCCCTGAAAGTTGTAGAGACAGCAGAGCACAACAATAATTTCTACTAGCACCACTTTGCCCATTAAGGACAGCCGGAAAGTGTTCCAGAATTTCACTGAAGACTTGGGGCCTTTAAGCATTCTGTGGTTTGAACGTCTGTGCCTCCCTCGCTATCCTTATCCCGAAATACCTCACGCTGTTGGCCTCCCAGGGGAGTCCAAGTGCTGGGAGATTATGTTGTGGCATCCCCCAGTGTGCCCCCTGGAAACAGTTTAGACTTGGCCCTATTTACGTGAAGCCCGGAGACCTCTCCGAATTCTGCCAAGGCTGCTAACATAATGAGGACCGAATACTCTGGCTGCCGCAGATATACCAGTGCGTCATCCACATGCAGGGAGCCACATGTGTGGTCTCCCTGCTTGTTATTCCCCAACTTAGAAATATCAAGCACAATCTACACTCTAGGGGCTCCATCGCCTATGCGAATAATAATGGTGATAGTGGGCAGCCTTGCCTAGTTCCCCGTATAGCTAGAAGTGGTGCAACACCATCCTGCCAATCCGTACCCTCGCCACGGGTTCCTCATATAGCAGTTTTACCCATTTAATATAGGCCTCCCCAATACCCACCTTCCACAGAACTTGCCATAGGAATTTCCACGAGAGGAAATCAAATGCTTGTTCTGTATCAAGCAATGCCATATCATAGTGGTCATCCCTCAGTTTCGGCTTATGCTGGACCAGTGAGAGCCCTCTTAGATTACACATGATGTTTCTGTGTGGAATGGAACCACATTGGTCTTCGTGAATCAGGGATGACAAGTAGTCCAGAAGCCTGGTCGCCAAAATGTTGCTGAGGATTTTTACATCAATGTTCAGCATGGAGAGGTGGTGGTAAGAGGAGACCTCTCTGACGTCCTTACCTGGTTTTGGCAACATAACTATGAAAGCCTCTCTTATTGATTCTGGCAACTGACCTCTCTTGTACTCTTCATTGAACACTACTACTATTGGTGATCTGCAAAAGAGCCTGCTCTCCTCTAGTATAGCTCAGCCTGCAAGCCATCCCCTCCAGGGGCCTTTGCGGCTTTCAAGGCACAGATTGCCACTTCTTATTGAGGAAGGCATCTAGCTGTTCCCTGACCTCTCTAGGTAGACTGGCCATCTGTAGGCCTGTTAGGCGCCTGTGTTTCTGTCCGGTGCTGCATATACCCCCTGCTGGTGTGTTGCAAAGGATATCCTGCTGGGAGTGCACCTCCCTTCCCTATATATCCCGCATCCCCCACCACGGGTGTCCTCTGGGTCTCACTAGGGAGAAGTATAGCCTGCATCCTACCTTCCCTGGCCCCTTCTACATAGAGGCGCTGTTTATAGTTGGTGTGTACAAATTTGTCCTACCTCTCACATATCTCCATTATTTCTCTTTTGGACTCCTTCCATTCCACCAACCTCTGCGGCTCCATAGCCAAACACTCCTCCAGGACACACAGTCTCTTCTCTTGCGCAATCAGTGTACGCGTGAGCTGCATTTTACCCCATGCACTGTCTTCATGCACTCCCCCTGTAGAGCAACCTTCATAGCATCCGACTTCCGGGCCATTGCATTTGTGATTGCCCAGTTTCCCCAAAGTAGTGTAAGTTCACGGTGAGGTCCAGACTTGCCTCTCATTTGCCACTGTGCTGCCTGCATGGGTCTGTTGTGGCCAGGCGGGCTCCGCACCCACTTCTAGAGGGAGTCCCTCTCGGGCGCCCCAACTCACTGATTCCACTGGCCACCGTGTTCCAGGATCACAGTGATGTCCTTGCCCAACAGGCTCTTACGACATGGAGGCTCTGGCTCTGGCCCGCCTCCTCTGCAGTCTGGGTGAGTGCCAGGTGGTTTTTCGGGCTGGTGGGGGATATTTTCGTTAATTGCTGCCCCAGGATGGTTCAGGGTAAAGTAATTGCCGGTGGGAGCTCGCATGAGTGTGACTAGGCGACCATCTTGCGTGGCCACGCCCACTATGTCATCTGAAAACATATAAGAACGAAACCCAAATGCATGCAGAAAGGCTTCCAACGCCTGCATGCAGATGTTAGACAGCAGAGGTAACAATATGAAGCCCTGAGAAACACCCCAACTGATTATGCATGCATGTGGTTTTGAGAAAAGATCTAAACCACTCCAGGATGTCCAAAGCAGCCTACGTCAAAGTCTCCCAAGCAGTAGCTAGTGTCAGTGGTGTCAAGGGCCATCGACTGGTCCTGATCCGTGCCATTACACCATCTAGATCCACCTCCCGAAGCAGGTCAACCAAACCAGAGAGATTCATCAGCTTGGTGCTGTGGCTATGTCTGACACAAGATTGAGTGGGATCAGAAAGCCCTCTCTCCCCATTAGCATAGTGCTATGTGATTCATCCCTTGCCGTTGTGTCAAGCCACTTCTGCCATTCTCTGCGCCACATCTGTCACTGCTAATCTGTAAACTTGTAAGAACCAGTTCTTAAACTCTGGATCCTGCACAGCATTTACAGATACAAACTGGTATGCTTTGTTTTATAGGAAAGATTTTAGGTAAGTAAAAGAATGTTTCACTAGGAGCATCATCTCCCTTCTCAGCCTCCTTTAAGATCACATAACCTGTCAATTTAGTAGTTCGCCCACACCCCACATTTCCCTCTCATACACACACACAAACACACACACATGCTCACTCGTGCACATACTTCCCACTTTCTCTCTTCCCATCAACCACTCACTCTTCCCTTACTGGAAGTCAGAATGCTATACTGTACATAAGACCTTGTGTTTGAAAGAACCCACTTTAAGAGTCAAATAAATTCTTGTGATGAAAAATAAATTTTTCTTAGTGTTTCAAAGACTTTAATAAAAAACACAATAACATAGGTTGACTGCATTTGATTCTGCCCTAGCCTGAAGGTGCTGCCAGTCGCTGCTTGGATTGTGCGGTGGAGGAAGGTTGCCCATATTCTGCTCAGAAGATCTACTTGAAGACTGCACAAAAGGTTGGTGCAGCCCGGTTCTTATCTTACTAGCTCTGGGTTAATAAATTATAAGTATGGTTACTTGAGTCTCATTTATGTTGCAAGCTTTCCAAAAAATGGGACATGTGTAAATTCCTTACTCATCTTGATTCAGCAGGCACATTATAATTGTTTTAAAATGGTATTGAGACAGAAAGATCCAGTGTAGAAACTCATTTAGACGCTGCAAACCTTTGGATTTTAATTAAAATGTTACTGAATGTATTTATATTTTGTTTTGTTTGAGCATATCTGGATGACATTAGCATAGAGGGTGCTGGATAATTATTCTTGTAGTGGGTTAGTGCTTAGGTGTTAAGGTAACGTGAAGTTTATTCTTCATGTAGCTCTGATTTGCTGATGAAATGCTATATCTGCTCACACTGCAGTGAGACTGCTGATCCTGTAATTTCATATGCTAGAATAATGAATTTAAAAAAAAACTGATTTTTCAAGGTGAGCCAGAAGATTTCCCTGATGACCTTGATGCTGCTAGGAATGCTGTCCATTTCCTCTTGATTTCGCTGCCTTCTGGGACTTTTTTTTACACACTCTGTATAATTTTGCATTTGTATCACTTCATTCTTAAAATTTTATAACAAACACTGTAACCTTTTCCATTGATCGAGAACTTAGTTATTGATTGAGCCCATTCGATCTCAAACATTTTACTTAAAATTGCATTTTCTGATTTTGATGGCTGGGGTAGTTCCTTAATGTGGGGACACATTGCCTCATTAAGTGATATTTAACACCATCTCTGATTCAGTGAAATGTGGAAACATTGATTGAGGCAAATTTTGGGCTGTCCAGATTTTGGGGTACACACAGTAATTAATTTGTGCAACACCCATTGCCCACTATAGTGCTGCCAATGACTGTGCCATCACAACTAACCATCACACTCATACAAGAGTGACAATTCAGACTTTAACTATACATTAAAATGACTGATTCATGCCGCCAAAGCTATTCTTTTCGCTTTGGGTTGCAGGTATTTCTGATTTTAATGTATATTTAATTATAAATCAACTGTTGTTCTGCTCCTCGCAAAATTAGATAAACAGCACCACCATGTGGCTGGCTGTTAAGAGCCGGTGTTGACAATAAAGTGCCGGTGCCGAGCACCAGAAACCACCGTATCAAGTTAAGCACTAGGTACATGTTGCTCCCACAACAGAACACCACAATGTGATGACTTGAAGGGAGATAACGATAGAAAGGGTAGATGGAACCAAGCTGAGGTAGGAAGTGGATAGGAGATATTGAGTCCAAGTGAACAGCCCCACCCCTAGTCCCTGGGCAGAAGATTTTGAGGGTATTTGATGCATACACAAAAGAAAGGTAGCAGGAGCATGGCAGAGGTTACAAAAGGACACCTGTAACAAAAGATTTTACAAACTGAGCTGTCTTACTTAAATTACAAATGTGAGATCTAAGATTACATGCAGTGCTCTGGTGCAGGTATATTAACCATTGGACCTTTGGTTTGGCTAGTATTTCCATGCCAAGTCAGATAGGAAACTTTCGAAAATCACCACAGTCCAGTATTTTTCCCCTTTGAAACATAAACATAAAACAGCAACTGCAAGATGAAAACACCTCAAAATTATGAAATTATGTTAGAGCTATCTAGACTGTGCCTAAATATTTTTAACACAAACAGAGGCAAAATTGCTATGTTATAAATGAATACAGAGGATTTTTCAAAAACTGCTTTTAGGTTAAGTCTCCTGGACCTTAAATAACCTTAGCATACATAGAAATGCTAGGTATTCTTCTCTGAGAAAGGCTGTAACCCTTCCTGCAGTCTTCAAAGAGGACAGGTTATAAAGGTTAGAACCCCTATGGCACCAACAAACGGGTGTAAAACAGGGGGTGTGATTAATACTTCTAAAAAAATGAGAGTACAAGCTTCCCTCCCTCGCAGAATAGGTACAGCACACCATCAGCAGTGCAGGATTCCACTCCTCGTTAAACCTGCTCACCATTGGCAGAAGTGGAAGCTTCCCTCCTTAACGGAACAGGTACAGCATAGTAAAAGCAGGTGAGGTTCCCCTACCTGACACTAAAGCAGCTGTACAAGCTTCCTATTGTCGCAGAAGAGGTGAATCGCAGGAAGTATCAGCAGTAGCGGTCCGTGGAGGGAGTTCCGTGGGACGGTGAGGCGGGGCAGGGGAGGGGCAGGGTGGGGGAATGTAAACACCGGAACATAGATGAACGGAGGTAAGTACATATTTAAATAAATTAATCGAATTCCTTTGCGCACGCTGCATCGCAAAATGCGATGCAGCGCGTGCAACGAAATTCGTTTTATTTATTTAAATGTGTACTTACCTCCGTTCATCCATGTTCCGTTGTTTACATTCCCCCACCCTGTCCCTCCCCCGCCCCGCCTCACCGCCCCATGGAACTCCCTCCACGGACTGCTACTGAGTATCAGTAAGGTCTCCTCTCTCAAATAACAATTACAGCACAGTCTAGAGCAGCAGTGTGAACACCGTTGCCTGTTTGATGCATATGTTTCAGTATGGTTGTATGTATTGGTAAGTACTTGGATAGTTGAGCAAGTAAAACAGTTATGTATGTATGGTTGTCTATAAACATTTGTCATTTAAGTACCAAGATTCCCAAAGGGGAGAAAGTGCGATTACAGATACATACCACATACTTTTTCAGTACTTATATCTCGGCCCCATAGAGCCTTAGAGTTGGGCGAACCCTCTAATCACACACTACAGGAGAAAAAGTTTGAGAGAATTGAATGTTTTGTTTTAAAAGTAAACCTCTTTTGCATGGGCATGTTGATTAATAAAAGCACCCAGAGCCCCTTACTCACTTCGACACGGGTAAACGCCCACCGAGAACCTACTCACACCCTCCAGACTGTGCGTCTTACCCTTGTGTACAGTCCGCTATTTCAGCGTCTTCTGAGTTACATGATGTGTCATCAAGAAGTATTGACTTCATCATGTGTGTGTGTGTTTTCAGCATTGCATCCTGTACCTTGTCAACTTTGATGTGTAAGAAAAAGGCCCAAATGTGTTTCCAAAACTCTGCTCTTGCTTACGCAGGATATTAAAAGCATTTCACAGAAGTGCAGTACTTAGTAGTAGGAGCCTTCTTCTCCTTGTCTGACATGTTGAACTTGAAATAAAGAGTTGAAGTGAAACATCAGGTTGAAATTTAAGGAATAAATTGAAGAAAACTGAGCAGAGCTGTGGAGACTCCCTTGCACAACGTGCGGTAGAAAATCTGAGGCTCTGAGGCTCTCTCGGGACGGTTTTATGGGGTGAGGCTGTTCTGATTGGCTGTTCATTTTATTTGGTCTCTTTTACAAAAAGAGGTGGGTATGCTACAAAACGAGATGAGGCCTTGGCCTTATTCTTTTTTAGGTCTCGCGAGCCAAAGGCTCGAAGAGACATTTTATATGTGGGCTTCTCAAAGTGCTGCCGTGGCCTAAAGCTACAGTGCACGTGAACGTGCACGCGCGCAGCGCCATGTGTCTTTCCTCCGTAGCGATCGTAATCACGATCACTTTCACTTTCGTGGGCTCCTCTGTTGCTGGCATTCCCCCCACCCTTCTCGCCCAGCCCTTCTTGTTCTTCGTGCCTCTACTCTCTCTGCCCCCTTCTCTATCTCTCTTTGTTCTCTCGTCCTCCCGTCTCTCCACCCGCCAATCCGTCTTCTTTCCTGAACTGTGGCGTTTGTCTGAGACTCACCCGACCCCTCCCTCTCTCAGACCCGGTCTTGTTTAGGAAGACATTGAACAGTAAAATAGCAATGCACGAAAAGAAGACTGGCTGCATTTCTCGTGTCTGTCTCAACATATTTTGGAATTATTTCTAGAAATGCACTCTACACTTGCGGTGATTAACTCTGTTCCTGCCACTGCCTAGCCTGGAAAGGCTCTCTTCTGAGGCCTGCTTAGATCGTGCAGCGGCTGCACAGACTGCAGTTCTTCTGAAACACAATGCAGGTAGTGTTGCAGTGGTGTATTGTCCCCCAAAATATAGGCCTACTGCACTGTTTATAGCGGCCATGGATCCATCAGCCAGCTTTCGTTTTTATTCAGTTAGCCCTTTGCATTCTGGGACCTGTAGTCACGCATTTACTAATTAATACTCGATACTAGCTAAAAGTGCCAAGCACGACCCAGGGCTCATTGACGGCTAAAATTAGGTTTTCAATAAAGTGGAACAATCCAACCCCTTACAAGCCCTGGGGTCTCTCACAAAGAAAAGCCGATGACCACGGGCTAAATTGCTTCATCCTTATTGGCGCTGCTGCTCAAATCAATGGCATCCATTTAAGGAGTTCTGAAGGATGAAACACGAGTGGCCCCAACCAACTCGAGTTCGCATTAGGGCCCACATGCTACACGCAAACAGCCGCCGGCCGGTTGTACAGAGGTCAGTTGCAAGAGCTATTCTCGCTTTTCTTTTTAAGCAGTGCTTAATTTGAGTCGGTGGTTTCCGGTGCTCAGCACCAGCACTTAACCATCTACACCGTGCTTTTCCGGAGCACCACTTGCAGACACATTCATTTATGGCAGGCACCTGAATTTGAAGTGATTTGCCCAGAATCACAGGATGTTGAACGGACGCAGAGGCTCAAACTTGGGGGCATATTAACAAGCCAGGCGATAAAATTATCGCCGCTTTAGCGGCAGAAAACTGCCGCTAAAGCGGCGATAATAGGCTTGATAATATGCTCTATGGAATTCTAATTGAAGCCCATGTTAGATGTCATTCACATTTAACATAGGCTTCAATTGGAATTCCATAGAGCATATTATCAAGCCCATTATCGCCGTTTTAGCGGCAGTTTTCTGCCGCTAAAGCGGCGATAATTTTATCGCCTGGCTTGTTAATATGCTCCTTAGTTTCTCCGTTCCGAAGTCGGCAACTCTCGCATTTATTATTGAGCAGTGGGAGGAGACGCGGGAGAAGCTGCGAGGCGGGAACAGCTCACTTGTTCATTACTAAACGCTTCCAGGCACTACTCCAGACGGGGCGCGGTCGGCGGACTTCCTGACCTTTGAGACGGCCTCTGCTGTGGGCTTGGCACGGACTGAGCAATGCCAGCAAGGCAAATAATGCAGAGCGCACTCGGGGCACTGCCAGACCAGTGGGCAGCAGCAGGGACCCCGGGCACAGAGCAGCAAATAGAACTTGTTTTCACCATGCGGTGTAACCCTCGAGTGCCCGCGAGCTGCTCTGACGGAAGCTTTTGTGACCAAACTTAGTGCAAAGATCTCGAGTTGTAATACTGGCTTAGCTATCCCGCAGCCCCACGTCATGCCCGACTCCTTTCATCAGCCATGTCTTATTAGTCAACGGGATGTTGCATTCTGGGGCTGGTAGTTTCCCATTTAACATTGTATGAATCGGTCCAGTATATCAGTACACAAATGTTGCCTAAAGAGCCATGACTGGGCTGGTCTGGCCAAGGGGCCACTTGGGATTATGTACCAGGCCAGGTGTGAATACCTCGTCCAGTACGACCTTTCCATTCCGACACATATGTTACCAGGAAAAACTACAAGTACCAGAATGCAAGAAATGTAGCCATTTACGTACACGTGGACGGGTTAAAGTAATGTGTCTGCTTAGCAACTCTGATTAAACTGACTCGTACAGTTCTACAACAGGTGCACTAGCCAACCGAGCTTTCTTTAAAAGGCAGATGTGCGCGAGACGCTGTTAATGAATCCCTGTTATGTAACTTTAGTGTGTATTTTAAAACTAATGCATGTGCAATTACATGTATATAGATATACACATACACACTATATATTGATTCACATAAAAAAGAAAGGTTAAAGTGATGTCATAATTAGATGTCAAAATAAAACTAACATTTAAAAACAAAAAACACTGAAATTCAGCAGTTATAGTTCACTGCGCTAACCAAAACTTGCAGCCCTGCCATGCATTGCTTATTACCTCACATTACATCAATCATTTCGTGTTAAATGACATCTTTGATGGCATCTCCGATGACTTCTCTTATAACCTCTTAGTCATATACAGCATATAGTTACTGTGTGAACATGGGTGGGCGCGTAGCATGGAAATATAGCAAATCTTGGAGACCAGTGTGGTTGCACGTGGTGAAAGTTACATCACAGAAGTGTGGGATGCAAGTATCACTCCTTGTAATACAAGATAAGGAGAGTGCACCTAATGTAGTTGCAGCGGTATAATTGTAAGCAGGGTTTGCCTTAATGCCAAAGCCAGTTCCCAAATGTGTGTGAGAAAGGCCAGAGTTTATGCTGACATTCGATGATCCCCCAGTGGAAGTATGGAAATGGGGCCCCTTTAAATAGTTGTCACAGAGTGCGATAGACAAATTATGTAGTGAGGGCGTTCTTATGGGAAGGGAAGAGGTGTGGCGCCGCGGCCAGGGCGACTGACTCCGGAATCTGGGGATCACGGTTCGATCCCCGGTGGCAGATTAGCCCAGCACCATGTGACTCTGGGCAATAGCTTGCTTCATCTTCCCGACGGCCCCCAGCGCCTAGAAACCCTTACGGGTGATTGTTCACGCTTTACAAATGTGGATTATTATGGTGTGGATGTTCAACTTCAGAACTTTGCTGAAGATTTTGTCAATTTGAAGATTGCAGATGACCACCAAGCAACTGGCCAGTCTAGCTCCTTGAGACCCTCACAGGTGATTTGTTGCACTTTATAAATCTTTAATTGAGTGAAAAAAGTAGAACGTGTTGGTGTCCCACTTCGAGTTGGTGTATCTCATTGAACGTTGCTACAAACTTTTGCAAAGGTTGGAAAAAAAGCACATTTGTGCAGACCTAAAAAAAACACCAAAATCCCAGCTGTAATAAAGATTGCCAACATTGAGGCGATCTACAAACGCGTTGTGACACTGTTTAAATGTTTCTCACGTTGGCACCAACACCGCAGGCCTGCAGACAGTAATACCAATGTGCACTCATAACATTATAGTAGGAAAAATAAATATCTACATTCCTCAGCAGACAGAAACACGTTTAAAAGCCCAAAGAGAAATTATATTAAAATCAGTATTTGGGTGATCTCCATTGAGGATGACGTATCTGATGATGTCAATGACAAGGGTGCGTGGGCCGACGATTGTGGATAACTCCAGCAAACAAAGACAAGCATTTGCAATGCAATAGGTCTCGCATTTGCAAAAGTTTAAGCTATTGGCATTGTTCATGACAATGCCTTTTTTATCTATTTTATAAAACAAACACATAAATAAATGCCATTATCATTTACAATGCCAATAGCTAGTGATGCATTATTATTAGCAATGCCAACTGCTCACACTTTTATAATGCGAGACCTATTGCATTGCAAATGCATGTTTTTGTTGTACCTATTTCTATGGTATTTTTTATTTACCAAGGACTCCCATCTCGACGACGGGGAATGATACAAGCAATGGGAATCTATGAAAGTTCCAATACTGGAGTAAGTACATGTGTACCTTGTGGGACACAATATTTGGTGGTATCACCTTATGTCATTGTCATCAGCTGTATGTTCTGGAATGTTAACAGGACGTATGCTGGGACTGACAGGAGAGGAGTTCATCTCAACATGCTCCTCGCCATTCCTCCCATAGTGTTGTTGTAGCATGTACTTCAATCAATAAGGATTCTTGATTCAAATTCATGTGGAGTCTTCCTTATAAAATTGGTGATGATATCCAGCACACTGGACCCGTCAGCGTGCAACCTTGTGCAACATTTCAGCGTACATCCTTCTACCTCGAATTTATTGGTAAACAGGAGATTTGGACACAGTGGACAAGTACTTACAAAATTGAGGCTGTGTTAACAATCCTGTGTGAAATTCCAAGTACCTCTTAATCAATCTTTATGCGGCATTGTTTATGTCTAAAGATCGTATGTGACAGTTCAGACGCTCCAGCGGCCTCTACTTCAGCTGTCACTGCAACGCTTCATCATTGAAACGCACCATTCCTCGTTACATGTGTGTAATCCTGCTACTGGCATCAGCGTGCCTCCATTTTGCTGTACTATTCGGAAGCAGAGTGCGCCAAAATGGTAATATCCACACACAACGTAACGTGCGTGCCGCCATCGTAAATTTAGCTGTGCAAGTTATTCACATGGCACGTCAATTTCTGTGTGAAGGTGAGGCTTGGGCTTTTGAAGTTACTGCATATGCATACTTCAATGCGGTACTTTGCCTGCATGCATCTTCAACGGCAGCGGTTTTGTGAACTGTGATATTACATAATTCCTTGCAGTGAGTCCTGGCAGTAGTGTTTTCTGAATTCATTGTCTTCCCTCAGTACTGTAGCAACGTTGTTGCGGTGAGTTCTGGCAATACTGTTACGTATCATAATTGCTATTGAGATAACCGTTTTTTTTGTTTTATGGAAAAATGTCATCAGGGAATGTATGGAATCTTCCCACCACAAGCCTTTTTTCTATCTTCAGGTGAACCAGCATTTAAATGGGAGAAATGGCGAGACTGTTTCCCAAATTACATATCTACGTTTCATAACGATGAAGATTTCACAGCAGAGAAGAAATTGAAAATACTGTTGCCTTGTTTGGGGCCAAGTGGGCTCAGAGAGTATAACCGTATTAACAAAAAACAAAGACCAGAAGGCCAAGGAGATGTTTATTCCAATGCATTGGAAGATTTAAAAACTACTACAAACCTACTGTTTGTGTCATTGTGAATTGCTACTAGTTCTACCACAGGAAACAAAAGAGGTATTGATTGAGTATTGTGTCTACATTAAAAAAATTGGCCCTCACATGTCTTTTTGGTAATCTCCACGATGAACTCATGTTGTATACTTAGACGTGAAAAAGGGCAGATCATGTATTCCAGGGAGCACGCATACAGTTTAAAGTTTGGAAAGACCATGATATAAAAGGAGTATAAAGTCAAAATAGGAGTGCACGGCAATCTTCGACAGTGTAATCGATGTAGTTAAAACAGCTGAACTAACTGGAAAATGTGCAAAACCTGTGTTGTTGGACAATAAGGACAAGAAGGAAGAGGCAGTGGTGGTCAAGATAAATGGGACTAAATCTTCCGGTGCTTACAAGAAGAAGAATACAGATAAAGTGGACTCAGGAGGAAAAACCAAGATGAAGAGGTTTCCGAAGAAAAGATGTTTTAGGTGTGGCAGTGCCAATCGTTTGGCAAATGATAAAAATGCTCGCCACGTAAAGAAAAGTGTTCCATGTGCAGTATTATAGGGCACTTTCAAAAGGTTTCCCAGAGGAAGTCTGTGGGTTGGTAAGATTGGTGGACCAAGATGATAAATGTCATACTAGCACATCAGAGGATGGCGAGTTAAACATGTGTGTTCTGAGGAGGTATTGAAAATTGACCATGGAGAATATGGAAGGAAGAAAACAATTATATGTGAAATGTTAATTGGTGGGGTAGGCATTTCCGTTGTCACAGATTCAGGCTCGCCTTACACGATAGAGAATAAAAATGTGTGGGGAGAGAAATTTGTGCATGCATTGGTAAGTGAATTGGAACATTCTGATATTTCTATCAAGACATTTACAGGTGAATCAATTGATATTGTTGGGTGTAGGAAATTAAGATTCCAATTCAAAAACAGAGTTAAAGACGTTTCCACTAAAACGTATGAAATTTGACAGCTTCTTAGGTTAAGAAACAGATTTGAATGGTCAAGTGAATGTCAAGATGCATTTCCTTCCATCAAAGAAGAGCTTTGTAGAGCACTTTCATTGCAAGGCTTTGACCCTGATTTAGGTAGTATAGTTACCACTAATGCTACTGACTGAGGAATTGAGGTAGTTCTCAACCCAAACAATTATTTGGGCAAGGAAGATACTAAAGTATTTGCGTCCCGTTATGTGACACCCACAGAGGTGAAGTATTATGTCATTGAGCGGGAAGCACTTTTGTGTGTGTGGGGATTAGAACATTTCAAGCTGTACATCTGGGGAAATAAAATTATGATGCACAGTGACCACAAACCTCTTACCAAAATCTTAACTACAAAAGGACTTTATGGGACTTCTCCAAGATTAGCCCACATGCTGTTGATCATCATTAATTTTTTTTAAATGTATTTTATTGATTTTCAGAGAACATACAACGAGACTCAGCTCACAGTATCACATTATACATTACACACATAATCATTATGCGTCAATCAGTATCAATTGGTGGAAATACAAATGCCCAATGAGCAACTTGAAATATATAAATTCCCCATGCTTGCTTATCTATTGTAGGTGGGTTGAAGATGATCCAGCGTGTTGTGGATATTACTCACAGTAGGCCGAGAGCAGCTTGCTCAACCATGTGAGTAAAGGAAACCCTCTGTTGTGAATAATCTAACTTTGCGTTTGGGAGGGTGAATCGTTAACACCACTAGCATAGGTGAGTTGGTAATTATTATACAATTCCCAGAAGTTTTGGGTTACGTGGGGGGGGAACTCGCTAAAAATCTCCGTTTGTGTACTGCAGAATGTCATGTCATTCTTCCACTGGGCGAGCGTAGGGAGCGGACCACGAAACCAGTTCATAGCAACCCTACGCTTGGCCATCAGCATACCCATGTCAACCAACCGGTGATCCCCTTTTGGAATTAGCTTAGAGTAACCTAATAGTGCTAGCGTTGGGTCAGGATCAAGGGTCAGCTTTGTGATCAAACCTACTTCTTTGAAGACTGAGACCCAGAAGGCTGCGACTCCGGGACACGCCCAAGCCAGATGGAGGAAGTCCGCCAACCCTGCATGACATCGGTCACAATTTGCATTCTCCCGCAAACCGTACCTGTGTAGCCTCTCCGGAGTGTAGTATATCCTATTTAGGTATTTGAAGTATACCAGGCGATGTAGGCCATTAAGTGAGATCCGCTTTGTGCTGGTGCAGCAATATGACCACATAGTGTCCGCTTTGTCTATGTTCAAGTCCCTTTGCCATGCTAAGCGTGCTTTGGTATAATGGTTAGCTCTATATGACATGGATGAGTTGTAAATGGTCGCTACTATGCGCTTTGGGGATTTCGCCCATATAGTGAGTGTTAAAGCTGTTTATTCAGATAGTTCTAGGTAGTCTTCTCCCAGTTGCTCTTTCAATGCATGTCGTGGTCTGTGAAATTTAAATCTCGTAAATATAATAGGCTCCGATTCATTGGTATCTAGATCCTCCCACCCTTTAGCTACCCCACCATCAAACAACTCCCCTACAGTGCGTATACCCAAAGTATGAAGTGCTTATATGACCCCTTTCTCCTTGCAGGGAGACAACCATGTACACCATTCTAATAAAGCCGATGGGGAATAAAGGATCGCACCTGCCTGTAATTGCAGTAGGTAGTGCCAGGCGTGTGTTGTGGCATTAATAGAATCCAATATGCATGTCCTGCGATCTGCAGCCTGAAACAGCAGTGCAGGGAGTGGGAGCGGGGCGGCCACCTCCGACTCTATGCGTAGGTGTGGTATATCTGAAGAGCCATGCATCCAATAGTAAGCGTGTGCACTCTGTGTGGCCCTGTTATATAAATTAAAATCCGGCGCGCCAAGTTCACCCATAGAGTAAGGCAATACCAATATCTGCCACTTCGCGCGCGGCTGCTAGTCTAACCATCAATGAGGTGAGGCGGTCAAAGAAGGCTCGTGGCAGAACCATGGGAATATTAATAAATAAAAACAGAAATCGTGGTAGCACCACCATTTTCATGATGGATATTCTACCAAGAAGGGACAGCGGGAGCTTTATCCACTTCTCAACATCACCTTTCAGCTTGCTAAAGGCCGTGCCGTAATTTTTCCTAAATACAGTGTCTGAATCCGTATGTATTTTAATACCCAAATTTCTAACCGCATCTGTGGTCCATTGCAGAGGATAGTCTAGCTCAAATCTAGGGGTATTCGGCGTAAGAGGAAAGATGATAGACTTCGGCCAATTAACCTGCAGTCCCGAAAGCCCACCGAATCGCACCACCTCCCGTAGAAAAGCCGAGAGGTTAGATTCCGGGTGTCTGATGTATAGGAGTGTATCATCAGCGGATGTGGATACTATAATTTTGTAACGTGGGAAGCTTATACCCCGGTTTTGAGGATATTCCCGCAGCACACAGGCCAGGGCTTCTGCCACTATAGCATAGAGCAATGGAGATAATGGGCAGCTCTGCCTCGTCCACCGGGTTATGCTAATGGGGTCCGTCACTATGTTGCCTATTTTTATTCAGGCAGTGGGTTTGCTGTAAAGTGTACCGACCAGCTGTAAAAAAACTGGGCTCACTCCCATCCTAGTCAAAACATGCTTCATGAACGGCCACTCTACAGAATCAAATGCCTTCTCTATATCTAAGAAGACTGCCACAGCAGGCGTTTCCAGTCTGATATGTTGCAAGGCCCCGAAGACAGTGCGTAGGTTGTAAGTCAAATTTCTGCCAGGAACAAACCCCGCTTGTTCCGCTGCCACCAAGAGTGGGACCAGGGGGACCAGCCGAGTGGCTAGGATCTTTGCGAATATCTTCGTGTCAACATTAAGCAGAGACAAAGGACGGTACGATGCACAGTCCTCCAAGGGCTTACCAGGCTTGAGAAGTGCTACTATTACTGCCTCTGACATGGATGGTGGCATATGTCCCGTAACACACATATCTTCGAAGAAGGTGGTCAACAGCGGGAGCAATACATCTATGAATGCTCTGTAGAATGCGACCGTAAGACCATCTGACCCTGAAGCACTCCCTGCCTTCATGCTAGTTAGGGCGAGAAGAATTTTGTCTCTCTCTATGGGTCTCATGAGGAATTCCCTATGTGTGTTAGTGAGCCATGGGACAGGTAATCAATGATCTCTTCGTCAGTCGCAGTACTCCTGGAGGCATTTAGCTCAGAATAATATTGTCGAAATCTATACGCCACGTCATTGACTTCAGTTAAAAGTTCACCCTCAGTTGACCTTACCCTCACCGTGTGCAGCGTTTCCCTACGTTTCTTAAGTAGTTGCGCTAAAACCGACCCCGGCCGCTCGCTCTCACCATACGCCCTGGCGGTGGCATATTTACCAAGGTTCTTAATCTCTTTGTCCGCCGCTGTGTTGTATTCTCCCAGTAACTCTACTAGTTTCACCCTGACTGAGCTGTCCATATCCATCATTAACTGTCTCTCTAGGATCTTAATTTTGCCCTCTAAGTCTTTAAGCCGATTACGTATAGAGCGGAGGACCCCTGAGTGCTTTGATATAGTGATCCCTCTGATGTAAACTTTGAAAGCTTCCCAGATAACCTGGTAGTCATCCACAGAACCCACATTCTTTTAAAAAAAGGTCTCAATAGCGATGGCTAGTTCTTCCTTGAAAACTGCGTCTAGTAAGGAATAGGGAGGAAAACGCCATGTGAATGAGGGTATGCATCTGCTAGGTGTGTCCAGCACCAGTAGGATCGGTGAGTGGTCAGAAAGTGTATGTGGTAGCACCTGACATGATTGGACCCTGTCACGAAGGGGTCTAGCTGCGAACCAATAGTCGATTTGAGTGTGTAAGTAATGATAAGCAGAATAGTGTGTATAGACTCCAATGTTTGGGCATTTCAAGTGCCACACGTCATTCAGATCGAACCTAATTAGTGCACATTCAATCTCTTTAGCTGCGGCAGTAGGGTTCCTCTGATCTGTCCAATGCGGGATTCCGAACTAGATTGATGTCACCCCCCCACAGCTGGTGTCCCTCGCCATGGCTGCCTACCCTGTTCGCCAACCTTGTTAAAAACTCTGGGCTATCAGAATTTGGGCCATATATGTTAACAACAAGTAAGTCCATTCCCTTCCCACAGCACCTATTGTTTACTTATCTGCCTTCAGTGTCGGTAAACAATGGGTCTATAGTGAGAGCGGACTTAGGGTTAACCCATGTAAGCACTCCACGCGCATGCGTGGTGAAGCCAGCAGCATGTGTGTTACCTAGCAGGCCTCTGCATCGTAGTATGGGGGAATTAAGCGGGAGATGTGTTTCCTGCAGAAGGGCCACATCTATATTATGCCCTGTCAGATATGAAAGGACTTTACAGACTTTTCTATGATCATTTAGCCCCCGAACATTCCATGTGAGTGCTCTCAGTGTGTCCACTGTCAGATCTCGGCCACCCCCCTCTATACAAGCTCTAGGGTCAGTCACCGTATCTATACCTCAATAGTGTGTGGTACTATGGTACTGAGCAGCAAGTGAGTTTGTCTAATATTGTGCGTAATATAGCATATGAGTCTCAACAACCCTCCACCCCCTCCCACATAAAGGTCCGCCCAACTAGGACCTGACGAAACAATACCTCCCGTTCCTCATGAAACAAAACATACATTGCGTTACTTTGGACGAAAAAGTAGCCATCCCTCCCGCCAGCAAACAACAATAACATTACCCCAAGTGTGTGTTACGGAGGTTGCCGGCCACATACCGTCGACCAACTGGGTGACAATCGACGGCCCTCCGCACCCCAATTTGCATATCTTAAGCATTAACAAAAGTCACACGCACCCCGCATATGTTGCTTCCGTACGGCCTAGCGGGCAACCCATTCAATCTATCAGCCAGTCACGAAAGAGACAGACCACTGAAGGTAATATGCGCAAAACAGAATGACTGTGCAACTTAACTGAATTCAAAACTCATCCCCGCCCCACTCATTGTCTAGCTGCTACAACAAACTTAATCTGCAAAGTGCTGCCCCCACAAATATGTGACTCTTATCTGTGCGTCGAACGGCAAGATCAGTCCTGTTCATCCATGGAGCCTCCAACCACACCAGTCGAGGCTTCCCTATCTGGGCTATGCCTCTGCTCCTTTGCCCAGACCTTCATGGCCTTTTGCAGCGTCTTGCGATCTGTAAAAATATGCGACCTGCCTTGGCGATTGACGCGTAGGCGGGCCGGGTATAACATCGCATAATCAATGTTTTGGTCCCTCAACTGCTTCTTGAGTGGCCCAAACTGGCGGCGTGCCTCCTGCACCTTCACTGTAAAGTCTGGGAATACAGCAAGTGTTGATCCCTCGTAGTGCAAAGACCGTTTCTCCCTCGCGATTCTTAACGCTGCGTCCCTATCGCAATAATTGAGAAGCTTTGCTATTATTGGCCTCGGAGGGGCGCCAGGTGCCGGGCGTGGGCCCAACGAGCAGTGTGCCCGTTCGACCACAAACATGGGGGAAAAGGTGTCGGAGACAGAAGCGTGGTCAATAGTTTCTCGATGAACTGTTCCATGTTGCCGGTAGATGTCGATTCCGGTATGCCGATAATTCGCAGATTACTTCTTCGAGACCTCGCTTCTAAGTCTTCCGTCTTGTCCAGCAGAACTTGAAGCATCTGGTCCATACGTATGTGGCCATTGTCCATGTCAGTCTGTGCTTCCTCCACCTCTGTGATACGCCTTTCTGCCATGTCGAGGCGTTCAGCCTGTTTGTCCAACCGTTCAGACATCCGGTCCATACGGTAGGAAAGGGAGTCAATCTTCGTCCCCAATACCATTAGCGAGTTTTGCAGGCCTTTTTCCATAGAAGCCAGCATGGATTTAAGATCACCTTCATGTGACTCTCACTCCCGCTCTTCGTCCTGCTCGTCGTCTTCAGCCGTCCGAGAGCGGTCTCTGGGTTTGCGTTGCTCGAAAGACACTTTTTGTTGCATTTTGTCCGTTCTGCCCATTTCAACTTGTCTCAGTAGCACCCACCCGAATGGAAGGAGCAGCCCCTGAACAACTGGTAATTGCGCACTATATGTCAGATGTAAGCCAAGTAGAGAGGGTTGGTGGATAGACACAGTTCGTTGTGCGCCACACCAGGGTGACAGCCTGGCACACTAAGCAGTTCAAAGGGCACATGGCTGGTAAGTATAGGCGTCTTTGTCACAGGCTCTACAACTCTCTCCACCAAGGGCCACGCGGAACTCAGTGTTCCCCTAGCATGTCAGGGTGTGCTCCCACCCGCCCAGATCGGAGGTCACCAACCACGAAAAAACTGTAGCGTACCATGTGCCTGCAACGAGCAGCAGTGTCACCCGCAACAGTGGGGGGGGGGCACAGTAGTGACAACAGCACCAGACGACCAACGTCTTCGGTAGGCGGCAACAGGTGGGGAAGCAGCCAAGGTCCTCCAAGTCAGTTGCAGCGTGGTGGGCAAATTGGTGGGGGTAGCAAATGACTGTTCGTGCCACGCTCTCATCGGCATTAACAAGTTACGTCGGCGGAATTATGCAGTCCGGGACACTCCGCTTACTCTCTAAGGTCTGGAGTGCGCCCCAAAACGTGTGTACCTCGCCAGGAGTGCCTCAGCTCCGATCTGATGTCCTCCACAAGCTAACATTCATGGGGCACACATCACCAACAGCGTCCCGCAGGGCAGGCGCTCCAACGCGACTTGCCTCAAGCTTTGTCAGGGTGTCGCAGGCCGAGCGCACTCACCCGCGTGCAGTGGCGGCCTCAGGGGTGTTATCAGGTACCACAAGGCTCCGACCGATACAAGCAGATACCGCTGCCCGGTTCAGTAGCATTTCCGGTCGGCTTGCTGATAATTCGAGTCCGGGGATTCGCGGCCTAGGTTGCACACCGCTCCGGCTCACGCGTCTCTCCGTGAGCACTCGCACACATCACAGCCGGGATACCTCATTGAGAAGAGGGCTCTCTCAGCTTAGCGGATCCATGGATTGCGGGTACCTTGCCTACGGAAAATGCAGGATTAATGAAGGATCGTTCCTTTGAGGTGCGGATAAAGCTGTTGTGTGTGTTTTGGACATTGAGCATTCGCTTCCCTGAATACATGAGCATTTGCTTCCCTGAATACAGCTAGGAGCAGTTTTAAAGAGGTATACAGTGATTATTAAAGGATTCCCTACGGTTGTTAGTCATCACTATTCAAAATCATCATCATAATACTTGGATATGGACGAGAGATTCTTGTATATATATTAGCCAGATGGTTACTTGTGGAACACAGGTCTCAGGAGACGGGGCTTGATGTATATGCTTGTGCTTTATGTGCAAAGACCATGGGAATTACTGGAATATGTTACCCCAAGCTTTCTACAGTTGTTATTGGTAATTCAAGCATTGTTTTACCGCTAAAGGACATGATTTATAACCCAATAGTGACCCATTTCAAAGGCAATTTTGAATTACTGCTGCAGGTAAGATCTGATTGGATCAGACTCACTTAAATCCCTTGAGGTGGCACACTTATGTGGAGTGTGTGACAGGCAGGTGCCCTATTATATCCGTTCACTCAGGTCTTCCTGCACATCACACACTTCTTCGTAGGTCACTTTACCACCCCGGGCCCAGTCTTAGAGGTGGGTGAGCCACTGAAAGCTTGAGCCAGATGTCTGACTCTTGTTCATCTCAAGCTGCTCTGGGATCCTCGAGCCCTAATCAAACTGAGCTTTGATGTGGCATCTGCCTGCCCTACATTCTAACCTCATGTGCCAAGAATTAAGGACAACGCTGTGACTTTTGATGTACAACCGCAGAGGGAAAGAGATACCCATCTACTAGCTGAATTTCTCAATGCGAAACCAGAAAATCTGAGCTCTTTCCCTTCTTCCCTGCAATAACAAATTGTGTGATTCTAGGCAAATAGTTTATTTCACTGAGCCTCCTTTTTTTCTTTCAGTGCATATGAGGATACCTTCAAATGCGTGAGCTCAGGATGTGCCCTGTAGAAAAACCTCATGTTTGATTTAAAAGAATACAATGTTGCTCCTTTCTACAATAAGAATCTAGGTCCCATACAGGGGACACAATACACCTGACCTGCCTCGGATTGTGTGGGGAGGCATGAAGATTTCTAAGTTCATGTTTAATAAATGCCTCTCAATGTAGTAAAGTTCTAATGGGAAACGCTTCTACATGTTAAAGAAATACACTTTATTAAATTTTGACGCAACATTATCAGATTATTGCATGATGTGTGTTGCATGATTCACATGGCAACTATTTTCATGTCTCAGCTTGTGTACAGGCTCTTAGAGCTAAGCCAGACCCTTGACTAGGTTCTGACTTGACTCTCGGTATCAGTATGCTGTCTATCCCACCTAAACCCAGTCTGCAGTAACGGTTACTTGCCATGCCACGATCCAACAAAAAGATTATTAGGGCTATAACCCGCACCATATACCCCCCTCCCACCATAAGCTACATCTCTGGCTGACAGTTCTTGCAATTCCTGCTTCCTCTGATGTGTCTGCTCTCAGCAATCTGGAAAGAGCAGTACTCTTACCTTCTACCTTCATACAGTCTGTTTTTTGAAGGGTTGGCTTTTGTAGATCAGGGTCATTCAAAAGCACCTTAATGGTAGCCCTGTCTGAGTCTTCAGGCTTCTTCTTGGATTAGGGTTTGAATCTTTAGGCCTTGTGAATCAACTTTCCATTGCAACCCTACAGACAGTTCAGGTGTTGCCAAAGAATGCACATTTAACTTACAGGAAGATGTCCCAGGGTTAATTTGAGGAAAGCCCAAGACACACAAATTACCTGTTCACTGTCAGTTGTCCAGTGCCTCAGTCTATTTTTATAGAAAATTATTTCTACTGTCAATGTGTCTTTGAGCTCATTCACCTTCTTTTCTGTACCTTCTAACATGTTCTCCAGAAGATGAACCTTGTTATTCAGTGATGTTACCTTTGCCTCCACAAACCTGGACTCCCAACTTCCCCAGTCTCCTGTTCATCATGTGGTGGATTTTCCTACCTGTCTAAATCTTCAGAATGGAATGCAGGACCCCATCATTTATTTCTGGCCACAGGAAATATCGTTCACCATTTTTTTTAACATCTTTTTATTGGCATTTTGTTCCTTTATACACAATCGACATTAATCTTTATTGCATTACATGTGTTACATACTCCTTATCTCTGTCTGGATTGTCTACATGCATGCTGTAGTGTAGTTGAGATAATTTACCCCTGACATAGGAGCTATGCCCGGCTGCGCAATTGCTGAGGCTGTAGTATGGTTTTTCGTATTTGGGGTTGCGCTCCCTTCCTGCTTGTACGAGTTTTATAACTACCGGCTTTGTTTCCTTAACTGATAACTTTGGAGTTTAACTTGGGTGACTATTGGGGGTCGGTAGAGGGTATGTGCAGGTATGTCCTCTGATTGACTGTTCATGTGGCCGCCTCTACTGGTCTATCCTGAAACCCTGGCGGTTGTGTTGTTAGTGGTGGGGTCTTCCTGGTGCGTGACCGATCGAACTCTCTGTGCCCCACCCTGTTCTGGGCTGTTTGAGCCATCTGGAAGTGGGATGCAGCGTGTGGTTCGTCTCGTGTGGCCTGCTTTTTGAATTGGTGTAGAAGTTGTACCCATTCGATGGATATGTGATGTTTGCATGTCTCCTTCACTTCTTCGTCCCTTATCACCTCCTCCTCCGCTGCGCCCCACTTTTTCACTGCTTCCACCCTAGCCTCCACGGGGGCCCTGCCGGGGCTCGCCAGTGCATGGCTGATCCTCTCTTAGCCAGCAGTATAGAAAGGGACATAAAGCGTGTCTGCACTTTATCTGTTTTCCGTCTCCTGAACACTCCTAGGGCACATGCCTCCCATGTGTTCAAGTTCGTAATGCCCGTCATTTCTCAGACCGCCTCGTGTATTAAGCCCCAGTATGGTTGTAGTGTGGGGCAGCTCCAAAACATGTGCCTAAAGTCTGCATCGGGGGTACAGGAACTGCGTGTCTGGGTAATATCACTGGAGACGCTTTGTCTGCCCTGTGCAGAATGTAAAATTGTATGTTTTTGAATCGCGCGTTTCTGGACATTTTATTGGGGTATTCTATTGCTTGCTCCCACTCCTTTTCGTGTAGTGGCCGACCTACTTTTTCTTCCAATGTCTGCCTCAGTGAGTCTAGTGGCTTAATTATGAGTTCCCGGATGGCTTTGTAGAGCCATGTGATTAGGTGTCTGTCCGCGCCCACGTGTAGTATTGTGTGTATGACTGGGTGTGTCAGTGGTTCCCCCTTGGTCAGATCCAAGAACGGGCGGCTGCTGGCTATGATTTGCCTGTGTAGCAGGAATTGCCCTGGGGGGAGGTCGTACTCCTCTGCTAGTTGATTATAGGGACGTAATTGTCCGTCCTCAAAGAGGGGTGTAATCTCGTTCACTTAGTGATCAGTCCACAGTCATAGGGTCCAGGCTGTGTAGCATTTCTCGTTTCTAGGGAGCCCTATCAATGGTAGCAGTGGAGAGTACAGGGGTCACTCCCCAGACATGCGATGTATCCTCAGCATTCATGTACGAGCTATTAACACCTGCAGTGGGTGAGTACGCATTGGTCTGGTGGCGGGTAGTAGCAGGCGTCGGATTGCTGGTAGGGTTATATGCCCTGCCTCCGTGGATGTTTCTCCTATGTGGAAATACGCCTCAAACGATGGGGCTCCTAGTCCCACTTGGTCAGTCAGTAGGAGCAATCTGGATAGGGCTACCCTGTGTCGGCCTGTGCCCCAAATTAAGGAGGTGAGTAGTGAGTCTAACTCACGAAGAAAAGGGCGAGGAGGAATAACCGAGAGGTTAGCAAAATGGTATAATAGTCTAGGGACCATGATCATTTTGGCCAAGGCCACTCGCCTGGGGCAGCGTCTTCCAGAAACTCACCTCCGTCCTTATCCCTGTCAGTGCTTTACGGTGGTTTCCCTCGTATATGTCGCTGGGGGAGTGGTATAGACTTACTCCTAAGTATCTAGGCGCATTGTCGCTCCAGGTGATTCTCTGGTCTCCTATTGTGATGTCGAGAGGGGCTAGGTGTGGGCTAAGTGGGTAGATAGTGGATTTGTCCCAATTTACTTTGAAGCCCAAGGCCTCCCCAAATTCCGTTATTGTTGTCCAGATCGGGATGAGGTCAGTGGTGATGTCGTGCACGTATAGTAGTAGGACGTCTGCATATAGCGATACGCTGTGACTAGTGCCTGCTCTCTGGATACCCCATGCCTCCCCCTCCTGTCGCAGAGGCGTTGCTGACGGCTCTACTGCCAGAGCAAACAGCAGCGGGGAGAGCGGGCACCCCTGTCTTGTGCCCCTCCACACCCAAAATGGGGCTGAGATGTATTTGCCTAGTCGTACCCTTGATGTGAGATTTGTGTGCAATAGTCGTGTGTACGCCAGTAGGGTGGAGCCTAGTCCGACCTGTCGAAGGACTGTGAACATATACGGCCACGTAAGGGTGTCGATGCCTCTTCTAAGTCTAGGATCATGCATGCAGCTCTTGGGAACTGGGTATTCACTATATCTTGCACATGGAAAAGTCTGTGTATATTCTAGGATGTATTTTGTCCTGGAACGAAACCACATTGGTCCGTGTGGATCAATGGTGGGAGGATGTGGGTGTATCGATCTGCCAGTATCTTCCCCATGATTTTGCAGTCTGCGGTTGGCAGTGTAATGGGCCTATAGGAGACCAGGAGCTTCGGGTCCCGATTCGGCTTCGGGAATGTCACCAGAACGGATTCTCTGAGTGACCCCGGGAGTTTGCCCCATTTCAGTGCGTCTTCGTACATTTCCACTATGCGGGGTACCAGCTGGGCAGAGAAGGGGGCTATGATATTCTAGCGGGAAGCCATCCATGCCCGGGGCTTTAATACGCGCTAAGGATCGGATTGCCTGGGTGATAACTGTGGACACAATCTTTGTGTCCAGGGAGGCCCTGTCTGATGCTGGGATGCGTGGTATAATTAACAGGCTCAGAAACTGTTCTATTGCCCTCTGGTTGCTCTGTGTAGGGTTTTGGTAGACCCCTGGGTAGTAGTTGTGGAAGAGTTGCAGTTTTTCTGCCTGCGAGTGGTGAGGGATCCCAGCCGGGTCTACTATCGCCATAATGGGCCTGTTGCCCTCCCTATGTGCCCTTGCCGCGTGCGCCTTAAAGTTATATTTGCGCAGATCTCGTAATGTCTCTACATAGGCCATCTTGGCCGTCACTACTTGGGCCGGGGTGGCTCTGTTCGCGTCTGCTTCTTTGGTTAGGGCCTCCAGTGCGGTCTCTGCCCGAAGTAGCACCTGTTTGAGTGTTTTCTCGACTCCTACTTTTTGCTGTATGCATTGCCCCCTAGCCACTACCTTAAATGCGTCCCGGAAATATCGTTCACCATAACCCCTTCTTCCTTAAATCAAAGCGCTATCTTTCCTGTGGGAAGTGAAAAACATTTTTGCTTGAATTTCTTTTACACCTTGCCCGCTATTCTCCTAGTTGCACTGTACCACCATCATTCAGTGGCAGGGCCTTTCCCTGGGGCCCCTCTATTAATGCTGCACCTCCTGGGAATCTCTCCCCATCACCCGCTCAAGGACATCTGCGAGCTGCATCCCAGGATGTCACCAACTATACTGGTCCCGGTAAAATCAGAGACTTACTGTCCCCAGGATCTTAATTTACAGTAACGAATGCTGTCAGGACACGACACCTGCACTCTTACCAAGAGAGAGCTATGCAAGCCCACCATCTTATCAGTACTTGAAGTAGTGGGGGCCGCATCTGCTGCTAACTACAGTACTGCAGTTGTGCTCTGAGCAGTGGCAGCCAAGAGGGAAAAGTAGTGGTGGGATGGGGGCAGATTAAAAAATAAATTCAAAAAATCAAATAAAAACTCACTTACCTGAGTACAGCCGCCGCCTCTCCTCCATCCTCCCTCTGTTCCTGGCTTTCGGCAAAACACAGGCTCTGAGACTGCCCCAAGCTGATCATGAAGCTACTGTCACCAGCATAACAGCAGCATTGTGATTGGTCTGAGCGGCCTGGTTCGGCGCTCAGACAGGGAGTGGTAGCCTGTGCATGTTCACCACCCGGCTGTACAATACAGCCGGGTGGAGAAATGCTAAGTGCACATGTCTGTTTGGCTGGCGCAAGACGGCCTGCCAAACCATCATGCACACTTAAGTGAACCAACCACTCCTCCCCCTGCTCGTCACATAGCCTGTCCGCTCCCCACCCTAACTTGCCTCGTACTAAAAATAAAATGATAACGCAACATTATTAACGCTGTGTTATCCTTTTATTTTGCCTTTTGCACTCAGTGGGGCAACGCTCCTCTGCTGGCTTTGAGGCCTCCAACTGCAACAGGTCATCGCACTTACAATTCAGCGAGCCCACTTCACACCACACCACCCAGAGTCTTAACCCTGGACCTTTTATCTTGACCCAGCATATGGAGCCTCTGAGGAGTGTGGCCTTCTTGCCTTATGCCGTTACAATCCCAAGGTTTTTGTTGGATTTTATAAACCAACATACCATGGGAAGTAAAAAATTATACTTCTTTAGTATGCACTTATCATGAAATACATCTGGTGAGTTAGACCTGGCACCTTGGCGAGGGTCTCCCTTCCATTTTTTGCTGTTGCATCATGTGTTTTTGCTGGTGTTAGATGCTTTGGGCACTGTCCCACTGCTAACCAGTGCCACAGTGCAAGTGTTCCCTATTGTAAATCAATGTATGGATTAGTGATTCCATGATTGGCTGGTTTGGTTTACCTGTCCGACCCTAATACATTGCACCAGGAGTGCCCAGGGCTGGTAATCCAAATGCTGCTAGTGGTCTTGCCAATAGCAAAACTGGCCTAAGGTTAGGCATCCGACATAGTAAATAACAACAACAATACCAATACTGTAACTACTCTTTGTACTCTTACTTAATTGCGAGGGAACATCTTGAAAGGAAACAACATGAATCTTAGACCTCTCTTTCCGTCGAATTAATCAATAAATTCTTTTATTCAATTTCCATGTTTTACACCTTCCATTTTAGTACGTTATCAAACCTCAACAAACCATTAATGCGATATACTACAAAAACAGCTACATCCTTTCCTCACTCCATACATTCTATTCATACATATCTATCATTACCCACATTCAACTCAAACATTCAAAACATACATCATCTCAATTCTCCATAACAACATTTGAAACCTTATAAAAATCTTTTCATATAAGCCACAGAAACAATGCTAAACAGAATCGTCACTATGTTCAACACTTTTTAAATAAATTTGTAATTCTTATGGCCAAAATAAAGGTCTACGCGTTTCAAGACCCCTTCAATCACGGGGCTCTCATCAGGACCTGTAAACTGAAAACAAAGAAACTTTTTCAGTATTGCTAGACGCCCAATTCCTCTTAATGCAAAATGAAGTCCTTCTTTACAACTTAGTTCACCTCAGTAAGACGGTGGATAGATCAGCCGATCTAAAAACCAGGAGAAATCTAAATTTTGGAAACAAAACAGGGGAGGGCCAGAGTCAAACGTTGATTGTACATCAAGCTATAGCCTCACATTCACTCTGATACAATCATTTTTTACTTACATTGTAAGTTTATTTTCTTTCTCTATATGGGAGCGTGTCTTTTGTTATTTCAATACCTGGAGCAAAGTAAAAAAGAACTTCTTAGTTCCACTTCTACCGAAAGATTTAATCAAATGAGTCGTTTTTTTATGCCATGACTTACTTGAAAAAACGTTAGTGGAAGGTAGTTTGCATCAGTTGAAAGTTGCGATCTTATTACCAGCTGTAAGAAATATGGATACGGACAAGCCTTAAGTATTTTTCTTTTTCAATAGCCAAAAGACGATTTTTTGATGGGGTATATGTCTAGATCAAATACCTTAATTCTTTAACCGGCAGATGTTAGTTCTTCTCATTATATCCGGCGGGGTGACTTGTCTTCGGCTGTGTTTATGCTCTTTGTCGTCAACTATAGGAATACAAAGGTTGGACTTATCTCCATGACTTGTAGCTTCTATATTTTACTCCAATGGAACACATGTGCAATAAACGTACCTGAATCCTTTCGGTATTTGATGCTGCTCTTTCTTGCTATGTTCGGCGGTCTGGCTCGCGCCGATTGTGTTCGCGTCGCTGTACGTGACGGAACGTGTTATATTTGCTCACATGAGTTTTTTTAATAGAAAATGAAAAAAGACTCTCGTTTATTTTATTTCTGCTTTTTTCCATCAACTATAAAAATACAAGGTTGGACTTATCTCCATGACTTTTAACTTGTAAATATTTCCCAAAAGCAACTCATATGTAATAAGCGTACCTGACTCCTTTCGGTATTTGATGCTGCTCTGGCTCACGCCAATTGTGTTTGCGTCGCTCTACGTGACGGAACGTTTTATGTTTGTTCACGGGAGTTGTAGTTTTTTAATAGAAAGTATAAAGAGTATAAAGAAGAGACTCTCTCGTTTATTTACATTTGCGTAGTTGGAATCAACTCGATTGCGTTTTATAAAGTTGTTTTTTGGGAAAAAGCTGTGAGTTATCATTTGTATATACTGATTTCAAATTGGTTAGAAATAATGAAATATAAAATATACCGATGGAAAAAGTTGGTTCGTAATCCTAGTTGGAATCCAAAAAACTTTATTGAAACATGTATTTTTGACAAATTACATCATTGATCTTGGTGGATCAGTTATTTAGCTTATGCATGACACTCATTGAAATTACCCCAATTTATAGAGTTCTGAGAGCTGACTGATCTTTGTAGATCAGTTGTTTAGCCTGTGAATGACACTTATTGAAATTAACCCAATTTATAGAGTTCTTAGAGCTCATTCAATCCATTAGTGGAGGTATTGAATTTTACTATCAACATAGCTTCTCTTCTTGACAATTTTGACTCTAGATCTCCTCCTCTCTCATCTTGTTCAACTTTCGAGATCACTGTCCATTTTAGATCTTTAATTAGATGATTATTAGTTTTCCAATGATTGACCAATGGCGCTGTTTGGACATTTTTATTGATCCTCGATTTATGTTGGGACACTCTTATTCGGATCTCTTGGTTCGTTTTACCTATATACAATAGGTTACAGGGACACCGAATCCCATTAATGACATATTTACTTTTACAATTAGTAAAAGATTCATGTTTCCAGTAGATGGAATTGTGTTCGAACAAAGCCCCTTCTTCTGTGGACTCGCAGCAAATACAAGTACCACATTTTTGATTACCAAGTACTGGTGGAAGTCCTACGTAATCTCGTAGGGTGTTTTGTTTTATTGTTGGCATTGCTGCTCGCACTATTTGGTTAGCTATACTGCGATCTTTTTTTAAAGCAAAAAGCGGATTGAGCTTTAGTGAATGGTCTAAGTTCTTTATTAAATGCCAATTTTGATTGATGACTTTTTTCAAAATGTTTGAATTTGGACAAAATGTAGAGACACAGACGATCCTTTCTAGTGGTGTTTTTTCATTTTTTTCAAGTAGAGCTTCTCGTGGGGTCCACCATGCTCTTTTCATCGCCCTTTTTAACAATTTTTTTGGGGTAGTCTCTTTTTTTCAAATTCTCAAGTAGTTTTGTTGAATGTAACATATATTCATCTTTGAAACAACAATTGCGTCTCACTCGTAGGAATTGCCCATAGGGCAAATTTTCTTTTAAATTCCTAGGGTGGTTGCTTGTAAAGTGTAACGCCTTGTTACGATCAGTCGACTTTTTAAATAAAGTGGTGACCAGTCCATTTTCAGCTGGATATATCTCAACGTCTAGGAATGGAATCTTTATTTTTGAATGATTCAAGCTGAATTTTATATCTTCAGTGCGGTTATTCAACCAATGATGAAATTTGTCAAGATTATCCTCAGTACTAGTCCATATCATGAATACATCGTCAATATAGCGGGTCCATTTTCCAATAAATTGGTAAAAAGGATTCTCGTTACAAATTAATTTGTCCTCGATGTATGTTTTGAATGTTTGAGTTGAATGTGGGTAATGATAGATATGTATGAATAGAATGTATGGAGTGAGGAAAGAATGTAGCTGTTTTTGTAGTATAACGCATTAATGGTTTGTAGAGGTTTGATAAAGTACTAAAATGGAAGGTGTAAAAAATGGAAATTGAAAAAAAGAATTTATTGATTAATTCGACGGAAAGAGAAGTCTAAGGTTCATGTTGTTTCCTTTCAAGATGTTCCCTCGCAATTAAGTAAGAGTACAAAGAGTAGTTACAGTATTGGTATTGTTGTTGTTATTTACTATGTCGGAGGCCTAACCTTACTGTTTTGAGACCAAACCCAGTTTTGCTATTGGTTTATTTAGCAGAGATTTCTCTGCGAGGTGTTTTCTCTGTGTTTAGCTCACAGGTGCGGACAAATAGAAGAGTAATTCCCTTCCCCCTTAAGTCTAATACGAAGATTGAGATATTTTTTTAAGTTTGATTGAGAGAATGACTGAGAGAGATACTTTCGCGTATAGTGAAGAACATATAAAAAAACTTCTAGATGCCCCTCCCCTTTTTGCGTCAGCCTCGCTAAGTTCCGCAGCGAAAAATCAAAATGAGTCTGATAAACTCTTAACACTTAAGAAAAAACAAATAAGAACGGATCTCCATGGACATTTTTTGATTCAACATTTAAAGGCAGGCACCATCCCAGGAGGCCTACAAATAAAAAACATCCCAGTAATCTTTACAGAGGACCCGCTATATAAGAAAGGATATAGCCTAATTGAGACAAAATGCAGTAGGGACCTGATGGTTCTAACAGTGTGAAGAACCAGAGCCTTTTGGGCCTGGCGGCGCAGGGTACGCCCAAAGTCTCCGGAGTTCACCTGCTGCGCTACACAGAGACACGGGACACTCTGTTGGCGTTAGAAGATCAGATTTATTTAGCTGCAGCTAGTACAGTTATCCTAGAAGTACACAAAGTAGGTTCTCAGGAGACTGCCACTTCACTCTGTGGCGCACAGCGTTAAATACTATACAAGGTTCAGACATATTGACCTAAAACCCTCCCAGAACATACAAGAAAGAACCAATAAGGAAAGTTAGAAAACAGGATGGAACCAATGAGAAAAGTTGGAAAACAAAAGTGTCAGATGACTCGAAGAGACCTCTCCTCTAACTATGTTTGTCACCCCTCCCTCAAGCTAATTCATTAACAGATTCGTAACTAACTTGCAGGTGGCGAGATACGTTTGTGTGTGTTGGAGGACAGTTGTGAAACGAGAGAATGCTAGCAGGAGACAGTGAAGGCCAGTCGATAAGATAAGGTCAGGAAAGAATAGTGTGAATCAACAGATAGTTGAGACAGGGATTAGAAAAGCCAGACAGGGATTAGTGTACTCGGCTAGTTCTAACATCAGCTTTGCAAATAGAGGCAGAAGGTGTATTGCGACACCAGGCTACAGAAAAAGCAGAATAAAATTTGTTCGCTGTGCTGCCTGAGTGATGGCAACACAAAATGGCGGCGGGCCACAAAATGGCGGGCCGATTCGATCGCGATCGAAAATCGAAGTTCCTCAGACCCTCCTTTTGCCAGAACTCAGGCAAGATAGACTCATGCTAATCTGAGTCCACGTCAATAGCCATGAGGTCATCGAGCTGTTGCTGTAACATCATTCTTATGTTTTCTGTTACTTGTGGTTTGGGTTTTGGGATGCACATAGTAGCACAAAGATCACAGATAGCTGGACCACAGTGCATACAAAGGCAACAGGAGAAAATAATGGTCAAGATTATACCAAGAAACGTCAATGTTTTCCAACCCCATTTAGACAGTAGTCCCCAAAACCATTCCGTTAAAGACCAATCTCCTTCGTCCTGATGAATAGACTCAGAGATTATGTGCAACTTGGAGATAGCTTGGTATACTGTCGGAGCGTCATTAGGTATGAAAACACAGCAACTTGACCCGATCAATTTGCATACTCCACCACGATCGGCAAGAACAAAGTCTAAGGCAACTCGATTTTGTAATGTCATAAGACGATCCGCCTGTAGTTCTGCCGTGATGTTACTTAAGGCTCCTACAGTGATGTCTATTGTAGTCTCTACGACACGGACTAGTTGCCTTATATTTCTGCTGTTAGCCATGGGACCCCAGAAGGGAAGAAAACCTTTAAGGAAATCTCCTCCCTCTTGTCCTGCTGTGTCCTTTGAATCAATAATCCCTCTGCCGTATCGGGTTCGGTGATGATTTGCGGAAGCGGTGTAAGTAGGGGGAAGAAGAAAGGCTATATAACAAGTACCAGAGAAACCCGTTGGTAACCAAGTATAAGCTCTATTATAGTAGATGAAATAGGTGCCTTGAGACGGCACTAGAGGAGGCGAGTTCTGAGAGGAATAAACGTACATATAGGAGCAGTTATTCCTTTGTGTAGTGTCAGAAGAGCGATCATTTATCTGTAAGCAGAAGTTACCCTGATGTGGTATAGTCCAAATCGGCGAGGACTTTCCTTTTCCAACTTTACTACTAAGACTAGACATATATTGGGTGACGTTCCAATTAGTGTATGCTTTTCTTTCGTCAATGGAGATTTTACTGTTTTCCATGATTTTAGCCATAGCTACCATACCTTTAATCAAAGAACTATGACTAAAATCCGGATAATTAGTATGTGAACTAACAGATCGTCTGAATTTGCTTTGATAAGCATTGGAGAAAATGACGAAGTAAGCCCAAGCAGAACCCTCATAAGAAAAAGGGAGAACTAGATATGGCATTCCTTTCTCTGTGGTATGTGGCATAAGACCACACACCCAACAATCAGTTGTATTGACCACTAATTGGTGCTGATGTAATAGCTGGATAAAGGAATTGTGATAATACTCGGTTCTTCTGACAAATTCATGTGGAAGAAGAGTATGAAAGAGGTGTGGAGAGATAGTAGAAGAAGGCAAAGAAGAAGAAGGGGAGGCATCTTTTGGCTGCAAAGCATAAATTATCCAACTAATAAACGCCAAAACAATACATAATGATATAATAACACATAAAATTATGCTGAAACGACTGTACATTATTTTACAGGATGCTTTCTTCATTTCATCTTTTCTTTCTCTATTACCTAGTGTAGTTTCCATCTTTCTAATGGATGCTCACGGCAATCTTCCTCAATCGCTAAGTCACGATGTTCCACCGTCCTATGACACTGAAGATCCTGCTGGCCTATTGCCACTACTCAGGTCGTGACTTAGACTCCTACCGTGACCCTGCAACCGGGACAGAATACTACACAAGAGAGAAGAGTCTTAAATGTTCTTTGGTCTAGGTCTTAAATTATATCGTTCCTTCCCCGGAACATTCTGGTCTTGGAACAATGTTCGTGGTTTAGTCGTATCCAAGCGACGATGTGATGGAATTGCTTTCTGTAAAATGTTGTCGTCCTCTTTCTCAGACAGTGTCCCACTCAGGTGTGAATCGCTGAAGGGTACGAATCGTAGAACTCTTTCACTTTCACAGTCACCAACACCTCTGCGTACCCATTGATCGTATGGCAAAGGCAAAGGCACTGTCTTACAATGCACACCGTGAATCCAATTTTTCTTTCCTTCGACTTTAACTGCTGTCCTCGTGGTGAGGAGGACCATTCGAGGCTCCCGCCATCTGGGTTCCAAATTGCTGGTCTTCTGGAAATTCTTCACACATACCCATTCACCTGGTCGGATGGAGTGACCTGGGTCTACGGAAGCCTCCGGCAGAGCACTCTGAACCTGTTGATGAAGAACACGCAATTTAGTCGTAAGGTCATGCAGATAGTCAATCAACATTGGATATGGCAAGTCTGAGTATTTCTTAGGGCGAGGGATTCCCCATACGTTAGCCGGACGGCCAAACACCACTTCGTATGGGCTAACTCCCAAACGAGAGTGTACTGCAGTTCTGGTGGATAGCAGAGCTAACAGCAAAGCATCGGGCCAATTGAGTCCTGTACTTGCTTGAACCTTTGCTAACTTTAACTTCAAGGTTCCGTTGTAACATTCTACTAAACCCGCTGACTGTGGATGATTTGCCACGTGGAACTTTTGCTTGATGCCAAGACCTACACAAACTTTCTGCATGACTTGGCCAACAAATTCGCTCCCATTGTCACTCCAGACAATACGCGGCAAACCAAACCTGGGGAATAATTCTTTTAGAAGGATTTTAGCTGTGGATAGGGCTGTGTTATCCTTTAGAGGGTATGCTTCTATCCATTTTGAAAAGGCGCATACTACCACCAGAACATATTTGAGGTTGTTGCATCGCTCCATATGAATGTAATCGATTTGCAATACCTCAAATGGATATGTCGGAGGAGCAAAGTGACCTGCTGGAGTTGGGGTTCCCTTTCCCGGGTTGTACATTAAACAAACAATACAGTGCTTCACTACATTGTCTGCACATTTTAGGATACTTTCATTCTGCCACACTGGAGCCAGAAGTTTACAAATGCCTTTTGCACTTAAGTGGGCTGGACCATGTGCCATAGTAACCACTGGGAGAACATAGGCATCTGGTAACAGCCAACGTTGATGTTCAGATAATTCCACCCAACAACCCATTTCATCTAACATTCCCGTACTTTCTTTCCACTTGCTTATCTCCCTCTCTGAAGCCTCTTTCTGAATGTCTTTTATACTTTCCACTGTATTCTCATACATTCCTCTCTCTCTGACCCAATTCGCAGGACCTGCCACATACATTCGACTCGTTGAATCTCTCGCTATCTTCTTTGCTATTTCGTCTGCAAACGCATTTCCCCGACCAACATCATCCGTAATCTTTTTGTGTGCACTACATTTTACTATCGCTCTTTGGGTGGGTAAGGCAAGTGATTCCAGGAGATCAGTCACTAACTGACCATGTTGTATTTTGGTGCCATGTGAAGTGAGAAAACCCCTTTCCTTCCAGAGACGCCCAAAGTTGAACGCTACACCAAAAGCGTATTGGCTGTCAGTGTATACGTTCACTCTTTTCTCTTTCGATAATACACAAGCTCTTGTTAATGCTATCAATTCTGCTGCTTGCGCTGAATTGCGTCTAATATGTGCAGTTTCCACAATCGTATGTAAAGTAGTTACAGCATAGGCTGAAACTGTATCTCCATTAGGCATTTTAAAGCAAGAACCGTCTACCCATAGAGTTCCATCCGGATTCTCTAGCGGTGTGTCTCTCAGGTCAATTCTTCCTTTTGTCTCTTCCTCAGTACGGAAGAAACAATCATGCTGATCCTCAACACTTTCCTCATTTGGAAGGGGCAACAGAGTAGCTGGATTCAGGGTATTACATCGTCTGATGTGTACGTGACTAGCCAAAAGTGTCAGCTCGTAACCAGTTAGACGAGCGCTCGTAAGATGCTGTGTTTTCGTTCTGTTTAGCAAAGTATCCACTGCATGTGGCACCATGACAATGAGAGTGTTATCCAACACCACTCCAGCAGACTGTTGAATAGAAATTGCTGCTGCTGCTGTCGCTTTAAGACAACTGGACAATGCTTTAGCTACAGGATCTAACGTAGCCGAAAAATAGGCACATGGCTGCTGTTTGTCTCCACATTGCTGCGCTAAAACTGACAATGCACAACCTTCTCTCTCATGCACATAAAGCGTAAAAGGCTTAGTGTAATCTGGAGTGCCTAGTACCCTTCTTGATCCATTTTCGTGGAAGAGAGTCTAACTTCTCTCGTTCCTCAAAATCTGGGAGCTGACTACGAGATTGTCTTCGAACAAAAGCCGGAGACGCATTTAAAGCTTCAATGAAAGGAGCTAGAATACTAGTGACAGAGTCTGTGAGACGCTTACGCACAGACGGAGAATTAGACATAAGAATTGGAAACAGAGTATTAGGGGAATTGACAGGAGAAGAATCGATAACTGCAGGAGGAGCAGAAGGCAAAGGAGATCTAAGATTAGGAGATGAGGGCAAAGAAGTTGAGACTAACGGTAAAACCGGCAAGGGCGGTAATACTGGAGGAGGCAAATGCAGAAGAGCCGGAACAGGCGGAAGTACCGCTGGCGGCTGAACAGGCTGTAACGGCTGAGGTACATTGGCACTTTGCGCATAGGGCGGAGGCAACCTTAATAAATGGGACATTAGGGGATCTTCTTCTATATCTTTCTTATTATCAGAAGGAGAAACAGGCAACACCGGATAGCATTTATCTATCGCCATACGATGCTGTCTTTCTGCGATTTCAGTCGCATTATCAATTTCATCGTCTTTGAATTGTTGGGCAGCCTGTATAATTGTCATACCCTGCGCTTTCCTATCTCGTTTTGCTTGTTTAATTTCTTTCTGTTTGGCTTCCTTACGCCAAAGGCGGAATGAGTCAAACATTGCCGGCCGGGCTTTTCTTTTAAATAAAACTGCTTCCAAATTATCTAGCACATCAGGATCAAAACTACCATTTTTTGGCCATTTGAGAACACCATCTTTCTTCGTGTATCGGGTCCATGTCTCGTTAAAGGCAATGGGGCCGATACCATGTTTTGAATAGAGCTCATATGTGGGAGTTCCAACCGAAGGAATCGGACAAGAGCCCTCAAGTCGGGAATCCCTATTACAACCAAGACAACAAATTCTTCCAAACTTAGTCAGACCAGGCATCTCGCGATGTCTCCGGACTGTTCACAAACTTCAATGGAGTAAAACTCAGTTTACGCAGCACAAATGCACTTACCCTCGGCTTTATCTATTGCAATGGATAAATCTAAGAACTCAAAGAAATCAATCAAAGAACCAAAATTTGTGGGCGCGACCCACGAAAATACTTAACTAAGGACGTCTTCTTCCACCAACAGAGGCCCGTCTATCGTCTCGCCTTACCATACATCATAAAAGGAAGGGCCAAAGCAGGGCGGCAGTCAGGGCAGCGGTCGTCAGTAGCCGTCAGGAAGGAGTAACCGCGCTGCAAAAGACCTTCGGACCACTTTCGACATACAGGGGTCGCTTAGTGTGGCTCGCGAACCCTCCGGAATTTTTCTTGCGGGGTTCCTCACGACCTTCGAGCAGAACCGGTACCACTGAAGCCGCCCAACGTTGGGCGCCAGTTGAAGAACCAGAACCTTTTGGGCCTGGCGGCGCAGGGTACGCCCAAATTCTCCGGAGTTCACCTGCTTCGCTACACAGAGACACGGGACACTCTGTCGGCGTTAGAAGATCAGATTTATTTAGCTGCAGCTAGTACAGTTATCCTAGAAGTACACAAAGTAGGTTCTCAGGAGACTGCCACTTCACTCTGTGGCGCACAGCGTTAAATACTATACAAGGTTCAGACATATTGACCTAAAACCCTCCCAGAACATACAAGAAAGAACCAATAAGGAAAGTTAGAAAACAGGATAGAACCAATGAGAAAAGTTGGAAAACAAAAGTGTCAGATGACTCGAAGAGACCTCTCCTCCAACTATGTTTGTCACCCTTCCCTCTAGCTAATTCATTAACAGATTCATAACTAACTTGCAGGTGGCGAGATACGTTTGTGTGTTTTGGAGGACAGTTGTGAAACGAGAGAATGCTAGCAGGAGACAGTGAGGGCCAGTCGATAAGATAAGGTCAGGAAAGAATAGTGTGAATCAACAGATAGTTGAGACAGGGATTAGAAAAGCCAGACAGGGATTAGTGTACTCGGCTAGTTCTAACATCAGCTTTGCAAATAGAGGCAGAAGGTGTATTTCGACACCAGGCTACAGAAAAAGCAGAATAGACTTTGTTCGCCGTGCTGCCTGAGTGATGGCAACACAAAATGGCGGCGGGCCACAAAATGGCGGGTCAATTCGATCGCGATCGAAAATCGAAGTTCCTCAAGTGGAAACTGCACAACGAATTTCCAAACAACAACTTGAGGAAATTGAGATATTGGAATCTGAGATAAAAACAAATCAGATAATTACGGATTCAAAAACACTTTTGGACAAAGTTGAAAAAGAAATATCCGAATTCAAAGATTACACCGTTAATCAAAAAAGTAACAAATTTGAAAAGGATAAAAGAAACTTCACTCTGGAAAAGGTGTATCCTTATATACAGTCAGATTTTTATACACGGGCAGAGTCACGCAGATTCCTCCCTGAATATCAAGGAAGATCTTCTTATTACTTTTTCGGAAACATCATCCTCTTCAAGTGGCAGTGAAGGAGAAACGAATGAAGGTTATAAAAATAACAATAGAAGAGGAAATGTCCAACAACAACAACAGCAAACTCCTTTTTTAGGGAGAGGCCAACAAAGATCACGAGGGAGAGTAAGATTCAACACCCAACCATGGGAGATGTCCACCCGTCGGCAAAATTACAAAAACTAGAGGTATCATTAGTTCATAACTTATCGACGAGAACTTTTACTAAAGATTAACAAAGTATACTAGAAAAAGGTCTATCATTTGTCCCTGCAAAAAATACAGATTTCGTGAGACTCAAAACTGAGACCATTGAATTCTGTAGAAAAATCAGGCTAAAAACATTTTTTGCTACAAATCCATATACTGAAACCATAGAGAATACTGGCCTAAAGAAAAAATCTTGTTTTTGTCCTCCGACTAATAAAATCCCCAAAGAAGTAGTTATCTTTGAAAAAACTGTTCTATCAGCAATTGCAGAAATGGAAAACAAAAAAAGATGGGTCAAATTCAATACATCTAAATCCCAAATGGATGCATTATCTAATCTACAAAATGATAACTCTATTATAATCAAGCAAGCCGATAAAGGCAGATCGATTGTTGTATGGGATACGTCTGACTATACATCTGAACTAATGAGACTGCTGGGAGACATAGAATGTTACAGAAAAATCAATAAGGATCCAACGTTTGAATTACAAAACTTACTATTTCCGATACTTGAAAAAGGATTCCAACAAGGATTTCTCACTAAAAAAGAATATGAGTTCTTGCAAAATAAAAACCCGCGGATACCTCTATTTTATGTGCTTCCAAAGATACATAAAAACGAAACAGTACCATCAGGCAGACCTATTATATCAGGTTGTGAATCTCTGATGGAACCAATTTCCAAATTCGTTGACTATTTTTTAAAACCATTCATTCATGAAGTTCCATCTTTCTTACGTGACACGACAGATTTGATCAACAAATTAGCTTCAGTACGCTTTGAACAAGATATACATCATTTGGTCACATTGGATGTAGTATCCTTATATACACAGATACCCCAGGATGACGGCCTGGCAGTGATCTGCTCATACTTGGAATGCAGACCAAGACCTACAAGAGTTCCAACAGAGTTCATTATGGAATTAGCAAGATTTGCTTTGAATAAATATTACTTCAATTTTAATGGGGACCTCTATTATCAAGTCAAAGCTGTAGCAATGAGATGCCCCTTTGCCCCAGAGCTAGCGGTACTCTTTATGGCTAAATTCGAGGACAAATTCATTTATAACGAGAATCCTTTTGACCAATTTATTGGAAAATGGACCCGCTATATTGACGATGTATTCATGATATGGACTAGTACTGAGGATAATCTTGACAAATGTCATCATTGGTTGAATAACCGCACTGAAGATATAAAATTCAGCTTGAATCATTCAAAAATAAAGATTCCATTCCTAGACGTTGAGATATATCCAGCTGAAAATGGACTGGTCACCACTTTATTTAAAAAGTCGACTGATCGTAACAAGGCGTTACACTTTACAAGCAACCACCCTAGGAATTTAAAAGAAAATTTGCCCTATGGGCAATTTCTACGAGTGAGACGCAATTGTTTTTTCAAAGATGAATATATGTTACATTCAACAAAACTACTTGAGAATTTGAAAAAAGAGGCTACCCCAAAAAATTGTTAAAAAGGGCGATGAAAAGAGCATGGTGGACCCCACGAGAAGCTCTACTTGAAAAAAATGAAAAACCACCACTAGTCTGTGTCTCTACATTTTGTCCAAATTTAAACATTTTGAAAAAAGTCATCAATCAAAATTGGCATTTAATAAAGAACTTAGACCATTCACTAAAGCTCAATCCGCTTTTTGCTTTAAAAAAAGATCGCAGTATAGCTAACCAAGTAGTGCGAGCAGCAATGCCAACAATAAAACAGAACACCCTACGAGATTACGTAGGACTTCCACCAGTACTTGGTCACCATAAATGTGGTACTTGTATTTGCTGCGAGTCCACAGAAGAAGGGGCTTTGTTCGAACACAATTCCATCTACTGGAAACATGAATCTTTTACTAATTGTAAAAGTAAATATGTCATTTATGGGATTCGGTGTCCCTGTAACCTATTGTATATAGGTAAAACGAACCAAGAGATCCGAATAAGAGTGTCCCAACATAAATCGAGGATCAATAAAAATGTCCAAACAGCGCCATTGGTCAATCATTGGAAAACTAATAATCATCTAATTAAAGATCTAAAATGGACAGTGATCTCGAAAGTTGAACAAGATGAGAGAGGAGAAGATCTAGAGTCAAAATTGTCAAGAAGAGAAGCTATGTTGATAGTAAAATTCAATACAGCCACTAATGGATTGAATGAGCTCTCAGAACTCTATAAATTGGGTTAATTTCAATAAGTGTCATTCACAGGCTAAACAACTGATCTACAAAGATCAGTCAGCTCTCAGAACTTTATAAATTGGGGTAATTTCAATGAGTGTCGTGCATAGGCAAAATAACTGATCCACCAAGATCAATGATGTAATTTGTCAAAAATACATGTTTCAATAACGTTTTTTGGATTCCAACTAGGATTACGAACCAACTTTTTCCATCGGTATATTTTATATTTCATTATTTCTAACCAATTTGAAATCAGTATATACAATTGATAACTCACAGCTTTTTCCAAAGAAACAACTTTATAAAATGCAATCGAGTTGATTCCAACTACGCAAATGTAAATAAATGAGAGAGTCTCTTTTTTATACTCTTTATACTTTCTATTAAAAAACTACAACTCCTGTGAACAAACATAAAACGTTCCGTCACGTAGAGTGTCGCAAACACAATCGGCGTGAGCCAGAGCAGCATTAAATACCGAAAGGAGTCAGGTACGCTTATTACATATGAGTTGCATTTGGGAAATATTTACAAGTTAAAAGTCATGGAGATAAGTCCAACCTTGTATTTTTATAGTTGATGGAAAAAAGCAGAAATAAAATAAACGAGAGAGTCTTTTTTCATTTTCTATTAAAAAACTACAACTCCCGTGAGCAAATATAACACGTTCCGTCACGTAGAGCGACGCGAACACAATCGCCGCGAGCCAGACCGCCGAACATAGCAAGAAAGAGCAGCATCAAATTCCGAAAGGATTCAGGTACGTCTATTGCACATGTGTTCCATTGGAGTAAAATATAGAAGCTACAAGTCATTGAGATTTGTATTCCTATAGTTGACGACAAAGAGCATAAACACAGCCGAAGACAAGTCAGCCCGCCGGATATAATGAGAAGAACTAACATCTGCCGGCTAAAGAATTAAGGTATTTGATCTAGACATATACCCCATCAAAAAATCGTCTTTTGGCTATTGAAAAAGAAAAATACTTAAGGCTTGTCCGTATCCATATTTCTTACAGCTGGCAATAAGATCGCAACTTTCAACTGATACAAACTATATTCCACTAACGTTTTTTCAAGTAAGTCATGGCATAAAAAAACGACTCATTTGATTAAATCTTTCGGTAGAAGTGGAACTAAGAAGTTCTTTTTTACTTTGCTCCAGGTATTGAAATAACAAAAGACACGCTCCCATATAGAGAAAGAAAATAAACTTACAATGTAAGTAATAAATGATTGTATCAGAGTGAATGTGAGGCCCTCCCCTGTTTTGTTTCCAAACTTTAGATTTCTCCTGGTTTTTAGATCGGCTGATCTATCCACCGTCTTACTGAGGTAAACTGAGTTGTAAAGAAGGACTTCCTTTTGCATGAAGAGGAATTGGGCGTCTAGCAATACTGAAAAAGTTTCTTTGTTTTCAGTTTACAGGTCCTGATGAGAGCCCCGTGATTGAAGGGGTCTTGAAACGCGTAGACCTTTATTTTGGCCATAAGAATTACGAATTTATTTTAAAAGTGTTGAACATAGTGACGATTCTGTTTAGCATTGTTTCTGTGGCTTAAATGAAAATTTAGCATTGCTTCTGTGGCTTTTATAAGGTTTCAAATGTTGTTATGGAGAATTGAGGTGATGTATGTTTTGAATGTTTGAGTTGAATGTGGGCAATGATAGATATGTATGAATAGAATGTATGGAGTGAGGAAAGGATGTATCTGTTTTTGTAGTATAACGCATTAATGGTTTGTTGAGGTTTGATAAAGTACTAAAATGGAAGGTGTAAAAAATGGAAATTGAATAAAAGAATTTATTGATTAATTCGACGGAAAGAGAGGTCTAAGATTCATGTTGTTTCCTTTCAAGATGTTCCCTCGCAATTAAGTACGAGTACAAAGAGTAGTTACAGTATTGGTATTGTTGTTGTTATTTGCTAGTGGGCTTGCAGCACTGGTTGTGCCACTCACAGAAGCAGCCTGTTAAAGTGTGTCTAAGGCTTGCCATTGCAGAGCCTGTGTGCAGTCTGGTACTGCCATGCTGACTGGGCAAGTGCACCCACTTGCCAGTCCCTAAACCTTCCCTTTTCTTCATGTCAGACGCCCCTATGGTAGGCCCATGGGCAGGGTGCATTGTAAGTATAAGGTTGGACATGCCCTGGTGTGTGTGGCATGCCCTAATAGTGAATTACAGCCATTTTAATTTTTCACTATTGCAAGGCTACCTGTTCCCCATAGGCCAGAATGGGCAGTTTGATTATTACAGCTTAAAATCCTAACTGACTCAGGCAACATGGTAGAAATTCGAGTTTAGTATGCCTGAACTCAGAATGATAAAATACATATTTTAGTGAAGTTGGTTTTAACATTCTGTATTTGAAAATACCACTTTTAGAAAGTAGGTATTTTCTTGTCTAACCATCCAAACCTGCCTCTACTAGGTTGTGTATTCCTTGTCTGGAGTTTGAGTGACAGGGGCTGGGGGATTCCAGGAGACAGGGTGAGTCATCACAGACCTGAATAGAGAGATCTGCATCTAAATGTGTGGGAGTAGTTGCACCTGGGACCTGAATAGGGATGTGCCTCCTATGGTGCGTCTGATGTTTCTGCCCTGCTCTCTGAAAGGAAGGAAGGAGTCTTGTCAACAAAGTACTCCAGAACTGGTTTGGACTAGGCAAAGGCCTCTATACCTTCTGAGAACAAAGATAAACTGTGTATAAAAAGGGGGACACAGATCCCAGAACTTTAGATCACTTCGGGAAACAAGAAGAAACCTTTGCTGAGGAGCGGAACCAGAGAGACTGAGGAGAGACTATTCCTAAGCTTGAGGGATTGGCCTGCAGTGGTTGCCTGACTGCCAAAGAGAGGAGAAGGAACTTTGTATATACTTTATTCAACTTGTGAAGGATTTCCAAGGGCTTGAGAGAAGAGCTTGCCTCCTGCTGAAGTCTCAGGGACAACAGACTTCACCCCCCCCCCCAGCTCCACACGAGTTCTTCGGAAGTGCCTGCTGTTTTGCAAGGCTTTTTGAGGAACTGCGTGTCGCAAGGACTTGGAAGCGCAACTCACGAGCAAGAAGCGTGTCGCCGCACTGCGGCTGTCGCTTCACAATGAGAAAGCGCCTCGCATCACCGGAGAAGAGGATCGACGTCACAGCAGACGCTGCCGCATCACCAGGAAGCGTGTCGCAGGGCCTGTCGCGGCCCAGAAGAATCGTTGAGTCATCGCAGGGCCACGAAAGCGCCTCGCATCGCCGGAGAAGAGGATCGATGTCGCATCAGATGGCGGCGCATCACCAGGAAGCGTGTCGCAGGGCCTGTCGCGGCTCGCATCTTTGCCGAAGCATCTCGCATCGCCGGGGAAAAGGATCAACGTCGCATCAGACGCCGCCGCATCACCGGGAAGCTTGTCGCAGGGCCTGTCGTGGCTCGCATCGTTGCCAAAGGGTCTCGCATCGCCAGAGAGGAGGATCGACGTCGCAGCAGACGCCGCCGCATCACTGAGAAGCGTGTCGTAGGGCCTGTCGCGGTCCGCATCGTGTCGCATCAAGAAGAAGACACCATCTTTGTTGCATTGTACCGGATCTTCATCACATCACGGAGTTGCGTGCAGCATCGCCACGGAAGCGCAGTAAGAAACCGATGCTTCACCTCCCCTCGCAGAGAAGAACCGACGCATCGCCTATGCAGCAGTAGGGACCCGACGCATCATCGTTCTTGCGTGTAAGGAACCGACGCATCACCTTCCCTGCAACACTTTCGTTGTATAGCGTTACGCATCCAAAGGTACATTGAACTCAAAGTGTCGCATTTTAACATCTAAAGAGAACTAAGCTAATTCTACCATTTTAAGTACAGTATTGTGGATTTTTGTCGTTTGTGGTCTTGTGATAAGTCTATATAAAGGATACTTATTTTTTATATAAAACTTGTGTGGTGTCCTAGTGTTGTTCTTTGATTACTGTATGTGTTCACAAATGCTTTACACACTGCCTCTGAGATAAGCCTGTCTGCTCGTGCCAAGCTACCAAGGGGGTGAGCAGGGGTTATTTTAGGAGTGTACCTTACCCCTTACCCTGACTAGGCGCAAGGGTCCCTATTTGTCAAAGGTACCTACCTCTGCCAACTAGAGACCCCCAAATCTAACATGGTGCAACCTTTCAGAGCAGAACGTGTCAACAGCTCATATGGGCGTTCGCTCTGAACCTGTTTGTCTTTTCTCCCGGTAGAGCTATTCCACAGTATCCCAGTTCATAGGTGCCAACCGCTCTATTCTCTCCGCAGACCTATTGTTTCCAAAAAATACCATATATTAGGGTGAGCCACTTTCTCATGATTGGATTGATTTTGTGGTTGTCCCTCTGAGAAGCACTTCAGTCCCACTGTGTTCTGAACGAATACGTTGTATCTACCATGGCATATGTGAGGGCCTCTTTTTTGCCATCTGTTTTCTTGCTGTCTCTCCCTTAGGAATAGCTTGGTCTTTTAAAGCAGAGATCTACTGACTTTGTCATTGTTTGTTAAAAAAAAAACATCCAGGCTAGATCACGTCATCTTGACGTGTATATGAATGTATATGTTAGCCACAGTAGTGAGGTTTTGTGGGTGTCATTTTGTTTGTGTGTTGTTTTTATAATTGTACATGTAGTTCCAGTGATAGCATCAGCATTTACAGCATTAGTAAGTTTAGCATAAGGCTCCAGCTTACTTACCAAAAGCCCTTCACGTCTCCATGTTATCCCTTGCAACTGATACTAAAAGAATAATTTACATTCGTTTTCTGCGCGACTAGCTCCTACATACAAACAAACATCTTCTAATAATAAAATAAATGTCAATTTTTTTCTGAACCATACAGAAAGAAATTGAAACATTTTGATCTCATCTGAATGTTTTTATCAGCTGACTGCCATGCAGTGCACATGAAAAGGAGCAGCGCGCATTGTACACGCGCTGTAACAAGGGGGCCGAATGCATCTGTTTCTTTTGATGGGGGTGAAGGGGAGGGTCAGGGCAGCACGCCCCCTTGTGCGGCTTTACAGGCCCTTTAAAGATGGCCATCTGCTCATTAAACCTTGAATGGCGCGCGCCAGGCACATGGGACCGGAAATGGAGGATGGAAAGCAGATCCATTGAGCAGGAGGCCTGAAAAGCAGAAGACAAAGAGCCCTCCCAGCCTTACTGTTGTTTGCCATACATCGGAAAGAGAAAGAAATGTATCTGCGACATCTGCGAAGCACACCGCATGGACATCCACCTTTTAAATGTAGGATACATCAGACCTGCTCTGTGTTACTGATGTTTTTTGTTGATGTTGGGAACGATGACAAGTTTTGCTTTCGTTCTCCCTGCAATGCGCTAAAAGTGAAGTTCTAATCATCTTGTTCTCTTCATGCTATTACTTAGCACCAGGCCCGTCAGAAGTTGTTGGGGTGTTAGAAGTCAACCCACCCGAAGCGGGGCCCTTCCTAGGAGAGGGACCTGTTTAAAAGTTTAATAAAAACAGCTTATAGGGAAAGTGAACACGTGGCAAATACAGCTTCTGGCGCCATTTAGTGATATTGCCTGTGTTAGCCACCTCGTAGTTAAGAAATAGGGCTGGTTTGTAGCAGCACAAGTGTGGGGCCCCTTCAAAAGCGCAGCGCCCGGGGAAGGTTATCTCCTCTCTCAAAAGCGCAGGGCCCGGGGAATAATGGCCCCTCTATCTCCCTTCTCAAAAGCGCAGGGCAAGGGGAATAATGGCCCCTCTTCTATCTAAACTCTCAAAAGCGCAGGGCCCGGGGAATAATGGCCCCTCTATCTCCCTTCTCAAAAGCACAGGACCCGAGAAATAATGCCCCCTCTATTTCTCATCAAAAGCGCATGGCCCGAAGAATAATGGCCCCTCTATCTCCCCTCAAAAGCAGCGGGTCCAGGGAATAATGGCCCCTCTATCTCCCCTCAAAAGCAGTGGGCCCAGGAATAATAATGGCCCCTCTTCTATCTCCCCTCTCAAAAGCGCAGGGCCCGGGGAATAATGGCCCCTCTATCTCCCCTCAAAAGCGCAGGGCAAGGGGAATAATGGCCCCTCTTCTATCTAACCTCTCAAAAGCGCAGGGCCCGGGGAATAATGGCCCCTCTATCTCCCTTCTCAAAAGCACAGGGCCCGAGAAATAATGCCCCTCTATTTCTCCTCAAAAGCGCAGGGCCCGAAGAATAATGGCCCCTCTATCTCCCCTCTCAAAAGCAGCGGGTCCAGGGAATAATGGCCCCTCTATCTCCCCTCAAAAGCAGTGGGCCCAGGAATAATAATGGCCCCTCTTCTATCTCCCCTCTCAAAAGCGCAGGGCCCGGGGAATAATGGCCCCTCTATCTCCCCTCAAAAGCGCAGGGCAAGGAGAATAATGGCCCCTCTTCTATCTAACCTCTCAAAAGCGCAGGGCCCGGGGAATAATGGCCCCTCTATCTCCCTTCTCAAAAGCACAGGGCCCGAGAAATAATGCCCCTCTATTTCTCCTCAAAAGCGCAGGGCCCGAGGAATAATGGCCCCTCTATCTCCCCTCAAAAGCAGCAGGCCCAGGGAATAATGGCCCCTCTATCTCCCCTCAAAAGCAGTGGGCCCAGGAATAATAATGGCCCCTCTATCTCCCCTCAACAGCACAGGGCCCGGGGAATAATGGCCCCTCTATCTCCCTTCTCAAAAGCACAGGGCCGAGGAATAATGCCCCCTCTAGCTCTCCTCAAAAGCAGCAGGCCGAAGGAACAATGGCCCCTCTATCTCCCCTCTCAAAAGCACAGGGTCTGGTTAATAATGGGCCCTCCATTTCCCATCTCAAAAGCACAGGGCCTGGAGAATAATGGCCCCTCTATCTCCCCTCTCAAAAGCGCAGGGCCCGTGGAATAATGGTCCCTCTATCTCCCCTCTCAAAAGCACAGGGCCTGGGGAATATTGGCCCCTCTATCTCCACTCTCAAAAGCGCAGGGTCCGTGGAATAATGGTCCCTCTATCCCCCCTCTCAAAAGCACAGGTCCCGGGGATTAATGGCCCCTTTATCTCCCCTCTCAAAAGCACAGGGCCCGGGGATTAATGGCCCCTCTATCTCCCTTCTCAAAAGCACAGGGCCCGGGGAATAATGACCCCTCTATCTCTCCTCTCAAAAGCGCAGGGTCTGTGGAATAATGGCCCCTCTATCTCCCCTCTCAAAAGCACAGGTCCCGGGGATTAATGGCCCCTCTATCTCCCCTCTCAAAAGCACAGGGCCTGGGGATTAATGGCCCCTCAATCTCCCCTTGTGACGCACCCATTAACATGCACGCAGGTCTGTCATACGTGGGCATGCCCTATCGCCAGCACAGGTGCACCCCTCCCCCTCCTCCCCCCATCAATTCACTTATCTGCCTATGGGTCTTTACAGGGCTTTCAGTGGGAAAAAAAACTAGGGGTGCTCTAAAAGGGGCGTGGCAAATTTCTTGACGGGGTGTGGCCTATCTGAGTAAGGGAGTGGTCTAAATCAAGATAACTAGCATTGTGTGCTTAAGAAAATCATGGAGTCGCATCCAGCAAAGGATAATAAAATAGGCAAAAAGGTATATTTATTAAGTTTAAGCCATAAAATACCAAACACTTAAAAAAACAACATATATCTGGTTTGGTATTGAAAAACTGTCATAATTGGGGTGAAGTCAGGCTCATTAATCAATACCCCTGGCACCGGTGTTCCTGCAGTCACGTCATGTTTGGTAGTTACGGCCCTTGGGCCCAGAGCTATTTTCAAATAAATAGTAACGCTAGAGCTTTACAGGAAGCTTCAATCAAAGTATACATGGCTCGTTGTTAAATATAAGCGACATACAATATAACCATCACCATAAAATGTACTAATATGCCATTACTAATATTGTAGCCAATTACAAATGCACTGATATTATAGAACACAGGTGCAGGTAATGCTGCAAGAAGGACGTAAAATACTTACATATACCACTATAAAATACAGCAGCAAATTATAATGGCGCAGCGTCCTTTGAGTGCGCACATACATTCTGCTGCATATACATTACTGCCGCACACCTCACACCCTAACCCTGTAGATAGAGGGCGCTTCTTTTTCACAATTGATATTTTCACCGAACACGACACCACTGCCAACATCTACAGGATCCTTTCATTTCCCTACCGTGCCCGGGCGTCGCTCGTAGTCGGTATTTAAAAGCAAGCGCTCTCCTCATATCCGCTTATACCAGTTGTCTAGGGCCATTCAAATACTCGCGTTGCAGGCTTGCAGGCTGGGAGGGCAAGTTTTGTGTGGCTTCAGAAGGATCCAGGCTGAGGCATCTCTGATGCGGAGACAGGGTCCCGACGGGGCTGGTAGGGCTGGGGAGGCGTCACGAAGGTAAGTTTCCTTTTCACTACTGCTGGATTCTGTTGTAGACCCTCATCCCTCGCTTGCTTTAAGGCAGAGCAGGGTCACACTGGTTGCTGGAGAAATCTTGCTGCAGGCCGTAAAAGCAGGGTTGTGCCGGTTCTAACCAGCTGTTGTTGTGCCGATGGCTGGCATGATGACGTAGGTGGAGCTGCATGTTCAAAGAGAAGGGAAATCCCGAGAGAAAGAGTCTCTCTTCAAAGGATTTCCCTTCCTGCTACAATGACGTCACGCCTTAAGCAGTACACACGCATGCTCACCTGAAACACCAAACAAAAACCGGGATGTCTTATCACCCTACCTTTGACCTTTGAGGCCCGAAAATAGAGACCCCTTTCGAGGCCCCCCCAAAAAACTGGGGGTGCATAGACCCCCACAGACCACCTCACTTAAAGCCCTGGGTCTTTATAATGGCTTTCATCTTGTACTCAGTGACTTCCTACATGAGGACCTGGCCCTGTTTTTCCCTGTAGCGTTTTCTTGCTGTTATCATCCCCTCCTCTTCTTCAAGCTTGGTTAATTAATACATAGATGTTTCGTTTTCATGCCATGTGGTTGCACCCATTTGCAGCAAAAAAAAACGCATAACTTCTATTGCAGTTAGTACACACTTGTCTTCTGTGTGCTATCAATGGTACAAGGTTTCTCCAAATCCTCTGACATGCATATATAGTAAGTGCAGGTTTTTCTCACAGGGGGTGCCCTGCACTTGGGCCATTAATTCAGCATCACTACTCTCAGGATCTACTGAACATATCTTTCAGCCATGCTCAACTGACTCTAGGTGCAAGGCCTGTGTTCAAGCGTGAGCAAAGATCCCCAAAACAAGTAAAATTACATCTCACATGTTTGTTCATACACTCCCCCGCCACAGCCAGCAACCAACTGCCTCTCTTAGAACACGTCACAACATGTCTAAGGTGGATCGTTAGGATGGAACCCAGCAGTGTAACAAAGGGAGGGGGCACCAAGATACCACATACCGACCCTTCGTAAACAAGTGCAAAACAATTTACAATACCGCAAAAGTATACAAGTAGTAAAGTATAGTTAGAGTAAAACATGGTGGGGAAAATGGAGAGGGCGAGGTGTGTGGCACAGCGGCCAGGGCTGCTGACTTCAGAGCTCGGAACTCATGGGTTGATCCCCAGCGCCGGAGGCAGATCAGCTCCACATCATGTGACTCTGGGCAATAGTTCACTTAATCTCCCTGACGCCCCCCCAGCGCCTTGAGACCCTTTCGGGTGATTAGTTCGCGCTTTACAAATACCGGGTTAGTTTAATTTTGGTTAATTAAAACATGGAAAATATTGACGAAAAGCATTCCAACTGAGAAACCCCTTGAGGAAAAGAAACGTTCAAACAAGTAACACAACTTACCTTACATGCTTTACATACCTTCAATATGATATTTAATCCAGTAAGGAAACTATTCATTTTAAATCCTCTCCTGCTCGAAGTTTAAATCGTTCTGTCCATACCTGGCAACCACCACACCATACTTCTCACTGATGGATTTGTCGTGCCATAGGTTCATTTTGACCAAATCCCCTACCACCACCACATAAAGACACTCTACTTAAATTCCAAATTCTCCCATAAGAAGTCTTCATGGTGTTCCTGAACAACTGGATAACCCTCAAAGGTTTTGAAAACTTGGGCAGCTTCTCCCTACCAACAAGCGTCTTTAGCCTCACCCAATAACCAACTTCTAGCTCACTCTCCTACTTTCCTAACATCAAAATTCTCCTACTTCCTGTGTAACGACAGTTCTCTCTCTCTTCACTCATCATCAACCCACCCCTTAACACACTGTTTCCTCCAACCCATCAGCTAGGCACCATCCTACTCTTGGGGTTTCTTCGTCTGAATAGTTCATAAGGAGTTTTCCCTGTAGTTGGATGCAGAAACAATCAGTCTTTGCACCAACTGGTTTCAGAAAGATACAGTGCTTTCTTTTTGTCGAGTATACAACACTCTGAATTATTCTTCAATCTCTCTGCAACAAAATTGCTTTCGATTTTCTGTTAAACTTTTCAAGATGGACCACTATCTGGAAAATCTCTTGCATGAATGTTTTCACAATTCTTGAACTAATGTTACTCACCCAACTACCCTAGGTCAACTTAAAAACAACATCATAATCTGAACAGCACTCTGATTCCCTTGGGTCATGTTCGAGCTTTAAAAAACTCAAAATAAAAGTTCATCTGTTTCTTCTACTCAATTCTATGACTCCTCAATCTACATGGAGAATTCTTCTGGTTCCCTTTTGCCTTCAGGCTGCAGGATGTCTTCCTCTAGACCGCCTGTCTCATTTGGTATGGAGATTGAAAGGGTTGGGACTCCTGAGGCACCTTGCTGAGGTCATTGAGAGACCTAGACATCCTTCCACTCTCAAGACCTGTTCCCGACATTGGACAATTTCCAGAATTGGTGTTCTTCTAAGTCCTTTTCTGATGTGCAGTGTGATTTGTCTTTGGCCTTCAGTTTCCTATATGGGCCTTTCAGGACAACTTGGGAAAGATGAGATTCTTGCCCCTGCAATGTTGAGTGGGGTTCTCTTGATCTAGACCTGTAGTTCGGCCCTTTTTTTGCCTCCTTCAGATTTACCTGTTTTCTTTACATTTCTTCAGGGTTTTACTTTTGAGCCCCTTGATACTGTGAACTTGACATTTTTGACCATTAAAGTGTTTTCCTGGTGGTGATGACTCATTCCAAAGAATTGATGAACGTGGGGACCTTTCTGTAGACCCCCTGTTCCCAGAATTGTAGATAATGGGGTTATTTGTAAAACAGATCCTGACTTTCTCTCGAAAGTTGCATCCATTGCTATTAAACATCAGGAAATTATTTTCTATGTTTTCCATCCTTCTGTCCAGAAAGAGACGCTGTTCAGCTCTTTAGATATTAAAAGGGTGAATTTGATCCATATGGATAGACCTAGACCTTTTCGTAAATCAGTCTGCCTTTTTTTTGCACCTACAGAATACTGGACCAGAGTTGTGAAGCGTCTTCTATCTGCATTAGTAGATGAATTCGGTCTACAATCTCCCTTTATCTGAAGCTCCTTTATCTGAGGGTATACAAGGTAGATCATCAACAGGTATGACAGCTTGCTAGGCTGATATTCAGGGAGTGCCTTTATCTGAGATTTATAGGGCAGCCACTTAAGCCTTTCTCAGTACTTTTGCAACTCATTATCAACTTCTGAATTTAGATTTGGAAGGTTGCTCTTTTGAACAAGGGTTTCTTAGTGATATCCTGTCTTAATATGTACATTGTTATTTTTTTGTTCTGTTTGGTAGTCATTTGATTTTGACGGCACCAAACTAGCTATTTATAGGGTTCACAAGCCTCGTCAGGGGTAGTAAGCGCTATATAAATGCAATTACAATACAATACTATACAAGAATGGGTGGAGCTTATTGTCTTCACTTTTTGCCTTCTTGGGGTGGAACACATGTAAAAAATAATGGCTATATAGGATTAAGGGTAATGAACATTACAGGTGAGTAATCAGGGTATTTTTTTAATGCAAAATGAAAGTGCTCAAAATGAATTAAAATGTTTTATAGCATCGATTAAAATGAAACTAAATGTTTAATACATATTAATGTTAGTGTTGTCTTTTTTTAAGGGGAATTTTGGCTGGCCCACTTCCGTTGTTTGCAGTAAAGGTGTTTATGATATAGAAGCATTAACAGAGGAATTGAAAACTGGGCCATACGGAAGATGCATTTACGACTGTGATAATGATGTGTGCACTAACCAGGTAGAATACCTTTTCCATTTCTTCAAACCTTTTTGTGCAACAGTTCTCTTCTGTGAAGTATTAGAGATGAGATATGGCAGTGCATTAATTCCTGATTTGAGATGCAGACCAGTGTAAATGAAGCATATCTGTGTGTTGTTGAATCACCTATATACAACTTTCAGTTTGGAACAAGAATGTTTTTTTCCTTAAAGCTCATTTGGTAAATATAGGCAAGACATGTAGTGAAATTGGCAAATCCATATAGTTCTCTCCCCCCCTTAGTTCTCAGTGATGTCTGCCTAAACACCAGGGAACCCAGACCATATGCGTCACTGGAAAAGATCCACTCTCCGTTCACATGCTCTGCAGCCCATGTCTGAATGGTTTAACCAATATAGGTCAATGGGAGACATCTGGAGGTTCCTGCAGAGAAGGCCTCAGTGAACAGAGTGATGGAGTGTTTACAAATTCCTAGTAGGGCATTACCTGTTGGGGGGTTCTAGAGGTTCTGCTGTAAGGTTGTCCTGTCTGTAGGTGCTGCAGTGGACTGGGATATAGGGGGTTGATGTGCTAGTTTGATTTATTAAGCTCACTTTGACAAATAGTGCGTATACTGCAAAGCAGCACCCCAGCTCACAATTTTGTCAGACTTAATCTTTCCTCTGGTGCTCTAATCAGCCCCTTCATCCTCCTTAGCATCCTCATCTACTACCTGGAGTTCCTCAATGACTCTAACACCAACAACCTCCTGGACCAGAACCTGAGCACACTCTCACTCACCCAATGAGTAAAGGGCCCTACACATGCCACCAGACATCTCCTTCATCCCTTCTTCACCAACGTCAACCACATCACGGTGGACAACCCTACATGTCTCGATTGGACCGATCAATCCCTTATCTGGTTTGACCTGCTTATCCCCCAACTGTGTGAAACTGCACCCTCCAAAATTTCTTGACGAAACTGGAACAGGATCCCAGAAGAAACATGGACCACAGAGCTCCAAGCCTGGTAACCACAACACCTCGACAACCTCTCACAATCAATCAACAACTTCATCAGCTGGATCACCTCCTGCACCGATTTGCTGGCCCCTCGCAAAACCCCCACTACCACCAGAACCAGGCCACAAGCAAGCTGGTACATGGGTTTGAAACCTCTGCTCGGCCAGCCTACTGCTAGCACACATCCCCTGCATCTGGAGAGCCGTCAGGCACGCTTTCTAATATCTCAGTCCTAAAGCCTGGAACGACCTCCCCCCTGCACATCATAGGCTCCTCCTCAATCCCTGAGTTCCACAAGAAACTAAAGACTGAGACCTGAGACTCGGCCAGCCCAGTCACCTCCTTATCTTGCACCTAGATACCCTCCTGGTGCGATGCGTACTCTACGAGTATTCATAACATAACATGCTCATTGCAAACTGTTTGCTGTGACAGGCTTTATTTTTTAACTCTAATATCTTTGCAGTTCCAAAGAGCTATGAACAGAATAGGTGATGGAATGTTGGCCTTTTTCCACTCATAATAAATACACATGTCAAGCACAAGCTGTAAACATATTCTTAATTTCAGAAAAGTAATAATTGTTCTACAGAAGGTAGGATTGCGATATAGCACCAGTATTGTTTAGTATATGTTGTTCTTTTTATTTGTTGACATCAAAAATATTTAACACTTTTAAAAAGTTTTACATTTCCTGGAAACCCCTACAGAGAGGAGGTGTGCTTGCATGTGGAGGCTCTGTGCCCTTGCAGTCCATAGCAAGTGTCGCAGACTACCTAGGACAATGAGACATTTTCAGAAACCTTAGTTTGTTATTTTTAGGGAGAAAAGTAGTGGCTGCAGACACAGGCTCCAACCATGACCCATCTCCATGGCCGCGCCCCCTGTACCACTCCATGACTACTCAGTATCTGCTGAAAGCCCCACCTCTTCTACTTCACAATACCCTCCCCTCTCCATGCCCCCACCTTCTTTCAAATACAATGGACATTTTTTCGAGATTGGACAGGTCTGTCTTCTTTGTGGTCACTGTTTAGTTGCAGATCTGCGCTGGCCATCAATCTTATTTGAGGAACTGTGGTTGGACAGTACCTGCTGCTCTGTTGGTTTGTGTGAGTTGGAAAGTAAAATAGGTTTGATGTAGAAAGATCTTTCCGGGGGGGGGGGGGGGGGGGGGCGTGGCCGGGCAAGATGGCCAAGCGGACGTGATTTGTCTCGGCTCCCGGTCCACACCAGTGTCCCAAGCACATAGCACATAAGCGCCGGCAAACACCACCAGAATTCGCCTTCAAGGCAACCAAAATATGGCACTCCGCCGAAACAATGAGAATCTTTACAGTACATGCGTCCCGGTGAAATTAATGTATCGGAACAGCAGGAGAGGTGCACGGCAAGAGGGACCCTGCGCTCCCCCTCTCAGTTGAAGAGCACTGTTAATTCACCACAGTAGATTCTCTGTTGTAGGAGCTAGCCCTCTGGGGACTACTATCATACCGTACCTGGATCGGCTTGTTGAGGGATGGGGAGACGTTGACACCACCGTCAATCGCGGACGCTGACCAGTTAATAGGAAAGAGAGGTGATTGCTCTCCACGATCAGCATGGCTAGAATAACCGCAGGGGGAGCCAAGGTGTCCGCACTTATGCCGCCGAAGAAGGCGACGCCCAAAGTCTCTAACTTATTCACACCTGCGGAGAAAAGACCTACACCGGAACACGTCAAATCCACGGACACTATGGCCCTCACGAAGTACGACCTGATGGCGTCTCTAAGAGATTTTTCAAAGCAACTACGCACCGAACTCAGTCAGGACATTACAGCCTCCATACAGCATCTTAAAACAGACTTATCCACCCGCATGGCTACGCTGAAGCATGATGTTGACTCGGTGTGCGCGAGAGTAGTTGAAGTGGAAACTCAGGCCCAAGAGTTAGACAAGCGAGTCACAGACACGCAAGAAAAGATGCAAGATCTCCAGTGTCAACTACAGCTAGCCCAATTGAAATCTGAAGATTTAGAAAACAGAGCGTGGAGAGATAATATTCGGATCCGGTACCTGGAGGAAGGGGCGGAGGGATCAGACCTCGAGGCCTTCCTCAAGGGTCTCTCCGCGGAAATTCTCAGTCCACGACAGCTTAAGATCAAGTTGGAACGAGCACATCGTGTAGGGGGGCCGATAACGGGAGAGCACCCACGGACTCGAGACGTCCTTGCCAATTTTCACTCCTTTAAGGTGAAGGACGCTGTCCTACAGGAGGTCCGTAAAAAGAGTGATATCTCATTTCAGGGATTTAGATGTAACTCCTTCCAAGATCTGCCTCCTGCAACTCTAGCCAGAAGGAAGCAATTCCAACCTCTTACCACGAAGCTCCGGGAAGACCATGTAAAATATAGGTGGGCATATCCATTCAGACTGAGCTATGAATATAACAAGAGAGTGCAACACGTCACTGAGCTGGAAGAAGGATTAAGATTACTGGGACTCGCCCCGCAGATGCAGGGAACACACAGGCAACGTCAAGAGGAACAGACCGAGGCGGCACGGAAAAGCTGCAATGGAGCGTGAGCAAGAAGGGCGACCATAAATGAAAATCTGACTGAGGAATCAGGCGGCAAGACTTAACAAGGGAGCAGTGTATCCGCAGGAAGAGAACAGATGAACATGACCAGTGAACTCTTCGTGGTCGAGGGCAGCAGCGCCTGAAGTTCAGGGAGATAGGCTGAGTATACTCACCGTTGTCTGCCTGAAGATGGCGAATTTTTTGAACAATCGGGACGGGCGTGGATAGGGACTCTAGTCGAGTCATCCACCAACATGCCCAGATGGGCTGTTACCCAAACAGTCGGAGGTTCACCAATTATCCGACACTCACTGTTGTTGGGTTTGTTGGGGTTTTTTTTTTGTTGGGGGGGGTTTGAGGGCATGGTGGTGGCTAACACGCTACATCTTTCTCGTGTGCATTTTAGTCCCGGGGAATCCCACGAGAGGGGTGTGAATGGGGGGATCAATAGCTAGAACCCAGGGGGTCGATGCTGGGTGTGAGGCTTCAGAGGACGGCAGGAAGAAGGGGGAACATTCATAGCGCCATGGTGATTTCCATAGTCTCATGGAACGTTAGGGGCCTAAATTCGCTCCATAAGCGACAAAAAGTCTGTGAATACCTCACGGACCATCACTTCGATATGGTGGCTCTTCAGGAGACACACTTGTAAAGGGCGGAAGAGATGTAACTGCGCCATAAACAATATCCCCTTATATATAGGTCCTCAGCAGTTACCAAACACCGCTGGGTAGCACTACTTTTTCACAGCTCAACCAAATTTCAGCCAGAGGTAGTTCAAGCGGATAAAGAAGGTCGGATGATCATGGTGAATGGTACACTAAGGGGGAGACTCTGTACTTTTATTGCAGCCTACGCTCCTACTGTAGGCCAGCCTGCCTTTCTGGCATCACTTTTAGATAAGGTGGGAAGGTTTGCGGAAGGGCTGACAGTCCTCTTGGGTGACTTTAATCTCACGTGGCAAGCAGATTTAGATAGTAGTCACCTTAACAGAACTGCAGTAAGCTCCTTCCCTACATCCGCCATACAGACTACACGACCTGGGTCTCAGAGACGCCTGGCGTACGCTGTACCCTTCGACTAGAGACTACACTTTCTTCTCACATGTATACCGCACACCTACCCCAGGCTTGACTATGTTTTTATTAGTCAGAATTTGTTGGGCTCACTCCAGGAAGCAAAGGTCCTCCCACTCTCGATCTCTGATCACTGTCCAGTCTCGGTATGTCTTAACTGGAGCAATGTCACCCCAAGACTTCTAAGTGGTATTTTCCGATTTCCCTTACAAGGGACAAACTAATGAGGGATGAGTTGAGGGGAACGATTACAGAATTTTATACTTTGAACTCATCCCAAGATACTTAGGTTTTTAATAATTGGGACGCATACAAAGCCGTCATACGGGGAAAATGTATAGAGCTTAACGCTACCCTGAACAAGCAGAGAGCTAAAGAGAGAGAGCGTCTAGAGGCAGAATTGGAGCTGGCTGAGAAAGAACACAAGAGCACGCCTACCAGGGGTTTGCAACGCAAGATCACTGCGCTCTGGGGAAAGCTTAGGGCGATATGTAACAACAGGGCAGAATACACGTTATTGCGGTTGCATCGGATTTCTTATACACAAGGGAACAAAATAGGCAAACACTTGCCAAGACAACTTTGGGAGAAAAGGGAAAAGGAATACATTGGTAACATACAGGACAGGGAGGGCCAGTTGGTGTCCACAGACATGGGAAAGGCAGACATATTCGGGGTATTTTACGAGAACCTCTACACGGGGAGCCACGGGACATCGATACACAAAATAGATATCTCCAGACGTTGAATTTCCCCAAGGTCTCGCAGGCTAGGAATGATTGTCTCACGGCACCCATAACACAGGAAGAGGTGGGCACGGCAATCAAATCCCTTAAACCCAACAAAGCACCGGGCCCAGAAGGCCAGCCGACCCTCTTTTATAAGACCTTTGCACCCGATATCATCCCACATCTAACACACCTCTTTAACGAAATGGCAGAAGAGGTAGGGGTGAGTACCTCCATGGCAGAGGCCGTGATTACTGTGATCCCTAAACCAGGGAAAAAGAGACACCTCTGCACTTCCTATCGACCTATTGCACTTTTAAATTTAGATGCGAAGCTATATTCGGCAATCCTGGCAGAGAGGTTGAATGGTCTACTACCAGACCTTGTTCACCCTGATCAATCAGGCTTCATAAAAGGTCGGCAGACCCATGACAACATCCGAAGAATGGTACATCTGATTGGGAAGGTAACTATACACACAATACAGGCAGTTCTCGTGGGGCTGGATGCCGAAAAGGCATTTGACAGTGTTGACTGGTCATTTCTATCTACCACGCTCAAACATTTCGGCTTCGCAGATAAATGTATTAATATGGTCAGGGCCAATTATGTAAAACCTAGATCCAAGGTACAGGTTAATGGGACTTTGTCTGCCCCCTTTTCCCTCACTAGAGGGACCAGACAGTGGTGCCCGTTATCACCCCTGCTGTTCGCCCTAAGCTTCGAACCGCTGGCGATGTGCATCCGGGATAACCCAGAGATAAAGGGGATCCCCTTTGGAGGAGATACCCACAAAACTTTGCTATTCACGGACAATGCACTTCTATCTCTCACTGAGCCCTCACTCTCACTCCCTGCCCTACAGGCGGAACTGGCCAGGTTTAAGACTGTGGCGGGCTTTAAAGTTAATCTTGATAAATCCTATATACTTAATCTCATACTCCCAGAGGCTGAGGCAAGTGGTCTACGGGAACACACTCCCTTTCAATGGGCCAAGCTCCCTTTACAATACCTGGGTATCCAACTAACACCACGCTTAGAGGGGCTATACAAGGCCAACTTCCCGCCCATTCTCCTTCTGCTTCAACACGACCTTAAACGGTGGAAACCCCTCTTCGTCTCTTGGTTAGGTCGTATACACATGATTAAAATGACAGTGCTTCCTAAAGTTTTGTATCTCTTTCAAGCACTACCCATCGAACAGGATAGGGAGCTCCTTCCTAAAATCAAATCACTAATCACCCGCTTCATTTGGCAAGGGGGAAGGGACCTTCTACCATTTCACATATTGAGGCGACCAAGAGCTGAGGGAGGAGTGGGTTTACCTGACTTTGGCCTTTACTCTAAGGCGGCCCAATTAAGGATAGTTGCGGAATGGTCCAAAAGAAACTCGGAGAAGCCCTGGCTCCATTTGGATCGGGCCATTGCGGGGAGGAGGATTTGGGACCTCATATGGAAGCCCAAGAAGGAGCGACCCGCCAATGCATACATTAGCACTCCCACACGCACTACCCTGAAGGTCTGGGACTCAATATCCGGGGGAGAGGGATGGATTACGTTCCCCTCACCATATACACCAATACACTTTAATCTGGCATTTCCACCAGCAATATGTGAAGGCCCCTTTACTCCCTGGAAATAGGTTGGATGCCTCATGTTGTCAGATCTGTTCCACAATTACGATATTTTAACGTTCGAGAACTGCCGAAGGGAGTTTCACTTAGAACCCAGCGAACACTTCCATTATCTCCAACTCAAACACTGGGCTCTTACCCCTCATATCCGAGATGCTGACATACAAGAGAAAAAAAGCTTTGATTTTTTTTTACTGAAGGTAGGCTCTGTGAAAGGGGTAATTTATTTCCTGTACAGCTCCCTACTCGCTGCAACCCGCTCACTGAGACCTAGATATATGACCATGTGGGGGAGAGTGGTGCAGAGAGACGTATCCGATAAGGAATGGGCAGGGCTATGGTCAGACATCGCCAAATTCAATCACTCCCCAGAATTGCGAGGAACCCGCTTAAAACCTGTGATGGATTGGTACCTCTACCCTACCAAACTTAAGTGGATATTCCCGACTGCATCAGAGAAGTGTTGGAGAGGTTGTGGTCTCCTCAGCTACTTCAAACACATTTGGTGGGATTGTCCTACAATTAGACCCTTTTGGGAAGAGATACTCATGCACATTAAACACATGTTAGGATATCCCATACCAACCTCTATAACTGGAGTACTCTTAGGCATCAGGGATCCGTCACTGAAACACCAAACCAAAGCAGACAAGGCCATTATATGCACATGTATAGGGGCCGCTAAAGTTGCAATTGTGGCGGCATGGAAGAAGAAGGCGGGGGGGGCGTGGCTTGGGCGCCGATGGCGATGGTCGCCTGAGAGCTCGGCTCCGGGACTGAGCCCGTGATTATCCTGTAAATCGGCGGTTGCGGGGCACCCCGACCCCCGCATTTTGGTGACCGGCCCGACGGAGGCCTGCCGGGGCCCCCGGCGCGATCGGCAAGAGCGGTGACCCGGGGAAAATCGCAGTTCAGGGAACTGCGGAGTGTGACCCAACATGGCGCCCGGACTTCTTTGTCCCCTTGGCCGGATCCGATAGACTGGAGGACCGTCGCTGACGGCGGGGCGCCCCCTGCTCGGCAATCTCCCGGTGGGGATTGAAGCTGGACATCGGTCAGAGTGGTCTCTTTCCCTGGGGATTGCACTCGGATGAACGGATGCCCTCGCCATAGCGGATCCCACGCGGGGACAACTGGGGATCCCGACGGTGGCCCCACTCCCCGCATCGCACTTGGCTACTTTCTCCTGGCTGACCCACTCCCATGGGAGGCGCAACCCTTTGGAGCCGCGAGTTATCCGATAGAGCTGGTGACACTCGCTCCGGGACTCGGTCGGCCGTGTGGGCCTGCACGGCCCGGCGACGATTGTCCCCGCCTCCTCCGCGGTTGACACGGTGGTGGCACGGGCCGCGGCTGGGACGATCCAACGGGCCCTGGAGACGGGGATCTCCGGCACTCGACCTGAGGCCTAGCACCCGAGGGAGTCGTAGCCGGTGCCGACACTCGGGGACGCCTGCTCCGGGGCCCGGACGGAGAGCGGCCGACGACATGGGGAAACCTAGAGGCGCCAAGGGGACTGCCCCGGTCGTCTCGGACCTGGAGACCCAGGACAAGGAGGAACGCGGGGGCCCAGAGGAGGCCGGCGGTGCACCTCTGCAGCAGCAATTCGACCGCGTTTTGGAGGCAATAGCGACCACGCGCTCGGCCCTCCAGCGGGACATTGCCCAGGTGGCGACGAGCCTGGGTCTCCTTAGAGCGGACCACGGCAGACTGTCGGACCGGGTCAAGGAAGTGGAGGGCTCGGTGAAAACCTTGGAGCCAGCACAGCGCACCCTGGCCGTGGAAGTGAAAGAGGCCTTATCCCGGATCGCGGTCCTCGAGCAGAGAGCGGAGGATGCGGAAGGCCGTAACAGGAGGAACAACATTCGTGTGGTAGGCCTACCGGAAAAGATCGAGGATGGCGACATGGTGGCGTATCTGGAGGCCTGGCTCCGAGACACGGTGGCCCCGGAGGGTCTGTCCTCCTTCTACACCCTGGAGCGTGCCCATAGAGTCCCGGCAAGGCCGCCGCAGCAGGGCCGTGCCCCGCGGCCGGTGGTGGCGCGGTTGTTGCACTTCAGGGATAGGGACCTGATCCTCAATGCCGCCAGACATAACGGACCATTCAAAGTGGCGAACAGCCAGGTGAACATCTTCCCGGATTACACCTATGAGACTCAACGCAGACGGTTCTCCTTCCTGGCGGTCAAGCGCGAGCTCCGGAGCGAGGGCATTCAGTACTCGCTCTTCTACCCGGCGAGGCTCCGCGTAATTGTCGATGACGAGACCCAGTTCTTCGACACCCCAGAGGCCGTTTGTCACTGGCTCGAACTATATAGAGCGGGGAAAGGTGGATCCGGCTCCTCGCCTCGACGGATGGCAGAGCCGGGACAGAGGCGGAGATCCAGGAGGCCTCGAGGTCGTGGGGGCCGATCGGGGGGTCCCTCAACTGTGGAGACATCAACGGAGCGGAGGGGAGTGCTGGAGGTGCTGACGGCGCTGTCTGGGTCGCGGGACGATGCCACTGTGGAGGAAGGGGTCCCGGGTGACGAGGGGGGTTCAACGGACTCCGAGGGATCTGTGCCGGACAGTGGCCATACGCCGGAGATCACACCACAATCGGTGGAGGACATACTAGATGGACAGGGGTAGCAGGGTGTGCTTCTTCAGTTTGGGTGGGGGCCCGGCGGGGGGATGGCGGGGGACGGTAAGAGTTGCTGTCTACCGGGGTAGGATGGGTGGGGTGCCCTGGACTGGCCCCCTGGGGTTTTTTTTTTTCGTGACACTGTTTTGGGCTTGCTCTAGTCCTGGTGGCCTGGGCGACGAGGGCCCATTGCCTCCGTCCAGCCCGCACCTGGCCCTTAAGGCCTTCCTGTGGTGGCGACTGCAGGATTAGTAGGGTGTAGTGGGTTGTTAGCGAGTGTGGTTTGGATGGGAACTAGATGGTGCTATTTGGGTCCTGTTCTGGGGAGGGTGGATGGGGAGTTGATTAATTTTTGGGTTGTTCAGTTTTGGTTGGGGACAATGGCCGCCATCAGTGCTGTGAAGATTGATGTCCTTGCATGGTTGGGACCCAGCTGGGGAGACTTTGCGAGACTGATATGGGACAATGGCTGAGGTTGCCAATCTGAAATGTGTTACTTGGAACGTACGGGGGCTTCATACAATGTCCAGGCGTCACAAGGTCCACGCTTACTTAGTGCGTAGGGGGATACAAATGGCGCTGCTACAGGAAACCCATCTGAACAAGGCGGAAGGGGCGGCGCTACAGCGTAGATGGAGAGGGCAGGTCTTTTGCACCTCGTACTCCGCGTATGCCAGAGGGGCGCTGATCTGGGTTAGGGCTGGGGTCCCCTTCCAAGTCACGAACACAGTGATAGATCCAGAGGGGCGCTATGTGGCCATTTCGGGGACTTTGGGAGGGAGAGACCTAAATGTTTGCTGTGTGTATGCTCCTAATGTCGACCAGACTGCCTTCCTTTCCAGGTTATCGGGCTCGCTGGCCCACTGCCTCTCCGGGCCCATCCTGCTGGGTGGAGACTTCAATTCTGTAGTGGATGTAGACAATGACCGCTCGCACCCACCCCTCCCTGACTCTCCGGTTCGTCGTTTGGCTAGGGACCGTCGGGACTGGCAGACTCACTGGGGTCTAACGGACATTTGGAGGGCGCAACACCCCACAACTAGGGACTACTCCTACTTCTCGAGCCTCCATGAATTGCACGTTCGACTGGACGGATTTCTTGGCTCGCCTGAATTGGTTTCGGCGGCGGTCCGGTCTGAATATTTGACCAGAACCATTTCTGATCATAACCCCCTCTTGTTGGACCTTCGCTGGTTTCCCGGGGTACCTGCGGTGCCCACCTGGAAATTGCGTCCCGAGACCCTTGAGGACAGTGTCTTCAAGGCGGATCTGGGTGACACGATCTCGGAGTACTTCGCGTCCAACGGTGGCACCGCGAGCACGAGAGCGTTAGAGTGGGACGCTTTTAAGGTGGTGGTGAGGGGGTACTGCATTTCTAAACAGGTCGGGGTGCGGCGAGTTATCCTCGCAGACCTGGAGACAGCGGATCGGAAACTCCGCGAGTTGGAATTACGCCGCCCAGGGCGCCCAGACTTACAGGTACGCACGGCGGAGGCGAGAGAGGCGGTGGCGGCGGAGGTCGAACGGCTCCGCTGTTTTGACTATAAAGCCTATACGGTTCGGTCCATCGCAGAGGGGGATAGGTCGAGCGCGCTGTTGGCTTGGCTGGCCAACCCTACGCGGCAGACTTCACTGACAACGTCCATGCGTAGGGCAGACGGAACCCTGGTGTATACTCAGCCTGCGATTCTGAGCTGCTTCCGGCAATACTATGAGTGCTTATACCGCAGTCGCTCTGGCCGAGACCCTGACCTGCTAGATAATTATTTGCGGCCCCTAGAGATTCGAACAATGGAGCAGGAGGTGGCGAAAACCTTGGGGGCCGACATAGAACTGGGAGAGATCCGTAGCGCCATTAAAAAGATGGCGAGAAATAAGACCCCGGGCCTGGACGGGCTTCCTGTAGAGTTCTACGCGGCCTATGCCGACCTCCTAGCCCCTAGGCTGTTGGTGGTATATAAAGAGGCGAGGAGGCTAGGGCGTCTTCCAGGCTCGATGTGTGAGGCCTTGGTGGTCCCGCTCCTCAAACCCGGCAGGGACTCATCCGATCCGGGGTCCTACCGTCCCTTATCGATGCTGACGGTGGATTATAAAATACTGAGCAGCATCTTGGCCACGAGGCTGCTTGGGCACATGAGTTCCTTGGTGCATGAGGACCAGGCTGGTTTTATCCCCAGGCGTAACACGACCATGAACATTCGCAGGTTGTGCCGCCTGCTTGGGGAACCGCTTGCAGACGCCCCGTGCCCGGTTGTCCTATCAGTGGACTTAGAGAAGGCTTTTGATAGCCTGGAATGGGACTACCTTTGCACTGTGTTGCGGAGGTTCGGCCTCGGGGAGGGTTTCGTCAGATGGACCGGGGTGCTGTACGCCTCGGCGTCGGCCAGGGTCCGGGCGGGACCGCTGATTTCCTCACGATACCCGGTGGAACGGGGCACGAGGCAGGGCTGCTCGCTGTCCCCACTGCTCTTTGCGCTGGCGGTGGAGCCTCTTGCGTTGCATCTCCGGTCGGGGGCCCATTACGCGGGCCTATGGACCCTGTCGGGCCCGCACTACGTCTCACTATACGCAGACGACCTGTTGCTCTTCCTAGAAGACCCGCTTGCTGCTCTACAGGGAGCTGCGACGGCGCTCACGGAGTTTGGGGAGGTCTCGGGCCTCCGAGTGAATTGGACTAAGACTTGTCTTTTCCCGATTCGCAGGGGCACCCCTACACCTGCTTTAAGTAGGGAGATTAGATGGGAACCCGACTGCTTCAAATATCTAGGGGTGTATGTTTATCATGAACCCTCTGGCCTCCTCGATGGGAACATTGCCCGGGGCATCCGGGCACTTCGAGGCAGTATGGGCTTTTGGGCCACGCTGCCGCTCTCGGTGGCAGGGCGGATTGCTCTGCTTAAAATGGTGGCGCTCCCCCGGATGTTATATTATTTCCGGACACTACCGATCTGGATCCCACCGACCACGTTTCGACTATTACGGTCATTGATAGTCGGATTCCTTTGGGGCTCGGGCCGCCGGCGGGTGGCCCTCAAGACCCTGATGAGGCCGAAGGAGGAGGGTGGGCTGGCGGTGCCGGACTTCGAAAAGTATTACTTAGCGGCGCAGCTCCAGACCTTCACCCAGGAGATCGCTCGGGAGTTCCGGGGCCCCGAGGATAGGAGGGGAACGGGTATGGCCAGGCATGTTCTCTCCTTCATAGTGATGAGGCAACGATTGGCCTTGCAGGACTTGTCAATGGAGGAGCGGACCGTTCGCCTGTGCTGGAACCGAGCTCACGCCCGGGGCCACCAGCGAATACCGTATGCACCCGAAATACCGCTGGGGATGCTAACGGCTTTGCCCCATGGGGGTGATTGGTCGCGCTTGGCGACCTGGGAGGACGCCGGTCTGCAGCTCATCGGTGATCTATATGAGGACGGGACGATCCTGCCATTCCAGGAGCTCATTGATCGCTTCGGGATTCCCCGCGGCGACTTTTTGCTGCACTCGGCCCTTGTTCGAGCGATCCAGGCGCACTGGCGGTCCGGGCAGGCAGAACCCCCTTTATCCCCGGTGTGCCAATACGTGATGATGTCCGCGGGCACGGTAAAGGCGGTCACTTGCCTTTACGGTAGACTGCTCAACGAGGGGCTGGCTCCCCTCACCACCCTGAGAAACCGATGGGAGGAGGACATTGGCAGGGAGATCCCAGAGACGACCTGGGCTCAGTTGGTGCGGCGAGCCTGGAAGGGCACACGCCACGCCCGCTTTCAATTAGTCCATTATTATGTGCTCCATAGAGCATATTTGACCCCGGTGAAAATCAGGCGATATTTTGCTACGGCATCGGCGGAGTGCCCCAGGTGCCCGGCCCAGGAGGCGGACCTTCTCCACATGCTGTGGGCCTGCCCGGGACTGTCGGCCTATTGGGAGGAAGTGGGGAAGACCCTGGAGGAGACGACGGGGCGATCCCTTTCGTTGGATGCGGCGGTGGGTCTCCTGCACTGGTTCCCTCATACCCCCAAGAATAAAATATCTAGTAAATTCATTGATTTGGGGCTGCTCCTTGCTAAACGGGAGGTGACCAGGAACTGGAAGGCACGGGCCGGCCCGACGGGGAGCCGGTGGCACAGCGAATTTTTGAAGTGGGCAGCAGGGGAGAGCATGCTTAGATACCAGCTAGCTTGGAGGCAGCGTAACGAGAAGGCCGAGGAGACAGCGCTGGAGTGGGAGATGCTAGTGCAGGCCCTTAGGGATTATTGCGCCCCCGGCGACGCCGAACGTGAGGAAGCGGCGCGCCCTGAGTCCCATTAGATGGTTGCACTTCCCAGCTTTATTGTTTTCCCTATGGGTCCTCTAGAAGATCCGGTTGCGGTGGATGCCGCGCGCTGATGGCGGGGGGGGGGAGGGATTTTCCTGGGATTGGGGTGTTTTGAGGGTGGGGGGTTCTTTTGGAGTTATAGGCTTGTTTAGAAAAGCAGATGAAGGACAATGGATCTTCCGGGCCAACCCCGACATCCTCCGGAGCCCCCATCGAATTTCGCCGCCCGACCCCAGGGTTGTGGGCTGAATGGCTGTGTAAGCAACATCCGGAGGGGGATGGAGGGTTGTGTTTCAATGCTTTGGTTTGGGATATAATGTTGGCCGATCATGTAACGATTTACTGATTCCTGCAATAAAAATAATTTAAAAAAAAAAAAAAAAAAAAATGGAAGAAGAAGGCGCCCCCACCTTTCCGTGTGGCATTCGCAACTCTGGAAGATACTTTGTCTTGAGAGAATGACAGACATTTTCAGGGACGATTATAAAAACTTTGAGTACAGATGGGGACCATTAGTCAACTATCTCACACAATGCCTGCCCCTGGCGGCCTGCCCGCCCTCAAATAGAGATATGCATCTCTTTCAATTCTAGCCCAGCATCCACAGACCCGAGACACAGCCCCAGGGATTCCCGAATAGGGGACTCCAGAGATGAGCGATAAAGCCGGTGTAGCAATTAGAGATACACCTCACACATGATTAGATTATAGAATGCACTACATAATTGCCACCACTACCACTTATTTTGGTAGATGGGAGGGGGGTGGGTTTTTTGTTTTGTTTTGGGGGGGACTTTCCATGTTGTAAGGGTTTGACTTGAAACGCATCGCAAAGAGGACAGACAGGTTGAGCGTGCAAGTTTTATTCTTTACAGTCTGCCAAGTGCCTTTACATGCTTTGTGTATCTCTATGTATCAAACAAGGAAAGGCCTTGGTTCACGTTATATTTAGAAGCTCAACCACAGCACAACTTAGGATGCTATTCTCTGTAAATATGCTTTAGCGCCATATTTGATGTAGCATTCCGAAGTGTATACCAAATGCTAATAAAAATAAGTTTGACGAAAGATTTTTCCGGTGTTTTAGGCTGACAATTGAATGTGTTGGGCAATAGTAAATACATACTTGAACCCCATGTACTGTACAAGAAAATATTGTTTGAAGGGAATCTTTACATTCTGCCTTCCCTAAGAGATAGACCGTTCCATGATCGAACCTAACTATGGCCGAGGACTAGGTTTCTACTTCACAGATCTGTGTCTACCTGTAGATTTAACTCCCAGTAGGTTCGAAGTGCTAAGCACTAATCCACTTTGTTATAAATAGTTCACATTCACATTATTAGGTGAAAAATGTTGGCTGCAAAGAAAGAACTTAAAATAATAACTTCATTTATTGTCTCTTGTATCTTTACCAGGTAGTTAACTTTGAGTTTGAAGGAGGAGTTACTGCGGCCTTTACTATGATGGCGTTTACCTACTGTGTCGGTGTGAGACAAACGGTGGTGTATGGGACTAAGGTAAATCACCATCTTATTGAGTATGTAACTTGAATTATTTTATTGGCTTTCACTTATCAGTCACAGTATATGTGGACACAATTCTAAAACACAATCTAAGATTTGTGTGCTTAGCCTGATAATGTGCAGAAATGTTTGCATTTTAGGGATCAGAGTATTGTAGAGGACTTCTCCGTAGACGTACAAGCTTCTCCCTACTTATTCCAGTAGATTCTCTGTATTTGTACATGTAACATTGATTTTCTTTTTTCTTTTTTCTTTACTTGTGAACTTTACTTTGCCACATTCCCATGACATTTTCACGATGTGTGGGGGTTTTAAACACATGATTTGAACATTTACACCACCAGTGGAGCAAACCCAGTGTGAAAAGCAATTGTTAAGGTTTGTTAATACCCACAGTGTCTCTTCTTCGCAATAGTATAAGTGCCTGCAAATCTTGAGTCTGTGGAGCCGGCCCTGTCCTTTTTGCAAAAAATTTGTGTGGCTAGGTCTAAAGTTGACGCATTATTCGATCTGAAGGTGCTCTCTTCTAAGAATGTTTGAAAAGTTTGTAATGGGCCTACAATCCAGCAGTTTGACTTTTAAGATAGTTTGCCAGGCGAAAGAGTTAAAAGGGGAGAGAGACTTTTTCAGTAGAGCTTTGCTGGGCAAGTGGGAGTATTTGGTGGTAAATATATATGGTGTTAGAAGTTAAAATCTTAATTGTTTACAGTACAAGGTGGCAAGTAAGGTGGTTGTTGTATAGGGAGTAGAAGGCTTTCCACAGTCCTGGAATAGTGTGACTACATTGTTAGAGGCAGATAATAGAGGAGGATACAGAAAGTGCAGATAGAGTGAAGAACTTATGTCCATGGAGTACTAGAATTGTGTAAGGGAACAGTAGTGAGCATATGCAGGTGTGGGATGACCAGAGAAAACTGCATAGAAGGAAAGAAAAGACATTTAACGGCTGAGTGAAAGCGGTATTCTATTGACAGGGCAGATTATTGGGGAAATGATGTAACTGTGTTTTGATGGATGGGTCAGGCAGCAGTATCCGAGATTTTTTTATTCGTTTTTTAAAATAAACATTATATAGTTATAACTTGCAAGGAATGCCACTAAAGAGCTACAGTACATTTTGCTTATAATTCCACACATTATCACAAGTGAAAATTAATTCTCTATCCTTAGAGGCCATTCGCCCGCTCCCATTCAAGAATACTGTTTCCTGCATTTAGTTCTGGCTTCCCCATTGTGTAAATACAATTGAATAGAAGTTCAGGTAGATTTTCCTTGGTCCACATATAGTTTTAAATTTCCGGGACAGCTCAGACTCTCATATACAACTTTATTGGCTCCCATATACATATCTTGATTCCACTTATGCAGAAGGTGGGTGGTGGTTTTGTGCCCCACAGTCTGGCCACGTTATTTGTCGCCGTTATGAGCCTCACCTTATGTAATAATTTCTGATATTTCAATTGTCCTTCCTCATTCCATATCCACAGCAAAATCAGCTTTGCTTTTATTATCAATGTTTTCTCCAATGTGTCATTACAGAAAGTTGGATACTCCTTCCAGTAGTTTTGTATGCTGTATCCTAGATTTGCAGTGAAAAGACCAGGAAGCCTTTTAGTGTGATGAAATTAAAGAGAGGAGGTTTTTGACATTCATGATGTTCCTTATACTTTTTTCAATAAGCGTAAAAAAACACCAGCACTTTATTGAAACCATCAATCAAACCGCATTTGTAGAGCGCAACATTGTCACCCCTAGGGGTATCTGGGTGCTGGATCTCTGTCGAAGAGCCAGGTCTTTAGTCTCTTTCTGAAGTCTGCCAACGAGGGGGCTGTACAGAGCTGGAGGGGAAGGCTCCATTGTTCGTGGAAAAAACCCCCAGAGAGCTAGACACCATTGGATTCTACTGGGCGACCTTCTTCCACCAACAACTGGAGACCCAATCCCTTATCCTCCTGCCTACACAGGAAGAAAAATATCACCAGCCGAGGCAGATGAAGGATTAATCATTGTACTAATTGATTTTTCCTGAGTACCCCAACTTTAACCACACCATGACAACAAAAAAGGGGCCCAAAATTCATATCTCTTTTTCATCGGATCAGAAATATCCAACTTTGCAATAAGTTTCATCGATTGTATCCAGCCACGCTCCGTTGGGGAGGCTGAGGAGACCCATAATTTACATAACTGTCTGCGGGCCAACAGCACAGCATAAAATACCAGCTTTGCAGTGTCTTCCGTAATTTTACCTTGCAGATCAAGCCTTCCAAATATAACCAGTTCAAAGCTTACCTTGATCTGCTGGTTTAAAACACTCGACAGGCAATTACCCACGGCCTCCCAGAAAGACTGTATCTTCGGGCAATGCAGAAACATATGTAGATTATCTTCGTTTGGACTCCCACGTTTAGGACATGCCACTACTCCAACTGAACCGAATTTAGACAGATATGCAGGTTTGACTGTTTTGTAAAGCATAGACATTGATACTTGCCATTGGTCTTCCATCGCAGTCTCTGGCAAGCATCTTCCCCACAGATCTTCCGGTAAAGTGAAAGCGCCATCCTCCGTCTCTAGCATCAGCCAGTACCATAGTGCAATTTCTTTTTTAGACATAACACTGGACACAAGTATTTTCTCCAATTCATTCGGTCCTCCTATCATTTCCCCTGACACCAAATACCAACTTTGAATCTGGAGGTACTTAAATCTTGAAAAGTTCGGGCCCAGCTCCTGCTCGCACCAACCCCATGAAATTAAATGGCCCTCTGGAAATAACTGCTTCCGCCTTAAAATACCAGCCTCCGTTAAGGGTCTAGCCAATAAATCTTTAGTCCAAGACGGAGATCCAGGTGCATCCCAAATCGGAGCCAACTGACAGAAAATCGGAATCTTTAGGGACATTTTGATTCTATACCAAGTTTCCGCCATGCCCATTAGAACTTTTACCTGACTTTCTTGAAATATTTTGGATCTGCATACTTAAACATAAAACCACTTTCTGCTCCTTTTTCTCTCCTCAACATTTCCTTAAACATCTTGCCTATCCCTTTGTTCGTAGAGGTACCTAATAACATCCTTCCATTCTTCAAAAGAAATGCACATGAGTAAAATAACAAACCTGGAAGAACTAAACCTCCTTCACTAACCTCCTTCTAAGCTTTTTCCAAGCTAGTCGTTGCCCTTTTGACGCCCAGATGAAAGAACTAATTTCACCTTGCAATTTTAAAAACCATACTTATCTGAAAGTTAAAGGGATTGTTTTAAACAGAAAAGTTAGCTTCGGAAGAACCACCATCTTCACCAGACTTACTCGTCCAAATAGTGTAAGAGGGAGATGCATCCAACCTCGTAAACTAGCACTAATTTCCTTTTTAACCCTATCAAAATTTGCCCTAGTGAGTTCTGCAATGTTCTGGGTTATCCTGACTCCTAAGTATCTCATTTCTCTTTTACATTCGATGCCCTCTGTCTCCATATTCCATGCAATAACTTCAGTTTTCTGCCTATTAATGTCATACCCCGAAATGTTACCAAACTCATTTGTTATTTTTAAAACACAACTCATGGTTTGTTGTAAATTGATAGTATAAGTTACAATATCATCAGCATAGAGCCCGATGTTCCTGTTCCAATCATAGAATTTAAAAGGCAGTATACCCTCACAACTCCTTATTTTCCTAGCCAGCGGCTCAATATAAAGATAAACAAGAGTGGGGATAGGGGGCACCCTTGCCTTGTGCCCCTCATAATCCACACCTGCTGAGTCAGCACCCCATTAACCAGCACCCTAGCTGCCGGAGCAGTATAAATATATCTTTTAACATTCTGCAAACATTTTCACCCAAGTTAAGATGTTTGACCAGGGTCTGCAGATATACCCAGTTGACCCGATCAAACGCTTTGGCATTGTCTAATGCTATTACTGCCAACGGAAGATCGTAAGCCATAGCCATATCTATAGAACCAATAAGAGAAAACGTCCGCTCTTTCAAAGCTCTTCCTCTGATAAAACCCTTCTGATCTTTGTGGACCATATGTGACATAATCCCATTTAACCTCCCTGCTATAACCTTTGTAAACAGCTTGTAAACAGCATTTAAAAGAGAAATAGGCGTATGTGAATCAACATTTTGTAATGACTTTCCAGGCTTAGGAATCAAAGCTATATTGGCCTCTTTCCAAGAATCCGGCATAGCAGAGCCTGCAAGAAAGATGGCATTAAAGAGCTGCCTCATAGCAGGTATTATGGCGCTGGCCAGAGTTCTATAAACCTCCATCGGAAGGCCATCTGGCCCTGGAGTCTTTCCCCTTTTGCCCCCTCTGATAACCTCCTCAGCAGAGATCTCCCTATTCAACACCTCCATCACCTCCTCTGATACTGGCTCCATATGCTCCAACCAGATCATCACATCCTTCTCCGTAACTACCATATCTTCCTTATATACCCTCCCAAAATGTCTATAAAATGCTGATTCAATCTCACTACTATCGCTGAGGACCACACCTGAATCTTCACAACTAATTTTTTTAATCAAACTCCTGACCTGATCGCTCTTTGCCTTCCAGGCTAGCAGCTTGCTACAGCCCTCGCCATATTCAAAATGCGCTAGCTGGCTAGCCTCCCATTTCTCCTTGACTCTATTTCTCAGGACTCTTGATAAACTCACTTTTAAATTTAATATTTCGTCCATCTCCTTTTCATCGCTCCCTGCAGTTATTAGAACTGCTTCCAACCTCCAGGTCTGTTCGTCTAACTCCAACATCTTTCTATGATTCATTCGCCTTTTCTCTGCTGCCAAGGCACCTAATCTGCCTCTTAAATAGGCCTTATGGGCATCCCATACAATCCCGATCTTGGATGAACCTTGGTTCCTCTCAAAAAATTGCTTGGTTTCCTCTTTGAAAGTCTCCACCACCTCATCTTCAAAGAGAATCGTTCGGTTCAGCCTCTATATTGAACTCGTGATACCCTCTCCTACCCTTATCCGAAGAAGGATAGCTGAATGGTCTGATAAGTGAACCCCAATACTGTTAACCTCCAAAACCAAGTCCTTCACAGCTCGGTCCACCAAAAAATATTCTATCCTTGACCTGTGTTTATATTTTTTATTATAATATGTGAAATCCATATAGGTGCCTGCCTTACATCTCCATATATCGCAAAGACCCCACAGCACCATCAACCCTCTCACCCTATCTGACATCTTTGGGTTTACCGCCGCTCTACTGTACAAAGATCAATCTAGTTTGTGGTCCAAAACTGTATTGAAGTCCCCTGCCATAATAATATGACCAGAAAAACTCAAAAGCTCATTTGCTAATTCGTCCAACGGACCTGTGTCATCCTGATTCGGACCATAGTAGCCCACCAAATTGAAGATCTGCCCAAGAACTCTTAACTATTAGCCACCTTCCTGTAACACTCGAAACATTGCCTTCTATCAAAATATTCAAACCATGCTTAACTAATAATGCAACCCCTTTGATAACTGCTGTCTGCCTCGTATAAATTGCATGTGCAACCCATCTCTGCGCCTTAAAGACCGCCCTGCTCTCCTCCTCTGTCAAATGTGTCTCCTGTAGAATAATGATTTGTGCAGGAGAGTCCTTCAAATACTGCATTATCTTGTCCCTCCTACTCTTTACCCGAAGACCATTTACATTCCACGACAGGACTTTCAGCTCCTTTATTCTATTCCCTGTCATCACCTAAAAGCCCTCTCCACCCACAAACCATTGGTGAAAACCGGAGAAATGAGGCATTTTTATTTTCCCCCTAAACACCCATTCCTATGTAACCCACACCCCCTCCCTTGGAAAACCCTAGCCAACTTCCCATGGCAAATGCCCTGTGAGTTACCCCCTCAGCGTGCAGCGCACTTACCTATACACCCCTCATGTGAATTTGAAACATATACAAAGCAGGAAATCATTTATCTGTAAAATATACCACTAAGCAGAAAAGAGACCCATCCTACTGCTTCCAAAAATATGAACTCTTAATGATTCCCAGCCCGAGCTGTTCAATAAAGCTGTCAACCTCCTCAACGAACCGGAAGGAGTGCATCTTATTATTCAGCATCACTTTGAGTAAAGCCGGGAACTTCAGCTGAACCGAAGCACCTAGCTTCTTTAGTGGCTCGATTCTTTTCCCCAGCTCCCATTGCCTATTAGCTGTTACCACTGACAAATCTGATCTTACTTCAATTCTTACTCCATCCACCTCCAACGTTTTCTTCTTCAGAGCTTTAGCTAAGATCTTTTCCTTTCAAGAAATAAGTGAGGCAATTAATGAGGATTCTCCAAGGGTTAAATCTATTTATATTTAATCTAAAAGGATCTCTATGTATCCTCTGGATATCTTTAGCAATTTCCTCCTCAGTCTCTTCCAGCTGAAGCTCACTTCTCAGCAACTGAACCACAACGCTTTTAATATCCCCTCCTTCCTTACCCTCAGGAACTTTTAAAACCCTCAAATTGTTCCTCCTTTGAACATTTTCTAATCTTTCTACTCTTTCTTCGTGCCCTCTCCCCCTAGCTCTAAGCCCTTCAATCACTTTCCTGTTGACCTGTATCTCCTCCTTAAGGTCCCTGACTTCGCCTTCTAGTGCCAATGTTCTTCCACTCAAGTCATCCATTTTTTTCTCTAGCATCTCACATGCAGACCTAATGCTTTTCTGATTTAGCTCTGAAGTCTTGAATCTTTCTCGCATCTCAAGGGTAAGGGTTTTGAGCAACATACTTATAGAAGGATCTCGACTCCCCGGGCTTTCTCCCTCATCCCCTAAAGCATCATGCCCCGACGTAGAGTCCCTCTTAGGTTCTCACTCGCCCTGTACCTCCTCCGGAATTTGCAATTTCCCTCTTTCCTCCGAAAGAGACTCCACTAGGGGATTAAGACTGCCCTCTGGGTCGTTTAAACCGACCTCATCCCTTGTGGCTCCCATTATCTCCCCTATCTCCACAGATAGCACTTGAAATCGATTTGGGCTCAAATGTGCAGACCAGTCTTCCAGATGTATTATCCCCTCAGGGCTGCCCCCACCTCCTACTTGATCGCTATACTTTTGTTTTTGGTGAAGCTCCGCCACTGCTGCTGACATGGGGTTATTCCTTAACACCAGTTTTCGGGAGCACCTTAAAATAAGTCCTAAGGGATGTTGTCACCTTAATCTTGTTCTCCAAAGAACCCCCTCTTGCCAGCTTGTTATGCACCTTAGTCACTTTATTGCACCGTGTGCCCCTGGCCTTCACCACCTCCAACTCCTCCTCCTTCTTCGCCCCTTGCTTTTTTTCAGACTAAGATGGAAAATCCACCAACTTCGGGAAGTCCGCCGCACCCCTTCTAACCACACTTCTCAGTGAGTATCTTGAGAAACCAGGAGGCAGTCCGACCACCTCACTAGCACTACAACCACTATCAGCCCTCACTGCTGCTCTTTTACCCTCATCCACTCTCCGGCTCTTTCCATTATTTCCCTGCTCCTGGGCCGGTTGAAAAAAAGGGGCAAACTGTACCTCTGTGCTTTCAGCACCCAAAGACTGCTCCACTCTGCTCTTGCCAGCGCGCTCCTCGCTGGACCCACTCAGCCTACTGCCTCCTCGTCCGCTGCCTCGAAAGAGGACCCTGGCAGCAGCAAAACGCCCCTTCCGCAACTCCAGTGCCGCTCTCCTCACTGTCTCTAACATTCTGCACAAATGTTGTATGGCTGGGCAGAAGCTCTCACTTGATTTTTGCAGGTGCTTTTCCATCCAAGTGTTGCTGTTGTTCAATGTTCTATATCTTTCATTCCATAGTGATTTTTTTAAATAAACTGTTATAGAGACAAAATACCACAAATACCTCTATATTGGGTAGATGTGGTTGGGTAGGGCATGAACATATTGCAAACATTCTTGAGTCAAACCAGATTTTCATTGCAGGTGACACTTGTGGCAAGTGAAGAAGCTCACCCCCTCTTAACCACCACAAATGTTAACTATGTGTTTCGTGTTGAACCACCTATCCTTCATTTTTGTCTACATCTCAGGGTATAAAATAAGCCATAACAGTGAAGGTAGCAGCAATAATGTCACCAACACAGCTCAGACAACATGCATGTTGTAAACATTGATATGTTAAGGCAGTATTAGGCTGTTGTTTGGGGGGTGGCACCGGATTATCCTTTTGACAGATTACATGAGCCCATTTGCAAAGAAGGATGTCAGCAAAATATAATTTGTTCTAAGTCACCAAAAATCGTCCCCAAAACACTAAAATAACTGTGGGGCAGAAAGATATCCACTTGCGAAGGTGTGTGAGGACAGAAATTGTCAGTTTCTGCATGATGGCTGGAAGACTTCTCTTTTGAAGTATTGTATTTGGTCTCTCATTGGCATGGCCCAGAAATAGTTAGGCTGCCACCATCTTTGTTCACTTGAATTTGGCGAGATGTCTTGTTGGTTGGTGATTAAATGTCTTCCTAGCAAGTAGCAGCCATTTGCATGGATGAGCTGATGCTCAAACCCAGAGTCCTAAGGTTGCTTCTCCTTTGCACTTGGAGCCTAAGTTCTTTGTTAGGCTGGCCAGGCTGCCTTATCAAATGTATTAAAGGAGATCAAATACAGCGTCAGATGTACCATTCCACGCTCCGTTCCAGGAGACACCCACTCAGAATAGAAAATGACATAGCTTTTCCTTTGTGTAACAGATGTAGTGTCTCACAGTGTCACACACACAACTGTCCTGTGTACTGTGAACAATATCACAGAACATCTCAAAACCCCAGCTGACTTTAAACAAAGCGTCATTCTAGAGTGCTTACTGTTAGTGATTGTCAGAGATGCACGATGAGCGAAAGAGAATTGCTTTTTTTTTCAACACTGGATTGCACCTTTGCACAAAAAACACAGACACTTTTATTATTTGTTTCAACCGTATCTTTACCAGGAAAGGAGCTAATTGATTGATTGGCTTTTTAGCAGTAGCCTAAAATATCAAGCAATATGTTGTCTTTAAATGTTTTAGATATCAGGAGTTTCACAGAAGTATTTTTGGCATTGACGTCACCGCAGGCTGCAATTTCTCAATAAGGAATCATAGTTTCGTTTTGCATAGTTAAAAAGTTGCTTTAAGGATTTGCTTTTCACAAAGACAAATTGTTCAGTTCATACCACCCTCACTTGACCAACCTTAGTAGGCTCATGGTCTGAAAGCAACCCCATGAATTCACCATTGTTTTTTTTCTTTTAATTAAATGGCATGGATGTCTTATCTCACATTGGTGCCAGTCTTTTTTTCATTTGCTTTACAATGGCTACATTCTAGTGGGATTATTACGATGGAATCACTGAGGCTCTATTTTTCCAGCTGCCAGTCCTGTTCGTACGAACATTGCAAAGCTGAACATGTAGAGATACCAAGTGGATAAAACTCAGATCTCTCCCATTCCTGACTGGCAATAGCACGAGCAGCTTCAAACTCTAGTATTTAAACTACGAGTGCTCACAAGTTGCAGCATCATATCCGTGCCATGCATTTTTAAATGGCAAAGATTTGTTTCACATCTTTTGATGTTGCGGTTTTTCCATGGATTTTTTCATGTATTCAGATGCTGAATTTTTTTAAATTACAACTTTAAAGGAAAATGTACTCTCCTGCTCTGCTGTGCCATGTTAAGTGATAAGAATGTCTAAGAGTCCAAGGCTGTACCGCTGTAACTCCAAAAGATCTGAAATCTGTGAAGTGACCGACACGTTTATTTTTGTTAATAAAAAGAGTTAAAAAAAAAAAAATTGCAACTTTAAAGTCTGGATAGTTAAATATGCACTTGAAAATCGAGTGAACTAGATGTTTAATTAACAAGTACTATAGAGACAGTTTTGTCTTAATAATTAACTAATTGTGGTATGGTGTAATTTATTTCTTACCAGAGAATGTTATTCAGAATTTTCATTGCAAAGATTTGTAACTGCAAACATAAAATCATTATTTTAATCTACCTGGCTCAAGGTACAGAACACAGACCCCAAGCATGTAAATTAGGGCCTTATCACAATGTCAGTCGGACTTTTGTCCGACCTGCACCGTGGCTGTAGCAGGACCGCCAGACTAGCTATCTGCAGTTGCCCTACCCATATTAGGATGCGACCGCCTTCAAGGCGGTTGCAATCTGTATATTTTGTATGGCGGCGTGTGCTGCAGGCTGCAGCACACGCCGCAGTCCAAAACATACACTTTTGAAACATCACTGCACTATGTGGTGTCTGCCACATGGTGCAGGGATGTTTAGGGTGCACCCCAGAACCTATAGCAGTAGACCCGGGGGAAATGGGGCCCGTTGGGGGTCCCCAAAATTCACTTTCTTCCTGCCTTTTCATGGCGGGTGAACCGCCATGAAATGGCAGGTGGAAAGGAACATTGTAATCCCCATGGCGGTCCGTGAGCAGGCAGTGACACTATTGTAGGAATTCCTTGAGCCCGTTGGATGCATGGCGGACAGTCTATCCGCCAGCTCACCATCCACCCGCCATTGTAATGCGGCGGGCGGACTTGCAGGGGCAGATGGAGCTGGGACCGCCACCGATGGCCTGACAGTGGCAGATCCACCGCCATCGTGATCAGGCCCTTAGTTCTTTTGTACTACCTGATATATTGTCAACACGTTATGGGGATGTTTCTATACAATAGGCACAGTATAGATGCATCTCAATTTCTCTCATTTCGTGTGCATCTCACACAGGTAGCATATGCTGCCTTTCACCAAGTTCTTGAATGTAAAACCGGGAGACTTAATGTCTGAATCTGGCTTCTTCAGTTGACCAAAGTCCAAGTTCTATCTGAAATGTTGTATCCTGTGAAGACCAATCACGATAAACTAGTTTTTCTTGTTCGATAGCGATCACTGTTTGCAAGTGGGCAGAGGTATTTGTGGCAGTATAATGCCCTGTGTTAGGTTATGACTCTGCGCACATCACTGTGGTGACATTGTGGGCATTCACCACTTTTCGTACTGATCCACACTGAAGCAGGGTCCACAGTCAAACGGCTGTGAGCAATTAAGGGTTTTGTGGGGCATTTTCAGGCAGAGAAGACGGCAGAAACCTTAGGGGATCCCCATGCTGTTTCTGGTCAGTGGAACCCTCCGAAGTGGAAAGTAGTAAGTAAATAAAATAGTTAGAAATTTAAGCACACGCTTGACTAACCACCCGAGCCCGAATACAGATCCTTCACCAAACATCGTAAGAAACAAAAACACACACGAATCATATAAAAAAGTGACGTACTTATGGCAAAAGTGTGGTAGTCGTGGTAGTTGTCATGGATTCAACAGTGTTTTTTCAAGTTAAAGGTTCTATATTTGGCACCAGGCGTTCTAGGAACGCCTTTTTCCATTTGATCGTTCTGCTCTAGGAGGAGCCTTCAAGTTGGTGAAGTCTCATACTGACATGCAATTATATTTAACATTTAAGACTCCGCAATGGTGTATCGACTCTCCAGGCCTTGTCTACGGAATGTTACATTTGTATGCTAAATACAACTTTAAAGTGAAAAGCATTCCAACCCTCTCCACTCAAACCTTCGACCCCCCCCCCCACCACCTTTACACTTCTGTCTTTGGTAAGCACAGTATACAATAGCTATCACTAAGGCACAGCTTAACAGTGCTGCTTCTGTGCTATACTTTAGGTCAAAAGGAGAAAAGCTTGCTCTGCTGTCTGACACAGTTGTGCATTGTACCATATGTAAAATCCCTAGAAACATCCACTGATCAATTTTTCTTTTCGGAAGTTACACCAGGTTAGCTATCCTGATTATTCTACGTTTATATCTGTAGATTCAAAGGTTCAGGAGCCGATTCCCTCCATGTCAGGGTCACTGCATGGACCCTGGCGTGGAAGGAATCGGCTCCTGAACCTTTGAATCTACAGATATAAACCGTATAAGGGTGAATTACAAATTGAAGAACAAGAAATTACAACATTATCAAAATATTTAAACGTAGAATAATCAGGATAGCTAACCTGGTGTAACTTACGAAAAGAAAAATTGATCAGTGGATGTTTCTAGGGATTTTACATATGGTGATTAATTATTTGAATAACGAGAAGAAACTCAAACCATACAACATAATAAAGGTGCTTGATCTAGTACGGCATATTAGAAGAAGACTTACTAACTTTTCCTGATTTGGAGGAGAATAGAAAGTTATCCGTCCCATATCTAAAACCAACTCCAATTGCCCTGAAGAAGTCCTTTTGGACGAAACGCGTCGGCTACGTTGGCTACGTTGTATGTACCTTTGCTATTTGTGAAGAAAAGAAGAACTTAATAAAGAAAGAATCTTTTGAAGTAACACCTGCCGTATGGACAGTCATATTTTACGTTTATTGAGTAATTTCATGGAGTGCTGGATCACAGTGAATTGTTGGAAAGTCAAAGGGTCATTTGGCCCTAAGGGGGTTTAGGGGTATTTAACCTCATGATCCTAGGCACCCTAAGAGTTTTGATATTTTTTGACCTGACCAAAAGGATTTGGTGCAATCTGTCTTTACCCTATACCCCGTTCGTTTGTATCAAGAGTGTGTTTTGTGTTTACAAGTCAAGTCCTGGTTGATTACCTCAGCCCTGAATGGCCTGTGAACACAAATTTCCCTCTCACCTGAATGACCTATTCAGTGTTAAATTAGAGATGTGAGGCAATAGCAGGGTCTGAGGGTGAGAAGGAGAGGGAAGGTGTAGAATGGGAAAAGGAGGGAGAGTATCAAGGAGAAGGAAAATATTTATAGAGAAAATGAATAAGCACTGGGGGCCTGAAACAAATATAAAACAGTTACCTGTCAGCTTATTGCATGACCCTCTAAATCTAGGGGCCCTGGACCGTGTCCAACTCGCCCATGCCCAAGGCCGTGCTCACTGTGGAGATATGCATGAGATGCACTCTTCTGTCCAAAGAGAGATATTGCTTAATACCTCTGGGTAATTGACACCACCGCAATGGCCATTGTCTGCCATAAGGGAGTTCATTGAATCTACGTGTGCCAGATTCTACCTCTAAACTCTCCACAGATTTAAGTCACATCTCTGAAACTATACTTATTTTGCCAGTCTAACCCTCCTTGAACAAGTAAGACGTAGCCCAGAGACTTCTGTGGGATCCTTCACCCCACTGCAAAAAGTGAGAATCTACATTGATTTCAGATGGACTACCATCAAGGAACATTTGATCCAACTCTGTTCAAGGCCTGCATGGTGGTGAGGAAAGTTAAGTGTAGTGGTAAACAAATGCTCCATGTTTTCATTACAGCAAGGGATTAAGAGATTAAAGTTGTGAAACTGAGTTCCTCATGGGCCACTGGTCACTGACTTGTTTCTGACTGCATCTTATTTTCTCAAAGATGACTCACGCCCTGTGACATCCCATGCTACAGTCAGTCCATTAGCTGAATCGGGTCTGAACCTCAGACCTTTCCTGCAGGAAGAACATTTTTAACAGTTGAACTTGCTTTCCTGCCTTCTTTTAAATTCTCCAGATCTTCCATGAAATCTTTGCATTTTAGATACTAAACAAAGGCTTTGTTTAGTTAGTCTCATATATATATATATATATATATATTCACTGAAAAAACCATAGGTTTCACACATGTTATAGTTAGCTGGACATTTCACTCGTAAAAAACCAATGAAATACCCCGTTATAGTTAGTTCAGCTAACTATAACTCGCGCGCCCGCAATCCACTGCTGATGACGTCACATATTACATCACTCATGACATGGTCAGTGACATCACTCATGACATCACTGATGACATCTCAAATGACATCACTGATGATGTCATCCAGTGAATGTGTGTTTCTGACCAATTTTAATATGTTTAATATATATAGGGAAAGGCCTGTTGAAGAATGAGTGGGTGTATAAGTGTGTGAATGGATGATTTTCTAGGTGCGTAACTGACTCTTTAAGTGAGTCATTAAATGAATCTTATTGCAGACTAGTGACTAAACTGTGTGAATGTCTGTATGTGTCTGTTGGTGGTGTATAAGTGGCTGCATGGTTTTGTGAATAGCTATATGAGTGACTATATGGGTTATTGAATGGTTGTCTAAGTATCTGTATGGGTTTGTGTGGGTAGGGTGTGTGTGTGACTCTATGCATAAATGTGTGAGTGGGTGATTCTATGGGTGCATGGTTTTAAGAGTGCATCCCCTCATTATTAGTTCTGATTCCCTTGGAGAAGGAGCTACTCTGTTTTTGTGAGACAATGGCAGAGCACCAGCCACCTTCTGACAGTGAGCAGGACACTCTTGAGAGACAGAGGCAGAGGAAGCAGAAAGACTCCTTTATATGGCAGTTTTTCACTTTTCCTGAGGGACAAAAGAAGGTGAATGCACCAAAGGTCACCTGCACACTGTGTCAGCGCACCTTGTCACGTGGGAATGCAAATAAGAAGTACTCTTTTAGTATTCACACTATGATGAGGCACGTTGAGGCAATGCATCCTGTGACTTTTCGTCAAGCTTCTGGAGCAAACCCTCCACCTGCTCAGCCAACGACATCTGCAGCAGCTCAGCCGAGCACATCTTTGGCAGATCAGGCGAGCACTTCCTCTGCAATGGTGCCTTCACCTTCTAACACACCTCTGGATATTCGTCCTTGTTTTGGGAGGATGAGTACACGCTGCATGGTTTGTGGTACTCTTATTACTATGGGTGAGAGCAGTATTGATCTCATTCAAAGAAAATTTGAGGAGCACCCTTGCAGTAGGTCATAGTTTTGTTATTTTTTTTTTTCGTTTTTCTCTTCCTCTGTCCCTACATTAACTCAAGGGCTCTTTTTAGAGCCACCTAAAATCAAAACACAAAAACTTGTTTTTTGAATCTATTTGTAATTTTTTTTTTTGGTGTGCGCGCACCCTGCGCGCACCCAATGGGTTTTAAAAAAAAAAATAATAATTTTTTTCACCTTTAGTAAACCTTCAGGGACTCCCTGACAAAGAGAGGGGAGTGGCAAAGTAATTAAATAAGAGATGGTGTACATTTCACATATGAAGGGAAGAGAGTCTTCCTATTAAACTTTAAACTCTGCATCAGTACTTATGTATAGGTACCCAAAAAAGATAATAGCTCATTTTAGTGCTGCATTTGAATTGGCTGTATTTCCAAGGAGAGGAAAAGACAAACAGAGTGGCTTATCCTCTCCTTGTAAATATGGAAAAGCACCCTGCGCCACTAGTACGTCAAGAAAAGTGACGTAGTTGTGGTGCAGGTGGCTTGTAAATGTGCCCCAGAGATGTTAAGGAAATTAAGGGTAAAACAGACAAACCGAGAGTGACAGATACAGAGACAGAGAGCAAACAACTGAGAAGGAGTACGGCAGTTAAAAAGACTAAGACATATGGATACAGAGAAAGAAACATGGATGAAAAATTAGTGATGGAGGTAGTAAAGGTAGGGGAGTAGTAGAGAATGAGTGAGGGAGTTACAAAAGAGTAGTAAAGCAGGAAGAGAGAGTGAGAAGAGAAATGAGAAAAGCAGAGTAAGGAGAGGTGAAGAAAAGGAAGCATGAAACGAAAGCAGTGACACATACAGATATGTTAAACTTACCTAACCATCAAAGTAAATTATTTAGAATTAAATGTTTTTATTTAATTGCAAAGATAACTGAATTACATCTTCTAAATTTTCTTTCTAGTTCTGAAAAAAAGAAAAAAGTATTAATATTCAACAATACACTTTATTAAACAGTACATGTTTTTTCATATTTAGCAAAGCAATTTTTTGCCCTTTTTTGCTGTTTTCAAAATGTTTTGATTTTCACTGAAAATAGTGAAATCAATTGTATTCATCATTTAACAGCGGGCAAAAAAAAAACAATCTGAAAGATTGTTTAAAAAAGCCCCAAATGTATCCTCACTAAAACATACCTTAATAGAAATGTCAAAAATACCTTTTAAGATTTAACGTCTGTAAACCTTGTTGCAAAAGAACATTTTCCAAAATAATATCTGTCAAAGAAGTCCACAATTGTTTGTTTTACCTTTCCTTGAGGCCAAGTGGTAAGTTTAAAATCCCTTTTGAGTGAAATATCCAATTTTAATCCTTTTAAATTTTAATAATGCTTTCTTCCGATGATGATGTTAGTATTTAAAATTTGGGTTTCAGAAAAATTAAGTAACAATTGGGTAAATCATAAGGCAAACGTTGCTTGAAAATCAATTGAGAATCATTACACAGTGTCCATCCTTTTTCACATTTAAGATAAACTGTGTAATGACCAGAAGTTATAGAAGGACCTTCATGAAAAATTATTGCAGCTGCTACAAAAGTTTTTCCAGATATAGATAATTGGTTGCCAACAAACTTTTTTAGTAAAGTTTCCAATTTTGTTCCATCAGCTCTACAACGTTGTACCATTAAAATTACATACTGTCCATATTTCTTTAAAAATAACGTTGACAACATTTCAGATTTACATTTAGAACATTCCATGTTGTGATTAGCATCTTTAACTAATTTACTAAAAGTCACTGTTTTACTTTCCGGTAATGGTAAATATATGAACCTTTCAGAATCTACATTACTACTGCTTGTGTTCATACAGTTATCACAACAATGTTCCCATGTATAAGAGACACCAAATACATTTTCTACTTCTACTCCTTCATCTTCCAGTACCATCAGGATATACATCAAGAATTCCTGTGCATCTTGCTGGACATTTTGTGTAAACTGTGTACATCCAGAACATACATCTAAAAGATTTCTAACAACAGAAGCACTTTCTATTTTAGTTTTATCATTACTCAGCTTCTCATAAAGGAGACTCAGCAAAGAACAGAATCTTTTTTCATGATTTAGTATTATCTGCTCTTGCAAAGTTTCAAGATAAAATACAACATTCAGCACTACATTTGCGTAGCAGTTGACACCAGAGCTATTTTCAAAATGACAACCAACAACCTCTTCCACACTGTCCTTTTTCTTTTTGCTTGCAGTCACATCACTATCTTTTTGTTTTCTCTTCTGTACATCCTCATTACAGATATTCTCAAATCTCCTTTTCCGACAAACAACACGTTTTTCAAACACAGGATACTGACCTAAATGAGGAGCATAGCTTTTTCTAAATCTATTATACTCCTTTACACAGTTTGCCTCAGCACTTACTTTTGAGTCATCAAAGTCTATCATGAATAAACCAGATAATTTTTTCACGCGGACAAAGCAACATATGCCATACCTTCTTGGAACACAGTAGACCCAATGTTTACAAAAGCACTATCAACAGTTAATCCTTGAGACTTGTGAATAGTTACAGCATATGCTAGAGAAATCGGAAACTGCTTCCTACGTACATATAAGTCTTTCACTAGCAAAAAACGAACTGAACAACGACTAATGACTTTAACCTCTTCAATCTGATCAAATTTTATTTTTAAGAATTCAATTCCATCTTTTTTCTGGTACTTTACAAAACCCACAACTTTACCCATAGCTCCATTCACTAAACCTTTTTCTACATCCAAATTGCGTCTTAAAATTACTCTACAGTTCATACACACATAAAGATTCTTTTCCAAACCAGCTGTTTTTGAAATGTTTTTCTCCAGAGAATCCAATTTAGTAGCCAATTTGCCTGTCAATATAATAGTTATTCGTTCATGTTGAATTTTATCCACAGCTTCCAGTTTTATGATCTCTTCATTTTCCAATTTCAAAAGTTCTTGATTGAATACAGAGCATTCATGTAGTGTTGGCATTAAGCAGATTACAGTATTTTTTTCAGCAATTTTCTTGTATAATTTCTCTGGAACTATTTCTTCTGTTGTAAACAAATTACTCAGCAATCGACTCTGTAATGCTTTTCTGCCATGTTCTGTGAGTAGTCCAATTCTTATATCTTTCAGAATACTTGCATAGTCCTCATCATTCGCTTGCCTCATATTGGTAATGAGTTCCTTATACTCAAAATATGTCCAAATTTTTACATTGCCTATACTTCCTAACGACTTTTTCGTGTCTTCATGTGTAAGAGTATGGAATACCGGTTGTCCTTTAACTGGAGTAAGTTGCAAAAGATCCCCAAAAACTATGACGTGTTTTCCTCCAAATAACACGTCATACTCTGTCTTCAGAATTTGCTGCATTCTTAAATGCACAAAGGCAAGCATTAAGTTTGATACCATGCTTACCTCATCAATAATGAGTACTTTCATTTAATTCAATACTCTAGAAACTTCCAAGCATGCTTCTCCTGCTAGTTTGTGGTACTGTATTTTGTTCTCATGCTCTACTGGTAACATTAGCAAACGATGTAAGGTAACTCCTTTTATGTTATACGCTGCTAACCCAGTTGGAGCAGTAACAACACAAGACAAAATGGAATCCATTTTCTTCTGTAGGTAGCTTCTAATTACATTAATTAAGAAACTTTTTCCAGTTCCAGCTTGTCCACTTACATACATTCTCATTGGTTCGAAAGATGTGCATGAGCACTCTTTATTTTCATGTAGTAATCCGTGATCAATTTTTTTCCTGACTTCTTCATAAATTTGTTTTTGTTCTTCATTCAGTTGCTGCTCCAAATATGTTAAGTCTACTAAATCTTCCTGAGCTTGATTCATAGCTGTTTCCACTTCATTCATGGCTATTGCTGCTTCATTTTCTACGATTGGTTGTCCTAGAGGATCTTGACTGAATGTCCCAGAACTTTGACTGTCTTAAGAACTGTCTCTAGCTACTTCAGCTGCAATTGTTGCTTCTTGTTCAATTTCTTCATTTAACATTTGAACATAAGTTGTGAAAGTACTGCATTCTATGCTGTCTTTGCTAGCATTGAAGGAATCTTCATAACTCTGGAATTCTCCAAGTAGTTCGTCCTCTGAACGCCATGGTTTAAACAGCTGCAAAAGTGCCAAGTAGTAAAATTCCTTTTTGTCAGGAGTGTCGCAACTCAGCTTCCGGTGATTTATCAAACTTCCCTTTGTTTGCTTCACCAAACATCCTTCCTCACCACTGACTTTATATTTTCCATTGTTGATATCTTCTGTGGCATTCCATTTAAAAATGAAGTTCTGCAGCACTTCATAGAGACACATGTTCTCAAGGTGATGACTTCTTTGTGGGTAATATGTGTCCAACATGTTTGTTCTTAAAATGTCTGTACTTTCTGGTTCGATCTCTGCTAAATATTCAATTTCTCGAATAGATTTCAGTACCCGATTTCGCATTCCTGCAAGGCCTAAACTTACCCAAATTATTCTTCTGGATTTCGAGTACAGACTTGCAGATGATAACCTATCTGAGCATTCGTAGGATCCAATTTCTCGATGCAATAACATCTTTAAACTGAAACTGTATAGCTTCTTACTGACAGTCTTCTCGTGAGAAATCTCTTCCCACATTTCCTTCAATTCCGTTTTCTCAGATTTAGTGATGTAAGATGTGACATACCGAGCAACAGCAATAGAATTGTCAGCCACATACTGTATATCCATGTTAGCATTCCACATGGATAAAATGACTGGGTTGTAGTCATTTATATATTTTGACTCTTCTTTTCTTCTTAGGTTGTAGGTATTCTTAGGCGATTTTCTTGTAATAGTATGTCGCACAGCTGACATAAAACTGTTTACTCTTCCTTTTGAAAGAACAGGTCGTGGAAATTCAAATCGACATTTTGTGTAGAATTTATCTTTACTCTTGTACTTTCGTCGACAGTATTTTCCCCACCGATGACTTTGGAAACGTAAAACTTTCTCTTTTAAGTTTTTCTCTTCTGTGTTTTTAGGTATAGCACATGTTGCATATCCTTCAATGAAAGATAAAACTGCTTCATCAGCATCTGTTCCAAATTTTGGGGCATCCTTGATCCACAACAGCATATGAATATGTGGAGCACCTCTTGCTTGGTACTCTTTTCTCCAAAAGAAATCCACAACTTCTCCAAGAGGTGGATTTTTTTTATTGCAGGTGAAGGACATCATAGCCTCAAATCTATGATTGAAATATCTGCAAACATTAACCGGATCTAATGAGCACAATTTTCCTGCTGTCTTGTATTGGATGTTTTTAATGTTTGAATTTGCCTCTCGCAGAAAATCCAGTAAATCATCCCAAGCGTACTCAGCACAGCTCAGGGTAAGGAACCATGTAGGAGTTCCTAAATTCCGTAACATACACTTCAATTCTCCATGGCGTCGGTAGCAATATTCATTAGTTCCACGCTGACAAGCCATCAAATTGATCAATTGAGATTCCAAATGATCATCTCGCTGTTGCACTTTGTTGAGAAAGTCCTTTGCTGACACATTATGTAGATGTACTCCAGTTTTTAAAATGTGATTTACTGCATAAGATAGTGCAGACAAGTCACTTTCAAATAAAAGACGGAACAAATAAGGAATACTTTGACGAAATCTGGGATCTTCTGCATATAATCTTGTAGTCCGATACTCCGAAGCAGGAATTTGTACTGGACGTTCATCATATCGTCCACCTTCTCCTGTAGGAAACAGTTGGGGAAAACAACGAGCTTCCAAGCTCTCCTCCCATACACTCACAGGAGTTCCTTTTGCTTTCTTCATCTGAAACAGATCAATAGCGTTTCCCATAACTTCTTTAGAATGAAGAGGATGTATGCTGAAATGTTCATAAATTTCTTCTTCTTTTGACTTATCCACTTTTTCAATTTGCCCAGTTGGTATTCCTGTGTCTTCTACTATTTCTTCTTCATCTTCATCCATATAAATGGCTTCATACCATTTTTTATTTTTTTTTCAAATACAAATTTGCTCTTTGTACTTTTCGTACATCCACCAGCTCCTGCCAAATTTTCTTATTCTTTGTAGGTACACCATTAACCAGAATAACTAATGGTTCAGTTTCCAAAGTATCTGCATCAATTGTTTCCATATTTTTTTTCAAATCCAATGGCAAATAGACAACTCTTCCTTTTAAACCTCTTTGTAAATCCGAAGGAGGTAGTTTACCTGTTTTTGGCTCCATACGCACTATGGTCTGAAACGGATGGACACATTGAATAAGTATAGACTCATACGTATTTAAATCCGAAAGTTCTGGAGGAATTTCAACCAATTGTAATTTATTATGTACAGCTCTTGCTGGCATTCTATTTTCTTCTAACTTGTTATAACAGTATTTACAAATACGCTGATCTTCACCCAAATCAAAACAATTTTCCAGAAATATATATGTTGCAAAATCTTTCCACTTATAATTATCTTCATTTTCACTTTTTTTTATACAGATCAACATTCCTTGTTTGAATTTTGTAATGGCTTCTCTGGCAACAAATACAAGTAATATTTGGTCTTTCATTAGAGATGATAGCAAATTTTGTCATTTCATCTTCAAAATTTTTACTAACAGTAAGTTCTACATTCTCTTCCACATTTTCATCAATAACTGTGTCATTTTCTGCACTTTCTTGTTCTGGACCAAAGTAACAAAACTGAATCTCATCAGTAACCTTCACTACATCTGATACAGATCCACGGAACAGAGCATTATTCAACTCATTCAACTTTAGTGCTGGACTTTTAGCAAAATACAATGTTCTCACAAACTTTCTCATTTCAGTATGATGAACAGCAAGCATCCTAAAATGGTGAAAAACACTTTGACACACTTTCCTAGATAGACAAGCCAGAGAATGTCCTTGCAAACCAGTATTCTCTCTCACTCTGCATGGATCTAGTCTTTGAAGCACCTTAATTTTCTGTTTAACACTTTTTACTATATTCTCTTAGAAAGTCACGTAATTTATCAATAGATTCCTGACGCACAGTACAAATACTACTACAATTCCAAGTGTACACTTGGGCTTTAGGACGTCTCCCCATAACCTCATCAGCCATCACTTCTTCCTCATTTCTTGGAACCATTTTCTCCTTTTCCATTACACAACCATCCTTAACTTCATATGCTCTTCCATTGGTGTCAACTGCATGCAACAAACTATTACTTTGAAGATAACTCTCTTCATTAAAAATGGTTCAGTACTTGAACTATGCTTCCATTCTCCTAAGAACACTTTACAAAAGTTATTTTTTTTTACTTCTCTTTTCCTTTTGCTTTGTGACTTCATTGCATTGACTAATCTATCTAATCTACGCATCCTGTTCAAAATTAAAATGAATAGTTTTTTTTTATTTCTAATGCCTTGGTAACAATACTTTCAATTAATTTCTTTTTCTTATAAAACTTGGTTTTTTTCTTATATTTTTTCACATCCTTTAGCAAATTTAACATCACTCTTCTCTGAAACATTTTTCGACTAATGTTTTTAAAATCAATTTTCCGTGTTAAGTCACTCTTTCTTACTTCTGAGTCTACATTAGCATTTTGTTTTTGCTGTCGACTGTTGTTGTTTTGTACTTGAAACACTGTTTGAATTTATCTTTCGATCATTTTTTTTTTTTGGAAGATATTTTTTAAAAATTCTTTAGTTTGCTTACCAGAAGACTTTTTCTGTTTTCCAACACACGCTTCGCCTCCTATTTTTTTTTTACCAGTCGTCTTCAAATATAGTTGTTGTTTCTTTTCTTTTCTCTTTCTTGACTTTATAGGCATCTTTATATTTTTTCACTGTTGCTCAGCAATACCTGCAAAAAACTAAAAAAAAAATACCTTTATGTAATTTTGATTTCATTACAATTTTTTTCAACTTTTCAAATCCTATCACATGAGCTGATCCTTTCCTACGAGTCCAAGTCTTACAAAACAAGAGAAACATGAATTAAATCTCTGACAACAATTCCTGTGTGCACACAGACTCATGGTGTGATTCTAGGCAGGAAACGATATTTGATTGGCAATTTGAAAGCACATTTACTTCGGTTGAGGAGCAAATGATAATTACTGTGACAGCCTGACACATTTTTCTTATATTTTAGACAAGCAGAAAAGAGCACATGTCCTAATAGCTACTTGAGACCATCAGCATGTGTTACAGGGTGAGTGATTAGAGTAGAGCAAAGGAAATGAGCCTTGGTGACGTTGAATGTGTTTGCGTTATACACTGCTATCTGTAACACAACACAGAGCTGAGTATTATGCATGAGAGTGTAGGAGAAGCTGCTGCATGTGTGCAAACAGTGTGTTTCTGAAAACTGTGTATTGTCAGTTGCAAGAGAGATCTGCATGGAGACTTTTACAAGTGCATGAAGACTGCAGATATGTGTGTAAGAGTACATGTTTGGTAAAGGTTAATTGGAGTTTTGTACATGTAAGAACTACCTCACCCATTGCAGGAGTGGAAGGACAATCTACCCTGTTGATTTGAAATGTGTTACCATTTGCCTCTCATTTTTCTTATAGTGATTTCTGCTGAGTACTAACCAACACATTTCAACAAAACAAGCTGGCCCTTTCCTGAAAGTGCAAGTTTTACGGAACAACAGCAACACAAATAAAATCTCTGACAACAATTCCTCTGTCCACACAGACTCATGCTGTGATTCTAGGCAGAAAACGATATTTCCTTTGGCAATTTGAAAGCACATTTAGTACTGTGGATGGAGCAAGTGATAATTACTGAGACAGCCTGACACATTTCCCTTATATTTTAGAGAGGCAAAAAAGAGCACATTGTAGGAAGGTGGATATCTGACTATGGTTACCCCCAACTTTTTGCCTAGTGTCTAGCTGGTTTTTCGACTTAGTTGGCCTGAGATCCTGCCATTCAGGTTCTCAGGCTGTCTGCTCTCTCTTTAAAATGGACTCCATGTACCCTAGGTACATTCCCAATTGGTAAGGATCACCTTATTGGACCCTGTACAGTGTACCCTAGGTACCCAGGGCATAGGTGTACCCTAGGCCTCCCAGGGGCTGCAGCATGTATTATGCCACCCCTGGTCTGGCCTTCCAATCAGACACAACTGGCTGATCACTCAGCTGGGGCAAGGTTGTGTAATCACCCCTTGCTTAGATATAGTATGCCTATATCTACCCTTATATATAGACACATGTGTACCTATCAGCCACTCCTATGGCAGGCCTTAACAATCCTGGAGGCAGAGTGCTTGGTAACATGTGAGATGGTGCTCTAGCATGAGCTGAGCCTGTCTGCAGCTTTCGGAATCATGTCCTTATAGCTGTTCTATGATATAGCCTACCATATACTCTTAAAGTGCCTTATAATCTTAAACGGTTATTGTAACTATGGTTTGGCTTTATCAAAACATGTCGTGTAAGGTGTCTAACACTTTGGAATAATACCCCCATACCATTTCTGGTGATGAGGATATTATTCCTCCCTTCTAGAGGGAGAGACATGTTAAAATCCTACTTTGCTGTTTAACTCTAACCAAAGCCTCAGCATCACAAAAGGGATGCTGCTGCCACAGACACAAGTCTGACCTCCTGCTGCTGGGAGTGATCCCGGCCAGGGAGGCTTGGACAATAGGTTTCCTGCTTGCGGAGGTGCTAGCACCTCCCCAGACAGACTAGTGTATTGGGGCAGGGAGGGCTGAAAGGAATGAGACATGCCTGGGGCACACAAGGTGTCCCATGCATGTCCAGTTCAAACCGGTGCTGGGGCACACCAGCCCCAGTCCTGGCGCGAAACTGGACAAAGGGAAGGGGGTGTAACCACCCCCCTCCCAGGTCCCACCCATAAGGCGTGACCTAGCAGGTATCCCAGCCCCCCAGATTAGTATAAGAGTGGGAGTTGGGCCTCAAGACTTTAGATTATCCTGAACCTGCAACTTGAACAGAAACTCTGGACCTTCGACATTCGACGAAAGAAGAAGACTGAAGAATCTCCCTTGTGGCCAAGGAGTGGCTACCCTGTGCAAACAGGCACCATCAAGAGACTACCCTTTGCTTTGCTAAAGTTCTACGAGGGACCGACTGCAGAGCCCGACCAGAGCCTTGACTTCCAGACTTCTCCGACCCTGATCCACATCCACAGCAGAGCTGAGATCCGTGGAGGCGACGAGAGACGTGGGACCGGCTACCTGGGAAAAGTGGCTAGTATCTTCAAGCGCAGCTTCTGAGGCACCCTCGAAGTTGTGCACCGGGGATTGAGAAGCCCCACCCCCAAGCACCATCTGCACCGAAGACCAGCCCCCACACTCCACGAGTCCTGCGTGGGGCCCTTCTGCATTTTCCTGCTTGCCGCGTCTGTCGGGTTGCTTGCCCGCTGGCTAGTGGCCTTTGTGACGACGCATCCCGTAATCTTCAGCGCTGGTTTGGCTCCTCCAGACTGGCTCCTGCTCCTTTGAAAAAGAGAAGCACCCCAGACCTTCCTGGTCTGCACCAGAAGCAAGTCCTCCGTTCTTCGTGGGTTCCGCTTGCCAAGGCTTGGTGAGTCCTAGTCCAACTTCGACGCCGCCGACAGCAAGAGCCTTCGTGGGACAGCTCACCTCCTGGTCCTGGTCGTCCTCGACGTTCCCTGGTCCTCGTGGCTGCAGCGACAAGCTTCACCTTCCCCTGCAATCTTCACAACATCGCCTGGTTCCTTCCTGGTTCCACGTGGTCACTGGCTAGTGACCTTGACTCTGTCCCTTCTGCTTGCAGGTCTCCTCTCTTCTTGATCCCAGCCTTGGGATCCACCGGACACTCTTCACTGACTGCCTGTCAGCAACTTTCCTTCAGGCATCCATAGAAGTCCACGACGAAACCCGATGCAAGTTCCCACCTATGCACCCGCAGCCCGTGGGCTAGGTAACTTGGGTACTTCGGTGCTCACAAGGGTAGTGACTATCCTAGGGTCTAGTTTCCGAGTCTCGACTTTCTAGCTATACCAGAAGTGTCCTTAAACTGCTTATTTCTAAACTGTACTATTTCTATCGACTATACGCATTACGCGTGAGTGTTTCCACTCTGCACCTGAATCCCGTGGGCCTCCCACTTCCTAACCTTTGGTAGTATAGTGTAGCCCCAGCGATTGCCTAGGCCTATCCTATTTCCGTGACAGTGGTCCTTATACCACTTACTTAGTATATGGTTTGCGTGGCCCCTAGGGCCTAACTGTATTACTTACCTGTGTGACTTAATGTATGCTTAAATAAGACTGTGTTGTACTTACCTCTAATCTCATAAAGAGTGCTGAGGGTTTGACTAGAATAAATACACTTTATTTTATATATATATCTGTTGTGGTGTCCTTTCATTTGTTATTCAAGGGATTATATATGGTATCACAGCTGGCTTCACATGCCATTCAGAGTTTAGCCTAAGACTGCTCTTGTCCATGCTACCACTAGGATAGCTGGTCTATAAGGTTGACTTTACAACCAATCACCATAAGGGTATTTGGACTGATATAAAGTGTACACTAGAACTAGTGACATCATACATCAGGCCAACTTCTCACACACATGTCCTAATAGCTACTTGAGACCATCAGCATGTATTACAGGGTGAGTGATTAGAGTAGAGCAAAGGAAATGAGCCTTGGTGACGTTCAATCTGTTTGCGTTACACACTGCTATCTGAAACACAACACAGAGCTGAGTATTATGCATGGGAGTGTAGGAGAAGCTGCTGCATGTGTGCAAACAGTGTGTTTCTGGAGACTGTGTATTGTCAGTTGCAAGAGAGATCTGCATGGAGACTTTTACAAGTGCATGAAGACTGCAGATATGTGTGTAAGAGTACATGTTTGGTAAAGGTTAATTGGAGTTTTGTACATGTAGGAACTACCTCACCCATTGCAGGAGTGGAAGGACAATCTACCCTGTTGATTTGAAATGTGTTACCATTTGCCTCTCATTTTTCTGATAGTGATTTCTGCTGAGTACTAACCAACACATTTGAACAAAACAAGCTGGCCCTTTCCTGAAAGTGCAAGTTTTACAGAACAACAGCAACACAAATAAAATCTCTGACAACAATTCCTCTGTCCACACAGACTCATGCTGTGATTCTAGGCAGAAAACGATATTTCCTTTGGCAATTTGAAAGCACATTTAGTACTGTGGATGGAGCAAGTGATAATTACTGAGACAGCCTGACACATTTCCCTTATATTTTAGAGAGGCAAAAAAGAGCACATGTCCTAATAGCTACTTGAGACCATCAGCATGTGTTACAGGGTGAGTGATTAGAGTAGAGCAAAGGAAATGAGCCTTGGTGACGTTGAATGTGTTTGCGTTAAACACTGCTATCTGAAACACAACACAGAGCTGAATATTATGCATGGGAGTGTAGAAGAAGCTGCTGCATGTGTGCAAACAGTGTGTTTCTGGAGACTGTGTATTGTCAGTTGCAAGAGAGATCTGCATGGAGACTTTTACAAGTGCATGAAGACTGCAGATATGTGTGTAAGAGTACATGTTTGGTAAAGGTTAATTGGAGTTTTGTACATGTAGGAACTACCTCACCCATTGCAGGAGTGGAAGGACAATCTACCCTGTTGATTTGAAATGTGTTACCATTTGCCTCTCATTTTTCTGATAGTGATTTCTGCTGAGTACTAACCAACACATTTGAACAAAACAAGCTGGCCCTTTCCTGAAAGTGCAAGTTTTATAGAACAACAGCAACACAAATAAAATCTCTGACAACAATTCCTGTGTGCACACTGTCTCATGGTGTGATTCTAGGCACAAAACAGTATTCCTGGGTGATACCAGGCCCTTTCCTGAAAGTGCAAGTTTTACAGAACAACAGAAACACAAATTAAATCTCTGACTACAATTCCTGTGTGCATGTTGTCTCATGGTGTGATTCTAGACAGAAAACAGTATTCCTGAGTCATACCAGTACACCTTAACTTATGGTGAAGACATACTCCATAATATCTTTCAAGTTCAAGGCACTTAAATATCTTCCTTAACATGAAATGTAAAACACAACTTTTAAATTGGTAGGAAAAAGTACCATGCTATTTTCAAATGTATTTTCATTTGCCACACACTTTTCAGATAGTGATTTCTGCTGAGTGCTAAGCAACACACTTGAAAAAAAGAAACTGCCCTTTCTTAAAAGTGCAAGTTTTACAAAACAACAGCAACACAAATTAAATCTCTGACAACAATTCCTGTGTGCACACAGACTCATGGTGTGATTCTAGGCACAAACCGATAATTTCTTTGGCAATTTGAAAGCACATTTAGTACTGTGGTGAAGTAAGTGAAAATTACTGTGACAGCCTGACACTTTTTTCTTATATTTGAGACAAGCAGAAAAGAGCACATGTCCTAACACCTCCTTGACACCATGACCATGTATTACAAAAAACAAGCTGCCCCTTTCCTGCAAGTGCAAGGGTAATAGAGCAAGACCAACACGAATTAAATCTCTGATAACAATTCCTGTGTGCACACTGTGTCATGGTGTGATTCTAGGCAGAAAACAGTATTCCTGGGTGATACCAGTACACCTTAACTTATAGTGAAGACATACTCCATAATATCTAACATGTTCAAGGCACTTAAATATCTTCCTTAACATAAAATGTAAAACACCACTTTTAAAGTGGTAGGAAAATGTACCATGCTATTTTCAAATGTGTTTGCATTTGCCTCTTTTTTGTGAGTAACTAATTTCTGCTGAATGCTAACCATCACACTTTAAGCAAACAAACTGCCGCTTTTCTGCGAGTGCAAGGCTAACAGAACAAGAGCAACACAAATTAAATCTCTGACAACAAATCCTGTGTGCACACAGACTCATGATGTGATTCTAGGCACAAAACAGTATTCCTCAGTGATACCAGTACACCTTAACTTACAGTGAAGACATACTCCATAATATCTTACTAGTTCAAGACAGTTAAATTTCTCCTAAATCACAAAATGTAAAACTCAACTTTAAAACAAGAATGACAATTCTATTATTTATATCAAAATACACCACATACTTCCCCTCTCAAACTCATAACTCACCTTTAAAATTAATTAGTTGAGAAAGAAATGTGGCACTCAAACAGCAGATTATCAGAGCCAGAATCTCAGAGCTGTACACCTCTCTCCTCTCTCCACAACCAGTAAATGGCAATTTTTCCCTCTCTTTTTTCCCACATATACATGTTAATGTAAAATCACAGTCCTTCCCACATTTTTTCAAATGGAATCACACATTTCTATTGGTTGCAACTTTCAACCCCTTTCCAAATCATCCCTTCCCCCAACATGACTTCTGCCTGCTACCATAGCAACAGCTCATGGAACACAGGTGTGAGCAGAGAGGTCAGAAGTTCAACACACAATGTTTCAAATCCAAAGAGCAAGAGTGCTTGACTTTTCAAACCTAACAGCAAATCCAAAGTAATTTTCAGTGGGAACACATTTTTCTGTACCAATCCAAAACATGCTTTTAAAAATGTAAACATACAGCCTAGTTTTAACTGTAAAATGGTTTGAATCAGCCAATGAGTTCTTTTTATTAAAAAAAAGTATGTATGCCTCCATTTTTCAACTGTCTTTCTTTTCATATTGCCATTCTACTGAAAGACACCTCCTGAGTGCATCCTGTTCTCCTTGGAAGATGTTCACAGTGTGGATTGTAGGTCATAGCTATGTCTTCTGGAGTGAAATGTATGCAGAAAAAAGAGGTATTTTCAAAGACCTTGCTTTGCCAAATGTAGACATTAAATGGATTGGTCAGAGAGGGTTAAAGTGGCATCAATTAATGCCTTTGGTGAAAACCTTTCTACATCTCCCACAGCCTAACCTTATTATTGTGCACTGTGGTGGTAATGACCTAGGCACTTTAACTGGGGTAGGTCTGGAAATGCTTATTAAGGATACCTATCTGCAATTGATGTCACTTTTTCCACAAACTGCCTTTGTATATTCTAATATATGCCAAAGGCAAAAGTGGAACTGGTCCAACTAATTTTGTCCGCAAATTGACAAAGCCAGAAAGCACGTCAATAAGTCTGTTTCTGCTTTCCTCAGAGACTATGGTATGGGTTCTATATACCACAACAACTTGCGTTACAACATGCAAGACATTTATAGAGGAGACGGTGTACATTTCAATGATGAAGGGAACAGAGTCTTCCTCTTGAACTTTAGACTCTGCATCGGTACTTACTTGTAGGTACCGAAAAACACTCAATAAACACAAGGGCTCTTTTTAGAGCCACCTAATATCTAAACACTTAAACGTGATTTTTATTTCTATTTTTTTAAATGTTTTTTTCGGGTGCGCGCAGAGTGCGCGCACCCCGCGATGTTTTTAAAAAAAAGGAAAATCTTTTTTTTTCCCCTTCGTGCTCCTACTGTGACCCCCTTACAATGGCTAGGGGGTCAAGAACTCCCTACCCTGCCCCCTATTCATGGTCTCCACCTTTCCTTTTCAGTGCGACAGACAAAATTGCGGCCGACACTTCCTGATTTCGACCGATTCGAATGTTTACTGACATCTAACAACCAATCAGAATTACGCTCGCGCACGGCAGGGTGCGCGCACAGGGCTTGCACTGTGCGTGCACCTTGCGCGCGTATAGATATTGATATGCTTTTAAATGCTATTTTCTCAGGAAATACTGAACAGATTTACACCAGACCTGCGAAAGGCACTTCCTTGAGCTTATGGCTACCTCTCTGCCAAATTTCAAGTAATTCTGTTCAGCCGTTCGGGCTGTAGCTGTGTCTAAAGGTCCTATGGAAAAATACATGGGGAAAACGCGTTTTGGGACCCCCCCCTTTTTCTCGGCCCCCGCTTGACGAATCACCCCGAGGCTTTCAGGGTAGGAGCTGAACGGAGCGCCCCATTAGTTTTGAAAATTTCGCGAGGATTCGTCAACCGGTGGCAAATATATATATATATATATATATATATATATATATATATATATATATATATATATATATCGTGAAAGAATTGCCATGCAAGGAGATGCCACACAGGTGATAACAGTGCCTCCATTTAATGTGGGCAACAGACACGTTACATTCAGCCCCACCATCAGCGTCGCCAAACATGTTTCGGGCATTCCGCCCTTGTTCACTGGCTGCAACACAAAGTCCCGGCAGCTGTGTGGACTTTCATATCCTGCCCCGCCCAAATGGGACTTCTCCATGCCCAGTGGCATTCTGGGGTATGTAGTCCTACTGTTACCTGAATAGGTGCTGTGCGAGGCTTCGTGCTCAAAAATAAATCCCAAGTGGGTCCCAAGGTGAGGAAACGCAACAGTGTCCGTTGAATGAAGCACCCCACAAAATTCGGCAATTATCAGCTCCTCCAGGCGCCCCAATGACAGGCACCGCAGGTCCACAAAGTACGTGGCAGGGCATCTCCGCGGCGTGGCACGCCGCAGTTTCATATCGTGAAAGAATTGCCATGCAAGGAGATGCCACACAGGTGATAACAGTGCCTCCATTTAATGTGGGCAACAGACACGTTACATTCAGCCCCACCATCAGCGTCGCCAAACATGTTTCGGGCATTCCGCCCTTGTTCACTGGCTGCAACACAAAGTCCCGGCAGCTGTGTGGACTTTCATATCCTGCCCCGCCCAAATGGGACTTCTCCATGCCCAGTGGCATTCTGGGGTATGTAGTCCTACTGTTACCTGAATAGGTGCTGTGCGAGGCTTCGTGCTCAAAAATAAATCCCAAGTGGGTCCCAAGGTGAGGAAACGCAACAGTGTCCGTTGAATGAAGCACCCCACAAAATTCGGCAATTATCAGCTCCTCCAGGCGCCCCAATGACAGGCACCGCAGGTCCACAAAGTACGTGGCAGGGCATCTCCGCGGCGTGGCACGCCGCAGTTTCATATCGTGAAAGAATTGCCATGCAAGGAGATGCCACACAGGTGATAACAGTGCCTCCATTTAATGTGGGCAACAGACACGTTACATTCAGCCCCACCATCAGCGTCGCCAAACATGTTTCGGGCATTCCGCCCTTGTTCACTGGCTGCAACACAAAGTCCCGGCAGCTGTGTGGACTTTCATATCCTGCCCCGCCCAAATGGGACTTCTCCATGCCCAGTGGCATTCTGGGGTATGTAGTCCTACTGTTACCTGAATAGGTGCTGTGCGAGGCTTCGTGCTCAAAAATAAATCCCAAGTGGGTCCCAAGGTGAGGAAACGCAACAGTGTCCGTTGAATGAAGCACCCCACAAAATTCGGCAATTATCAGCTCCTCCAGGCGCCCCAATGACAGGCACCGCAGGTCCACAAAGTACGTGGCAGGGCATCTCCGCGGCGTGGCACGCCGCAGTTTCATATCGTGAAAGAATTGCCATGCAAGGAGATGCCACACAGGTGATAACAGTGCCTCCATTTAATGTGGGCAACAGACACGTTACATTCAGCCCCACCATCAGCGTCGCCAAACATGTTTCGGGCATTCCGCCCTTGTTCACTGGCTGCAACACAAAGTCCCGGCAGCTGTGTGGACTTTCATATCCTGCCCCGCCCAAATGGGACTTCTCCATGCCTGTCATTGGGGCGCCTGGAGGAGCTGATAATTGCCGAATTTTGTGGGGTGCTTCATTCAACGGACACTGTTGCGTTTCCTCACCTTGGGACCCACTTGGGATTTATTTTTGAGCACGAAGCCTCGCACAGCACCTATTCAGGTAACAGTAGGACTACATACCCCAGAATGCCACTGGGCATGGAGAAGTCCCATTTGGGCGGGGCAGGATATGAAAGTCCACACAGCTGCCGGGACTTTGTGTTGCAGCCAGTGAACAAGGGCGGAATGCCCGAAACATGTTTGGCGACGCTGATGGTGGGGCTGAATGTAACGTGTCTGTTGCCCACATTAAATGGAGGCACTGTTATCACCTGTGTGGCATCTCCTTGCATGGCAATTCTTTCACGATATGAAACTGCGGCGTGCCACGCCGCGGAGATGCCCTGCCACGTACTTTGTGGACCTGCGGTGCCTGTCATTGGGGCGCCTGGAGGAGCTGATAATTGCCGAATTTTGTGGGGTGCTTCATTCAACGGACACTGTTGCGTTTCCTCACCTTGGGACCCACTTGGGATTTATTTTTGAGCACGAAGCCTCGCACAGCACCTATTCAGGTAACAGTAGGACTACATACCCCAGAATGCCACTGGGCATGGAGAAGTCCCATTTGGGCGGGGCAGGATATGAAAGTCCACACAGCTGCCGGGACTTTGTGTTGCAGCCAGTGAACAAGGGCGGAATGCCCGAAACATGTTTGGCGACGCTGATGGTGGGGCTGAATGTAACGTGTCTGTTGCCCACATTAAATGGAGGCACTGTTATCACCTGTGTGGCATCTCCTTGCATGGCAATTCTTTCACGATATGAAACTGCGGCGTGCCACGCCGCGGAGATGCCCTGCCACGTACTTTGTGGACCTGCGGTGCCTGTCATTGGGGCGCCTGGAGGAGCTGATAATTGCCGAATTTTGTGGGGTGCTTCATTCAACGGACACTGTTGCGTTTCCTCACCTTGGGACCCACTTGGGATTTATTTTTGAGCACGAAGCCTCGCACAGCACCTATTCAGGTAACAGTAGGACTACATACCCCAGAATGCCACTGAGCATGGAGAAGTCCCATTTGGGCGGGGCAGGATATGAAAGTCCACACAGCTGCCGGGACTTTGTGTTGCAGCCAGTGAACAAGGGCGGAATGCCCGAAACATGTTTGGCGACGCTGATGGTGGGGCTGAATGTAACGTGTCTGTTGCCCACATTGAATGGAGGCACTGTTATCACCTGTGTGGCATCTCCTTGCATGGCAATTCTTTCACGATATGAAACTGCGGCGTGCCACGCCGCGGAGATGCCCTGCCACGTACTTTGTGGACCTGCGGTGCCTGTCATTGGGGCGCCTGGAGGAGCTGATAATTGCCGAATTTTGTGGGGTGCTTCATTCAACGGACACTGTTGCGTTTCCTCACCTTGGGACCCACTTGGGATTTATTTTTGAGCACGAAGCCTCGCACAGCACCTATTCAGGTAACAGTAGGACTACATACCCCAGAATGCCACTGGGCATGGAGAAGTCCCATTTGGGCGGGGCAGGATATGAAAGTCCACACAGCTGCCGGGACTTTGTGTTGCAGCCAGTGAACAAGGGCGGAATGCCCGAAACATGTTTGGCGACGCTGATGGTGGGGCTGAATGTAACGTGTCTGTTGCCCACATTAAATGGAGGCACTGTTATCACCTGTGTGGCATCTCCTTGCATGGCAATTCTTTCACGATATGAAACTGCGGCGTGCCACGCCGCGGAGATGCCCTGCCACGTACTTTGTGGACCTGCGGTGCCTGTCATTGGGGCGCCTGGAGGAGCTGATAATTGCCGAATTTTGTGGGGTGCTTCATTCAACGGACACTGTTGCGTTTCCTCACCTTGGGACCCACTTGGGATTTATTTTTGAGCACGAAGCCTCGCACAGCACCTATTCAGGTAACAGTAGGACTACATACCCCAGAATGCCACTGGGCATGGAGAAGTCCCATTTGGGCGGGGCAGGATATGAAAGTCCACACAGCTGCCGGGACTTTGTGTTGCAGCCAGTGAACAAGGGCGGAATGCCCGAAACATGTTTGGCGACGCTGATGGTGGGGCTGAATGTAACGTGTCTGTTGCCCACATTAAATGGAGGCACTGTTATCACCTGTGTGGCATCTCCTTGCATGGCAATTCTTTCACGATATGAAACTGCGGCGTGCCACGCCGCGGAGATGCCCTGCCACGTACTTTGTGGACCTGCGGTGCCTGTCATTGGGGCGCCTGGAGGAGCTGATAATTGCCAAATTTTGTGGGGTGCTTCATTCAACGGACACTGTTGCGTTTCCTCACCTTGGGACCCACTTGGGATTTATTTTTGAGCACGAAGCCTCGCACAGCACCTATTCAGGTAACAGTAGGACTACATACCCCAGAATGCCACTGGGCATGGAGAAGTCCCATTTGGGCGGGGCAGGATATGAAAGTCCACACAGCTGCCGGGACTTTGTGTTGCAGCCAGTGAACAAGGGCGGAATGCCCGAAACATGTTTGGCGACGCTGATGGTGGGGCTGAATGTAACGTGTCTGTTGCCCACATTAAATGGAGGCACTGTTATCACCTGTGGGGCATCTCCTTGCATGGCAATTCTTTCACGATATGAAACTGCGGCGTGCCACGCCGCGGAGATGCCCTGCCACGTACTTTGTGGACCTGCGGTGCCTGTCATTGGGGCGCCTGGAGGAGCTGATAATTGCCGAATTTTGTGGGGTGCTTCATTCAACGGACACTGTTGCGTTTCCTCACCTTGGGACCCACTTGGGATTTATTTTTGAGCACGAAGCCTCGCACAGCACCTATTCAGGTAACAGTAGGACTACATACCCCAGAATGCCACTGGGCATGGAGAAGTCCCATTTGGGCGGGGCAGGATATGAAAGTCCACACAGCTGCCGGGACTTTGTGTTGCAGCCAGTGAACAAGGGCGGAATGCCCGAAACATGTTTGGCGACGCTGATGGTGGGGCTGAATGTAACGTGTCTGTTGCCCACATTAAATGGAGGCACTGTTATCACCTGTGTGGCATCTCCTTGCATGGCAATTCTTTCACGATATGAAACTGCGGCGTGCCACGCCGCGGAGATGCCCTGCCACGTACTTTGTGGACCTGCGGTGCCTGTCATTGGGGCGCCTGGAGGAGCTGATAATTGCCGAATTTTGTGGGGTGCTTCATTCAACGGACACTGTTGCGTTTCCTCACCTTGGGACCCACTTGGGATTTATTTTTGAGCACGAAGCCTCGCACAGCACCTATTCAGGTAACAGTAGGACTACATACCCCAGAATGCCACTGGGCATGGAGAAGTCCCATTTGGGCGGGGCAGGATATGAAAGTCCACACAGCTGCCGGGACTTTGTGTTGCAGCCAGTGAACAAGGGCGGAATGCCCGAAACATGTTTGGCGACGCTGATGGTGGGGCTGAATGTAACGTGTCTGTTGCCCACATTAAATGGAGGCACTGTTATCACCTGTGTGGCATCTCCTTGCATGGCAATTCTTTCACGATATGAAACTGCGGCGTGCCACGCCGCGGAGATGCCCTGCCACGTACTTTGTGGACCTGCGGTGCCTGTCATTGGGGCGCCTGGAGGAGCTGATAATTGCCGAATTTTGTGGGGTGCTTCATTCAACGGACACTGTTGCGTTTCCTCACCTTGGGACCCACTTGGGATTTATTTTTGAGCACGAAGCCTCGCACAGCACCTATTCAGGTAACAGTAGGACTACATACCCCAGAATGCCACTGGGCATGGAGAAGTCCCATTTGGGCGGGGCAGGATATGAAAGTCCACACAGCTGCCGGGACTTTGTGTTGCAGCCAGTGAACAAGGGCGGAATGCCCGAAACATGTTTGGCGACGCTGATGGTGGGGCTGAATGTAACGTGTCTGTTGCCCACATTAAATGGAGGCACTGTTATCACCTGTGTGGCATCTCCTTGCATGGCAATTCTTTCCCGATATATATATATATATATATATATATATATATATATATATATATATATATATATATATATAATTCCTTGAACTCCTCTAACCTCGATTTTATTTCTGCTCCTCTGCTCAGTGACGCGTTTCGAGCACAGCCGTGCCCTTGATCACACCATATATATATATATATTACCTACTGGCGATAGCCAGTAGGTAGTTATAGTTAGGACCACGTTTCCATAGGAAAACCTCAACATTCTATTTTGAATAACTTTGGCGCCGGTCGACGAATCCTCGCGAATTTCTCAAAATAGGTGGGGTGCTACGCTCCGCTCCTACCCTGAAAGTCTCGGGGGGATTCGTCAAGCGGGGGCTGAGATAAAAGGGGGGTCCCAAAACGCGTTTTTCCCATGCATTTTTCCATAGGACCTTTAGAACGAGCTACAGCCCGAATGGCTGAACAGAATTACTCAAAATTTGGCAGAGAGGTAGTCCCTAGGTCAAGGAAGTGCCTTTTGTAGGTTTGGTGTAAATCTGTTCAGTAGATTCTGAGAAAATAGCCTTTAAATCAATATATATATCTGAGCCAGCTTACGGTACGCTTACCGTACGCTTACGGTAAGCGTACGGTGGCGTGCGCGAGCGCGATTCTGATTGGCTCTTAGATCTTAGTAAACATTCGAATCGGCCGAAACCAGGAAGCGGCGGCCGCCATTTTGTCTCTCGCACTGAGAGAGATTTTTAAAATCGGAAGCCCAAAAACATGTAAAGGGGCTGTTTTGACAACTCCCTCCCACATAGTCATGTTGAGGGAGTCCCCAAACATCCCCCAAGTGCAAAAACGGTTTTATTTTTTTTTCGGCAATTTCGCGGGGTACGCTTACCGTACGCTTACGGTAAGCGTACGGTAAAAAAATAAAAATAAAAAAAACACTATCCACACTTACCCCACCCCCTGTGCTTTTGGTGGCCGAAGGCCACCAAATGTGCTGGGCTTATTACAATGGAAAAAAACACTATCCACACTTACCCCACCCCCTGTGCTTTTGGTGGCCGTAGGCCACCAAATGTACAGGGCTTATTATAAGGGAAAAAAACTTAGCATTTAAAAAACCGTACTAATTCACTGAAAAAACCATAGGTTTCACACACGTTATAGTTAGGAATTAGCATTTAAAAAACCTTGCAAATTCACTGAAAAAACCATAGGTTTCACACATGTTATAGTTAGTGGAAATTTTACTGATAAAAAACCAATGAAATTGCCCCGTTATAGTTAGCGCAGGCAACTATAACTCACGCGACCGCAATCCTCTGCTGATGACATATGTGTCTTTATGAAAAAAAAATATTTGTAATATATGTATAGCTAAAAATGTATGGAAGAAGACATGGGCAAATAAGTGTCTAAATACAGTATTAGCATCAGCAGAGGATTGCGGTCGCGTGAGTTATAGTTGCCTGCGCTAACTATAACGGGGCAATTTCATTGGTTTTTTATCAGTAAAATTTCCACTAACTATAACATGTGTGAAACCTATGGTTTTTTCAGTGAATATATATATATATATATACCGCAGCTTTCTGATGGCTCTTCTGTTCTAGAGTCCGCAGATGTTCGCTAACCTCTAATACATGTTTGGACCAGAAGCATTCGGTTACTTTTCCACCTGTCTAAAGAGTCTTCCGCCCCTTCTTCTGACATTTTGTTTTTAGATTCTCACAAACCCATGGCACAACATGCTTGCTTCTGTCTTCCTGTCACCCCTTATTGCTTTATAGTCCATCAGAAATCAAAATATTATTGTTGCATAAAAATAAAACGGAGTGCATGCAAGGTGTATGGAATATTTAAGTTCCTAGCCAAGTAATGTTTGCCTAGTCTTTCCTACTGAGTGCCAAGAAAGTCATACTGAGATAATCAGAAGTCTGTTTTTATGACAATTTTGAATTGTTATATGGGGCACAAAATCTACAGTGCAAATCCATCCTTAAAAAACTCAAGAACCTTGGACTTATTACCGTTGTGCATTCTCGTTCTCAACTAAAAGGATGTCTGAGGCCATAAGCATAGACCCCAGTTTCATAATGTATAATCTCAAGAGAAGGCTGACCCATGTTATGTCCTGTATGGATCGAAGGATGAGCCCCTGATCTTGTAGACCAACCTCCATCCTAGCAAAGCAAAGGGCCTCCCAGTTCAAAAATAGTCTTCTCAGTCGGTTTGTTAGGCTGAGAGCAGAATCAGGCACTCAGTAGCGTGCCTCTTTATGTCGCATGGAAACATGGACAATGTCTTGATGTTGCGGGACGAAAGTAAAAGACAACACAACTTCTTATGGCAATATAGTACAAAGTTTAAGAAACCGTACGGAATGACACTCAGCTCCATGGAACTCGAATCTGAGCTTCGACTTACAATGGGCAGCCAGTTTCTTTTATACACTTTTGAGCATTTATAGATCATATATTTGCATGTTCATTAATGCATCTGCTTAAGCACAACATTATATCAAAAGTAACACTTTCTGCAAAAAGCTAATCACATGTTTATGAAATAGGATTCAAGTGCATGTGTTATTTTGATTACGCTTCTACAGTACCGCTTGTACTACCGGTTGTCCCTAGCTTGTCTCTTTGATGCCTAACGATGCTTTGCCCCCTACATGTCTACTGCACTACAAGGCCTAATCTCCCACCTATTCTGTGCCCCTGTGCTACCTTATCTACATATTTTCTCAGAGACATGTTCTCGCAATGTGGTCTGTAACTTTCCAAACTGCAATGTCCAAGTATATTTCTCTATTCTACTGAAGCTCATGTCTGCTTCCCTGCCCGCTGGACCTGACTCCATTTGATGCTGCTTTTCTATTGTACTGTTGCAGATAGCTTATTTCTCTTTTAATACGTATATCTGCACACGACTTTCTACTGACGCTTGCGTTGACATGAGTGGGCCTTCTTCATTTTCTACATTTACTATAACATTGGTCTGCCTTGACCCAAAAAAAGTGCATTCCTCTCACTCGGCTACTTCGCCTCCTGGCTTTAACTCTCCTACTCCTGCCAGCATTTAGGTACCTTTCAAAGCCTACACCACACAGGCTCATGCACCAACTACACTGAAACATAAACAAAGGGACATGGGGGAGACAGAAACAACCTTAGGTTGGATACATATAAAGACACGGAAAAGTGACTTAGGCACTCAGATTCATACTGGTGGACATGGAGTGCTCTGATACTGGGATAGAGAATTAATGCATTACACTCACCTATCACTTTTGCGTGTGTTGCCAAACAAATGTATGACTTGGTGCACCTCCGCCAGTAGGGCAATCATTAGGGATCACACTCATTCTGGGGATTCCCGTAACAGGCATAGGCTGAATGTTGAATACAAGAGTGAAAATAGGTAGTTTTCGATGGAAGATGTGGACAAGAGAGGAAGAACAAACAGTCACACAAGGATTAATTGCTCACAGCGTGAGTTAGCCCTTTGAGCGCAATACAGACTCACAGACATGGGTTTGGGATACCATGACAGCCCATATACCATTGGCAGGGCCACTGGAATTATGCGATTTTTTACATAATTATGAATTTGACAGATTTGACACATAATCTATCACCGGTTGCATATCCCGATTGTAACAAAAAAATTGTTTCTTGCTCAAATTGTATTGTATTGTATGCGGTATTTGTACAGCGCAACAATCACCCAACGGGTATCTCGGCGCTACGGTACATGATACATTAACAGGTGGCTTGGAGGAACCGGAAATAGAACAAATAGAGCAATACGAAAGGTTAGTAAGCTCTAGGAAACAGCCATGTCTTGAGTTTTCTCCTGAACTGCAGAAGATCATGAGACTGTCTGAGTTCCATGGGGAGGCCGTTCCAGAGCTTGGCAGCAGCAAAGCTAAAGGCTCTACCCCCTGACTTAACTTTCCGAACCTTTGGAACTTTCACCAAGTAAGCAGTAGCAGAACGAAGGCACCTGGTGGGTATATACCACGTAAATATCTCTTGAAAGGGTATGGGTCCTAGTCCGTGCAAGGCCTTAAAAACCAAGCATAAGGACTTAAATTGGATCCTCTGCGATAGCTGTAACCAATGAAGCTCTGCGAGGGCCAGCGAACCTGATGACCAACGCGGTTTCATCAGCGCCAGTTTGTCCGCCATAGTTTGTACTCTCTGGAGGCGTTCAATCAAAAATTTGGGGTCGTCCAGCAATAGAGCATTGCAGTAGTCTAGTCTACTGAGGATAATGCCACCAGTGACCAATGCTCTGGCCGCCTCTGGGAGTAATGGAAACATTTTCTTCAGAGCTTTAATCAGGGAAAAACAAGTCCCTACCACCTTATTGACGTGCGTCTCCAGAGTTAGAGTGGCGTCGAACATGACTCCCAAGTTGCGTACAGCATTAGCCGGCACCAAAGTAGGTGTAGATAAAGAAGACCAAAGATTTTCAGGAAAACGAGGATGAATCCTCCCGGTGGTGCAATAAAGAACCTCAGTTTTGCCTGAGTGAAACTGAAGAGAATTTGCTCTTAGCCAATGGGCAATGTTTCACATACAATCATGGAAAGCTGTCAATGGAATGGAATGATTACCCTCTAAAGAGAAAAAGATTTGTGTGTCATCGGCATAGTTCACAAGTCTCACACCATGCGTTTTTATGATTTCAGTTAGGTTAAAAAGAATTTTCTCTTTGTACAGAAATAGAGACTTATGTTGCAACAAAAAACCTACTACCATTCACCCACTCGCAAGCGTTCAGACAAGGTTATAACCATCTAACATGTAGTGTTGGAAAAATATCAATAGAGGAACTCTTTAATTAGTAAAAAGCATTGATTGAAATTTATTAGCAAGATAAAAAAACATATAACATAATCACAATACATCAAAATAAAAAAGTCAAACACAATAGCTAAAATTTAAACCTCAACCGTGACAGTAAGGTAAAAGTATATATGTACGTTGTGTCAAAGGACACATGTAATTATAAAGAAAAACTTTCAATACAAATTAAAAAAACACAATAAGACATACATATAGATGTGTAATGGGAGGAACAATGACAGACATCCAAGTTATGTCTTGGATGTGTGGATTTGTAATACCAGTAAACAGACACAGTCTGGTGACGGTGCACCCTAGTTACTCGGGGTTCTGTTCTGCGACAAATTCCACCAAACAATCTATGCGTCGACGCGTTTCGGTGGTGTATCGTGATAAAAAACACCTTCTTCAGGACTGACAATTTAAAATCCTCCACAGAATACCTTTAACAAACGTCCCTAAACATAAAACATAATACAACCATTAAAAAAACAAAATCCAGAAAAATAAAATACATATATATGTTCTAATTACACATTAAAAACATTTTTTCATTCTTTTACTTATTTCACTAGATGGTAAACATTGCCCTATAGAGAGACTAACTACATCCTAGTTGTAATAGAGTAACCTCAAAGTTTCCAACATTACACAGAAGGGACTACATTTAGGCAAAAAAAAAAAGGGAGACAAATCTCATTCATCAATCATACCTAAGTTCATTTTAGCAGCATATATAATGGCAAGCATTGTTGTTAAGGATATAGCTAATGAATAAATGTATAGATCGATTTTCTCTAATTTTAGGGCCCCACTCCATTCATGGGGAGGCCGTTCCAGAGCTTGGCAGCAGCAAAGCTAAAGGCTCTACCCCCTGACTTAACTTTCCGAACCTTTGGAACTTTCACCAAGTAAGCAGTAGCAGAACGAAGGCACCTGGTGGGTACATACCACGTAAATATCTCTTGAAAGGGTATGGGTCCTAGTCCGTGCAAGGCCTTAAAAACCAAGCATAAGGACTTAAATTGGATCCTCTGCGATAGCTGTAACCAATGAAGCTCTGCGAGGGCCAGCGAACCTGATGACCAACGCGGTTTCATCAGCGCCAGTTTGTCCGCCATAGTTTGTACTCTCTGGAGGCGTTCAATCAAAAATTTGGGGGCGTCCAGCAATAGAGCATTGCAGTAGTCTAGTCTACTGAGGATAATGCCACCAGTGACCAATGCTCTGGCCGCCTCTGGGAGTAATGGAAACATTTTCTTCAGAGCTTTAATCAGGGAAAAACAAGTCCCTACCACCTTATTGACGTGCGTCTCCAGAGTTAGAGTGGCGTCGAACATGACTCCCAAGTTGCGTACAGCATTAGCCGGCACCAAAGTAGGTGTAGATAAAGAAGACCAAAGATTTTCAGGAAAACGAGGAGGAATCCTCCCGGTGGTGCAATAAAGAACCTCAGTTTTGCCTGAGTGAAACTGAAGAGAATTTGCTCTTAGCCAATGGGCAATGTTTCACATACAATCATGGAAAGCTGTCAATGGAATGGAATGATTACCCTCTAAAGAGAAAAAGATTTGTGTGTCATCGGCATAGTTCACAAGTCTCACACCATGCGTTTTTATGATTTCAACCAGGGGTCGCATATAGACGTTAAAAAGAATGGGGCTTATCGCTAACCCCTGTGGAACGCCGTGGTGGACATCAAAAAACTTGGACTGATACGGCGGAAGGGAAACCGCTTAACACCTATCCGATAGGTAGGATCGAAACCATTCGAGGGCAATCCCGGACACCCCAATTTCTTCCAGTCTGGTCAGCAAAATGTCATGATTGACCGTATCGAAAGCGGATCAAAAGTTAATAAAATTGTGGCAACACGTGTTGTGGTGCAGTGTAAGGCCTTTGCAAAGGTTGACTGTTCCCCTTTCTGTTGCTTATTGCTGTATTTGGGTGTTAAATTGCCACCAATGAGGTGGAACCTGTGCCCAGACAGTTAACCTATGTAAAAATCACCAAATAATGAAGTCACATTATCACAAAATGTGCTGCAGGGCTATTTCCCCTTTTCATATTTGGTCCTCCCCTGCCGCATAATTCCCGTGGCCCTGCCCATAGGTGCGCCCTTCCATGGAGAGAATTTTTCAGCAAGTTTTTTGCAACGCCAAGCAGCACCAACAAGCGGCGGAAACAGACCATGTACGCCATGCATTGCGTACTCTCCAAGTCGTCTTTGTTGAAATACGTCAGAAAAAAATGATACAGTTCCAAAATGAGGAAGACCCTGTTGCTAGGCTTCCTTTTACTGGCCAAGTTGCCAGAACGGTTATCATTTTGGAAGCACTGGTATCGTATTATGAGTTTTGGAAATGCCAAACGTTTTTTTTTTAGAACCCTATTCTTTCTCAAAATAACTGTTAAAATGAGCTTGTTAACTTTACAGTTTTACCAACTGTTTTCTTCTTTGAATGTAGATTGCAGCTCTGTTTGTATTAAGTGCCAAAACAAGCAACGCCACAGATATTATTAGAATTCTTGGAAGAGAAAGGAAAACTAAGCAAGCATTTCGTAGAAACCACGTGATTACGCCATGCATTGCGTACTCTCTAAGTCGTCTTTGTTGAAATACGTCAGAAAAAAATGATACAGTTCCAAAATGAGGAAGACCCTGTTGCTAGGCTTCCTTTTACTGGCCAAGTTGCCAGACCGGTTATCATTTTGGAAGCACTGGTATCGTATTATGACTTTTGGAAATGCCAAACGTTTTTTTTTTTTAGAACCCTATTCTTTCTCAAAATAACTGTTGAAAATTAGCTTGTTAACTTTACAGTTTTACCAACTTTTTTCTTCTTTGAATGTAGATTGCAGCTCTGTTTGTATTAAGTGCCAAATCAAGCAACGCCACAGATATTTTTAGAATTCTTGGAAGAGAAAGGAAAACTAAGCAAGCATTTCGTAGAAACCACGTGATTTCATGTAAAGATTTAGAAGGGGCCATCTGGTGAAAGATGTCGCAATAGATCAAAACCCATGCTGACCTCATCAAACAAATTAGAATTCTGGAATGCACTTTTTCGGTGACTGTTAGAGATACAGTACTGAGTAAAAATAAAAATAAATTCTCTACGGCAGAGGAACCTTAAAAACGAAACTGGCTTTCGTTTCAAATATAGATCTCCTCGCTCAGGCTGAGATTAAAAACAGAGGGTCAATAGCTTACTCCTTTTTAAACGCTTTCAAATTTACCTCGCAGCTCTTCTAATTCACCCCCGATGTAGTCGGTCAGATGGCCCAATGAGATGAGTATTTGCTGCCGAGATTTGTGTACGTTCTGCAGCCCACGGGTTCCAAAATAAGCAGGGCGACTTTGCCCTACATCCCATTGAGGTCGGTAAAGCGAGTACCAGTTTCAAACGAAAATAATAGTTGTATAAAACATTTTATATGTAAAGTGCTCTGGATAAAAAATGCTGTCTAAATAAAAAATGTGCGTAGCACCCATTGCTTTTACAGTAGTAGCAACAACATACTGCTCAACCACCTCAGGATTGGCGTCATTTAGGGGTTGCATCCGTGACCCTGGCGCTGCCTTGCGACCCCTGCGTTAGAGGTGGCAAAATTAGTGGCAAGAACACAGGAATGCGCGCCCTTATGGGTGTCGGGGCTTATCCCTTCTTGTTTTCTATTCATTTTTTTAGCATATACTAGTGAATAATAATGATTGACTATTCGTGTAATAGAAAATGGAGCGCTAGGGTCTGGAACAAGACCTCTGCTGGCAACTGAAGAAAGTAAAAAAATATATATTAAATGTATATTGTGTGCATGATTGCAGGTGAGAATTTGTGTGTGTGCATGTATTTCTGAGCATGTGTATCTGTATGTGTGAGCACGTGTGTGAGTGAAAGTGATTGAACAAGTCAGTGAAAGGTAGTGAGAATGAGTGGTATTGAGCGCTAATGAGTATGAGTGAGTCATGGTGACTGCAAATGAGTGGGTGAGTGAGAATGAATAAGAATGAGTGAGGGAGATGCTTTTGGACTCTGCCTGCTGCCTACCTGGACTACATCACCCATAACCCCCTTGTCCGGAGGAGAAGGTGGGGCCACAAAGGAAGCGCTATAAAGCTTGCGGCAGCCACCCGCATGCAGCATGCTTTTGGACTCTGCCTGCTGCCACCTGGACTACATCACACATAACACCTGCCCCAGATGAGAAGGAGGGGCCAGGGTCAGAGCGCTATATAGCACGCAGCGGCCACCCGCATGCGGGACACATGCAGGGCGCTGTCTGGGCAAAGACTGGGCTCGTCTGCGCCCGTCAGAGCCCGGAAGATGCTGGGCTGGGCCACCTCCCTTGATTATTTGGGCAAGTTCTTCAAGAAAGATTTAAGTAAACTTCAGAGACAGCATTTAAATCAAGATCCAGTTTATCGCCATACCCGCTACATAGATGAAGCTCCCATGTCTGCTCAGCTGTAAGTGTCACCAGTAGATCTCACAGCTGATCTCAAGATTCAGTTACTTCATCGGAATCCTGGACACTAAGTCAACAATCACCAAGGAGACTGACAGCTCATATTATAGCCCATCTTTTTTTTTTTCCAAATTGAACTAAATATAAACTAACCTAAAAAAATAAATCACAAAACAAACATAAGCCTCAAACAAACAAATAAAAGTCCTTTCCTGCAACACCACCCCATTCAATTTCTAAATAATGCAAACATCCCCTTCCCACAAGAAAACAAAATACATCAATTCATTACATAATTTTGAAACCTGGCAGAAACGCGATGTTGCCTGCGTCCCTCACCCCGTGAATTGACAACCATGGTCTCTCCCCTTCCAGACTCCTTCTTATGCTAAAATTTACTCTCCCTTCCACTCCATTCCTACAGCACCCTGAGTTTTCCATTTCCTAATCATCCATCAACATAAAACCACTGCATCTCTGTTCCCCTCATAACCTACCCACTTCTTCCACATGACATCATTTATTTTACAATACAGTGCCACCCTCATATTATTCCATCGTTGTCCATTCTTTAGAACAGCATGCCATTCATGAACCTTTTACACTTACGATGGATCCGAAAATGTGTTGATACCATCTCTCCTCCTTCCTAATTTGATTTTCACTTAGTCCTCTTCTTCAATTCTTCCTGCACTCGAACAGACACCACCCTCTTTCTTCACTCCACATTCCCTTGTCCACTAGGGTGACATTCATCTTGCTTCTATTCCTCTCATCCTCACAAACAGTGTTTTACCAGTAACCCCAATCTCTGTGGTATTGTACGCCCACATCATTTTCTCCATCACACTTCTCACTTCGTTCGTACCATTCACAGCCATCTGTGTGGTACCTTCAACCATGTGATTGACTCATTCAACCATGCCATTTCCTTGCTGATTATATAAAAATGTGCGGATATGCCTAATTCCATGTTCTTTTAAGAAATGTTACATTACGGTGGACATAAATTGGGTACCATTATCCATCACCATGATTCTCAGACTCCCCTCTCGCATGAACATTCTTCCAAAGACTTTGAGAACACTCTCAGAGGTTATGGTTTTCACAAATTTCACCATCACCCATCTGAAAAATACATTAACCATCACCACTGCTAACCGTTCCACCTTGCCTAAATAATCCACGGGACCAGTGAAGTCCACTTTAATCCAAGCACTTTCCCCTTCAAGTAAAGAACCCATGCCTTCACCACCAATCTTCAACCGTTTCTCACTCTCCCTACCCAAAACACAACTTTCCACCCACTCCTTTACAGCACTGTCCGTACCTGGCCACCAAAACTTCTCCTTTAAACATTTTTGCGTTTGAGATTGTCCCAAATGGCCTTGATGTGCCAACATCACCAGTTTTATTCTTAATCCCTCCGTAGGTGGTTTGATACCCCATGCTGTGTTGCTCATCACAATCTTAAAAGGGCGCTGAAGGCTAGTCCCAGAGATACTAAGCATGTCAAATTTACCAGAAGGTCCTATAAAGAAGCCCTTACCTGTAGGAAGAAAGAAATTCAAAAGGAGGCGTAGGATGACTTGGAAGCAGCTGTGAGGATGAATGACCACACTTGGTTTTTCGGAAGTAGTGACTCACCCCTTCTTTATTGATTATAATTCTCTCCAAATTAGACTGCTTATTTTCCACTGATTTATGGGTGGGGCACTTTTCCAAAACCTTTGATTCAGGTAATGTCTTCAACACTCACCAAGAGGAGAATCAGGAAATCCCTGTAGATATGACAGCAGCTATCTTATTGAGTCTTTCAATAGATGTTAAAGAAGTGGCCACTGCTATTAAATATAGCTTGGTGGGTAAAGCCTCAGGCCCAGCTGGTGTGTCAATGGACCTCTTCAACGGAAATATAGATTTATGGACACCTTTGATTCTGAACATTCTTCAGGCATCAATCGCTGGCCCCATTGTGCTATCTTGGAAGGAGGCAGTTACTGCTCCCATCTATGAGAAAGGGGAAAGAACCGAACTGAGCTGTTACAGATCCATTTCATTGTTAGATTCAACCACCAAGATTTTGGGTAAGGTTCTCCTATCCCGATTGGAAACCTGGGCAGAATCTAGCAACATCTGCTCCCCAGTTCAATACGGCTTCCAGCCGGAATAGACACAGTTGAGCAGTGCCTCAATTTATCGCTCATAGTTGGGAAATATGCCAAAGCCAGGAGAGGTGCCTTACATTTAACATTTATGGACTTCACCTGTGCTTTTGACAATGCCAATCATTCCAAACTATGGAGCATGATGGAATCCATGAGAGTTGAGCCAGCCCTCTACATAGGTGTTTGCATTGCAATACCTCAATTAAAATATGCTGTGGCTGCAATGGGGAGTATACCGCTCCAATTAATTCCAATAGAGGGGTAGGGCAGGGCTGTATAATGCAGCCATACTTATTTTTACTTTATATTAACAGGCTAGATAAATACCAAATCAATAGAGGGAAGATATGCTGCAGACCAGTCAGCAGTTCAGGCTGGACTGTTCCCATGAGGAACAGGGTCAAGACTGATTTGCATATGGCTGGGTCCAAACTGGGGTGGCGAAGTGAGCTAAAGCATGATGGATTAAACCCAGACCTTTGTGATTGGGGGTGAATGTTTGCATTGTTCAGCATTCCGTCCATCATTTGTTCCTTTTGCACCAGTCATTGACCTGTTCCTTATCTTTTATATGCCGACGATGCAGTACTTCTCGCACAAACAGTCAATGGGTTACAAATCCTCCTGGAGTCTATCACCTTGTTTATGCAAGATTTAGACCTTAGGGTTAATTATTCTAAATCATTTATGATGATGATTGGACCTAAATATACCAAATGCAAGAGTCATGTGATCCGAGGGTTTAAAGTCGATAGAGTTCATTCTTTTAATTATCTGGGGATACCCTTTGTAGTGGTTTAAGTTGGGCACACTTACTTAATATTAGATCGCAACTATTACAGGGAGCTATTGAAGCAGTTGTTCGCTTCTCAACTAGGCTTGGCTCCAAGTCAATAAAGGAGTTCTCCGTAATATACAAAAGTAAATGTATCCTCGTGGGTGTCTACTGCACCGATGTATGGGGGTATGTAAATATTGAGCAACTCCAAACCATTGAACACAGATTTCGAACTCAGTATCCACTTATATAGGCTGTGCACAATTGGGTTTAAATTATTCTGCTGCTGCCGTCCAGCCTGCACCGGTACTGTAATGGCTCAAGATTTGGAGCACCCTGGAAGCAGACTTTACTGGAAAGGTTGTGAATGACTGCCTAGCATTGGACAGAGTGGGTGAGATCCCGTGACTGAAATATATTAGGCAGATACAATTTGGTGTTATCGATTTTACGATCTTTACAGTAATCTTTATTGATCTCTGCCATGTCCAAAGTACGTGGGAAATCCCTTTCCATTGATCATTCATTTAAAGTTCACAGTCTGCAAGCGGTAATAGCCCACTCTAAACTGATTGCAACTATGGGGTCAAAGCCAAATCTTGTTTTAATCCGTAATTCTCAATAGAGGTTTTAATTAAGTGTAGACTGAGTTCTATACAACTTTTTATGTGCCTTTCCCACACAGGGTACTTTTTTTAAGGTCCCTTCCTAAATGCCCCAGCGATAATTTGTCCCAATTTGTCCCCGCAATGTACTGTACATTTTATGTTATTTTGTACTATTTATAAATCCTTGCGTATACAATTTTTACTTCCCATTTTACTGGTTGCAAATGTTAGACGTTATTCACCTGCTTTTGGCTTTTTTGCTACAACTCGGCTCTTCTGAAACATGTTACGCAGTGTTGAATTACATAAGGAGTGCATTGATTGTTAGGCATAGCTATGAGAGCTGATCTCCATCTTAATTTTTACAATGTACTTATTTTGCGGAAATGCTTTTTAGAATCGCTGATTGTATTGTATTTTATAAATTTGTGTTTGATTATCTATGTGATTTAAAAAAGTTTTAATGTGAGATGAATTTTATGTGCTTTTTATGGTCTGTAATAAACCAAAATAAAGAATTGAATTCGCAAATCGAGTGAGGGAGAATAAAAGTGTGAGTAAGAATGAGTTAGTGCTAGTGGATGACTGTAGCAGTGAGTGAAAATGAGAGTGAGTCAGACTGAGTAAGAGTGAGTGCGAAACTATAACTGATTGAATGGGTGTGAGTGAATGAGGGGAAGAACTTTCCCGTCTCCCTCCAAAATCCCATAAAAGCGGTCTGGTTTATTTGCTTCACTCGCTTGCTGCAATTTAGGGCAATTATTATGTACCACTACTTTCAAAGATCAAGCCTTGACTTTTTTCTCTTCTGTTATATTTATCATGCAGTTTCTATGAAAACTCAGCGACCATTCTTGTGAAGTCTTTGAGGTTAATGTCGTGTGACATTACTTCCTGAGGTCATTCAGGGTCACTCCCTGGTATGTTTAACCACAAAGTCCAGACCAAATCTGGGACGAGGGAACCACAGGCACGGGGTGCTGGGAGTCGGCAGCCTCCAACATAAACTATGTACCACAATGAAGCCGCTCCCAGTGAGGTGTTGCTAGTGCAGTTTTAGTCTGTGAGTGCAGGCATCTCAGAAAAAGTGAAGGGTTGGTCTCACACACCACCTGGTGTCATGCTTCATCATAGACCAGTCCTCGCCCTCCAAAAACTTGGTTTGATAGAGGGCGGGCATACACCTGATGACAGGGATGCACTTGTAAACTAAGTGGGGGCCCATGGGAAAAGGTAGTGAGTTAAAAGGCCATTAAAGATGTCAGCTTAAATTTAGCATTGCTGGCATCTATATGATAGTTTAAAAACAGGTGAACGGTGTAATGGGGATATTATTGTCTCCACACCGCTATCAATGGGGTCAACATGTTTCTGCCAGAAGGCCCAGTTGGGTCCGCGGCATTCATCAGGACCGTGATAAACAAAAACAACGGGCTCCACTCTTACCAAGCTCTGGTGAGAGGATTTCCACTCTGTGGGGTGATGTGGATCACACTCCACCGTAATATGGCTAAATTTTTAAGCGGTATAATGAGGAAACATTTTCCCCATAGGAGGGTGAGGGGAGGAGACCCCTTAGGTCAGAATGTGTGACTGGACGTGATCTCCGCCTCTGCGCCTAGATCTGTGCACCTCCACACATCGAGGAGTGGAGGTGCACAGATATAGGCGCAGAGGCGGAGATCACGTCCAGTCACACATTCTGACCTAAGGGGTCTCCTGCCCTCACCCTCCTATGGGGCAAAATTTTCCTCATTATAGGGCTTAAAAATGTAGCCATATTACGGTGGAGTGTGACCCACATCACCCCACTGAGTTGAACTCCTCTCACCAGAGCTTGGTAAGAGTGGAGCCCGTTATTTTTGTTTATCACGGTCCTGATGAATGCCGCGGACCCAACTGGGCCTTCTGGCAGAAACATGTTGACCCCATTGATAGCGGTGTGGAGACAATAATATCCCCATTACACCGTTCACCTGTTTTTAAACTACCATATAGATGCCAGCACTGCTAAATTTAAGCTGACATCTTTAATGGCCTTTTAACTCACTACCTTTTCCCCTGGGCCCCCACTTAGTTTACAAGTGCATCCCTGTCATCAGGTGTATGCCCGCCCTCTATCAAACCAAGTTTTAGAGGGCGAGGACTGGTCTATGATGAAGCATGACACCAGGTGGTGTGTGAGACCAGTCCTTCACTCCCTGGTATGCCATTACAGTCAAAGGGTGTTTGATGTCACTTCATTTACCCGTGGCATTGTGGTGAATTGACGTCCATGATTGGGAACAGGAAAGGTTAAGCTCAGTTCTGGACCAATGTTCTTTCCCTACTGAAACTCATAAATGGCTCTCGTACACATGCCTAGACTTACAGCTTTCTCTGATTGTCATATGTCGAACTGAGTAACAACAACGTGCGTGAGTTTCATTTTAAACAGTAGTAGGTGTCTCGTGTCGCCAGCCCTAACAAGAAGTCTAACTTCCTGCCCATTATGTACTTAACGTGCATTGCTTTTCCTGCATGTGACGTTTTAATGGAGGTTGAATGTATAGTCTGCTAGTTGCTAGCGTCCCCTACTGGTGATATATAAAAGTGCAGCGGGAACAGAAACCGAAGCGGGGAGAATGTTGACTTAGTGGGCGCAGCATAATGCCTGTGTTGTGTTCGGTCTTCTTCCTACGCAAGCAAATGACGCATCCGCCGCTCCTTCCCAGTAGGACGCTGCTTCTGTTTCCAAAAGAGGAATTGGGGGGGGGGGGGGGGGGGGCATTCACCCAGTATTTGCATGGCGCGGGAAGCCTTTCACGAAATGCCAGAGACTGCTGCAGCTCGGAAGGCATGCAGACGTTACATTTTCCACAGAGGTTAAAGCATTTAAACTTATCCTTTTGAAAACGCACTTTTGTAAAAGCAATGACCTTTACACATGGGCGCCAATACCCTTGAAACACCAGAACAGAGTCTCCGGCCGACAGCTGAATTACTGAGGTATAGGCGCTGTCGGAATGGGAAAGAATATTGGCCCCGTCACCAAAAAATTGCCCCTATTATCGAATCGGATAGATACGTTAAACTGTACCCAATTAGCAAATTGGGGTAGTTTTGAACTTGTAAGACACGCTGTGAAGGTGCTTTGCAAGGTATGATCAACTGTATCCATTTGCGCTTGCTTCAGGCAATGTTTGTTTTAATATCAGTGAAATTAGCAGTAAAAAAACGACCCAGCAGACCAGAAAACAGGCCCACTGCCAAAAAACGGCACACACTGGCCTTATAGACAAGCCTTTCTGGCACTGTGAGTTGGCCTAAAGGCTAGGCCGACCATGAGCGTATGATTTTCATAGCTACCAAGGTTTCAGGTTGATATGGGTGACATTTTCATAATTTCAGTGTAATAATGAGTGACATGCAACAGCTATGAGTGTCAGTTTCTCGTGAGCAAAATCAAGCAATGAAGACAAGGGAAATATATAAATATCAGAAGATACACCCATTTGAGCAATGGGAAATTCTAAGAAAATCTTAAAACTGCTACAAAGCACCAGAAATGAAAGAGCACTAACCTATTAAAAAGCAGTAACTCACAGTTAATTCTCATAAAATACAGTTTTGCCAGTATGCCTGGTTCATGTTGGAGGAGGTGTGCGCCAGAAAGACCTCTGTAAACCTTCCAGGCTCTGTGCAGTGGGAGGGCGGGAGGATCAGGTACACGGTGTCCTGACACATTCATGGGCACGCTCAGGGCCTCCTCCAGTGATGGACATTCTGCTGGCCCCACCTACTCCATTGGACCTGGTTTCGAGCTCGCTTCCAAGACCTATAAATTCTCCATATGTGCACCTGAACAATACAGAATATTTTGCCCATTAAACCATAAGTGACCCTGCTCCGACTATCTCACAGACATCCCATTGCACTACTTCAGTGCTCTGCTGGACTCTCACATGTGCCACCATGATGTGCCCTCCTGCAGTGCCAGGATGAGCCAGGGGCATCTTTGGCCAGGTTTTTGGGAAGAGGGTCACTCAAGCTGCAGGCAGTAATGCTGTAGACTGGCTGTAGGTGGCTGTCTGTGCTGTTGAGAGAGTTGACTTACCTGGTTGATGCACTGACAGTCACTGCCGCTGCACTAAGCTGCTCTCTCAGGTTGTGTCACTTTGATGGCCTCAGTCCGGTCGGGTCCTCATTCAGCTATGGTGTACTGCTGTGGGCAGGAGGCTTGAACTTTCATCTGTGCACCTGCTGGAGAGGAACTCTACAGAGGTCTGGTGCTTCATTGGTAGAGGGCTGCTTTCACAGGACGTGGCTCAACTGGGCTGGGGGTCCTGCTTTGTGATTGTTAAATACTTGTATGCTGCAGAACCAGATAGTGTGCGGCGCACCTTTCGGACACCCAACAAACTCATGTGGCGGTCATGTGATGTGAGAACATGTTGACTTTTCATTCATGGCTGGCAGGTGTGGCCCCGATACCAATGTCTGGTGGCCACAGACACCTGGGGGCTGAGGGTGTTGGGGTGGCCTGCAGGACTCAAGATACTGTAGGCATAGTCTGGCCTGGCTAGTGCCTCGGAACAATAGCATCCTGCAACCTACAACCCGGTGGCCCTCTCACAGTGAGCATGGTTTGTGAGGAAGGACGAGGGGTATGCGAAGGATGGAAAGGCGCCAGGCTACAGTTCCTTCATTGGTGGTGGGCGTTCAAGGGAAAAAGAAAGGTGCAGACACATCACCTGAAATCACCAATGGCAATTGATCTCCTCATGACCTGCGGTGCCGGAAAACAGCAAGGTCAGCGCTGCCTGGAATGAATCCCTGTGTTGTTTTCGGCAGTCCAGTGCTTATTGGAAGCCTGATAATGGACCATAAAGAGATTGATATTGGCCGGCGGCACAATAGCGGTATGAGCAGCGGATGGCTACAGTCTAATTTTGAAACTATGTGATAACAGGCACATACTCACCTCGCGCCACAGGCGGCCCACCCTGTATTATAAGCCCTGTCTGGCATTGGGCGAATGAGGGACACATTGTTGCAGTCTCCATGACACCATCATGTCACGTCAATGCCAAATGGAGCCAGCAAGCCGAGCGCAGCTGAGCCAGCCCTCAGCAGTCAGACTCTCCTGTCAGTCACATGACTCTGAGGCAGCCAGAACAGTGTGACCACGTGTTGCTTTCCTCCGTGCTAATTAAATCGCTACGGCTTGACAGCTTCAGGAAGTTATATAAAAGCGTGACTTCGCATTTTAGTGCTGTAATGCGTACCACCACAATAATAATAATAATAAAGAATTTTATTAAGCGCACAGCTACCCCCAACGGGGTGTCCCGGCGCTGGAGCAGACAAAGAGCAGAGCAAGTGAGCAGCAAGGCTAATCGAATCAGCTAAATAGCCAGGTTTTAAGAGACTTACGGAACTCCAGATCTGACTGAATCTGGCGAGGCTCAAGAGGTAGATTATTCCAACATTGAGTGGCACCCACCTCAAGGGATTTACCTCCCAGTCTAGCTTTTAAGAACCGGGGGGTGACAAGGAAATATTTGTTGTTAGATCGAAGAAGCCTGGCTTGATGGTAGGGGCGGAGTCTCTTCCTTAAATAAAGCGGCCCTTTACCTTTACTTGCCCGAAATGCTAAGGTCAAAGCCTTAAATTCTATTAGCTTAGCAATGGGCAGCCAGTGAAGTTGTCTTAAATAGGGGGAAATGTGGTGACAAACTGGGACCCCGCAGATCAGGCATGCTGCAGCATTTTGTACAGTCTAGAGTCTGGGGATCAAGCTAAGTGAAAGACCCAAATATAATCCATTAGCATAATCCAGATGGGAGGTTATCAGCGCATGGACCACTGTTTTACGGGTTGCATTGGGCAGATAATTAATGCATTTTCTAATGATTTTATTTTTACCAAAGCAAGCGGCCGAAACCGTTTGAACTTGTGTAGGCAGGGACAAATGTTTGTCCCATCTAACGCCTAGATTCTTGATCGGATCCTTAGGTAGGGGTGCAGAGCCTAGTTCATCAGGCCACCACAGATTCGAGGAGAGGGGAGAAGGTTTATTAAAGAATAAGATCTCTGTCTTGTCTGCGTTGAGTTCTAAAAAGGTACGGTCCATCCAGGCCGCAGTATTCTTAAGGCACTCTTTTAGCGGCTCAAAAGTGGAGGTGGATACCTTCCCGAAAGGTGAACAGTAACTGGGTATCATCCGCATAAGATATCTTTTTGATCCCAGTTTTAGAGATCAGTTCTGCCAGAGGGGGCAAGTAAACATTAAAAAGGATGGGCTCAGGACAGAGCACTGAGGCGCACCCCACTTAAGCGGTTTGTTAGGAGAGATGAATGGATGAGTCCGGACCTGTTGTTTGCGGTCAGATAAAAAAGATGATATCCAGTTCAGCACTGTACCCTGGATGCCAATATCCCTAAGTCGATTAAAGAGGATAGAGTGGGAGACAGTGTCAAATGCTGCAGATAAATCTAGCAGCACCAACACCGCCCTAGAGCCTCCATCGACCGCCCAGCGTATAGCATCAGCCATTTCAATCAATGCTGATTCCGTGCTATAGTCGGGACGAAAGCCGGATTGAGAGTCATGAAGAAGATCATTGGTCTCAATAAAGCCGGCCAATTGCTGATAGACTCGTTTTTCTAAGACCTTTGCAGGGGCGGGTAACAGAGAGATGGGTCTATAGTTACTGGTAATTTCAGGATCCGCATTCACTTTTTTTAAGATAGGCAAGAGAAAGGCGAGTTTCCAGACTGCAGGGTAAATGCCCTGTCTAAGTGAAGAATTCCAAATGGAGTTCAAATGGGGGTTGAGGAGTTCTGCAAGGGTGCTATATTGTTTAGCTGGCCAAGGATCACTTGGAGAGCCTGATTTGAAATGTGTTACTCTAATGCCTGATGCGTGGTACTTGGCAGGACTGTCTCTTGTAGACATAAGACCACGGTGATATCTTGCTCACAGATACAACTATGATAGCACCTGTTATCTAACAGCTGAAACACCAAGCAGGCTTGTAAGTGCATAGGCTGAAACCGGAAGCAGGTGGGAACCGAAATAGCTACCAGTCGAGACTGAAACTTGTAACGTGAGAGCACCAGTTTACCACAGATGCTTCCCGAGATGAGGGATCATGGTGCTGGTTTATCAGTAGTACTCTAACCTCCCTCTGCAATTCATTGTATAAGCATGTAAGATAAAAGCATATGCGTGATAAGGTTTCCCTGACACCTACCTTAAATCCTATGCCCGGTTCCTGGGGCACCCTGCGCCCAGCCTACAACGCTTCTAAAAAAATACACATCCGCTGCCCTAAAACCTAAAACTCTACCCCTGCACGACTCCCCTTGGCCCCCAGCCATTCCCTTACACTAAACCCTAAAACCTTACCCCTGCACAACCCCCCATGGCCCCCAGCCTTTTCCCTACCCTAAAACCTTACCCCTGCATGACCCCACCTGGCCCCCACCCCTTTCCCTACCCTAAACCACTACCCCTGCGTGACCCCCAGGTCCCCAGCCCTTTCCCTAACCTAAAACACTACCCCTGTGTGATCCCCCCTGGCCCCTTCCCTACCCTAAAACCCTACCCCTGCTCAATCCCCCCGGCCCCAGCCCTTTCCCTACCCTAAATCACTACCCCTGCGTGACCTCCCCTGCCCCCCAGCCCCTAGAATAGTAGCCCCCAGGCACAGTCCCCCTTACCTCTCTCCTCATACAGGTAGCTCGTCTACGGGGAGGTGCACGTCGCTGTGAGGAACATAACATAACACGTGTATTTGTAAAGCGCACGTTCACCACTACGGGTATCTTGGCGCTGAATAACAGATGTTTATTGTTACCCAACTCAATGGTACTCATTTTATCGACCTCAGATGGATGAAAGGCTGAGTGGACCCGCCGGGATTTGAACCTGTGATCATGAGGTCGAACACAGGCCCCTGCAGCAGACGCATTAGTCCACTGAGCCACCAGACCCGGCTCTCTGTTTCCTCTAATGACGTGGCTCGCCTATCAACACGTCTGTTCTACGCATATGCATATATTTTTTACTACACATATGCCTTTACCAAACATACCTTTTCAACGAAATTTGTTGTAAAAGCATGCTTGGTAAAAGCATATGCGTACTAAAAAATGCATAGGAAAGTCTACACGTTGTAATGCTTGCGTTGTAATAGCATGTGTGGAAGCAGCTTCGTTGTAATGGCTGTTTCCCTATAGTGACACTCCTGTCTTCTTATTGTAGTGTTTGTGAACACAAAGGTTCTGCCGAGTGATATGTACCTTTATAAAGAGGTCTATGTTTTTCTATTCAACTAGGAGACCATGTCCAAGCAATAAGGACTTATGTTCGAAAATATAACCCAAATATATATAGATGCCCAATTGAAATACCTTTTCTGTGTTTGTTGATCATGTCAAGTGTCTTATAATTTATAATTATTTTTTTCCTTTTGATTATGTTCTATGTGATGCACCTTGTATATGGTACTTATGGATGTAACCAAATATGTTATGTAACATTCCTTGATCCTCAAAGTTTATGTATTGTTCTGCACGGCATATGAACATTGATATATCGAGCTAAATTGAAATATTCAGTGTCAATCTCATTCTTAATGTCTTTGTAGGTTTCATTGTTGATTATTTGCCACCATTTAGTGGCTCTCTTAGTTGAATAGAAAAACGTAGACCTCTTTATAAAGGTACATACCACTCTGCAGAACCTTTTCGTTAACACATACTGTCATAACTCCCCTGATTCTGTGAGACACTGGGAGATCTCATTATTATTGATGGGTATTGTAGTGGCCATTTCTGTTTATAATGTAATGTTCTTAATGAAAATAGTTGAAATATAAAATGGGAAAACAAAAGAATGACAAGCGGTAAGTGTCCTTGTAATAAGATGTCCTCTTGAGATGTCAGAGTGGGTTTGAAAGTGTCAAGGACCTTTTCCTTTCTCAGGCGTTGATGGGCCTGAAGTTTGCTGCTAATCAATGTATATAGACAAGCTAATAACACTGAAGTGGTATCTGCATACTGTGGGGTCACGGCTTTAGTAGCTTCCACTGTCAGGTTGCTTGGAATATGCCCATTGTGGATATAAAAATGACCTCACCCATTAATTAGTGGCATGCTTTATCATAAGACTGCTACTACACGCTCTGTGATACCATCATCCAGGATGGAGCAAATCATTTTTTCAATGGTAACTTCCTAGATAGGGGTCATGCTATTTCAAATTGTTAGAACTGTCTTGAGGATATCCTGCTGCTTAGAATATATTTATTTGTGGGTTCCCCATGTAGGATTAAAAGCTAAAATGGATGGTTTTATGGCTTTATCACTCTCCTCTCCCACCATAGATGTCATTTACATGTTTCGGCCAATCATCCACTGCTACTAAGGGTCAACGGCCTTCATCAGGACTAAGAGATCCCTGTTCTGAGTCATGGTATTTTTAGTTTGCTCAACATCTTTTTATTAGCAGGTTTTCATAATACAAAAACATAGACAAGACAGCTTACAAAAGCTTAAGAAAGCATCCAGCATTCCTGAACGTGCTGTATTTTAATATGTAACAAGCATTGGCATTTAAATACTGCATCTTGCAAGCTCCACGGCCTGCATGAATTCAGTACTGACAGGTGAACTGTAATAACAAGCATTTGCAATGCAATAGGTCTCGCATTTGCAAAAGTTTAAAGTATTGGCATTGTTCATGACAATGCCTTTTTTATCTATTTTATAAAACAAACATAAATAAATGCCATCATCATTTACAATACCAATAGCTAGTGTTGCATTATTATTAGCAATGCCAACTGCTCACACTTTTATAATGCGAGACCTATTGCATTGCAAATGCTTGTTGGAGCTTGCCAAGCAGCTCGCATGACAGTACAGAAAAAGGCCTGGGTGGCTGACGGCTGGCTAGAGGTGCTTATCACTCATAAAAACCCTTCTCCCACGCCCCATCACGCTGGCAACAGCAAGAGAAGAAAAGTGCGTCTTCGCCAGCTAATAATATAGAGACGTGCCCTACCAGAGTCCAGTCACCTCTTCTTAATTGTATGAATTTTGGGCTTTTGGCTAGGCAGGGACTAAGGGCTTCCCACACTTCAGTAATGCTGCTGTACAACAGCAGGCACCCATGACGGTAAACTCCTTATTTCAACAACTCGTACCACAATTAGCTGAGAAAGACCATTAGTCTTCATGTTTATCAACCACCACAGTATGGATTAAATCGATTTTATTGAGTGTTTTCAAAATACAACTGCCTATTTCTGAAGGCCGAGGGGCATTAACCATGAAACCCAGTACCTTAAAAAATATATCATCCCTTTCCCCAACTCACAGCTTGTGAGTACACCTCGTTACACACACTATAGAGAGTGAGACCACTTAGAGACCTCGACCCGACTGTATATAAGTCGTAATAGAACCAACGTATCTTACTGTTCTTTAAGATTTTCTATCGTTGGTCTTCCCCCTGTCCTGTGAGCTTAAGAAACTAGGACAAGGCAATTCCTTAAATTTGCTTGGCATCGAAAGACGGGTGGGATAACACTGGTTGCCCGAAATCTTCCTCCATGTTCAAAGGCCGCTGCCAACTTCTCCGTTGGTATCAGGTTCATAAAACATGTATCTAGGACCTGTAATCAGGTATTTTGTCAGAGCCTCAAAATATGAATATAGTTTACTTTGCAACACACACAGGACTAGTTAATATCAATTTGCTCTTCGTGGAGAGTACAGGGTTGGGCTGTCTGTTCAGGAGTATGAGTCTCAGTATCAAACATGGTGTCGATATAATTGAAGACCAGTTTCTGGAATCTTTTCTGCTTGAAGTAGTGCCACAGATGCTGTAAGCGGAAGCAACAGTCTCCACATCTCCTCCATCATTCTTGGGACTTGGAACGGGCACATTTGTGTATTGACAGGAGTGCAAAATCAAAGTAACATGATTTGACAGGCGCTTTTTCTCAATCGTACGCCAGCAAATACCCTTCCATTAAACGTCAGATAGGGCTCAGCCCAGTTCTCGCTCCCATCCCTTAGACTAACAGTTATGCAGACTTCTTGGGCAGGGATTACCAGTAACTTGTATATGTCTGAAAGGTGGCATTTATTGCCAGTCTTCATAAACATTCATCTTTCAAATTCTGTTCGCTTTTACTTGCAAATGGCTGGATAGAATTTTCAGTGGCCCAATGTCTAATTTGGAGATATTGCCTTCTTTATTTTTCAGTACGGCTGCATTCAGATTTAATTTGCTCACATGATTTTAATATCATGTGGTCACAGAAATCTCCATCTCTTTTATAACCTGCCCCCTGCCAACAAATAGGATTCACCCGATGCTTCTGGGATAAAGTCAGGGTTGCCTATGATGGAATTAATTGGTGACGGTTGGTTTATAAACCCCTTTTTGATGGCCACCTTATATCAGGTTGCTAAAGTCCCCCATGTTACCGGGGATGAGTAAAGGCCTATGCTCACTGTTTGTTTGGGACCAAGTGGCCTTCTATAGATGCATACCCATCAACGCTGGTCTGTGAAGCACCAGTACGTCTCCGATTCTAGTCTGTTCCAGTCTAGAAAACAGCAGATGTAAGCCACAAGGTAGTCACTGATCAAATTAGGAACCCCCCCCCCAGCCGTTTTGTCATCTGTCTTACTACATTAAAGTTTCTTTCCACTCGCCACCCAGCCCCCCGATTAGAATGTGAGGGACTGCCGCAGGAAAAGTATTGTGGGCAGAAAGATAATTTTAATTTCATCTAATCTTCACAACCATCAGGTCGAGAAAAACCTGAATTTATTTTCCAGACCTGCAGGTTTAATGACTTCTCGACCTAACTGTAATTCACTTGACCCATAAACTCATCTTAAATTGTGTGACCCAAGGCAAATATTTTGCTTCACAGAGTAGCTTTTCTCATCACTCTCACACAGGAGAGCACCTTCAAATTATCAAGTTCAGTATGTCTGCTGTAGAAAAAAACTCTATAGTTCAATAAACTAAACTTTTGCTCCATGTAGAATAAAAATCCAGCAGACATATTAGGGTACGCACGCCCCTGACTTGCCTCTTAGTTCACAGATAGTTTTGTCATCAACGCAGGTACAGGAATGTATCTTGGTTCATATTTAAAAACTCACTTTTGATAAATATGTAACTAAATCATAAAGTGTAAGCACATGCTCATTTATATTACACTGAATTGGCCACAAACTTTCCCACTGACATTCAGTTTTACTTATACAACTATATAGCATACAACAAATGTGTGGAAATAGGAATTTCAGCAAATATTTTTCATCTGCACCCCACCAAGTAAAGTATTTTGATTTGTTTTGCTTTCATCTCACTTCAGTTATATAAAGATTTTTTTTTTTACAACTACTGAACTGTATAAGCTATTTAAATGTTGCATGCCCAGCACGACTCTGAGACAGTTCTCTAGCTCTGCAGTCACTGAATGAAAAGTTAACATTTCTAAGATAAAATAAGAAGCAATTGGTAAAACGACATAGGCTGACATTTGACCGGGCTTTGAACGCACAGCAAACACAACACAAGCATTGGCATAGCCAATAGGTCTCGCCTTTGAAACCTTATAAGTATTTAGTTATGCAGTGCAGCAACATCAACTGTTGCATGGCTAGAAACTTATAAGATCCCAAATGCGAGACCTATTGGCTATGCCAATGCTTGTTTTTTTGGGCAGGAGGAGATTAAGCGATTTGCCCAGAATCACAGGATGCTTGAGCCTCCCACTAGACTCGAACCTGGTTCCCCACTTCAAAGTCGGCCGCTCTAGCCTTAAGCCATATCTCTCTCCTTTCCAGTGTTCTTTTATTTACAAGACTCTACATATTTGTAACCAAACATTGGAGTGTGAAGGCGCAGTTCTTTTCCTGTGTAGTAAATGAGTATTGACCAGGACACTCATAATGTGAGCAGTGTCCCAGTCACTGGTGTCAGTTTCTGCACCTGTTTACGTCGCACGCAGGACACAATGTGTACATCCTTGGGGATAGGGGTGGGGTCAGTTGCTACCACTGACAGGCCCCCGGGGCGCAAGGGGCGGGGCTGCACAGCTGTTTCAGGGCTGCCACTTCCTGCTCCGAAGTCACGTGACGACGACGGCCGCAGAGCGCGAGGATGTCTGCAGGTTGAAAATGGCGGACTTCTCCAAGCTTCGGGTGAGGGGTGTGCGCGTCTGGCGACTTTGTGGGCGCGGCTCTGGCTAGCGGGAGCGGGGCGGTCCCGCTTCAAGGATTTTGAGGCCGTGATGAGGGGCGCTGTATCTGTAGAGGGGGAGGTGGGGGGGGGAGGGGAACAGGCCATTCCTACTTAGTGGCTTAACCGTTGACCGTGATACGGGATAGTGCTGAAGTGAAATCTAAACTGGTTGTCATTGGACTGAAATAGTTTGCGAATAGCGACATGCCCTCATCCTGTTGTATTCCCTCAGTCGCAATCCGGTGCTTTATTATTTGTGTGTTTGGGTTTGTAAAATAAGAAACGGGACCACGGCAAGGTTGTGGCTCGGCGACGTTCCCAGAACCGCAACTTTGGCCAGTGACATCCCTTCGACCAAATGTTTATTTATGTTTACAGTTTTGTATAGCGCGAACTCGACCTCTTGGCATCGGAGCGCTTTGCACGAGCACCGGTTACACCTCACAATGTCTTGTTTGCTTTTAGAAATCGGGATATTATGTGAATAGCCCATAATTACAACATGTTGAGCTCACGCGAAGGCTTGAACCTGATCCCCCGTGTTTGAAAGTCGGCAGCTCCGGCCGTACCACCACATCCTCTCCCAGTATTACAATGACAATCATTACGGCCAGGGCACAAATCCTAAACGAGGTGTGTGCGCGCGAGTTAGGCAGCCGCGGATGCGGTGAGGGGGGTCGGCAGCGGCGGGGTGTGTGCGCGCGCGTGTGTCTGTGTGTGCGTCTGCGCAAGCGCGTCTCAGAAGCGCGTCCACAGACCCCGACCCCAATCGCTATCGCTGCGCATGCCCCGGTCTGTCTCCCTTGAGAGGCATCTCGGTGACCTATTCATAGGACACCCCCGCGCCGCACGGCCACCAGCTGTCGCGTGTGCCCCCGCCTGCCGCTGCTCTCAGCCTCGCTGAAGCTTCCTTCCCTCTGGCCACGCCCCCCGCCGCCGCTCGTTGCTATCCCGCTTTTGTTTGGTATTGTAATTGTTTTTATATCCTTTATCTGCCTTTTCTTGTGTTGTAGCCCCCCCTGTGCTGTTTCCCCTGCGCCCACCCGCCCCGCTCCCCGCTTCCCACCGCCGGGAGTGTGGACACGCCCCCTTCCCTCTGTGCCCTCCCCGCTCCCAGCTGCTCCTCCCTCCCTGCACTTCACCATAAATGGCGACCGTGCGCTCGCGCAGCGGGCGCGCCGATTGTGCGCCCAAGGTAAGCCTGTCTGCGCCCGTCCGCGCCTGGACCGCGCCCAGTGCCAGGACCCCTGGCTCCCGCCGACACCAGCCCACCCGCCGGACCTACGACGCCACCGACCTCCACGCACTCAACGCCGGTCGAATCCCGGGCTGCTATCGAGCCACCCCAAAACCCACCCACGGACCCTTCTGCTGCCACTCCTGCAAGTTCACCTGCAACCGGACCTGCACTACACCAGCACCGACCAAGCCGAGCACCAGCAGCAACCACCTCAAGTGCATCCTGCTCAACACCCGCTCCATCCACAGACACGCCGTCGAGCTCTGGAACCTGCTCGACACCACAGCCCCAGACGTCGCCTTCCTCACGGAAACCTGGATGAACGCCTCCTCAGCGCCCGACATCGCCATCGCCATACCGGACGGCTACAAGATCATCCGGAGGGACCGCGTCAACCAGACAGGAGGAGGCATCGCCATCATCCACAGGATCTCCATCCGCATCACGACCAACACCGACGACACCCTCGCACCCGCCGAACACCTGCACTTCCAGATTCACATCAACCCCAAGACCACCCTCAGAGGCACCCTCATCTACAGACCCCCGGAACCACGCACACAATTCAGCGAAGACATCGCCGACTTCATCAGCCCGCACGCCCTCCCCTCCGCTGACTACATCCTCCTCGGGGACCTCAACTTCCACCTGGAGAACAACAACGACCGCAACACCACCACCCTGCTGGACAACCTCGCCAACCTCGGTCTCAAGCAGCTGGTGACCACCCCCACCCACTACGCCGGACACACACTCGACCCCGTGTTCTCATCCAGCAAGGACATCGCCTTCAGCCACGCCACCGGACTCCACTGGACGGACCACAGCTGCGTCCACTTCAGCTTCAGAAGGACCACGATCCACCACCACCAGCAACAGGTTGCACGCAGAAGCTGGAACAAGATCACAGCCGACCAACTCACGACTTCCCTGAGCATGAACCCTCCCACCAGCGCAACGAACCCAAGCCAGGCGGCCACCAACCTCGCGAAGTGGATCAGCAACTGCGCAGACGACCTCGCCCCTCTGAAGACCCCGCCTAGCAGACCCGGCAGCAAGAAAGCCCCATGGTTCCCCGACGAACTCAAGAGCTCCAAGAAGAACTGCCGAGCCCTCGAGAAAGCCTGGCGCAGAGACCCAACACCGAACAACATGACTGCCCTCAAGCTCGCCATCCGACAACACCACCAACTGATCCACGCCACCAAGAAAACTGCATTCAAGGAACGACTGGACAACAACGCCCACAACAGCAAGGAACTCTTCAACATCGTTAAAGAGCTCTCCAACCCCAATGCCGGAAACAACGACATCACCCCTTCACAAGACCTCTGCAACTCCCTCGCCTCCTACTTCCACAACAAGATTGCGGACATACACAACAGCTTCAGCACTCAACCGACGCACGCAACGACGGAACCACCACTCCCCTCCACCACCATCCGCGCCTGGACCCCGATCAGCACCGAAGACACCATCCGCACGATGAACTCCATCCACTCCGGATCTCCGACCGACCCCTGCCCTCACCACGTCTTCAACAAGGCCGACGCTGTCATCGCACCCCACCTGCGGGACATCATCAACACCTCCTTCGACACCGCTACCTTCCCGGAGAGCTGGAAGCACGCCGAACTCAGCGCTCTACTAAAGAAGCCATCAGCCGACCCCACCGACCTCAAGAACTACCGCCCCATCTCGCTGCTCCCGTTTCCTGCAAAAGTCATCGAGAAGACCGCCAACAAGCAGCTGGCCGCCTTCCTCGAGACGAACGGATCCCTCGACCCCTCGCAGTCTGGCTTCCGGGCCAACCACAGCACCGAGACCGCCCTGATCGCAGCCACCGATGACATCCGAGCCCTGCTCGACAACGGAGAAACAGCGGCCCTCATCCTCCTTGACCTCTCCGCGGCCTTCGACACTGTCTGCCACCGTACCCTAGTGCAGCGCCTCAGCAACGTCGGAATCCAGGAGAAGGCACTGGAATGGATCATCTCGTTCCTCGCCGGAAGGACACAGAGAGTCCGCCTCCCCCCGTTCAGATCAGAAGCCACCGAAGTCATCTGCGGCGTTCCTCAAGGCTCCTCGCTCAGCCCTACCCTCTTCAACGTCTACATGAGCCCCCTCGCAGCCATCGCACGCCAACACAACCTCAACATCATCTACGCCGACGACATCCAGCTGATCCTCTCCCTCACCAATGACCCCGCCACCGCCAGAGCCAACCTACACAAAGGGATGACAGACGTAGCCAAGTGGATGACGAACAGCCGCCTGAAACTGAACTCGGACAAGACGGAAGTCCTCATCCTGGGATCTTCATCCTCCGCCTGGGACGACTCCTGGTGGCCCCCCGCCCTGGGCAGCGCACCCAAACCAACAGACCACGCACGCAACCTGGGCTTCATCCTGGACTCCTCCCTCTCCATGACCAGACAAGTCAACGCCGTCTCCTCGTCGTGCTTCAACATCCTGCGCATGCTACGTAAGATCTTCCGGTGGATCCCCACCGAGACCAGGAAGACGGTCACCCAGGCCCTCGTCACCAGCCGTCTGGACTACGGCAACTCCCTCTACGCCGGAACCACCGCCAAACTCCAGAAGAGACTACAGCGGATTCAGAACGCCTCAGCACGACTCATCCTGGACATCCCCCGTCGCAGCCACATCTCCGGACACCTGAGAGATCTGCACTGGCTCCCGGTCAACAAGAGAATCACCTTCCGTCTCCTCACCCACGCACACAAAGCCCTACACAACCAAGGCCCAGGATACCTCAACAGCCGCCTCAACTTCTACGCTCCCACACGCCAGCTTTGATCAACCGGCCACGCCCTCGCCGCCGTCCCCCGCATCCGAAGAGCCACCACAGGAAGAAGGTCCTTCTCCTACCTGGCCGCCAAGACTTGGAACTCCCTCCCGACCCACCTCCGCCTGACCCAGGACCACCTTGCCTTCAGGAAGCAGCTCAAGACCTGGCTGTTTGAGCAGTAGCGGACCCCCCCCTCCCCTAGCGCCTTGAGACCCTCCGGGTGAGTAGTGCGCTATATAAATGCTTTGATTGATTGATTGACAATAGGTCTCGAGAGCGAGACCTAAAAAAGCACACTTCTGGTCACTCATCTCCTATGTAGGGAGCAGGCACTGTCATTGCTTTAGAGTATCATTTTCTGTTCTTTTGTGGTCGAATTCTAAACTTTAAGTTCTCCACAGACTTCAGCATACACTACTTTTGCTGTATAGTCCCCTTCATTATCTCCATTTTCACGATGTCCAGGTGATTCCTGACAAAATACATTGTTGTTAAATATTACCACTCCCTGTACTGTTAGTTGAACTTAAGCACTTATGGGGGAATATAGCATTCATATGATACGGATGTTTGACCGTGTGTTGCATACAGCACTTGTAATAATTATAACAAAAGCTGAGATCACCCATGCTAATGGAAAGTGAGAACAGTGGAGAGTCGAGTCACCATACTAACCGTTTATGAGAAACTTTAGTTTAACATGGAGCTTGTTATGTTATCTACACTCTTTCTGTACCTTTTACCCCACCCCTAGACTGGGAACTGCAAAAGGAGGGTTTTGAAACATGCTTGAATGCCTTTGGTGGGTGTATTAACTGTTAAGGGAAAACCTGCCCTTTTAAAACATAATCCAGGCCCTGAAGGCAGAACTGTGTTCAAGCATCTCCCAAGGGCCAGTGAGGGCGGGGGTGGGAATTTCATCGATGAATATTCATCTGTAAATAAGATGTCTGACAAGAGGTTCAAACCAAGAAAAAATATAGTATTGGAAAGGGCACACATTGTTTTCAAAGAGTGCACTTATCTGGAGAACCAATACATGCAATTTTGTTGGCTTGAGGACGCAGGCTGCTGCTCACAGTTACAGAAGGTTTGAAGATGAAATGATTAGAGACTAATGAATTGAGAAATGAAATTGAGCAGTGAAAAAATATAAGGAAGTTTGTTGTCGACTCAAGACCCATCATGGTCCAGGCTGCTGGTATAGCCAGAGGGATTGAGCATGCAGCATTACATTTTAGGGAAGTGAGCGTAGCTGTGAAGGAAATTGGCGGGGTGATTTGCAGAGTTTTAGGAGTGGGCGAATAAGACCCAAGAGCAAAATAAAGGAATAAACATTGGGACGGGCAAATGCAATTAAAACTGGGGTAGTGGGCGCTTTAAATAAAACGAGTGCCATAACACATTCAACAACATCAAAGTGTGCTACAAATGTATGAAGGGACCATTTACACACATGTACAAAGCAACAAAGCAGGATGTTGGAGAATGAAAAAATGTGAACATCATGTTGAAGTAGAATAGAAGTGAGGAGGGATAGGTTCCAGATGGAAGTGGTGATAATGTCAGTTGTTAAGATTTGAAAGTGAATGATGTGAATCTATGTGTGATTGCGGATATAGGATCCCCATAAGCTGAGTTTCAGAAGACCCAGAGGTAGAGCTTCGGAAGTTAAACGTCATCACTTTTGATTAAGGAATGGTTGGAACATTAAATGCCAGGGAGGCTGAGAGCATTGTACAAAGAGCAAAAGAGGGATGCTGTCTGTTAGAGTGTGGTAAACAGAAGAAATTGACCATAACATGTAACATCATATTGAACCTCAACTACTCAAACCAAGTTATTTGTGCCAGTGAAGTGAGAAGGGTTGCAGAAGCTAGATGAAAGGATAGAAGTTTATAGTGAAAAGCTGGGTAATCTTAGTGGGTTCCCAACATGTTGCTGAAAGAGACAAATCAATCTTTGTGCATAAGATCACTGGGCGCTGGTTTGGTTAATGGAAGACTCTCTGTAGAGCAAGCTGGAAATATTATGAAACCTGGACTTCATCAGACGAATGAAAAGTTTGGAGTGGGTTGGGACGGTGGTCTCTGCACACAAGCAGAAGGGCACATTTAGGATGTCTATGGATTTTGTAGGAGTAAGCAACAACTAATGGGTTAGCTGCCGTTTACTCTTGAACATACCAGATGTGGAGGGAGTGGCATATTTTAGGACGCCATCTTAGTAGTTGCAGCAGATGAAAGTAGGAGTGGATGAAATTGCGAAATCGTTTCCACTCAGAATGTGACTTTTATGAAAATTAGGCAAATTAAGTAAAAAAACACTTGGGTGGTTGTATGTTTGAAAATTGTGAGTTTTGCCTTTTCATACTTGCATAGAAAAGGCAAACAAATTACCTTTTTAATGGGTTTCTCTTACAGTTTTTAAAGTAATGTAGGTTTATTATTCATGCAGGACATGTCCATTTTCACACGTCAGCCTCAAGACGTTTTCTGCTCTAGCCAGTTTCCCATGAGTGAAAATTATGAGAAAAGTGTAATAACATATAGGTATCAGTGATATAGTTGCCTCCTTTCTTCTCTATGTTCTTTATCGTAAGTATACCAAAATCTAATTTAAATATAGGGTGAAAATCAAAACAAAAATACACTGGTTCCAGTGAGTGTTGAACTTAGGAAACATTCAAGTGATTCCAAACAATGAATCAAAAACTCATGGTTGCCCACAATTTCTCACAATAATATCGTGATTCATATCAGCCAGGTTTCACGTGTTTTAAATAAAAAAATACAGTTTCCTCTCATTTCTTTTCTTTATTTTCATCAAAGAATATCTTCAAAAATAAGGTTTTCAAAATATGTTTTAAAAAATCACAGCCAACACGTGCTTCTTCTCTTATGTTTTTCCAAGACGTATGATCCTAAGTAAATGAACAAATCAAATGTAGCCACACACTGAGGCATGTGGAATTTTGGGGAATTTTTGGTCTTTTATTCCTACTAATGTTTGAGTACATAACTTGTATCTGCTCTATTCTTGTGAATCACATAAGGTCGAGGTGTTATCATACAATGAGCCCAGGCTTCATTACCTAGCTACTTCAAGCATTGCATATATGTACCTTTTGTTGTCTGGTAGGGGTGATACCGGATGTGCTACCTATCCATCTAACCGGTGTATGCCTTAGTGTGCAGAAAACCTATTCACCTTGTGCATGATACCATGATCTAGTGAGATGGCTCAAAAGAGTCATCTACAGTGAGAAACGGCCTTTACAATGCTGGCTGAGACACGCATGCCGTTTTCCTCAAGCGTAACCATGCTTGCCTGAACCACGCATCTGCCTTACCCACGCATATTGTGTTCCGATGGACCTAGAGAAGAAGAGGAAGCATCGGAACAGGGAGCTCTGGACGCGAACAGGTAAGTGGGGCTGGGTTTTTTGGGTGGGTAGTTTTTAGGGGGCGTCTGTTTTAGTGCTAAGGGCGGGGGGTCCTTGTTGGAAGGGGGCAGGGTTTTAGGGCTCAGGGTGGGGGGAGGAGGTCGGGTAGTTTTAAGGGCTGGGGTGGGGTTTGGGGGAGTTTTTAAGGGGTTCGGAGTTAGGGCTCAGTGCGGAGGTAGGGGTAGTTTTTGGAAGAGGGCAGGGTTTTTGGGCTCAGGGCGGGGGTAAGAGGTTGGGGTACTTTTAAGAGCTGTGTTTGTGGGGAGTTTTTAGAGGTCAAGTTTGGACATCCAATCTGGAAATCTCTAAGTTACTAATTTTCCCATGTACATGGTCAGATCATCATTTTTTCACATTTACCATGGCCTGTGCGCCCCCTAACAAAACCGTTCAGATAGGAAATCACCTGGCTAGAAACTGGAATCGGGCTAACATTGGCGATTTCTGCTTATTATTAAAGGCCACAATGCCCATCGCACAGGAATCACTTCGCAATCAGGAAAATAGCATCAAGCAGTGGCTTGAATCCGCCAGTGACAGCATTGCCCCATTTAAGGAGATCAAGATTAAACGACATCATGATGCCCAACGTTGGTTTTCTGATGACCTGAAATCTAAGAAACTAGCCTTAAGGCAAGCTGAACGTAGCTGGAGACGAGATTATTCTTTAGAAAAAAGGCCATCTACATAACTCAGCTTAAAGAATACAAAAACGCTATCCTCCAGACAAAGGCAGCTTACTTCTCCTTAAAGATCATGAACTCTGCTAATAAGTCCAAGGACATTTTCTCCATAGTTGATGAACTTACACAACCGGATAGAGTCATGACAAAACCTGTATCCTCACAATCCTTATGTGATTCTCTCAACTCCTATTTTATCGAGAAAATTGCATCATTAAGGCTAGCATCCCTACACTCATCTCTTCTATGACCTCCCCTACTAGTTGTAAAAACCCTTCCCTAATTGAACAAATGCCCCCAATCTCTAGGGAAGAATTTTTTGTCTTGCTCAAAAAAGTCGGATCTGGCTACCCCACGGACTGCTGCCCTCCGCACATTTTACAAAAAGCTTTCCTCATTTGTCCAGACCCACTCCTCTCATTTCTGAATAACTCTCTTAAACAAGGCATTGTCCCCGACATTTTCAAAAGCGCAGAAATTGTTCCGATTTTGAAGAAACCTAATGCTGACCCTTTGGTCCTTAGTAACTATCGCCCCATCTCCCTCCTTCCCTATTTAGGCAAAAGTTTAGAGGCTCACATAGCAAATTGTCTTAGCTCATTCATTGAACATTCCCACTTCCTTGACCCCCACCAGGCAGGATTTAGACCCGCACATTCTACGGAGTCAGTCATCCTGGCAGTCATGGATGAGCTTAGGAGGGGGGCCGATAAAGGCCTTATCCAGGCTCTGGTCCTTCTGGATTTGTCAGCCGCTTTCGACACGGTCGATCATGGTCTCCTGATCGACCGTGTCAGCAATGCCGGGATTCAGGGCCTGGCACTGCAGTGGATCTCCTCATTTCTCAGTAATAGATCTCAAGCAGTCCGCGTTGCCAATTACTCTTCCCAAAAAATGAAATTGACTTGTCAAGTTCCTCAGGGCTCTTCCCTCTCGCCCCTTCTTTTTAATTTGTATTTGCTACCCTTAATTTGGTCTTTGCGTACAAGAATGGTCGAAACCTTTAACTACGCGGATGACCTCCAGCTGGTGTTCGACATCGATTCTTCCACCTCTTCAGTGCTCAATTTTCAATCTACTATGAGCTTTATCAGCGAATAGATGTACGCAAATCAACTGAAACTAAATCCTGATAAAACCGAGTTGATACTCACTGGAGGAACTGCTAACCAGTGGAATTCCAATTTTTGGCCTCCACCTTTGGGCAGTCCTCCACGCCCAGCAGGGTCCGTCAAGAGTTTAGGAATCATAATCAGTAACGGTCTGTCTATGAAAGCCCAGATCGGCTCAGTGGTCTCTGCTTGCTTTTTCCATCTACGTAGAATCCGGAAGATTCTTGACCACTGAGGCCTTGACCCTGGTCACTTTGGCCTTGGTAATCTCCCGAATTGATCACGCCAACTCATTATACGTTGGCATCCCAGCATATCAACTACACCGCCTGCAGTTGGTACAAAACCAAGCGGCCAGGCTAATCTATCGTCAACCCAGACACCATCATGTAAGTCTCCTGATGAAGAGTCTTCATTGGCTTCCGGTGGCCAAACGCTGTGCCTTTAAGCTGGGCTGTACTATCTTTAAAGCCCTTGCCGGGACTGGCCCAGCATTTATCTCTTCAAGGATTCAGCGTTACATCCCTTCCCAGGAATTGCATTCTTCTTATCTTAACTTACTGACTACTTCAGCATTCAAACGTAAAAAACACGGGGGTCTCAGATTCACGGTCTTAACTCCACAATTTTGGAACTCGCTTCCTGTGGAACTGAGGTCTGCGCCTTCCTATGTTCAGTTCAGAAAACTACTCAAGACCAGGTTGTTTTCTCAGGCATATGAGTAAGCCAACTGTCCTGTTGATGCCACCTCCTCCATTATTCTTAGCGCCATGAAACCGCTTGGTGTACGCGCGCTTAATAAGTACTTTTAACATAACATACCGTGGGTTCGGTTTTTGGGTTCAGGGCAGGGGGGTCGGGGTAGTTTATTTAATGGGAGACAGTGTTTTAGACATCAAAGGCAGTGGAAGGGGTAGGGGTAGTTTCAAGGACAGCGTGGGGGTAAGTTTTAGGGCTCAGGGCGGGGTCGGGATAGTTTTTGGTAGGAGGCAGGGTTTTAGGCCTCAGTGCCGGGGAAGGGGTAGTTTAAGGGCAGGGTGGGGTAGGTTTCACGTCTCAGGGCTGGGGGGGCGAGGTAGGGGGGATAGGATTTTAGGGCAGTAGGGGAGGGGGTTTCGGGATAGTGTTAATCTTTACCATGCATATCTCTTTACCAATCATGCCTTTACCACGAAAATACGTGGTAAAGGTATGCCTGGTGAAGGAATGTGTGGTTTAGACACATTCGTGGTTAGGATGCCGTTGTAGAGGCCCGCCTGGTTCAGCCATGCGTGCCTCTGTCATACAACCATCCACAGTAGGTAAGAAGTGAGAGTGATAACTTGTTCATGAAAGGACAAATATGTTTTGGCCTATTTTGTCTCTGGGCGTTTTGATTCTGGAGGAGTTTATTTTAATGAACAGGGGCCTTTCCCCACAGAAAATTACTGCTTAAATGTGGGCGTTACCTCAAGAGAAGTTCAGAATCTTCATCTAAGTTAATGAAGTGTGTGCAAAAAAGTGGGAGGAAATCTTCCACAAAAAGTAGGGTTGAGGAAGCAACCAACCATAAACATATTGCTTTAAGTGAAAGAATTCCGTAACAGAAACACTTTATTTTCCAGGGTAACTTCTCCTGCAAGTGAATTTAGTAAACTCTGCAAATGTCATTATCTTCATTGGTGATATTTTAAACTCCCTCCACCTGCTGGGTAGCTTGCTTCCATGAAAGAGAGCTCGATATTGCAGATGTTGCATGAGAAGGGAAAATGGTCTGGAGACTTTCTGTATAATGGGCAGTTTACTAAGGAACCTGAGCTCTGAGACTCTTATTGTGTGTTTCTTTATATTGTAACTGAAGCTCCGGTTTTATGTATTTTTTAATTCTGTCTGTATTTATATTTTTACCTTATCTTATTGGTATTTATTATTATGTATTTTTGGAACGTGAAAAATGAAGTTGCAAATAGTATATATTTCACTGATATGTGTACATTCACACTGTCCTTAGGATTTTAGTGCAATAAGAAGCAATATATATATATATTTTAAATCACTTACTTGGAAACATAAGCTTTATGGAAATACCATATGGTCTCATTGGCTGATCTTGGCAGCTTTTATAATTTCTGTAGGAAATCTTATCCATTTGTGTTAACTCCCTATGTTTTAAACGTGCAGTGCTTATTGACCTAGTGGTTTTGATTGACACAATGCAAATACATCCAAGAGAGATCTATTTAAAAAAAAAAAAACACACACGTAAATAGATTGCTTTCTGTTTGCATTCAAGCGTGGACACCAGTAGAGAACGGAAAACTAGAAGCTTTTTAACATTGGAAGATCCATCTGTCATCTCAATGGGAGTACATTCCACAGAAAGCAACGCCCTCACATACATGTTTAGATGCATGTCAAGGTGAATAAGATATTTGTAAGTCATTGCTCCTGTGTTCTGTGTTTATCTGTTCATGGATGAAAATCTAATGTGAAGTCAATTGGAAGTGGCATTTGAAGGACTTCTCCTGTGAGGCTTCTGGGATAAACCTTAGGGTGATTTGGGGCCTCATGTAGGTAGTCAAATACCGGTCGGTAACGGCCGATTTTCGGTAAATATGCCGTTACCGACCGGTATTCAGACAAGTGAGATGTAGGAGTCCAAAAACCACTTTTCGGTAAATATGAGGCGGTAAATACCGATTCATATTTACCGAATTCCAAAATACCGAATCAGATTTACCGAATACACAATTAACGAATCGGTAAATATGAAGTGGTAAATATGAAGTGGTAAAAATTAAAATGACATGTAGGAGCACTCGGTGATTAAGAAATCCAAGAAAATCGGTAAATAAGAGTCGGTAATTAACACGGATTGAAAGCAGGTGGTAACCATCAACAGTGCAGATAAGCAATCCCAAAATGCAACAGCGTGGACAACATGGCCGCTATGTACGTCATTGCAAGGCGCCTACGTCTACAGGCAGCAGGACTGAGGGTTTGGCGACGGGAGGAACGCATCTACAGACAGCGCATCACACTATTCCAGCTGACTGATGCAGAGATACATGAGAGGTACAGGCTACACCCCGAAACCATCATGGACTTAATCAGGGACCTTCACCCACACCTGGACCAGCCAATAAGAAGGGCGCACGCCATACCCCCACATGTGCAGGTGCTCTGCAGCCTACATCTGCTGGCATCCGGCAGTTATCAGGTGGTGACAGCTGCGGTGGGTGGGGTATCCCAGAATTGCCTGTCACGTTTCTTCATGAAGTTCCTGGATGCCATGATGCAGAGAATGCACCACTACATAAGCTTCCCAAACACACAGGCTGCACTGCAGAAAACAAAAACAGACTTTTATCACATGGCACAGTTCCCCCATGTCATCGGCTGTATTGATGGTACACACATCCCAATCTGTCCACCAGCTGACACAGAGCACATCTACAGGAACAGGAAGTCCACCCACTCCATCAATGTGCAGGTGATCTGTGATGCAGGGAACATCATCACAGATATTGTTGCAAAGTTTCCTGGGAGCACCCACGACTCTTACATCTTCCAGAATAGTGGGATCTACACACGACTGAGTGCCGGAGAATTCGGAGAGGGATACCTGCTAGGTAAGTAACAGTGACGCCCCTTGAAACCTGCAAATCATAGTGTATAGAGGCATGTTACTGATGGTTCCCTATTACTCATCTAGGCGACAGTGCATATGCATGCCGGTCATTCATCCTCACTCCCTACCTACACCCAGCAACCCAGAGTGAGAGACGATACAACGTGGCACACAAAACAACACGCAATGTGGTGGAGCGCACGTTTGGACTACTGAAGAGCAGGTTCCGCTGCCTGCACAAGAGCGGAGGCGCACGCCAGTACAAACCCATCACCTGCTGCAAGATTATTGCCACTTGTGCAATGCTGCACAACCTTGCCACGAAAAAAGGTACAGATGTGGAACTAACATATTTTGAGGACAACGAGGATGAGTCAGGCCAGCCAGAGGGCAACGCAGCTAGAGTGCCAACTGCAATCGATGGGAGAGAGAGACGGGCAGAGATCACATGCAACTATTTCTGAGTAAGTGAGGGGACACAGCGAGTTGTGAGAAGTCATGACGTAGTTTTAATGTGGCACCACGCCATGAACACATGAACAAGCCAATCTGGCAATATACCATCTATACAAGGAGTATGTCCAGGGTTACGTCACCCATTGGGAAGTGGCTAAGCAGGGCCACATCAATGTTTGCGCATACGCGCAGCAGTGGTGGATTGCACGGCCTGTGCATCCTCACTAGAGCCAACCCCAAGCCGCCTGCTGCTCCTGCGTGCTTCTGGGACGGGGGGTGTGATGCTGCTCCTGCTGCTGGTGTCGATGCTCTCCGCAGCATCCCCTGCAGCAGTTGTCGACGCCTGACTAGTCAATAGCACCCCTAGTGCACTTGTCACCTGCACCATCCCCCGAGACAGGTCGCTGCAGCACTGTGTTAGGCCCTCCTGCATCGTCACAGAGCGCCGGCACAGTAGAGAAGTCGCAGTTGCCAGACGGTTGAGTGCCCTGCTGGTGGTGTCCCTTCTCTGGCGTTCCCGGCGCCGTGCTTCGATGTCAGCATCTAATTTGCTGCACAACTGCTGGATTGACTGGGACATGTCCCGAATGCCCGCAGCCATGCCGCTAATGTTATTGTCCATGTTGACTAATGTTGTCTTCATCACCCGCATGTGCCTCTGGACTGACATGACTGCCTTTGATTGCAGGCGCTGTTGCTTCAACATTTGGCCCTCGAGACCCAAGAAGACACCATGGCCGTCAATGGGTGCTGGTGGACTCTGGACACGCGACCTGCGGCGCCCTCTTGCTCCCGTCTGTGCTGCCTGTGAGGTGTGGGGCACAGTGGCATGGCTCCCTTCCTGGTGCCTGGTGCGGTCTTCTGGGCCCATGCTGTCGTCTGACGAGGTGTCTAAGGCTCGTAGCCTGGCTGCTGGACGCCTCCTCATTCTCACACCTGCAAGCGGAGATGTGGCCGGTGATTCGAACATGAGTGGCCATGCTGGCTCTGGTTGAGGTGATGCTGGCTCTCGGTGAGGTGATGCTGGCTCTGGGTGCGGCGAGGCTGGCTGTGTTGGTGGTGCGGCTGCCAGTGGGCCTGCTCCCTGGTCTGAACTTGTGCTGGCTAGAGGTGATATTTGTGGCCGGTGTGCCGTCTCTCCTGCAGCATGCCCTGTCCTGCATGATGTCACATCTGTGGACAGAAATACAACATTGGCTCAGTGTCCCCGAAGGGCTGCATTGCAAGCGTCACAATAAATCATTTCACATTCCAAAATGTCCTCTGTCTCCTTGTGCCTCGAGTGCGTGACATGCCTTGTTGCCCTGTAACATTTACGTCATGGTTAGTGTTACCCTGACTACATCTCCCGGAATGCATTGCCTGTCTGCACTGACACGTGTGGACTGCAGTGTGATTCTCGTTTCACAATGGGGGATGTGGGATAGGGGTGGGGGGGCTACATTGCTGTGCTTTCGTCTTACCTTGGTGTGTTGCGGCTCTGGCAGAGCTGTCGGCGTCCCCGAGGCCCACGACGCTCTCTTGCTCGATTGTGGCCGCCACCAACTCCTCCAGTTCGGTGAGGGCAGGTGCCCTGTTGGTTCCACCTCCGGTCTGGCTGGCCTCCTTCTGGATGTCGCCCATCTTCCTCTTGGTTACAATCCTCAGGTCATACCAGCGCTTTTTGAGGACCTCAATGTCCCTGTGGGTCACTCCCACAGCATTGACCTGCGCCTGGATGGCCAGCCATATGTTGCGCTTTTCAGCCTCTGGCACTTGCAGGGACTGCCTTCCAAACAGCTTCTGGTGCTGCTTCACCACCTCCTCCACCAGCACCTGGAGTTCCTTGGGGCTAAATTTCAGCTTCCTCCTCCTTTCCCCTCCGTCTCTCTGTGTTCTCTGGCTGGACATGCTGTTCGTTTTCCCGCTCGCACAGGCAACGGCTCCCTGCCTCTCCTCTGCACTCAAAGCCTCTCCAGGGTCGGCTAATTATGTACACCTGCCTGGGTGTGGCCACTTCCTGGTTGGGTGGGCTGTCGTTGCACAGGATTAGCTGTTTCGTCAAGTCATGTGATTTTATTTACCGAATCCGTACATACCGATTCGGTATTTTCCGATTCGGTAAATACCACCTCGGTATTTTCCGAATCGGTAAATACCACCTCGGTATTTTCCGAATCGGTAAATACCACCTCGGTATTTACCGATTCGGTGAATTCCGATTCGTGATTACCGAATGTTACCGAATCGGTAACTGTTACCGAATTTTTACCTACATATAACTTACCGATTCTAATTTACCGATTCGGTACGGCTCGGTATTTAAGAACCGGTAAAATTTATTTACCTACATGAGGCCCTTGGTCTTCTTCTTGCGCCAGACAGGACATCAGTGTTTTGTCTTTTGTTTAAAGATGTGGCCCTATGCTTCATCCCATGTTGTATCGATCCTATTGGCTGAGTAGGTGAACTTTTAAAGCCCATGCAGAACTCCTCACTGACAGTGACTTGATGGCAGTGCAGCTCCCCTCACAAGGCCCAAAGTTGACGCTGTTTGTTTTGCATTTCCCTAGAGGCGCACACACCCATGTACTGTAACATGTAACTAAATGATCCTCTTCTGCCTGAGGGCCTCTACTGTGTAATGCTGCTGATTCTGACAGCTGGAATTAAAGGTTAATATTGAGACCAAAGCAGGATAAACCTTCTTTTCCTTGTCTGGGTGTAGATGGAGAAACCGACAGCTGAAGGTTAGAGACCCATCATTAAATGAGTTTCGAGGTTTTCATTTGTCTAGGTATGCCTGTGGATTAAACAAACTTTCTTTGCAGCACTGCCAGAATTAGGCTGTGAATGTATTATTAGTTTGTTGTCTGGTATTTTCAGGCAAATTGTCTGCTTGCTGCTAACTTGACTAGGGCATTAGTGTAGCCATCAACTATCCCCATATCTTGAATAGGTAGTTTACAGTCTGCTAATCCCTATTCTCCATCCACCCACTAAGCATGCTGTGACTTGTAATTTTAAGTATCCGCTTATCAGTTTGGGCCTACAAGTCTTGGCAAGCGTGTGCATCTGGCTGAAGAAAACACGACTGGCTGAAAGTCACCCTCATTTTTCTTTTTTCTTTTTTTTTAAATATCTTTATGTGCATTTTTATATAAATGTCATCATTTACGTAGGCGATAGTGTTCTATATACACATTAGGGTTCCCCTGGCGCTTACATTTATACATACATGTATAGCAAATGTTTTGACATCTTGGTCTCAGTTGACCTGTTAAGGGAAATCAGTGTTACCATGTGTTACCATGTTAATGCGCAGTAATTCCCTTACGTTTTATAGAGGCTACTGTTGTGGGTACTTTAACATGTCTATATTCGGATCTTATCATGCCCCAGTACAGTCGTTTGTCTGCTGGCACATCTTTTCCTATCGTACCTCATTGTCTCTGCCATTAGCATAACTTGATGCAAATGCAACTCAATAACTAACCAAACAACAAGAACAGCATTCCGTCACGCCGAGGTCATTTCAAGCAAGTAATGCTAACTGCCTACTGAGTGTTATTTATGTACCTATCTCCCATCCTGAAAGTCACCCTCATGACATGAGGCACTATATAGATATGGATATGCCATCGTTTTTAGCCATGGTGGCTGCAGTAATTCTTCCGCGCAGCTTCATTCAACAAACAGTCTTGTCTTGCTATTCCAGAATCCTGCTATACATGCTGACAGCAAATTTTCTATGGCGTTTGCAGGAGACGTTCCATCCAATACTTTGTTTGGGAACTAAATGATACACATTACAAAATCCAAGAATCTTCCAACCATTTCGTTTTTTCCAATGTAAATTCTGCCCCTTTTTCCAACTTGAACAGCTGAAAGTTAGCATTTATCAGCTTCCTTTTGAAATCTTACCTACCAGACATCTTAAGTTGTTGTCCTGTCGGTCGGACATACGATTTCTGCACCCACCCTCACGTGGAGTGGTTGGGTTGGCGTATGTACCTTTGGCTCAGAGCCTAGGACAGATGCGGTTAATTTCCTAACTTTTGTAGGTTCCATCAGTGAATCTACTGAACTACAGGACCACTGGTTCAGTATTATACACCGCCGTTTGTGTTACTTTCACACTTTTTTATTGTTGCGTCCATTCACTGATTGCAGTAGCTGTTTTTTGATCCTGATGAAGGCCATGACACTGTGATAGGTCCCTAGGCCGAAAAATGTTGATTATCTCCTAATGCAGCTGTCTCTAATGTTGGCAATAACATTACTAGCTATCTGTTTTTAATCCTGTCACAAGGTAGCAAAATAAAGCTTGCCACAGCTAACCTTGCAGTCAGTTTTAACCACATTCACTCTAGCACTACACCTCACCCGCAACACACCACACTCACATGGAGTTTTAGAATAACCCTCCCTTCTAATATAAAACATCCCTGAGCTCTTCCGTCGCAGAGAGGGGGTTGTAGCCCGCGTTAAGACTAGGCTCTTGACGTGAGGAGGCACCCCTATGATGAAGCATGACACCTCTGGTGTGTGAGGGGAACCATCCTTAAAAGGGATCCCCCTCTGGAGCATGGTTGTCACATTCCACATGCCCCTCAGACTTACGTTCTGGACCCGTGGGCTCTTTTTTTGATAGATCTTAGGTTGTTTGCCTGGGAAATAACTAATATATTTTAGCTGTCTCCCTCATGCCCTTTTTCCCTCACTAAATTTTGCCTTCTGCTCTGCTTGGTGTTGCTCTCTTAATCATATGCTTTTCTCAAGCCAAAGCCCCCATGCTGTGTGTCGTTCTCTCCCTCCTGTGCTGCTCTCCCCACCCCAGTGTTGCTATACCCCTCGTGTGCTACATTTACCAATCCCCTCAGCTTCATTTTTAATTTAAAACTCCCCGCTCACTCCCTATTGCTTCTTCCACCCCTTCCCCATCACCCATGTGGTTCTTTTTTAAAATATATGTATATTTTTGGGGAATAGTCAAGGAGCAAATTGCTGCTGACCTTACACAAAGCACTTTCATGCACTTAAAAGTCCTTTTTTTCAATTGACCAATCTAAGTGGCACCCACCACCATAGATCAGTCAATAAATATGAAAGTAAATGTCAACTTTGTCATTATGTAAGCACGGAAATGCAGGTGTGCACCCACAGAATGGCGCTACTCCCAACAGTAGCCGTCATCATTCCTCCTCCCACCCCAATGCTAAATAGCATCAGTTAAGGCATTGTGTATTTTTCAGTGCCATCCAGCATCACCAAAAAGCACTGGCAAAGCAAGTAGGTCCTAGAAGGGCCAAATATTGGCTTTGCCAATGCTTGTTTCTTCCTCCTTGCTATTCGGCGACACATTTCTAGTGGAAGAGACTCATGTTATGTTGTCACTAGGTGGATACATTGCTCCACATAAAGTAACAAATCAGCAGAAATCTGTAACTATTAATCCACACACTGTAACATGAAATTTGAAACAATTTGGTGTGGAAGATCACTTTAGTGTTGTTTGTAGTGCCTTTCATGTAAGATAGTGTGATGGTAAACATACACAGAAGGTGCAGCATTACCGGATTGAGATACTTGGATATGTTAGTGGTCCAAAGCAAAGACTTTAAAAGAAGATACAAGCAATATATCAACAGCAGGGGATTGTTTAGGGTAAAAAGTGAAAAGGACTAGCTGTTTAGATGAAGGATTTGATACTGGTAAAGAAAACTGGTAGGGTCTCCCTAAAGTACATAACCAAGTGCAAAAACTAATGATACCCACAGTGCAACGTCTTGCATTTAAAACACAATTATATATGTCTACAGGTTCTCTGCCTGTCTTTGTCTTGCAATAGGTACACAAATCCTTGTGGGAAATACAGTGGCATGTAATCAAATGTACTGAACTTATCGCAGCTCACCCCATCCAAGAGGGAGGGAGGCCTCCCCATCTAGCAGCGTCAGCCTGAAAATAAAGCAGCACCCTACCCACATTTCAACAGAAACATAGTTCTTTTTGCAATAATACTCGTGTCGCTTGAAGGGTGTATAGCACTAACTTGTCCCAGTTTGTTTTATAACCCGAGTGGGCACCATAATCCCCTACTAGTCGGAAGAGTGTCAGGATAGTGTCCGCCGGGTTCAGTTATGTGTAGGAGGATAGCGATATTTTCTCCTGCCGACTCGTCCCCCGCTACCACCCGAAACCCCCCAAGCCTTGGATGTTGTGGTATCTTGCAAGCCAGGGATTCCACCGTCTGAGCGAACATAAGATGGGATAAGGGGCAACCCTGCCTTATTCCCTTAACAATTGGAAATTCGGCAGACACCCTCCCGTTGACTCTCACTGTAGCCAATGGGTTCCAATAAAGAACTGCTACCCACTTCCGGAACCACAACCAAATTTCATGAGTGTCTGTTCGAGGAAGGGCCAGTGCACCGCATCAAACACCTTTTCAGCGTCTAAGGATAAAAAGACATGAGGAGCTGGTCGGGTCTGTATAACATTAAGCCAGTTATGGGTGCGTCGCAGGTTAAGTTATGTGAACCTGCAGGCATAAAGCCTGACTGGTCCCGATAGATAAAAGGGGTAATGACCTGTAGTAATCAGGTGGTGAGGATGGTGGCCAGCAGTTTGTCTCTACATCAAGCAGAAAAATTGGACAGTAAGCGTCACACCTGTTTATAAGTTTCCCTTTCTTGGGGGAAGGAAAACGATGATGGCCTTTCGAAGAGCTGGGGGGAGTTCCCCCTATTTACCCATCTCTTGTAACATGCTCAGTAGATAAGGCCCAAAGAGATTTGTGTATCACTTAGAAAATTCGGCTGGGATGCTGTAAGCCATCCCAGTGTAAGATTGAATAGAAATCACTTTTTTGGAACCCTGGTACAGTTTTGCCCCACCCACCTACCAAAATTCAGCAAACATGACAACAGTTTTAATTGTGTGACAAATGTGTTTGTGGCCAGTTTCGTGCAGGTTTGCCCAGAGTGGCCAAAGTTTTATATAGCCACAATTGTTTTTCATGTGGAATTTATGTTGTGACTTTTGGTGTAGAGGTCTGTTGCACTCATTCCCAGAATAGTTCAGGTGCAAGAGAGACGTAGACTGCGGACTCTGTGTGATATGGATGGAGCTTCATTTAAGCTCCTCTGTAGCATAAGGCATATTGAGTACATCTGAGCAAAAGCATTGGCAAAGCCAAAAGGTCTGGCCTTTGCTGGTGTAATGGTTGTTTTTTTATTAATACAAACTTATGCTACAAAAAAAATGGAACAAGAGCATGCCACCACCTAAACTTAACTGCCATGTGCTCGCAATACATTTTTTTAAATTAAAAAAGCATTTACTGAGATGGCTGTTTTACTGTTGATGGTTTTTAAATAACAAGCCTTTCATTTACCCCACGCGTTTTATTATTATTTATGAAGAAGACAAAAATAAATCACTGCCAAACCAAACACTTTTACTTGCAGACAGCTACAGTGTTACTATGTCACTTAAACATTTCATTCCATCAACTTTAAAAAGTTAAATTAATCACCATCACTAGACAGTTAAAGTTCATGCAAAAATAGCCAATATTTAAAGTTAATATAAAAATCTAAATAAAATAAAGCACATGTTGAAATAGCATTGTCACTGAAGAGAAAGGAGCTATTCTTAGGCATATGTGAACAATGTGCACAGACTTTGTCCGGTCACCCAAGGTGAGGGAGCCAGTGGGAAAAATCGGTTTACCCATTGCCCCATGCAGTATGCTGCAAGCAGGTGGAACCAGAATATGAGTGACACATTAGCAGGCCAATGGATGAAGCCCACTGACCAAAAGCCCCTCTTTTTGTGTGTGTATATTTATAATATATGTTTTTTTTGGAAAAGCACTACCCTGACAAGATAGCTAAAGCTGTGCCAAAGGCCATACCTTAAATGTTTGTCCATCTGAGTGCACCATAACCCATTGAATCCTGAGTAATTTTGAGAACATTTTCGCTCAGACATCTCAAATCTGGAAGTCGGTCCCACTCATGGCCAGTCTCAGCAATCTCATAGGCCCTAATTATGAGTGTGTTTGAGATCTGGTGCTGTTTATCGCACTCAATAAAATTAGACTCCCCAGTGTTCAAAATGCATTTGGTGCAATAAATAGCACCTATTCTGAGTTTTGGGGAATAATGTGGATTTTTCTGCTGGCTGCACCAAAATGTGCATGTTACAGTAAATAATGCACTATTTTCCTTATTAAATCCTGGTAGGTTTGATGTGCCGAAATTTAATAAAAGGTGAGATTATGTACACTCTCAGTAATTAACAAGATGTGTTAAATACTGCATAACTCTGAATGTCAACCCCTGCTCAAAAAAAGCGTTTGTAGAGGAGTCGAAAAATACCAACCCACTTATAATGTCCCGGTTTTTCACCCTCCTCAGATACACTGGCAGATTGTACATCACTGTTGACAGCAGGTGCGCGTCGTTGGCAGACATTATATTAAACAGGAAGGAATGCTAAATCAGAAGACCACGTGTGCTGTGAAAAGTTGCGTTTGAGGGCTTCCCGTCACGTGAACGTGCCATCCCTTTTAATTATTTTACCGTTAGGATGGCTGAGAGAGTTAAGTTACCAATTATTTCATCCTGTTTACCTACAGCCTACAGCGAGGAGACTCTTTTGTCCACTCTAGGTCAGGCCGTGCCGTACTGCACTTCCGCCTTTAATGTCAGCACGAAAATTATTTAAATACATTTTCTAATGCCTATTTCGTGATATAAAAAAAAACAAGCAAGCTGCATGAAAACACTCAGAGACTCAATGGGTGTTTACTCAAAGGAAGGAAACGGTCCTAACAGAGCTAAAAATAGAGTCTTTGGCTTTCCTGCCTTCCAGAAAGGAGCTACAAGGAAATTTGATCCGAAGCTGCAAAACACAGAAATGGGGATTGTAGTATCTGCTGCGTCTGCTGGACCCTCAAGGGAGAGCTTCAGACCGTTTGTTATTCTACCAGAAATACCTGGGCTTCTCTTGGGAATTTTTATTTTAAAATTTATATTTTTGTCAATGCCGAAAAAAGCGCTTCAACACCCCATCAGAGTTAAAAGGCACTATATAAATGCAAACCTTTTTTCCCTCCCGCTATCCTGAATCCAAATAACTGACTAACCCATCCACCGCTCAAATTACTTTAATATTTCACTATACTAATTCAACACTAATCTTTTATGGGTTGCAGAGTAGCGTGCTACGCGCCAAAAAAGCGCTTTGACGCCTCGCCAGGGGGAGTAAGCGCTATATAAATGCAATTACAATACAATACGACTGTTGCTACCATGGTGACAACCGGAAACACCAAAGTACCTGCACAATTGCCTCCCCCTACCCTTCCTCTATCCACCAGTGTTCTCGAGAATCATCTGAAGAGGCTTCCAGGGAGTGGAAAACTTTGTATCTGGTATTTGTGGGGTGTAGGACCCTGTAGTGATTCTCAGCGCTAGCCCATAAAGTCAAAGATAGTCTAGCATATCTGCCAATTTAAATAACAATCTCACCGTGTGAGGAGGAGTGGAGCTTTGAAGGGGGCAGGGCCTCGTGCCGAGAAGTACCTAGGAGCAATGTTTCCTCTAATTTTCTTTCTGTTTGTGCAGCAATGAAGGTTCTCTGTGCACTGCAGCTAAGATTACGTGCACCGAAGACATGCATTGTTATTTATACTATGCAAGCGCGCAAGCTATGAAAATTAGTGGTTTAGATAGCAGAAAAAGGGAGCTATTCCTTAATTCCTCCCCAGTCGATTTACACATCTTTCTACTGTGTCTCCTTTTTTCAATGTTCTGCTTCCCTTGTCTTTACACGTCTTGCAGTATTTTACTGCTTCGCTCATGTTTCTGCTTTTCTTTTCATCTTTTTGCACATATCCCTTTCCTATCTGCATTCTTTCCCTCACCTTTTACATGTCTCTTACTAGTCTTCTCATCTTAAATGTCCCCTCTTCAGTTCTCTCTGTTTAAATGCCTCCCACTATCGTGCTACTCTGTCGTACACACTCTCCCCCGAACAAATTGCATCATCTATAGGCAATTCTGCAAATTCAGCGCATGAATGCCATTGCGCACAAAAATATGTTCAGGAATGGACTACTCAACCTCTGCTCTTATTTAGGGCTTGGCTTCTTATCTGTGAGATGACAACTGTAATATTGTACCCAAGGCTTCAGAAGTAGGCAGCATAAAGGCATAAATGCTCAAGATCTGTAAATCTGACTCAAGAAAACTGTGAGAATCAATTCGAAGGTATTGGGAAAGGTTGTGTGTGCCAGGGCTGCCTACCCCAATCGGTACAGCTGCTGAAAGCTTTGCCAGTGTAGTTTCTCCCAGGAATACAAGGTGCACCCTGGGTAATGGGAGAGGCGGTGTAGGCCATAGCTACTTGCTCCATGTTTCTGTTGCCGAGTGTCCACAGTTGTATGTCCTCTCCGACTGGGCCTTTGAAGAATTTACACATCCACCCCAACAGGTTCTCATATGAACCCAGTGCCCCACCCACACAGGTCCATGGAAGAGGAGCACTGACATATTTGCCTGGTTGTTTTGCTTTGTAATGTAGCTTTCATATAGCTTTCCTACCCCTGAAAAGGCTGCAAATTGCTCAGATTTTTAATAGGATTCCCTCTTGAAGTGCATAGTTTTTTTTTAATTGTTTTTTTTTTTTTAAAAACCATTATTACAATTTCGAAAAGATACAAGTATGGGCCTACAACCAACAGGCCGGCCGCTAAACGCAGTGTAAACCTAGGCACGACTTAACATGCACATCAATGAAGCAGCAAAAGAGTTACTAAAGTGCTGATTATCGCAGTCAGCCACAGCCGCAGTCTCTAAACAAACAGGAAAGGTTTCATATTTTTGAAAAACAGAAAACATCAAACTCACAAGGCAGAGGAGGTTAATGGCAGTAACATGTGCTCCTCGTATCGAGGGAGTAAACCAACCCGGGTAGGCAGAGGGGGGGGGGGAGGAGGGCAAGGCAGAAGCGACAAAGTCGCATGTCGCAGGAGCATACAGGAATGCGGGGGCTAGGGAGACAGAGCGGCATCCATCTCACGCGTCTGGGGCGGGGCGCAAATACCTCCACGATAGGAGTTCCAGGGACCCCACACCTTAATCCACTTCCCAGGCTTGCCTCTCGCCACATACACCGTTTTCTCTCTAAACATACACCAGTCCATGTGTTCCTTCCACTCGGAGACCGTTGGCGGCCTCTGGGAGCCCCACAATTGTGCGATGTCACGCTTCGCTATCATATAACCTAGAGTCACCCATTGCGTCTGCGTCACATTGTAATCAGTCGGCTCCCAGACATTCAGCAAGCATCTACGTGCCTCCGGCAACAAGGCAACATGCGTGACTTCTTCTAACACCGCATGCACTCTGCACCAAAACCGAGTCACCTCCGGACACTCCCACAAGATATGGAGAAAAGTCCCCAGTAGCCCACAGCCTCCCTTACACAAACCATCCACCGAATACCCCATACGCATCAGGCCAGGCCCCGTGACGTACACTCTATGCATTATCTTAAGCTGGACGAACCGCAATCGGGCCGGGATAGCCACCTCTTTCGGGGAGGCCACCGCTGACACCCAATCCTCGTCGTCCAGTTCTATACCGTCTGCAATCCATGTCTCCCGCAATGAGGCCAGCAAACCCATTCGATCATTGATAAGCTTTTTATAAATCAACGAAATGGTGCTATCCGGCACATAGCCGTCCAATACTCTGTCTTCCAACGGGGAATGCTCCGGAATAGCCGCCACGTCTGAAAACACGGAACACAAGGCATGATGAACTTGAACATACCGATAGTATTCCCTATCATTCAACTGGTATTCCGTTTTCAGCATGTCGAACGTCTTAAATTTCCCTTTCGTCCAGAGATCCCCTACCGTGCTGATAACCAATCGTATCCCACTTCTCGAAGCCTTTCGTAGTATACAGACAACCCAAACGCTGGGACGCGTACAATGGCGTAGCCCGAGTCAAGCGATCCCTCCACCCCATCGCCGCATTTGCTGCATGCCACACCTGCACCGCGACCCGCGTCGGGCCCGTCAACCGCGCATCAAGGGACCCCGAGTATAGTGCTCGATTATAGTCTCCGCCTGGCAGTAGCAATTAGTCCATCTCAAAAGCCGGGTTCAAAGCAGGGCCATACATCCCGTGATTGACGGCAGCCAACTGGGAGGCCCAGTAATATCGCTTAATGTCAGGGAGGGCGACCCCCCCGTCATACCACGGTAGGGTCAGTTTAGCAAGAGCAATCCACGGCCGCCCATCCCAAAACAATCGACGCTGGAGACACTCCACCTCCCGAAAATAACGGGCCGGCACTACGTCCATAGTGTTCTGCAGGGCGTACAAAAAGCGTGGTAGCGACATCATTTTGAACAATGCTGCCCGGCCGAGCGGCGAGAGCGGCAGCCGCCGCCAACCCGCCACATCCGCCCTTAGGCGCTGAAGGGGGGGGAGAAGATTCCGTTCATACCGGGCCACCGGATCCAGGGTTATAAAGATACCCAAATACGTGAACCCCGACTCCGCAATCTGGATAGGGCACCCCCGCGGAAGGGGGGGGGCCTCCCCGGAGAGAACGTATACACAAGACTTAGCCCAGTTAATTACCAATCCGGAGTTGCGACCAAAGGAGCTCAACACATCCACCAATACAATGAGCGATTTACGCGGAGATGCAAGATACAAGAGGATATCGTCCGCATATAGGGAAACACGATCCTCATATTCCGGCGTCCATCTAAGGCCACGTATCGAGGGGTGCCACCGCAACCATTCCGCAAGGGGCTCCAAGCAAAGCGCAAAGAGAAGAGGCGACAGTGGACATCCCTGTCGGGTGCCCCTACCCAAAACAAAGGGAGCCGACACCCGTCCGTTGACCACTACCTGTGCCAGTGGGTTGTCATAAAGCAATTTCACCCAACCGATAAACCCTGGGCCAAACCCAAACTTCGCCAACGCCGCCCAGATGTATGGCCATTCCAAGGTGTCGAACGCCATGGTAGCGTCCAAGGACGCCAAGATGGCCGGCTCACGAATGAATGGGGCGCGAGCAAGGACGCCATGCCGTCGCCGCAGGTTCAAAGCGGTATTGCGATGGGGTATAAAACCGGATTGATCCTGATGAATCAGGTCGCCCACAACCCGGATCAGACGATTGGCCAGTACCTTGGCGAGGATTTTGGGCTCCGCGTTTAACAAAGAGATAGGCCTGTAAGAAGTACACCGATCCCGCGGCTTCCCTTCCTTATGGATAACAACAATAGTAGCAAGACGTTGGTCAGAAGGGAGGGAGCCCGCCGCCTGAGCCTCAAGGAACATGTCCCGGAGATACGGGGCAATCGCATCTGGGCGCAGCTTATACAATTCGATGGGAAGTCCATTAGGACCCATGGCCTTACCCGAGGCAATGGAGCGAATGGCCAAAGCAATCTCATCTGGCGATAGGGCCGCATCCATCAATACTTTATCCTCATCAGATAGGGAAGGCAGAGTAATATCTCGAAGCAGCAGTCGAGAGTCTTCCTCCGATCGCTCTGAGACCGGAGAGTAGACCCCGTGAAAATACTCCGCAAAGCAATCAACAATGTCACCGGGGTCCGTCACACGCACACCATCCACCCTCTCAATCTCCGACACCACTCGACTCGCTCTCTCCTTCTTATCCAGCCAGGCAATCAACTTCCCTGCCTTATCACCCATATCGTACAATCGCCCCTGTTGCTCCCTGCTCATACTCCTAGCAGATTCAGTAACCAGCGCCTTATAGTCGGCCTGCTTAAGCTCCAGCACATGCAATCTATCATCCGTAACACCTTGCTCCAAATCACTCTCCAACTCGGTGATCTCATTTTCTAGCCGAACAACCTCCTGCGCCTCGCATTTTTTGGTGTGGGAAATGAGAGATAGGGCCTGGCCCCGGAGCACCGTCTTAAAGGGCTCCCAAAGGGAGACGGCGGAAGACACCGACCCCACGTTATCATTAAAATAGTGTTCCAAAGACTTAACCAGGTCTGCACGAATCGTGGGGTTCCGGAGGTACCAGGGGTTGATCGGAGCCACCCTCCCCTCCGCCCCCAGGGCGATATCTAGGTGCAGCAAAAGGGGGGAGTGATCAGACATACCGCGCGCCAAGTGTCGCACCTCTCCGATCATCCCCGCCTGGGCCGCAGGCACTAGCATATAGTCAAGCCTCGAAAGACTACCGTGGGCCCCGGAGTGGAAGGTATATTGCGCGTGTCCAGGGTGTTTCAACCGCCAGCAACCTATCAGTCCTAGGGTATCCAGAAAGCCCCCCAGCCAGTTCTGGGCCCGAGGGAGGTCCCTAGGGGGGTATCGATCCTCAACACCGGAAACCACCGCATTAAAGTCCCCCCCCCAGTACCAACACCCCCCCCCCCCCCGGGAGCCTAAGCAGCAGGCGCCCCAAATCAGCGTAGGTGGCCGTCTGCAGGCCCGGCGGCACGTAGACCGCGACCAGCGAAATCAATCTACCCTCCCACCTCCCCACCAGCGCAGTGTAGCGCCCTCTGTCGTCGTGGAGCACCTCATCCACCACCAGCGGGAGAGAGGTCCCGACTAAGATGCCCACTCCCCTCGAGCCAGAGGTGAAACCAGAATGGGCCAGGAGGCGATATCCTCGTCTGTTCATGGCATGAAAAGAGTTCCCTATGAGGTGCGTTTCCTGCAAGAACACAATGTCAGGCGAAATACGTTTCAAGAACTGCAGGACTACCCCCCGCTTTATCCTGTCCCCCAGCCCATTCACATTCCAGGAAAGAAGTCTCAGTCCCCTACCCCCCATCCCTCCCAGCACAAAATATCCCCCTCCCGGGGAGCACAATCATAATAGCACAGCAAAAAATATTACCCCGCCTTGTGAAACAAACACACAAACCCCAACCCCCCCCATCAACCCCAACAAAACTCCCCCCTCCCTGCACCCCTGCGTGAGCCCGAACAGCCCCCCCAACATGCAGTGTGCCTGTTGCCCCAATATGAAGAAAGGACAAGAAAAAACCCCAGAAGGAGGAAAGGGCCCCAGCAAGCCCCCCGCAACCTCCAAATACCACGGGGCAAAGCGTTACAAACTGGAGTCCAGTGCAGCCACAGGTGCAAAACGTTACCAACACAGTCCATCACCAGGATCACAGTTCCATTCCTACTCCGTCAAACCCCCTCCGCTCTCCGCTATCCGACCCTCCCGATCCCGACTCTTGGGCAGGGCATCCAGCCACTCTCCCACCGCCTCCGGCCGGTCGAAGAAGTGGGAGCGACCATCCAACTCGACCCGCAGCCTAGCCGGGAACAGCATCGCATACTTGAACTCCATGTCTCTCAAGCGCCGTTTGATGGCCGAGAATCCCATCCATTGCTTTTGAACCGCTTGTGTAAAGTCTGGGTAAAAGCTAACATTAGAGTTCTCAAATCGTAATGGCCCAGCCACCCTCGACGCCTGTAGGATAGCGTCTCTATCCCGAAAATTAAAAAGTCGGGCAATGATCGGCCGCGGGGGGGCACCCACCTTGGGCGCACCCCCCGGGATCCTGTGGGCCCGTTCCACAGCGAAGAACTTGCTCAGCCCTTTGGGTGCTAGATGAGTCACCACTAGATCCTACACAAAAAGATCCACAGCAGACTCCTCCGACCGTTCGGGCACGCCGATAATGCGGACGTTGTTCCGTCTGGCCCTGCCTTCGGAGTCCTCAAGGCGACGCTCGGTCAGGTCACTGGCGAGCTGCAACCTCCGCACCGTCGTCTGCAAGGCGGCCACATCTACCGTTAGGCTCGACGCTGCTTGGGTCAATGAGTCGACCCGGTCATTGGTTTTCGACAGGTCCGCTCTGACCAAGGTGACATCAATCAGCACCGAGTCCAATTTGTTAGCCAGAGTATCCAATTGCTGGTTCACAGTCACCTTCATCTCCTCAATGGCCCCCATGACATCCAACAGGGTCAATTCGGATGATGCGCCCGAGGCCTCCTTGGGCGGCTCAGGCGATTTACGCGATCCACTAGGGGATCCCTTTGGCTGTGCATAGCGGTCCATATTGTTGGCCTGGGAATAGGCTCCCCTCCGGGTAGATTTGGGTTTCAGTTTGTCGCCGTCCACTCTCGTCGTCATCGTCAGCGATCAGCAAGGTCAGCACCCTCCAGCACCCGGAGGAAGGCCAGGAGATCCGGGCCGCTAACTGAAAGAGGCCCGTTTACAGTTCAAGACTAGGCCTTGCACTCCGTACTCTGCGCAGCTCTCCCAATGTCCCACGCATCAGTCTCGGTAGCTCAACTCGAAACCGAAAGTGAAAGCACGGGGTCCGGGGCAGGCCCAGCCTGGCATGCCGCTGTTGTTCAATTCGCAGCCGGGCACCTCACCAACCCGAGTTCGGCACCAAGGCCGGAGAAGGCCGCAAACTTCAGATCGCCAAAAAACACGTTCCCGGAGTCCAATTTCGATTTGGAAAACGAGTGGCACCTTAGCGCAAGATCATAAACAAAAGCCCATCGAAAAAATCAGGATTATGACAGGATAGACGTGGGAGGTAGCGGAGGCCCTCGGGAGCCACAAGCCTACGCGGCCATCTTGGTTGCGCGCTAGGCTCCTCCTCCTTGAAGTGCATAGTTAAATAAAATATTAAAAATAGTTTGGCCTGACTGTTGAGTTAGGTGTGTCAGAATTTTGGAATATTGGCATTGGTATAGAGAGTGCTTTAGGTTTCGCAATACATTGTGAGGCCTAAAGTGCTATGCACAGCAATATGGTTCAAAGCTTTATTTTCGACCCATAGTTTCAGTCACATTCTGTTAGATAAGCCTCCTCCCTCTTTAAACACTGAAATACATTGTTAAAATTCGTAAACAAACCCACAGGAGCCTCTACCCTGTCCTTGGTTAAGAAAAAAAGACACACAACGCTAATTCTCAACCTGAGACCACTCAAAAATAAATGTAACATTTGAAGCTAAACACTTTCCATTTAGTGTATAGCTTTCAGCCGAAGGGCTGCTTGAATACAGGACACGAAGGAACCCGTTTCCCTTGTTGCCATTCATGCACTCTGTACTGTGCTACCAGCTGTGCTTCAAAGAGCAGACCAGTTTTGGTCGCGTCCCGGGCTTTGAAGGCATGTAACAGCGTGTGCGCTGCCACTGACTTTGTGTGCGCTGGAAGAGAGAAGGATGCGCGCGCAGGCATGCATCTTACAGGGAACCATGCCTAGGAGGCACTTTTGCACCCCACCCTGCCCACAAGCCCCCTTCTCCCAAAAAAAAGCTTGCGGAGGCTGGTGCTGATGTCCTGGGGAGTTGACACCCTACTTAATAGACTTCGGCAGTTCAAAGCCTGCGAAAAGGAGCTGGAAAAAACACTATTTACAGTGGTTTTCATCTCGTTTTCCTTGCCTCCATGTGATGTCAGCTCCTCACCAGGAGACCGTGTGATGCGAGCCGATATTGTGTGTCACACGGGGGCACTGTGTGAGTTGCCAGGTATGGTCCAGCTAATAATGGACGAAAAGAAAGGTCTTCAATTGCTGTTTGAATACCAAGTGAAGGGGTTGACAAAGATGGTGGGAGATTGTTCAAAAAGTCAGGGGCCAGAACCTGGTCTCCCACTGAGATTTTGACAGGATCATCTGGGAATACCTACTAAGCCCACATTGAGGAATGCAGAGCACGAACTGGCCCATGTGCCTGAATAAAGTAGGGAAGGTACCATGGACTGATTTTGCAAATACAAATTATCGTGATAGTTACATGACGATGGATGGATGGGCAGGAGGTAAAACTGGCTAATTAAGAAGAAAATGAATCTTATTTCCACAATTTCAAACTCACTTTAGCAGCAGCAGCATACGCTGCAGTTCATTAATCATGTGTTTGGGACCTAATGAGGGTGGCAACAACCAGAAGCCAGTCTTCAGGGATTAAATCTGGTAACAGTAAAACCTTACAAAGGATTCTAAGATGTAAGAAACAAGACTAGGTCACAATGTTCTCGTGCTCAAGGAAAAAATAGAGAACTCTGACTGGAAGCCCAGTTTACAGACTGAATCTACAGGGCACTGGCAATCACTTACCTGTACAGGACAGGGGGCGAGCGGCCCACAGACAGCATTAGCACCAAAAGAAGAACCTCTGTCTTGGTTCCATTCGACTTATGTCTGTTTTTTTTTTTATCCTACTGGAAAAAATAGGGGATAAAGAAGTCCACTGTAACACCGCACGGATGAGCAGGGCTGAAGCTCTAAAGATGATGTAGGCATTGCAGTTCTCTAAGATATAGGACTAGGAAACCATTGGAGAGCAGTGCCTGTCAACCAGGCCTCCTGCCAGCTGGAGAAGGCTGGCATGGAAGCATAGTTTTTTATTTTATTTTTAAACAGATTTTATTCATTTTCTGCACAGTAGTGTACATTTTGACTGTACGGTTTGACCGTATTTATGCGTGTATGAACAGCATAATTCAACAATTGTACATAATTTTCCATGAAACAGTGCACACTTACATATGATATTCAAGAGCGGTCCTAACTTAGGTTAAGCCAGTCGGTCATTGAGTTATCTTACTTGTACATCATTGCAACTATATTGCGAGGTATTGAAAAAGAAAAAAAGGAACAAAAAAGAAAAAAACAAGAACACAACATTTCTGTAACAGAACTTCCCGCGGCATGGTAGCATAGTTGACGTTGATTGTGGCTGTCAGTCTGAACGATACCTGGGCACAGACAATACCACCAATCTCTACATCAGGTCTGGTAAGCTGTCCAGGCTATCATGTATGGATGCACACACTGTGTCACCAATACATCCAAAAGCTGTAAACATTCTGGAAGAATTGCCTCGTCAGGATCTCTGAATGAAAGGATTTTGATGCGAACCCGTCCTTCTCTGTGGACTCACATTATTTCCGGGGAATGGGGGGGTCCTCTATTCCTTTCACTAAAGAGTGCCTTACACAGATTCAAATTGGGCAGTGCCAACTTTCAGCACTTTTGGCCCTCTCTGCCCTCCAGCAGGCCACCAGCATCACCCAATCCTGTGGACAAAAGCCCCTTCACGGCTTGCTCAGGTGTTTGATGAAAGTGTGAATATGGTGTTTGATCTGGTTAAGACCTGAAAAATGCCACAGCTATACCCCCTGCAAGTTTCAACTCGGGTGTGTTCAATGACACACACAAATCTGACATTCAAGCACATTCACAAACCCAGGACCATGGACAAATGCACCTGCACTCCCAACAGGCTCATTGCCAGCCTGCTCACCCTTACCTACAGTTCTTAATGAAAGAGACATTCTACCTTATGTGTATCATTACACGCTCCATGTGGCATGCTTTAGACATTACTGACGCCATCACCACGAGCACCATTGATGCAATTTCCATCACTGAAGTCTGTCTTGTATCCACACACATCACTGACGTCCCCAGGTCCCACGGAAACCTCGCAGTGAGCCACAAGTGTTCCTGCTTCTGTGGCCTCTTATATCCCACATCACTTAGTTCACTGACATTCCTTACTGAATATATGATGCTACAACGCGTTCCATTACAACGCGGTATGTTACATCGCGGTTTTTACTTCGCAAGTTGTTACATCGACTTGCGCTGGGGCCGCTGGACTTTGGAATAGTATGATTTACTATTCCAACTCCAGTCTGTGCGGACAGTAGGGAAGGTGTTGGAATAGTATATCATACTATTCCTTAGTGTACAGCGCCATCCAACGCAAGTCGTTGTAACGACTTGCGTTGTGAAAACCGCAATGTAAAAGTATTGCATTGTAAAGGTTGCGTAGTAAAGGATGTCTCCTTCCCCTTACCTGGGGCCCTATTATGTAAAGTCCCCCGGGGCGCAATGAGCATGTGCGCCCGCTTTGTTTGCCCCCGGGGCACTTTGGTATTACAGAAAGGGCTGCAGGCACTTGTGCCGAACTTTCTGTAATACAGATACCAGCACTATCACCAGAGGGTGTTCCTTCATTTGCATGGGAGCAGGGCCCCATGCAAATGAGGGAATCCCTTTGCCTCTGTGCCTACGCCGTATTATAGACACGCGCACAGAGGCAAAGAAGCTGTCCGGAGGCGCTGTGACAGTGCACCCTCTGATGGCAGCCCTCTGGAGGATGGATAGAGACATGACTCACTGCACGCACCTGCAAGGAAATCTCTCTCCCCTCTTAAAAGTGCAGGCGTGTTGACGCCTGCACAATGTAACACGGAGCTGCTACTTCAAAGCTGCTTCGTTTTACGCTTGAATGCGCCTCCCCAGGGCAGCACGACTTTGCAGTTGTCCAGGGGGCAGCACATTCAATGAAATAGGGCACACTTTCCCTGTTTGTGTCCGACACACCTGTTTTAAGGTACGCCGTGGCGCAAACAGGGAAAGTGTGCCCTATGTGTATTATGGCCCCTGTTTGGCTTTGCCAGTGCTTCTTTTAATATTCACTGGATGTTGGAGATGTTCAAAATCCCTTACAAAAATGTTTTTAAAAAAAGGTTCTAGTTCAACAAACCATACAAAATATTTTAAATTCTCTAAAACAGTGTCTCCCAGAAAATTCCTTTCTCAAACTAGGTTCCTATTAATTTAGAGATTTTGAAACGCACAATAGTCAAGTCCTGATGTGAAATCTGCGTTTGTCCCATGTCTGTGTCAGAATTATCATGCATATTGGCCTTTTTAGAACTCTCAAGTTTCACATGAGCATGTGTGTTGCCCGTCCATAAAATGCATTTTCCTTGAATTTTGGGACTTGTAATCCCAGTTTTGTAATGGATTACAATGCAATGAGAACCCATGGACCTAATGAAGCACTCGCCCATGGAACTGAATGTGTAATGTAAATACGGTGCTCATGTAAAGCGCTCCAAGGGGCATATTATCAAGCCAGGCGATAAAATTATCGCCGCTAAAACTGCCGCTAAAACGGCGATAATTGGCTTGATAATATGCTCTATGGAATTCCAATTGAAGCCGGTGTTAGATGTACTTCACATCTAACATGGGCTTCAATTGGAATTCCATAGAGCATATTATCAAGCCCATTGTCGCCGTTTTAGCGGCAGAAAGCGGCGATAATTTTATCGCCTGGCTTGATAATATGCCCCTAATACCTTCGGGTCGATCGAGTTCGCGCTATATAAATAGGCAAAAAAAAAACCCAAAAAATGGGAAACTGTCGAGCTCTGATTTTGTGCAAATGCTTTGTTGCAGTGGGCCAGGGGTGCGTGTAATGCCATGCGTGACACCCCCAGCCAGTTCTGGGATTCTAATTCACTCTGATAAAATCAAACTACTCGAAATCCCATAAATCGTGTTTTTCCCTTCCAGACTTTCAACTGCCTCATTCTTTGGGCCATGTCTGTGCAGACAGAAACCAGACAAGCTTTTTTGGCTTAAATCGTGTACCGGAGACCTTCGTGCTCTTACATTGTTTTATTTTTCCAAACCAAGTCACTGTTGCTATTTCTGTATACGGAGGATTTTGCAATACGTTCGTTCTATTTTGTTCAGTTCACCTCTGCCTCTGTTTGCTGGTCCGTGATTGATGCCTTTGAAATAGGCAGCGCGCTCCGATTGGTCCTGTCGGGTGACAGCAGTTGCCTAGCAGCAGGTTTGTAAAGAGGCCTGGAATGCGGTTGGCACCTCAGGCAATAGGGTCCTGTTTCTTGTTTTGTTTCGAAGTCTGGGACACGGTAGCTGAGTCCTTCCAGCCCCACGTATTAGCAGGTCACCGTTTTACAGTTACTCAATTGAGAAGTTTACGGAAGAAATCGAGTGCCTTAGAAAAACATCAGAATAAAAATATAGGTCTTGCAGTCATTACCAGATGACTCAATTTTAACAGAGAGATGCACAGTTGTAGCCCCTAGTGTTCATTTCACAACGTCATGCATGCTGGGAGTTGTAGTTTTTGTTCACTTCTTGGAATTGAGTAGACTAAACCAGAACCAGATTACAATGGTTTATACAGGGATACCCCAGGATTCACACCCAGCACGTACATCATACCACAGTCTAACTTTCTTTCCACACCCGACTCCAGGCTGCATGAAAGACCAGTGCCAGCCATTGATTCACTGTCCAGACAGCCAACAGCACTATGAGTTAACATGAAATTATTACTAGAACAGTAACATGAAAAGGCAACGAAAACACGTCGGCCCTTCACGCCCTATTATTTGATGTTCTAATGACACCCTCGGTAAATATAGATATCTTAGGTGTTGTATTTACCAGATTTGGTATTTCCTGACCATTCCCCACCTCAGAATGTGATATAGTGTGGTAATTAATACGTATTACCACGCATGCTGTTACTATGCAGCCATTACCATGCAATTCTTACCACACATTGCCTTTATCACGCATTGCCTTTACCACGCATATGTCTCTACCACGCATAAAAATGTAAGTATATATCAGGTAAATGAAAACCGCGACCTGAATTTTGTGTTCACCACTAGTTACTTAATTTGTTCCGGGCGTGTGAAAACATCATGTACTTGGACGCTGCCTTTTTGTTTCAGACGCAACAGGTTGTGGAATGCATGACCCTCCTTCAAGGATAACGGGAAGGTTGTTTTTTGTTGAATACTTCTAGTGCTTAATTTGTAAACAAATGTATCCCAGGGCCCTCATTAGGAGGTCCCTGCAGCTTGCACCACCCATTGCCCCTCAAAGTGCTGCCAAGGACACTACCAACACAACTACTAACCATCACACACCTACAGTTTGACAATTTAGACTATTCCAGGTCCCCAAAGCTATAAGAATGGCTTGGGAGGCAGGGATTAGTCATTTTAATGTATATTGACATAATAAACATTGGTTACTCTGCTCATCTTTAAATTAGATATACAGCACCCCCAGGTGGCACTGTAAGGAGTGCCGGTGTTGACAATTAAGTGCCAGTGCCAATCACCGGAAACCAACGGCTCAAATTAAGCACTGCTAGACACGCTGTGGAACTCGTGAATCACTGTCTCATTTACCTGCAGCTTTGGTTGAGCGCTTCCCTCACTGTAAGACTTGCCTTGCTACCACAGACTTACCAACTCACGTGGCGACGTCATGTGTCACACATTTTCAGCAATGTTCACACTTTTGTCTGGTGAAAAGCCAATATCACACAGTGAGCATAGGATGAGCTGGAAACCTCTATATAGAATAGGTTTCCAGCTTACTGTAACTGATCTCCTTGGAAGGGGGGGCACACCGGGGGAGTAGGAGGGGACAGGGGCGCACTGACATGGGGATGGGGGGGAGGGGACGAGTTGGGGTTGGGAGGGAAGGTACTCTTAATGAACACAGGGACCCGTGGTGTAATGAACAGTCATTGTTGTTTTGGAAAATAATAAAAAATGTTTCAACAAAAAAAAAAATAGAATAGGTTTCCAGCTCGTGCGATGGAAACTCTGTGCCCTCTTTCATTCAGGATTTTGTTTCCTGCCCAAACTCTGGAGCAGATTTAGAATGCATTGTTGTTGTACTTTGTAGATGACAGAGGCAGTTTCTTGGGATTCAACAGGCTATAACTGTAAGCCTGGTCTCCGGCCCAATGGCCGCTACTTCAGTTTCTCCTCCAGGACTGTTTAGACAATGAGGAGCTTAAAGCCCCGCCCTCCCTCACACAGTGGATTCTTTTTTATGCTCAAGGATATTCATGTACCCTTAAAGTGTGTGTTTACCAGGAACAGTGTGTAATGTCAGTGTACAACGTTTAAGGAAATGTCAGCATTAATGAATGTCCTGTATAATAGCTCTTGCCTAATATGCGCGTACACTGTCTCTTGTAAGACCTTTTGTTACGTTACAGGGATCTTGGAGACTGCTCTTGAATTACCAATTGTTGGCTTAGTTGTCACTCTCTGATACTTGTTTCTCATTGGTCAGCTGTCATAGGCTTTCTTCCTTTTCATGTGTCTCTCCGCCGCCCTCCCTTCCGCGTAGCATGAATGCATTACTTGTGTCCTTCCGCTGCACCATTTTGTTGTTACTATTTTTTTCTTTGTCTGTAGGCACTCTACTAGAGTGCCTCTTTTTCAGCTGTCTTCTCTGTGTACTTCTCCCCCTCTATGTTCCTCCTGCCCATTGTCTCGCTGCTGTCTGCGTTTCTCCTCACCTGCTGTTCCTCCATTGTCCGTGTTGCCCCAGCCCGCCCTCTCTCTATTGTCTGTTGCCCCCCCTTCTATTGGCAGTGTTGTCCTTCACCCGCACTCTCACCATTATCCTTCTTGCCCCTCCTACCCACCCTCCCTCTGTTATCCGTGTCTCCCCTCTCCACCCTCCCTCCGTTGTCCCTGTTGGCCCAACACCCATCCACCCCCTGCTGTCTGTGTTGGACCTCGCACCCGTCCTCCACCCGTTGTCCATGTTGCCCCTACCACCCACTCTGCTTCTATTGTTCGTGTTGTTCCTACTGCCCCCCCCTCCCTCTGTTGTCTATGTTGCCCCCGACCGACCATAACAAAAAGAAAGAAATATGACGCTGTTTAAAAAAAATATTTTTATTAGTTTTCCAATACGAACAGTGTATGCAGCATTAATAACATATCAATATACTCAGCATAATATAATACCTACTGCATCCCCTACTAATCCCGCCCCCCTCCCACCTACCCCATTCACCGGTGCGCCATAAAGTATATACAGTATAAACAATTACACAACTCCCTCGAATCAGCTCAATAACATCAATAAACAGGGGCAGTACAGTACCGGAGGCATTGATATCATACACGTTAACTGTCGCTATTGACCTGTAGCTAGCTGGTCAATCTATGCAAGTGTGGGAGCTGGAACCCCTCGTTCTTCCTCAAGTGAGCCCTCCGAAGAATATGACGCTGTTAGCATTTTCCCATATCCTCCATTGTCCATGCCCCCCCATATGCCCACCCTCCATCCCCCAGCATTGGCAAAGCCAGTATGGCCGGCTGTAATATGATAAACAGCATTTGTGCATGCATCCCAAGTATCGAGCGTTTATGAATGCCTGTGTATTCATGCTTTGATGCATTAAAGCCAGAATTTGCAGCTTTGCTAGCCCCAAATACAGGCACTTCAAGACCCTAAAAGGCAACAAATAGAGACGCAGAGCACCACTGCAAGAGTACGCTGAAATCCAAATAAAAACTTGTTATGTAATGCTTCAAATGGTGGGCTTTACTTTTATCAGTACGGTAAACAGCAACTGTTACTTCTGCCCAATGTAATGGTACACATTCAAGTGGTCCCGTAGTCATTGTCAAATGCTTCCAAGATTGGGAGTGCTCCGACGCAAAAGACTTGGCATAAAGCACTGTTGCAGCTCTTTCAAAATGTGTCTGTTGTCTCAGTGCTAGTTTGTGTTCCATATCAACAGGCCTACACCCAACTGTGCAAAGGTGGTTCGCACGGCATGCATAAAACATCCTTGTACCTCGGAAGTGCTCCTCATCCGGGCCAGACTGAGAACAGAGAGCAGCCCTGCCAATTTTATTGGACCGGCCCCTGGGGTTGGGTGGAGAGATTTGGGCGAGGGTGCAAGTGTGACGCACAACGGCCCCCACAACGCTAATGATGCCTGGCCTCCACCTTGGGGGTGCCCAGGAGTGGACGCCTCACAGGGAAAGCCAGGATGGGTTCCACAGCGGTATTCGTACAAGCGCCTTGAGACCCTTGCGGGTGAGTAGTGCGCTATACAAGTATCAATTTACATTTACATTTACTGCTGCTTAACTAAACCGGCCCCCAGCACTGCTGCTTTTGTTACTGGGTATCGATATTGCAACACTGCTGCAAAACCGGCCCTCACCCATCCAACCTCCCAGGGAAATGCCCGATGACTGCTATGGCAAGCCCTTCTCCTCATCTACAGCAAAAGGGCAATGTTCATATCTTTCCTAATAATTTGGCGCCCCTTTGCTGTAAGGTCTTCCTTTGCCTTTTGGATAGTCTGGGCCTGGGAACCAGCTTTTCCCGGGCCTCCTCTCCTTATTGTGAACCCTGTTGTTCTCAGATTCCAGGTTGTGTCGTATGGTAGTGTCAGCAGTGGTGGAGTTGCCACTTATAAATTAGGTAAGTAAACCAAGGGTTCTCATTCTATCCAGCTTTGAAAGCAGACCCGAGGATGCAATACATATTCTCTTTTCAGCACCTATACAGGAGTGTTGTGAGTAGGCCAAGGACAGTGCCGATGGGGACCTCAGGTCACTCATATTTTGGCACCAGTATTTATTTGTCCTCATCAGTCTTTGACCCAGAGCAAGGGAGAGAAAAACACAAAAGCGGGAAAGAAGGAGGAAGAACAAGGATGGAAAAACGTGACGGAGAAAGAAAGCAGGAATTTTTTAAAACCTGCAAGAGTGGGGTAAACGGGCAGGGAGTATCAGATAATGAATGAAAGTAGTTTGAGGTGGAATCGAGACTACGCATCCTTGGTATTTGGCACACTAACATTCAGTAGCACCGGCCGCGGGTTTCTGATCAAAACGTGGTGGCCCTGGCACTTACTTGTTTACAAATTAAGCATTGACCAAGGCCTGCATGGGTCAAGACCTGACAAAAGAAAAACAAAGCGGACATTGAACGTGGGCCTCTTTTCAGGCTGAAGAATAAAAATGTACTTGTTTGCCTGTTACACATCAGAGCTGCAGTGCATCTTTCCCCGAAATATCCTTTGTGACAGAGGGACAATGCGAGTGGTCACAGCCATATTTCATTGGCTTCCCAGGCCCTAAAACCTGTTTCAATCCACCCAAACTACCAAGTTTTCACCACTTAGACACTTAAATTCACCCTCCAATTCTTTTACTGCGAATGGCTCAGAATAATGGCATTATATACATTTTAAACATTTATCTCTTTTTGCCTGCTTATTTCAGTTATTCTTTGTCAAGTAAGACTATTAATGAATTTGTCAAGCACAGAATTCTCTCACATATGTTAGGCCCCTCCATTAGCTACCCAGTTCAAGTTTTGGAGCACATTCAGGGGACACAAGTCAAGCAGGGGCTACTGACACTCAATTGTAGTGGTGGGGCCCTTTAACACTGGTGTCCGAGGCCTGACATGGCTTGGCATCCTGTCTGCACTTGACCCCAGTGCTTAATTAGTAAAATATTAAGTGCCAGGGCCCTTCTTGGAAAGCCACTGCAGCCTGCACCAGCCATACCCTGACAGCGCTGCCAATGGCAGTGCCAACATAATACACAACCCTCGCACTCCTAAAAATGTGACAATTCAGGCTATTTCAGGCCACTCAGAGCTATAATAATGTCACGAGGGGGTGGTATTATTCTTTTTCAGTGTATATTGACTTAATAAACAGGGTTGTTGAGCTCATCTCAAAATTAAAAAGACAGTGCCACCATGTGGTGGACTGTCACAAGAGCCAGTGCTGTCAATTAAGAGCCGGTGACGATCACCGGAAATGACTGGCACAAATTAAGTACTGCTTGACCCTACAACTACTACTCTACAACCGGTGCTATGTAACTATATTCATAGAATACAATTAGAACTATATTCATAGAATACAATTAGGGGAGATTATGGACCCAAAGCCTGCCAGGGCTTAAATTATGTAGCGGGTACAGGTGATGGGGGTGGATATCAGCACTCATTTTTTAGGACCGGGGCTTATATTGCATCCTCCGACTTTAGAATAGCTCAAGAGAGAAGGGCAGAGAAGATAAAAATATAAAAAGAGATAAAATACAGATGAAAAGGAATATGCGGTTACATCGCATGCGATACATTGCATGCCATTACAATGCAGTTGTTACAAAGACCGCGTTGTTACATCGCATACCATTACAACGCAAGTGGTTACAACGACTTGTTTAGGGGGCGCTGGATTTTGGAATAGTATAATTTACTATTCCAACTCCAGTCTGTGCAACAGTAGGGAAGGTGTTGGATTTTAAATCCAAAACTTTGTGCCCCCTACAGCTAGTCGTTGTAACGACTTGCGTTGTAATGGTTTGCGATGTAACTATACGGTCGTTGTAACGACTGCGTTGTAATGGAATGTGTTGTATCGCATTCGATGTAAACAATCTCTCCCATGAAAAAGACCTTGCAAGTGTGAGATAAAAAGATTCGAAGTGTAGGGAGGGTAGTGGAAGAAAGAGGCATGAAGTGAAATGAAGATTAGGCACCCATGGTATTTACCAGTGCCTGCAGTTGGCTTCTAAGAAAAACCTTTGGACTCCTAAACACACTCAATTATTGTTTACAGGTTACGCACTGTTTCCTGCTATTCTAATTTCACAGAAGACTGGCTGGATGTCTCCTGTCTCCATCACTTGGGGGTTCTGCGGTGCAGACAGGTGCACAGGCTTTAACATATGCCTGCTTGAGATCAGCTTGAAAGCTGAATGGCTGAGCTACATTTCGCTTTAGGTGAAGGAGAGTCACTTGTGCATTTAATGTGCTCAGCACTGAGTGCGGTCAGTAAGTAAAAGTCATAAGAGGGCGGCCCCTTTAGTGCCACAAGATGGCACACTTGGCAGCCTAGTGTCTTGTCCAGAGACCCCTTTTGGGGTCCCGTGCGTCACTTCCGGCCGGGGCGGGGTTCAGGGAGAGGTATATATTCCTCCCCCGCCCCCCTGGCGGCCTCTTTGTCCCCTCGCCCTGATGCCGATTGCAGCTGCTGCATCGAGGTCGCGTCGGTTCACGAGGTTAGTTCAATGCGGGCCTTGTTACCCCCCTCCTCCCCGGCCCAAATAGGGGCCACACCACGCAGGCATCGCCCATGTTGGGCTCTGTCCCAGCTCCAGCCCCGGCCTCGCCCCACTCAGTCAACTGTTGTTGTGACCGTGGGTGTTCGGGGGTTAGGGAGTGGGATGGGGTCGGGCGGGAAGGGTCGGGCTCCCGCTGGCAGCAGCTGCCTCAGGCCTAGTTGGCAAGGCCGTGGCCTCGCTCGCGGTGTATGGGCCTTCCATTTACAGCGCCTTGTGACCCGTAAGGGTTGCGCTTTAAAAATGCGGTTTATTTTACGGCCTTGTCACCTCCCCACGCGACAATCTCACGGCCCTCTCTGCGGGACCACGAGGTTAATCTGTTACCCCCTCTGCCCCCTGTTGGGGTCCCAATCGCGGGCCATGCCCGGAAGGGACCCCATTGCACGTACTTGTGCCTCCCGTCCCCGCAAGCTCCGCCCGCGCCTGTCTGTACAAGTGTGGCTAAGGATTGGGCCGGGGGTCTGGGCGGGAGGAGTGTATGTCCCGGAGGCACCAGCTGTGCGGCCCGGCAGTCGCTGAGGTCTCGGCCTCTGCAGCGGGGGGCTAACCCCATCCCCAGCACAGCCACTCCACTCGTGGACGGTCATGCGAAGGGGCCTGCCTAGCAGGCGAGCAAGTTCCCTCGGCGGGTTTCCCCCGATGGGGGAGAGCACCCGACCCTCGGCATTAGTGTTGATGGGTCACATATCTCTCTGTGCGCCTCGAGTGCTCCTAGTGCAGAGAGCACTTAAACCTCAATGGCTCATTAACTGCTTTCTGTGAGTTCCGCTTAGGCTTAAGGAGGCCAGCCGTCGTATTGGGGTCGGTGGGGGTAGTGGTGCCCCCGAAACGGTTGATGACCTCACGTAGTGGAGGTAAGCATAACATGAATAGCTCTGGTTAGCAGGAAGGAGGCCAGGCTTAGCGTAGCGGCATAGTGGGTAGGACGCGGGTAAGAGGAACCGGCGTTGTTCATTGAAAGCGTCTCTGTAATGCACTGAGTTACCCGTGACATTTCAACACGGCGGGTACGTCTAGAACTATTTTCTATAGAGTAGGTATTGACTTTTGTGGGTGAAGTAGTGCTTGGCTTCAAGCATCCGTACACATCAAGCTGATCTTGTACGTTATTGATTTTGGCGCAGCAGCACAGGTTTACCTTTATCCGACCTAAATAGATGGCGGACTGGTGGGGGCACTACCTTCGAGTAAACAAAGAAAGGGCTGGGCACAAGATTTAGTGGGAGGCTCTAAGGTGGAAATTCCGCACCCCCTAACCCTCCAGAAGAATCTACCATGGCAGTGTTTAGGCCCAACGTAGCCGATAGTGATTATCTCGGACCGTTTGCTATGTGGCAGAACAAATGTTATTTGATTAATATCAACTCTGTAATGCCTATTTATATTCTAGCTGGAGAATGCAAATGTAGAAGCTACTGCCCTTGAGGGTGATGTACCGCAAATAATTTTGTTTTAATCGTCGACCAGAGAAATTACATATTAATGAACTGCTAGACAATTGGACAAGTTCTGCAATTGGATGCTCCGCTCCCTGCTATGTCTCCAGCCACAACCTGAAACCACAGGTTTTAATAACGGTTGAGGTCAAAGGGCACCTTAACTAACCTGTGAAGCAGCGCAGAGTTGCTTACAGAGACTAGAAGGACTGGGGGGAGTAGAGACACAGGTCCCGCTCCTACAGACAGGAATTGAGTGCTGCTGCAGAGATGTGCGAGTGTGTAACGTACACATCAATCAATCAATCAATCAATGACATTTATAGAGCGCACTACATACCCGTAGGGTCTCAAGGCGCTGGGGGTGGGGGGGGGGGGGTGCCGCTACTGCTCGAACAGCCAGGTCTTCAGCTTCTTCCTGAAGGAGAGGTGGTCTTGGGTCAGGCGCAGGTCGGTCGGGAGGGAGTTCCAGGTCTTGGCGGCCAGGTAGGAGAAGGATCTTCCTCCTGTAGTCGCTCTTCGGATGCGGAGGACGGCGGCGAGGGCGTGGTTGGCTGATCGGAGGTGGCGTTTGGGAGCGTAGAAGTTGATTCGGCTGTTGAGGTAGCTCGGGCCTTGGTCGTGTAGGGCTTTGTGTGCGTGGGTGAGTAGGCGGAAGGTGATTCTTTTGTTGACGGGGAGCCAGTGAAGGTCTCTCAGATGTCCGGAGATGTGGCTGGTTCGTGGGATGTCGAGGATGAGTCTGGCTGAGGCGTTCTGGATCCGCTGGAGTCTCTTCTGGAGCTTGGCGGTGGTACCGGCGTAGAGGGCGTTGCCGTAGTCCAGTCGGCTAGTGACGAGGGCCTGGGTGACGGTCTTCCTGGTCTCGGTGGGGATCCACCAGAAGATCTTCCGTAGCATGCGTAGGATGTTGAAGCACGCCGAGGAGACGTTGTTGACTTGCCTGGTCATGGAGAGGGAGGAGTCCAAGATGAAGCCCAGGTTGCGTGCATGGTCTGTCGGTTTGGGTGCGATGCCCAGGGCGGGAGGCCACCAGGAGTCGTCCCAGGCGGAGGGTGAAGAGCCCAGGATGAGGACCTCCGTCTTGTCCGAGTTCAGTTTCAGGCGGCTGGTCGTCATCCACTCGGCTACCTCTTTCATCCCTTCGTGCAGGTTAGCTCTGGCGGCGGCGGGGTCGTTGGTCAGGGAGAGGATCAGCTGGGTGTCGTCGGCGTAGGAGATTATGTTGAGGTTGTGTTGGCGTGCGATGGCCGCGAGGGGGCTCATGTAGACGTTGAAGAGGGTGGGGCTCAGTGAGGATCCTTGAGGGACGCCGCAGATGACTTCCGTGGCCTCTGACTTGTACGGTGGTAGGCGGACTCTCTGTGTTCTTCCGTCGAGGAAGGAGCTGATCCATTCCAGCGCCTTGTCCAGGATTCCGACGTTGCTGAGGCGCTGTACTAGGGTGCGGTGGCAGACAGTGTCGAATGCCGCGGAGAGGTCTAGGAGGATGAGGGCCGCTGTTTCTCCGTTGTCCATCAGGGCTCGGATGTCATCGGTGGCGGCGATGAGGGCGGTCTCGGTGCTGTGATTGGCTCGGAAGCCGGACTGTGAGGGGTCGAGGGATCCATTCGTCTCGAGGAAGGCGGCCATCTGCTTGTTGACGGTCTTCTCGATGACTTTGGCAGGAAATGGGAGGAGCGAGATGGGGCGGTAATTCTTGAGTTCGGTAGGGTCCGCAGTGGGTTTCTTGAGTAGAGCGCTGAGTTCGGCGTGCTTCCAGCTCTCAGGGAAGGTGGCGGTGTTGAAGGATGTGTTGATGATGTCTCGCAGGTGGGGTGCGATGACAGCGTCGGCCTTGTTGAAGACGTGGTGAGGGCAGGGGTCGGTCGGTGATCCGGAGTGGATGGAGTTCATCGTGCGGATGGTGTCTTCGGTGCTGACCGGGGTCCAGGCGTGGAGGGTGGTGGTGGGGGGTGGTTGTTCGGTCTTGGTGTGCGTTGGTTGGTTGTTGAAGCTGTTGTGTATGTCCGCGATCTTGTTGTGGAAGTATGAAGCGAGGGAGTTGCAGAGGTCTTGCGATGGGGTGATGTCGTTGTTTCCTGCACTGGGGTTGGATAGCTCTTTCACGATGTTGAAGAGTTCCTTGGAGTTGTGTGCGTTGTTGTCCAGCCGGTCCTTGAATGCAGTTTTCTTGGCGGCGCGGATCAGCTGGTGGTGCTTCCGGGTGGCCAGCTTGAAGGTGGTCCTGTTGTCCGGCGTAGGTTCCCTTCTCCAGACTTTCTCGAGGGCTCGGCAGTTCTTCTTGGAGCTCTTGAGTTTGTCGGTGAACCACGGGGCTTTCTTGCTGCCGGGTCTGCTGGGCGGGGTCCTCAGCGGGGCGAGTTCGTCCACGCAGATGCTGATCCACTTCGTGAGGTTGTCGGCGGCCTGGCTGGGGTTTGCTGAGCTGGCAGGAGGGTGCTGGCTCAGGGAGGTGGCGAGCTGGTCTGCTGTGATCTTGTTCCAGCTTCTGCGGGCGGCCTGTTGCTGGTGGTGGTGGGTCGTCGTTCTCTTGAAGGTGAAGTGGACGCAGCTGTGGTCCGTCCATTGAAGCTCTGTGGCGTGGCTGAAGTCGATGTCTGTGCAGGAAGAGAAGACTGTGTCGAGTGTGTGTCCGGCGAGGTGGGTGGGGGTGGACACCAGCTGCTTGAGTCCAAGATTGGCGAGGTTGTCGAGCAGGGTGCTGGTGTTGCGGTCGTTGTCATGTCTCACAACACAGCAGCCCCTCGCTGGGCACAGACACCGGACGTAAGGGAGAACTACACTGCCATTACACTTGATGGTTTGCGGAAGGTTAGGACATCTTTTTATACCGTAGAGAGAGCGCCAAAGGGGCTTATCATCGCGTTAAGGCACTACTGCGGGACATAAGTGCGGTGACCTACTCAGCTTCTCATCCTTGGTACAGTGTGCACTAGTGAGTGAGATGACCCCACCAGTTATTATTTATGCATGTGTCTAGAGTTAGGTCGGTGTCGTCTGAGATGGCCATCATTGGTGCTCACTTGGTGCAATGCAAATGTTGGTGTGCCTGCGTTATTTTAGATTTGCAATAGAAAAGAGATGGTTAAATAAAAGCCAATTTAAATCTTGGATCCAATAACTTTGAGATCTGCCATTTTACAGTATAATAGTGTGCAACCATTTCACTATGTTTACTTTTCTGCCATGTGTTTCTGTATTAATTTTATGCTCTTTGTATTTGTTCACATTTGGATTTTGTCTAGTAAATAAGTGGGAGATTTATCCTTGCACATTTAGTTTTGAGTCTTTTAAGATGAATGCAGACAACAACACATTTCCTGTGTTTCCCATGTGTGGGGCAGACACGGGGACAGAGGGTGCTTGGCAGCTCGCAGAGAACTGGGAGCTGGGGAGTGTGAGTGTTTGCAGGTGGTTGGCAGCTCGGCCGGGGGCGCGTTGGTTACTTGTTTTGAGGTAGCGCTTCTCGCTTCACATGGCCGGTACTTGTATCTCACTGGTTCTTTAGTCCGTCACTTCTCGTGGGCCTATTCTCTGAGGCTGCACTAGCTGTTGAGCTGTAATTCGGCTGGAATGTTAATGTCTGTGATAGGCCGGGACGATAAAGTTATGTTTTGAAAGTCTTTAAGGTCAGCATTGGGCTGAGTTTAATAGCTGTTAATAAATAGACTGAGGTGAGTTTGGAACCCTGCAAACGTACAGGCCAAAGGGCCCTCCCGTGATGGTGCTTTTCAGCGGTGGTACGATCGCCGTAAGGGTTTTGTTCTCCAATTGGGGCATTGTCTGATAGCTACATGATTTCATCTCCTTTTTTGCTCGATTTTGCTCACGAGAAAGTGTCTCTCGAGTCGGTGTATTAACACTTGTCACAGGGAAATCTTGGAAATGGCAATCCATTACTTTGGCAGCTATCTTCATGGCGTTTGATCCCATATCCCGTTATCCACAGTGAAGGACTGACTATGACTGTGACTGACACAGTTAACAGCAGTTTACGTATCACACGAGGGGTCAGAATGTTCACGTCACGATGATGTGCTTGCTGCATCACTAGCAATGTGGTCTGTGTCAGCGCGCTCAAGGAAAAGTGCAATATTGTTTACAAGCTCAGTTGCTGCTTACTTAACTCTGCAACTAACAACATTGACAAAGCCAACTTCACTGACTTGTCAGGTTGATGTTCCTGCCTGATCATATATTCGGATGCAATGATAAAATCAGCAAAATACCAGTCGGGAGGCACACCATCCAGGCACAGAATGGCTCCCTCAGGCACAGGGGGACCTGGGTCCAGGTACTCCGGGGGTGTCACTGGGGCAGGTTGACACCAAGTGTTATGGTTGCAAGTACACTAGAGGGGTCACCGGGCATTACTCATGTGTGGTCACGGCGTGCAAGTACACATGAGGTGTCTCGGTCTGCACAGCAAGGCATGTTTCAAGGTATTACGACCAGCAGGACCGGGGCATCTAAGTTCACTTAGGACAGATGTGCCTTGACTTCATCCTCGTCGCCTGTCTGACTATCGTATTTGTCATCGTCAGACCTTTTGCTGAGATACAATGGGGACTTGAATATTGCAGAGGGAGGGAAACAAACATATATTCCACCCTGCCCAAATAGTCACAGGGATGCACTAGTTCAGATTCAACCCAGGCTTTATATGTACATCTTCTGGTTCATACCACACAGCGGTTAAGTTGCCTAGGAACATTAATACAGGGCTGCAATGGCCTACTACTGCTTATCCAGCAGATAGTTTGGCTCATTGGACCGGGTGGTTTTCTGGTGCGCGACTAGGAACAGCACAACCAGCCAGGGAATTTTAGTCATGCGGTACCTACATACCCCCCCAGCTTAGTTTGCTCCATTGTGCGGACTACATTAAGTATTCGTGAATGTTCACACCAAATAGGCCAAGAGGTGACGGGGTTGTTGGCCAACTTATCGGGTTTCCAAAATACAGAGTTCCTCAATCATGTGTTGTCTGTGCAAACTTGGGTAGTGAAGTAAACGAAGTGGAGATCCATATGTCAGAGGAATAAAGGTATAAAGTTATCCCTGGTCTCCTGCACCTGATATGGATTAACTTTGTGAGGACATGGATGACTTTCATGCTTTTACCTTCAGAGCAATCTAAGTTTTTCAATCACGTGGGCGATGGGTGAGAAGACATTTGGTTTTGCTGGGATAGATTGTGCTGGTCCCACACAACATCCATAGCATCTCTTAGACCAAAACAGGCCTTCAATTGAAAATTTGGTGAGTGTCACAGATTTAGGTACAGTAATATTAGGAGCTGCTGCCGTGTTCCAATGTTGAAACAGTAGTTGCAGCGTACTGGATAGCGCAAATTTGCCCCGGAGGCACCAGGGAGCCTCACAACGATAGCAGGATAACCACCAGTGTACTGGGAGTTGCAGTTACGATAATCTTACATAGCTGCCAAGGTTTTACAAAGCCATGTGGGACATGTTCCTAATTTCAGTGTACTAATGCATGACGTTTCAGCAAATATAGAGCCGGCAGAGTTTGGTAATAAAGGGGGCAAGCATATCGTACTATAGTATTATGTGGTATAGTACTTTTGACATAAGTACTAGTGGTTAATTACATGTATACAAGTGGCAAAATTAACTCAAGCATATGATACTAGCAGGCTATGTGTATGTATCCACTTTAATAGGGCTCGTGGGAGTGTATTACGTTACTAAGTGCAGCTAGTAGAGTTGTTTTAATCAGCTATTGTTGAATCCCGTTCACCTGCTGTGCGAAAATATACCTGGACACGCTAAACATTGTGACCCATAGGCAAAGCCTCAGAATTTTCCACAGCAGCAAACCTCGTGCTGCCAGGGGTTTCTAGTTTTGATACTCATGGGCAGACTGCAGCACGGTTGGTATTCGCTGTGCTGCTCAGAACCTGTCAGTACACAGGTGCTTGAATTCAGAACCGACGGATTTAACTTTGCCCACATTAACTTAAGTTGTCATATCAGCTACCCAGCGGATGTGTATCACTTGAGCGACTACACATGATTGTAGGTGTTATTGATGCTCAAGTTAAATGCTTAAGGAGGCTGTCGTTTACCAGCCCAAGGCGGGGGTTACAATTTTTCACTTCCCCCAGTATGTTTACCAGGTGGCCCTTCAGGGCGAGGGTATCCTTATTCCGTTTAGATGACGGTAGATTGTTGGAGGGGTCCCCAGGCCCGGAGGTATCATACCACACCCCTATCACAAACGGATGGAAGGCAACTAGTCCTTTAGGATCCCTTGCTTAATTTGTACTCTGTCAAAATAGTGGACAAAGTTACACCCGATATGCCAGGCAACAAAGCCATATGGGGGCCTTCGTGGTCTTAGGCAAGTAACCAGAAGCATCGAAGCCAGTAGTACTAGCTTACAGGTATATGAATTTTTTGATACACCTAGACACTGGCCACCAGCTCAACTGTACATCATTCTCCCTCAAGAGAGCAGGCATTCTTTGAAGCCCTCATCCATCGAAGGCGTATATTTAATTTGATGACACTTGATGTGATAAATTAGTACGGATAGGGGGCAGAGTAGTCAGACAGCAGTTGTGGCTTGACACACAAATCATGACAGGGCACACATGGGAAGATGCACAATAGACATACAGTCACACAAACCAGAGGGACACCATTCATTTTCTCAACACAATTCAACAGAATTGCCTGCGAAAAATGTCTGGTCGATGTAGCAGAGCAGGTGCACTCTGTACTCAAGGGTATGATACCAGTTGCTCATGTGAGACAAAAACACCCGCCCTATAGCCAGTGAGCCAGGCATTTGCAGACGTTGCCATCTAACTAGTGGGTTGCGGTGCAATAAGCTGTGGGGAACATGGGGTCATAGCATAATTGGGCTACAATGATTAAAGAATGATTGTTTTGGCCTTCCCACTGCTCAAGAAAGGGCAGGTATTCGTACATGTTGTTCCCCCTCCTATGCGTCAGGTACTCGATGACACCCATGCTTAATGTCGCCTATCCCATGGCAGGATAGTCACAAGGGGGGGACAGGCCATTGGCATGCCTTGCCAGGACAGTGATAGCCACTCACACTATCTGGAGCCTCTAGGGAGGATAAATGTTGGAAACACAGACTGGGGTGCGCTGGCCCCATAACCCCTCACCAAAGTTGCGGGCGGCATCATGCTGTCAGGTGTCTTTGAGGGATGGGCAAGGGCATTAAAGGGCTTTAGTTCGTGACAAGGCATTGGCAGGGATGCAGCAAAACACGTGACATAGAACCTGGTAATCTGACACCATTACTGGGGTAAGTATCAAGGGTCACAGGTGGATAGCAGGGACTGGGCACCTGTGACCGGTTGAAGGCTCAGCAAGCAGGGTGGGCTGAGTAAGTTGTCAGTCCACGAAAGGGTGCAGCGTCTAATAACGGGCACCATACACATATTCCCTCAAACCTGTTTTGACACTTTACAATGTTCGCCAGGGAGCAATCCAAAAGAACTGTAAAATTGTCTGGTCAATGGGGCGAAGTAATGCACCCTAGAAGAAGACCATGAAGACCACAATGTGCACATTAGCAACCAGTTGGGGACAGGTGAACTTTTGTGGTCTGAAATCACCCGCAGCTCCCGTGGCATGGAGCTCGGTTGGGGGAGGCGTTGGAGCCTGCGCGCAGGAGGGTCATCTGCACTATGCGTTAATTCACTGAGCAGAGGAGATTTGGCTTCCTTCGACATGGGTTGCTACACGCCAAATTCACTGGGTGCTTTGAGGACGATGGGGGACATCTGTCCAGTTTAGCACTGACCTGTTCTTGCTGGATAGGGGGAGAGGCACTATAAATAGCTAAAGATAAGGCCGCTACTTTGGGCAAAAGGACACTGCTTCAAAACATGAAGGCCACAATTTGCAAATTAAGCAACCAGTTAGGGACATGTGAACTGTGGTGGTCAGAGATCACTCCCCGGCTCCTGTGGGAGGGAAGCTGAGTGTGGCCGATATTGGCACTATGCGGGCTGACCGATAAAGTCCCCGCAGGGGACCCTCATAAGAGGGCGGCCCCTTTAGTGTCACAAGATGGCACACTGGGCAGCCTAGTGTCTTGTCCAGAGACCCCTTTTGGGGTCACGCGCATCACTTCCGGCCCGGGTGGGGTTCAGGGAGAGGTATATATTCCTCCCCCGCCCCCCTGGCGGCCTCTTTGTCCCCTCGCCCTGACGCCGACTCCCTCCCTACCGCTTACCCGGCGTATCAGGGTGAGGGGAGGACGGATGTTCTAATCTTTTTATTTATGTTGCAGGCGGAGTTACATGGCGATCCAGAGGCGGAAAGGTACTCAGGGGTACCCTCTTCAGGAGCACAAAGGGTGCTGAGGCCAAATATCCCCAGGAAGTCTGTGCGGTGGACCCTGGAGTGCGACGGCGCCCCATCTGTCCTACGGGCGGTTGGAAACCTGTACAACCAGGGGGCGCTTGAACGCTCAGCCCCTCGTAGGGGGGGGGGGGCGTGAGTTATATGGTGGACCAATGTTTCACCGGAAGTGGGAGGGGCTATCCCCTCACCACAACCGCTAAGCACTGATTGACTAAGACCACGATGCAAGTTGGCCCATTAGGTGGTAGGCCGCGAGGGGTGGCTTGCCTTTGGATCGCCTGTAAAATAACCCACCATGTTGGCATATTTGGTATGCTAATAAACCTGCAGCAATTTTCTCCACCAAAAAGTTGTCTTGTCTGCCTATTTATGCTACCTGTATGTTGCTGCGGGAGGGCTGGTGAGTGTGGCCGATATTGGCACTATGGATTACTGCTTTCGCTGTATGCTTAACGTTGAACAAGCTTCCTCTGACAGGCAGGCCACGCTCACATTATAGCGCCTAGGTCGTGGCAGTGTAGCTTGGCACGCGACATAAGACCCTACGGGCTGCCCTCTCTTCACTGGGCCCTGTACAGTCTATGGCCTGCTATATACAGTACACATACAGACCTTCAGATTTAAGAATGTTTTCCTCTGTGTGAGTGTACAGGGAGACGGGCGTGGCCTTTGTGAGGGGCGTGGCTCTGGGGTGGGGCTTTGGATCCCTTGCTGTGCCTAAACAGCTTAACCTACCCGCCCCTACAACTACAAGGTACTCATCTGGCACCAACATTGTATCCTGTGGAGGGCTTAATTGGAGCCCAGCTGTGTAGTGTTCACACTAGTTGGAAACCATACCTGTTAACCTCCAAAAGAGATGTGGCCTAACAGCCAGAACTGACGACTTCGGAGCTCGGGAACAAGATTCGTGTCTTGGCATTGGCTCAACATCCTGTGAATCTGGGCATATCACTAGCTCCCCGTGCCTAACAAAAAATGATTGTGTCCTTGTATAATATTTAGGCGTTTTTTTATAGCCCGAACTTTACCCGAAGGTGTCAGAGCGCTTTACAATATAGAACCAGTTACATTACATCATGAAAGCGCTCCTTGTTCGGGTCGGGTTCGCACTTTATAAAACTGCAACAACAACAAAATCATCATGTGAGGAGCGGAAACCAGGAGTGGGTGGGATCTAGAAAGTTGTTAGGGCCTCTAGCCCATTACCTTCCAAGCCATGAGAGTGCTTCTAAGGGAGTGAGCCATATAGAGTGGGGTACAAGGCTTTGGTTAGTGCCAGAGAGCTGCTCTACCACCCTTAAAACAAAGAGACTTCCAAGGCTACATGTGATGTCCCTGGGAGGTTGCAAACCCCATTGACATCAGCTGTACTCAACTCAATCAGTTGGAAACCTGCTCTCTGCACGGTTTCTCGCTCACATTGTCTGTCTATTATTGTGCGACACCGGCTCCCCACCGGGTGACCGTGCAACCGGACCAGAAATCACGTGACACACAGTGGCGCCGTGACTCGGCGGGTCTGAGACACCCCTTCTGTGCAAGGATTGCCAGCTCACCGTGTGATTGTGTCTCTACCGAGTGACGCTGTGATGAGTCAAGAAGACGTATGACACACGCTCGTATACCTGACATGCTAACATTTTGCCGTGGGGGGCCGACATTTTGTGTAACGCCTCTGAGTGCAGGACACGAGGCCGGCCTGCAGTGCCTCAGTCAACGCTTATCTCGTGGAAGCAATCTCGCTGCGTTCAGCTCAGCCAGTTCGAGTGGCTTTGTTTATTTTACCCCGAGGGGTTTATTTATATTTTTTTGCTTCGTTGTTGACAAGCACTTATTTCTTCGTTAAGTGATGTGGCACGTAATTAGAAGCTTTATATTCACAGGCAACATTTTAGTCTCTTTGAACGAAACAGCCCTGTTTTAAGGACAAGCATGAATGTACACGTATACTTTGGAGACCATCGGGCGAGATGGCATGCAAAGAAGACACTTTACTCCGCGTTAGGGGTAAAAAAAACTGCTTTAACAGAATCGGTCTGGAAACTGATACGTTACACAAAAACCCTAGACAAAGAGCCTTACAAAACTCATAATAACCTCAATTATACATTGTAAACTTCCTAAAATCAGCCTATCCTTCTAAAATCTCATTGCCCCCTCCCATTAAACTCCTTCCTTCACACCCCAAACCGTCATACAACTCCTGCACCAACAGAGCTCACCAAAACACTCCTGCTACCCACCAAAAAGTACTTCAACACCTCATCAGGGGCAGCAAGCGCTATATAAATGCAAACCCTTCCCTCTTCTATATCTCCACTATCCTTTTCAATCCAAATAACAGACTAAAAGTGTCCACCGCTCAAATTAATTTCATATTTCCCTATACTAATTCACCACTAATCCTTTTTGGGTTCTGGAGTAGCATGCTACTGGCCGAAAAAGCGCTTTGACGCCTCGTCTGGGGTAGTAAGCGCTATATAAATGCAATTACAATATCCCTGCCCTCCCTGAGCTGTGTTTACCCCACCTCATACATCAATTGTCCTGTTGCCACACAAACTAGGATCACCCACAGGCGTTTCCCTGCCCCTCCCCACAAGCCCCCTAACAGCTTCTGGAACAATACAACTTTAACTATATAACTTCTCAACCAATAGCTAGCTGTGCAATCCTCAACCGAAGCTCCAGCAAGTAATACATGTTGCCAGATATCAACAAATGAACAAAATTCTGACAAAATAAAGACTGATCTTCTTGAAAACTCTCCACATGTTTCAATACGGATCTCCTCATCACTCTGCAAAAACCTTGCATCTCTAGATTTACCTCCTCCTTTGCTACTCAGAAGCATTGAACTTTCTGGCCCCCCTCCAAACTCTCCTCTGTATCTGCTCTGTCCATAGGTTGTGTGTTCCAGACGACCATTCCTTTATCGTTGCTAAGTCCACCTTCATAGCTACCAATACCTGGAAAAGGAACTGAATCATTTTCTCTACGATGGAGAACTAACAAACCTGGGCTCAACCTACCTACAATATGCTTGCCACACATGCTTAACAATTTCCTGTACCTCATTCAACTCTTTCCCCACCATGAAACCACCAGCCTGACTCCATCAAGTCCAAGTTTTCTGCCATATATCCTGGGCTTAGCTTGTTTTGCAGCCCAATGAATGAAGGAATGTCCCATGATTCATACAGCAGAGGTATTGCTGCGCGGACCCGCTACTCAACCTATGAAAGAAAACAACAGTTAAAATGATCCTAACATGCTAATCATTTTGTTACGCTTTACAAATGAACATAATGCTGATAAAAGCTGGACCTCCACCTTCTCAAATGTTTTGCCCTCTCCTCTGATATTCCAAATAACTTGGCCTCTGTTCCAGGAGCTGTCCTAAATTAATGCGTCCCATAATCAGAAGAACTCAAACCTAAATCCTCCAAAACATGCTGTAATACTCTTAAGACTTGGAATGATGTCAAACAAGAACCATCCTCATGTATGAAAACTCGATATGAAGATACACCCAATAACTCACAAATTCAAACCACCCGAAAAATGGACAACAGGATTGAGGAAAAATGTTGACAGAGCCACCTCTTGACATCCCCCCTAAACTGTTCAATGTGGCAGACTGATTTGCATGTAGCTGGGTCCAAACTGGGCTGGGCGTGGTGAGCAAAAAAACGACAGATTAATAACCCCAGATTTGTGACTGGGGGTGAATGTTTAATTTGTTCAGCATTCCAATCATCATCTGTACTTTTTGCAACCATTTCACATCACTGCACTACAATGTGCTTTGTCAATCATGTTAGCTTAGGTAGTCACTGTACTTCAGCAGTGAAATGTCAGTGAGACAGCAGTGAGAGCTAGAATGTGTCAGCTGGATTAGGCCGTTATATAGTACAGATTCTACTTGATATTACATAGAATGATTAACTATAAATCAAGAGACGACAAAGAGAGGGAAGCGGAAGATAGGTGAATACTAACTTATAACAATAGCATCAGGCATTGAATTGCGGAACCCAAGTAAGTATGTCTTAAGTGGACCACAAATGTCTCTAGGTCTGGACGATTATGTCATTAGATTGGCATAGAGGTTTAGATGCTCATTACAATAAACAAGAGGTTCCAACCATTTTGCAATCTTCAGGGATCTTCCACTACCCCAGCGACAGGCCACCTGCTTTTAGCCAGCGGGGTTGCTAATGCAGTACATTTCTTGTGTGGGGTATTAATTTACTTCACTGACCCAAAAGGCCAGTCCTAGGATCCATGGGCACTTCACAATGAATCATATAGACAGAGTGGGCATTATGTCGCACCGGTATGCCTGTACTCTACTGCATGACCAAGCCAAGTGCAGAAAGTTTGCCTCCATAATGCCGCACCTAGCACAGTTTGAGTGCTGTGTGAGGCCAAGTAGGAGCATTATAGGCCAGTTGAAGAAATGTATACTGAATAATGCGCAGTCTACAACTTGGGGAAATCATGCCTGTTTAATTACAGCAAAACATCCACATCCCCTACAGTTCCAGGCCCCGTACTCCTTCCTATTCTAGCCGGGCTGCCTGTGTGTGTATTGCCATGGGGTTCTCCTCCTGATCTGAACGGGATAGGGTGGAGATTAGCTGTTTGGTAGCAGTGGCCATTATACAGTTATTATACAGTTTTTCCAGTGTTGGAAGGATCTTGGCTCTACAGGGAAAGCTGGGATAGTCGATAATACAGAAAATCATCAAAAGTGTGGTCTCCCTTAAATTCTGCTGGTGTAAGAAAGGAGCTGTTTTTATTGAGGTTGCCAAGTAGGCATTTGGGAGGTCGCCTTAGCTTTGTGGGTTACATGCATCAGTGAGTGGTAGCATGGGAAGTCGAGGAGATTACATTATGTGTAGGTCAAATTCTACTCAATTTGCCCCAGGCTCTTGAGTTACATGTAGTGATGGTTATCGACCTTGCATGTATACTGATCAGCATGCCAAAAAGGGATTGCAGTGGGATGGGAGCCACGCCATCTTTTTCAATTGCGAAGTGCAGCATATAGGGCAATGGTCAATACCAGTGACTGACTGACTGACTGAATTATTTGTTAAGCGCACTATTGCCGAGGCGTCTTGGCGCTGAGTGAGGATAGGGAGTGGCTGATCCTAGACTAGGATTTTGTGAAAAGCCATGTTTTTAATGCCTTTCTGAACAAGATCTTATTAGCTTGCAAGCGTAGTTCTGTAGGGAGGGAGTTCTATAACTTTGCCGCCTGAAATGAAAAACCCTTGCCACCCCATTGGGCTCTTTTTATCTTAGGGAGGCAGACCAGCCCTGGACTGCCCGATCTTAGTGCGCGGGATGGTACATACAGTGAAAAAAGAGATTTAATATCCGCTGCACCTCCTCCATTTACAGCTTTGTGAACTAGGCATAGCACCTTAAACTGCACCCTTCGTCGGGCAGGCAGTCAATGTAGTTGCCTTATGCCATTCGACGTCGGGCGTGTTTAGGAAGATCCAGCAGTATTCTTACAGCAGCATTCTGCATTGACTGAAGTTTGGAAAACTGTCTTTCTCCAGTTCCAACATATAGTGCATTGTAGTAGTCGATACGTGATAGAACCAAGGCTCTTACTACTGTCTTCCTTAATGAAAAAGGTATAAATGGCAGTATTTTTCGGAGGACCTTAATCGTAAAAAAACAGGCAATAAGCAAAGTTGTCCTGAGCTCATAAGGATAACATGTGCATGCCCCACTTGATCCTGGACCGTTTTCTGCCAGTGGCCATCTCATTAAATGGGTCATGAGCTCACAAAAAAGGATTTAGCGAGTGGTAAGGGTATGTTTACAAATAAATATAGTAGTTTCAGGAGAATGAGCAAGTTCATAAGACCTATCTGACCGGCTTGTGACAACCTGCTCGATAATCTTGCTGATCGTTACATCAGACGTTTTCCTGCTTAACAATGTCCCTGTCCCAATTGACCCATATACCTATCACACCACTCGAGGGGAAAGTCTGGTACAAATTTTGTGGTGCAGTTAGTGAGAGGGAAGATTTGAGATTTGCTCCAGTTGATATTAACACCTGAAAGATCCCCAACTGTTATATACTCAGTCATGATCATGTAAAGGCATTTGTTAGGGTTTTTAACAAGAGGGTCATATAGGTATACTAATATATGCCGGCTGGTGTATCTTAGTGCATTACCCGAGTTGTGTTGTTGGAGCTTTGTGGCTAGGGGTTCCAATGCAAACACAAAAAAGAATGGGTGAGGGGGCAGCCCTACCTTGTACTACGTTAGATGGCATTGGGTGGCGAGAAAATGCCGTAAGTTTGCACTCAGGCAACTAGGGAAGACTAGAGTAACTTAATCCAGTCTATAAATTTCTGTGGTAAGTCCATTCTGTGCAAAATGGCAAAAAGATATTCCCATTGTAAAGAATCAAATGTTTTGAAGGAGGCCAAAAAAATAGCCACAGCATCTGGATTTAGGTTCTGCAAGAGGCCGATTAGAGTGCGCTAGTTGTAGGCTGTCGATCGGCCAGGAATAAAACCGGCCTGTTCTGGTCTCACAAGGTCAGGCATGAGTAATGTCAAGCTATTAGTGATTATTTTGGCAAGGACACCAGCCGCGCAGTTCAACAGTGATAAAAGGCAATATGACTCACATTTGCTTGCAGGTTTCTCTGGTTTTGATAATGGAATGATTACCACCTCATATAGTGCTGCGGCCAATCCTCCTGGTTAACAGGGCGTAGGTAGGGGGGCAAGATGTCAGTGTAGAGATTATAGAGTTCGACGGGCAGCTCGTCCAAGCCTGGTGTTTAACTAGTAAGAAGCTCCCTCATAACCACCATTTCATCATCTAGTTAAAGGGCTTCTCAGGAGGAGGCGGTGTGTGTCGCTGACCCAACCTAGTGCAGCATCGTGTAGGTACTGAGCTACCTGTGTTGGGGACCTTGAGCTCATGGATGTGTATACATTCACAAAGTATAGCACAAACACATTCAGAATCCAGGCAATGTTCTGATGAATGGTGCCAAATGCGAGTTTTATTTCTGGTATGACATAGCTGCTTGATCATAGTAGTCATGGATTTGCCGGGTGCTCTCCCTCAACATGTGTCCTTGCACATGCATATTTACCTGGGTAATTACATTTCCTATATGCCACTTTGGAGATTTCAGTAAGCTTAATCCTAATTTCTTCGAGCACAATACATTACCTCCCTGTGTAAGTGTCAGTTCCAATGTCCTAATTTCACTCTTCAGCTGAGTTAAATGAGACTTGAGAAATTTTGATATGCTATCATGTGTAGCTATACATTTCTCCTGATCGGCACCTTGAAGGCCTCCCATATTGTACATGCATGATTTTCAGTGCCAAGATCAAGTTTAAAGTAGTCCAAAATTCCATTGTCCAGTTCAGCAGAGAAGAGTCAATATAACAGTCTCAGAGTTTGACTACCAGCGGCTGTTGAGCAGGCCAACACTAGGAACTACCAGGCTGAGGAGCAAAGGTGGGTTCTCTGAGAGCATATTGGTCAGATGTCTCACCCCATTGATCCCAGTCCCTACATCTTGCGTAACCATCCAGTTGTCCAATCTCAACCAGATGTTTTCTTCTGCGAAGTGGAACATGCCCTCTTTGATCAAGGGATTTCAATGCCACCACACATCTAGTAAGTTGTGTTCACTCATTATAGCCCCCAAATGACCAGTTGCTGCAGATCTTCCTTTGGCTGTATCCTGGGACATATCTAAATGTTCCAGAAGTGTACAGTTGAAATCTGTGCCACATATCAAGGAGGGAGGTTCAGTAGAGAGTACTCTATGGCTTAGTGTGTCGTAGAACCCAGGATCATCCACATTTGAGCCTTAAAAACTTACAATGGTAATGTGAGCAGAACAAAGTCTCATAGTATTGCGTATCGGCCATGCTCCGCTAGGAGGGAATCAATTACTTTGATTTATGTGCCTTTTTTTGAATGTATGACCATACAACGCGTGGTGTTACCACGCGGTAGGTAACAACGACCGTGTTGTTACCACGCATTACATCCCAAGTCGTTTCTACGACTTGCACTAGGTGGCGCGCTGGACTTAGTAATAGTATAAATTACTATTCCTACTCCAGTTAGCGCAACAGCAGGGAAGGTGTTGGAATTAAAATCCAACACATTCCCTGGTGTTGCACACCACCTAGCGCAAGTCGTTGAAACGACTTGCGATGTAATGCCACGCATGGTAACAACGCGGTCGTTGTAACGACTGCGTTGTTATCAACCCGCGTGGTATTGCCAGCGTCTCCCCTTTTTTTGTTAGGAAGGACACCCTGCGAGCATAGAATGAGTATGATTAAAAAATACAGTGGGAGGCCCATCTGCTGGCTAAGTTGCATTCCGACCTTGGCACCAAGTGAGTCTCCTGTAATAGAGCAATAATAATGTGATGTCTGTCAAGATAAGGGAAACCAAAGGAAATGATGGACGGAGTGTTGAACATTGCAAGCACTCACCCCCAGTCAACTGATCTGGGTTTAATCCATCACCGTTCTATAGCCAACTCTGCCACCCCAGTTCAGACATTGCCATATGCAAATCAGTCTGACCCTGTGCCTCATGGGAACAGTCCAGCGCGAACTGCCAAGCCATGTCTTCCCTGGACCGGAAACAAGCTTCCTAGGACCGGTTTCTGGCATTTCAGCCGTCTTCAGCCAGGCTTGCTTGAATCCAGTGGCAAAGTGAGCAAGGGACTCACGTCTGAGCATACCCTGCCAACTTATGGCGAACAAAGCAAAACCAAATGAAATGATGGACGGAGTGTTGAACATTGCAAGCACTCACCCCCAGGCAACTGATCTGGGTTTAATCCATCACCGTTCTTTAGCCCACTCTGCCACCCCAGTTCAGACATTGCCATATGCAAATCAGTCTGACCCTGTGCCTCATGGGAACAGTCCAGCCCGAACTGCCAAGCCATGTCTTCCCTGGACCGGAAACAAGCTTCCTAGGACCGGTTTCTGGCATTTCAGCCGTCTTCAGCCAGGCTTGCTTGAATCCAGTGGCAAAGTGAGCAAGGGACTCACGTCTGAGCATACCCTGCCAACTTATGGCGAACAAAGCAAAACCAAAGGAAATGATGGACGGAGTGTTGAACATTGCAAGCACTCACCCCCAGGCAACTGATCTGGGTTTAATCCATCACCGTTCTTTAGCCCACTCTGCCACCCCAGTTCAGACATTGCCATATACAAATCAGTCTGACCCTGTGCCTCATGGGAACAGTCCAGCCCGAACTGCCAAGCCATGTCGTCCCTGGACCGGAAACAAGCTTCCTAGGACCGGTTTCTGGCATTTCAGCCGTCTTCAGCCATGCTTGCTTGAATCCAGTGGCAAAGTGAGCAAGGGACTCACGTCTGAGCATACCCTGCCAACTTATGGCGAACAAAGCAAAACCAAAGGAAATGATGGACGGAGTGTTGAACATTGCAAGCACTCACCCCCAGTCAACTGATCTGGGTTTAATCCATCACCGTTCTTTAGCCCACTCTGCCACCCCAGTTCAGACATTGCCATATGCAAATCAGTCTGACCCTGTGCCTCATGGGAACAGTCCAGCCCGAACTGCCAAGCCATTTCTTCCCTGGACCGGAAACAAGCTTCCTAGGACCGGTTTCTGGCATTTCAGCCGTCTTCAGCCAGGCTTGCTTGAATCCAGTGGCAAAGTGAGCAAGGGGCTCGCGTCTGAGCATACCCTGCCAACTTATGGCGAATAAAGCAAAACCAAAGGAAATGATGGACGGAGTGTTGCACATTGCAAGCACTCACCCCCAGTCAACTGATGTGGGTTTAATCCATCACCGTTCTTTAGCCCACTCTGCCACCCCAGTTCAGACATTGCCATATGCAAATCAGTCTGACCCTGTGCCTCATGGGAACAGTCCAGCCCGAACTGCCAAGCCATGTCTTCCCTGGACCGGAAACAAGCTTCCTAGGACCGGTTTCTGGCATTTCAGCCGTCTTCAGCCAGGCTTGCTTGAATCCAGTGGCAAAGTGAGCAAGGGACTCACGTCTGAGCATACCCTGCCAACTTATGGCGAACAAAGCAAAACCAAAGGAAATGATGGACGGAGTGTTGATCATTGCAAGAACTCACCCCCAGTCAACTGATCTGGGTTTAATCCATCACCGTTCTTTAGCCCACTCTGCCACCCCAGTTCAGACATTGCCACTGGATTCAAGCAAGCCTGGCTGAAGACGGCTGAAATGCCAGAAACCGGTCCTAGGAAGCTTGTTTTCGGTCCAGGGAAGGCATGGCTTGGCAGTTCGGGCTGGACTGTTCCCATGAGGCACAGGGTCAGACTGATTTGCATATGGCCATGTCTGAACTGGGGTGGCAGAGTGGGCTAAAGAACGGTGATGGATTAAACCCAGATCAGTTGACTGGGGGTGAGTGCTTGCAATGTTCAACACTCCGGCCATCATTTCCTTTGGTTTTTGCTTTGTTCGCCATAAGTTGGCAGGGTATGCTCAGACGTGAGTCCCTTGCTCACTTTGCCACTGGATTCAAGCAGGCCTGGCTGAAGACGGCTGAAATGCCAGAAACCGGTCCTAGGAAGCTTGTTTCCAGTCCAGGGAAGACATGGCTTGGCAGTTTGGGTTGGACTGTTCCCATGAGGCACAGGGTCAGACTGATTTGCATATGGCCATGTCTGAACTGGGGTGGCAGAGTGGGCTAAAGAACGGTGATGGATTAAACCCAGATCAGTTGACTGGGGGTGAGTGCTTGCAATGTTCAACACTCCGGCCATCATTTCCTTTGGTTTTTGCTTTGTTCGCCATAAGTTGGCAGGGTATGCTCAGACGTGAGTCCCTTGCTCACTTTGCCACTGGATTCAAGCAAGCCTGGCTGAAGACGGCTGAAATGCCAGAAACCGGTCCTAGGAAGCTTGTTTCCGGTCCAGGGAAGACATGGCTTGGCAGTTCGGGCTGGACTGTTCTCATGAGGCACAGGGTCAGACTGATTTGCATATGGCCATGTCTGAACTGGGGTGGCAGAGTGGGCTAAAGAACGGTGATGGATTAAACCCAGATCAGTTGACTGGGGGTGAGTGCTTGCAATGTTCAACACTCCGGCCATCATTTCCTTTGGTTTTTGCTTTGTTCGCCATAAGTTGGCAGGGTATGCTCAGACGTGAGTCCCTTGCTCACTTTGCCACTGGATTCAAGCAAGCCTGGCTGAAGACGGCTGAAATGCCAGAAACCGGTCCTAGGAAGCTTGTTTCCGGTCCAGGGAAGACATGGCTTGGCAGTTCGGGCTGGACTGTTCTCATGAGGCACAGGGTCAGACTGATTTGCATATGGCCATGTCTGAACTGGGGTGGCAGAGTGGGCTAAAGAACGGTGATGGATTAAACCCAGATCAGTTGACTGGGGGTGAGTGCTTGCAATGTTCAACACTCCGTCCATCATTTCCTTTGGTTTTTGGTCTGTCAAGATAAGCCAGGACCTGACTTATCCTATGGGGATTGCTAATGGTCATATCAAGAAGGACAATGTTGTGCTTTCATCTGGATCATTCACACTGCAGATGTGGAGGTATCTTACAATAGGGCAGGTGATATACCTATGCTAAGTAGCTGAATAAGAGAGGGTGCTGTCCTTATGATTACTATGTGATAGGCATTTCACAGCTGGGTGTTAACCCTTTACGAGCAGAGTTCAGTACTCCTAATTTGATTACAATGTGCGAAGGAGGGGAGAACAAAATGCCATCAGTTAACATGGTGCACCACTGTAAGGACAGACGGCAAAAAAAAAAACCACAGTACCGGCAATTGGGGTGAGATAAAGAAACGGGGACTTTGGCCTTGGTATTACAGTGTATAGTTTGGATAGTATATTGAGAGCCTAGAAACAGGTGACATAATGGCAGTGTATCAGAGTGAAAATATGTGAGACATATGAACTAAGGGGCTGATTTGGAATTGGGTGGAGAGGGTACTCCATCGCAACGGTGACGGCGTACCCTCTTTGCCAATCTGGAGGTCCGCTCACCTGATTTACATATGGGTGGACCTTAAGTATTTCGGCGACAGTGACTATTCCATCTCCGTTGCTGACATACGCCTCTGATGGACTCACGTAGTAAGGGTCTTTGGAGGTTTGGTCATTCAACCACCTGCCTGACTTAAAGTTGTCAGTCTAAGGGCCAGTTTTTACTCTCCCTTACTGCCTTGAAAAGTATGGTGGTAAGGTACTGTAGAAATATTGAAACGACCTCCATACCATGGGAAAAGTTCCCTTGTTGTGGGGTCATAATATTTTGTTTTTCAAAAACAATATCCCACTTTGGGATTTGGTTTTTGAAAAAACAAAAACATGTTAAAGTTTGACAGACGGTTCTGTCATTTTGATCGTACTGCCCGTCCATCGTTTAATACATTTACAGGAACTTAAGTTATGGTGGTTCCTGACAATGTTTTAGAGTTGTCCGCAAGGCTGACAGGCAACTCAAAATTTGGCAGGCCGATGACCCTCGCCATGGCAGGAGTAAAGTACTTCACCATATCGATGGACTTCCCTTCGCCTGTCAAACTCAGAATCAGCCCCTAAGTGTCTTTACCAGTTCTTTTTTGTTTGGGCAGAATATTATCTGTGGTCTTGCACTTTCAACCGTCAAAAATAACAACGAGAAAACGAAAGAGGACACAGCTGCTGGACAGTTACAAGCAGATTGCAAAGAGGAAGCATTTGGTTCCTGTTTGATAAATGCAACACTGAAAACATGGGTCCCAGTGAAAATATTGTGTGTGTGTTGTGCCAAGAATCGCTGCTTGAGTAAACTTTGCTGTAGGAAAAAAACGGATTCTGTGCCATGGTCGGCCACAGTCTTGTTCCTGTTGTATGATTGCTTGTGGTAAATTGTTCAATAAATATTTGTTACATTGCTAGAGAGGTTTTGCAGCACAGGAGTTTGAATCAGTTCTCACACTTGGGGGACAAAGGCATGTGTGTTCATCAAGATATTTTCTGCTGATGTGGAAAGATGCACAACAGTCTCTTTGCCACAGCAACGGTGGATAACAGACCCCCTTACTATTCTCTTCACATGTTGTAGGTCTGGCCTAATAGCACAGCTTTCTGCTTGACTTACAGTTACCTATTCTTTAAAATATATATATATAGAGAGTGGTTTTTGGTTTTGTCTGGAGAGTTATCACTCTCTCACCTCATGCTGTTGGCCGTTTGGTGTATCATTCTGCCGCCTATGGATTGCTTGCATTGTAATTGATTGGTCACTATTTTACATCTCAAAGGTACATCAAATCTCAAAAGCACATCAAATCCTAACACATTTTTAAAATGAATCTCATAGATGCATTTCATGTAGCAAGCAATTGTTTTCTTTTTTCCTGTAGCAGCCATTTTTAAAATGTAGACAGGGATCATTATGCAAGCCAGGCATATTGGCTTTGACAATGCTTATTTCTCTATTTCACCCTGACATCCAGTCCCATGTTTTAAGACCATGAGTTCCAAATTAACTTTTTTTGTCCCTAGTTTGTTTTGGGTGTGTATTAAGAGTTTTTTTTCTTTAGTGCCAATCTTCAGTCCTAGCTGTAATTTCTTTACCATGAAGTGTGGACTCACCCAAGTTGATAGTCTGTTTTCCTAAAGGAAGAATTAAGATTGTGGCCAAACAGTTACCTATTCTTTAAAATATATATATATAGAGTGGCTTTTGGCTTTGTCTGGAGAGTTATCACTCTCTCACCTCATGCTGTTGGCCGTTTGGTGTATCATTCTGCCGCCTATGGATTGCTTGCATTGTAATGGATTGGTCACTATTTTACATCTCAAAGGTACATCAAATCTCAAAAGCACATCAAATCCTAACACATTTTTAAAAGGAATCTCATAGATGCATTTCATGTAGCAAGCAATTGTTTTCTTTTTCCCTGTAGCAGCCTTTTTTTAAAAAAAAAATGTAGACAGGGATCATTATGCAAGCCAGGCATATTGGCTTTGACAATGCTTATTTCTCTATTTCCCCCTGACATCCAGTCCCATGTTTTAAGACCATGAGTTCCAAATTAACTTTGTTTTGGGTGTGTATTAAGAGTTTTTTTTTCTTTAGTGCCAATCTTCAGTCTGAGCTGTAA